>NC_142872.1:137745000-138995000 GCF_051225735.1 Oryctolagus cuniculus | reverse complement strand
GTTCATTGAATCAGAGAATTGAACAGAAACAAATTGTAAATCAGAATCTGGCATAAATTAGGCTATTCTTTTGAAAATGTAATTGAACAAAATCCAGTTTTTTTCACTGAATTATTTAAACAAGAATAACAAACAATAGTAAACACAAACGATATTTTCTGAAAATAATTTAATATATATTATGTATAATTATATTTTAATATATATCATAATGAAATAAAATTAATGAGTCTTAAACTTATACAAATGTATCACATATCTTTAGTTACTAAATTCAGGTAGGAAAAAAATGTAGCTGGACCAAGCAATAGTCACTACTATAAAACATAAAATACATCATTAATAGGGAAAATTAAAGTGCATTTGCAACAAGTATATAAGTAAACATATGGTATGGAGCTCAACTTGTTCATGTTGGTATCCAGTATTCTGTATATCAGCAGCCACAGTGATATTATAAAGATGAAGTTACATTTCAGAAGGAAGTGATCATCCACTTAAAGTGGAAACTAACTCCCGATCACTTCTGGAATGGTGGACTTTCTGAGGTAATGGGGATGAGTGTTGGGTGGAGAATCCATGCATCACTGTGCATACACATCACCATAGACAATATATATGTTGAAACAGATTTTCTCTGTTCCCCCTAATGGTGCAGTACCATAACTGAAAAGCATTGAGAATAAAGTTAAAGCAATTCCCTACCCTCACACAAACACAAGCACACAATAATGAATAAGCTGTTTGTTTTGTCTTCTGAAGAAGAAAAGTAGGAACAATGAACAATGGTAAATATGACATGCACTGGTTACTAAGACAACTTAGTCTAAATTTCCTTCATTATGTGATATTCTTGCTTTGGAGACTTTTATCTTGACTTTATAACAAACACCCAGCATTTAAATGGTTAGCTACATGGAGGAAGTATGTGATGAAAGTATTTTTTTATTGATTTAAAGCAAAAAAAATTATTTTATTTGAAATTTTCAAGAGGAGTTACTTCATTTATTAATCAGGACCAATTTGTAGGTGTTTGTTCCAATATTTTGCTTTAAGTGATTTGCTTGCAGTAGATTATGGAGTGGTATCTTTGTGACTAAATATGTTGAGACTAAGTACATATATGTTTTTGCCTGTCTTTTGCATCAGGCTGCTAATGCTTTTATATAGGTATATTTTTTATTGGAAAATAATCATGAACGTGCATATAATTATGAAATTATAAATTAGTGAATAAGGCATGAAGAGAAATTATAAAATTTGCCATCATGTGTGAAATATTGAAAATATATTGAATAGGTAGCAGGGAGAAGAAAATAACTATAATCTCTAGTTGGAAAAAAGAATATCAATTTCTTTGAAACTTTTCTATTTCGTAACATTTATATCAGTAAATACATGGGGAACAAAATGACCGGCATCATCAGCTCAGTATGCGTTGTATTTATTAAAATCATGTCATAAATAGCATTAATCAATAAAATTGAGTAGATAAAAATCAGATCCAATTGTTATTTCTCAGATGATTTTATTAATATATGCAACCCAATTGAAATATCATATATTTTGAATCACACTATTCTATAATTGAATTTTCAATACTTAAAGTAACTATTTCATTTGTACTTAAAAGTTGAGAATGCAAAGTCATGAATAATATATACTTGTTTGGTCACAGTTCAGTGAAAATGCTTACTGCTGAAAAGCTTTTTAAATTATTTTGTTTTTGTCTTTTATAATTCAGGTTATCTGGAATGAATATACCACCACCAATTATCAGCAACAAAAACTGGCTCAGACTGCATTTTGTTACAGACAGCAATCACCGATATCGTGGATTTAGCGCTCCGTATCAAGGTATATTTAATGAATACCTCTGCCTCTTTTGATATGCAAAGTGATTTAGGCATTCACAATTGCATTTTGTGATAGAAGAAAAATACCTTTAGGATTCATAAATCATAATTTGAGTAGGCAAACATGGTCATTCTCTTACTGAAGCAATAATGTGATCATATCTAAATTACCAGTGTTGAAGTTAGTTGATTTTTGTAACATAACATGCAGAATAAAGATTAGCACTTCTAAAAGGTAATATGTAACAGATATAATATTTCGCTTTAAAATAGTGCTTCAGCAGGTGAACATGCTATCTAAACTTAAACCACAAAGCACTACAGAAAGCGTGCCACTAAAAACAGGTTCTTCCTCAGTTGAAGTCCATTTTCATATACAGTTTATTTGTTACTGCTAATTTTTTTTTTTTTTTTGAACAGGCAGAGTGGACAGTGAGAGAGAGAGACAGAGAAAGATCTTCCTTTGCCGTTGGTTCACCCTCCAATGGCTGCCTCGGCCGTTGCGCTGTGGCCAGCGCACTGCGCTGATCTGATGGCAGGAGCCAGGTACTTATCCTGGTCTCCCATGGGGTGCAGGGCCCAAGGACTTGGCCCATCCTCCACTGCACTCCCTGGCCACAGCAGAGAGCTGGCCTGGAAGAGGGGCGACCAGGACTAGAACCCGGTGTGCTGGTGCCGCAAGGTGGAGGATTAGCCTAGTGAGCCACAGTGCTGGCCGTTACTGCTAATTTAATTTACATTCTGAAAATTATTATCTACTATTTTATTAACAGGCATAATTTTGACTAAGTAGAATATAATATTTGATGCATTAATTTGAAAAGTCTTTGAAATTAGATTATTATGAAGATGGAGTTCAAGTGAAAATGTAGCTTCTATAATATTTAGTAATATTATGCAGATTTAGTATCCTTTATTATCAGACTGTACATGTAAATTATTCATTTCATTCTTTGTAGTATATTGGTAATCTTGAGGGAATAGAAAGCATTGCCATAGTAACATTTTTCCATTTCTCTGTTGTTGTTTTTTAATGTTTACCTTACTAGTTGTCTGTCTTAAGCGCTTTGCAAATTGAATATGGTGACTTTAGATAGCCTATACTCAGTACTTAAAGTGACTTTAGACCTTATATTTTTCGGCAATCAATCTATATTTTAGGATCAATATCCTCCCTGTAGATATTCTATTGGAAAGATTTCTCTTGGAAACAGTAATGGATTAATGTGATTTCAAATTTCACTCAAAATATCACATTGGCTATCATTGAAATCAAAGTTCTGAGGGTGGCAGATTAAAATAAAGATAGTGGACAAAATCCATGTTAGAGTGCCAAGAGTAGTTTTTATATAATTAATTGGAATATAAAAATGAAGGCAAATAAGATATCAAAGCTATGCAATTTAAAATAGTACCTATCATGAAACACTACATTTAAAATTAAAAAAAATTGAAAGTAACTCTCCAGGCTTGGAATTTGAACAACATATATTTAAGCCAGTATTTCCTTTTAAATTATTTATATTTTATTTACAATATTTAAAGAAATATTTCATCCATTTTCCCATCTTAATTTTTGGAATTTCTTCATACTTTAGAAATAATAGCATCATTTTTATTATATAATTATTGCGAGGCTTCTTGATCTCAAGGTTGACCCCTTTCCTTGTGGAGCTTTTCAACCACATTTTATGGCTCTTGATTCCACTCAGCAATGCCAGCAGATGGCATGGCAGAAATTCAAAAGACAATTCTTTTTGAATTATATGGGAAACCATGGAATCTCTCAGTTGAGTGCCTTCTATACTTATTCTGAGTAGAAAATAAAGTAACATTTATTTTATATTTAAGTAGAAAGACTGGAGAAAATAGATCTACCTCTAAAATTAAATGGTATTTCCTTTGCTTTATGCAATATGATCTCATGTAACTAATATTTTCGGATAGAGTTATTTTGCAATATAAAAAGCAGCACAAAATGACCAGTAGATTTCTTTATTTAATTAGCATTTTCAATATTCTATTGTTGGACTTAAATTGACTTTTATAGTTATTTCAAGATTCAGTTTGATTTTCTAGTAATGCTTATCTGGATTCAGCATTGAAAAATAGCCTTGCAAGGTATTCACTATAATAAAACAGAAAGGAATTTTTATATGGCACAATTTATTTCTATTTTCAGCAGGAAAAGGAGCTCAATAGATGATAATTTTTGGTGTGATCTGTATATACACAACACAGTGAAAATAAAGTGGCCTTAGAAATTTGAACTATGGGCCGGCGCCGCGGCTCACTAGGCTAATCCTCCGCCTAGCGGCGCCGGCACACCGGGTTCTAGTCCCGGTCGGGGCGCCGGATTCTGTCCCGGTTGCCCCTCTTCCAGGCCAGCCCTCTGCTGTGGCCAGGGAGTGCAGTGGAGGATGGCCCAGGTGCTTGGGCCCTGCACCCCATGGGAGACCAGGAAAAGCACCTAGCTCCTGGCTCCTGCCATCGGATCAGCGCGGTGCGCCGGCCGCAGCGCGCCGGCCGCGGCAGCCATTGGAGGGTGAACCAACGGCAAAGGAAGACCTTTCTCTCTGTCTCTCTCTCTCACTGTCCACTCTGCCTGTCAAAAAAAAAAAAAAAAAAAAAAAAAAAAAAAGAAATTTGAACTATGATTTTGTAATAAGAGCAGGAAAAAGTTTATTATATAACATATGTCATTGCATTTTATGCTTTTAAAACTTTGCTGATTCAGGCTTAGTTCTTTAAATTGCATTTTTTCCAAATAACATTTTGCCTAGACAGCATAAATTCAGTTGAAGTAATTCTTGAAATTTTAATTAAATGAAGAAATTTGGATTTTAATGAACCTTTAGTAAGTTAACTTAAATGGCTTCAAAAATCATAATTCTGATATGCAGAAATCCATGCCTCAGCACAAAATAATAATCATGTTTTTACGTTGTTGCATGCTACTATTTCATTTCATTGGTATCTAAATTAAAATGAATTCAAAATGTGAAATTTTTTGGAATATATTATGCAAAAGTCAAACCATCT
Source organism: Oryctolagus cuniculus (assembly GCF_051225735.1). Lineage (NCBI taxonomy): Eukaryota > Metazoa > Chordata > Mammalia > Lagomorpha > Leporidae > Oryctolagus > Oryctolagus cuniculus. The sequence goes on along the minus strand of NC_142872.1, from coordinate 138,990,102 downwards.
CTCTATGCATCTATTTCTTAATAACTCAAATGCATACTGAGTACTCAGTAATAATTATCGACTTATCTATAATTTTGAATTAATTTAATGTTTTAATGGAGCTCTAGGTTTCCAAAGACTGATTATTTTCCTCATAACATTTGTACTTAATATGTGCCCTTTATTAAGTACTATGAAAATTAAATGCAAATTATTAAAAGTTTGTTGGGTGCCATAGGTTATTTTTGATAATTTGTTCCATAATTGGTAGACTAGGCACATACCAATATGCTTTCCTAAATAGTGTCACACTTAAGTTGTCTTATAGATTAATTTTCTTAATGGTTTTGATATTATACTTTTAAATAAGGTTAAGTATAGGCTGAGGATGGGGTACCAACAAATATAGTTCTGTTTCAACTCATAGGAACTAAGAAAAGTTGTGACTTATATAAAATGGCTTTGATAAATAAAATGCTTTCCACTTTTGAGACCACATGTTGAATACGCCCAATCCTGTCTAAAATATATAAAAGCATTTTTCCCTTGAGTTTGTTTCACTACAAATGTCTTACTTCATAAAACTTTTTTATCTCTTCTCATTTAAAAAGGTTCTTCTTCAATTTCTAACCCCCCTCAACAAAGAAAATTAATTATTACTCCCATAAATAGTAATTTTAAAAAAAATAACATGTTTGGAAATCTTATTTATTGAAGTCTCCATATGAAATGTTAGGATCTTTCATATATGCATAAAATTCATTTGCTTTACATTTCTATTAATACATAATAATTTTTTCTTATTTTCTAAAATGGAAAATTTTCAGATGATCCTCAATTGTACATTGTAGAAATTTTTAGCTCCAGAATGTATTTTAAATTATTTTTATGTATAGAGCTCATTTACTCACATATGAAATATTCCATTTTAAATTTTTTCAAAATTCCATACTATTTAAATGGATGATCAGGATTCTGCAGCTGCAGGCATTCATATAATTTTGAAACGTCAGCTTAGGTATTACGCCATTTAAACAATTCTAAATATCTAATATGAATATTTCTGTATTTTGTTTCAAATCTGCCAAATCCCTATCAATTATATCACAGTCTGATTTTTCCTCTTTTCTTCAGTAGTTTTGTTGAATGTGATTCTTATTTGGGTAAATATGTTATTTTAGTTTATCAAATTATTTTAGTTTATCAAAAATATACTAATAGTAAAACACAGTGTTTTAAATTTAAGAAAGATGCTATTTCACAGATATTCTCAAATAAATCATCATCATCTGTGGATTATTTTGTCATAGTTTTTGTAAGAAGAAATATACATATATATATATATATATATATAGTAAAAATTTAGTTATTTTATTTGACAGGCAGAGTTACAGAGAGAGGGAGAGACACAGAGAATCTTCCATCTGATGGTTCACTTCCCAAATGGCTACAATGGCCGGGGCTGGGCCAGATGGAACCAAGGGCCGGGAGCTTCTTTTGGGTATCCCTCATTGGTGCAGGGCCCAAGGAACTGGGCCATCTTCTGTTGCTTTCCCAGGCACATTAACAGGGAGCTGGATCAGAAGTGGAGTGGCCAGAACTTGAACTCGCACCCATACTGGTGCCATTGCTGCAGGCGACAGCTTAACCTACTACACTAGAGCACCAGCTCTAAGAAGAAATATTTTTAATGGCTGGATATTTCAAAGCATATTGAAATGAACCTCCACAAATCTCAGTTACACAAAGGCAGACACTTTGCATTTTAGATGCCCATTTTTTAGCAAAAAACAAATGTTAGGAATGAGTTTTTTATATTTGAGACTTTCTGATATAAATGTACGTAATTACTAAAGAAAGATAAATACATTTTTGTGGATGCAGGATAGCATATTGGGGAAAATTACGACTTGAGGTTAGAAGTTGAAGTTAGAAGGTTGAATCATAAAGTTACTAATTTCTGTTTGAGTTCAATGAGCCTTGATTTCTCTATTAATAGAGTCACAATATCTAGATACATTACTGTTGTAATCCCAGAAGAATTAAGAATTCTTATAGAAAAATTCAGACATGCTGTAAATAAAGATGCTTCAGTGGAAAGAGATCATCAACCATATGGAATTATAGAGGAAGCACACATTCAACCATGAGGAATAAATAGTTTAAATATTGTGATTAAACATAAAAATTGAATCCAGGGATCACAGTTAAAAATGAAAAACACAGGGCTTTCTAGTTCTCACTATCACAAATGTTGATGCCCACATTTCTCAAGGGAAAAGCTCTCTTCTTTGGAACTAATTTTAAAATAGGATATTTTGTAAGTAAAACTGAGAAGCAGTTTCCATTCTATAACAGATTTGTTGAAATCATAAATATAACTCAGGCTTAAAAATAGAGCACAGCATCAAAGCAAATTTCTGTGAGGGTAGTAGTGTTCTGCTCTTTGATTTCACTGATATGTTTAGATATGTTCTTTATTTAGCTTTATTTAGACATCAGTTTCTCATGTTGTATTTTTATATATCCATTGTTAATAAAAGACAAGGGATCAGATATCTCATCTTTGTAATTAGGAAACTCCTCCTCCAATTTGATGGCTTTCAATATAGTCATATTTATGTTACCAAGGATGGAGTGGATAGTGTGACGTTACAAGAAAAGACCAAAACTTTTACTTCAGACACTTTAGGCATGCTTTGTTCCCATGGGACTACTAGACCTGTACAATAGATTTTTGTTTCAGTAAGGATAGTGGATGCAGCTTTGTTAGTACAAGTCAAGAAGTATTCAGTGAGTATAAATGTTTTTGCGTTATAATAGGTTTATTTAATTTTAGTGACTGTATACTATAGAAAATTCATAAATACTTATTTGAGCTTATATCAAAATACCTATTTTAACATATTTGATGCACTTTGTTATTTAAACATATGAAGTATGCTAGCTCTTCACTTACTATGTTTTGGGAGAAGTGTGTGTAATGTTTGAGAATAACTTCTAATTGTTTTTTTCTTTTGTCTTGAGCATTATATCACCTTTATTTTTGTTTCCTTCAATTTTCATAATTATATGTATGTTTGTATATCTATCTATCTATCTATCCGTCCTTTATTGATATACCTTAAAAACTCAAAGGTGAGTTATATTAACCTCATGTTACAGTCTCATAGAACCTGTGAAATTCCAAAATAAGTTAGTGAAATAATTATGATTTAAATTACTATTTTCTAATAATCAAACAACTATGTATAGTAGATGATGTATCAATATCCAGTTGTAATACACATATTTTATAAAATATATAGTAAATTTAAATATAGTGAACCTTGGCAACTGTAAAACTGGAAAATCCAACAGATCATTTTTTGTAGCCTCTTTATTTGGTTCATGTATTACTACTGGTAATAGAATAAATTTAAAACTAGGTAATCTCTAAGGATAAAAATCTTTCTATGTTTACTAAACTTTCTTAGGGTAAATTCTCATACTTGTAGGATTTGGATCACCTCTGCTCCCTATTTCTAGAACATTTCTAAATATAAATGACAGCCTATGAGTCTTAAAATTGTTGGGATATTACTGATTTGTTCACATATAAAAGCTTGTTCTCATTCATAAATATTATATGGTTTCACTAGAGATGTTACTTCCTGGTAACTGAGAATCCTATAGACATCCAGTGCTAGTATACACAAGGGAATCTGTGGTCTATTCTCAGCATGATTAGTTGTCCACCTTGTATACCATGACATTTTTTGCTAGGTCTTCTCTCCTTAGCTAAACTTCCATCAGCCTCATTTTCTACTATAAATTACCTTTTGTCCTTACCATGCTAGCCCCATAAGAGTGTTCTGGTTCTGTGATAACTTGCTTACAAGTGTCTGCCGTCAAAGACTTGTCCATCAATGAAGCTTAAACTACTAACGTAGACACAGTATTCTGGTTTGCTGCTCTGTTCTGAATGTTAATATGCCTCTAAGCGGCTTGCATTTTTCAATAAGGCAGTGCTGTAAGACGTTGGTGCCCTTTCACTATTCTGTGTCCTTCAGGGTGAGTTTTTACACAGAAGTGAACACAACTCAGACTTCTTGTTCCTATCAGGTAGTGGAATAACTTTCCCTTTGTTATTTCTTGAGTTATCTCTAATTATGTCTAAAGCTCTAATAACTAAATTTTCCAAGTCTGCCTCTTGATGTGAAAAATTATATATTTTATATAATATATAAATATATATAGCGTGACCTTCAAGAATAATATTTGGTTATAGACATTGACAAATGTAATTTAAAAGCTCTAGTAGAATTCCCCAAAGCAGAGGCATCCAAAGGGCTCAAAAAATGGAAAGAATTTTAAAAAAAAAGATTTTGTTTTTATTTATATGAGAGGTAGAGTTACAGTCAGAGAAAGGGAGAGACAGAGAGGAAGGGCTCCCATCCTCTGATTCACTCCCCAAATAGCCAAAATGGCCAGAGCTGTACTCATCTGAAGCCAGGAGCTTGGAGCCTCTTCCTGATTTCTTACGTGGGTGCAGAGGCCTGAGCACTTAGGCCACTTTCTAGTTTTCCCAGGCCATAGCAGAAAGCTAGATTGGAAGAGGAGTAACCAGGATAGGAACTGGTGCTCATATGGGATGCTGGCGCTGTAGGTAGAGGCTTAGCCTACTGCACCACAGCACCAGCCCCAAAAGATTTTTTTTAAGTCTCCCCATCTCCAGAGTTCAATATATTGTAGGTGTTTAATAACTGTTAAAAATGTTATTGAATGGCATAATTCATATGTTGTGTTAAAATTTATAAAACATCTGCCTCTATTTCATTTTACTTAATCTTTACAATATTCTATCATTTGAATTGTGTCCCATGACTCAATATTTTTCAGCTGTACAATTCTTTGACTTAATCCACTCTTCCCAGTATATCTACACCTTATGTAGATATATGCACTGGCTAAAATATGTGTAAAGTGTAATTTATTAAAATGATAAAACTGGTTGTTTCTAAATGAAAAGAGATTATTTACAATTAAATAAAATTAAAATTTCAGTTCTGCAGGCACACTTACTCCATTTCAAATGCTCAAAAGTCACAAGTGGATAGTTGCTGCCATATTGGACTATGTGGCTGCCAATTATAATAAAGCAGAAAATTATTTTAAAAATCACAATAAAGATGATATAGCTTAGTGTCATTTTTCATTATTCCTCAGCTTTTTGTGATCACTGTACACTAATCTGCAATTTATTGTTTGTAATCATTATATCTCAGGGTCTTCTATATTTCAGAAATTCAAAAGCCACAGTTAATTACAAAATTATCATCTTCTCCATGCGACTTGAAATTTAAAATAAATATATAAAATAAGGTTATTCAACAATATTATTCTGATTTTATTTTTGTAACTGAAAATATTAATTTCTTTAAGAATTTATTTTTTTGTTTCTTTTCTTATCTATAAATTTGTGTTCACTCTATCAGACAATTAGCACTGATCTGTCTTTTCCCTACTACAATGGCATTAAGCAAATATTGAGATATTTAAGAACTGGGATGAATGTTTCTGCACCCTTTAAATATAAATTTACAAAAGAGAGGATATTATCGAGAATAGATTTGGTTTCATACATTTCATTGTTTCCTTTACTGCATAAATATATGAATTCTTTGATTCAGAAAGTATTGAAACTACATGAAAAATTGTATTATTTAAATCTTTAAAATATTTACTAAGTAGGTCAACCTTTAATATATACTTTAATTAGTAAATTAAAATTACCAAATTACTCTCTGAGCCATTATGAAATTCTGTGTAAGAAGAGCTAAAACAAACTAGCTCTGTCACAAACTTTAAATTTTACATTTTTCTATTCAGTTAGCATACTGATTCTACAGCAATTAAATTTGGGACAAATACCTTTAATTTAGTTCTAAATGCTCTGAGATGGGTAGAGGGAAAAGAAAAGAGGACAGGTCTTTTTTATGGCAACCTTGTCTTGAAAACACAAGACTATATTAAACTAATTGCATTGTTCAGTAACTTATATTTTCTCTGGAGTTTTCTCCTATGAATATTGTTTTATGGGGGGGGGTTGGGAAGGATAACCATTTGTGTATAGATGACTCTGCAATGCTCTTACCTTCCTAAGGGAATTCTTCCTATAAAATTTATAATGTATTTTCATGTACATTTCTTTGCTTCTTTCACTATACAGCTTACTTAATAGCTCTGCATAATACATTTCAATTTAATTAAATGATAAGTAGGTCTGAAGGCCCAAATCAATTTAAATCTGAATGAGACCATTTTTTTATAACTACAAGATTTTATTCTTTAGAATTTTATTGGTACTTATGGAGTAAAAAGTAGCCAAGGTTCTACTCTTTTAATTTAATAGAAAACTTACAGAAAGTCCACATATGAGGGTCAATTTAAAATTAAGGTCATGTCATTAAAACAAAAAAGAGAATAATGGCATCCCTTTTTAAGTAGAATATAGTTTTTACTATTTATTTCACATTTTAGTTTTTGCTTTTGAGGGGATTGCTGAAATGTATCAGTTGGAAAATATAAATATTTTATATCTACTGAGGTCAGTGTCTTTCACAGAAGTGACAGAGATACATTGCCATAGCTGCACTTACATGATATTCATATTTTGTAGGATTTTATTTATGTACTATGAAGATACACAGTTTCTTGTTTGGCATAATTTGATAATAGCAACACCAGCTTCTACAGCACAGAATAGTTGTTTCTGAACTTACATTCCCAAGGATCAAATCTTGACCTTCAGATTATTCCAAAATTACAATTCTGTTATTCATTTTTTTCTAAAAACATCTTAAACCAAAAAATTGAGATTCTTGAATTTATTCTTTCTTCATGTAACTTAAAATTCTCTTTTCTGTGTTCTGTTGTCTCAGAGCCTCTTGATCTGTGTTAAAATTTTTTTTTAAAGATTTATTTATTTATTTGAAAGTCAGAGTTGCGGAGAGAGAAGTCTTCCATCTGATGGTTCACTCCCCAGTTGGCTGCAATGGCCGGAGCTTGGCCAATCTGAAGCCAGGAGACATGATCCTCCTCCAGGTCTCCCACACGGGTACAGGGGCCCAAGGACTTGGGCCATGTTCTACAGCTTTCCCAGGCCATAGCAGAGAGTTGGATTGGAAGTGGAGCAGCCGGATCTCGAACCAGCGCCCATATAGGATGCGGGCACTGCAGGCCAGGGTGTTAACCCACTGCGCCATAGCTCTGGCCCCTGTGTTAAAATATAATGCTAAGGTATTCTAATTAATCTGATAGATTATTTTCTTTTCCAGTAAAAATGGTAATCCCTATATTTTAATTAAAAAATAACAAAAGCACACTTACTAATGATACTTCAGAAAAAACACTGACAAAACATTGTTTCCTAAAATATTGTAGGTTACTCTGATTTTTATAGAGTATGAAATGAATGACCTATCTCTTGAAGGACCCAGACACAAGAAAAAATAAGCAATAAGAAAGAAATATTAGTAACATAAGTCAATTTCATATGTAGACACTAAAAATAAGCATGTTCTGAATTATCACTTTTTCATACTTCTCATGATTAATAACCTCATATAATTATTAAACCATTTTTCAAAAATTTGAAACCTCTAAAAATCATAGAGGTCAATTGTAATAGATGTCAGATGAATAATGGCATGTTCCTTAGTAGAACAAATTGACAGGAAAGTTTGTATCTCTTTACAATAAATGTCAAGAACCACACGAAGATATAAAACATATGATAAAAGTTATAGCCTAGTCAAATGAAATCTTTCTTTATACTTTTAAACCAGTCTGATAAATGAGCAAATAAAATTTCATTTACCTTTCTAAATTCTGATCTCCAGCATTCTCGTCAATACAATGAAGGCAAATTCAGTGTGATACTTGAGCAAAAAAGACATTTGGGACTAAGTGATTGTCAAAACTTCTTTTTAATGAAAGCTGTTTGCCTCAATACAAGGAGATGCATTCTGATTCCATGTTTCTCATATTTGTGAGTGAGCATTTGTATTTTATGTTTTTGGAAAGATAGTATTTGAAAAATCACACTTGGCCACAAATGAGCAAAAATAATAAATCTAGAATATGAGACATGTAAAATAATATAAACATAATTTGAGATTGTTGAATATTTTTTGTAGGATTCATAATTATGAGTGTAGAATCTGTAAAAGTTAGACATAGGTTCAATTCTTATTTTCACACTTAAGCTGCTGTAAAACTCTCAAACTTAGTTACTTCAACAGCGAAAGATGGATGTTAATGCTAGAAAGAGCTGCTGTAATAACAGAAATTATATGCAAGAAAATTCTCATGTTATTTGATACTATAAAACAGCATTAAAAAGGGTAGCTCTTAATTTTATGAATTTGTACCCAAGAAGATCAATTTATACTTCTGTGAGCCAGCTAAGGCAATTTTTGTTGTAGTTATTAGTAGTTCCCTCTCTTCTTTATGAAATTCACTGACCACACTGAATTAACTGCCACAGTCCCACTGTGATGTGAATGCCCATTTTAGTTTTTCACTCATCCATCTATCCATTCTTTCATTCAACAAAAGTTTATTCAAGATGTTTGGGATACTTTTGAGGTTAGGGCAGTTAGAATCTTGGTTATGACTCTGATGGAGTTCCACATGTGAGTACCTGGGATTGATTCCTGGATCTTGTTCCTGATATCTTGCTAATGTTAGCTCTGAGAGGCAGTGGTGATGGCTCAAGTATTTGGGTTCCTGCAATCCATATGGAAGAACTGGCACAGGTACCCGGTTTTGTCATGGCCCAGCCCCTGGCATTTGGAGAGTAAACCGGTGGAGAGAAGAGCTCTCCCTCTCTCTTTTGTTCTCCATCTCTCTCTGGCTCTCAGTTACACTTCAAATTATTTTTAAATTTATGGTAACGTGGAATTAAAATTTGGTTTAATTGGTGAAAACAAAAACATTTGAAATCTGTGAGTAGGTTTTTCCTAATGTGCATTTTAATGAACTTTTTGGAAAGCTCACATATGCATGAATTTCTGAAAACTTTTGCAGAAAAATCTAATCTTTTAATTCCTTTTTCTATTAAATTGTTGAAGTACCTTTGTATTTTTCTAGGGATGGTAAAGTTCAGCAAAGTCCTCATCTTTTTAGCTCTTGAAATAGAATTGAGGAAATAGTCAAATAAAAGTAAATGTGTGTTGTATATTTGTGTGTGCCTTATATCTGTATGTCTATATACATAATATATGTATGTACACATATACATTTACATGTATTCATTATGTATATGTGTACATATACATAATGTATGCATATACACACATACATTAAACAGAACAAAAAGAAAACATGCATTTTAGGTGTAAAGGAAAAAAGGATAAGGAGTTGGAGTGGGAGTAAAATAAAAGATATAGATTAAGTAAATAAGAGACATAGATTAGGCAAATAGTCAAAAATATGTCAATTATAAAGGACTATTTTATATGAGAAGCTTGGAATGAGAAGATTATACTGGAGGCATTGCCAGGACAGCAAGATTGAGGACAACAGTTCAATTAGAATAAACAAAGTCCCTGCAGAACAAGCAGTTTAACATTTTAAAGAATTTAAACGTATTCATATGACTAAACCATTGCAGGGTTAAGTGAGACTGCTTTTTTTTTTTTTTTTTTTTTTAAGATTTACTTATCGAAAGTCAGACTTACACAGAGAGAGAGAGAGAGATAGATCTTTCATCTGATGGTTCACTCCCCAGTTGGCTGCAACACCTGGAGCTGCGCTGATCTGAAGCCAGGAACCAGAAGCTTCTTCTGGGTCTCCCACTCAGGTGCAGAGGCCCAAGGACTTGGGCCATCTTCTGCTGCTTTTTCAGGTCCTAGCAGAGAGCTTGATTGAAAGTGGAGCAGCCGGGACTAGAATATGTACCCATAAGGGATGCCTGCACTGCAGGCAGCGGCTTTACTTGTCACACCACAGGGCCGGCCCAGAGACTGCCTTGAGATAATACTGCAGAATCATGACCTCAGACCTTAAGAAGAAAGACATAGACTAAAGTTAACAGGAGAGAGGGACAATATGATTTGATCTTTGAGATTTTCTTTTTTACAGCTATGTAGAAAATCTATACAAGGGCAAAAATGAAAGTAGAAAAAAAGGATTTATCTTGCACTGTCCTGGTGATAAATAAAAAAGATTGCCTTGTTTAAGATGAAAAGGTAGAAATGAAAAGAAGATAAAGATTTGACATAAATTTGAGTTAAAATTTACAGAATTTGCTTATCAGTTGAATATTGTTATGAAAATGAAGAAATTATAAATACTTAAGAAATTTGTGGTTTGGATATCTTTTCGAGAGGCTCTAAAGAGAAAAAAAAATTATAGGGAGAAAAATCCTTTGAGGACTATTTGAATTTGAATCGTGTTTGAATCTAGAGTATATTTGTAGTGTCATAGAAATGAACAGATAAGCATGATAAAGAGGAACATGGAAGCTATATCCAGTCTTCACATATAATTCTAAACTGGAGTCCTATTTAGGATTTGGCTCATAAAGATAGCATTCAAAATCCATGAGATTTCATAAATTTCCCCTTGTGAAAAATTAGTTTAAAGTCTTAGGGAAGATAACCTAGGGACAAGTCCTGAGAAACTATTTAAAATTAGATGGAGGAGAAGGAAGCAAAAAAAAAAAAAAAAAAAAAAAAAAATTGGAAAGAGACTATCCTGTGTCTGTAACTGAGTGGAAGAGAGAACAACTTGGCAAAAGTCCAGAAGTAGATAGTAGTCAATGTATACTCTCCAAATGCCTCCTATTTCCAACTCTTACCCTCTCATTCTCTTGTAGACCACATTTAATCAGAGTCTACTCTCATGGCTGATGGAGGACAAATCTCTCAGGTCTTACATTATTTATCCTATTGACAGAACTTGACATAGTAGTTTTTTTTCTTCTTTGAGCATAATCTGAATTTGGCTTCTGCGATGCACTGTATTGCTTTTTGTCTACTCCATTCTTGGTTTCCTTTGCTGTTTTCTCTTCAGATTTATAATCTGAATTCTGGCTTCTGCCTAAAGTTTTTGGTAATGTCATGCAATCTCTTGGTTTTAAATGATCTTTGCTCGTGACCTCCAACTCTAAATGCCCAATTGAGATCTTTTGACATGAACTCCAATTTTACATATGCAAGTGCCTGGAAAACATCTTCACTAAGATTTCTGGAATGCGTCTCAAATGTAACATTTCTGTAACTGAACTCCTAGTTTTTTCTCACTATGTCTGTTCCTTCCAGTTTGTCTCATAGCAACAAATGACAACTTTTGTTTCCAAGTTATTATGAACAACCATTTTCTATCATTTTTGATCCATCACATTTTTCTCACATCTCATGTCAGCAAGTCCTGTTAAACAGTAGCTCCAAAATATTCCCACTAGCACTACTTTCTTCCACCTTCATTTCAACCACTCCATTCTCAGTCATCATATTCTCTTGCCTGGATCATTGCTACTTCTTCCTAAAAGACTCCTTTATTTCCACCCTTGACTTTTCATATTATATTAGCAATAAAACAGCTGAAATGATATTTTAACACCTAAATAATATAATGTTAATCCTCAGCTCATAACCCTCTATTGATTCCTTCTTACCCACAGTAAATTTTTGTCTAATTTACTTACATGATTTAGGCAGTCCACCTCTCTGACCTCATTTCCTCCCTCCCCATCCCCTCTTCTCTTGTGACAGTAGTATCCTGACTAGTCCTCAAATGTCATATATGCTCCTGTCATAGGACCTTACCATTTTCTATCCCTTCTGTCTAGAAAGGTCTATCTTGAGATATTTGCTTTACTCAATCTCTGACACATTTCATATCTTTACTTAAGTCTCAGTTTTTTAGTAAATCTTCTGTACTATCCTATTTAAAATTGTACCTTTTTCTTATTGTTCAAATCCTCAGCTTCCATAGCTATTCTTTATATCCCTCATCTGAATATGAGCATCATAAAGACAGAAATATTTGACTGTTTTATGCATATTGTAACTCATTATAAATATTTTAACATATGAGTAAGTTGTATCTATGGATGCATTAGATGACATGGAGGTTATTTCAGTGACAAAATATTGGCAGAACTCTGAACACATTTTCTTGGGATGTACATGTGAAAGAGATAAAAGTAAATTGGGAAGACAATGCTTTCAAGATTTTCAATGAAGAAGGAAGAGAGCAATGTTCTGGTTACAATGGAAGTATAGATTTAGAAAATGATTTTATTTTTATTATTATCCTTGGAAGTTGAGAACATATTTCTACAGTGATATAAAATTTAACATAGAATAGTAGAAACTAATGATGGGAGAGCAGAAAAGAAGACATAAGACCAAAGTTCCAAAGGTTTCATGGAGACCATAGTCCCAGAATACAGACAGGTGGATTGTTTTGGTTTGTTCATTATTTGTTAAAGATTTTTTCATTATTTATTTGAAAGTCAGCATTAAAGAGAGGAAGAGACAGTGAGAGCAAGAGCGAGAGCGATAGCGAAAGCGAGAGAGAGAAAGTTAGTTTTCCATCTGCTGGTTCTCTACCCAGATGGCCACAACAGCCAGGGCTGGGCCAGACTGAAGCCAGGAGCCAGGAATTTCTTTCCAGTCTCCTAGGTTGGTGGCAGCAACCCAAGTACTTGGACCATCCACCCACTGCTTTTCCCAGGTCATTAGCAGGAAGCTGCATCCGAGGTGGAGCAATCAGGACTCTTTACTGGCACCCATATGGGATGTCAGCATTACAGATGAGAGCTTTATCCACCATGCCAAAATGCTGGTGTCTTGTTTGTTCACTTCTGAAAAGAAAAAGGATAAAATCCTCTATGGTAAGGAGAAAGAAAAAGAGGATGATTATTTATTGAATAATGCCCATTAGAAACGATGCTTCTTTATTCAAATTGTTCTCAAGGAACAGTAGCTAACATCAAGTCTGGTATTTCAGTCTGGGAAGTGTTATGCATGTCACAATCATAAAAATTTAAAATGATGTAATTTAAATTTAAAAATTCATGTAGAAGAGCAGAAGGAAAAGTAAATACAATAAACCTGGTGCTGACCAGCATAAGCAGGGCCCAAAGTAAAGGGAAAAGATAAGAAAATTAGGCAAAATTTTAAATAGGGACACATGCAGACAAATCTTGAATCTGACTCTTCTTATTTCAAACCCTACATTGTAATAAAACTCACTATACACCTCAGCTGATTTTTTGTGTGAATATGATAATGTTAAAAATGGATTTTAAAAACATAGTTTAACTCCTGCATTAACAATATACTATTTAAAACATCTAAAATAATGGAAGAGATTTAAAAATAGGAAGCAAAGTATCAAAATTTAGAAATCCTCAATAATTAATATTTTAGCTTTAGATGATGTCAACTGATTAAAATTAAATCCAAGTATACATAAAATATACTTCTGACCATCAAATTCCTATCTTTACTTATATTTTGGTTTATGATATAATCATTCTACTGCCTGAAACTTCCCTAGTCTAGATATACCTGTTACCTGGTTGTCAGCTGTTATTCATTCAACATTATTATAAAAAACTTCATAGAGACAGGTGCATAGAGAAAATAGATATCCATAAGGGGATAATAAATCATTAATACACATTACAACTTTGATTTAATGAAATGACTGATTATGTTAAAATGTGAGTGGACCAGATGCTCAAGAATAAATAATTTAGAAATTGCGTAAAAGGTTATTGAAGATCTGAAATACAATTCATAAAAAGAGAAAATAATTTTGTTTCTTTACCATCACTGCCTTCTAATTATCTCTGTCAATTTTTTTTTGCTTTTTACATTTAAATAGCATTGATAATGTGCTAGACATTGTTTTGAATATTCCATTCTTTACATTTCTTTTTTTTAAAGATTTATTTATTTATTTGAAAGTCAGAGTTAAACAAAGAGAGGAGAGGCAGAGAGAGAGAGTTTTTCCATCCGCTGGTTCACTCCCCAATAGGCCACAATGGCTGGAGCTGTGCTGATCCAAAGCCAGGAGCCAGGAGCTTTCTCTGGGTCTCCCACGTGTGTGCAAGGGCCGATGGACTTGGGCCATTTTATACTGCTTTCCCAGGCCACAGCAGAGAGCTGGATCAGAAGTGGAACAGCCGGGTCTCGAACCGGCACCCATATGGGATGCCAGCACTTCAGGCCAGGGTGTTAACCTGCTGTACCACAGCGCTGGACCCTATTCCTTACATTTTTCTTTTCTTTTCTTTTCTTTTTTAAATTTTAGGCAGAGTGGACAGTGAGAGATAGAGAGATAGAGAAAGGTCTTCCTTTTCCTTTAGTTCACCCTCCAATGGCTGCTGCGGCCTGCGCACCATGCTGATCTGAAGCCAGGAGCCAGGTGCTTCTCCTGGTCTCCCATGCGGGTACAGGGCCCAAGGACTTGGGCCATCCTCCACTGCCTTTCCGGGCCACAGCAGAGAGCTGAACTATAAGAGGGGCAACCGGGACAGAATCCAGCGCCCCGACTGGGACTAGAATCCGGTGTGCTGGTGCCATAGGCAGATGATTAGCCTATTGAGCGGCGGCAATGGCCCCTTACATTTCAACACTAAAAAATTCAATGTAGTCTCTTTCATTAATTCCATTTTACAACTTATGAATTACAAGATTCATAGATATCAGTTTCCTGGTTTCCCAACTATTAAGAGCAGGGATTTATAGCCAAGCCTATGTGAATCACACCTGTGTTCTTACCAATGTAATGGAAACACAGAAAAAGGACCAAATGTGACTTCCATCAGTAACTGAGAATATTATTTATTTACTATAATCACTCTGATAGGTAGCCCTTTTCAGTCCTCATAAATATTGATTTATTGACTAATAATTTAGCAAAATAAATTTTACTTTCACGGCCGGTGCCACAGCCCAATAGGTTAATCCTCCTTCTGCGGCGCCGGCACATCAGGTTCTAGTCCCGGTCGGGGCGCCGGATTCTGTCCTGGTTGCCCCTCTTCCAGTCCAGCTTTCTGCTGTGGCCCAGGAGTGCAGTAGAGGATGGCCCAAGTCCTTGGCCCCTGCACCCGCATAGGAGACCAGGAGAAGCACCTGGCTCCTGGTGTCGGATCAGTGTGGTGCGCTGGCCACAGCGCGCTGACAGCGGCAGCCATTGGAGGGTGAACCAACAGTTAAAGGAAGACCTTTCTCTTTGTCTCTCTCTCTCACTGTCCACTCTGTCTGTCAAAAAATAAATAAATAAATAAATTTAACTTTCTGAATCACAGTTCATCTCTAGAAAAAAAGTACGTGTGCTGATGTTTAAGTATGCACAAACGTGAGCACACACACATTCCTCCATAGTTAACTTCTACTTCCCCAAAATTCTTGAATATTTTTACAGACATAACTGAAACAGTTTTCTTTATCAAAACCATCTTAAAATATCTAAATGATAATCATATTAAAATTAATTAATAAATTATTTTTGGTGAGTGCCCCATAAATAAAATTGCTATACATATGTGTTTCCCACAAAATTTGAGGAAGGATTTTCTAACTCTGTCTCTTGTCAAACTACTAAAGCATAACAGTTTCGCCTCAGAATTTTCATTGAATGAGATAATGAACTTATTTTTTTCAAAGTATTTTTTATAATGGACAGATAAGATTATACGTATTTATTGTGTGTTACCTGATGTTTTGAAGTATGTATATTTTTTGTGAAATTATTAAATCTAGATAAAGACAAATGCATCTTTACATAGCTATTATTTTTGACATAGGGTTCTTAGCTTTACTCTCAGTAATCAACGGTAATCTAAATATTTTACAAATAATGCTTGAACTTATTCCTGCTATTTAGTGTAGTTTTGAATTCTTTGACCATCATCCCCCAACCACCCTAGCCTTTGTCAGCCACCATTCTGCTTTCTATTTCTATGAGTTCCACTTTTTTAGATTACATGTGAGTAAGGTCATATGATATTTGACTTTGTTTACCTGAATTGTTTCACTTAGCAAAATATCTTCAGGTTCATTTATGTGTTTCTTTTTTTTTTATGGCTGAATAGTATTCCGTTGAGTAAATACCACATTTTCTTTTGTCAAAGAGATAGCCTTCTCTCCATGTTTATGTCAACACTGTTCATAATACCTAAAACATCGAATCAAGCTAAATATCCATCATATCCTAAATTTTTTAAGTGAAATGAGCCATACACAAAAACACAAATTCCACATAATAGAATCTATAAAAATAAAGGTTCATGGGCTAGCAAGTAGAATGATGATTACCCTTTGCTATAGGGAAGATTGGGATTGGAAAGATGTTTGTCAAAGATGCAAAATTTAAGTTAGGAGGAATAAATTCAAGAGATCAATATGTAATATGGTTCATATAACTAATAAAAATGCATTGTGTTCTTAAAAATTATTGAGGGAACAGATTTTTGGTGTGCTCAACACAAAAAATTATGAGAATATGAGATATTTCTTGTCTTCAGTAGTTCCGTTTAGCCATTCCACAATGTAAACATATTTCAAAATAGCATGGTTTATATATTGACAATAAATCCGCAAAATTAAATGAATTTTAAATCAATCAAATAGACAAAAAAAGCAAGATCTTTCTCATCACAGCTTCATGAAATTAGATCTTGAACCTCATCAGATAGAAGGGCAAACTAAATTTCTTCTTCAAATAAGCAAGTTTTTTTTTCAGTGTTTGATTGTAGTAATGACAATTGTATATATATATCCATTTAGCAACATCTGCAAAAAATTCCAGAAATTATTAAATTATATTTGACAGGTTAAATTATCTGAATAGAATTTCAGTTTGGAAATATTAAAGATGCAGAAATTACAGACAAGGACTCCTCTTTCATTTGACTATTTCTGCTTCTGTACTCATGATTTCATGAAATGTTTATTAATTAAAACTCTAAGACATGTTTATACTGATTATGTTACTTATTTATTAAGACCTTAATTATTTAGAACTTAAATACTTAAACTCCTCAGTTACTTAAAATTTTCTAGTGTAAATGCTAAGTTAAATATTCATCATACCTCCAAGTGAGACTTAGAATTAATACGAGATAATAGCTAAACTATGTGAAAGGTTATCATCCTTCAAATAAATCTCAGATACAGAGCTACTGATTTGGGTAGCCAGAGAACAATAAATGTCTGCTTTAAACTCTTTGACACATTGTTTTTGTTTTTAAAATAGCTTTATTAGGTTATTTATTTCGTATCATGAAATTCATACATTTCCATTTCATGTGTAGACTTATTTTTGTAGCTACTTTTTATAGATTATCTTTTCTGAATCTTATTATATGCGCAAAACTGAACTTGCTTTCATTTTCTGTGCTTTTTTCTACATATTCCATCCTTGCAGAAATTTTCTGTTCAACCTAAATTGCTCCCTCCCATAGTTACCGACATTCAAATGCATTCTGCTCTATATTTTTCCTTAAATAGCAATTCAGATATGATATTTCTATTTTACTATTCTTTCCTTGATTGTTGCTCTTTGACAGACTTCCTAAAACTTCTTTAAATTGTGTGCCCTATTAACCTTTATAGTTCTCTTCAAACTAAGAATAGTACCTTAGAAATTATAAATCTAGAAACTAATATTTAGAATGGGTTCATGTAAGAACATTTTATCAGTTTCCTTCATAGAATGTTTTATACTGCCTGTGTTTTATATAGTCCCATATTCTTACTCACGTCTTTTTTCAAGTATTTGGATAAAAGACATTCATGCCATTGGTTATATATAATTCTATTATTTTATTTGGCTGGGTTAATAATATTCTTCACCATTTTTGAGGAAATGAACTGAGCTGCTTGTTCATATATTTTAATTTCTAAATACTGAGTGTTCTGAGCTATATTAATCTGATTATAAGATGAAGGGTAGCAGGATATGAAGAAATAAGATGACACTCTAATAATTTTAATTATTTAAATAATTTTAATTAGATTTGGAGCCAAAGCCATGAAACTCCTAGGCCTGCAATCTCAATGTTATCAGCAATCGCACAGAAATAATTATTTCTAGAGTGTAAATATGATGATAATTATATCCATAGCATTTTTGAAAGCATCTATCTCTCCTGTTGTAGACATATTGACAACTCATATGGTTAAAATCCTAAATTATCATTTCTTATAAAAAAGACTGAAAAACAACATTGGATAGCTTCTGTTTTATACTTCTTTTTTTCATTAGAAAAATAAAAAATGAAATGTATGGATGTGCTCCTTTCTGGTTTTCAGCTGCCTTTTACAAAAGTTATTCTTACACATCTATATATCTGATAGCATCTGAAACTGTACATTTCTATTGAGTTGAACATATTTAAGAAAAAATATCTGCTATTGTTTTATATATGTGCATTATTTGATTTTAAATTTTCTTTGATCAGCTCAATGGGTATATTTATACATCTGTACTTAATATTTAGAAGAAATATACTAAAATTGATCTAACTTAATTCATGTTAGTTTTAATCATCCTGTGAATCTTGATTTGGCTCTTGTGTCAATCCACTGTCCCCATTCATTAAAAAGTATTATCTCTATCCTTTTAGCTTCACTATCCTTCTTCTTGGTCTTTTGCCTGACTCCACTGCTACTCTATAATTCATCCTTTCCACAGAGTAATCATTTTTTTTTAAATATAAAGTATATAAAGCCCAAAACTTCACCACGGATTCCTGGGACATTTGTAATAAAGTTTCATTGATACAGCTGACAGTTTCCACATGATTAACTCCTACGTGTATAAACAAGTTCATCGGTATTCTCTCTGCTGGTGTCTGTGTGACATTTACTTTATTTACATAAGTCTAGAGCCCTCTAACCTTCATATGCTTAGATCTTTTCTTTTTTATAAGACATGGGAAAATGTCCTCTTCTCTATGTGGCCTTTATTGGCCATATATATTAGTCACTCTGTTATGCCACATTGTAATTTTCCTCATTCAAGAATAGACATATTCTTTCTTTGTTAATTTACTTGTTTATTGTATCTTTACCTCTGTAAAGATGTGAGCTCCTTGAAAGGAAGACGTCATATAATTTCTGCTTCATATTCTGAGCATAATAGTATATAACACATGATAGGCCAATTTTATTTTAATTTTTTATCATTTATTTCTCATTTTATGTAAAGAGAGAGAAATTGATTGATTTTTCGTTCACTGCTTCATTCCTCAACTTCCCACAACATTCACGGTGGATCCGGCCAAAGCCAAGAACCTAAAACTAAATCTGAGTCTTTTCAGGGACTCAAGTACTTAAGCCATCATCTGCTGCCTCTAATGGTACACATTAATAGGAAGCTGGGTCTGAAGTGGAGGAACCTGGACTTGAACCAGGCACTCTGATATGGGAAGTGGGTAGCACAAGCAATGACTTTATCACTGTGCCAAATGCCTGTTCCTCATTTTCTGAATTCTAGAATTAATACAACTTGGATCATTCCATAGATGCCATAATCTCATTTTAGATTTATGCCTCATTTTAGCTTTATCATCTTTCTTTCTTAAAGCTTCAAAGATGCAAATTTCTTGGACACACTTTCAGTGTGTATGATAGGCTATAAGGTTCACCCAAGAGAATTATTCCCAGTCAAATTTGTGTCAGTTACATTGACATCGTCATGCTGCTCATACCATCTGTGTCTTACAGGGGCTGTGCTCTCACTTTCAACATTCCCATCACATTGTCTGTTATTTATTTGGAACATTGGTTTCAATTAGCCATTTGGATATTTTTAAAATTTCAGTACTAAGTATACTTTCTCTCTTTTTTTTTTTTTTACAAAAGATCAGTTTAGCATGTATTAAGTAAAGATTTCAACAGTTTGCACCCACATAGAAACACAAAGTGAAAAATACTGTTTGAGTACTAGTTATAGCATTAAATCACAGTGTACAGCACATTAAGGACAGAGATCCTACATGAGGAGTAAGTGCACAGTGACTCCTGCTGTTGACTTAACAAATTGACACTCTTGTTTATGGCATCAGTAATCACCCTAGGCTCTTGTCATGAGTTGCCAAGGCTATGGAAGCCTTTTGAGTTCACCGACTCTGATCATATTTAGACAAAGTCATAGCCAAAGTGGAAGTTCTCTCTTCCCTTCAGAGAAAGGTACCTCCTTCTTTGATGACCTGTTCTTTCCACTGGGATCTCACTCGCAGAGATCTTTCATTTAGGTGTTTTTTTTTTTTTTTTTTTTCCAGAGTGTCTTGGCTTTCCATGCCTAAAATACTCTCATGGGCTTTTCAGCTGGATCTGCATGCCTTAAGGGCTGATTCTGAGGCCAGAGTGCTATTTAGGACATCTGCCATTCTATGGTCTGCTGTGTATCTCACTTCACATGTTGGATCATTCTCTCCCTTTTTAATTCTATTGGTTAGTTTTTGCAGACACTAGTCTTGTTTATGTGATCCCTTTGACTCTTAGACCTATAAGTGTGATCAATTGTGAACAGAAATTGATCACTTGAACTAGTGAGATGGCATTGGTACATGCCACCTTGATGGGATTGAATTGGAAGCCCCTGGTATGTTTCTAACTCTACCGTTTGAGGCAAGTCAGCTTGAGCATGTCCCAAATTGTTCATCTCTTCCCTCTCTTATTCCCACTCTTATATTTAACAGGGATCACTTTTCAGTTAAGTTAAAAAACATAATCATTGCAATTACTTTCATAGAGATTCATCATATACTTTCCATATCATCCCAGGCAGTTCATCATTAAATGTCAATCCTGCTCTTGGCTTTTAATACGGACTCTCTGATCTGGTGTATTACTTTTTCAGCTGTTTGAAATGTGCTTTCGGATACAGAAACTCTTAGTAACAATTTTGAACTTTTCATCTTTGGGATGCTCTCTTGGGGGAAAGTGCCAGGAAATCTACTTCATTTCTTTCACATGTAACTGTGTCCCATGTTTTTCCTTACAGGAACAGATCACCATCATCAACTCCCTATCCACAGAAAGAGGCACATGTACTTATAAATGCACACCGGCACAGAGACCCACTATTACACATAAAGTATTCTGTTATACATTTAAATCAGATCTTACCTATCGGTTGCTGCATTAGAATAAATTAAAAAATAAAACCCAAACTTTTTACAATAGCCTAGAAGCCCTTAATTTCTGAGTACTTAACATTCTATTACTGCTTTGTTGGACACACTTTTTCTGCCCTAGGTTCTTTATATTTGCTGTTCACTCTGACTGGAAAGTTAGGTTCCAAACCTTCTCATGAGTAGAGTTCTTTTCATCCCTTTAGAATCATCAAAAACATTTCCTAGTGAGGGAGAGTAAGTCAGTGTGGATTAGGCTATTCTCAGCAGCTCAGACATTCATTATCGCTGCCTTCTGCATTTATCCTTTCATGTACTAACCTTGCTAATATCATGACAATAATTTTTTATCTTTCTTTGTTGGTATATCTTTAATTTCATAATTTTAATAGAAATCTCTGGAAATATTAAACTCAATATAATTTTGGGAAGGAAAGAAAGAATGAAAGAAGAATGGAAGGAGAGAAAAAGAGAAAGAAAAAGAAAAGAAGAAATGTGGGAAGAAAGGAAAATAGGAAGGCAATATATTTAAATACCTAAATATATAAATAAATTGAATTCTGTATACTCATAGATTTGTAAGCTGAGATGGAACTTCAGTATCTTCTAGACCAGTGATTATTTCTGGGGTTCTCTGAGAGGATAATAATGATACATTATTTTCACTGTTTTAATAATGTTTAATTAAAATTTGCAATTACAGTGCCTCACATGCTAAAATATTAATTTTCTTTATTAAATACTACAGTGATCACAATGATGTAGTGGTTACCTCTTAGTGATTAAAAGTACTGATTTGCAGGTTTCAGGCTTAATTTATTTAAAAATAAGCATGTATTTCTTAGCATAAAAGTTATGCCATTTATTTATAAAGTAGAATTTTTCCAAAAATTAATTTCTCAGAAAAATATAGTGCAAGTAGCTCCCCATCATGACAAGTTTAGTTACCACTAATTTCATGCAATTTCTTCATATTATAAGTGAGCAAACTAAGTCATATCACCTATAATTATATTAATAATTTCAGCATATCAATCTTGAATACAGAATTAATTTCAAACTGGTATTTACTTTTTCCTCATGGTATACAGTTTATCTATGGAGTGATATTAAACATTAATATAAATAATCATAATTAAAAGCAAGATATGGTTTATGTTCTAAATAATTTTAATTACTTTAGATCAATGTCAACTTAGTAATAGATTATATATCATTTATGCACACCGTTTTATGTTCATGTTTCTATATCTTTTTTTATACATAGCAAACATAAATTTATTTTATAAACTATCATGTTTTTTGTTCTAATTTAAGTTTCAAGACACATCATTTTAATTAAATTTAATTTTAATTAAATTTAATTTTAATTAAATTTTAATTGAATTCTAGATTTTATTTACCAAAACATAAAAATATTTAGTATGATCTCTATCAGTATCAGAAAACTCAGGACTGCGCAGATTCAATGATATTTAATAGTAGAAGTCATCTTTACAAACAGGAAATACAATTTTAGAAAACATATTTTGTAATGTAGTCACACAAAAATATACATGCCAGCAGACTGTTAATGCAGATAAGCCTTGTAGATTACCATATGGCATGTCTTGGGGGCTCAGAAAAATTTTATGTCCCACCAAACCCTAGGGAACACTATGGCTAGTAAATGAAATTCTATCACATGAGTTTCATCCCCTAATTAAAAACCTTGATTGACCTTTTTCTGATATATATTTTATCAATAATTTACTTTTAATGTACCAAACAAATCTCCTGCCAATTTGGAATAAAAACATTGTGAATCCAATAGATAAGGCATGGAAAAATGGAAAAAGGACATCGAGGGGAAGTGAATATAAATAGATAATTATTATGGGTTAAAAAGTCTGTTTTTCAGTTTTTGAAATGACTCCAGGGACCCATGTTTAGAAATAACTAAAATTTGAATTCTGAATTTCAAGAATCTTTTTAGTTTCCAATCAGTATAAAATTTTTCTTTCACAATATTACTCTCCTTCTCAAAATCACATTTGATTCTATGAAAGGATGAGAGAAATGTCACACTAACTAGTATTAGTGGAGTTAAAAAGTATGTCAGTGTTTGGCTTCATGACAAAGTTAAATATTCTCATTACTTGTGTCATATTTATTATACCACACATTCATCATGCATATTCTGCCTGTACTTTTATTCTAAATCAATGTGATTTTTCCTGATCTTAGTCTACATTTTATTCATACTAAATGGTCTCTAATTTTTAGAAACTAACAAAATCTGTCTTGCCATAGATCATTATATATAGAAAAACTCTGGACTATTTCTTGCCTTTCTCTTTATCTTAGAAATTTCTACTCATGTTTTTCATTTAATTCCAAGCATCACTTTCTCCAAAGGACTGTGCTTATAAAATTCAGCCCAAGAGCAGTTTTGTTCTTTACTATATACGCCTATAAAATTCTGGCATTACACTTATTATGCAGATTAACTACAGTTTGTGAAAAGCATTCGAATTCTAAGAGGCTTAAAATAGCAATGCTGTGTTATTGCTCACAATTCTGGTGGTTGACAGAATTGTGAATTGGGTGTTTCTGTGCTCACACTTGAAGGCATGGTCAGCTGAATGGTTGACTGAATATAAGGTCACTTATTGTACGGTCAGCTGTAGCACATCGATTTTCCTTCATGTGACGTCTGTCCTCCAATAGGATAGACACATTTCCTTATTTGGCAGCCTTTGGAAAATGAGAGTGAGCCAGAGAATGAAGGCGAAAACTACAAACCTCTGGAAACTGAGACCCCAGAATTCACACATTCTCACACATGCCATACTCTGTTGGTCATAGCAAGTCAAGAGGGCAGTCCAGGGGAGATCGGAAATAGACTACACTTCTTGATGTCAAGAGCTATGAAGAATTTGTGGCCAATTAAATCTAGTACACCAATAAAGTACATTCATATTCTTTTATTATTTGTTTACTTGTTAATCTTGCTGTTCATCATTGTATTCTAGCATATAAAAGTGGGAATTTTATATTATATATATAAGTATATATACATTCAGTGAATGAAAGGAAATTAGTGATATAGTTACTATTAATTTCAAAATTACTCCTGAAACATGGGATACAAATATTTTAATTGTACTCTCAAAATATAATATCTTGACTGAAAGTAAAATCATTTCATAGAAACACAAAGCACAAGAGGCTGTAATACAGAGAGAAACAAAGTGAAATGCCCAAGTGATATAAATCACCAAGATCAAGAAAAACAATTTATGAAATCTGGCAGTCTGAATAGAAGTGCCAGATAATAGCTCTTGTTTTTGTGTCCAACTCTTTTCATTTTATTAAGGTTGTAGCTCAAAAAGTCACTTTGTGTTTTATCACCTTGCTATTATATTAATTTGTCCTTTCTGTGTCTCCCAGTTGCATGCCCTCTTCCTTAAGAAGCATACCATACATACTGTTCACTTCTGGATCATCCAGTGCCTAGCATAAAGTGGACAATTGATAATTTTTTAAAAAATATTTATTTATTTATTTGAAAGAGTTACAGAGAGAGAGAGAGGAAAATCTTTCCAGTTAGCTGCAGCCAGGACTGGTCCAGGCTGAAGCAAGGAGCCAGGAGCTGAGAGCTTTTCCTGGGTCTCCCACGAGTGTGGCAGGGGTCCAAGCCGTTAATTATCTTCCACTGCATTCCTATGCCGTTAGAATGCAGCTGGATTGGAAGTGGAGCACTCAGGACTTGAACCAGTGCCTATATGAGATGCCAGCATCGAAGGTGGCATCTTGACTCTGCTGTGCCACACCACTGGCCCTCACGAAATAAATTTTTGTTGCATAATCCTTGGATGAATGAAAAAAATGACCTAAGAAAATAAATACTTGTGGAGTAAATACATGAATGATTATATCAAGTTAAGTGCCCTCAATAATTTGAATTATAGTAGTATCTGATATATATTGTGGTGATTAACTATATAGTGTTTATGCTAGAACTTACATGAAGTAAATGAGCAGTAAGTTTGGGGCTATACTTATTAAGACTTTGAATCAGGGGAGAACGTTGAGGACTAATAAATTCCTGAGTTTGAAGGTCAAAAGTCCTAATAATAAAGCGTCCATGAACACTAAAATTGATATAATTGAGAAAGAACAAAAATGACTCCTATAACATTTGCTGAAGATTGGAGAAGACCCTATAGATAAAATTTAGGAGCCAGAAATTTGCAGGAACTTTATTCATGCCAAAAATTGCAGAAAAATAATAAATCCAAACTAACATGGTAAAAAGCCTTGGGGATAATAATGTGAGTGTTGTACCCATCGAGAAACTGATAATTTTCATAGACAAGTAAAATTAGATTACTAAGAACATTTTATGAGAGAAAAACTCAAATTGTTAAAGCAGGAAACAATAAGAACATAGCAATATTCTTGGTCAGGCTGAAACTAGATAATTATTTCCAATGGTATTTTTAACTTTAATTTTTAACATTTTTCCACATTTACTTCACATGTAGATGTTATATACAAACATATTAAAAACAGATATTGATATCATAATGTGGTATGGTTCAGTGAAGTGACATTTATATTGATATAATAAATGATATGACATCTACACAATTTTTATACTGTATATATTAACTTACAAATTAAGAGAAAATGTGATTTTCTCTTTCTGGATATGGCTTATTTCACTTAGCATAATGATTGCCAGTTCCATCCATTTTGTTGCAAATTTCAGGATTTCATTCTTTTTATGGCTGAGTAATATTCCATCATGATATATCCCACATTTTCTTTAGCCAGTCATCAGTTGATGGCATCTAGGTTGATCTTTGCTATCATGAATTGAACTGATATAAAATGTGAGCATGAGTGTTTCTTTAATATGCTGAATTTGTGTCCTTTGAATGCATTCTCAGGAGTGGGTTAGCTAGGTTCTGTGGTAAATACAGTTTTAATTTCCTGAGGAATCCCCATACTATTGCCCATAATAATTGTATTAATTTGCATCCCCCCAAACAATGTATTTCGGTATCTTTCTCTTCACATCCTCCTAAGCATTTGTGATTTTTTGATTTTTGGACAGTAGCCAGTCTAATTAGAGTGAGGTTATAGCTCACTGTGGTTTTATTTTTTATATCATGTTTGGCTAGTGATCCTGAGCATTTCTTCATGTGTCTGATGGCCATTAACATTTCTTTCTTTTAAAAATGTCTATTCATATCCTTTGCACATTCCTTAACTTGTTTAACATTCTTGTTCGTTTAACCATCTTCTTTTGTTTAACTTTCTATATTTTTTATTGTTATTGAGTTTCTTGATATCCTATTGTATATCTGGATATTAATCCTTAATAAGATGCATAATTTTCAAATCTTTCATTTTTCAATTGTCTCTTCACTTTGTTAACGGTTTCCTTTGCTGTGGGGGTGATTCTTTAGCTTGATGCAATCCCATTTCTCTAATTTTGCCTTTTTTGAAGAGAGATTTATTTTGAAAGGCAGAGTTATAGAAATGCAGAGGCAGAGAGAGAAAGAGAGGTCCTCCATGCACTGGTTCACTCCCCAGATGGCCGCAATGGCTGGATCTATGCCAATCTGAAGCGAGAAGCCTGGAGCTTCTTCCGGGACTCTCACACAGGTGCAGGGGCCTAAGGACTTGGGCCATCTTCCACTGCTTTCCCAGGCCATAGCTGAGAGCTGGATCAGAAGTGCAGCAGCCAGGACTTGAATGGGCGACAGTACGGGATGCCGGCACTGCAGGTGGCAGCTTTACCTGCTACGCCACAGCACCGACCCCCTAATTTTGCTTTTATTGCTTGTGATTTTGGAGTCTCACCCAAGAAGTTTTTCCTAGAACAATGTCCTGCAGCATTTCACATATGTTTTCTTCGAGTAGTAGTTTGATGTTTTCAGGTCTTGAACTGTTTGGAGTTGATTTTTTGTATAGAGTGTAAGGTAGAGGGATCTTGTTTCAAACTTCTTTATGTGGAAATCCAATTTTTCAAACACCAGTAATTAATGAGAATGTCCTTTTTCTGGGGTAATGAATTTAGCTTGTTTGTCAAAGATTAGGTGGTTTTAGATGCATGAATTAATTTCCGGGGTTTATATTCTGTTCCGTTGTTCTGCATGTCTATTTTTATGTCAGTACCAGGCTGTTTTGATTGTAGAAACAATGTAGTATTTTCTATAGCTTTATTTATTTTACTTTGAAAGTCAAAGTTACATAGAGAGAGGAGAGGCAGAGAGAGGGAGAGAAGTCTTCCATCCAATGGTTCACTTCCCAATTGGCCGCAACGGCTGGAACTGCACCGATCTGAAGCCAGGAGCCAGGAACTTCCTCCAGGTCTTCCCACATGGGTGCAGGGGCCCCAGGACTTGGGCCATCTTCTGCTACCCCAGGTCACAGCAGAGAGCTGGATCAGAAGTGGAGCAGCCGGGTCTCGAACCATCATCCACATGGGATACTGGCGCTTCCGGCCAGGGCATTAACCCGCTGCACTACAGCGCTGGCCTCCCTGTAGTATGTCTTTAAAAAAACAAAACAAAACAAGCTATTAGGATATGGTGTGTGTTTTAAATATATTTGTAGGTTAAGTAGGTATGAAATTTAATTCATGGATGTGGAAGTGAAAAAGATGGTAATTTGCTTTCTTAACTTCAAATGCATTTCAGAACTCCTATTGTACTGGAGTAAAATTTTATCCAGGTCATCATGGGATAAGGGTAGAAGAAACATTTTGCACCTGTTCTTCTCTTGTGTTATACAAAAATTGAAGAGGCTTTGTAGTATCTGGATAATGAGAAGAAAGATGTTCAGTCATTGTCCAAGCCACTTTTTTTTAATTAATTAATTTATTTTTTATTTTTTAACTTTTATTTAATGAATATAAATTTCCAAAGTACAGCTTATGGATTACAATGGCTTCCCCCCTCCCCCATAACTTCCCTCCCACCCGCAACCCTCCCCTTTCCCTCTCCCTCCCCTCTTCCATTCACATCAAGATTCATTTTCAATTCTCTTTATATGCAGAAGATCAGTTTAGCATATATTAAGTAAAGATTTCAACAGTTTGCACCCACATAGAAACACAAAGTGAAAAATACTGTTTGAGTACTAGTTATAGCATTAAATCACAATGTACAGCACATTAAGGACAGAGATCCTACATGAGGAGTAAGTGCAGAGTGACTCCTGTAGTTGACTTAACAAATTGACACTCTTGTTTATGGCATCAGTAATCACCCTAGAAGGAAGTAGACTCTTTGCCTCCTATGACAAGCCTGAGCTAGGGAATCTCAGCCAAAGTTGAAAATCTAGGGTCTTTGGCTCTTCAGATTTAGCAAGGAGGGTAAAAACTACCTTTCCTGAACCCCCAACATCTAACCCCAGTCATGATTCCCTCTCTTCACTTCAGGTAACTTCTTTAAGAAGCCTTGAATCTCACAAAGCAAAAATTAAGAAGTGATCTTATAGAGAGAAAGTTTCCTTTTTAGCAAAATAATCTGTCCCTGATGCAAAAGAATTGATGGGTAATATGGAAGAGGCTAGGCCTATGTTGAAGAATGATGTGACAGTAAAGCAATACACTAAAACAAAACATAAGTAAATAACTAACATCTTTTTTTTTTTTTTTTTGACAGGCAGAGTGGACAGTGAGAGAGAGAGAGAGAGACAGAGGGAAAGGTCTTCCTTTGCCGTTGGTTCACCCTCCAATGGCCGCCGTGGCCAGCGTGCTGCAGCCTGTGCACCGCGCTGATCCGATGGCAGGAGCCAGGTGCTTTTCCTGGTCTCCCATGGGGTGCAGGGCCCAAGCACTTAGGCCATCCTCCACTGCACTCCCTGGCCACAGCAGAGAGCTGGCCTGGAAGAGGGGCAACCGGGAAAGAATCCGGTGCCCCGACAGGGACTAGAACCCGGTGTGCCGGTGCCGCAAGGCGGAGGATTAGCCTAGTGAGCCACGGCGCCGGCCAATAACTACCATCTTGATAGTGTTTACCATGCTAGGATATATTGGAGAGAGTTAAGTAGAGGTATACTGATTTCACAGGAGTTACAAATATATTTTAAAATTTCACAGTTTGTGTCCATATCCTGACTTTAACAGTTATTATGTAGTTTAGTATATGTTTTGAAGCAGCTCTGAGCTTTACAAACCTTAGCTTATTGGGAATTTTTGAGGATTAAATGAATTAATTAAGACTGTGATTGGCACATAATAAGTGTTCAATAAATAATGGTTGCCCTTTAGGCCATGTTTTTATAGGTCTGTTCATAGGCCTTCAAAGCATGCATATTAGAATGCCACATGTGTCTTGATTATCTCTAGCAGAAATTTGGGGAGATTCAAAGATAAGTTCAAATAGATGAATGGAATAAGTATATGTCAGAAAAAATGATTGGCTATTCATGTTTTTACCTGTAATTGGGATAAACAAAAATCACCTCTATAAATAGAAACTTCGGGAAATTTAAAAGCAAACAATTGATTAAGAAAATTCTGTTTTTTAAAATATTTTTCACCAAAGATCAAGTCAATCAAAATGTGTTTATTGTCAGTAAATTAGATCATCTTATTCAAGAAACCTTTTCAAGTTCAGATGTATATATATTTAAAACTTCTCACTATATATACATTTATAGATAGATAGTCTGGAGAGAGAGAAGATAAGAGTAATTCAGAGACCTTATATAATCTATCTATCTATCTGATACAGATATATCTTGTGATATAAACACAGCAGGGAACCTCAAAAAGTTCATATAAATGCATTAAAAGGTCAGTTTAGTTTCATGCAAAACATTTTCAAATCATACAATTTTTTCATAATATATATTTTCCATAAACTTATTGAGGAATCCTCATATTTTGTACCAAGATAAACTTCTTTTAATGATTATTTTGCACACAACTTTTGGAGTATCCTTACATATACACTCAAATTTATATATGAATATATAGACAGAGACAGAGAAAATTGAATTTGCTACTTTTCATATTATATTTTCTATTATCTAAAAATAGACTAACAAGTCATTCCTACTCTGCAATTTATGATCAGGTAGGGGCCAACATTTTGACATAGTGAGTAAAGCCACTGCCTTCGATGCCAGAATTCCATATGGGTGCCGGGTTGAGTCCTAGCTGCTCCACTTTGGATCTAGCTCTCTGCTAATGTGCCTGGGAAAGCAACAGAGGTTGTATGGGTCCCTGTACCCACATAGGACATCTGGAAGAAGCTCCTGACTTTGGCACTTGGGGAGTAAACCAACAGATGGAGGACCTCTCTCTCTCCCTCTCTCTCTCTCTCTCTCTGCCTTTCAAATAAATTAAAAAAAAATCTTAAAAAAGAAAAAAAAATCAATGTCACAAAGCTAGAGTGAACACATCGCCTTCCTGGGCACACAGCATGCAGCAATGAGCTTTAAAAAAA
Source organism: Oryctolagus cuniculus (assembly GCF_051225735.1). Classification (NCBI taxonomy): domain Eukaryota; kingdom Metazoa; phylum Chordata; class Mammalia; order Lagomorpha; family Leporidae; genus Oryctolagus; species Oryctolagus cuniculus. The sequence goes on along the minus strand of NC_142872.1, from coordinate 138,959,517 downwards.
GAGAATGAGTTTGGGTAAATTTATTCGGTATCTGTTGCCACTTGCAGTGCCTCAACACACTTCAAAGGCCAAAACATTCTTGCAAATATCTTCAAATTTCTGTGGATTGATTCATTGTTAAGAAAGCTAGCATTTTTTTACATGTGATCTATGGATTTAATTATCATGTATTATTTTCAAGTATAGAACATTCGTAATGAATAGAAATGTACAGTATTTGATGTTTTTAATACTAAAAAGAGGATGCAGTATTTAAATACATGTGAAATAAAAGACTGTAGAACATTTTGTTCCATCTCAAGTTTCCCATTTAATAAAAGTGTCCTTGTGATGTCATTATACCGCTTTTATGTCATTCCATATATTTTCATGTATCAGTTAATACATACTTATATTAAAGGAATCAATATTTTAATTATTCTTTCTTATTTACTATGGAAGAGATTTTTAGTTTGTAAATCTGCTATTTTTGTGGTATAGTTTCCAAATGATGTCCAAAGCCCAGTTCACTTTACATTTCTATTAAACAATGAATTTTTGAAATTATAAATGTATCTGAAATATTTCACAGGATATACCTATGCTAAAAACAAAACAAACAAAAACTAATTGTTCTTCTGACATTCAAACACAACTGAACTTTATATATGTTATTTTGCTAAATCTGGCAACCATGTTTCCAAGTGCTCGTACTCATGTGGTTATGACAGGTAAATGATTTGCTCTTAGCCCATTTATCTCCTGAAAAGCTTGTCAACATTATAGCAAGAACAATCTTTCTAAAATACCAAGATTTTCTTATAAATCTCTTGCTTAAAATGTTCCAGTGATGCCACATCTTTTCAAGCTAAGTTGAGATATCTTGACTCTTCAAGGCTTGATGCTTGCTTTTACTCTCTTTTCATTCCTGCCATGCCAAATATGTAGTTACCATAATATATCTTGCTTTTCCTCTGCCACACCTTTTGTTAAGCTGCTACCTCTTACCATAATGTTCTTTCATTCCTCATATACACCATGCAAAATTTGCTCATCCTTTAAGTTGAATGACTCTCCTATTCCCAAGTCTGTCTGGCTTGTGTAAGCATAACTCAGGGCTTTTTCTAGCTGGGTTTAACTAGTTTTCTGTGTAACTTCTATTGAACATATCACATTGTTGCAATTAAAAACATCCAACTATTAAACTGATTATTTTTAAAATGGGGATGAATGTATTATGAATGAATGGATATATGATATACAATAGTCATTTATTAATGTTTGTGAAATAGCCAGGAAGAAGGAGGTTGATAGATTATAGTAAGTTTTACAGTTAGGATATTTAAAATACTACTGAAACATCTAGAAAGGAAAAGGTTCTCATTTTTTTTTGGTTTAAAAAGGATAGGGGGCTACAAATATTCAATGAATAACATTTGCAGTTCTATGTAATGATCGTAAGTTGGGGTTTCCTTTTTTTAAAATATCTACAAATAGGTAAAAACACAAGTAGTTAGCTAAATCTTTTTGTTCTTATTTCACTCTTATGTTTTTATATCTTTCTAAATCAATTTGGTTCTATATGACACAAAATTTCTTTGTAATCATAACAAAATCTTATTTGTCTCATATCCAGGGAAGATTTGAATGAAATCTCTGAGTTGATTCATATCAAATTCATATCAAATGCTCTCCTTCTAAAGTAGGAAAAATCAAAAAGAGTTGGCCCAATATTACAGTGTTAAAATAAATTATTTTTGAGATCCTTATCAGTTATATCTTTACATTTTATGCCCTAAATTTTTAATATCGTCTGTTCCTGGAATCAAACTTAAGAGCCAAAACACTCTTCAGGCCAAATATTAGCAATGTAAATATCAGCTATCATTTTAATAGTTTGTACCTTTGTTTTATTGATGGTATTAAAAGATTGTTTTGCTTAAACAGGCTTCAAATAAAATGTAGTTGTGAAAAGAAATTGGCAGAGTAGTTATATGAAGAACAGAAGCATAAAGATTTACCTTGAAATATGGAGATATATATATTTATATATATTTAGTAAATGTCCCAATATGTATTATGTGTAATACTTCAATGTATAAGGTCTATCATACTTGCCTTTCAGGTTGATGGTAGACTCTATATGTTCTTAACATTTCTGAAGATTTTTTTTCCCTCCAATGTGCTGTTTCTTAGCCAATGTTGGTATTTATTTTCAAACAAATCAACTTTTGCTATTAATTAATTTGCTACTATGACATAAAAAGTGTTCTACAGAATGCATGATGCAGAAAATGAAAAGTATTTTTTTTTGGTCTGAGTTTCTTATTAGGCTGCTTTACTTCAGCATATTTTTACAAATTCTCACTAGTTGCTCAGTAGCCCTTCCATGATCAACTTCATGTGTTCCAGAATGTCAGAATTTCCTAGATGCTCATGGCTCCATTTATAGCCCCCTCATTAATAATGAACCCAGTTCTACCAATTTCATACCAGTCTCATGGGAAAAGATTTCTCGCAAGTTTTTGTTTTAATAAAATATCTTCATAATAAACTAATACAGCTGAATAATTAAGCAGTTACCCTAGGGTTTGTGTACCAATCAGCCACAAAGTTGTCTCATTATAAGAGAATAATTTTGAGAAGGCAAAATTTTAATGTTTTTAAAAGATGTACTTTATTTATTTAAGGGACTTGACCAGGCTGAATCCAGGAGTCTAGAACTCCTTTTGTTGCAGGGTTGCAGGGGCCCAAGCACTCAGGGACTCTGCTTTCCTGGGCCTGTTAGCAGGGAGCTGGATGGGGGCAGAGCAACCCAGACTTGAACAGGTCTTCAGTAAGACATGCTGGTCGCAGGCCACGGTTTAAACTGCTGTGCCACAAAAGTGGTAATGGAAAAATGTAATTCTAAATATTGTGTCTTAATAACATCTGTGATATTGAAATAAAGATATGGAAAAAGACAGCCTCTTAGTTCCCCTTAACTGTTTGATATAAAAATCAGCATTATATATTTGTAGGTACTAAAAATGGAATGTTTACAATTAAAGAAAAATCATGACATCTCCTTCTCTAAATTAGAAATCCTTGTGGAAGGAAACCAAGGATAAACAGTAGGATACTTTCAGATAATTAAAGGAGGTAGGCACATAATGAATAGGTCAGAAAAAGAAAGACTTCCCTTTTTTCTTTGAATTGCTGTTGGTATACAAGGTAGTCCCATCAACATCTTTCCCTTATTTCTTAGCCTTTTCCATCAAAATAACAATTACTATCATTATAAAATTCTAGTTTTTTGAAAAGTGTGCTTAACGGTGGAAGAAAAGGAAATAATACTTTCATTTGAAAAGACATAAATAAAGGAGTAACTCATATTCTTGGATATTCCTCTCCTTTGAATTTTTCTATTCCAACAAAAAATAAAAATGCAATTATAGGGTATGTTTTGTATTGTTTAAACACAGCTGGAGCATCCATTTTCTTATTTATGCTTATATTCTAAAAATTTTATATCTAATAACAAATACTAACTAAATATAAAATATATTTTTGAGAGGAAGACCATCATAGTTTAGCAATATTGGTCATTAATTTTTTCCTCATAAACAAAATATTTAAGGGGAATTAGGGATAAAATGTATAATACATGGTTTCAACTTTTGCAAGATATTACACTATATATATAGATTTCAGAGACAACAAGACTGAAAGTTTAGATATGCTGATATGACATCTTGGATTAAAGAATATAAAGGGCCCCTTGTCCTAATAATGTCTCTAAATATTCCATGAGAATTCAAAATATTTCTATAAGAGTTTTTATGGAAAAATAGAGCAAGTGTATGCTAAGTTTCATCTTGTTTGGGAGAAACCCAAAATGACAAATTTTTCTACTTCAGTTAACAGATGAGATCCATTGCAACAAAGAGGTTTAAAAATGTAGGATTCTTGTTAATGCATGCAGAAAAAAAAAGAGATGTAGCAGTGATATCATGAATCTTACTCAAAACCTAGGTTTTCAAGTTTTATTGTCAATATTGTGACTTTTTGGAAGACAATCATGCCCAGTTATATAAAAAACCTTCTGTTTATATTGTGGTGATTTATTCCTGCAAGTAGTGTCTGTGATGTGTGTGTGTGTGTGTGCATGTGTGTGTGTGTGTGTGTGTTTATATTTGCATTAAAATGCAAGTTTTTAAAAAAGGTACATAGTGGAGACTTCCAAAATTAATGAAAAAGGGAGTGATATGATGCTGAAGCATGATTTACACGTTCATTTTAATCAACTGAGTAAAGCAGTAGATGATCATTTGAGAAAGATAGTATCTTCAAGATTCTGGCAATCATCAGTTTAAAAAGGTTTTCTCTAGTATGCTCTTACTCTATTTTTCATACTGAGAAATGAAATGTCTATCGTTTCACATTTATTGTAATAAAACTCTGATGATACTTGTCATGGTTGACCAACATAGTAGTCTCTTGAATGTTCTTTAATGGATTTGACATTTCCATATTTCATTTGGAAAAGGACTTACCATTGTTTGGCAAGAGTTTATCAATATTTTAAACAGTTTAGGATTAGGATTCTTATCTTCTACGTAAACAACTTGGAATAGTACATAATTTATTTAATACTTGTATTATAGTCATTTATTTACTTGTAATAAGTACAATTTTAATAGTTGTATCACTAAATTTATTGATAAATCCACAGTTTCACTTGAAACAAATATTTTATTTATTTGCTCATTTTGCATAATATATCAGTAAGACTGCTTATATTTGATAAACAGTAGCAAAAAGTTTGCGTAACTACTGGTTTATATTTAGGGCTTATACGTTTAAATAGAAAATACAATATGAAGAATTACAAATATATTAGTATGTAAATAAGGTCAGAAATAATTTGTATTTAAATTTTCAGTTTGCATTTTAACTTAGAATGTACCTATTTAATCAATTAATAAACTTAGAAAATCTGTTATTTGAATTACTATTTTCATATTTCACCAAGATGTTTGCATCTCAAAATATGGATACAAGAGTGAGCATTTTTTACATTTCATGTCAGTCTAAGAACCATTTTTTTTTTCTTAGTTATGCAATTTATAGTCAAGGGTTTATTACATTCATTGAATAAAGTATTTTAAGACTACAATTTTATATAGTTTCAAATAAAATTAGTATTTTAATTTAAAATAAAAGCTTTATAAGACAAATAATCTTTGAAACTAGATTATTAACTAAGTATTTTTCCAAGATTCACTAAAAATTTGCCTAAATAATTTTATAGAAGCTAACAAAGATCAAAGGTAGAGCATTTATATTTCTTCTGTATTTTTAAAGGCCATATTCTTTTTCAATTTACCCACCTCTTTAACTTTAGTATTGATAATATAAGCACATCCATGAATTTAAACTATTAAATTCACATTTTAGGATACAGGAGATAACAGTGTTAAAATGCAAGGATATTTCAGTTGTTTTCTCAACTGTTGTATGTGTAATGAAAACTGTAACATTTGATCTGTGAAAATCAGTGAATTTGTTTCAATTCAGTCTCTCATATTCAATTAATTTGCAAGTATCCTTATGGCCTAACATATTTTCCCATACATTTTTTGTAAGTAATGTTAAATAAAAGAAAGAAAAAAGATCAAATTATATATTCTTAAATAAATGTCTTAAGTGATAGATTAAATGAAATTTTTGTCACACTAGTAAGATTTAAATTTTGTTTTGTTATTTTCATTTTGTATGAATATTTTGCATTTTACATGTTTTCATGTTTAATGTTTGTTGCATTTTCTTCATCTCATAAAATTATTATTATTTTGTTAAACTTTCAAATGTTTCCTAAGCAACCCCTAAAACTAAAGGAAGGAACAGAATATATAAAACTAATTTACATAAAATAATGTGCCAAACATAATTATCTAAAAGTAACCTCTTTGAATATGCAATTATCTTTAACATGTACTTGTTTCGTATGTATTTTGAGCCATCCACTCATATCTCTAGCAACATATTTCGTTCTTCTGTAAGGAATTAGAAATAATTACAAAGCTCAAGGAAGCATAAAACTTAAAAACAATGCTTAAGTGTAAAATGTTACTCAAAAGAAGTTCAAATTCAATCATGTTATGTGGTTTTATTTGATAGATTTTCTAAATTATTTATTTATTAAAGGCTTATGCTTTTGTCATGCGTTTTTCTTTTGGAGATTTATTTGTAAAAATTAAAAAATGCAAAGTTTAATTTTAACTAAAATATATAATAATCCAAATTTAAGCTTGTGTATATTATTGTGATATAAACTTTTCAATTTACATATGTAGCATATGTCATTTTTCATTATTCTTTAAAGATGACATATAATTTTGATTTATAGAAGCATGTGCATGTATGTAAATCATTTCATTTTATTTTTGTTCTTGTTGTGAAATGTTTTGTTAAAAATATTAATAAAATTATATTCCAGGATTTTGTTTTTATGTTGTGAATATCTTATTTTAAAAATGTTTCAAGTAATTTATGATAGAATAGTCTAATTGTGATAAACTTACCTTGTTTACATGACTTGATTTCAAATGAAGAATGAAATTTTTGAATGTATAATTTCCTTTTTTAATTTATGTATCTTGAAATATATATATCTAACTGTACTACCAGAAACAATATTTACATAATTGTGCAGCATACTTCATTTCTTTTTGAGAAAGAAAATAATATATATTTTAATATAGGTTTGGCTATAATATATATTTAATATTGAAGCAGTACTATATACAATTCTAAGGCTTTTCTAACACTAGCAATTACCTCATGAATCAGTAATATATGCAAAAATTTTGAATGTTTTCAAACTGTTAAATGATGCATTTTGAAAACTGAAAAATTTGTGTTTGAGACACTGGTGACTTAAAGTGCTACCAATATCAGCAGTCTAGATTGCTTCACATTTTAAATAAAATGGTTGTAAATATATATTACATAAGTATATGGTGATAGATTATTTTACTGGCCTATAAAAACCAGTGTTGTTTTTATAGTTCCACTATTTGTATTAAACAAATCTAACTAAATTTAGATGAACTTCTATTTTCTGCAATTCTGGGATATTTCCATTTTTTGCTCTACAGAAATTTGAACACTCTGTTTAAATCTGTTTCACACTAACAGAATAAACTTTCATATTTGGGAAATGAGACATAAATCTTGAAGTGATTTTTAATTTTGCAATTAAATCTTCAGTTTCCACACTTTTTCAAAGTAATGTTTTTGAAAGTTAAAACCAACATTATCTGTTTCCTCTTTCTCTTCACCCCCTGCACATTTAGAATGGGTCTTCATCTTTGTCATTGTTTAAAGGTGACTTTACCATGATAAAAAAAAAAAAAAAACTATAATTATGTTTCGTTTGTGAAATTTATCCTCTGTTTATTATTACTAATATTATCTTGTCCTGTTATTACATCCATTCTTTCATTTATTCTTTCTTTTGATGAATGTTTCTTGAACATCTACTGTGTGCAGGGTACTGTTAACGATGGTAAGGATCAGGCAATGAACAGAACATACAAAAATCTCAGCCTTCATGGAGCTTGCATTCTCGTTAGGAGAGGATAAAGAATAAAAACAATTTAAAACGTAACAACTGATTAGTATAATATATGTTTATATCAGGTTAGGTTAGGCTATGGCTATTAAAAAACAGTGCTTTTCAATGATTTATTTCAACATTAAACCCTATCCTGTTAAGGATATTGGACGGAATTACCACCACCATTAGTGAGAAGTATTCCTGTAATGCTGAAGATTTTTGAAGATTGGGGTTACTAGCAAGTCCTGGGTCAAAACACTACAAAGATCATGTCTAACTCAAAAATTTGGTCTGTAATTATATTTATCCCCTAGTATCTTCAGAAAAATGTGTGTTTGTCTATTTGGTCTGTAGGTCTTGAGTTGTAGAGAATTAACCCAGAATTTTTGACCCAAGAATCAGGTTCCAAAAATTATTGTTCTCAAGAATTAACCCAGAATCATTGACCCAGATACAAGAGATTATTTGATATTAACCCTAATGACTCAGTGATGAAATATGATAATTTGACTTATCCTGTTGTGAAAGGTAGGGGTCCTTTGAGAATATTTGAGAGAGAGTATGAATATCACAATTCTCATTATTTTGGTTTATCATTAGCAAAACATGGACTTAGTTTAATGGTTTCTTTGTTTAAATTAAACCCCAAAGGCTGGAAATATGATGGAGTTGCAAAAAGTTTTAAAGTATTAGTTTTTCATCCTGCTTAAATTTGTCTTCTCAAAAATAGAATATTTTATTTACTTGCTAGGAGAATAATTTGCACCAATTTTCATAATGATGAGCACATGGACATCCCAAATACATGATTTATTGTCCCGCACATTATATGTTAGTATTATAAGCATAGTTGTTACTTGGTCATGTGATCAAAGAAAACTTTTACGAAATATTAGTTTATGTTACAATATAAAAATATTACAAGCCCAAATGCATACCTAACACAAATCTAATAGATCCTAATTTTTATAAAACCTTGGCTTGGAAAAATATTCATTAGCAGCTGTATTCATATCAATGCTTAAAATATATTATGCTATTAAGATAATCTAATAATCATCTTGCCTCATGTTAGTTTATGTTAGTCCCTGCAACATGTAATCATAACTTAATACTTTTGAATTTGCACAAAAATTAAAGTAGGATTTGATCACCCATACTGGAAGTATTAGTAACAGAAAGGTATACTTTTTTAAAATTTTGTATATTATTGAAGGCCTCCTATTTGGCTTTGTTTCTTTTTTTTTTAGTTTCAGGCAAGAAACAAATTTAATAATCTTACTTATCACCTGCCCACAAGACAGAAGAAAAACAGGTCATTCTTAAATCATATTTAATCAGATCATCACTATCCTTTTAGAAATACTAAGATTTCCCTATGTATATTATCTTCTAAAATAGCTAAACATTGAATATTGAGAAGAAAGGTAAATAAAAATATATACCCCTCATTGACTTTAAAAAATTCAAGAGTTTCCTAATCAGAATCTGACTATGATAATATGATTCCCAATAAGTAACTGTATCTCTAAAATTCAATGATTTTCCCCATTCAGTATTTTAGCAGTCAAGATCCTTTTAAATACATTTTGATTCAGTTTTATGCTTTTAAGATTACCTTTTTTATTGCATGATAACCATATACTATTAAGTACAACCTTTAAAAAATTTAAGTGAAAGAAAAAATAAAATCCTATCTTGGCATACCAAATACATATTTTTAAATTATAATGAAACTTCAGTAAGGATAAGAATGTGAATAATATATAAATATATATAATATAGTATAGCAGTGTTATACTTACAAACATACATTTACATGTAAATCTATTCTCACTGCAATTCATAGAAAAGATATATGAAAATTCCCAACTGTTAGTTAAAGCTTGGGTTGTATGAATAGATGTTAAATGCTGACAGATGGTTAATTTTAACCACTTTTAAACTAATTAATTTAGTTTAATTAGTTCAAAATTAACCAATCAAATATTTTACTTTGAAATAATGAAAATATTACATAATTTTAATGAACTAAATTTTCAAACATTTAATATCATGACATTGAATATATTACAATGTTGGCTGCTTTCTGGCAAATAAGGTTAAGATACTTACATGCAATGATTTCAGAGTCTTGTTTTTCATCATTTTGTTTTTATTTTGGCTTTGATTTAAAATCTCCTTTCTTTTCTTGTTTGTCTTACAATAGAAAATTTTGATATTCTTCCCAGAAATTATGAGGAGTTTATGGCACAGACTGTTCAAAGCATACTTTTGAGAAAAGTGTGGTTGCATAGTTACCTATTCCATCAATACCTTTCACTTGCCAGGAATATATTGCTAAAATTAATCTGTGGGTTAAAAGAATAAAAGCAGAAGATTGATTCAGAGCACTATAAAGGGTTTATTCTTTCACTCTTCCCACCAGTGTATTACAGTTAAAACGTGATGTATTTTGTGTATAATGTCTATTCATAGGTTGATTGATATGAAGAAGCCTACAAATTGACTTGCCTCACATTTTAGTAGTGTATTTGTGTTTTGCCTCTTCATGTTGATTATCTTTAAGGTAATAGAAGAGAAAATAATTTATTAAACTTTTCAAAAAAAAGCAAAATTTAAAAGAAAAAGTTAGCATCTAGTGCTACTGTGTCCCACAGGTTCTTCTACATTGACCCTCACTACCTCCACTGGTGAGTTAGAGGAGCATAACAGGACTGCCACTGGTGCAATTGCTGTTGCTAGCACACCTGCAGATGTTACTGTATCCAGTGTTACAGCTGTCACCATCCATAGACTTTCCGAGGAACAGCGAATGCAAGTTACGAATCTCAGAAATTCAGGTCTGGACCCCAACACGTCCAAGGACGGGCTCTCTCCTCATCAAGCAGATACACAAAGTACAAGGAGAAGACCAAGAAATGCTGAACAGATAGAAAGAACTAAAGAGCTTGCAGTTGTTACTCATAGAGGTATTGGATGTTATTTTACTTGTGCCCCTTTAGTTACAGCCAAAGCCATATTTTGGTAATGATTCTAATAAGAGAATGAGCTAAAAGAGAGCCAAGATTTATCAAGGGGAAAAAAAAGAATTCAAAGTAGCTGAAAACTATAGATAGAAACAGCCAAATTGGAATAATTTGAAAGCACAGAAATTAATAATTCAGAGTGGAATGCAAATGTTGGAGGGTGGTGGGGGTAAGAGTAGATAGGAAAGAATGTATTAAAAAAGGATAGTAAAAATAAGTACTAAATGCCTATTATTGTGTATTAGTTATAATGTTGTGGTAACAGGAAAACAAAGTAGCTAGTCTTTATTAATAAGTGCACATATTTCACATAGATGATTCATCTCATATAGTAACTTTCCATGTTTGCATGAAATTTTATATTATACAAATAGTAATAGTTGAAAAATAGATAATTTGTGGGAGATTTAAACATTATGTCTGATGATTGTTTTATGTAGTTTAAATGACTTGAGCTATTGATTGTATTGAAAGCAGATTTCTCATTTTGAAATTTCAACATACATTGATTGATATTAGGGCTTCAAGATTTAAATATCCCTTAACTTACTAATTTGCTTTTGAGAGAAAAAATATAAAATACAATCATTTATTCATAATTTTGTACTGATTTAATATGATAACCTTTTTCAAAATTAAGGAGTACAACAAGCTTCTTTTCTGTTTCTAGGTAAGTTTCATAGAACAGTTAGGAAAAAAATAATGCTGTATAAAAATAAAAGAACTTCATTTATATCAATATATGTGTCAGTGGAAATAATAATTAATTGAATGTATTTCAGATATAAAATATGTTCTGCATTTCCAGCTCATCACCATATATTCTCTAAACTAGCTACAGTTTATGTAGTGTGATTAGGCATCATGGTATAAGTAATGGAAAAACATTGAATGCTTAGAGCACACAAAGAGAAATCAAGACATCTTTACATAAGTTAATTATAAATAATACAAAAATATCAATTATAATTTATATTGAAAATATTACAATGAATAAGATGCATTCTAAAATGAATTTTTTACATATGGTAGTGTTCCTTAAAGAAATAAATCAATATCTTGCTTATCTATTCACTTTCCTATTATGAGTTTTGCTGTTCCTGTGAATATAGCTATCCTGTTAAGAACTATCATTTGCTTTATTAAGGGGTCAGTTCCAAAGATAGAGATGGTGAAATCATAGTAAGATACTGATTAAGAAACAAATATATTTTTTCACTTTCTGGAAAATTCCATGTGCTAACATTGACAAACATTCTAGGAATTATCTTATTACTTATCAAATAGGAGAGTAATTTCTGACAAGTTGTTGTAAAAATTAAATGATCATACTTGTCTAACCAAAGTTTGCCATCAGATAGTTTGAAAAGCTCTGAAGATATAAATTTATTGTTTTGCAGAACTTGGAACAATAATTCAGATTGAAAAGAGAAAAGGTAGTCAAGTATAGATTAAGCAAAGTAATTTAAAGATCATCCTGTATAATTTTTTTTTCTATTTAAGCCAGTTTCAAGCATTCCAGAGTATTTGCTTGGCAGATTTCAAATCAGTATTCAGATTTTCTCAATTATTATCATAATCTCCCACTGCTTTTGGGAGCCAATATGTGTTTAAACTTTTCCTATATTCTTGCTACAATGGTCCATCTGAATGTAATATTCATTCAATGGTGCCATCTACTCCGAAATAAATATATTTCAATTTTTTATGTTTAAAGTATATGTAAAATGTTATATGGAAAAGATTTTGAATGCTATCTTAATTATTCTCAATGACTTAAATGTTTTGACTTTTATAAAATCTCTATTTAAATTAAATTGGTTCTTCTGTTTCTTCTTTTTTCTGTTTCTTCTTTAATTATCTATTATTATCTCAGTGATCTCAATTGGCTACTTATTCATTTTTAACTCAAACTTTTAACAGCATGGGCAAAAATAAATTATCCACCTTAAGTGTAAAGGAAATTGTCTATTTGTTAATATGTTTCAAAGCCCTCAAAATATATATTTATTCTCATAGATTAAAAATGTCGGACTTCAGAGACTTGATTCCTAGCAGGTCCAAATTTCTAAGTTGGAATTGACTGACATAAAAGGATAATATTTTAAAAAGAGATAATTCCAGCTCTAAAATATAGCTACAAGTGCTTGTTGAGAATCAGGTTCTGCTTTGAAGAAAATAAAGATAAATAATCTCTTTCATCTTATTTCAATAGATTGAAATAGATTGGAGAACATAAATAAACCTATCCATGTGTAGAAGAAAGATTTTGTAAAACTCCTGGTTGATCAGAGTACCAGAGAGATTATATGGGGTAAACAGGAAGCAAATCATCTATTTTAAGTTACTTTTTAAAACAAGTCAATAAACATAACTCGAAACAAATTACTTACTCTAGCTAATCATAAAAATGACTTTTTAATTCAATGTCTATATTATGTAGTCAGCAGTTGTCTTAAAAATGAAAATCCGATCATATAACCTCACTTTGAAAATTTCCATAGTCTCTGTGTTACTTAGGAATAAAGCCAAGATGTGTTCATGACCCAGTGGAACTTGCTTGTTCTGGCTTTTGTTCATATTTCCAAATTCATCTCTTGCAATTTTCATAATAAGCCTACTTTGGGAGGGGGGCAAGTGATCAAAAATCTTTTTTATTGATCAAACATACCCTATTATTTCTGACCTCAAGCCACACTCTTAGACTAGTCCTTCCTTTCAACCAGATCATTCCAATTGCTTTCCAGGATCTGGCTTAAATTATAACCTCTTAGAAGGTTATGTCTTCCTCTTATAACCTGCCAGTATAGCCTACATTTTCTCTACACTTATAATCGATCACTCTTAATGCATTTTCTGTAAATTTTAAGCTCTTTGAGGGAAAAGATGGGTGGATCTTATTCATGTTGCATTTCCTAGTAAGTTTCTGATATATTTAAAAATATTGGTTATACAAATGAATAAATATTTACAATTCTAATTACTAGAAAATTCATCAATATACTAAAATACTTGAATTCTATTTTTCAGTGCAATCAGATATCTACATATTTACATATTAATGATAACTATGTATTAAATTTTGTCACAGTCATAAAAAACAGTGTATAAAGGCAAAACTATGATCATGAACCCAGAATAATATATTACTTTTATTAACAGTTCAAAATTCACATGCAAAGGATGTAAATTACTTGCTTATATTCCTTGTACATTTTTAAAATAAAAGACAATTTATAATTAAGCAGAAGAAAACTATAAAACCAATAAATTTTATATGAAAAGTATTGATGAAATAGATTTTATTTAGCTGAAGTTACAAGCAAAAAGATAAGATTCCTATAGTATAGTTTTTCATGACGTCTGCAAGTTCAGGTTGTTTTACATTAGTGTTAATGTGAAGATGAAAGATGATGGTGCATTGAAGTGCCAAACATTTTAACCATTTCCTTGAGTGCAAAGATATAAACCAATTGCATATCATCCATGCTGAGTTTGGAAGTCAGAGAACTAGGTTAAATCCACACTCTGCCCTTTCTTAGCTTTATGATTTCAAGCAATAAATTCAATTCCCAAAGTCACAACTACTCAATAAATGACAATTCATGCCTCATAGTGTAGTTGAGTTAAATAATTTAGAATATTGACTTAAGTTTTTGACAAATGCTAATTATTGTTATTTTTGTTATTGTTTGCCAAATGTATCTTAACTCTTTCCATATGCATGGTGTTGAAGTATTGAGTAGGGATATAAGTATGAAAAATAGAATCTATGCCATGAAGTAGTCTACATAATTAAAAAAATTATTACTAATTTAAAGACTAATATTGCCAGAAGAGTATCCTAAAATTTTTAATGAATTAAAATCAGTGAATGACGACCTCTAAATATAAAAGGAGGGCTGCACAGATGATATTTGAACTAATTCTGGACATATGAATAAAAGTTTGAAAATAGTAAATTTGTTTTACATAGATTATTTGTTACCATACCATATTTGTTATGTCTATAAACAAAATAAAAGAAATGTTCAACTATGTCTAAAGGACTATTTAATTAGCATAAATAAGCATAAAACACTTAATATTTTAGCTTATAAATATATAGATGCTAAAATTAGATAATAGCCTTCCATAGTGATATATAAAAATTATCAGAAGAGCTTGTTACCATTACTTTCCATTGAAGTTATTTCTTAGTGTTTATTTAAAAATCTTTGAAAATAATCACTTAATCCTATAGTTTGCTATTAAAGCTGTATAGAATTACAATTTAAAATTTGACTTAAAATAGAAGAACCTATGTAATAATATCATTAAGCAAAGTTTCTTGTATTTTCAGAATTACCTATTTTATAATTACATGTATTTCTCGGATCCACTAGTACAATGCCACTTTTTTTGTCAGAGAGAGAAAGAGAGATAGAAAGAAAATGAGTCACACAGACAGACTGATAGAGAAAGAAGGTTCCTGACTATTGGGTTACTCCTCAAGCATCTACAATGGCTCAGGCCAGAGCCAGGATCCAGGATATCAATTCAGGTCTCCCACAAGGGTGGCAGGGACCCATCTTCTGAAGCCATCACCTGTTGCCTTCCATGGTGTGCATTAGCAGGAAGTTAGAGCAGAAGTAGAGTCAGAACTCAACCCTAGGCACTAAATGGTTTGAGGTATGATTGCTTCAAGCAGCATCTTCATCTTAACATCTGTGCAAAAAGCCTGCCTAATGAAAACCATTATTTAATAGAGGAAACTGTTCTGGCAGAAAGCTATGAAAACTTAGTCAATATTTCTAGATTAGTACTTATTCATTCATTCAAGATTCATTAAAGACCTAATGTATACAGAATGTTCTATTAATAGTGTTTAAAATTATATAGATTTAAATCATATTTGGATATTCTTCCTCAGAAAATTTATTAGTCACATTATACTACTTATGAAGTAATCATTGAAAGTGATTTAGTCCATAGTAATTTAATATTGCGTTTCCTAAAAATTTTAGCAAAATAGTAATTCTGTTATTTTCAACATGTAGACAGTTTTGTCAGCTATAAACAGTATTAGTAGTTGGTGTTTTCTTGTATAAAACATGCATATGTTTTTCTGGAAAATTTTCCATAAATATTCACAGTCATTATTATTCTGTTCTGTGGATATTCAGTTGAGATATCTATAACATCTTGTGGAATCAAATGTGTATCATGAGGTTTTTATAGATACTACTGCTATTGTTTTATTTTTATTTTTTTTATTTGACGGGTAGAGTTATAGACAGAGAGAGAGAGAGAGAGAGAGAGACAGAGAGAGAAAGGTCTTCCTTCCGTTGGTTCACTCTCCAAATGACCCCTACGGTAGGCGCTGCGCTGATCCGAAGCCAGGAGCCGGGTGTTTTTTCCTGGTCTCCTGTGCAGGTGCAGGGGCCCAAGCACTTGGGCCATCCTCCACTGCCCTCCCGGGCCACAGCAGAGAGCTGGACTGGAAGAGGAGCAACCGGAACTAGAATCCGGCGCCCATATGGGATGCCGGTGCCACAGGCAGAGAATTAACCAAGTGAGCAATTGCGCTGGTCCCAACTGCTATTGTTTTGATATAGTGTAGTCAATTCGTACAAAGTATATTTAATGCTAATAGTCATATCAATAGAATTTTGGTTAAGCAAGTAAGTGAGATCATGTTTAACTGAGAATGAATAAGATGTAAACTTTCTTCCCTTCAAAACTAGATCTTCAAAAATTATAGTATAATCATCAGTTTTTAAATAATTATTGTCAACTTTATGAGAAGAATCTAATTAACTTAATTAAGTTAGTATAAAACTATTTCAGGTCAACCATTTTAATTCAAACAAAAGCAGGGATTGATCATATTTATCAGAATTTGTATTTTTTCAAGTAAGCTCATATGAATATTTACATGGCTAAACAGAAATGAGAATACACAGAATATCAAATACATATCTAAATTACTTCCATTTTGTTTCAGAAGTTAAACTTCTGTGATACATAGCAATTTTGTATCCCAAATTTATTCAACAATATAATACAATTAAAACTGCTGTGTGAAAGTAGCAGTTCTTTGGTGCTGACTGCCTGCCCACTGCTACATTATTTGATCATCTATAAAACATATCTTGAAATAATTTCAAGTATTTGTGAGCAACTGATGCTATTTTCAAAAATGTTATTAATGTGTATATAGAGTTTAAATTTGTAAATTGAAACATGTTTTCATTTTTTTCATTTTCATAAGTTTTGTCACATTGAGAAAATTATTGTATATGGATAGTTACTTAAATATGTTTTATGTATACTGATGTAGGTTCACCAAATAATCAAGTGTCAGAGTTTTATTGAACATTTTAAGCATGCTATAATTTCAAAAGAATAACAGATATGGTCTGCATTCTCAAAGGAAACATATAGAAAGATAATATCACAGAGAAAAATTATTGCTCAGTTGTAAGAGGAATAATTACCACAGAATGAATATACTGTGTGAGGTATGATGAGGTACAGTAGTCTTCAAATGTATAATAAGTCGCTATATGCGAGAGATAATCAAACCTGTATTCTGGCATGGTTTGTAGAACTTATTTACTGTGTGGAAAACATAGGAAAATACAAAGCAGTTCATTATAAAGAAGAGTGTTCTATCATTTAGTTTTGTTCAAATATAGATTGTAGGCTTCAACGAATAGTAAATTACTAAGTCACTAATAAAACATTGAAACATAGGTTGATAGATGGACAAATTGGGTATTATGAAAGTATTTAAGGGCCAGTGCAGTGGCATTGAGAGGTTAAGATGCTGCTTGCAGTGCTGACATCCCATATGGGGATTGGTTTGAGTCCTGGCTGTTCTACTTCCGATCCACCTCCCTGCTAAAGGCCTGAAAAAGCGGGGAAGGTGGCCCAATACCATGGGCCCCAGCCACTCATGTGGGAGAACCAGAAGAAGCTCCTGGCTCCTGCAGCCTGGCCTAGCCCCAGCCATTGCATCCATTTAGGGAGTGAACCAGCAGATGGAAGGGAAGATTCAATCTCTCTCTCTCTCTCTCTCTCTCTCTCTCTCTCTCTTTCTCTCTCTCTTCTTTTACGTCTCTGTATCTCTGACTTTCAAATAAATAAAAAATCTTTAAAAAAAAGAAAGCATTTATATATCTAAGAGTGTCTGGATAATTAGATTGATACTGTCCCTTCTAATCCTAAAAGTCTGTGGTTCCGTCTTTGGCTACTATATACTAATAATAAATTTATCATCACTTTATATTTTCTCTTGGTGTTTACACTTTATGTGACTACTCTATAATTATCGAATTTATATCTTATGTAAAAACAAGTATAAAAATGGCCAATATTACCATCAAGGCATTAAGAGACTGGCAGTCTACTTTTCCCAGTAAATGTAAACTTTGCACGTATGCAGTATACCTCAAACAGGTTATACCATTTGGTATAAAAATATTTTGTAATACGTGCACATATTTTTCTTAATTTGTATTTGCAAAAGTGTTTGTTTCTCTTAATGTTTTATTTAGTTATTTGAGAGGCAGAAAGACCTTCCATCTCCTGCCTACAATGTCTAGAACTGGTTCAGGCCACGTAGGGAGCCAGGCACCCAATCCATATCTCCGTGTGGGTGGTAGGACATATGTACATCAGCTATTACCTGCTGTCTCCTAGAAACTACATCACCAAGAATCTGGAGGCAAGAGTGGAGCCAAGACTTAGACCCAGGTACTCTGTGATCTGACATGAGCATCCCCCTAGGACAAATGCCCACTGTATCACAAAATTTTTGAGGTATGTTCAATATACATTTTCCCCTGGGCTCAATGCCTGTGTTTACACATTAGATTCCAAAAATGTTCCATTTTCAGGGCCAGTATTATTCTTGTTTTACCGTATTTTGTAATATATTTACTCACACACTTCTTTAATTTCCTTTTTTTACTTTCTTCTGTCATTTTTACTTTCCTTTTCTCTCTTTGTTTTTTCTTTCTCTCCTACCCTTCCACTTTCTTTCACAAACACTAATTAAATTAACACTCAATCACTTGTTAAGTGTGCAGTTTGGAACAAAATTAGACTATACTTCATTGAATTTATATCCAAGTGGAGTAATAAACAAAAGCTGCTTATTGGTAATAAGGGCTGTGCAGACAATCAGAACAGGCTATGGGATGTATGCTATCCGTGGATGGTCAGAAAAGGTCTCTTTGAGGACTTAAAGTGAAACATAAAAACCTGGAAGGAAATAGACATGCTCTTGGAGCTATAT
Source organism: Oryctolagus cuniculus (assembly GCF_051225735.1). Taxonomy (NCBI): domain Eukaryota; kingdom Metazoa; phylum Chordata; class Mammalia; order Lagomorpha; family Leporidae; genus Oryctolagus; species Oryctolagus cuniculus. The sequence goes on along the minus strand of NC_142872.1, from coordinate 138,940,622 downwards.
TTTGCCACACTCTGGACTCAATCAGAGGAGAACACAGATCAGAGAAAATATCTAGTTGTAAAGAGCTGGAGTTTAGAGAAATAGAAAGGCCACTATTTATGGAGTTCTGTGAGCAAGGAGGAGAGCAATGTAGATGCGATGGGAAACAGACAAGAACCAGACCATTTGGATCTGTAGGCTTGGTAAAGAACATTATTTTAATTTAAACCACTTGTGGGCTTTAACAGGGAAAAGATAGTATCTTGTGTCATTTTAAACAAGCCATTTTAGCCAGAAGTTGAAGAAAGAATTTTAAGTAAATTGAACTCAATTAGTAAGATTTAGAGAAGTGGAATTAACAATTGCTAGTTATTCAGTGTCCTCTTTTTAGACTTCAATGTGGACACAAAAATCATCAAACGTTCAATTCAAATACAGATTGTAATTTGATGGAATTGGCATGAAGGCTGAGATTCTACATTTGTAACAAGTCTTCAAGTTATGTTGACACACTGAGTACCAAGAAGTTAGATTACGATGATTATCATTGAGAGAGAGTAACATGTTTCAAATATCCCCCATTCTGTCCACTCCCCATGAGATCTTCTTATGCCTTAAAAAATCCCAATGTTAACAAAACAGTAAAATCTAACCTTTAATTCCATAACAGTGACTCTAATGATGAGACATTTGTGAGAGGAAGGGTTATTTTAGAGCTGATGGATTTTCTGGGTCAACCTTAATGACAATAATGAATTCTGTCAAACTTTAAGAATAGCAGATCTATTGATATTTAACAAATGAGAGAATTTATAAATTTTAAAAATTATCTGATCATGTGTGTTTTTATAAGATAATTTTATTTATTTAATTATTAATTTTTGAGAGTGAGAACTTTCATATCATTATATGAATGTAATAGAGAATTCTCAGTATATTGAGGTAGGTAGAATTGTATAAATATTGAATTTTCATACTTTCTCAATATTCTGTCTTTTGTTTTTTTCATTATTCTCTTAACTTTCTCTAAATATTATTTCATCAAAAATTATTTTGCGCAATGCTGGTATTTTTAGCAATATAAAAATCATATCCTTGAAACTTACAAATTTATTATTTATATATGTATTTATTGAATATCATTGTCATTTTCTAATACATTACTGTGTTTCATCACTTTTGTGAAATTGTCAAACCATTGTTATTTGTATTAGTAAATATATTTTTATATTTCTAATTAATTTATATTTTGTTGAATGAGTTGGTTTCAGGAGAAAGAAGAGGAAAATAAAATGTTACAAATTATTAATTAATAGGCTAATATATTTTAAAAGATATTAGATAAATACATTTTGAATGCCTCGGAAGTTGTATGACACTATTAAGAATGAATTCAGAAATGACAAATCTTACAAGTAATGATTTTAACATTTTACTCCAATGCTACCCTTTAAGCCATGCTATCCTCTTATTTAGTCTTATGCAGAGATTTCCAGAATTTCTGATTATCCAAAATTCTTTTTTCGTTTGAAGAAGTCTTAAGGAAACTTACATCTTTTCACATTAACTAGAACCATAATGCCATCACAATGGCTATCTTTCATAAAAAACTATTCAGATTTTCAACTACATTGCTATGCTTACCACCAAATTTTAAATTGGCTTCCTGTTTTATTGTTTTCATTGATACACTATTTCTCATGTTTAATCAAACAGGCCAGAGGAATGCTATTAATAATATGTATTGAACTGATTAAAAGAGAGGGGTTAACTATAAAGATCAGAGGTGAAAACATCTTTTATGTAGCTGATTTTCCTAAATGGGTACCACAGCTTATTATTGTGCTTATGAATGAGATGGCCACAGTGAATGTGATGTAGGTGACTTTTAAATCTTTTTCCTTGTTAAAATACTTTTGAAGGGTCTAGACTTTCTATTTGTGCTCAAAGCTTATGCCAAAGCAGATTCCTCTGCCTTTTGGAGTAAATGGTTCTATGTTAGAGACATTTTTATCTTGTTCAAAATTATTTCAGGGCATTTTCACCCTCTTTTGCAACAAGCTGCTTTCCTTGCATGTAGTTTTCTAGAGCATATGGCTGCCCTGCTGTGCACAGAGTGAAATCACACTATTAATCTTTAAATTTTGGGGAAGAGCAAAATCTTCATATATGGTACAACAGCGTGATGTTAGGTTTAGGGTGCACTGCATAGAATATTTTTCTCTTCACAGTTATATCACTTGTATTATCATCATGGAAAATTGATTTTAATGTCAATGCTTGAACTTTCTTTAAAATATTTTTCAAATGGAATTCTTTCATAATACCAATTAAGATTAAAGTGACATAAATTTCTAGGTTGATTTTGTCCAGAGCTCAGATAGGTTAAAATTTTTCTTATTGGATAGGCTTACATTAAAGAAGGAAAACATTTCATCAGTTCTCCTAAATTTTCTTTTTAGAAAGGGAATGTAGACAAAGATGATTTTACTAAAAGGACTAGATGATGATTTGAATTTCATATAGCAGTTGGCTTTTGCTGTACCTTTTTATTCATTTGTTCACACTTTTAAAATAATATATTCTGCTATGAAATTTCAAGCCACTTGATTATACTTGGCACTATTAGCAAGTAGTCTATGTCTTTATTTGATGTTAAATCTGGTTAATGTAACTCTACTTTGTTTTAAAGTAAAACACTGCTAAAATGTTATAGTGTTAATTATCTCAGAATTTTATATGATTAGCTATGTTTTACAAAGGATAAGTTGGGAGAGGATATACTAATTCATGATTTTTTTATGAATTTTCAAGACACAGACTTGCAAAATTTGACTGATTATGGAATGCTGTTATTCATAGATGGTAGTGTAGATGCCAACATTGAAGCTTCAGAGGCAAATGAATGAAGTTACTTTTCTGACATATGTATGACCTTGAACAATTCACTTAGCCCTTTACTATTTCCATAACTGATTTTGCATGGATGATTTGTGATTTTCATACGAAGTAGGCATAAAGTACCTAGTATTTTACACATTCTCCCAATAAATAATACTGTTCCATTCCAGAGCCATTTAAGAAAATATACTCCAGTTACATAAAAGTGTGTTAAGATGAAGATAAATGTGAAATAGAATTAGCACAGGGTTGCAAGTTTCTTCAGTGGCTCATTTCATTAGAAATAAAATATATAGTGTCATGTAATAGTGATAGAGATATTGTAAATAAGTGATTACACTTTAACAGTATTAATATTGATTTCATGTAAAAGTCAAATGAAAGTAATCTGTACCATTCAATTCATCTCATATTTCTATTGGATCCGAACATTTTTTCCATTTTTACTCTTCAATCAATTGCTCTTTAGCTTCAGTAAGCCAACCCGCTTAGTTTCCTTTTAATCTATTTTATCTGTGTGAATTATTGGCGTCTCCTTGGGAGATAATTCCAAGAGAAGAACACAGTTGTATGGTATAGATCTTCAAAAACATTTCATAACATTTCAAAAACAGACAATGATAGAATGAGTAAAAGCTACTGATAATTCTATCTAAATAATATTATATCCTTTGATGTATGACAGTAGCCATAGACAAATGAAGAGATGTTTCTGAGTATGGTATCTGAAAACTGTGTTTAAAATGGAATCTCCAATTTCCATGTTCCAAGGGAACATTGGCTAATTAAAGAGGGTTTGCTTACAATCAGATTGGTTCTAAAGAAATGTAAAGAAATTACAAGGGATCATGCTGTAAACTAGGGTGTGACCAACTGTACTGTTCAAATACCCAACTTGAAAGGATTGAAAGGAATGAGGTGGTGGACAGAGTTACATGTAGCAAGCTGGCCTGAAAGGACCAGTGTCCTTCTATTAAGGGGTCTAGCCAACACCAGTCAACACAATGGTGAGGGATTTTGTGGATTAAAAATCCTGGTCTTAGTTCCTCCCTCCCTCCATCTTCCTGATGGAATACTCCAGAAGATATAAGAGTCTTCTTTCAGAATGTAATGTTTCAAAAATTTAAATGCTCATTAGAAACACTTAAGGATCATTTTAAAACTAATTTTAATTTAAAAAAGAAAACTTGATGTAGTACCCAATATTCTTTTCTTACAAATTCCTGGGGGATGCCAGTGTAGCTAGTATAGTGCCATAATTTGTGTAGCACAGATATGGACTATTCATAGCAAACTTCTGACTAGCAAACAAGGAAGAAAATGAGAAAAATGGATCTAGAAAGGCAAATGGATATATAGAACATATGTATGTTACGATGAGTACTTTGTTGTATTCAATAGCCAAAAATTTATCAGCATAATCATGTATTAAATATAACCATCCAAGTTCACATATGTTTGCTTTAAACAGAATCTAGGTCCTAATATCAAGGCTTTTCTGGTAAAGAACTTATATAAAATATAATTGCTTGAAATCCCAGGGATTAGGGAGTATTGTTACTTTTAAAGTAATCCCATTTTTCTGCATTTTTTAAACATTTAAAATCATTCATGGCACCAGTAAAATTTAAAGGTAGTGGAAGAATATATAGCATTGCTCATATTCTGAATAGAGTCATTGACTGTGCTCTGTATATTCAAATGGTTAATTCTTTCTAAATTAATCTGATTTTAGATAAATAAGTGGTAAATAAGTGGTCTCTGATATTGAACATAAACCAAAAATATTGTGTAAAGTCACTTCCTTTAAGAAAATACTATGTTATCATTTTTCAGATACATTTCATAGTGACATTTCTATTGAAAAAATAATTCAGGAAAAGAGAATAGAAATAAATTATTAAACATAAAGAAAATTATTTCTTTTTAAGAGAATATGATGGATATATCAAAATGAAAAAGGGCCTGTGTACTTCATATGTTGAGTGGATCTTTATTTGAAGTCAGTTTACCAAATTGAGCTATCAAATAAGAATTAAAAATGTAATTAAGTTAAGGGCTGAGCCAATGCTAAAGTGTTAATAGTATCTAAACAATACAAGTGGTAACTCTTCCTATATGGTGATGTTTATTATGCCAATTTTAAGAATCCCTAAAGAGAATATAAAAATCCCACATTTTTCATATAATCCTGACATTTTACAACACATGATAACTGTAAGACCTGTTGCACCACACATTGCTTGCTGGTGCATCTGCTGCTATCTATGTAAGTGTTATGGATTTCTGAATGTGTTCCATTTCTAGGAAGGAAGAAAACTGTATAAATATTTTAAAGTATTTAGGTGATAATCGCATAATTTTTTTCAATCAAGTATGTAGTACCCCTGTCTTGTAAATAATAAGTAGCAAATTTAACTCAATTGATAAGGCCTGTGAGAATGAACATATTGCTTTTATAAAACATAGTATCTCCTCTTCACTACCACTCTTCAATCTCCCAAGTAGAAGCACTTATACTTATTCCTTGTGCTACAATGATTAAAAAATAAAATTCTGAAGATTTAGAGTTGTAGTGACTTTCTTTCAGTGTTGACTGTATAGATTCAGGATCTTACATAAAATGAAAAATGGAGTATCTTAAAATATGTTCAGGAGTATGTTAAAATGTGTTCAATAATTTCATAAGTTACATATCTAATTTGATTATGTATTAAGAATTTCCTACTGAATTTGCTATTTTGGCCCAAGATTTGGAAAGGTTATTAGCTTTAAATAAAGTATTAGAATTCAAATTAGAAATACAGGGAAACAGATGAATTAATTTGTATAACAGCCCTACAAATGAGAAAGACATAATGCAAAATAGTTGAAAAGCATTTAGTATATTATGCCAAGAACTGGACAGCCTCTGAGACTAATCAGATTTTAAAATTACAGCTGGTAATAGTAATATCCTAATCGATGACATTCATTTTCTTGCTGTCAATTTCTTGAATTTATGAAATAAATTGTTATATCTTTCTTTTGATTAAAATTGGGTACCACATGCATTTTATCTGTATGCAGTCTATATTTAAGAATAAGTGCTAGCTACAGACAAGCATGGAAGCATAAATAGAAGTTGAAGGTTAAAAAATAAAACTTTAGAGTGCCTGGACTAGATTGCTTATCTCTAGTGAGTTTTTAAAGGGAGACTGCATTAAGAGTCTAAGTAATTATTAAAACGAATAGATAGCATTTCTTAATGAACTTAATTAGTGCAATTTATCATTCTAAATTTGAAAATATTTTCAGTCTAACATATCCCTAGTACATATAAATATTCTATATTATATACTCTATAAATGTATTTTTCTGTGCTTTTGAACATTTTAATTGAACCTCTACTTTTCATTGCAAATGATGGCTATTATATATTTACTGTATTTAAAGTTTATGTTCATTTATTTTTAATATATTAAGAAATAATTTTTTTCACAGATTCATGATCCACTTAATAGTATGCTTCTGAATTTACTATTCTGCTTACCTCCTACATAATTCAGAAATATGTAATTACATCATACTTCTAATCACATTTTTATAAAATATGCTACAGAAACATTTATTTTTTTAATTTTTTTATTTATTTGACAGATATAGTTAGACAGTGAGAAAGAGAGACAGAGAGAAAGTTGTTCCTACCGTTGCTTCACTCCCCAAATGGCCACTAAGGCCAGAGCAACGCCAATCCGAAGCCAGGAGCCAGGTGCTTCTTCCTGGTCTCCCATGTGGGTGCAGGCGCCCAAATACCTGGGCCATCCTCAACTGCCCTCCTGGGCCACAGCAGAGAGCTGGACTGGAAGAGGAGCAACCAGGACGAGAACTTGTTGCCCATATGGGATGCCTGAGCTTCAGGCAGAGGATTAGCTAAGTGAGCCACGGCACCGGCCCTACAGAAACATTTATAAGAGAACTTTATTTTTTAGGGATTTTATTATTAATCTAGAGATAGGAATATTATCTGGATTTTACTCTGGCATTAGAATAGTTTCTTGATCTTCTGAGGATATTTCTTCTGAGGAGAAGGTGACATCAAGGAGCAGCCTCCACGCTAAATATTTTCTGAAAAAAGATTTTGTTTAGCCAGTACTGGTTGTGAAAATCAGTGCTAAATTCTAACATTTGTAGGCCTATAATATGGAGTTACCACTTACCATTAAACAAACAAAACTTAGTCTTAGCAGTTAAATGCTTTCATAATACCTAAATATAATCTGTGGATATAATTGAGAATTCTAACTACACTCATTTTTTCTCCTTCCTTCAATTTAAGTTCTATTCTTACATATAAGGAATAAATAGGGGCCAGCTCTGTGGTGCAGTAGGTTAATCCTTGGCCTGTGGCACCAGCATCCCATATAGACACCGGTTCTAGTCCTGGCTGCCCCTTTTCCAATCTAGCTCTCTGCTGTGGCCTGGGAAAGCAGTAGAGGATGGCCCAAGTGCTTGGGCCCCTGCACCCGCATGGGAGATCAGGAAGAGGCACCTGGCTCCTGGCTCCTGGTTCCTGGCTTCGGATCGGCGTAGCTCCGGCCATAGTGGCCACTGGGGGAGTGCACCAACAGAAGGAAGACCTTTCTCTCTGTCTCTACCTCTCATTGTCTGTAACTCTACCTACCAAGTAAATAAATAAAATCTTTAAAAAAAAAAGAATAAATAAATGAACCTCCTAGAACTGAAAAGAAACATTAACTAGCATGCCAGATGTCTAATGGGACTAGAATAGAGATCTGCCACCTCCTAAGCCAGTGAGAGAAATATCACAAATAAAATGCATTTCATGTCTTTTTTAGCCTATAGTGAAAGTTCTAGCCAATGATTGGTTATATTTCTTTTTATTCATGTAAATGAATCTACTGTCAATAGTAAGATGGACCACACACAAACACATCGTACACACATGTTGTTTCCAATATCGAAATGAAAAATTATAAGATATTTTATATCAATATAGTTTCTGAATTATAAAGAGGAATGAAATTATAATTCATTCAAATAAAAATAGGAAGCATGCATTCATATATATTGTCATACACAGCACAAAAGAAGAAATGTATTAATGTACATCTGAAAAGGGCTGTTAAAATGAAGAGGAAAATCACCAAAACAACTGGTGTGATATGAAACACTTTTTCAAAATAAATTATTTTCCTTTTAAAAAGAATTAAGATATGATTGAATTGCAGATTTATATCCTACTGCCACTTTTTCTTAAGGTTTATTTTTGTGTTTGAGAGGTTGAGATACAGAGGGAGAGACAGAGAGAGAGGTCTTCTACCCTCTGGTTCACTCTCCAAATATCTGTAATGGCCAGAGCGGGGCTGATCTGAACCCAGGAACTTCTTCAGGGTTTCCCACTTGGGTGCAGGGACACAGACACTTGAGAAATCTTCTATTGCACTGCCAGGCCATTAGCAGGGAGCTGGATAGACAGTTTAACACTTGAGACAGGAACTTGGGCCCATATAGGATGCTAGCACCGCTGGTGGAGGCTACACTTAGTAAGTCACAGCACAAGCCCCAACCAACTGCCACTTTCAAGATACTTTATTATCAAAATAAATACTACAAACTCAAAAAATTAGGATAAATACAATGTTATAATATTGTATTAATTTGCTGTACATGATTGTATTTGACTCTAAGTAGAAAATTATCTTCAGGAAGTACTGTTAAATTTATTTTTTTTTTAATTTATTGACTTGAAAGAGTTACAGAGAGGCAGAGGTAGAGAGAGAGAGAAAGAGAGACAGAGAGAGAGAGAAAGAGAGAGGATGTGTGGCCTTCATCTGCTGGTTCCCTCCCCAAATGGCCACAAAGCCTGGAGCTGAGCAGATCCAAAGCCAAGAGCCAGGAGCTTCCTCCTAGTCTTCCACGCAGGTGCAGGAGCCCAAAGACTTGGGCCGTCTTCCAGTGCTTTCCTAGGCCATAGCAGAGAGCTGAATTGGAAGTGGAGCAACTGGGACTTGAATGGGTGCCCAAATGGGATGCCGGCACTGCAGGCGACAGCTTTACCCGCCAAGCACAGCATTGGCCCTATAACATTTAATAAATTGTGTGCTGTCTTCAACAAGAAATCCATACAAACTTAAAAGTAATATTTGCAATTGAAAATGTTCTGCTAATATCCAACCTTTTTTCAAAGATATATGTTCTGAAAATTAAACATCTTAATATGTTTATTTAAATATATATATATATATATATACACACATACAGACACATAGTAAAGAAATAGGATCATAAATTGTAGATATTTAACTTCTGAGGTTACATAGTGAAGAACAATTTTCAAATATGGAACTTGAAGCCAAGAGATGTTTTATGACTGTAAGTTAGAGAAACTTTGGGGTAGAAGGACCCTATAAAGACAAACCACCAAATGCTGTTTGAATTCCCTCAATTACATCTATATATGATCAGTTCCTAACATTAAACAAGCACAAACACTACATCTACTACTTCTCAGTCTATTTTGTACCACTAATACTATATGTTCTCAAATTATTCTAACAAGGATTCTCTAGTGTAAAAAACAATTGTAGATGCCACCTTTTCCACATAAATGTTGATATTTGAAATGAAATCAAGCTCTTAATATATGTGCACAGGTGATTAATTTTATAATCTTTGTGCTTTAAATCATTTCAAATAAGATGACTTCAGTTGGTTAACGTGAAAGCTAGATCAAGTTTAGGTAACATTTAGTCAATGTCATTTTCTGTTTTTAAGTTTTTATATGCAATTTGGAATTCAGATTGATTTTGAAGATAGTAGAACAGTAATTGACTTGGAAAATTCCACAGTGATAATCCATTACATTGGTTTTAATTTGCTCTAATGAAGTTTAATGAAACAAAGTGGTTTACCTAGTGTCCAGGGCTTATAACAACAAAATGGATTTGATAGCTAGTCTAATATTCCTTTCTGCCAGAGCTTTCCCTTCTTATAAAATGTTTCTGTTATGCTGAAAGAAGCATGTATCAAGCTAAAACTGTTAAAAAGACAGGAAATTATCAAAAAGAGTTCAGTATATGAAAAATAAGAGAAAACAAAGGAAATGGATCTTTGCACAGAGGCCTTGCAAGCATTTAAAGCTTTCTGAATTTATTAGAGAATATCTTGTTTTCATATTTTTAAAAACAGATAATTAGATGAAAATGTTTCATCCTGAGCATTAGTTCATCACTTCCACTCTTACTAATTCATGATCAATAAAGGAAATCCCTCCTCCTCAAAAAAAAATCTTGGTTAAATTACCCTAAATAACTATTCAGTTTATCCATTCATACACAAATGCAACATGAGCGAAGTATTTTTTCTATTTCGAGGCACACCACATGCAGGGAATTACCAAAGATAACACACTATTTTAACATAGTTTAACTTGTAAAAAAGACTGTAATATATTTTAAATTTGACTCTGTAGTAAAATCCATTTTATAAGCTTGTTGCTGAAATAAATTGATTTAAAAAAATCTGGTTAATTTTATTAGTTAAATATGAACACTATAATCATTTAATTATTGATGACATGTTCAGATTTATTGAATCTGTCTTATTTGTAATAAAGTTTATATTTTATTATACTTATGTGATGTTAAATCTCTGATACTTGATTTTAAACAGGGTCTGGTAATTGATACCTGCAGTACTAATCATTTTGATTAACTCATAAAGATACATATTATGTGTTCTTTCTAGTACAATGACGAAAATTCTCAAGTATTTATTTTTAACATATTTTGAAGTTTTGTGAATTTAATTTTATATTATTATTCCTTTATACATTGCTATTACCTAAAATGAATGCATCTCTATTACAATTATCATAGTTTTTCATTTCTAAAAATATAGTTCCTTTTTCAGAATATATTGGTTATATAGATTCTTTAAAAAGAAAAAAGTGAATTATTTAAAAAGAAAGAATTTCATAACTACTATATATATATTAAGTGAGGTATTTTTTAAAAAACCGAAAAGTATTTTCAAAATCCTGTTTCAAGGTGATATTTTGTGAGCTAGAAGCATTCATGTTTTTATATTAAGGCGTTCCCTTCAATTATCAAATCAAGTAAGCAAATACAGATACAGGCATGCACAAAGATCTACCCTTCCCACACACATTCCCCCTCCAAATCTGACACACATTCATTAGTGACATTATTAGTGGCATTGAACCCTTTCACCATAGAATTTTATGCTGTAGTTTTCTCCATTGGGTTTACAATGTTTACATTTTGTTTTCTTTATTTTTAAGAATCCCATATTGTATTAAAACCACCATTAAATCTTCAGACTCATTTGTAATACTGAAAGTCATTTCTTACAGTGCAGAGAAAAGTTGGAGTAGATTCCTACTTATACTTCATGTTCGAGAATGGGAAAATGAAAATTATGCAAATATGAAATGCAAATTTTGTTAAAATATTTTGAGACAACAGGGGAATTCACAAGTGGCAGAACTAAATGTAAAGCAGTTGAATCCCCTACTAGAATGAACCTTTGGGTTACTATGAGGTCGCTTAGTGCAGGTAGAAGAGAATCACAACAAAATGTACTACTGCAGAGAGGTATAGTCATTCTCTTTAAATAAGGTTCACAGGAAGATTCTAAGAACTCTAAAAAGACTGAGTGGTCATATAGTCCTGCCTTCTTAGTTTAAGGGAAGAAATTGGGTTAAAACAGGTTTCTATGTATAAAATCACACAACTCAGAATTGCTAAGAATAAGGACTTTTAAGTCCTCTTCATAAGAAAAGTTTTCTTTTTTTATTAATATATACAATATATATGCCTCAAAGATAGTTCATAAATACTATATATCATCAGACCCTATTTCTCCCTTCCTAGTTTGGAAAGTATTAACAACAGAAAAACATTACCTTGACATGTTTCCACATCAATGATACACACATTATTTGAACTAATCAGATGGAGTGGCAGTTCAGAATTAGTGAAATGACTATTTCAAACTACCTAGAAAAATCAGCATTGTTTTTTAAAAATATGTAGCATGAGCAGAACTTAATAGCATGTTTAAAGCTGTCATCCTTCTCTATTAGCCAGATATTAAGAAATATGTAAATAGTTTTCAGTTATCATTGAGGAAATTAAAAATATCTCTTGCATTCATATTCTAATGGTTTTAAGAAAAAATGATTTTTAACAATTTAATTAGCCATATTGCATAACTTATTTTTAGCTAGTATGGATTCAACTAAATAAATTTTCTTTATTTACTTTGGTATAATTTAAAAATTTTAAAGAATTCATCTTCTGAATTATCATTTATCATTTTTTAAAAATCCATAGCAACTCTATTTCATCAAATAGTATATATTTAAAATTATATAGTACTTTTTATCCAAAATAAAATATTTCTAAAATTTCAGATAAAAAAAGCACAATTCTGACTCTTACATTGGACTTATATGTATCATTTTCCTAGACTCTCCACTTAAGGTACACAGTGATAAATGTAGGAAATAGTAACAACCTGTTTCAGAAGTTCTCCAAATAGCTATAATTATTTTTCATGTATGTTATAACATATAAAATGACATCATAGTGTCAAAAGCAATGATAATGAATAGAATTTATTAAATAGGTATTAAAATATACTTTATTTTTCCAATTACATCATTTTCTTAATGTGCCTTAATATTCAGAATAGGCTAAGTTTTTTGTAATTTATTTTAAAATTAAGTTCATTGAATTCTTCATGTTATTCTAATGCCCTAATAATTTTTACTTTCTTTGTTTACTCATAAATTTTTATGAACTCAAGTTGTTTATGAAATTTTTAAGCTTTTGCTTTTATATAAAAACATTTATAGTCCTAAAAATACTGATACAGATATGCAGGTGTCTCTCAATAGAATATTTAAAACTCTTCTACATGCTTAGTATTTTACTACTAAGTGATTTCTATTGCTTTTTTTTTTCCTTTTTGATTTTCCACTGAGTACCCTTTGTCAGCTGATTAAAGCAATTTCTTTAACTTGCATAATTCCATGCTAACAAAATTTGTTAACTTGAATTTCATTTTTAAATTGTATTTCCTGATACATGTTTTTGTTTGTTTTCTTAACTAGTGAAAAAGGCCATAGATTTTAAATCTAGAGGATTTAAATTGTTTCCAGGGAAAGACAACAGCAACAAGTTTTCTATCTGTGAGTGTACTCCTTTTTTGTTACTTTCTCTAGTGCAAGAGTGAAGTTTGTGGTGTCTGTGTTGTTTGTGTGTGTTTTATCAAAATGTTCATGAATTTACCAAATTAACTGCATTAATATTTATATAACATGCATGACTATTCAATAAAATATGTATTTAAATGTGTATTGAGATAATGAATTAATGTAATTTCACCAATGCATATGATTTTGCTCAAATTTATTTCATATCTTAAAATGTTAAAAAAAATCATTTTGAGCTCATGTTGATGACACTCAAGTTTTGTAATTTTAGTATGTAAGGTAAAAACAAGTAAAATTCCTAAAATTTGTTGTTAGTAATTTTTGTGGAACATACATAAATGTTAACAAAGATATTTTCTTGAGGAAAGTCTCTTTTGAAGTACTAATTTTAATTTTAGGAGAAGTTGTATTAATTTGGGTTAATTTATCCATAGTCTTTATCTCAATAGTCTCATAAATTAATTAATCAGTTATTGGTATTTCTCTTTTGAAAATTTTATGAAATGACCTAGAATACACAATTATACTTACAAATTTACTTCTATTTAGATAATTTTGAACCCATCCTATAACTTCAGATTAATAATCACTCAATTAAACCATTTATCTGTATTACCACAAACAAACAGGATATTTGTTTTTTTTAGTAGAGGTAAATAAAGAGGAGTTGGCAGTTCATACACATACATTTTATAAAATTTGTGAAAAGTCATTTATGACATAACAGGTGACTTCTTAACTAATGTATTGATAGTGAATGAGAGTAGTAATGTAACTTGCATTTATGTTATTATTGGTTATTCTTCAATAAGAGAATTTCTTATCTTATTATTCTTCAGTTCCAAATCACCTCTTGAAGTGTTGACCTATTTAACAGAAATCATTCATGATAGTTATACAGGAATGGTTTTAATTATGTCTGTTGACTTGTATAAATAAATAATAAGTGACACAAATTAAGCTGTTATGTGAATTATCAAGAAACAAATGTGGAGCTTCTATGTTATCAAATAGTTTATGGTGTTTTAATGTTAAAATGTAATTTTTACATTGTTAGTATACTTGAGAATACTAAACCCAAAACAGCAAATATAAATAGGAAATCATTTGTTAAATTGGATTATGTGTTTAGAAAGTCGTAAATAACTAATCTTAAAGAATTTAGCTATGTAAATATGATTTTTCATATATGTGGGGGGTTAAAACATATTTGAAGATTGATACTCTAAGTCTTCAGAAGAGTAAATGCTACAATGTGACTCATAATCATTTCATATATTTTTAGAAAGGTTACATTTCTTGTAGAATAAAACATTGATAGGAAAACAATTGTCAGGTTAGATAATTTTAATATAACAAATTTCATCATATAAAATAAAAGTTAAATGTTTGCATTACTTAATATTAACCTCATCTCTCTTCTTCTAATATTTTATCTAGGCTATATATTTATTTTGGAGTTCTAAGAAGACTTAAAATGCATAAGATTGATTTCCCTTCCCTTAATTTTGTATATACAAATTTTATTTTCTGTGCTGCATTCTTTAAATTTCTAGATGTTCTGGGAAATGAGTTATTTACATTATTATATTCATACAAAGAAATCTAAGATTTCTCAAGGCATTATTAGAAACATGTCACTCTTTATGATTGTTGGTATATTGCCTTGGTGTAAATGTGTATTAATTTTCTTATTCTTGAATGTGTTTATAAGAATGAGTGAACAAATACAGAATTTAGACATATGTACCTGAAAAATTGATAAAAATATTTTATAAGAAATAATAGCTTATAGATTGCCAAGCAAAAAGTTAATAAAGGCAAGTATTAATAATTTATCTTATACATTTAAAACAAATTTTGTGCTTCTTATATTTTATGTGGGAATTTAAAAATACTTTTTCTTTTTATGTCTTTATAAAAAATCCCTACATTAATCAAAAGAAAATATTTTTGGCGACGTTTTCATAACTGTACAAGAGCAAGCCAAAATTTCATTTCACTATAATTTGTTTCTCAAGTGTTTAATAACAGGATTCTCATGGTTGCTTGTAGCAGAGTTATATTGTTTAATTTGTATGTGTGTATATATACACAAATATATGTAACAGGAAGACATTGAGTCTTTATTTCTTTTGATGTCGTTTCTGTAACAGAGAAAACAAATTACAAAGAAAGAGCATTTTTATCTGGCATCTTTCAAATGAAAAATAAAATGTTTTCATTTTTTAATAAAATAAATCTATTACTGGCAGTGCCAAAAGTAAGCATGCACATGGAGGATATGAAATACACACATTGTGGTATGTCTCCCCACAATGACCCCTCTAATTTTAAATAGAAATCAATTAACTAGAGCTTCAGGAAGCTCTGATAGTGGTCTTGAAGAGAATTTGGTTGTTTAAATGCCTAAGTAGGCTCTTTTTTGGCTTTAATATCTGAACTCTAAATTTTTCCCATCCATGTCTCCTTGTCCAAAATCGTAGCTTTGCAAAGAAAGGAAAAAAAAAGTTTAAAAATGTTAAACATTAAAGCAAGTTTTTATATTTTTATAATACTTTTCTTAATGAATTATATAGTACTTTTGACAACTTTTTTTGTAGGCCACTATACCTATTAAAGAGGAATTATAAGGAAATTTTCAACATCCCAGAACTGATTATGTTTTTGTCCTATTATTCAAATTTATTCATTCATGTTACTTTTTCATTTCATAATTTTTCCATGGCAGCACAATGCTAGACTAACATGAGAAAGTGAAAAAAAAAAAAATAGTCTCCATCCTAAAGGATCTAACATTTCATTTAGAATCTAAATGGGATGTAGGGCAAATTTTGTACAATATGAAAAATGTTAGTGTAAAGGAGCATCCCATTGTTGACATCTATGCTGTTTTGAGTGCAGAACAAGATCCAAATGTATTGTATTTTATAAGTTTGAGTAAAAATTTAAAATCTAAAGTAAAAATCTTACAAAAGCACCAGTGTAAACAACTGGAAGAGGTAATTGTAGAGTTGAATTTCAGAAGAATCCACACATTATTTTTAGATCATATAAAATCAGAAGCCTTAAAACTCAATATATAACAACATTATACTGCGATGTTAACTACATTAGTATTTTTAAGCTAAAATATGCAAGAATACAAAAAATTCACAAGATTCCTAAAGCACAAGAGAGATTTTCAAAAACTTTGTTAACATTGTGTATTGTGTACTTTTCAAAGTCCCCTGATTTAATGAAGATACTTGAATGTTATAAGAAGTAAATAATTCAAAATTTAACATTCTATAAATCTATTCATCTCTCTCTTTCCCAGATATCTGGGAAAAAAGACTCGTATTATATTTACAATAACTATATCCATAAAGACCAGAACAAAAAATATTTGCCAATAACTGATGTTCTTGTTATAAGGCAGTGTCCTACATATGTAATTAAATATTAAAGAACACTCATGTTCTTACCATAGTGCAAGTTACTATTTATACTTTAAGAAGTCAAAGTGACATATTTCACCAGTTGATTCTTCAGTGGCATTACAGAGTGAAAACAGCTTAATAAATGCATACTAAGTACATTTGAATGTCTTATGTGAGTTAGCTATGGACAAATCTGAAATATCTAATTATCAAATGAAGTAAATGATAATAAATTTTATTCTTAATTTGCTTTTAAATATTCAACATTTATAATTAAACAGCATTAAACATTTATCATTCACTATATATATACAAATATATTTTATACACATATTATTGAGATCCTTTTCCTTTATTTTAAACATCCCAAAACTTTCTTTCTTTTTTTAAGACATCCCAAAACTTTCAAACAAATACAAATAACAATATTAACAGGGATTACTAAAAAGAAAGTGATGAAAATTATAAAGATTCTCTGCGTTTTAAGATAACATGTTCAGAAAGATATTTTGAATGTTAGTTAAAGAGTGTTTCTGCCTCAGTGAGCTCTCTGTACAGGCTATAGTATTCAAGGTTTAAAAGTAAAATTTTTGAATCAGATTGCTTGGGTTTCAATATAGACTCTGTCATTAGCTATTGGTGCTATTTTGGACATACTTCTTGACACCTTCCTGCCTAAGTTTCTTTCATCTGTATTATATCATTTACTTTTTGAGACAATAATGCTGGTGAAATAGAATTTTTCTCATTTTTATTTACTAAAAGTGTTTTCACAAACCATTTCTATATTACCCTATAATAAGTGTTTTATATAAGAATGTAATAGAGTAGGTAATGCCACCTCATTTCCTAATTTAAAAGTCATTTTAATAACATGTACTATAGTACTTTAAAAAACCTTTTAAAGATTTAAAAGTTGGTGATTCCCATAGAAAATATTTGATTCATTAAAAACTATGGAAGGTGTCACTGTCAGTAAAAATGATTAAGATATATTTATTGAGAAGTTCCTAATTGCTATTTAGGTTTTTAATAATTATAAACTCTGTCTCTATTTTCATGAAGTATGAAGATATACAAAACTTAATTTATAGAATGAGCAAGTGATTTTACAATTACATATAAAACTTTCGAAATAAAGAATCTTAAGTTATATATTAACAGGAGTTAGAAAATGAGAAAAAAAATGAGTGACTAGCTTTTTGGACACAGTGAGACTCAAGCAGAGTCTTGAATATTAGATAGGATTTTAATAGGTAACTAAGGAGAAAAGGAAAAATTGAGACACGGAGAAAATAGAAGCAAATGCATGGAGTGAGATGTCTTACTAGGAAAACAGAACAGTGAAGCAGCAATTTGACTAATATAGTAAAAAATCTAGAGCCACTGTACAGTGGAGCTGCAATAAAAACTCTTTTAGAAAGTGTGGTTCTCCTCTGGTAACTACGTTATTTGGGAGGGAGATGTTAATTCCATCATAAAAGCATGAAAGTGAATTTGAGCTGACACATGAGATGAACTTTGATGAGTGGTTCATTGAAAGATCAAGAAACGAGCTTGGAAAAGATTAAAGCACCTTAGATTAGAAGTTATTAGCAAAGATATTATTTTACAATCCATGAAGAAAACACAAAATATAGGAGAACTTTGAATTTGTCCACTGTAGTTGAATCAGCCAGAGAGTGATGGAAAAAAACAAACAAACAAACAAACAAAACAGACAAGTAAAGAGTGATTAAAGCGCAAACCAGAGGAACAACAATAAAAACAGCAGGAATATCCTATGCTTTTAATTGGTGAGCATGTAATAATGTTGTAAAGACTGATAATACTGGTGATACTTAGGAAATCAATTTTGGTAGAATGATGCAGATGCTGCAACTACTTAAGAGATGAGCCATATAACCTCACACAACCATGATTCTTCTGCCATTATCTGATAACTGTCTTCTATTTGCTGAATCAGTCTGAACACAGTGACGTTTTTGAACTAAATGATCCAGATGTCCCGTGGTTCTCAAAGTTGACTTTACAGTAGAAACACCTTGATAGTTATAATTTTTTAATGATACTCAGAATCCTCCTTAAAGTAATTCCATTAGGATATCTAGGGGTAAAACTAGAATCTTTACTCTCTGAATGCTTATATGTGATTCACATATAAGCATTTCAATCCACAGCACAGGACAAGAATGATTGCCGAGTTTTTGTTTTTGTTTTGTTTTACCACTTCAGAGCCTTTACTTAGGTACTATTTTTCCTTTAAAAAAGCAGATGCATTGATAAAGAGTAAAGCAATAAAAGTTATTCTCTAGGTTATTTTAAGCTTGACTTTATAAAAACACTCATATCACCCATATTTGAGAAATAACTGGTTTAATAATCTTCCCATTAAAACACCTATTCTGGGCATGTAGTTATCCAATGTGATTACATTCACTGAAAAAATTAATGGATCTTAAAAAAAATTAACTAGGTGTCCTGAAGAAACTCCTGAAAACATGTACAATGGCGAAGTAAAAGCTAGTCACAGAGATTGCCCATGGGTTAAACCATAATTTTATTTTCAGCATTATACTATAATTCAGTAAAATGCTTAGTAAGTTTCAACATTATTTTACTTTAATATTGGAAGGTCAAATTCCATTTTAGAGCATATACAGAAGTGTTAATAATTTTAAACTTTTTCCATGGGGTTTAATTATTTCTATTGCAACTTAAAAAAAACAGATATCCAAATGACACTGTCATAACTGGTGATGAATATTTTACTGCCAATGATTAATGGAAACTCGACACTGATACCCTGAAAATATGATCCATGGAATTTTGATATTTGATAGTAATTAGAAATGAAACATTAGATGTTAATATGCATTTAATTCAGTTTCTTTTAGGCTCATAAATAGAAAAAATGCCTTTGCCTTCATTATTGGTTGATCAAATTATATTTTAACTTTCTTTACTTACAATGAGTGACTATAACAAAATATAACTATACATTTTATGTAAATTTTTAAATAAATATCACCTTTGATTTTCTAATCATCATATTTTTTCTGCTATTACAGTAAATGAGGGAGGTATTAAAACAGCTTCAAATTTATGCCCAGATCCAGGAGAGCCAGAAAATGGGAAGAGAATTGGATCTGACTTTAGGTAATATTTTAAATTTTTATTTTACTATTTGTATCATTAAAGGTTATTACAATTTAACTTTTTGAGATTTAAGATAATTAAAAATGTTTAAGGTTTTAATATAACTCATGAAATACATTTTAAGTTTTAGTGATGTCAAAAGAGTCCATTGATGTGTTACTATTAATATGTCATAAGTTTAAAGTGATTTGTTGATGTATCAACTTTATTGGGACATTTTTGATGTTAAATAATTAATTTATTATCATGTAGTAAATGAAAGGCATGGTGTTTACATTTTAAAGACATACATGTGAATTCAAATTCTACTTAGTTGTCTGATATAAGGTAAGTTGTTCAATTCCGTCAGCATGAGTTTGATTTGCAAAATGTAAATCAAATTTACCACATACAATGAAGAAGGTCAAATATGGCAAATCTGTGAAACCCTTCAGCAAGTGTTCTATAAACATCTTGTTCTTATTTTTGAGAAATAAATATAATATGGGTATAAGTTTTATCTCTATCACAAAACAATCTAGAGATTATAGGCAGCAAACTGTGGCTACTATGAATTTATATTACTAACAAATAATGCTTTCTATTTATTTATTTAATTGAAAGTCAGAGATACATAGAGGAGAGGCA
The DNA here is from genome assembly GCF_051225735.1 of Oryctolagus cuniculus. NCBI lineage: Eukaryota > Metazoa > Chordata > Mammalia > Lagomorpha > Leporidae > Oryctolagus > Oryctolagus cuniculus. The sequence continues at coordinate 138,920,291 of NC_142872.1, read as the reverse complement.
GAGAGAGAGAGAGAGAGAAAGAGAGAGGTCTTCCATCTGATGGTACACTTCCCAATTGGCCACAACTGCTGGAGCTGCGCTGATCCAAAACCAGGAGCCAAGAGCTTCTTCCAGGTCTCCCACATGGGTGCAGGGGCCCAAGGACTTGGGCTATCTTCTACTGCTTTCCCAGGCCAAAGCAGACAGCTGGATCAAAAGTGGAGCAGCTGGGTGTTGAACTGGTGCCCATATGTGATGCCGGTGCTTCAGGCCAGGGAGTTAACACGCTGAGCCACAGTGCCAGCCCCCAAATAATGTTTTTTAAAAACCTTGGAGTTTTGTTAATCCACAATTATAACATTTTATGAATAAATGATGCAAAAGTCTTATCAAAATATTAAATAACTTGGTTAAAATCTTCAAACACCTATATTTCAACATATTCATTGTATACTAAGTTGTGTTTTTTATTATTGATAATTCTGTTTATAGATAAACATACCACACATGAACTGTTTTTATTTCTTGACATTATTTCTGTAAAGTCAAATGGTTCACAAAGAATATCCCTATGAAGAGAAAATATAGGTCTTAGAATATAAGCCTACGAAAGTTTTGTTTCCATGGATTTTTCAGGATAACTTTTAATGTTATCTTTTACTATATTTGGAGCATAAAACAAACATTTCCACAAGAATATAATTATAGTTTTTTTTAAAAAATAGAACTTCATTAGCCCCAAACTATTATACAAATAATATATTTTTTTAAGTTTTATTTCTTTGACAGGTAGAGTTACAGAGAGAAAGGTCTTTCATCCAGTGGTTCACTCTTCAAATGGCCACAATGGAAGCCAGAATGGATCGGAAGCCAGGAGCCTGGAGCTTCTTCCAGGTCTCCCACAGGAGTGCAGAGGCCCAAGCAGATATTATTTAAAGAAGCACAGTAAGGCCCAGCATTGTGGCACATTGGGTTAAGCCACTTCCTACAATGCCAGCATCCCTTCTGATCGCTGGTTTGATTCCAGGTTGCTCAACTTCCAGTCCCACTCCCAGCGAATGTACATTGAAAACTATCAGAAATTGGCCTGAGTACATGGGCCCTTCCAAACCTCGCGGGAGACTTGGATGGAGTTCCAAGCTCCTGGCTTTGGCCTGCCTCAACCCCTACAGTTGTAGTCATCTAGGGAGTGAATCAGCAGCTGGAAACTCACTTTCTGACCCTCTGTCTATCTCTCTCTCCATATATATATATATATACCTCTGCCTGTCAAATAAAGAAAATGAATCTTAAAAAAAAAAATGGGGCCAGCATTGTGGTGTAGCAGGTAAAGCTGCCACCTGCTATGCCAGCATCCCATATGGGCACAGTCTTGTCTGTTCCACTTCTGATCCAGCTCCCTACTAATGTACCTGGGGAAGCAGTGGAGGATGACCCAAGTGCTTGGGCCCCTGCACCCAGGTGGGAGACCTGGAAGAAGCTCCTGGTTCCTGGCCCAGCCCCAACTGTTGCAGCCATTTGGAGAGTGAACCTGTGGCTGGAAGATTCTTTCTCTCTGTCTCTGTCTCTGTCTCTGTCTCTGTCTCTCCGTCTCTCTCTCTCTCTTTGTAATTCTGCCTTCCAAATGGATAGAAAAGTAAAGAAAAGGGGAAAAATGAAGAAAAGGAGAGGAAAGGAAAGCACACCAAAAAATAAATTCGAAAGACCTAGGATCTGGTCAAGTTTTGGTTCAACACTCATAAACTTAGTGTATAAAATCAACTAAATCTTTACAGCGTATGAATCTTTGTAGAGTATAAAACAATTTTAGCTGTTACTAAGAGAATTTGTGGGCCGGCGCCGCGGCTCACTAGGCTAATCCTCCGCCTAGCGGCGCCGGCACAGCGGGTTCTAGTCCCGGTCAGGGCACCGGATTCTGTCCCGGTTGCCCCTCTTCCAGGCCAGCCCTCTGCTGTGGCCAGGGAGTGCAGTGGAGGATGGCCCAGGTGCTTGGGCCCTGCACCCCATGGGAGACCAGGAAAAGCACCTGGCTCCTGGCTCCTGCCATCGGATCGGTGCGGTGCGCCGGCCGCAGCGCGCCGGCCGCGGCGGCCATTGGAGGGTGAACCAACAGCAAAGGAAGACCTTTCTCTCTGTCTCTCTCTCTCACTGTCCACTCTGCCTGTCAAAAAAAAAAAAATAATAATAATAAAATAAAAAATAAAAAAAAGAGAATTTGTATGTTACTAAGTGAATTTACATAAGTAATTAATAAAGTAAAACTTTATTAAGTTGTAGTTATTCTTTTTAAAAAGATTTATTTATTTATTTAAAGTCAGAGGGAGAGAGAGAGAGAGAGAGAGAGAGAGAGAGAGAGAGATCTTCTGTTCTCTGGTTCACTTCCCAAATGGATACAACAATCAAAGTGGGGCCAGATGCAAGCCAGGGGCCAGGAATCCCATCCAGGTTTCCCATGTGAGTGCCAGCGATCCATGAACTTAGGCCATTATCTGCTGCCTTTCCTGGTGCATTAGCAGGAAGCTGGATCAGAAAACAGGATGCAGGCAACCCAAGCAGCAGCTTAACCCACTTCACACTAACATTTACTGCTAAATGATTATTTTTTCTTCTCTTCTTTTTAATATTTGTTTACTTATTTGAAAGAGCTACAGAGAGAGATAGAGAGACAATCTTCCATCCCCTGGTTCACTTCCCACATGGCTGCAATGGGCCAAGATTGAACCAGGTTGAAGCCAGGAGCCAGTACCTTCATTTGGGTCTCCCTCATGTGTGCAGGAGCCCAATCACCTGAGCTGTCTTCTGCTGCTTTTAGCAGGCCATCAGCAGGGAGCTGGATTGAAAGGGAGCATCAAGGGCATGAACTAGTGCCCTCACGGGATGCCTGTGTTGGAGATAATAGCTTTACCTTCTATGCCACATCGCTGCCCTTTCTTTTATTGTTATAAAATGCTATGACTATTCATTGTTTTATGTCAATTCTAGATACAAAGAATATGAAGCTCCATTTACCCAGCTAATAATGTGATTGAATTGGAATTTGAATTCATGACTCTGGATTCCAAAAGCAGACCTCTTAATCACTGTATTAGATTATGTTTTGAAGTCAAATCAACTTCATTCACATTTCATTTGTCACATACCTTTCTTGTCTTCTCCAAGATTTGATTTACTCAAATCTAAAAAATAGGGCTAAAATTATTTATCTTACTTAGTTGATAATATATTGATAATAGTAATCCTAAACTTGTGGCAAAATGAGTAGTCTATCAATTCTAGCTGCTAAAATAGGAAAAATTATGTAGAATAACTATTAAAATTTGTATTTTCTTGATTCCTACTACTTAAAAATTATATGAATGTTTCACTGATAATCAATTTTAAAGTAATGTAATATAATAGTGATTTACTGGGCTAGATTACCATAAAGTGCAGTGGATTTCAAGTCATACAAGGTATTCTCAAATATTAAAATGTACCATAAAATCAAAAATTTTGTAAAACTCAAGATTATGTGAGAGTATACAGAAATCTTAGTGTAGGAACACACACAATTTAAAGAGGTTAGGTTCCCATAGATACTGTAAGAATTATATAGCACCAGCCTGCAGAGGAGGAAGAGCCTGTCATGAAGTAAGAGCTTGATAAACATTCCAGGAAAATAAAGATCAGTGAAGTTCAGTATTAAAGTGTAAATGGTGGAAAAAGGAAAATGAAGTTGAGGCAGTAAAGAGAAACCAGATAGATACCTTCTGCAGAGTAAGTAAGTTGGTAACAATTCAGCTTAATCTGGACTGAAGATACATTTTAAGCACAAAGTTTTTTTTTTTTTTAAATGGGAACCAACTTTTAAAACTAATGTGATTTCCTACCTACCTATTCATACCCCAGGCCACCTCCCCCTCGTGTAAAATATTTGTTGCCCATCAATTATTTGATACTTTAAACCTGTAAATTTTCACAGAATAATCTGTTGTAAACAATCAACAGTGTCTTTCTCTAGCCTAGGCAGACTTTCTTTTCCTAATTTAGGTTACCATCCTATAATGGGAACTTATAGAGCTAAAATAGAATAACCTGACCCAATTTGAACTTCTAGTAAAATCATGCTTACTGTTTAAGAAATTTTATTGAAGAAAACATCAGCTTTAGTTAGAAGGCTACTACAGTAGTTTGGGTAGGAAATTGTTGAGATTTTGACTATGCTGTTGACAGGGAATTATACAGATTCAAGATATATTTTGAAGATAAAATCTTCAGTATCAGGTTTGATGTGAAAACCAAGAAACACAAAAGAATAAATATGATTCCAAACTTTGTGGGAATGAAAAAATGAGAATAGAGTAAATTAAATATTTGATGAAGTGTGGAAATTAAGAAGTTTGAGGAGAGAAATTGAGAATTCAGATTGGAATTGTAAGTTTCAGCTGTTTTAGACATTTGCAGGTGGTTATGTTTAGTAATTGAGTATTAATTCAAGTTCAGAGATATTAGAGAAGCATCAGCATTAGGAATTATAAACAATATTTAGTAATGAATGTATAACATCATTTACACTGTAGAAAGTCAAGGGAACTTGTGACATTGTCTCTCTTTTTTCAACTTTTATTTAATAAATATAAATTTCCAAAGTACAACTTTTGGATTATAGCAGCTTTTCCCCCCATAACCTCCCTCCCACCTGCAACCATCCCATCTCCCACTCCCACTCCCATCCCATTCTTCATCAAGATTCATTTTCAATTATGTTTATATACAAAAGATCAATGTAGTGTATACTAAGTAAAGATTTCAACAGACTGCACCCACACAGACACACAAATTATAGAATACTGTAAGTGATATTGTCTTACATATCTATACTATTTGGTGAACTGATGAAATACAAGGAGTTATCAAATCATGTTCATGAGTGCTCAGAAAACATAGGAGTATCTCCAAGAGAATAACTGAAATGAGGAAGAAAATCATTTAAAAGGGCGGTGGTCAGTATTGAATAATTGAGTGTGCTAAGGATAGAAGACTGACTGTTTCTTTAAATTGACAACAGGAAGATTGTTGACAAGAGTGATTCCATTTGAATATCAGAGACTGAAAAAATGTAGTAGCTGAAGAGTTAGGAAATTTTAGCTCAGTTAGAGCTTTTGGATACTGAATTATATAAAGCAGAATAATGTATAGTCGGTATGAAGTAAATTGAAGTTTTCTTTTCAGAAATGCAAGAAAATGAAGTTTGTTAATTGATACTACTTTTAATAATATGGAGAGGGATATATTGATGAAATAGAAAAGAGGATATAAGTAAAGGAACATAATTTTGTAGGAGAAAATAAATGAGATTCTATGGACAGGTATAGGGGAATTACCAGTATTTTCACTGTAATGGAAAAGAATTTAGAGAGGTGAATAGAAGATGTTGTTCTCGGGCCAGTGCCATGGCTCACTTGCTTAATCCTCCGCCTATGGTGCCAGCATCCCATATGGGTGACAAGTTCTAGTCCTGGTTGCTCCTCTTCCAGTCCAGCTCTCTGCTGTGGCCTGGGAGGACAGTGGAGGATGGCCTAGGTGCTTGGGCCCCTGCACCCACATAGGAGACCAGGAGGAAGCACCTGGCTCCTGGCTTTGGATCGGCGTAGCTCCAACTGTAGCGGCCATTTGGGGGATGAACCAATGGAAGGAAGACCTTTCTCTCTGTCTCTCTGTCTCACTGTCTAACTGTATCTGTCAAATAAATAATTAAAAAAAGATGTTGTTTTGTTTTCAGATTATTGTAATGGAAAGATGAGATGGCTCATGCTCCAAGCATTTATTTTGTTAATTTTTCATCAAGAAGGCCATCAAATGGAAATGTATATCTAGGGAGATGATGGGGATGGATTCGACAGGAAGTTTAAAACTTAGAGAAAAAGATTGTTACCAAAAGTGAGAGAGCAAGCTTGCCATTGAAATGTTGCCTTGCTAAGTAATTTTGAGTGCCCTTTTGAGAATGATGATAATGAATCTGCCTAGTTACATGATTTTATCTGGTATCACTGGTTTTTCCACGTACAAGCATAAAAAGGCTTATGTAAAATTGGGACAAAACTGAATGCATTTGGGAGATTGTGATTATTCAAGTATACAAATTAGAAACATGGCTCTGGAAATCATGAAATCTCTAAGTATAGGTAAGTTGGGAATGAAAAGGGAAGATTAGATTGTCTGTCAGTCTCAGCTATGCACATGTGAGCACATTAGAAGCCATGGCTAAAGTGTTTGTAGACTTATCTGCGTAAGAGGGAAAGAAAAGAACTTTATATGTATTTCAAAACTATAAAACAATAATTATGTTATGAACTATGAGAATCACCACAAAGAATAAGAAAGGGAAAGTTATTAAAGCAATAAATATTAACAAAATATAAATCATCTTATCATGGAGTTGTGTAATTTTATAGCTTGAGTTTACAGTTAACTCTTTTACTGGGCCCTTATCATCAAAGGAAAATTAAGTGACAGGCACTCAGTGATTCACCACCTGCATCTATGGATGCAAGACTGGTCATTGGATTTAAGTACCAGTTTCTACCCCACAGATGTTCAAGGAACTCATGGCACACTCTCTTGGGACCCCTCACCTTGATGATATTCCATTCTTTGGTACAATACTGAAAGCATAATCCATAAAAGAAAAAAATTGGTAAATTGAACTCCATTAAAATTAACACTGCTGCCCGCAAAAGGCATTGTTAAAGAAAAAGAAAGGAAAATTTACAGATTGAGAAAAGTATTTGCAAATATGTTGAGTTATATTTTAAAAAGAAACTGCAAAAATTAACACTTAAACTTAACAGTAATAAAAGTTTACTGAATTTCACAATAGGTAAAACATCTTAGCAGACCTCCTCAGCAAAGAAGATATACAAGATGGCAAATAGGCACATTAGAAAATGCTCTTATGTGTCATTCAAAAACTGGGAAATTAAAACAAGTATCAGATACAAGTACACAACTATTAGAATAGCTATAGTCAGGGCCAGCGCTGTGGCTCAGAGGGTTAACACCCTGGCCAGAAGTGCCGGCATCCCATATGGGCGCTGGTTCTAGTCCCGGCTGCTCCTCTTCCCATCCAGCTCTCTGCTGTGGCCTGGGAAAGCAGTGGAGGATCGCCCAAGTCCTTGTGTTAAGGTTGAGAAACATCCGCCACCCAAGGAACGACTCCAAGAGACTCTCTCTCATGCAATTAGCAAAGGATTTTATTATTTTTCCAGCATGCTGGGGCTCTCTGAACATATCAGAACAGAGCAGCCCCGAGGAGTTGGGAGTCAGGGTTTTTATACAGTTTGAGGAGTGGGCTAGGGTCAATCACAGGTCAAGAAAATTTACAATTATTTAATTGAGTGCTGGTGTATTGGGGTGAAGCTATGGTCATGTATTCACAAACTGATATGCATTACCCAAGATTTTACAAAGTAGGCACGTAGAGTGAGGTTATATTTAGGTCATTCTGTCACAGAAGATCCATAAGTGTCTATAGGAACATTTGAATGATCTACTACCTAAGATTACAGGAACTTTGAGATAATCTATTAACTACGGTTACATAAAGCAGGTACAGACAGTCTTTCAAAACTTTCTACCACCACCATATGGAATGCATCAATCTAGTAGGGTAGGGTAGGGATACACAAGAGCCATTTTTCTTCCAGAGGCAAGGGGGTGAAGTAGGGGTTATCATTAGGGAGGGCATTCCGGAGGAGGAAGGGGGAGAGGTAGCCTTTAACTTTTGACTCTTCACTTGGGCCCTTGTACCCTCATGGGAGACCTGGAGGAAGCTCCTGCCTCCTGGCTTCGGATCGGCACAGTTCCAGCCATTGCGGCCAATTGGGGAGTGAAACATCCGATGGAAGACCTCTCTTTCTCTGCCTCTCCTCTCTCTGTGTAACCTGACTTTCAAATAAATAAGTCTTTAAAAAAGTAGCTATAGTCCAAAATACTGATAATGCTGAATGCTAGTTTAGAAGTAGAACAATAGAAATTCTCATTTGTTGGTAGTGGAATGCAAAATGGAAAACTGAACTTTGGAAGACATTAAAAATCTGGCTTAGCAATATGTTTAGAGCTTATGACCACACAAAAACTTCACACAAATGTTTATAGCAGCTTTCTTCAAAATTTACAAATATTGGAATCAATGAATATTTGCTTCAGTATGAGAATTAGTTGTATAGCTATATGATGGAGTATTAATCAGTAATAAAAATCAGTGAGTTATCAAGTTACAAAAAGACATGAAAGAACCTTAAATGTGTATTAAGTGAAAGGAGCCAGTCTGTGAAGGAATCCTTATATGATTCCAACTGTATGACATTATGAGAAAGACAAAACTATATAGAGAGTAAAAACATCAATCGTTGCTAGGGGCTCAAGGGAAGGAAAGGTGGTACACAGGTGTATCTGTGTATATAGGTGGTACACAGGACTTATGTCTACACAGCAGTGAACCTGTACTGTATGACATATAATAGCAGTTGATTTGTCCATTCTTCAAAACCCAAAGAGCACAAAGCACGATTCCCAAGGTAAACTGTGGACCTTCATTAGTAAATCTATCAATATCAGGCCCTCAATTGTAACAAATGTAAATCATTAGTAAATCTATCAATATCAGGTCCTCAATTGTAACAAATGTACCACAATTACACAAGATATTTATAATGCAAGAAGTCATGTGTCTTGTGGAGAGAGAGGCAGTGTATAGGCATTCTGCTTTCTGTGCATTCTTTCCTATACAGCTGAATCTTCTAAAAAAATCCTGTTAAAAATTAAAAATAAAGGCATATAAGTGATTTTATATTATAGTTGGATCCACTACACACATGCACGTGTACTGCATACATGCTATTCTAATGATAATATTATTGAAAGATTTATCCAGCACACTGCAACCTCAAATATTTATGGTTTCATCATTTTCTTAGAATAACAGTAATCTCTGAGAGTGAGCTTAGGGAGATATGGGGGGTTTCACTTATTAAGAAATAAGTATTTTCAACATAAAAATTACCTCTATCCATTTCTATCATTACCTTTTTATTTTTTACCATTTACTTACACATTTTCAAAAAGTTGTATTGTCAAATTTAATAGATACAGGTTCTTCCCCTTCTTATCCATATATAGGCTGTTGCCACATTAATCCTTTGTATAACATCTACAATAATGTGTTTTACCAACTTAAACACCAACAGAGCTTTCCTGAGTTTTACTTATATACAAACAACTCAGTTTTCACAAGTGCCTCAATATCTTCCTAATCTTATTTATATTTCATATGTATTTTGTTTGGTGACAAATTACTCCACATGGTTTGCTTCAAATATATCTGATTTTCTCTGACTTGTTCATTTAGTTGTGTTATATCTTCCTCTTGCAATGTTCTAGTCCAGAAATTTTCCCTACCTTATCCTGTATATCCCTCAAGTACTCAAAGTTCTCCTTTATAAAGCTTTTCTTATTTTTCCAATCTATTTAACTCTTCTAGCATATTGTATATTTTCTGTATGGTACTTAGAATATGTTTTATTCTTATTTTCCAGAAACTTTTCTAGATATAAGATCTTTGAAACTATAAATAGGGTCCATTCTTATTTATGTACGGCTGACAAAGGTAGTTAATTTTTTTAATCACATGACCCAATAACAGTTCCGCAAATTTATGATAAAACTAAATGACTGGGACTGACGCTATGGCACAGAGAGTAAAGCTACCACCTGCAGTGCCAGCATCCCATATGGGTGCTGGGTTGAGTCCTGGCTGCTAATGTACCTGGGAAAGCAGTGGAGGATGTCCCAAATCCTTGGGCTCCTGTACCCACTTGGAAGACCTGATTGGGGCTCCAGGCTCCTGGCCAAGCCCTACCTGCTACTGACTTTTGGTGCATGAACCAGCAGATGGAAGATCTCTCTCTTTACTTCTCTGTATGTAAATATGCCTTTCAAATAAAGAAATAAAATCTTAAAAATATAAAAATCTAAAAAACCCAAAGGACTATAGGCAGGACTTGATGAAACAGACATATTCTTTTGTGAACATAATCAATATTTTTATAATCACCGAGAAAAAATTATAAGGAAATCCTTGAAATAAGGTATTTTACTTGCAGTATTGCTTTCCATTTTGTGCTCTACTCTCCAAGGTGAGAGTCCCAACGGCTGTGTTTTGAAATCTTAAAGCTCTGTTTCTAATTTGAAATGCCTATAGAACATAACAGGCTTTTAAAGGAAGAAATGCTGCCAAGGAGATATAAAACTTGCCAGCATTTTCTATGCTGAAAAATAAATTAAAAATTTAAATATCTTTTAAAATAACCAAATGTCTGAGAAAGCTCAGCTTGTGGGGTCATTACCTTTCACAAACTGTTCTGCAAGAAGGTTTTATTTGATGCCTGCTCTAGCAGAGATATAGAGGGAAAGGAGTATTTTGAAGATGTCAAAATATGAAACCAGAAAGAAATATCAGTTTGATCCCCGCCTTGAAAGCAAAGCACAATATTTGCCCAAAATTTCATACTTTCATTTTGATTATTAAGACACGTAACACATGGAATCACCCTAAATATCTATCAACAAAAGACTGGATAAAGAAATTATGGGATATATACACTATGGAATACTACACAATGGTAAAAAAAAAATGAAATCTGGCCATTTGCAACAAAATGGATAAATCTAGAAAACGTTATACTTAGTGAAATAAGCCAGTCCCAAAGGGACAAATACGGTATGTCCTCCCTGATTTGTAAGAACAAATAGAAGCCGGCGCCGCAGCTCACTAGGCTGATCCTCCGCCTTGCGGCTCTGGCACACCGGGTTCTAGTCCTGGTCGGGGCGCCAGATTCTGTCCCGGTTGCCCCTCTTCCAGGCCAGCTCTCTGCTGTGGCCCGGGAGTGCAGTGGAGGATGGCCCAAGTGCTTGGGCCCTGCACCCCATGGGAGACCAGGAGAAGCACCTGGCTCCTGCCTTCAGATCAGCGCGGTGCACCGGCTGCAGTGCGCAGGCCACGGCGGCTATTGGAGGGTGAACCAACGGCAAAAGGAAGACCTTTCTCTCTGTCTCTCTCTCTTACTGTCCACTCTGCCTGTCAAATAAATAAATAAATAAATAGAAAGAACAAATAGAGCATCTAAAACGAAATATGTAGAAGTGAAATTGACACTTTGAGAAGGAATATCTTGAGCTGCCCTTGTCTTGACTGTCGAGGAACAGTTTTGTTTTTTTTTATTTTTTCAGTTTTTTTTTTCTTCATATTATTTGTTGTACTATTTACTTAACATAGAGTTAATCATATGTGTATAAAGTCAATTGAAAATAGATACCAGTAAAAAATAAGAGTGTGAATAAGAGAGGGAGGGGGAAGTTTGTAACTTTAAAGCTGTATAGTTCTGCATACATTCCTATGGACTTACTTCTAAGGATATAGCTTAAAAACTTGTCATGGGACTCCAAATCCCATTAAGCTTAGTGGTAAAAATGCCATCTTAATTGTTAAAGTGATCATATTAAGTGTTAAAGTGAACATATGGATAGCATTAAGTGTTAAAGTGATCATATAAATAGGATCAAGTGTGTGATAGTAATAATAGATAGAATTAAAAAGGAGAGAATGTTCCAACATGGGAAGAAGTCCACAGAGCAGACTCAGAATGACAATCTTTAAATAGCACTCTGACCTCAGAATCAGCCCTTAACTCTTCTGGCCTGGCTGAAAAGCCCATGAGAGCCTTTCAGGCATGGGAAGCTGAGGCACTGTGGCAAAAAATGTTCTACTTATGGAGGATCTCTCTGAGACCCCAGCAGAAAGAAGTGGCCATCAATGCAGGATGTACTTTTTTTTTTTTTTTTTTTTTTTTTTTTTTGCACAGGCAGAGTGGACAGTGAGAGAGAGTGACAGAGACAAAGATAAAGGTCTTCCTTTGCTGTTGGTTCACCCCCCAGTGGCCGCTGCAGCCAGCGCACTGTGCTGGTCTGAAGCCAGGAGCCAGGTGCTTCTCCTGATCTCCCATGCAGGCGCAGGGCCCAAGCACTTGGGCCATCCTCCACTGCACTCCCGGGCCACAGCAGAGAGCTAGACCAGAAGAGGAACAACTGGGACAGAATCCGGCGGCTCTATTGGGACTAGAACCCGGGGTGCCGGTGCCACAGGTGGAGGATTAGCTTATTGAGCTGGGGCGCTGGCTGGATGTACTTTTTTCTAAAGGAAGGAGAGAACTTCCGCTTTCCTTATGGCCTTATCCAAATACTGATGGAGTTTGTGGATTCAAAAGACTTCCATAGCCTCGGCAGCTCATGTCAAGAGCCTTTGGTGGTCACTGACATCATACATAAGAATTTAATTGTTAAATTAACCACAGGGGTCACTGTGCACTGCATGCCAGGACCTCTGTCCCCAATGAGTTCTATTATGAGAGTTAACTATAAAAGTAGTTCTCAGACAGTTTGTGTATGTGTGCAAATTATTGAAATCATTACTTAGTATAGAGTTGGTCTTCTGTGTACAAAGTTAATTGAAAATTAATCTTAATGGAGAATGGAACTGACAAGGGGAGAGGGAGGAGGAGGAAGGATGGTAGTGTGGGTGAGAGGGTGGGTATGGTGGGAAGAATAATTATATTCCTAAAGATGTACTTATGAAATTTGTATTCCTTGAAATAAATTGAAAATATATATTAATGGAGGGAAGCTGTTGTAATCCATATGCTGTACTTTGGAAATTTATGTTCATTAAATAAAATAAAATATAAATACTAAAAAAAAAAAAACAAAAAAAGACAATATATATTAAAAAAGACACAGCAATGAAACAGCAGGGAGCACACTATTTATTTGGAAATGTTAAAACACTACTGTACATAATCAGGAAAGACTGAAATTTATCATATTTTTGAATATGAAATTACCTTTATGCATTCTCCTAACATGAGATATCTAAATATATCAGTGTATTCACTTATAAAAATTTGCTGAGTCATTAGAAAAAGACCATCCATATATAGAAGTCCAAAGGTATTGTTTCTCTACAAGTAAGACCCTTTTACAGAAGAACCTATAGTCATAGCATTTCTTTTTGTACCACACAGCTGTTTCCTAATAACCTGAATCTGACTTTCAGCACTATTTCTTTGAGTACCAATTATTTCTCCCTTCTTACGCCTTTTCTCAGTTTTCAATTATTTTTTTAAAAAGATATTATTTATTTGAAAGGTAGAGTTACAGAGAGAGTGGGAGAGACAGAGACAGAGATACATTTTCCATTTGTTAGTCTACTCCCCAAATGGCCTCAATAGCCTGAGCTGGCCCAGGTCAATACCAGGAGCCAGGAGCTTCTTCCAGGTCTCATATGTGCCTGCAGGAACCCAATTACTTGGTCCATCTTTTGCTACTTTCTCATGCCAATAGCATGGAGCTTGGTCAGAAATGGAGCAGCCAGGATGTAGACCAGTGCCCATATCAATGTCAAAATCCCAGGCGATGGCTTAACCGTTGTTATGCAACAATTCTATAAACAGTTTTCAATTCTATAAACAGTATAGCCATCCCTTCTGTAATCATTGTAACCTCTAGTTGTGGTTAAATGACTGAAAAACAGCTTGGTTTCCTTGAATCTAAACTCTCTTGACTACCCATTTTTCCATTCTTTAATCTGCTTCCACCTCTCATTTCCTAAAAAAAAAAAAAAAAAAAAAGCTTCAGAGGTCCATCTTCAAAACTTCCCTCTTCCCTCTTCCTCTATGCCTTCTGCTTCAAGAATACCATCACCTCCAAAGGTTTCATAACCATGATTTCCAGTGTTTCACCAGATCATTATCATTTTTATTATTCTGAGACTTGGATATTTCTTCCCATCTAAGGGGCTTCCATGGCCTTGGAAACTCATGACTGGTGCATAGGGAGATTACTGATGCCATAAACAGGAGTGTCAATTTGTAAAGTCAACAACAGGAGTCACTGTGCGCTTACTCCTCATGTAGGATCTCTTTCCTTAATGTGCTGTACATTGAGGCTTAATGCTATAACGAGTACTCAAACAGTATATTTCACTTTGTGTTTCTATGGGGGTGCAAACTGTTGAAATCTTTACATAATGTGTACTAAACTGATCTTCTGTTAAAAAAAAAAAAAAAGAAGAAATTAGCAATTCCCAACTTGACTCTCACTGGGATTAAACATGACAATAGGTCTGATCTGATTTCATCATCATTTAAAAAATCATCTATTATTTTTCACTCTATGTTTCTGTGTGGGAGCAAACTGTTGAATTCTTTACTTAATGTGTGCTAAACTGATCTTCTGTATATAAAGAGAATTGAAAATGAATCCTCATGTGAATGGAAGGGGAGAGGGAATGGGAATGGGAAAGGGGAGGGTTGTGGGTGGGAGGGACGTTATGGGGGGGAAGCCATTGTAATCCATAAGCCTATGATTTTCCCAAATGAATTCAGATTATTTAGATTATTTAAAAAATCTTCATTCTTTCCAAACATCCTGCAATGCATTGATTTTTACTTCTTCAATCTCATTAGTTATCTTAAATTCTATCTGCCTCTTTAAACCCTTAAAACTTCTCACCTGCACAACATCCCTGGTATTCTATTGGAAAAAAGTACTACACTTGGACTTTCTGAAAAAGATTCCTGTTATGTAACTGTTTCTTTATTAGCCTATGATCAAAAACATATCTTATGTTATCGAAATTATGGGCTTATGGCTTGTAATTTTGTGTTCTTTCTTTTTTGATTATATACTTGCATTCTAACATTTAAACTCTTTAAAAAACAGGTGTAACCCAACCTTCTAGCATTATCTTTTCAATTCTACCATATTGTGCTACAGAATTCCAGATTTTCCTCTTACATAAAAATATATCATTTCAATATTTCAATTATATTGTGTATTTTAAAAAAGGAAAAATGTAGAAAAATAAAACTACTGCTCCCCTAAACATATCTGTTGTTTAAAGCAAATTGCTCCTCCAGAGTTCCCTTTTCCAGCTCTGTGATATATCACAGGCTATTCTCTTTAGAGAGTATGATCTTGCCAGTCTTTACCTGTAAGAATCCTAACTGTTTTTCAAATGGATTTTCCTGCTTTTCCTTGATTTCCCATTAGTTTTCTCCATACTCTCTTGGCTTATTTTACTTGTTTTGAATTTGAGTATCAGTCTGCATTGCCACTTTCTTCTCATGTTATGTTTTTTTTTTGACAGGCAGAGTGGACAGTGAGAGAGAGAGAGACAGAGAGAAAGGTCTCCCTTTGCCGCTGGTTCACCCTCCAATGGCCACCATGGCCAGCGTGCTGTGACCAGCGCACCGCGCTGATCCAATGGCAGGAGCCAGGTACTTCTCCTGGTCTCCCATGGGGTGCAGGGCCCAAGCACTTGGGCCATCCTCCACTGCACTTCCCTGGCCACAGCAGAGAGCTGGCCTGGAAGAGGGGCAACCGGGACAGAATCTGGCGCCCCGACCGGGACAAGAACCCCCTGTGCCGGCGCCGCAAGGCGGAGGATTAGCTTAGTGAGCCGCGGCGCCGGCCTCATGTTATGTTTTAAGACCAGTAAAATTAAGACATCTTTCAGTTATTTTCCTTATGGAAAGATCTTTATTGTTTCTTTAGGATCTCTCTTCCCGCCCCCCGCTGTTCCAAGCATCTTATTTACTTTTTTAAAATTTATATAAAAATAGCAAGTTTCATGCATTACATAAGTACAATTTCAAGAAGACAGCAAAACTTCCCTACCTCTCTTCTCTTCATCAATTTTTGCAAATTAAAAAAAAAGGGACTTTCCTTAAAAAATCTATTACCTAGGCCTGACTACAATGATTAATGACGGCATAACTGTCCTATTGTTTCTTGGGTTCCAAACTGTGCTACCATGTAAAAACTAACTCCTACAAAAATAAATGTTTCAGTTGTATAAATATATAGAAACAATGGTGGTACTAGATTTGATATTTAAGATTTATTTATTTATTTGAAAGGCAGAATTAGAGAGTGAGTGAGAGAGGGATGGACAGAGAAAGAAAACTTCCAACCACTGGTTCACTCTCTAAATGGCTGCAATGGCAGGGTTGGTCCAGCTGAAGCAAGGAGAAGTAGAATTTTATCCTGGACTCCCATGTAAATGGCAGGGGCCCAAATACTTGGACCTTGTGTTGCTACTTTCCCTGGTGCATTAACAGGGAGCTGAATAACTTATCATAACTAAAGGAATAACCAATGGAAATTTTACAAATAGAAGCTTATTTTCCACATGATTTCTTTTATAAAAACTATATTAAAAAATTTACTATTTATTTTTATTCGAGTGATGGGGTGGGGGAGAGAATCAAAGATCTTCTGTCCACAGATTCACTCTCTAAAAGTTCACAACTGTTGATGATGGGTCAGGTTACAGCCAGGGGCCCAGAAATCAATTCAGGTGTGTGTGTGAGAAAGGCACCCAATCACGCAAGCCATCAGCTGCTGCCTCCCAAGGTACATATTAGCAGAAAATCACAAGTTGATACCAGGCACTCACTGGTATGAGATGCAGGCTTCCCAAGCAATATCTTAACCATTAGGCCAAAACCTTAGACTCAGTTGCTACATTAACATTAAGATGCTTCAATTTATTTTTCATGTTTGTCTACCCCTTTGTGTACATAAACCCCATGGGAATACTCTTATATCTTCTTTCAATATTGTATCATCTCAGTATAGGACCTAATGTACCTTAAAAATTACAAATATTATGGTCAGAAAGTTATCTCTTTTGTTGGGCCTGTATAGAATTTAAAGATTATGAACCACTGTAATTAACCAGATAGTTACCAATTTGGGGCCTTGAATGTTTATAAAATATTTGAAGTTATAACTGCTTCATAAGCATTCAGAGTATGTTGGATAAATATATTTATGAGTGTATCTTTTCAAGTCAATATGTAAACAAGTGGATACCTGAAAGAATGGTTTGGTATATGTGTGGGAAAGAGGATAGATTGGTTGCCAGGATAGAGGTGGGTGATAGACTGTAGAAGATAAAGTAGAAGTAGGAAGTAGACAATGACTGACTTCAATTTTCTTTCTCAAAGATCTCTTATATTTAAGATTTATTTATTCTTTAAAAGGCAGAATGACAGAGAGAGGGAGAAAGAGGGAAGAAGAGAAAGAGGGCGAGAGATCTTCTATTTTCTGATTTACTCCATAAATGGCCTCAATAGCCAGGGATAGGCCAGGCCAAAGTCAGGAATTCCAACCTAGTCTACCACATGGTGGCAGGGGTCCAAGTCCTTGGGCTGTCATTTGCTGCCTTCCCATGCGCATTAGAAGAAACCTGGATTGGCAGCCATGCAGCTGGGACTCAAACCATACTCCTCATAGGATGTGCATATCATAAGCAACAACTTACAGAGCCACTGTGCTAGCCCCCTTTCCCAAAGATCTTAAGCTTCAACTAGAAAGCTTTATTATTGGTTATAACATGATAACTAGTATATTACATGATAACTAGTAATGATTATTACTCCTGGAATATATTCAAATAGATACTTGCTCTATTTATTACAAATTCTACCTAACTACTACCTCCAGCTAATTACTATTTTATTAATTCTGAAACCTCAAAATTATTGACATTATCTAAAAACTTCAGTATAAAAGTTCGATGTCTTGAGCTCCACGTAAGAGTTAAGGTCAAGAACTATGATTACATATCAAGATAACCAAAGGACCATGATACTTCTGGCTCCTGGGACACACTTTGTAAAATCACTTATATACAAAATAAATGGATTACAAATCAACTTAATAATATGCTTATATAATATAAATATTTTCACATTATATAGCTTCATTTTTTAGAAAACTTTTATTTATTAAATATAAATTTCCAAAGTACAACTTATGGATTACAGCAGCTTTTCTCCCCCATGACGTCCCTCTCACCCACAAACCATCCCATCTCCTACTCCCTCTCCCATCCCATTCACATCAAGATTCATTTCAATTATCTTTATACACAGAAGATCACTTTAGTGTATACTATGTAAATATTTCAACAGATTGCACCCACACAGACATAAAAAGTATAAAATACTCCAACCTTATTTAGACAAAGCCATAATCAAAGTGGAAGTTCTCTCCTCCCTTCAGAGAAAGGTACTTCCTTATTTAATGGCCTTCTTTCCACTGGAATCTCAGAGAGATCTTTCATTTAGTTCATTTATTTTGCCACAGTGTCTTGGCTTTCCATGCCTGCGAAACTCTCATGGGCTTTTTAGCCATATCCAAATGCCTTAAGGGCTGATTCTGAGGCCAGAGTGCAGTTTAGGGTAGCTACGTTTTTTGAACCAAAGTGATTTCAGTGTCTCAGTAATTTATTTCCAAGTTCTCAATACAGAAATATACCAATATTTCTCTTTATTAAGCAACTGTGTCTAAACAGCTTAGGAATTTATGTTCTAATAATTTAGCATTAAGGAACTTCTCAAAGCTTAAAATCAGACTGGATGTCATCACATCATTTTTTGATTCAGAGTGAAATGATGTAGTGCTTACTTTTTGTCACAGTGACCACTAGAAAATTCAGCATCACAAAGAAATGTCATTGAAAGAAAAATAGTGGTCTAATGTTAAAACTGCAAACTACTTCTTAGTTGTCACTAATTTCCTTTCAAAATTTTGAAATTCCTTTCAAGAATTTAAAGTACAATGTAATACTTTTATGTCGACGGTCTAGTTTGGGAATTTTAATTTTAGATAGTAAGGAATGAAGGACAAAATTGAAAAATGAAGAATGGATGTTGACACATTTTTTTGTTGTTTTATTTTGTATTTTAGTAAGACCTGTTGCATGACCCACGTACTACTTCTTTCATTGTCAGAGTCCAGACAGCCTTGTAATATTTATAATTACACTATAAAACATCAACAAATCTCCCTAGGCTCTGCATTTTGCCTGTATCTAAACTAGAATGCCTATCCAAGAGTATCCCTTCATTACTGTTCTCAGAAATACCTCCTATGTATTTATGTAGCAGACAGTGGCTAGACATTGGATGTAGGAGATGAAAGGCTAAGTTATAATCCTTTCTGCCAAGAGTTTACAGTCTTCAGCTGTATCTTAGTGACTCAAAAGTTGCTGCCTATCTTCTAGCCCTTTAAAACCCCTTTGTATGCCTCTCTGCTGTCCTATAAGTTTCCATATAGGAGTCTCTGGGATTGAGTACCTCTTCTCCCAATACAGCTTGTTGCTAATATGTTTAGAAGGCCATAGATGATGTCCCAAGTATTTGTGTTCCTGTCTCCCATGTAGGAGAACTAGATGGAATTCCTGGATCCCCATTTTAGCCTGCCAAGGCACCTACCATTGAGGCCATTTGGGGAATGAACCAGCAAATAGATCTCTTTCCCTTTATGTCTCTTCCTTTCTCTCTGTCACTGTGCCTTTCAAATAAAGAAACAAATAAATAAAACTTGAAAAATAAAAAGGAAAGTAAAATATTTATTCTCACTGTAACCTTTAAAATACAATGAATAACTTTAGTGTAGCTCAGAAATCAATGTATATAACTCTGATCTGTGCTAACAGAGGCTCAGAATGTGATGCAATCATTTCCTGTTTCTCTGGTTTTGTACATTATGATCTGCAACTCACCTATTAGTTTGTGGGGAGATGAAGAGATGATGAGAAGATGGCAGATAATGGACCATGTCTTTCCTAACAATCATAATGAGGTATATTGCAATACCTGCTAGAGCTGTAATAAAAAATTTCAACCACTCGTAGTATCTCAAATTCTTGCTTATGGATAATTTATTTTTAAGTTAAGAGAATCTATAGCCTACTTCTGAACTGTTGATAATATTTATACAACTATTTTTATTTAAGAATAATATGTAAAGAGATTTTTTGAATTTTATAGTTGGGAAAAAACCTGAGAGGTCTTCTCCAGGTTACTCCCCAGTCCCCAACACCTTGTTCAGTTTCAGAATTCAGATACTTAGATTTGCCCAACACTTATTAATATATTTAATAATATTAAGTGCCTTGTGGGTTATTCTTACATATTTTCATTTCCTTAATGAGAGAATAAAAGATATTGACTGGTAACAACTACAGGAATAGATGAAATACAATTTTATACCAAAAAGTGCTTTGTAAATGCAAATGCCCTATTCCAATATTAATGTTTAATATTCTTTTAAAAATTTATTAAAAGATTTATAAACTTGATTGCTTTGGATAATTTATAACATCATGTATCATGAAGTCAAGCTCATGTGTGTGTTCAGAACTTTTTTTACTCTGAGGTAGATTTGCTATTAACTATTTAAACCTCAATTTCAAGTGGCTTATTTATGTATGGCAGCTATTCTTTTTTTCCCCCTTAGGATTTATTTATTTATTTGAAAGGCAGAGTTAGAAAGAGAGAAGGAGAGAGAGAGAGAGAGAGAGAGAGAGAGAGAGAATATATATTTTCCATTCATTGGCTCACTCCTCAGGTGGCCACAATGTCCAGGACTGTGCAAGGTCAAAGCCAGGAGCCAGGAGCTTCTTCTGGGTCTCCCAAGTGGGTGCACAGACCGGGGACTTGCGCCATCTTCTGCTGCTTTCCCTAGTGCTTTACCAGGGAGCTGTATGCTGCCCATATGGGATGCTGGCACTGCAGGACACAGCTTATTAACCTGCTGCACCAAAGTGCTTGTCCCCCATGGTAGCTATTCTTAAACACAGATTTATGGTCATTTGGGAAAATCATTTTTTTTCTTTTCTGCAATTAATGGTTTACCAAAATGTCATGATAACAAGCTTTGGAAAATTAGAGACAAATAAGAGTTATCTTCTTCTGTTAGTTCACTTACATCTAATGGAAATGTGGAGGAATATGGAAGAGGAAGTGGAATAGCAGTGGGTACAGTAAGAGCTAATGTGATATTTACCTTACCTTGTTTTAAGACATGCTTATGTGAGCTAGATTTTATGCATATGCCCACATACAAACTTAAAGCCACTACACTAGTGACAAGCATTTGGCACATCAGTTAAAATGCCACTTGGGACACCCACATTCCAATCTGACTACATAGTTTTAGTCATTTGGGACAGTGGTTGAAACACTGTATGGGATATCCGTATGGGTATCTGCATCACATATCAGTGTGCCTATGTTAGAATACCAGCTCTGCTTCCTATTCCTGCTTTCTGCTAATGTGCACCCTGGCAGGCAGCAGGTGATAGCTGAAGCACTTGAGTCCTTGCGACTCTCATGGGAGACCTGGACTGACTTCAGGACTCCTGAGTTTAGCTGGGCCCAGCCTTGGATGTTATGGGCATTTTGAAGTGAACAAATGGATACAAGATCTATCTCTATATGTCTATCTGTCTGCCTTTTAAATAAATTTTAAAAATAATGAAATAATTTAAAAAGTCACACTGGATAGTGGAAAGCGTACTAACCTAAACACTAGCCTTAAATCTTTTCAGACCTTGGCTCCTTCAAATAATTTCATCTTACATATTAATTTACAGGATCATAAATCTAATCAGCTTCTAATCTCTATTCCTATCAGTAATTCTCTTTTTGATGATTATAGCAATAAAAATTATAGCAAACATATCATGAGTTTTTCAGTTACTACTACTTAAAAGGCTTATTATGTTCAATTAAATTTTTCATCTCTAAATATTTGTGTCATAAAAAATTTTTATTATATTTTATCACTTTACTATATTTATATTGTTTTTTTTCGGAATATTGTGTTTCCTTCTAGCCTTTTTTTTATTTTTTGACAGGCAGAGTGGACAGTGAGAGAGAGAGTCAGAAAGGTCTTCCTTTGCCATTGGTTCACCCTCCAATGGCTGCCGTGGCTGGCACACTGTGGCTGGTGCACCGCGCTGATCCGATGGCAGGAGCCATGTACTTATCCTAGTCTCCCATGGGGTGCAGGGCCCAAGGACTTGGGCCATCCTCCACTGCACTCCCTGGCCACAGCAGAGAGCTGGCCTGTAAGAGGGGTAACTGGGACAGAATCCGGCACCCCGACTGGGACTAGAACCTGGTGTGCTGGTGCTGCAAGGCGGAGGATTAGCCTAGTGAGCCGCGGTGCCGGTCAGCCTTTTTTAACAGTAATTTTCTAAGGCATTATTACTAATTTTCTTTAAAGAAAATCATTATCCCAAATGTGTGCTTTTCTCTTACTTTCCAATACAGTTATGGATCTGTATACTACTCACTTATAAAAAATTACTGTGTCTATCTATGATTGAAATTTTATTTAAAAATTCTTAATCAAAACACAGAGTTTGACCTTGTAAATGTCAGATAAAAAGACATAAAATAACTAACTAAAACAAAACACAATAAGAAATGTACAATACAAAGATTTATGTCATAGGCTCTAGTAAAATTGAACATACCAATAAAAATGCAATCTTAGCTATTTTTTAAATACTTTTACTGAATTTAAATTTTGAAATCTTATTAGGTATAGTTCCAAGGATTTTCAAGGATTCTGAGGTGCTGACTACAATTAATTTTGGAGGTGAAGTAAAGGGGCCATTTTATAGTAATCATTTTCCTTTTTCTGAAGCTAGTGTCATAAGTATTTTTACAACTCTTGCTTTTAACTTAGTTAGCTATGCACCTAATAAAGAGCTGTTCTTATAGTAAAAGTTCCATTTACTGAAGTACTTTCCTAGTCCTCTTGTATTTCTTTTTGAACTACCCATTCTTTGGGATTGTCTCCTTTGAAATTGCTCTATTTTCTACATAATGTGTAACATTTTCTAGAAGTATGTGAATACAGGATATAGACCATAAGAAAGATTTATCTTCAGTGCTGGAATTTATTTATTTATTTATTTTTGACAGGCAGAGTTAGTGAGAGAGAGAGACAGAGAGAAAGGTCTTCCTTTTCCATTGGTTCACTCCCCAAATGGCCTCCACAGCCTGTGTACTGCGCAGATCCGAAGCCAGGAGCCAGGTGCTTCCTCCTGGTCTCCCATGCGGGTGTAGGGCCGAAGCACTAGGGCCATCATCCACTGCTTTCCCAAGCCACAGCAGCGAGCTGGAGTGGAAGAGGAGCAACCGAGACAGAATCCGGCACCCCAACCGGGACTAGAACCCAGGGTGCCGGTGCCACAGGTGGAGGATTAGCCAAGTGAGCCACGGCAGCAGCCAGTGCTGGAATTTAAACTGAAGTGAAATAGATTATTGGAGGTTTTACTTGAAATCATGTACAATATACCAAATTTGATGAAATTAATATGGTAGCAGTTGGCTTAAATATTGAATGAGATAATATATGATTTTCAGCATGCCAAATAGATGCCTAGGAACAATTTCTAGAATGGTCATAACCAACAGTGCAGGACGACAGTAAATACAAGCTAAAATACAAAAGTATGTGAATGCTGAATTGGATTATGCTTCCATTTGGCAAAGTTTTGTTTCTGTTGACACTATCTGTGGAAAAGAATAACATTCATTTTGTAAGTTAGTTGAAATGGACAATACAAAATAAGACTATGGTGTTGGGCCAGGTGTTGTGGCACAGTGGGTTAAGTCACGTGGGAGGCTCGCATACCATATCAGAGTCCCTGGGATCTAGTTGTACCTCTACTTTCCATTCAGCTTCCTGCCATTATACCTGAGAAGCAACAGATGTTGTCCTAAGTATTTGGGCTCCTGCCACCCATGTGGGAGACCCAGATTGAATTCCTGGCTCCTAGCTTTAGGCTGGCCCAGCCCCAGCAGTTGTGGGGATATGGGAGTAAACCAGTAAGGTGATGATCAATCTCTCTCTCTCTCTCTCTCTCTCTCTCTCAAATAAATAAATAACTCTCAGGAAAAAAAGACTATGGTGTTTTATTTATTCTGTTTTGTGCAAAAGTTTCAGGATGAGTTAAAAATGCCCTCAAATATTAACATTTTATCAATAACGTTTTGAAATTAAGATTATTTATCACTCACTATGAATAAATATTATTGACAGATAATTTCTATAACTTACAAATCAGTAAGTTGATATTATCATTTTTACTACCAGCTTAAAACGAGTAGTTAAATATTTGAGAGAGGAGCTGGCACTGTGGTGTGGTAGGCAGAGCCTCACCTATGGTTCAAGCATCTCATATGGGCGCCGATTCGTGTCCCTGCTCCTCTTCCAATACAGCTCCCTGCTTATGGCTTCGGAAAGCAGTGGAAGATGGCCCAAGTTCTTGGGCCTCTGTACCCTCATGGGAGACCCAGAAGAAGCTCCTGGCTGCTGGCTTCGGATTGGCTCAGCTCTGGCCTTTGTGGCCATTTGGGAAATGAACCAGAATATGGAAGACCTCTCTCTCTCTCTCTCTCTCTCTCTCTCTCTCTCTCTAACTCTGCCTTTCAAATAAATAAATAAATCTTTAAAAAAAAGAGTTAAACATTATTTATAAGCATATATTGTTTATATTTCTCCCTCTGTCTGTCTCTAACTCTACCTCTCAAATAAATAAATCTTTAAATATATTTGAGAATGACAGAGACAAAGAGAAACAGTGACAGAAAATAATAGTATAAATAAGAAGTAATTAGAAACCCACAAGGAGTGAATCCAAAACCAAGTGGAAAAATGGCTCTATTGAAGAAGGTCAATTGTTTTGCTTTTAAAGAAATGAAGGGAGAATGCATTTGAATAAGAAAAGAATTTGCATGTGTTTCAAAAACATCTGTCAACATTGTGAAGCTTTCATTTTTTAATTTTTTAAAGATTTATTTTATTTGAAAGTTAGAATTGCAGAGAGGCGCAGAGAGAGAGAGAGAGAGAGAGAGAGAGATCTTCCATCTGTTGGTTCACTCCCCAAATGGCCGCAATAGCCGGAGCTGCACCAATCCAAAGTAGGAGCCAGGAGCTTCTTCCAGCTGCCCTGCTGCTGAGGGTTCTGCATTCTCCTCATTGCCCTTGGGGTACAACCCTGGATGCCAACAGGATACCACTGGTGACCTGCTCTGTTGAATCTGAGGATGGGAGTTACTGTCCTACCTAGCTACCTTTAAAAGTATTGCAGCAGGAGTGGATAGTTATTTGTAGCCTTACAAATTCACTGTCTCATGGAGGATGAAATATGAAAACACAGGCACAGAAGGGCAAGTGAATATTGAGGCAAGGTTTTCACTAAAGAAATAATGAAGAGAGTATATCTAAAGACCAGGAGGGCATCTCAGAAAAGAACTGAGAGCTCACTCTGCATTCTTACTGGAGTTTTATGGATTTGGGTATGGGCTCTCTCCCTTGTCCCTCTTTGGATTGTCTCACTGGGCGGGAGTGGGGAGGCTTTCTGGATGTGGGATTTCTAAAATTCCTCCTAGAGCTTCTTAATAGCCCCGTTGGTGAAGGGCAGATGAGTCTCTCTTATCTGCCTCCAGGCTGAGGGCTGGGACCCACCCAACCAGGTTATTGAATGGTGGTAAGGCTTTTGATGTGTAATGCTGGTTCCTTACTACTTTTCTTCCCTGATTCAACCACACAAAAGACTCACCCAACAACCTTATTGAAGAGCACTGCTTTAGTAAGTAATTGCATCTGCATTTTTCCTCATTCTTCCACACAGAAATCCCAGGGTTTTTTTTGGACCCTCAGAAAGCATGGGTTCATATCTATATGATATGATGGTTTTATGCTATCAAACTAAAGATGTGCTCACTTATTTTAGAATGTTCTGTATAATTGAATAATATAATAATGTGAAAGATTTGATTTAGCTGGGAAGGGCAGATGTCTATTTAGTGTTGACAAATTGTAGCCCTTATAGCTTGTTTTGCAAATGAATATTTTCCTAGAAATTATATCTATCTATCTATCTATCTATCTATCTATATAGAGTGACACTTACATAGTTGTAATTTTTCTTTAAGCATGACTCAAACATTAAAACAGTTCATAAAATTTGAACAGTGAATTTGTTCAAGACACCTATTTTCTTTTTATTTATTTATTTTTTAATTAATTAATTAATTTATTTATTTTGACAGGCAGAGTGGACAGTGAGAGTGAGAGAGACAGAGAGAAAGGTCTTCCTTTGCCCTTGATTCACCCTCCAATGGCCACTGCAGCCGGTGCGCTGAAGCTGGCACACTGCGCTGATCCGATGGCAGGAGCCAGGTACTTATCCTGGTCTCCCATGGGGTGCAGGGCCCAAGCACTTGGGCCATCCTCCACTGCACTCCCTGGCCACAGCAGAGAGCTGGCCTGGAAGAGGGGCAACCAGGACAGAATCTGGTGCCCCAGATCCGGTGTGCCAGCACCTCTAGGCGGAGGATTAGCCTGTTGAGCCACGGCGCCGGCACCTATTTTCTGATTATCAACTTTTGTCACCGGAGAAAAGAGTCATGGAAGCTGTGGGGTTCTTGTTTTCATGCAAGAAAGAATTCAGGCATGGGCTAAAGAGTGAAGTGATAAGTTTTTTTATTGGGGATAGGGCATCTATCAGAATTGAAGGGATAGAGAGTGCCCAGCCACTTGGACTGGGAGAGAGCAAAGTTACATAGTTGAATGGAGAGAATACACCTTGGGCAAGCCAGGCAGATGGCTCAGCAATGAGCAGAGTACTGATGGCACCATCTTTGTTTAGACTCCTCCCCAGATTTGCTGGCGCTGGGCATAGTAGAGGGGCTTCCCTTAGGGAGTCTGTGAAATTTTTTATTGCCCCATGTTATCAGGTCAGGTAACCCATTTGGTCCTGAGGAGAGAGAATTCTCCTGGGAGCTTTCCATGGGGGAAGGGCTTGGAGCACCTGGAAAGTTAAAGGCTATCAAGGTCTGGGCAGGACTTTGAAATGCAGATGCTGGACTGCTGTAGATCTCAGTTTCCTTTGGCCCTTCTTGCACACATAGGCTAATTTCTGACTTCCTACCTAACAGTTTGATTCTGCTGAAAATATTTCTTACTATACTGATTATATGTTTTAGTCTAAAATATATTCAAGTGTAGCTGTTATTCTGTATAGAGATACTTACAGATGCCCACGTTTCTTTTGGATTTCCTTCAGTAGTGCACAAGAAATTAATGGCTTTCACCACAGAAATTAGTAATTAGAAATATTTGACATTTTAATAGTTTGGCTCATGTTTAAAGAAACATTTAACTCCTCATTTAAAATGCTTTTCTCCATGGCATAGATGTTATAGAGAAGTGAAGTTTCTATATTTTTATTCTAAGTCCTTGCCTTGCATAAAAAGGATTTCTTAGTGCTGGCACATACAAAGTAAATTTTATTTAAAAGGTGAGAAAACACACACACACACACACACACAAATACACATGAGCATGTGATCCCCATACAGAGAAATACCTATCATGAGTGGGCAGTAGGCCTGTTGTAGGCTAGGTGCAATCTAAAGTCTCTATTTCAGGCTCTTGTCTCTTACCTGGAGAAGCATTCTAAGTACAGGCATAAAGCTAAAATTGAAAGAAACTAAACTAAAAAAAAAAAATGTTGCTGACCAGGTAAATGGCATGTGACCCAGTGTGGATGTTACCATCTTGGGGGGGGGTATCCCCGTTGCCCAACTTTTGGTAAAGATGGAAGTCCCATTGATGGCCATCACCCTGGCAACCACATGATTTTATTTGGGGCAGAAACTCCACCCTTTGCAGCAGGAAGAAGAGTTTAAATGCTATGTTTGTAGTTCTGCCTTCCTAACACTAAATGTAGTTACTGGGCAGCAGAATCTGCTTTAGCAGGTGATACCAGAAATCAGCAAATGCTAAGTTTCACTAGCATGCTCTATCTAAATCAAAAACAAGAAAAAGATTAGTCACATCAAATCCTGTAAAAATAAAAGCCTATGTTCCAGCTTTCCATATAATATAAATTAGCATTAAAAACACATTACAAACAACCTGGAAACATTCATAAATCAGCAAACATTAACAAACTGGCCCACATTTTCCCCATTCTATGTTCCAAACCCATTAATGCTAGCAGTGTTAGCTTGTGGCCCTAATCTAGCTAGTACCTTATCCCACATCAGGCCCAGGAGGAGAAGAGGGTAAGGAAGGAAAAACAGAGAGAGCACCCCAGCACCTCCCCTAGTCATGGTTCTCCAGCAGATGGGAGAGATAACAACACCTCCCAGAACCTCCTTTTAAGAAATAGAGAAGTCATCTGTGAGTTTTATGGTATCTCCATAAAGTTCCATATGGAGTCTACTCAACATATTTACATGGTGAATTCCGCCTTCAGGTCCCAAATGAACCCCTGCAACTATGAAAATTAGAAACAATAAAGACAACATTTGCATTTTAGTTGACCTTCTTGAGCTTTGAACATTGAAAGAAGAGAGACTGGTAACAGAAATTTTCAGGATTTAGAAACCATGTATTGCTGAGTCAGAAACCAGTTGAATTCCACTTACCACACTGCCATTTCTGGAGTGAATTTCTACTGGCTGGCTCACCAATTTATTATGGGCTAGGTAGGGTTGAATGTCTCTATTCCAGGCCATTGCCTTTTACCTAGAGAGGTATTCTAAGTACAGGCACAAATATGACATACAGGGTGATAAAAGTTTATTTAAAAGGTGTGGGTGTAGAAAACACACACAGGTGGTCATTGTTCAGGTATGGAGTGGACTGGGAGGGGAAAGATATGTGAGATAGAGAGAGAGAGAGAGAGGTGTATTTCAGTACCCTACCATGTCCAAGTCCATGGGAAGAGCAAACTCCTTCCCATTACCAGCCTCGTATGTGGTTGGAAAGGGGAATGATTCAGCTCCCGACCCTAATCTGGCTACCTGCCTTATCCCATACCAGGCCCAGAAGCAGAAGAGGGTAAGGAAAGAAAAACAGAGAGAACACCCCAGCACCAGCACCAGTCACGGTTCTCCAGCTGAAGAGAGAGAGAGAACATTTGCTAGCACTTCCTTTTATTTTTTATTTATTTATTTTATTTTTTTTTTTATTTTTGACAGGCAGAGTGGACAGTGAGAGAGAGAGAGAGACAGAGAGAAAGGTCTTCCTTTTGCCGTTGGTTCACCCTCCAATAGCCGCCACGGCCGGCGCACTGCGGCCGGCGCATCACGCAGATCCGAAGCCAGAAGCCAGGTGCTTTTCCTGGTCTCCCATGCGGGCCTAGCACTTCCTTTTAAAAGATAGTGAAGTTATCTGGGAGTTTTATAGTATTTCTCTATAATTCCATGTGGAGCCTACTAAACTATTTACATGGTGAATTCCCCTTCATGTCCCAGATGAAACAGGGACATCCTGGGAAAGGGAGCATTTTGATTGATAAGAAGGAGAATTGAATTACACATGGGTGGAGCTTGCAGATACCTCCACTTCACTGATCCTACCAAACTGCCTGCCTAGCATATATCAATGACACATCCTTTAGGCATAGAATAGACGTAGAAATTTTTTTTGACAGGCAGAGTGGACGGTGAGAGAGAGACAGAGAGAAAGGTCTTCCTTTGCCATTGGTTCACCCTCCAATGGCCGCTGTGGCCGGTGCACTGCGCTGATCTGAAGCCAGGAGCCAGGTGCTTCTCCTGGTCTCTCATGCAGGTGCAGGGCCCAAGGACTTGGGCCATCTTCCACTGCACTCCCGGGCCACAGCAGAGAGCTGGACTGGAAGAGGAGCAACTGGGATGGAATCCGGCACCCTGACTGGGACTAGAAGCCGGTGTGCCGGTGCCACAGGAGGAAAATTAGCCTATTGAGCCGCAGTGCTGGCTGACTTAGAAAATTTTCTAAGTCAGATGACAACCAGGGACCATGGACCCAAATGCCATGCATGTTTTTAAATCACACGTAAGCCAATCATAGGCAAAATATTACTTTCCTATGTGCCCGAGAAGAATCCTTTTCTAACTTTCTTTTTTGTGTATATTATTCCTCTCTTAATGCTTCCAGTTAAACTTAACCCCCAAATCATTCATTGTAGGAAATGTTCTATGTGTGGTATGGGCTTGCGGTGGACAAAGAGAAGAAAATATTTAATTAGGAGTTGAGGAATGGTCAAGAGCTCCATGTGTAATCTAAAATTAGATTGAGTCAATAATATGTAGGTAAAATGAAGAAAATAGGAGTTTTTGGGACAGTGGACATTGTGAGAAAGGCCATAGGTAAGAGAAAATATAAATTAAAGCTAATAATATTTGGCCTAAAGATTATATATCGTGAAGATGATGTGGAAGGCTGTAAAAGTTTGAAAATAAAAACCATATAAATGGGCCGGTGCTGCGGCTCACTGTGGCTCCCCCATTTGCGGAGGAACGACACCGGACCCTGCGCTGTTCTTTTTGCCCATCCCTTCCCGGGATAGCTGCCGTTCCCTCACTCACGGAGGAACGATGCCATCCCGGGTTAGCTGTTGGCCCCCCTGCCTCCGCGGAGGAGCAGCACACTGCCGGCCGGCTCTCTCAGGGGTTGCTCAGATGTTCCTGGTGCATGTTGTCTCTCTCCTCCTTTATAGTCCTCTTCCACCAATCCATGCTCTGCTGCCCACATGCCGAGCACGCTGCTCTCCTCCAATCAGGAGCAGGATCAGCTCCTGCAGTTTATTAGTTGAACTGGTGAGGCAGCAGTGTAGAAGTTGTTTACTGTCTCTCAGCGCCATATTGTGGGAGATCAGATGCATAGAATTAGTCTTAGTTCCAGTAATTTAGTCTAGTCTCAGTTGCTCCCCACAGCTCACTAGGCTAATCCTCCGCCTTGCAGCGCCGGCACTCTGGGTTCTAGTCCCTGTCGGGGCGCCAGATTCTGTCCCGGTTGCCCCTCTTCCAGGCCAGCTCTCTGCTGTGGCCCGGGAGTACAGTGGAGGATGGCCCAAGTGCTTGGGCCCTGCACCCACATGGGAGACCAGGAGAAGCGCCTGGCTCCTGCCTTCGGATCAGCTCGGTGTGCCGGCCTCAGCGCTCAGGCCACGGCCGTCATTGGAGGGTGAACCAACGGCAAAGGAAGACCTTTCTCTCTGTCTCTCTCTCTCACTGTCCACTCTGCCTGTCAAAAAACAAAACAAAACAAAACATATAAATGGGCAAAAATAAGTTCTCCCTATCAGTACTTTGATATGTTATGAGAGTGTAATTTTTTTTGGCAGGCGAAGTTAGACAGAGAGAGAGAGAGAGAGAGAGAAAGGTCTTCCTTCTGTTGGTTAACTCCCCAAATGGTTGCACAGCTGTGCCAATCCGAAGCCAGGAGCCAGGTCCTTCCTTTTGGTCTCCCATGTGGGTGCAGGACCCAAGTATTTGGGCCATCCTCCACTGCACTCCCTGGCCATGGCAGAGAGCTGGCCTGGAAGAGGGACATCTGGGACAGAATCTGGTGCCCCAACCGGGACTAGAACCCGGTGTGCCAGCACCGCAAGGCGGAGGATTAGCCTATTGAGCTGCGGCGCTGGCCAAGTTCAATATAATTTCTACACTTAAAATAGATCATTTTTATGATTTTTAAAAATCATTTAAAAGTATAAAGTTCAGTTTTAAGTCCTGGGCTGTACAAAAACAGGCAGAGGGACAAATTTTCCCTGTAGGACATAGTTAGCCAAATTTTGGCCTCAATATTTTAGTTGTTGTCTTTTTTTTTTTTTTTTTTTTTTTTTTTTTTTTTTTTTTTGTAGAGTTAGACAATGAGAGAGAGAGACAGAGAGAAAGGTCTTCCTTCCCTTGGTTCACCCCCCAAATGGCCACCACAGCCAGAGCTACACTGATTCGAAGCCAGAAGCCAGCTGCTTCTTCCCAGTCTCCCATGCGGGTGCAGGGTCCCAAGCACTTGGGACATCCTCTGCTGCCTTCCCAGGCCACAGCAGAGAGCTGGACTGGAAGAGGAGCAATTGGGACTAGAACCTGGCACCCATATGGGATGCCGACGCCACAGGTGGAGGATTAACCAAGTGAGCCACTGTGCTGGCCCGTCTTTTTTTTTTTTTTTTTTTTTTTTAAATACTTTTATTTATTTACCTGAGAGGCATAGTTATTGACACAGAGAGGGTCTTCCATTTGTTGATTCACTCCCCAAATGACTGCAAAGGCCAGAGCTGAGAAGATGTGAAGCAGGGAGCCAGGAGCCTCTTCTGGGTCTCACACATGGGTGCAGAGGCCCAAGCATTTGGGCCATCTTCCACTAGTTTCCCAGGCCATCAGCAGGGAGCTGGAATACAAGTGGAGCAATTGGAGCTCGAACCAACACCCATATGGGATGCTGGCACCTCAAGCAGATGGTTAACCCACTGGACCACAGTGTCAGCCCCTAAGTTGTTTTCTTAGTTGACTCCTTTTCTGAAATTACATTTACTTTTATGAGACTGACAGGCTGCCTACTGCACTAAGGAGGCAGGTAGCACTTACTTTTAAAGTGGCCTCTACATTATTCCAAAAATATATTTTTACAGCACAGATGTGATCATATAATTACCCTGTGTGCCAAGCTGGAGGTGAATAGTAACTGTTCAGGAACAGGCTGGGTGAGAGTATAGACCTAAGTACCTCTGCAAAGAGAAGGCAAGGAAAGCGATAGAGATGTAAGATAGTGTGAAGGTTGTAGAGATAGTCAGCCACTGGAAATGAAGTCCATGAATGTCCCTAAGTGAAAGATTTATTTACTATTGTAAATTATCTAAAGAAGTGCAGCCTATTAATATATATTGCTAACAGTATGTTTTATTCCTTTGTTCAACTTTAGCCTTGGATCAACTGTGCAGTTCTCTTGTGATGAAGATTATGTTCTACAGGGTGCAAAGAGCATCACCTGCCAACGGATAGCTGAAGTTTTTGCTGCTTGGAGTGACCACAGACCTGTATGTAAAGGTAAAGAAAAGTTTCAAAATAAGAATATTTTGTAATAAGTACAATTTAATACTTTAACTTTTGTTTTATTGAATATATATTGCAATCTCAGAGTCTTTATTTTAAGGAAACATTTAGCTCAAGTTTTAATGATATTTATTAATGATCTGTAATCTGTTATGTCGTGTGTTGTATTTCTAATGAATTTCCAGTTCAGTGATCCTGTAATAGACTGAAGCATAAAGAATATAATTTAGGCTACTGGACACTTTGCTGACATTTTTTAAGATCACAATTGCCCTCTCCATATAAGCATTGATATGAATATTTTAACCGTAATTGTACCTCCGCTTATAGGTCTGACTTTTTAATTGCTTTTTTTCCAGTTATAGTAAAGTGGTAATAATGGAGATAGAGCCTGGGTTTTTTGGTTAGTTTACTTAACTGGAGACAAAACAAGGAGTTTTCTGGCTTACCTTTTACCAGTAATTGCAGATAATATAGGAGCCTACATCAAAAGCTAATGGAAATGAAATTAAGAGATAAATTTATTTTGGTACAAAAATTTTTGAAATCCATCAAGTAAAAAAGTTTATGGAAAATGTTTATTATGAAAACACTGTGCATAGATTTCAAATATTTTTACACCAAAATAAACATATTTTAATTCCATTTCCACTAACTTTTTTTTGGAAGCAGTTTTTTTAGGGGGATCATTTTTAATAATATGACCAGAAACATTGCACGAAGAAGGTGCACGTACACTTCATTGGTTAACTGGGAAGAGTCTGTAAGGTGGACAAAAGCAGTAAAGAAAAGGGAATTCCAGGAAGAAGTAACAGTATTGCCAAGGTAGAGATATACAGCTGCATAGTATGAGCAAGAAACCAAGCAAAAGGACCCATGGAAACATTTATTTTGATATTACAGGTCCATTTATCTGCTAGGACTAAGTATAATGTGTTTCCAATTCCTGCCATACCACTTGACTTACTACTTACCGTCTGTTCCTCAGCTCTCTTGTTTTTCCCCAGAAACCCTTTATTTATAGTATACAAACTTGATATAGTTCATAAATAGAATTTAAGGAACATAGTGATTCGTTACACTCTATCCACCCTCCTACCCTTCTTCTTCCTTCCTCTCCTATTTGCATTTTTATTTTTTACTAAGTATCATTGCATATAGGTGTGTATGCAGTGTTTATAGACTTGCCATAAGTGGAATCCAATTATTATGTTTCTAATCATAATTTAAAATTGTCCAATTTTAGTCTTGTAGGAACTGGTAAAATTATCTGTTTACCTATCATCTATTTTTTGTATTATCTGTTTTACTGATTATATACATATTAATTTGTGTATAATGCAAAAATGACAGAAGACAAAACTGACTTGACTCAGGATAATTTTAAATGTTATGAAGGGGAAGTGAAATTTTGTATAACTACTTGGGAGAGAAAAGAAAGGGTGAGACAGAACCAATTTTGGGTAACTTTCGATGATTTAAATAGTTTAAATTCATTAAAAATATTTATTCCATCTGATTTGTTAGTTAAATTTCAAGAAACAGTTCACAATGCAAAACAACATGCAGTTATATGGTACAATGACTACACACAGTATCAATATCATCATATTCAGGTATTAAAAAATTTTAAGTCAATATGATTAGACACAAAAACAAAGATTTTCAAGAACCCTTTGACGGAGGTCAGACTAGTTCTCAACAGCAAGAACTTAGTAATGCTGCCAGTAGAAGTAAAAGCTACTTTTCAAATTTAAATGCCTGTCACTGACTTGTGACACATTATACAAATAACTATGGGCCCCCTGTGACAAGGTATGAATAACTATAATTCAGTGGTATTATACTTTTCCTTGGCTTCTATATTATTATACTCTTTTTCTGCCTTCTGCCTTCTGCCTCTTTGCCATCTGATCCAATTGTTCATTTACCTCTCCTCTTTAGGTTTGACTACTAACCGTGAAAACTGATCTTCCTGCCCCTTCAATTGTCCTATCTCCTAGTCCCACCACCTTTCTTCCAGTGAAATACTTACATATAAATTAAACAACATTTTTTCTCTGAATTTCATAAAATTGAATTGGAAAATGAACATTTTATCCTAATCTACTGTTATGCCTGATTGTTTGTTGTGATAGTAGTCTCTCCTTTCCTTTCCCTTCGCTTCCTTCCCTCCTTCACTCCTTCCTTCCCTCCTTTCCTCCCTCCCTCCTGTCCCTCTATCTTTTCTTCTAACCTTCCTTCACTCCCTCCCTTCCTTGCTTTCTTCCTTCCTTCTTTCCTTCCTTCCTTCCAACAATAGCATTTCTGTGTTTTTCACTGTTTCAGTATTTAAGATTCCTCTATCATTTCTCTCTCAGGGAACATTTTCACTGACACCATAACCTGAAGTTTTTCTCACAGAAAGTGTGAAGTCAGGGGAATAGATAAAGGGTAGATCTGAGAGTTCCTGTAAAGGGAAGAATAAATATTATTTCACAACCTGCTAGATATAGAAGGAGAAAGTTACAGGAAGTCAAAATCTGCTAAGTATATCAGACTAAATCTTATTTTGTTGTTGTTAATAAGTATGAATAAGCCGGCGCCTCGGCTCACTAGGCTAATCCTCTGCTGTGCAGTGCCTGCACACCGGGTTCTAGTCCAGATTCTGTCCAGGTTGCCCCTCTTCCAGGCCAGCCCTCTGCTGTGGCCAGGGAGTGCAGTGGAAGATGGCCCAAGTAGTTGGGCCCTGCACCCCATGGGAGACCAGGAGAAGCTGGCCACGGCAGCCATTGGAGGGTGAACCAACGGCAAAGGAAGACCTTTCTCTCTGTCTCTCTCTCTCACTGTCCACTCTGCCTGTCCAAAAAAAAAAAAAAAAAATGAATAAACTGAAAAATAGAATTAAATGAGACGACATTCACATTTATGATATTGTCATCATTGGTACCATTTTTAAGTTCTTACTGTGTGCCAGGTGCTATGCTAACTGTTGCATACACTTTGCCCCATTAAATCCTCAAAACAAACTAATAGAGGCACTATTATCTGCATTTTATGAATTAAATGCATAAGGCATAAAACTCAAATGGGTGAAAAATTTCAAAGCCCTTAAAAGAATTAGAGGACAGAAGCCAGATTTCAGAGTATTAAACAAGGAATAGAAAATGAAAACAAATGCAAGGAACAGATCTTTTCCACTCAGTTGGCAGTGGCAACTCAGAGTAAGAAGAGAAAATTCCCAAGTTCAAGTAATCTTTCCTGTCACGTGTAGATGTTCGTTCATTACTGTCCTCATTCATAAGACTAACAAAATGACATGTAATGCAATAATGGTAAAGATAAATAGTGAAATATGGATGATAAGAAAATAAGGTAAAATAGTTACATGATCTCAGATTTAAAATGATATACAAATGTGTAAATGATTTTTAAAATGGTTTGTCTATTAAATATTGTGAGATAGTTTAAACAAAAGAATAGAAAATAAAGGTACTAAAGAAACAAGTAAAATTTTTCATATTTTTGAGGCATTTCCTTTATAAAGTGGATGTTTTATCTTTTATAAGGATTGCTTTCTTTTTTTCTTTCTTTTTAGGAATTATTTATTTATTTGAAAGAGTTACAGAGGGGGAGGGGGAGGGGAGGGGAGGGGGAGGGGGAGGGAGAGGGAGGTAACGGGTGCTTTTCCATCTGCTGGTTCAGTGCCCAGGTGGTCCTAATAGCCAAGGCTGAGCCAGGCTGAAGCCAGGAACCAAGAGATTCATCTGGATCTCCCAAATGGGTGGCAGGGGCCTAAATACTTGGGTAATCATCTGCAGCTCTTCCTAGGCCATGAGCACGGAGCTGCATTGGAAATGCAGCAGCTGGGACATGGACCAGAGGCCATATTGGATGCTCTCATCTCAGGCGTGACTTTACCTGCTATATCACAATGTGCCCCAAGGGGTTACTTCCCTCAATGACCTGTCAATGAATAGAACAATAATCTGTATGAGACTGATTTCACATAATATACTCCATTTAAGTTGAAATTAAGGCTGTAAAGGGCAATACAGTGATCATAATACCTTCAAAATGGTACGTACGTCCCACGTATCCCAAGTGTCCTACCTCAGTGTTACATAAATTAGAAGTGTGCATTTTGTGGTAACAAAGAATTCAAAAAAATGATAATGGTTCAAGAGATTAATACTAATATGGAAACCAAATCTCAAAAAAGGAGTTACAGGCAGACAGTGGAATATATGGTCTATATAAAGTAAGACTAAGACTAAAAACCATGTTTTTTTTTTTAACTCAAGACTCTCATTTTGATAAAAAGGATGAATCATATTTATGATTATAAATTGCAGAAATAATGTTTCATTATTTTGTTACTTTAGATAAATCTTGTGGGACAGGAGCAGCTCTGTAACTGACTTAAATCTCAGGAAATATTTCTTCAGTACTAATGCATGATTGTTTTTCATAGATATGATGAAGGATACTGGTGTCATATGTATGTATATATAATTTACATATATGTAAATAAATTCAGCAGTCATTATCTGGGTGGTATAAAAAGTGCTTGTTCAAGATATTATTTCATCTAAATTCATATCTTTTTACAGGTACTATTCAGGAATATATAGCTTTATTTTCTCATTGTATTCAAGGCACATATGTGTATGGTTTAGAAAGTACATTTTGCTGCTAGACATTTCTGGTTATGGTGCTGAAAACAGTAATGGAAGAAGTATGGTGAAATAGTAATTGAAGTTTGAAATGAGTATCCACTGTGAGTCTGAACAAAGAACAGTTCCCATGTCTCATGGGTGCTTGGACAGAATAATTATGCTTTTTTTCGACAGAGCAGAATAAATAGCAGTATCAGTGCACTGCACCTTTGAGAGATTATTAAAATAGCTGCTGTCTATGTATTACGTGTTTGAGCAATCAAGAAATAGTGATTTTAAAGGGACCAAAAGTTCACACAGATTGCAAATTATTAATTAAAATAAAAAGCAAATCAGTAATTAATATTAATGGATTTTACACAGACTCAGGCAATAATTCTTATTCCCTTAATGGGATATATATATATATATATATATATATATATATAACATCAGCCACTTTATAGTTAGGGAAACAATTATCCCTTTTTTGGCTATGCAAGTAACTGGAACATATACAAATAAGCAATCTTGGGTCTTGAATGTCGTATAAAATGTTCATTTTAGATAAAGAAGAAAAAATTTTGTTTGGAAATCCTTAATTTTATTAACTTGGAAACATCTAAGAGTGTCAATCAGTATTTATTTGGATAGCTCCAAATAACTGATTTTTCTCTGTAAAGGCATCACTAATTGGAGTAATAGATAAAGTGAATAAAGGCAGATTAGAAAAGGAGACAACTATCTGAGAAAATACTGGAAAGTGAAGTAAAAGTCATAGAATAACCTTTACATAGAATAACCTTGATTAATCATTAAATTTTTATTCACTTACTACTTTTTAAAAATTCATTAACACTTAGGAATATCAGTAGGTATGTTAGATTAATTACTATATGGAGTGGACAGGTTCAAATGTTATTTATTTTATTTAAAGATTTATTTATTGGGGCTGGTGCTAAAGCCACCTCCTCTGGCACTGGAGTCCCATACAGGCACCAATTCAAGTCCCAGCTGCTCTTCTGATCCAGCTCCCTGCTAATGCTCATGGGAAAGCAATGGAAGATGGCTCAAGTATTTGGGACCCTGGGCCCATGTAAGAGATCCAGAAGAAGCTCCTGGCTCCTGGTTTTCGATTGGCCCAGCTCCAGCCATTGCAGTCTTCTAGGGAGTGAACCAGCAGATGGAAGATGTCTCTCTCTCTCTCTCTCTGCCTTTCAAAAATTCAATAAATCTAAAGATTCTTATATGTACAAGACAGATGGAACCCTCTGCAAAGTTCAGATGAGGACAATTATTTTATGTTTAGAGATGACCTATCATTGAGATAAAGGAAGTAGCTTGGCAGAACTTGGAAATTACTTTGTGTATTGGCAGAAGAATTCAGGTGTGGAAGTTACTCCAAACAAAGAAAATGTGTCTTGAGCCGATCTGCAATGTGAATCAGAATATCTTGGGACTGAGTTGGAGAATAATGGACATTTCAATTATTGGTTAAATGAAAGGCTGTTGAATGAGATAAGATTAGAAAGCTAGTGTGTATGTCTTCCTTTGAAATGTTTCTGGAAGTATCTTTAAATTTCTATATTAATTGCTGCCATTCTACATTTGCAAACACTGCAACAGTCTTATCATTTGAACTGTATCTTATCCTAAGATCACTGTTGGATGGCCAGCGCTGTGGCTCAATAGGCTAATCCTCCGCCTATGGCGCCAGTACACCGGGTTCTAGTCCCGGTCGGCGCGCTGGATTCTGTCCCGGTTGCCCCTCTTCCAGTCCATCTCTCTGCTGTGGCCCGGGAGTGCAGTGGAGGATGGCTCAAGTCCTTGGGCCCTGCACCCGCGTGGGAGACCAGGAGAGGCACCTGGCTCCTGGCTTCGGATCAGTGCGATGTGCCGGTTGCAGCGCGCCGGCCACAGTGGCCATTGGAGGGTGAACCAACTGAAGGAAGACCTTTCTCTCTGTCTCTCTCTCTCTCTCACTGTCCACTCTGCCTGTCAAAAAAATTTTTAAAAATGAAAAAAAAAAAAAAAGATCACTGTTGGACTAATCCCATTCAGACCTCTGTTTGATTACATCAAAATAATATTTGAAAACACTGTATATATTTTTAATTTTATACTATAGTCCAGCAAAATGAAATAATCTAGAATATCAATTTAGGGATCAGCTATGCTAGTTCTAAACTATAATCTATTTTATAGTCTATCCTCTTTATAGTAAAACAGATTTTAATAAAAACAGATTTTATCTGTTAAAAAGGTGTTACAGTGTACAAGTACCTATATCACAGGGAGTTAATTTTCATTAGGAAGGAATGAGATAATTCATATGAAAACACTTAGTCTTCAGCCCAAAATATAATAAAAAGTTAATAAGCAGAGATGGTGTGGTGGTAGTGGTAGTGGTGCTCTGCTGCTGTTAATGATTGCTGTTAGCAAAATGGTACAATCTCATCTGTGGTACCATCTTAGGCTCTGCCCTATTGACATTTTGTACAATAAGCTTCATTCTAATCCCTGCCTGGCTTACCAGAAGTCAGGTCACCAAATGGCCCAACCAGAGGTGTCAGCTCCACTCTGACCCTAATGAGATTTGCTGCTCCCACTTCCTATATAGGACCTGTTCTTCCAGGACAAGCTGCTATTCTCTCGTGCATATGGAGGCAGCCTGTAGGGTTTCCCCCACTCAGCAATAGTTTTTCCCTTACTCCTTTGGTGAGCTTTGTTGTGGCCTTTCAATTGTTACCTCTTGATTTATAACCATTACATATCTGCATCTTATTCTGTTTCTTTAACTCATGCTAAAAGTTACTGTATCATTCTAACACTGGCAAAATCACCACCTAGATTTTCTTTTTTTCTTAAAAGGATTTATTTATTAATTCATACATTTATTTATTTAGTTATTTATTTATTTTTGGGAGGGAGAGATACAGATAGAGAGAAGAAGAGATAGAGAAAAAGGTTTTTTGTCCTCTGGTTCACTCCCCAAATGGCCACAGTTGCCAAATCTGAGCTGAGCTGAACAGATGTAAAGCCTGGTGCCGAAGCGTCTTCTGGGTCTCCCACAAGAGTGCAGGGCCCCAAGCACATGGGACATCTTCTACTGCTTTTCCAGGCCATTAACAGAAAGCTAGATTGAAAGAGGGGCCCATAAAGGATGCTTGCACCACAGATGGAGGCTTAACCTACTATTCCACAGTGCTGGCCCCCACCTCAATTTTCATACATGTCCATACTGTCCCTGAATACCCTGCCTAAAAATCATATTCTTTCCACCTTTCAAGGTCTTGCTCAATTTTTACCTCCACCAAGAATGCTTACCTATTTCAATTGTCATTTATCACCACCTTCTTTTAAATGAAGACGTGTTCTGTCTAGCACAAAATTTATCATTTAATATTATTCTTTTTGGCAGTGTTCTCTAACCATTTTATGGGCAGTAGACTTGCTTCCTCAACCAAAACTAAGAACAGTTCTAAAATGCTTGAATTTTAATGGATGTGTTACAACTGTTTGCAAGAGGGCAGTTACCTGTGTAGTTTATTCATCTATTGCCTTTGTTTCCATAAAGGGTCCAACTGTGTTTCAATTATT
The DNA here is from genome assembly GCF_051225735.1 of Oryctolagus cuniculus. Taxonomy (NCBI): domain Eukaryota; kingdom Metazoa; phylum Chordata; class Mammalia; order Lagomorpha; family Leporidae; genus Oryctolagus; species Oryctolagus cuniculus. The sequence continues at coordinate 138,879,271 of NC_142872.1, read as the reverse complement.
TTCTCCATATACAAAGAAAACATGGATGTTCATGTTATATGATAATTACTAGGCAAAACTAAGAGTTATGACCCTCATTAGCCAGTTATTAAAGGATTTTGTAACTTAAAGTTTTCAAAAATTCTTTTATTTTTTTACAAGTTTCTTTCAATATTTTATTCTTCACAATGTTTGGACCTCTGACCACTATACCATACTATGTACATACAATAGTTAGTATTTTTTTTTAAAAAGTACATTAAATTAATGCTGTGAGGAGATCCAGTTAATTATAAGAATTTTAGAAGATGGTTTTAGCAACAAAAGAAAGTTGTTCTGGTAGAAAGATTTCTTTTATGCAAAGGCAATTAGAAAATTTTGCCCAAGAGCTAATCAGAACCTGCTGAAATTTATCAACCATAAATGCATGTAGCAGGTGTTTTCCTGAAGTTGTTGATGACTTCTTAGTGTAAAGGAATAATTGTAACATACAAATGAAATGATGCATAATAATGATAATACTAGCAATTAATAGAGTGACATATGGTGAAGAAGATAGACAGATGGTGTATATGTGGAAGTTTTCTACATATTCATGTTTTATGGGAGTCATTTTTTTAAAGTAATAGTTTGAAATTTTTATATAATTTTGATTAGCAAACATTGCTGAGCTCTAACAGCTATCAGATTTTAATGATAAGATATAATATGCATGTTGTTTGATGGAAATTAATAGTGATATATTAATGGAGATTTTATTATTAGAAAATCAATCATTTTAGTTCAAAACTACAAGAACAACTAGAAAATTTCAATGGTATTCTTCCAATGGTCAGAAATATATTCTAAACATCCTGCATGGTTCACATCTTATTAGAAAAATATAAAAATAATGAAGAAATCAAAGATTCTGTTTTGATATATAGGAGAAAAAAGTCTCCACAGACAGAGTGGACATTATGATGATATTGATTCTTCCAATCCATGAACATGGAAGTTTTTTCATGTTTTTATATCTTCTTCTATTTCTTTCTTTAATGTTTTGCAGTTCTCATTGTAGATATCTTTGACACACTTGGTTAAATTTATCGCAAGGTATTTTTTGTAGCTATTGTGAAAGGGATTGATCTTAGAAGTTCTTTCTCAGCTGTGGCGTTGTCTGTATATACAAATCCTGTTGATTTTTGTGTATTGACTTTATATCCTGCTACTTTACCAAACTCTTCTATGAGTCCCAATAGTCTCTTGGTGGAATCTTTTCCATCCCCTATGTATAGAATCTTCGCATCTGAAAATAGGGACAGTTTGACTGCCTCTCATACCAATTAGAATCCATTAGATTTCTTTTTCTGATCTAACGGCTCTGGTTAAACCTTCTAGCACTATATTGAATATCAGTGGTGTGAGTGGGCATCCCTGTCTAGCATTAGATTTCAGTGGAAATGCTTCCAACTTTTCCCCAATCAACAGGACTTAGGTTTTCATAAATTGCCTTGATTTTGTTGAGGAATATTCCTTCTATACCCAATTTGCTTAGCGTTTTCATCATGAAAGGATGTTGTGTTTTATCAAATGCTTTCTCTGCATCCATTGAGATAATCATATGTTTTTTGTTCTTCAATTTGTTAATGGGATGTATAACATTGATTGATTTGCAAATGTTGAACAATCCCTGAAACTGGGATAAATCCATCTGGTCCAGGTGAATGATCTTTCTGATGTGTTGTTGGATGCAATTGGCCAGATTTTTGTTCACAATTTTTGTGGCTCTATTCATCAGAGAAATTGGTCTGTAATTCTCTTTCTCTATTGTATCTTTCCCAGGTATAGGAATTAAGGTGATACTTGCTTCATAGAAAGAACTTTGAAAGATTCTCTTCCATTCAGTTTTTCTGAATAACTTGAGAAGAATTAGAGTTAGTTCTTTAAACTTTTGATAGAATTTGGCAGTGAAACCATCTGGTCCTGGGCTTTTCTTTTTGGGAGAGTCTGTATTGCTGATTCAATTTCCATCTTGGTAATGGGTCTGTTTAGGTTTTCTGTGTCTTCATGGCTCAATTTAGGTAGGTTGTATGTGTCCAGGAATCTATCCATTTTTTTCTAGGTTTCCAAGTCTGTTGGTAATTCTCTCATGCACAATTTAGAATCTTTTTCAAACTGTGGTGAGTTTGATTACCACTTGTCTTGGTGAAGATCTTTTCTGGTCATGTCTATTAGGAGTTCTATGTGCTTCCTGCACTTGGACGTCCCTTTCTTTCTCCAAATTAGGGAAATTTTCAATTAATATTTCCCTAAAAAAGCCTTCTAATCCTTCCTTTCTTTCCACATCTTCAGGAACTACCATAACCATATGTTGTGTTGTTTGTTAGTATCCTATAGATTATCAGCAGTGTTTTTTATTTTTCAAATTTCATCTTTTTGTGTTTGGTCTGACTGTATAATTTTCTGTGTTTTGTGGTCTAAGTCTGATATTCTTTCTTCTGCTTCACTGATTCTGTTGTTAGGGCTTTCCACTGTATCTTTTATTTGTTCTATTGAATTCTTCATTTTCAAGGTTTCATTTTGGTTTCCCTTAAAGATCTCAACTTCATGGGAGAAATTTTTTTCATGTCATGTATGGATTTTATTAGTTCTTGCATTTGTTTCTGATTATTTCTCAGTAATCTTATGATCAATTTTTTATTTCCATTTCTGGAATCCCATCATTCTCATCATCTTCACAATCTAGTATTGAAGTGTTGTATTCTTTTGGGGGCATCATATTGTCTTCCTTTTTTTTCTGTTTCTTGAATTGTGTTTATTATTTGGCATTTGTGGAAATACTGGTTGGTTTCTTTTTTTTTTTTTTTTGCTGTTGGGCTTTTATCTTTGGACTAAGTCTGTGTGGATTACTGGAGTTTCTGCTTTCAGAGGATATCTAGAGGTGTGTGGTGGGTATGGCCAGGGAGCTCTCTTCTGTGCTCTAGTGTGAAGGGAATGTCTGATGTGATACACTCAGGTTTGGAGTGGTAAAACTCTCTCTTTTTTTTTTTTTTAATCAGGGGAGGTTTATTCTTGTCTGTTGTTGTAGACTCAGCTGAACTCCTCTCCTCAAAGGAGACCAGTGGCTGATCGCTAGCCCCAATGGGTATATTATTTGTCCACTCTGCCACAGGACCACAGAAAGGATCTCTGCAGGCCTCAGTGTAAGCACAGATTCCCAAGAAGTGTCCCTTGTCAGGAAAACTGGGAACCATGGTCATGTGAATGCCCCAAATCCTAGCCACACCCTGAGTTCCCCAACAAGTCTCAGAGTTTTCACAGTCTTGGCACACGAGCCTCCCACAATCACAAGCAACCAGCCCCCTGTCCATTCTCCACACCAGACCCAGGAGTATTCACTTTGCTGGTTGTTGGGTACGGACATGAGTTGGCATAGCTGGTATGTATATCCAAAATGGCACCTACTCTGAAAGCTTGTTAAAGAATGTCATTGCAGGTGATCAGGGAAAGAGAAAACACGCCCCTTCTTTGTTTTTTTCTTCTCTACTTTGGCAGATACACTATCACCCACAGGGCTCCAAGCCAGATTCCCTCTAGGCTCTTCCTGCAGCTTTTTCAGCAGTGGCTTGGGCTGCTGTTGTATGGTCTCACCTCACTCTCCAATGCTGGTGTGGAGGCTTTTGGCTGCTGGGGTCCTCAATTGTGGGCATGCACACCCTCCATGTAGGTCCACTGTGTCCCTCCAATTTGCATGCAGTTTCCTCTGCTGCTTTCTCCCTAAGTTCCCTAAGCTTGTGTTCTTTCCACTTTTTAAAAACTATCTTCTCCTAGAATAAAGCAGCAAGCTCCCTCCCTCCTCCACTATCTTAATCTGTCCCTGAAATGTAATATATTAATGCAAGAGAACAAATGACAAATTAATGAAGTCAGCACAATAAATCCAAAATTCGGAGGAGAAGCTGTCTACCCACAGGAAGGTTAAAAAATTCTTTAAAACTTCAGAGACTTTTTAAATGTTTGTAATAAATCTATAAACTCCCTCAAAATTCCTTGGTTTTCTATATTTTTAACAGGATATATCATCATCAGATAGCACCTTGAAGATCTATGATGAGTTAATAGCATTTCCACTAATTCTGTCTACACTAAAAATTGCAAGAAGTATAGATACATTATTTACCTTCTCCACAGTGAAGACTAATTTCATTTTAATATAACAGCAAAAGTAGTTCTTGAATATAGGGTTTTTAAACTTTGTATTTAGGGTATATAAGCTTCATGAATTTCATATATACAAATTTAGGAATACAGTTGTTCTTGCTACCCTACCCTCCCTCTCACCCACACTCCAACTCTTCTTCCTTCTGCCCTTCCTATTCCCATTCTTATTTTTTGCTAAGATATATTTTCAATTAACTTTATAAGTATAAGGGTAACCCTGCACAAAGAGTTCAACAAATAGTATAATAAAAAACTTCCTCAACAGTTGAGGTAAGTGCTGCTCAAGGTCATTGTATCTCAAGTGTCAGTTTCACTTCTATAGATTACCTTTTTAGGTACTCTATTAGTTACCACAGATCAGGCAGAATATATGGTATTTGTCTTTTGGGATTTACTTATTTCATTAAGTATAATACTTTCCAATTGCATTCATTTTGTTGCAAATGACAGCATTTCATTCTTTTTACTATTGTATAGTATTCCATGGTGTACACACCCATAATTTCTTTATCCGGTCTTCAGTTGATGGACAACTAGATTGATTCCATATCTTAGCTATTGCAAATTGAGCAGCAGTAAGCATGGAGGTACAGATAAGTACTTCATATGCTGATTTCTTTTGGTTTGGATGCATATACAAGAGTGAGAAGACTGGGTTATGTGGTAGGTCTGTATTCAGATTTCTGAGGTATCTCCACACTGTCTTCCACAGTGGCTGTACCAACTTACATTTCCCCTAATTGTCGACTAGTGTACCTTTTCCCCCACATCCTCGCCAGCATTTGTTGTTTGTTGATTTTTGTATGAAAGCCTTTCTAACTGGGGTTAGGTGAAACATGATTGTGGTTTTGATTTACATTTCCCTGATGGCTAGTGATCCTGACAATTTTTTCATATGTTTTTTGGCCATTTGCGTTTCTTGTTTTGAAAAATGTTTAAGTCCTTTGCCTATTTCTTAACTGGATTTTTTGTTTTGTTGTTGTGGACTTTCTTGATCTCTTAATATATTCTGGTTATAAATCCTTTATCAGTTGCATAGATTTCAAATAATTTCTCCCATTCTGTCTGTTGCCTCTACACTTTGCTAAAGTGTTTGTTTTGCAATACGGAAGCTTCTAAATTTGATGTAATCCCATTTGTTAATTTTGGCTTTGATTGCCTTTGCTTCTGGTGTCTTTTCCAAGAAGTGTTTTCCTATGCCAATGTTTTGCATGGTTTCCCCAATGTTCTCTAATATTTAATGGTATCAGGTTGCAGATTAAGTCTTTGATCCATTTTGAGTGGATTTGTGTGAAATGTAAGATCCGGACCTTGCTTCATACCTTGCATGCAGAGATTCAGTTTTCTTAGCATCATTTGTTGAAGTACTGTCCTTGCTCCCATGGAGTGATTTTAGCTCCTTTATCAAAAATAAGTTGGTTGCAGATGCCTGAATTGATTTCTGGAATTTATGTTTTTGTGCTCGTACCAGGCTGTTTTGATTATGACACCCCTGTAGTATATCTTGAGTTTTGGTATTGTGATGCTTCCAGCTTTGTTTTTCTTGTATAATACTGCTTTAGCTATTCATGGTCTCCTGGAATACCTGATATTTTATATAGGTACTCAAAATATAGAGTTGTATTATGCAAAGTGAAAGACACAACAAGAAATGGAAAAGTTACAACCACAAGAAGACATAAATACCACATAAAATAAAAAGCATAAGCAGAATATCCACAAACATGATTGGTGAGAAAAGAGAGACTATTTAATATATTTGAAATTTTTTACATCATAATTTTTACCTTTGATATGAACACAGAGGATTTATTACATTGTGACACACTTCTCTCCATACTAAGACATGAATTGTTTTCTTTTGCTTAGCTAGTCTTAGAAGAATTTTAGTGTATTTAAGTATATAGTGTCAGCTCAATGCCAGGCATATGGCATATACACTCACAAAAACTTAAATGAATGTTTTGCTTACCATTATGTTAGACAATATATAAGATGTACAGAACCAAACAAATCATGACCTTGAGCAATTTACGATCTAATTGAAAACAGTACATTCAAAATAAAACAACCAGAGAACATCCCAGAAGCTACAAAATCATGGTTGTTCAGCCAATATTGAAGTCATAAAGACAATTCAAAACAAAGAAAATACAAAATATAAAAATGATAATATTATCTTTTGGGAATGAATTCCACTGATCATGAAAAAATCACTTAATTACTATACCTTTGAATGGATTGTTTATATTTATTTTGGAAATCATTCATTTACTTTTTTAAAGATTTATTTATTTTATTTGAAAGTCAGAGTTACATAGAGAGAGGAGATGCAGAGAGAGAGGTCCTTCATCCAATGCTTCACTCCCCAGTTGGCTGCAATGGCTGGAGCTGCGCCAATCTGAAGCCAGGAGCCAGGAGTTTCTTCCAGGTCTCCCACGTGGGTGCAGGGGCCCAAGGACTTGAGCTATCTTCTACTGTTTTCCCAGGCCATAGCAGAGAGCTAGATTGGTTTTCTTTCTCTTTTTCTCTCTCTCTTTCTCTCTCTCTTTCTCTCTTTCTTTCTCTCTCTCTCTCTTTCTCTCTCTCTCTTTCTTTCTCTCTTTCTCTCTTTCTTTCTCTTTCTTTCTTTCTTTCTTTCTTTCTTTCTTTCTTTCTTTCTTTCTTTCTTTCTTTCTTTCTTTCTTTCTTTCTTTCTTTCTTTCTTTCTTTCTTTCACAGGCAGAGTGGACAGTGAGAGAGAGAGAGACAGAGAGAAAGATCTTTCTTTTTCCGTTGGTTCACCACCCAGTGGCCGCTGCGGCTGGCGCACAGTGCTGATCCGAAGCCAGGAGCCAGTTGCTTCTCCTGGTCTCCCATGCGGGCGCAGGGCCCAAGTAGTTGGGCCATCCTCCACTGCACTCCCGGGCCACAGCAGAGAGCTGGACTGGGAGAGGGGCAACCAGGACAGAATCCGTACCCCTACCAAGACTAGAACTCCGTGTGCCAGTGCCGAAGGTGGAGGATTAGCCTATTGAGCCGTGGCACCGGCCAGAAAGCTAGACTGGAAGTGGAGCAGCTGGGTCTCGAACTGGGATGCCGGTACTTCAGGCCAGGGCGTTAACCTGCTGCACTACAGCGCCAGCCCCAATTATTTATTTAGCAACATTGACATCTGCATGCTGCTTATTGATTTGATAACGGGAGAAAAAAGGATGAGTTCTTCAACTTTGGAACATCAGCTGTCTACTCCAATGGGAAACAAGAACAACAGAAAAATACGCATTAAGCTGCATTGCATTATTACAGCCTGAATAACTTAGTACCTTCAATAAAAACAGAATGAAGCAAACACTGTAGCTAAAAGAGTCTAGAAAATTTCATAGAAAAAATGATACTTAGGGATTCAAGAAAGGGGAAAGAGTGACCCCAAGACTGATCAATGCAAAGACTTTGAAGACAGAGAAAATGATATATAATCTTGATGAAGAATGGGATGGGAAAACGAGTGGGAGATGGGATGGTTGCTGTTGGGAGGGAGGTTATGGGGGGAAAAGCCGCTATAATCCAAAAGTTGTAATTGTGGCTGGTGCTGTGGCTCAATAGGCTAATCCTCCACCTGTGGTGCCGGCACACCGGGTTCTAGTCTGGTCGGGGCACCGGATTCTGTCCCAGTTGCCCCTCTTCCAGGCCAGCTCTCTTCTGTGGCCCGGGAGTGCAGTGGAGGATGGCCCAAGTGCTTGGGCCCTGCACCCCATGGGAGACCATGAGAAGCACCTGGCTCCTGGCTTCGGATCAGAGGGGTACATCGGCCGCAGCGCGCCAGCTATAGCGGCCATTGGAGGGTGAACCAATGGAAAAAGGAAGACCTTTCTCTCTGTCTCTCTCTCTCACTGTCCACTCTGCCTGTCAAAAAAAAAAAAAAAGTTGTACTTCTGAAATTTATATTTATTAAATAAAAGTTTTTTAAAAAAGCACAGAATGATGAAAAAATATATTAGATAGGGAAAGAGAATGGCAAATGAATTGTGGAATAGCATAAACTTATTAAGGGTGGGAAAATTAAGACATATAGTGATATATGGAATTCAAAGTATGAATCTTGTTTGAAATATCTTTTTTATTTTTTTTTAATTTTTGAAAAAGATTTACTTATTTATGTTTGAAAGTCAGAGTTAAAGAGAGGGAGAGTCAGAGAGAGAGAGAGAGAATCTTCCATCCTCTGGTTCACTCCCTAGATGGTCCAACAGCCAAGGCTGGGCCAGGTCAAAGCTGGGGGCCAGGAGCATCATCTGGGTCCTACATGTGAGTGGCAGGGCCCAAAAGCTCTTGGATCATCTTCCGCTGCTTTTCCCAGGCTGTTAGCATGTGGCTGGGTAGAAGTTTAGCAAATGGGACAGAAACTGGTGCTGATATGGGATGCCAGCATTGCAGGTGGCGGCCTTATCCACTATGCCACAACACTGACCCCATGAAAGGTCTTAAACAAAGCAAATACTGTTTTTTCTTGGATACATAAGAGAAAAGTATTTTACTTATTCTGAAAAATAGGATGGTGTTTCAAATTGTATACTAGCCAGTTGCTTTTTTTTTTTTTAAGTTAATTTTTGTTTGAGAGGCACAGAAACAAAGTAAACTCCATTCTGTTGGTTCACTCTCTGTATGTCTAGTTCCAAAGCCAGAAGCCAGGAATGACATCTAGATTTTTCATGTGAATGGCAGAAATCAAATTACTTGAACCATTACTGATGCATCCCAGTGTTGTACTAGTGACAAACTGGAGTCAGGAGCTGGAGCTAGGATGCAAACACAGATATGTTAGACGGACATCCTTAACTACCAGGCTAATTGCTTGCCTCCTGGACAACAATTTATTGATTGATAATTATGTGCAGTCAATTATGTGCAGTCAGTCACTATGGTAGACACTTGGATAAAAATGTAACTGTAGACAAAATTTCTACCTGCAGTGAATTTACTTTCAAAGATGGGGCCAAAAGGATACTCCAAATTAGTGAACAATTAAAATACTTGACTAGAGCTATATAAAAGTTAGAGTTCTGAGGGTAGACTGAGATTATAAGTAAAGCTTCCCACAAAAGGAAGTAGTTGAAGAAAAAAAGTAGATTTTTAAATATCCTCACCACAAAAAAATGCTAAGTATTGATAAGGGATATATTAGTTAGCTTGATTCAATCTTTTTACAATGTACATATGTAACAATTTAACATATACTATTCACAGTTTTGCCAATTATAACTTACTAAGGCTGAGAACACATTTAAAAATGAATATAAGTAATATAATAAAAAGAAAATGGAGTATGAACAGAGAAAGGCAACACCAAAGGTAGAACATTATTGGGTATTACAATATTTAATTGTGACAACAATATAAATTTAGATTAAGTCAGTGATACGACAAGTAGTTTGAAGAAAATTTCGCTGAGGGGACAGCAGTAAATAAGGCATAGGAAAAGGAAGCTGAGCCTGTGAAGGAGACTAAAAATGGAGCAGCTGGAGACATAGATAACAGGAGAGAATGGTGTTATGACACGACAACTGAAGAGAGATTTTATAAGTGAACGTGATCAACTTTGTTCAGTGGTGCAAAGTTTTCAGGAAAATAAGAACCTATTGGATTCAACAACCAAGAAGTCAACAGTGACCTTGGCAGTATCGTTTTCACGGGAATTGTTGAGGCAGGACTCACATGGCTATAATTGAGGAGTAGTTAGGTAAGAGAATTAAGGCTCAAACTCAAAAAGGGAAAACTGACTATGAATGAAAGCAAGGGCTAGATTAATAGAAAGAGAGTGGCATGCCATTGAGGAAAGACTGTTCAAAATATGAGAAGCTTAAATATTAAAGGCAAAGATACAGTCCTTGTGAGAGATTGAAGGTGCAGGTGAAAGCTAGATCAACTGGGAGATTCCAGTCCCAGGAGGTTTAGGATCTGGAGTAAGAAAAGGGAATGGAGGGCTGGTGCTGTGGTGTAGGGATAAAGCCACCACCTGCAGTGCCAGCATTCCATATACTCTCCAGTTTGAGCTCCGGCTGATCCACTTCTGATCCAACTCTCTGCTATGGCCTGGGAAAGCAGTAGAAGATGGCCCAAGTTCTTGTTCCCCTGCACCCATGTGGGAGACCTGAGGGAAGGTCCTGGCTCCTGGCTTCGGATTGGTGCAGTTCTGGCCCTTGCAGCCATCTGGGGAGTGAACCATCAGATGGAATACCTCTCCTTCTCTTCTCTCTCTGCCTCTACCTCTCTGCAGCTCAAATTAAAAAAAATAAATCTTTAAAAAAAATGAAAGAAAAGGGGGATGGTATTGCCTTTGATATAGCCTTTCCTTTTAGGTAGGAGACTTTCAGTAAAGAACCATTGAAGAAACAGATAAGAACATAGTTTGGAAGTGGTAGAAAATGACATTGTGAAATGATGAATCTTTCTCCCCCCACTTCCCCATCCTACTGCCCATTTTCCTGTAAAATAGGTTAGGTTATGTAAGAATAGGAAGAAATTCAGCAGTTCTGTGATGGAGGTGAATATAACTGAAAATGAAATTGATGTGAATAGGGAATGGAGATGATCACCAGTCAGTCTCTGAGAATCATGATCGTATCTGCAGGGTTCCATTTAATAGTGGTCCTCTTCCTTGGCTGCATGTTAGAATTACCTTTCTCTGAAGGGAGGAGAGAGCCTCCACTTTGACTATGACCTTGTCTAAACAAGATAAGAGTCGGAGAACTCAGAGGGCTTCCATAGCCTTGGAAACTCATGACTGGAGCATAGGGAGATTACTGATGCCATAGACAGGAGTGTCAATTGGTAAAGTCAACAACAGGAGTCACTGTGCACTTACTCCTCATGTAGGATCTCTATCCTTAATGTGCTGTACATTGAGATTTAATGCTATAACGAGTACTCAAACAATATATTTCACTTTGTGTTTCTATGGGGGTGCAAACTGTTGAAATCCTTACTTAATGCATACTAAACTGATCCTCTGTAAAAAAAAAAAAAAAAAAAAAAAAAAGAGAGAGAGATTATCAATTCCCAACTTGACTCTCACTGGGATTAAACATGACAATAGGTCGGCTCTGATTCCATCATCATTTAAAAAAATCATCTATTATTTTTCACTCTATGTTTCTGTGTGGGAGCAAACTGTTGAAATCCATACTTAATGTATACTAAACTGATCTTCTGTATATAAAGAGAATCAAAAATGAATCTTGATGTGAATGGAAGGGGAGAGGGAGTGGGAAAGGGGAGGGTTGTGGGTGGGAGGGACGGTATGGGGGGGAAGCCATTGTAATCCATAAGTCGTACTTTGGAAAATTATATGCATTAAATAAAAGTTTAAAAAAAAAAAGGAAAACAAAATATAAAAAAAAAAAAGAAAAGAAAAGAAAAAGAATTACCTGCAGAGCATCTAAAATAAAACCTCATTCCTGGGTACATCTCACACAATTAAATCATAATATCTGGAAGATGATTCAATTAATACATACCTCCATTTAATAAATTGGTTAGCTTAATTGTATAGAGGATTCCATACAACATAACAATTATTTGTTGCTGCAAACAATAACATTGTTTGTAAGGGAGTTTCTCCCTTTTCTAAAGGAATAAAGTACTCACTGGCAGACTGCTTGGCACATGTAGTTACGCACATAATATTCTGGTTCTACAGAGTGGCAGAGTGAAAGCTTGATGCATTTAGGTCATCAAGCTGAAGCAGCAGCTTACTGCTTCCTTTTCTCAATGGATGTATCCAGATACTGAAAGCAATATAGATTTGCATGTTAAATGTCAAAAATGACCTTATTTTCATACTTATCATGTATTACTATTTGGAAATGGCACTGTTTTTCCATAAGTGATTCTTAAGAAGAAATGAAATGGGGTCAGAACTAAACAAGCTTTACTTCATTTGCACTCCCGCTGTCCCTTTCAGCCACGTTTGGCGTATTTATTCTAAGGAAACAAGACAAGACAAATGTAGGCTTGCACCATGGAAATAACTCTGAAAAGAAAATCCAATAACCACATATGCCTTCATGACACATAAAGGTTGTCAGAAGTGCCAGCATGTCAACATATCCATTATTTTTGCACATCCTTTTCCTGTTATTAATGGTTATTTTTTGCTAATCCAGTTTACATAGCACTTGATTTACTGGATTATCATTTCAATTACTTAATTAAAAACACACAAATATGTATTTGAAATTTCACATTTGCATAATATTGTTTTTTTTTTTTAAAAAAGCCTTATTTATTTATTTGAAAGCCAGAGTTACATAGAGAGAGAGAGAGAGAGAGAGAGAGAGAGAGAGTGAGCACAGTCTTCCATCTGCTTGTTCACTTTGCAGATGGCTGTAACAGCTGGGGCTCGGCCAGGCTGAAGCCAGGAGCCAGCAGCTTCATCTGGGTCTCTCATGTGGGTGGCAGGTACCCAAGCACTTGGGCCATTTTCAGCTGATTGTCCCAGGTCACTAAAGGAGTTGTATCAGAAGTAGAGCAGCTGGGGCTCAAAGTAGTGCCCATATAGTGTAGCTTTACCTGCTACACCACAATGATGCCCCCTCCTTCCAAAATATTATTATGGTCAATACTTATGACAAAATTTTTGTATTGTGCTATTTCACCAGAAAATTCTGGTCTCACAATGGGACAAGGGGAATGTGTTACTGGTTTTTAAAAATGTTGCTTTGAACCTATTTAAAGTTAATTTAAGTTTATGATTATTTTCTTGACCTTGGAATGAACTTCTGTTTCAATGTTTGAAGGATAAATAGCCATGCTACTAGAATCTACAATTGTATACTTATTATTTAGAATAAGTATTATTCTATTATTATTCTAAATAATAAGTATACAATTGTAGATTGTATAATATTATTGTATACTAACATTGTATAAATAATAGAGTAAATATTATTCTATTATTATTCTAAATAATAAGTATACAATTGTATACTTATTCTAAAAATAAACCCTTTGGATGTTCTGATGCTCTTACTTTTAATAACAATTTATATAGCTCATATCTCCTTGGATATTTCCATAAAATTCTAAAGGGGAAAAGGGCAACATCTCTAGATTAGAAAACATAAAGAAAAGAGATGAGGGACTATTATTGCTTTTCTAAGTCTGCTTTACAAAGAGTCAAATATGGCTTTCTATAGGAAAATGAGGACTGCCTTTTTGGAAAGCTTCTCATTTATCATTGTTTATATAGACTTTGTTCTTTTCTGTATAAACTTTCTTTTTACATTGAGCAAGGAAGGCATATGGTATTTTTCCTACCTGGTTATTGTTTCTAAAATAAACTAAAATATCATAAAAATTATGTTAGAAAAAATTGTGAGATCATTGTTAAAGGACTCTAATTTTCCTCATTTTCGTGATCATAAAAATATTTATTAATTGAAAACAGCTGCATTTATTCAGAGCTATGAATAGCAAAGGCCACATTTGACTTTTTTTTCAATGTGCATTTTTTATTATTTCATAACCCAGGATGTAATGACAATACTGGACTATGAATCTGTTTTCTGTTTTTGTTTTCTCCTCCAATAAGACAAAACTGCCTGATAGTTGAAACCTGGGAGGAATGTTATTAGCTAATTTTAGAATTATAATGTCTAAGGAAGAAAATGCCATTTAGGGAGTATATTTAAAATTTTAAAACCAATTTTAAATAAGTTTTAAGAATGATATTGAATTGCAGCTACAAACTGATAAAAATAGTTTTGGTCAGAATTGCTTTCAGGTGCTTAAGACTAGAGTCATAAGAACCTAAGTAGGGGAAGATGTTTGAAGAAATTGAAGTGAAAATATGGGTACTAAACTGAGGGACTCTGATTTAAAAAATGTGCACTTAGACATGTGACAAGATTGAATATTAAATATGTGATATACACATGAGGAACTTTGTTGGCATGTATAGGGGTTAGAAACATGGAATATTCTTAAGAAGTTTAAATATTTTATGTGACACAAGAAACTAGCTCTTTTATCACTCTCCTTATGTATGTATGTGACTGCACTTCAGAAAGTTTGCAGGAAAATTTAATTGAAAGGTAAGTTCACTTTTGTGCAAAAGTATGAAATCTGTACAAGTGGTCTTCAAACACTTAATGGAAATGTATATTACCAAAAATCAATACATTCATTTATTATATGTGTATGAATATACTTGTATTTAATCAGTGTAAGTTGGGCTAGTTTTTCCTAAAATTATCTTAGAATAATAACAATTAGTAAATTTTAAAATGCATTCAGTAGTATTTAGACAACATGCTACTTTATAGAACTTGTTAGAATCTCTAATGTTATTATCTTTGTTTATTTCAAGTAGAAATGCAATATTAACATAGCTCTCAAAAAATCTATCTGGCTGAACATTTTTAAACATGCTCTTTTGGGCTGTGGTATTTCATTAACTATCTAGATGGTCTCACTTCTAATTTTTTTTTTACTCTCATATTTGCTTTACATTTCATTATTAGAGTAGTGTTACTAAAACTATTTACAATATGCCATTCCATTCTACAGATGATTCACTGGTTTACCATTCAAGTCCAAATTATTTCTCCTTGCACTTTAGAGCTTCCAAAATCTGACCCCAACCTTATCAACTTCTTTAACTTTTAATCTCACTTACAAAATTATTTTAAATAGGTAGATAATTATTGTTAAGAAAAGAATGTAGATCAGTGCCTCCTCACACAGGTCACCAAAGTGTTAGGAAGTAAGGCACAGAGCAGAGAGGAGGCAGAATACGAATCCGCAGCCAGACCAAATGTATTCAGAAAAAATAAATCTGCAGAGGTGGGTGAAAAACTCGTGGTATGCACATTAGTGGAACATGTGGCAGGAGGCCCTGAACCCAGGGGCCAGGTCTTTTTATATCTTGGTCGGGGAGAGGGATGAGGGGGGTTAGAGGGCAACAGATGAAGGTGAATTCATGTTGCCACTGGTGAAGCATGCAAGGATCGTGTGTAGAGACAACAGGGTATGAGATGCAATTGAGATTCACAGGCAAGAGATACAGTCCAATATTATCTCTCTTTTGGGCAATGAACAAGAATGGTTGAGGCTTATATCTTTGTTCCATCAATTATGCCCAAAGTTTCCTTCCAATATCTCATGTTACTGAAAATAGGCCCAGACTCAGAGTGAAAGGATCTAGGTTTAATTTCTTCCATTTTGTGATTCTGTTGATTACATATATGATTATATATATAATTTTATATATAATTTTATGTACTAATTTCCTTTTGTAACAGGAGATGATTTGATGATTTGAATTTATTTTCAGTAATTGATGCTATAATGTAATAGATGAGAGACTATGCCAAAAAATTTGCTCACAGAACATAACTCTTTTTTTATTTTTAACTTTTATTTAATGAATATAAATTTCCAAAGTACAGCTTATGGATTACAATGGCTCCCCCCCCCCATAACGTCCCTCCAACCCGCAACCCTCCCCTTTCCCACTCCCTCTCCTCTTCCATTCACATCAAGATTCATTTTCGATTCTCTTTATATACAGAAGATCAGTTTAGCGTACATTAAGTAAAGATTTCAACAGTTTGCTCCCACACAGAAACAGAAAGTGAAAAATACTGTTTGAGTACTAGTTGTAGCATTAAACCTCAATGCACAGCACACTAAGGACAAAGATCCTACATGAGGAGTAAGTGCACAGTGACTCCTGTTGTTGACTTAACAAATTGACACTCTTGTTTATGGCATCAGTAATCACCCTAGGCTCTTGTCATGAGCTGCCAAGGCTATGGAAGCCCCCTGAGTTCACTGACTCTGATCATATTTAGACAAGGCCATGGTCAAAGTGGAAGTTCTCTCCTCCCTTCAGAGAAAGGTACCTCCTTCTTTGATGACCCGCAGAACATAACTCTTAAGCATTGAGAGATTCTCCAGTGGTTCATTCCTCAAATGACTGCAGTGGCCAGAGCTGAGCCAATCTGAAGCCAGGAACCAGGAGCTTCTTCTAAGTCTCCCACATGTATACAGGGGCCCAAGTACTTGAGCCATCCTCTGCTGTTTTCCAAGGGATTAGCAGGTAGCTGGATAAGAAGTGGAGCAACCAAAACTTGAATTGGTGCCCATTTCGGATGCTGGCACTGCAGGCAGTGGTTCTACTGGCTACACCATAGTGTAGCCACTCCTCGACCCTTTTATTTGAAAGGTGGATTTACAGAGAGAAGGGGAGAGCTAGAGGGAGAGTAAAAGGGGGGAGAGGGAGTGGGGAGAGAGAGAAAGAAGGAGAGAGAGAGAGAGAGAGAGAGAGAGCGAGCTTGAGAGATTTTATCTGTTGGTTCACTCCCCAGAAGACAACAAAAGCTAGGGCTGAGCCAGGCTGAATTCAGGTGCTGAAAGATTCATCCTGGTCCCCATGTGGGTGGCAGGGACCAAAGAATTTGAGCTGTCTTCCACTGCTTTCCCAAGCGCATTAGCAGGAAGCTGGGTTGGAAGTGG
Source organism: Oryctolagus cuniculus (assembly GCF_051225735.1). Taxonomy (NCBI): domain Eukaryota; kingdom Metazoa; phylum Chordata; class Mammalia; order Lagomorpha; family Leporidae; genus Oryctolagus; species Oryctolagus cuniculus. The sequence continues at coordinate 138,862,594 of NC_142872.1, read as the reverse complement.
AACAGCCAGGAGTTGAGCTGGTGCTCACATGGGACACTGATGTTGCAAGTGGTGTGCAAACAAGCTGTACCACAATGCCAGCCCTTGGTAAAGCTTGTGATGCACTGCCTGATGAGGGCTCTGATGATGTGAATAGTAATTATTTCATTTCATCCTTGTGAAGTTCATAGAATTGTTGAAGGTATGTATCTAAAACTGTGAAGGGAGTGAGATTTTTTCAAATTAACAAGGTAGCTGTGTATTAGTAAATTTGAGACTGCTGTAGCAAATTACCATGGAGTGTGTGGCTTGAACAACAAGCAGTTATTTGTCACAGTTCTGGAAGCTGGAAATCTCAAATTAGGATATCAGCATAGTGGGTTCTATTTAGAGCCTTCTTCCAAGCCATAGAAAACTGATTTCTCACAAATGAGATGACAGAAAGAGTATGCATTAGCTCTGGGTCTTTTAGGACACTAATCCCATCCATGTGAGCTCCATTTTCATGACCTAATTCTCTCCAAATGGCCACCCTGCAATATGACTATCATATTGGAGATTTAATATAAGCTTATGAATCTTGGAATGATGCAAACCTTCAGTCTATAACATATTGCCACACTTTCATGAATACTAGTAGAAGTTAAAAGACTCCTAGTTCAGAGACAGAGGATTAAATTACAACTTGTCTTTTCTGGAAAGAGTTACTGTTTTTGTCTTCCAAGGTTGTTTAAAATAAAAATCCTTAAAACATATGCCAAAACAATGAAAGGCAGTGTTTTTGCTTTGCAGGATGTGCACAACCAAAAGATGGAAATAGAGATTAGCTTTCAGACAACATCTACCTTTCTTTTCTACAATAACTTGGCTTCTAGTGCATTTTCACATGAGAATTTCCATTAGTCAAACACTCTGATTAATCTGAATTACAGAGACTAGGACCAAATACATTTAATTTTCATCCTACAGCATTTAATTAAGATCATTATCAGCAGAACTCCAAACTGCAACCTCCAGGGACCTAAATCCAACTTGCATAGCACATCGTATCAACCATCAGTATCTACTTTGAGATCCAGTTGGCTTTCTCTTTTAGTTTCTATATTGATCTTTGCACTTGTCCAAATGAATTAATTCAGATACTTTAGGATGCATTAACATTTGCCTTTGCTTGCAAGATAAAAGTCTTGGGCAATCCTCTTTAACAACCCTGGCCAGTAAATTGAAGCTGATTTGAATTCCTCCCAGAACTGAGGAGGCAACATTGATCATTTTAGCTAAAGTCAGGGGCTAATTTTATACTACCATAAAGATTCAATAACTCTCATTACCACAGGATAGTTGCTGATAGAGTTTTCATAAATAATAAATCTGGTATCCCTTTAAGTAGCTTCTCCAAGTAACCAAGGAGTGATAATATTGGCAAGATCCTCCAAAGATCTTCAGTTATACCGTGAGTATATAACATGTAGATCATGTTTTCTCAAGCTTTTTTTCTTTCTCAATTACTTAAGTCAGCATATTATATCATGTAAAATATGTTGTTTTGAAGTATTTATAACTTGTGGGATGGTTAAATATAGTTAATTATGGAGTGCAATAACTCAGTTACTTTTTATGGTAAGCCCACTTAAATATCCACTATGAGCATTTTTAAAGCATATAATAAATCAGATCATCACTGAATATTTCATATTAATACTACTATGGCACATGTCACCATATTTCAGGAGAGGTGTCTAGTTATTACCTGTTTTCTGTATAAGAATATCCCCAGAGTACATTCTGTGCCTCTGAAAAGGAAGCATTATTTAAGTTTTAAAATTGTGCACCTTCATTCTGATGGGAAATCTCTATCAACTAGGGGATTAAACTTGATAAGTCCTATAAAGTTCTTCCCAAATGTCCAGTAAGTCTTACATTTCCCAGTTCAGGTCAAATTAATTCTTGCATTTTAGGGACTTTTTGTCTTATTTGTCCTTCCAACAAGAAGGTTTTCATTTGTGTACCATAGTGTGCCAAAGTGACTGCTTTAGGAATGTAGATAAAGAAAACATCTAGAGGTATGAACAAGTATTTTACCTAGGAGGTATGGAAATTTGGGCCATTTCCTGTTGTTTCCTATTGACTTCTTGATAAAGTTAGGCACAATCATTGTCAGATCTATGTGGCAGGAAATGACAGGTCTATCAATATGTTAAATTTATGGTTTTTGTAAAAGTATAGAAATGTCACATGAGAGGGCATTCTATCATAAAAAGAGTCTAGTAGTAATTCTGAAAATTAAAGACTATGTAATGTCATCCCTTCGCTTATACCTTTGTGTTCTTAAGGTAGCCCCTTTTCTCCTTATACCAGGGTTGTTGTTCTTCCCATACTCTCATGAAATCAGTATGTGCCATTCCAAAAGAAATAATTCCACCTTTTATCTAGTCATCCTACACTCTCTTCCAGACATTTTATTGAAATATGTTAGAACAACAAGGGAATATTTGTAAAACTTAGATTCAGTACGTCTTATTTGGCCTACACCATAGAATGGCTTAGCAATCTGTGCATATTCAACTGACTGAAAATTATTCTTAAGTTCTAGGACTATGTCAGCCAAACAAAACAATCTAGGTCACTAAAGAAGAGTTAAATATCCCCTAGTCCATTTCCTCCCAGACTGTCACCCAGAGGGTATACCAAGAATGAGTAGGGTTGCTATTAAGGAAAAACAGATACCTCATGTTCAGAATGATCAAGAAGAAACTGAAATTTATAAGATACTTCTGCATGTGCTCCAGCCCTTTCATTGTTAAACAGGAAATAGATGAGAAAAGTAGTGATAACCTTCTTGAGTTGATCTCATTCAGTGATCAAATTGCCTTACAAACGCTTTATGGATCAGGAGAAGACGTGAAGTATAGTTAGATATTTTTTGCATTTGTTTAAACACATAATGATTCCTAATGCTTGTGAATGGTGAAGAACATGGAATTTCTATGATACTTTGAATGTCATCCCCCTTTTCAATAGTTTCTGTGATAATAAATTAACTGCTTTCACAGTGAAGTTAATCTGTTGTTTTCGAAGTGGCAGACTGAGCAGTTAGGCTGCTGACAAGAATCCAAGAGTCCAAAAATATGTAAGGTTTATCAAAGGAAATATTGACCAGAGCTCTGACCATGATGAGCTTGAGTTCTACTTAGTAAGTAGAGTGACTACATCTGTGTTAGATTATGCTTGACTAAGCCTGACTTTGAGCAGTCACAGAAGACCAGTAGGTACTAGCTTTGGACCAGACAAATACATTTTAAGGAATCTCTGTGAATCAAGTGTGCATTAAGTCAGGGGCGAAGTCAGTGGAATATAAGGTAGTTTCTTCCAGGGTAAAATGCTGCAATTATTTAGCTATATACCTAATAAAGAGCTGTTCTTATAGTAAGGTTTTCGTTTACTGATGTAGTTTCCTAGTCCTCCTGTGTTTGTTTTTGAACAACCCATTCCTTTGGGGATCGTCTCTTTTGCAATTGCTCTATTTTTTTTATTTATTTAAAGAATACAAGCTTCATGCATTACATTTCTTAAATATAATTTTAGGAATATAGTGATCCTTCTCACAATATCTGCACTCCCATCCACACTCCCACCCCTCCTCCTCCTTCCTCTCCCATTCCCAGTCCCATTCTCCACTAAGATCCATTTTCAATTAACTTTATACACAGAAGACCAACTCTATACTAACTAAAAAGTTCAACAATTTGCGCATACACAAAAACTGTTCAACAGTGGAGACGAGGGCTGCTCAAAGTCATTGCATCTTGAAGTTAATTTCACTTTTTTTTAAGAAACTTAATTAACTTTAAAGAAGTACCCAAGAATGATGCATCTTTTGCAAGCACTTAAACATAATTTTAATACAACTCTTTGAGGACAGAGATCCTGCATGTGGAATTAGTACACAATGACTCCTGTTGTTAATTTAACAATTAACACTCTTATGTATGACAACAGTGATAACCCAAGGCTGTTCACATGAGCTGACTAGGTGACAGAAGCCTTTTGGATCCACAAACTCTGTCAGTATTTAGACAAGGCCATTAGCAAAGTGCAAGTTTCATCTTTCTTCAGAGAAAAGTACTTCCTTCTTTGATGACTATTTCTTTCCACTGGAGTCTCACCCACCAAGTCCTTCATATAGGACATTTTTTGCCATGGTGTCTTGGCTTTCCATACCTGAAATGCTCTCATGAGCTTTTCAGCTATACCAGAATGCCTTAAGGGCTGGTTCTGAGGTCAGAATGCTACATAAAGATTGTCATTCTATGAGTCTGCTATGTGGATTGCTTCCCATGTTGGAGTATTCTCTTATTTTCTTTTAGATTTATTTTATTTATTTGAAAGTCAGAATTACACACAGAGAGAGGTAGAGACTGAGAGAGAGTTCTTCCATCCAATGGTTCACTCGCAATTTGCCACAATGGCTGGAGCTGTGCAAATCCAAAGCCAGGAGCCAGGAGCTTCCTCAAGGTCTCCCACATGGGTGCAGGGGCCCAAGGACTTGGGCCATCTTCCACTGATTTCCCAGGCCATAGAAGAGAGCTGGATGGGAAGTAGAGCAGCCTAGACTAGAACCAGATCCCATATGGGATTCCAGCACTTCAGGCTAGGGCATTAACCCGCTGTACCACAGTGCCAGCCCCTATTCTCTTCTTTTTAATTCTATCTATTATTATTACCAGACACTTGATCCTATTTATATGATCACTTTAACAATTATTCCTATCTATATGTTCACTTTAACACTTAATATGTTAACTCCAACACTTAATATGGCATTTTTACTACCCAGATTAATGGGATTTGGGGTCTCATGACAAGTTTTTAAATTGTACCCTTAGAAGTAAGTCCATAGGAACATATGCAGAACTATACAACTTTATAGTTACAAACTTCATACACTTCATAATTACAACTTAGAAGCATTGTGATTCTTCCCATGGTGCCCATCCTCCCCCCATACTCCCACTCTCTTTTCTCCTCCCTCTCTTATTCCCACTCTTATTTTTTACTGCGATCTATATTTTGTTTGAAATCATCCATCAATATTGCCATCTTCAAGCACTAAAAATTATGTGCCTAGTATCCTTGATACTATTTGTAGGTTTTTATTAGGAATTATATATTTATGAAGCTATTTAACATTGGAAGATTACTTCAAATACGATTATAGTGTTTGGGCACAGTTATTTTTATTTAAAATATTTGTTTATGGATAACAAATAATTTCATTGGCAAATATGAAGGGTTGTCAATAAGTTAATGGAAATGTATAATAAGAAAGCTACCCACATAGTTCAGATTTTTCTCTAAGGTAAATTTATCTTAAATTCTATTTTCCATGCAGTTTTTAAATTATCGTAATAGGAACGATAGGAAATACTTATTTTAGACTTTAAATCTCCATCTTATTGTTATAAATAAGTGAGTAAAAGTAAACCACTCAAACACTGCCCTGATAGAGATTCTAAATAATCACAGCTGAAACCTACCTGATAACAGATGTAAAATTGCTTACCACATCTACTTGTTAATCCTGTTATGTTGTATTTAAAGTTACAGAGCATTCTCTCTCTTGTACACTCTCTCTATGCTTGTCTCATTTCGCTTGCATTTTTTATTCCACCTTCCCCTATAGAAATTTACACAGATACAGGAGTTGTATTTTAATGAATTCTTAACCAAAATACCTCTTTTTGTGGAGTACAACATTTCAAAGATGTGCTAAATATGCTCAAATTGATCTGTGATATTATTTCTTATATGGATGAATTTTTGGATTTATTACATAAGACTCAAGATTAATTAGTCATGGAAAATATTCAATAGGACAGGAACTATGAGCCATACAAATGAATACATCCTATTTCTCTTCTCTCTTTACTTCCTCATCCCTTAAAATCATGATTTCTTACTGTACTACTGACTAAAATGTGTATATACATTCTTATATAAACTTACTCCACAAATATTTATTAGGTGTATCATAGATGTCAGGGATTAGAATAGGTTTTTGGAATTAAAACATTGACAGAAATATTCATGGTCTCTGCTCTCATTGAAGTTACTGACTACTAAGGAAAATACAAAAAGACATATGCATATACACATATGAAAATACATCAAAAAGTTTATGGATATTGTAATTAAAATCTATTTTCACAGAAAAATTGAAATCCATGCATATTAATGATCTTCAAAACATCCTGAAAAATATGTATTATAAAAGCATCTATCTATTTCAAAAAATTATTGTGCCTAAATATACTCATCATTTGATTATATTTTCTATGAACATTTTGAAGTTCACAGGTGCAGGCAACTTTATAAGAATAATGAAGTCATAAGAGCAGCAGCATTTGGCTCTTCAATACTACAAGGCCCATTTGTTTAGAAGTAAGAAGATTGTGAGACCAAATAATAACTAAAGTAGAATATAAAATTATTAAAATTTATTAAAAGAAGAACATGTAGGATCTCTGTCCTTAATGTGTTGTTCAATGTGAATTAATGCTATAACTAGTACTCAAACAATATTTTACACTTTATGTTCTGTGTGGGTGCAAACTGATGAAATCTTTACTTAATATATACTAAATTGATCTTCTGTATATAAAGAAAATTGAAAATGAATGGGAGAGGGAGCGGGAAAGGGCAGGGTTGTGGGTGGGAAGGAAGTATGGGGGGGGAAGCCATTGTAATCCATAAACTGTACTTTGGAAATTTATATTTACTAAATAAAAGTTAAAAATGTTCATGGAAAAAACAATTAAAAGGTACATTAAAAAAAGGAAGAGAGGAAAACATTTTCAGGCAGAGGTTATAGTATGTTCAAAGGCTTTGATTAGGGGGTGGAGTGGGGCAGAGAAAATGACTGAGGAAATTAGAAGGCCAGTGTATGTAGACAGTAATAATTGAAGGAAGGATTGCTATGAGCTAGCTTAGAGAGGTGAGAAGGTACCATATTATGCAGGCTTTGCTGGAAACATTAAGTTTGTTTTCATTCTAAACTAAATGAGAAGCCACTGATTTCTTATAGTGTGGGAGTATATAATCAGATGTGCATTTTGACATTATAACACATTGGATATATTGCAGAAAATGGAAGCAAATATAGTCCAGGAAAGAAATTATAATAACATGGATTGTTGTAGTAATAGAGGAAATAGAGATGAGGAATGAATCTCAGAGATTATGCAGGCAGAAAAATACATGTGATTTGATAGTGGATTAAAAATGGTAATATGAGGTGAAAGAAAATGTAATATCACAAATTCCTCAAGTTCCTGGTTATTTCCTGAATAAGGAATATGTTAGTAAAGGGAAATAATATGAACATATTTATGACTGTATGGATTTAATTTACCTGCCTTCATCCATCTAAATCTATTTTACATCTGGAGATTTTTACATTTTATGACTAATAATAGTAATCAAATATCAGATGCTTAATATGAACTAAAGAGTGTACTAATAAAGAAAGAGAGAGAGAGAGGGAGAGAGAGAGAGATTGGTATATTTCAAATAATATATATTATCTGAAAAGCAAGGTGACGGGGACAGTTAGAAAGACATAGACAGACAGTGAGGGAGGAGTATCTTCTATCTGCTGGTTCACTCCCCAAATAGCTGTAACAGCCAGGTGTGGCCTAGGCCAAAGCCAAGTATCTGAAACTTCATCTGTGTCTCCCATGTGGGTGACAGGGGCCCAAGCATTAGGGCCATCAGCTACCGCCTTCTAGGGCACAGTAGCTGAAGTTGTATTGGAACTGGAGTAGCTGGGAATTGAATAGGTGCTTTGATAGGGATGTAGATTTCCAGGAGCTGGCTTTATCTACTGTGTCACAACATCTGCCCCTGAACCAATATTTTTTTTATGTTAGCGGGTAATTCCAATGTGCAGCCAAAGTTAAGAGTGTCTTAATGTAGCCTAGTAGCAACTTTAATTTCGTCACCTGGTCCACAGGTTGTTTGTTGTAAGATTGTGGGAATTTGTTAAGATAATGTATATAGTGCTTACTACATAGTAAGAACTTAGTTGGTGCTGGGATTGTGGCATATAATGGGTAAAGCTTCCAACTGCAATGCTGGCATCCCATGTGAGCACCAGTTAATGTCCTAGCTGCTCCACTTCCAATCCAGCTTCCAGCTAAGGGCCTGGGAAAAGCAGCAGAAGATGGTCCAAGTGTTTGGGCCCCTGCACCCACATGGGAGACCTGGAAGAAACTCCTTGCTCCTGGCTTCAGTCTTACTCAGCCCTGACTGTTGTAGCCATGTAGGAAGTGAAGATTTCTCTCTGTCTCTCTGTCTCTCTCTCTCTCTGTTACTCTGACTTTCAAATCAATCAACCAATCAAAAAGTCTTTTTTTTTTTTTTGAAAAAGAAGCTAACAAACAGGTTGATAGTGTTGGTAGTAATAGTGTTATTTTATTATTCGTCTTTTGCCTATGACCATACATGGACTTTGTTTATGCATTTATTTATTCAACAAACAATACTCTCTACATTTGCTATTTGTATAACTGTTCCAAACTCTAGAGATAGAATGGTTAACAAAGCAGCCAAGATTCTATTCTCAAATAACCTACATTACAGGTCAAGCAAGACCAAGTGAACAAATACAGAAATAGGAATAAAGAATAACCATAGGATAAGTACTGTGGAAGAAAACCAATAAAATACCAGCCTGCCATTTGAGATATAATGATCATGGAAATTCTCAGTTAGATACCATTTACGAAGTGTCCTAAACTGAATGGGGAAAATGCACACATATCTGGGGAAATTGTAGTCCAAGCAGTGTGAGCAGACGTAAAATTATTGATGTTTCCAATTTGTATTTTCTTATAATAAATAAATTTCAAGTATATACCTGGTTTTTCGTTTTCATTATCAAATGAAACTACAATTCCATATTGCTCTCTCACTTGTTCTTTTGATACCACAATATATTTATCAGTAAAGCATAATTAAACAATGAATTCATGAATATTCAGTGTTGTGGTCCCTTAAAGTGTAAAAATGTTGGGATTAAACGTCAAGGCAATAAATTCATCATTCCCTATAGTTTTTCAAAAATGTGGCCTCTTAAGTAATGGGACAATGTATGTTCATGATGGTCTTAATACATTATTATATTAAATGTTGAATTTAATAAATTTTTTCATCTCTCAGCAAACATTTGAAAATATCTCTGAGCCAACTGGGATATTCAGATGAATGGTAGTAAGGAAGGAAAGAACACATACATACATATATATATATATATATATATAGCAGATATAATCAAACTTATTTCTTACAGTTGTTACAGATGCATGATTTTTTTAAAGATTTATTTTTTATTTATTGAAAGGCAGAGTTAGGAGAGAAGAAGAGACAGAAAAAGAGAAAGAGTTAGAGATCTTCCATCTGCTGTTTCACTTTCCATACGTATGGCTGCAATGGCAGTGGCTGGACCAGACTGAAGTCAGGTGCTTGAAGCTTCTGCTAGGTCTCCCACACAAGTGCAGAGGCCCACACACCTTTCCCAGAAGCTTTAATAGGGAGCTGGTTCGGAAGTGGAGCTGCTGGGTCTCAAACTGCCACACATATGGGATGCTCATGTCCCAAGCAGAGGTTTAACCTGCTATGCCACAATGCTGGCCCAGATGTATCATATTTTTGTCATAATGCCAAGCTTGTAGAAATTTTAAAACCCTACTTCCTTGGTTTGAATAAACTTAATCCTCCTTAATTACTATGTTATGTGGAAGGAGAATAGAACAAATAGAACTAAAGAGAATGAAATAGACCTAGATTGACTCTGACACCTGAAAATTAGAGCCTGCTGATTTCAAAATTCATAGCATTTGAATAACAGCCACAATGCTAGAGATGTCACCAAAAAACATATATTAACGTAATTCTTCTCTCACATGGTGAAGCTTGAAGTACTTTGTTTAAACTGTAGGTAAGGAATGTTTCCCATCATTAAACTTAATGAGTTAATCGATGGGCAACTCTGTGTGAAGGAGGCTCTATGGCAAAAGATAGTGCTGCTTAAGGTTGAATGTGCAGAATGATCAATTGGGGAATTAAATATAGGCAGATTTTTCAGGGTAAGTCTAGATTCGATATTCCTCATATTCTTCCAGGTGACTCTGAGGCTGCTTCCAACCCCACTTTGCATAACAATAGTAAAGGAAAGGCCAAGTTCTCAGGTCCCTGCACCCGTGTGGGAGACCCAGAAGAAGCTCCTGGCTCCTGGCATCCATGCAGCTCTGGTCCTTGTGGCCAACTGGGGAATGAACAAACGGATGGAAGTCCTCTCTCTTTCTCTCTGCCTCTCCTCTCTCTCTCTGTAACTCTGACTTTCAAATAAATAAATAAATAAATCTTTAAAAAAATAAACACTTGATAGATTTATGTATGTGGTGTGTGTGGCATAAGGGAGAAATTTAAATTGCAATATGTTAAATGTGAATTTTCCATCTTAATTATCCAAAGAAATAAATTATAATGTTACATCTTTATGTCTTAGAAATTGTAAGAGACAGGGGCAGCAGGCATTTGCCGCAGCAGTTAAGATGCTAGTGGGACTCCTACATCCCACATCAGAATTCCTGGTTTCCTTTGGACTCTGCTTTCACTTCCAGCTTCCTGTTAGTGTACATTCTGGGAGGCAGCTGGTGATGGATCAAGTACTTTGTCCTTTTCTCCCATGTGGAAGACCTGGATGGAGGTTCAGGTCTCTGGCTTTGGCCTGACACAACCTTGGTTTTTGTGAGTATCTGGGAGAGTTAACCAGCCTGTGTGTGTCTCAAATAAAAGTAAATATATAAAATTTAGAAATTCTGAGGAACCATACATGAACTGGATGCTCCTTTTGTCCCTTATCTCTTCTGATTCCTCCTTCCTACAGTCCTTTCCCCAAAATAAACACTTAAATAAGACTAGAGATGGAGCAAAAAGATATAATATTGTCTTTAAACAATATTTATTGAGCATATATTAAGGTCACATAATAGGGAAAATGATTTTTAATTCCTTAGTATGTTTTTAAAACAACAACAACAAAAACTGCCTAAAGTTTGAAAGAGGATTTTAATGGATTTAACAGCTTTTCTCTAGAAATCCTAGGTATTTCAGGAAATTGAGGATTGTCTTGAATTCAGGAGGCCCTGCGAGTAGCATTTGTTTATCTTGAGTAGCATCAGCTCACATCTTTGCCCTACAGTGTGAAACCAGTTCATGAAACATAATTTTACCTGGAATTGTTTCTGGCTTCATGATGAAATGTTGTCTATTATAGCTTAGAAAAAAAAAAAAAGTGATGGTATGTGTGTTTCTAAAACGACCATCCTTATATCAGTGTATTTTCCTCTCTGTGCCAGATACTTATAGCAAAGACATTATCATCACCTCTAAAAGAAGTGCTGGATTCACTGAAAGAACTGTCATCTATCTTAGATAATGGCAATTTAACCACATGGTAAAACACTGTTGTCACTTGATATATTCTGATGGGAAGAATGTCACTAAAGTTTTATTTTTCCCATGAATTTTAATGGGAAAATAAAACATTAGTTCCAAAACTGACTGCAGTATACATCTATGACACTATAAAATTTGTGCATTTAAAATTGACAAGTGTTTTCTTGTGTGTTTTTAAAAACGGTACTCATTTCATATATATTACACAATTAAAAATACATTCTGAAGACATTTGTTAGTAGTGATGGTCTGGTTACTTGTCAGGGCATGTCAGAAGATAAGAGTCTTACATGGGGAACACTTAAGGCCAATTATAAGGTTTTCTATCCTGACTTCTCTTTAAATATATTATCTTCCAAGTCTTTCTAGAGGTGGGAAGGGAGTAGTCCAGTAAATCTCAGTTCATTGATGTATTATAGTCTAAAATCACTTATTAAAATATTGCTGATAAAGACCTTATTCCTATAATTAATTTTTAGATATAAATCTCCATTTTTTTTCATTTGAGGAATTAAATTTTTTTGTTGTGCAGGACCAACATAACCAAAACACAAATTCAATTCACCTGTTTATAAGTCAGCTTGAATGTTTCCCAGGCAAAGATGAAATCATTGAATAAGGTTTGCCAGGTTCAAGTTAAATGCAATAAGACAAAAGGCCATCATTTCCATACCTGCTGCCTGGAAATACTTGGGCAGAATGAGTTCTACAAATAGAGTGACACTAGGATGGTCTCTGAGTCACCTCATTTGAGAAAGTCTAAACTTCCTCTTTTCAAGTCCCTTGGTGTTTCTCAAGCATAGCAACCAGGTCTTTTTGTCTTTAATGATTTGGAAGAATGCCAGTTCGTCTCACCTTGGACATGGCTATTGAAAGGAGAGTGTGGAGGCTTAGTGCCATCTGAGACCAGAGGAAATGAATGGCACAGCTGAATATCATCAGGGTAATGATGGTATCTTATTGTGCTCTAAATCTGTTATTTGGGACAAAAATAAAGTATGGGATTTTCCTGGCATGTCAATAATAAGAACTAGAAGGAAAATATGAAAAATATAGGGGCAATGAGGGGAAAGTTTTAGAAAGAAACCCAGGGTGCACTTTCCTTTTTCCCATTAAAGAATACAATATTGGAACCAGAGATTTTGTTTTCATTTTAAAACAAAAACATTTCCTATGTATTTAACTTTCTAAAAACATTCAGGAGGATTAATTTTTATTAATTGGTTGTCTTAAATACAGGATTCTATTGAGGGAAAAATATGTCCAAAACCTATTGTATACTCTAAATTCTCTTGGTATAACCATACCATTCACTGCTATGGTGACAAATTTAGTACAAATGTACCTCATCAAACCTCATCTATATCTTGTTTCCTGCTCTGTTGCTTTTCCAACTAAAGCACAGGATGTCTGTGAACTTGCTTGGCCTTTATATGGAAAGTAACACAAACCACATTGGTGCCAATATGTTATGAATCAATTTTTGACCTACAAAGAGATAGGAACAAATGAGTAAATACATCTGTATTTCTTCTGCTTTTTGTCATAAGTTTCCATAGGATCAAATATGTTACCCAACATTGTAGTGAATTGAACAATGGATTGGCTTTCCTGAATTCCAGATCTGTTTTCCTCCCACCTGTTTCTCATTTCTGCTCCTCAAGACAGTATTACCAATAAAACTTCTCACATGTAAGCCTTTGTCTGCGGCATAGTTTCCAGATAGCATGCCTAAACTATGTAATTTTGTGGGCTCCCATTGGCACTGCTTTGGCTTTCAGTCCCATTAGACAGTTCCAATCAATCCTCACTTAACCTTTTGCTTGGGATCGGATAATTATATTACCCATGTTTAGAGAATATTTGGGACTTTGTATCTTTAGGGAATAATCAAGGATAGCAAACCTCTCTATCTCATTATTCCTTGTTTCTGTATTTGTATACAATTCCAAAGAGTATTCAGATAATTTCCCTAATCTACATGGGCATTTTTTTAATCTCAAGAAAATGGTAAAGTTATTAATGTTTTTCTAGAGAATGAATGTGGAAGGCATTCTCTTCCAAGATTTATAATTATTGTAATTTTTTGTTGTTTTTGTTTCTCTTCTGTGGTTATGTTTGTGGATGGGGAGAATGGCAGCTGCTGAAATGATTTGCTGTGGTTTACAGCAGGAGGTAAATGTGCTATGCCAGGAAGGCATTATGTAAACATTTTTCACTAATAGGATTTCATTACCAGGTGTAATACTAACTGTTTGAATTGATTTGTGGACTAAATAAGTGTGACTTGTTGTGTCTTTTTGGTGATGGAATAAATGCCGTGAAACATTCATGACAACCTTGAGTTCCTGGATAGTGCAAGCAACTTTTCTACATAAAGACTTTGATCAAGCAGTTGATTAAGTAATCAGCTATTCATTATTTGCAGGCCACATGATCTTTAAAATTTAATTAAACGTGATTTTCAGACCATAAAAATAATACACAAAAATAAAGACAGGATTATGCGTTGCATATTTATAAAGCTTTGGCCTTCAAGCACCAGGGTATTAAAAATGTGACTATTATTTGTATAAATGGCATATTGATAAACATTTTCATGTAGTCACACATGAAAAAAGTCATACTATACAGTAGTAGAATATTTAATTAGTATATACACATGCATACAAGTATAAGCTACAATGCCTACCATATTTTTTAAATATTTACTTATTTATTTATTTGAAAGTCAGAGTTAGACAAAGAGAGAAGGAGAGGCAGAGAGAGAGAGACAGAGAGAGAGAGAGATGTCTTCCATCCCCTGGTTCACTCCCCAATTGACGACAATGACCAGAGCTTAGCCAATCCAAAGCCAGGAGGCAGGAGCTTCCTCCAGGTCTCCTAAGTGGATACAGGGCCCCAAGGACCTCAGCCATCTTCCACCACTTTTCCAGGCTACAGCAGAGAGCCAGATCAGAAGTGGAGCAGCTGGGACTTGAACTGGCACCCATATGGGATGCTGACATTGCAGGTTGCGGCTTTACCCACTACACCACAGCACCGGCCCTGCCCACTATATTTTTTGTTAATACTCTGATAATATTACCTCAAAGTTAAAACTGTATTATAGGGGCCCAGCGCCGTGGCTCACTTGGTTAATCCTCCACCTGTGGCTCCAGCATCCCATATGGATGCTGGGTACTGGTCCTAGTTGCTCCTCTTCTAGTCCAGCTCTCTGCTGTGGCTTGGGAATGCAGTGGAGGATGGTCCAAGTATTTGGGCCCTGCACCCGCAAGGGAGACCCGGAGGAAGAACCTGGCTCCTAGCTTCAGATTGGCTCAGCGCACCAGCTGTGGCAGCCATTTAGGGGGTGAACCAACGGAAGGAAGTCCTTTCTCTCTGTCTTTCTCTCTCACTGTCTACTCACTGTCTAACTCTGCCTGTCAAAATAGAAAAAAAAAAACTGTATTGTAACAATGTAGGGGCTGACTCATTGATGGCACATCTGGTTAAGCTGGCAGTGGCATCTCATATGAGTGCCGGTATAACTACTCCACTTCTATAAATTTTTATTATTATTTATTTTTTTTGAAAGGCAGAGTTACTGGGAGAGGGAGAGACAGAGACACAGAGAGGTTTTCCATCTGCTGTTTTACTCTCCAAATGGCTGCAATGGCCAGAGCTGGGCCTGACTAAAGCTGAGAACATCTTTCAGTCTCCCATTTGGGTGCAGGGGCAAAAAATTTAGGCCACCTTCTGTTGCTTTCCCAGGCCACTAGCAGAGTTGGATTAGTAGTGGAGTAGCTGGGACTTGAACCAGTGCTCATATGAGATACCCATATGGGATACCCATATGGGATGGGCAACTTAATCCACCAAGCCTCAGTGCCGGCCAAAAATCTCTCCTGATATGCAGATGACATTATTCTTTGGCTCTCCAAAAAGTCCAAAAGTGAAATTTGTTGAACATCCCAAGAAGCTATTGCCATGATCTTTGCAGTCTACTTTTACATTGAGGTGACCATTTCCATCTTTTGGTAGCCACTGCTGTTATTATGCGTTGTCTTCAGGATTTAATTGGTAAAGTCACATTTCTTCTGTTAGCATTGTTAAAATGAATTTCTTCAGAATCTTGATCCTACTTGTTTACAATTTCCATTCAAATCTCTGGTCTTTGTCTGCAGCTTTTCTGAGCGCAACAATTTGACACTGGGCAGAAATTATGCTCAGCTGAGAATAAAATTTGCTCAATTTTAAATTTTTGGTCATAATTGTGTAATCTGAGCCAGTTGAAATACCTATGGTTTTTGGTTGTCTCTACTGTTAGTTGTTGCTCTTCTTTAGTTAGGATATGTACAATATTAATTTTTCCTCATACTTTTTTTTAAAGATTTTATTTATTTGAGACGTAGAGTTATAGACAATGAGAGGGAGAAACAGAGAGAAAGGTCTTCCTTCCATTGATTCACTCCCCAGATGGCTGCAATGACTGGAGCTGCATGGATCTGAAGCTAGGACCCAGGTGCTTCTTTACAGTCTCCCATGTGGGTGCAGGGGCCCAAGGACTAGGGCCATCTTCTACTGCTTTCCCAGGCCACAGTAGAGAGCTGGATGGGAAGAGGAACAGCCGGGACTCAAACTGGGATGGGCTGCCCATGCCCAGGCAGAGGATTAACCTACTTTGCTACTGCACTGGCCCCTTTTCCTCACACATTGTATTGAGTGGTCTGCTGCTTGCACTTCATCTTCACCACTGATGAATTTTAGTGTGTTGTCCCCTTAACCTTTCATAAAAAAAAAAGAGAGTTCACTTTTCTTCTTCAAGCTCTACCATCCATTTGATGTTTGTTCATGCTTTAATTTTGACAGGATTTGTGTTGCTCTGATTGGGGAATTCCTCAAATTGATGTCTTATTTATCTTAGTGCCTCAGACTAGATCCTGTTTAGGCATGTTATAACAAGTTAGTATTAGTTTATTTTGGTGCAAAGCAAATTGGAAATTCATGTGGAGTTTTTTCATAAGATACATTTCTCATAAAATTTTTAAAGATCCTTTCTATGCATGGACTTCAATTTTTTTTGTAGTAAAATAAGCATTTTAAAATCAATTTTTATGAAGTATTCTTGTATTTTCAAATAGTATTTTTTTAAAGATTTATTTATTTATTTGAAAGTCAGAGTTACAGAGAGAGAGGTGAGGCAGCGAGAGAGAGAGAGAGAGAGAGAGAGAGGTCTTCCATTCAATGGTTCACTCCCCAATTGGCCGCAATGGCTAGAGCTGCACCGATTTGAAGCTAGGACCCAGGAGCCAGGAGCTTCTTCCGGGTCTCCCACGTGGGTGCAGGGACTTGGGCCATCCTCTGCTGCTTTCCCAGGCCATAGCAGAGAGCTGGATCAGAAGTGGAGCAGCTGGGACTTGAACAGGCTCCCATATGGGATGCCTGTGCCTCAGGCCTGGGTGTTAACCCGCTGTGCTACAGTGCCAGCCCCTCAAATAGTATTGCAGAAGGATTTTTGAAGCTACTCTTAATGTTTATTCTGAATCAGCCTCAGAGGGAAAAAGTAATCAAAAAATCACAAAACACTGACATTTGGAATGTATTAAAGTTATATCTTTCTGATTTACTGTGAATGCTGCTTCCTATTTAAGAAATATGAAAACTAGGGATTCCTCTAAAATATTTAGGAACAATTATTTTAATATCTTACAGTATTCATCTTATAATGACCACATAGCTGAAATCATTCATCATTGATTTATTTTTTCCTAGGTAACTTAAAAACCCAGACATAATGAAATTCTTCCTTCCATGTTGACTAGACAATGTGTTTTTCTTTATCAATTGTACTTACCAGTAAAAAATTTGCTCCCTCTATCATATGCTCATGAAGAAACACTGAAAATACCAATGTATTTCTTCGCATGAACTCTAAAATTAAATGTATATGGATATTCAAAGCAATTGAGAAGAAAGCACCAAGGCAGAAAAGAGCACCAATGTCATTGTGGTTATATAGCAATTTTTATGCACTGTGATTTTAATAGTTTAGAGTCTGCCCTCAGATAGAGATGGTTTGAATCGCCAACCTACTAGAAGAGAGCATGAGTTTAGGAGGAGTTATAGCAAGAATGATGTAAATAAATTTCAAGTGCATGACAATATTCCCCATGACCAATCATATAAAATTATCTTAAATATTTTGTTATATTCTATTATGTGATTGAATTTAGTTCCTTAATTTTATCATGACCATACAGCTAAGTTCATACAAAGTGTATTCAAAATTTTTTCATAAGGCTTTTTTCTTCCTGTGCACATACTAAAGACATTCATTTTGTTCCTTGGCTTCTCAGATCTCTCCCAGTTTGGTATCTCAATCAGGACTGCATTTCCCATGGGGGTCATTCATTCAATAAACACTTATTGATTGCCTAAATGACAAATCAAGGAGCAAGCAGTAATAAGATGTGATAATTGTCCTCAAGGGGCTCACAGTATACTGAGAAAAAAAGACAGTAGAAGAAAGTAACATAATAGTTCATAATAAGGTAGCTTAAAAAACAGGCAAAATGGGAACACAGGGAGGATTACTGTACTCAGAATGGACTGAGATTGGATTTGTCAGGGGAAACTTCCCCAAGGCATTACAAAATTAAGTAACATAAGCATTGCAACTAATCATTATGTTCATTTTTATAACAGATGGAGCTCACGAAAATTGAATAACTCATTGGGGTCACAGAGTTAGTAAGTACAGAAGAAGGCATTCAAGGATAGATTCTAGTCCTAGTGTCAGAGTGCTAGTCTGCGTGTGTGTGTGTGTGTGTGTGTGTGTCTGTTTACATTTTTCCTCTGTGACTTTCACTCTCTTTGTCATTCTGCCTTCCAAATACACACAGAAACACACACTCACACACACATATATTAGATTTATTTATTTATTTTGAAAGGTATAGTTACAGAGAGAGAGAGAGAGACTCACACACACATACATTAGATTTATGTATTTATTTTGAAAGGTACAGTTACAGAGAGAGAGAGAGAGAGAGAGAGAGAGAGAGAGAGACAAAGGTCTTCCATCCACTGGTTCACTCCCCAAATGGCTATAATGGTTGGGGCTGGGCTGATCTGAAACCAGGACCCAGGAACTTCTTCCAGGTCTCCCATGTGGGTGCTTTTCTAAGTGCCTTAGAAGAGGAGAATAAAATAAATAAATTTGTAAGGGATTTTTATTTGTAGGCTGTTGTTTAAAACTGAATTTGTAAATTAAAAGTACTAAAGGAGTCTATTGTATTTCTGTAACTGAAATATCAACTTGTGGTTATATTCTGTAACTATTTCATTGAGATCATCTAATTTTAATTTCACATCAAGATCAATACGTGAATCAACTTTAATATGACAGCGTCATCTTCTCTCTGTAAAGGAACCTAAGGTTTAGAGTCCAAAAATAGCTCATATTTATTTGAGTATTATGTGTTGATATATTTTAAATGATTTGTCAAAATTTATAAAACTGAAGATTTCACATAAACACTCAGATTCCCAGCTTATCTTGAGAAATTACAAGATCTGATAAATGTGGCCCAGGGTTCAGATTCGTGTGAATATTTTGAGTAAGTTATCCTTTGTTCTGGACATATGTGTGCCAAATGACCACACAGTCTCTCTTTTTATCTCCAACTCCCATCCCAATTACCAGTTAGGTCAGCCATGTACTATTGATCATGTAATAACTGATATTGCACTTTTCAATCTTGAATAAATATGTGCTTTTTGTCATTTTGCTTATTTAAAATTTTGAAAGATTTAATTAAGCTAATTTGCCTGTCCATCCTGTTAGACTGAAGTCATTATTTCCTGCAGCTTCACTTGTAAAAATTTTAGCTTCATGGAAATCCAAATTTTCTGTTTCATCCTAGTTGTTTCAGATAGCAAACAAAGGGTAGATTCATTTTTTTTTTAATTCCTCCAATGTCTACGTAATTTGGGACCAATTTTTGTTTTATATTGCTCACAAAGTAAGCCTTGTGCTAAGACTTCTCTATTTTCCAGTTACAATTTTTTTCAGAACTTTTTTTTTGGATTGATATGATAATGCCATTCCAGCTGCCAGTCTCCTTTAAGTAAGAATGAGTAATCACTGGGATTAAACATGACAATAGGTCTGATCTGATTTCATCATCATTTAAAAAAATCATCTATTATTTTTCACTTTATGTTTCTGTGTGGAAGCAAACTGTTGAAATCCTTACTTAATGTATACTAAGCTGATCTTCTGTATATTAAGATAATCAAAAATGAATCTTGGTGTGAATGGAAGGGGAGAGGGAGTGGGAAAGGGGAGGGTTGTGGGTGGGAGGGACGGTATGGGGGGGAAGCCATTGTAATCCATAAGTCGTACTTTGGAAAATTATATTCATTTAATAAAAGTTAAAAAAATTAAAAAAAAGTAAGAATGAGTAATAAAAACTCAACAAGGGATCTCAACAGTTAACATTCTGCGGAATGTTATATTTTGTTCCTTGAACTAATCAATAATAATTTTTTTAAGATTTATTTTATTTATTTGAAAGAGTTACAGAGAAGCAGAGGCAGAGAAGAGAGAGAAGTCTTCCATCCACTGGTTCACTCCACAAATGGCTGTAATGGCCAGAGCTGGGCTGATCCAAAGCCAGGAGCCAGGAGTTTCTTCTGGGTCTCCTTTGGAGTTACAGGGACCCAAGGACTTGGGCCATCTTCTACTGTTTTCCCAGGCCATAGCAGACAGCTAGATCAGAAGGGGAGGAGCCAGGACTTGAACTGGTGCCCATTTGGAATTCTGGTACTGCAGGCAGCAGCTTTACCTGCTATGCCAGAGAACCGGCCCCTCAGTAATAATTTTAAAAAACACTATTCTTTTGCATAGAGAAATAGAGTTTCCTGTATATCAGTATTTCTCATATTCTTAGATTCACTTATTCTCTTCTCAGTAGTCTACCAGTCTGTAAGCAATGCTTCCATTTTTCCTTCTTGTCTTCATTTCTCTTTACAAAGTACAGGGTTACTACTTTAGAAACATATTGTACTTTTTGATCAGGAAAAACTTTTCATTGAAACCCTATTCTTGTGTAGAAGATTGGTTATTAAACTGAATTCATATTACCAAAAATTTGTTAAGTCTATTAGTATAATTAAAAATATTGGAGGGTAGGAGATAGTAAACCTACCTAGAAACAGATTTGAGATATTGTTTAAATTGCTTAGCAGTGTCATTTCCATACCATGAGCTATAATTTGTCCACACTAATTCCTATCAATTAATGGGAGCATATTTTTGAAATTGTAAGAAAATATTAACAATTCATTTGATTATCCAGGTCTCACATATGGATGGCAGGAACCCCATTACTTGAGCCATTTCAGCTACCTCCCAGGTGTGAATTAGCTGAAATTGGGTATGGAACCTAAGTATTCCATTGTGGGACATGGTTGTCTTAACTGATATCTTAACCACTAGAATAAATGCTGAGTGCCATAGTTCTTTAATACGTAGTATTGATTGAATGAAACAATGAATAACAAATAAATGAAAAGTGTGTTGCTTCTTTGTATTGAAACTAAAGATATTTCAAAGCAGCATGCTATTCATTATACATATATGTATATATATATATATAATTTTTGTCAAGTAAATACATACATAAAAACTAAGTTGCAATTAAAATATTTTTAAAGTATATTGGTGAATGATAATATTTGAATTTTTCATGTTCATTTCCACTGCTTTTACTCTCTAAAATCCATCTAACATTTGACAGTGGACCAATCAAATGAAATATATATCTGATTAAGTCAACTGCTTTTCTGATATACACAAAGTATCTCTTTAGTTTTGACAAAAAACAAAACAGAATCCAACAACTGTCTTATCTTATTAAAAATAATTATTTTTGAATAAATGTATGCTAAGGATCTTCAAAAAATTTGTGGAAAATATATACTATAAAAAAGCTATGCAAGGTTTTCAACCTTTTTTTGCACCATAATAAACTATTTTTATTCAATTTTTCCACAGACTTTTTGTAGCTCCTTATATTTACCAGTTCAGTAACATCTAAAGAATCCTTGAACTACACAACTTTACATGTTCAGAAGATTCTGATGTTTTCCTATATACAGTATGCTGCTTAGTGTCTCTTTCTTCCCTGCCTAGAAATCCATTCTGAAATTCTACTCTAAGTTCATGTATCCTAAATTTTCAAGATTCAACTCTGACATCACCTCCAGGATTTCTTTTTTAAACTCTTGAGTGGAAAAGTGTCCACTGTTTTATGCTGCCAAGACACTTGTTTACCTTTATCTTAGTACTTACAAGCCACTATTACAACGAAGTATTTATGTTCATTTAATTTTGCATGTCCCTTAAGGACGGGATCTTACTTTATTCATTTTTGCATAGAAACATTCAAAATCAATGTGTAGTACTAAATAGGTACCTCAATAAAATAATTGCTACTAGTTATCATCAAATATTCATCAAACTTTTATCTAAGAAAAAAATTATAAATAAATTCAAGTGATAATTAAATTGCCCTGAAGTACTTCATTTATGAATTGCCTTTTTTCTTTACTTTTTAATTAGAACAATTGATTTTTTTTATCTTTTATTTAATGAATATAAATTTCCAAAGTACGACTCATGGATTACAATGGCTTCCCCCCCCATACCGTCCCTCCCACCCACAACCCTCCCCTTTCCCACTCCCTCTCCCCTTCCATTTATATCAAGATTCATTTTCGATTATCTTAATATACAGAAGATCAGCTTAGTATACCTTAAGTAAGGATTTCAACAGTTTGCTCCCACACAGAAACATAAAGTGAAAAATAATAGATGATTTTTTAAATGATGATGAAATCAGATCAGACATATTGTCATGTTTAATCCCAGTGAGAGTCAAGTTGGGAATTGATAATTTCTTTTTTTTTTTTTTTTTTTTAACAGAGGATCAGTTTAGTATGCATTAAGTAAGGATTTCAACCGTTTGCACCCCCATAGAAACACAAAGTGAAATATACTGTTTGAGTACTCGTTATAGCATTAAGCCTCAATGTACAGCACATTAAGGACAGAGATCCTACATGAGGAGTAAGTGCACAGTGACTCCTGTTGTTGACTTTACCAGTTGACACTCCTGTTTATGGCATCAGTAATCTCCCTATGCACCAGTCATGAGTTTCCAAGGCTATGGAAGTCCCTTGAGTTCTCCGACTCTTATCTTGTTTAGACACGGTCATAGTCAAAGTGGAGGTTCTTTCCTCCCTTCAGAGAAAGGCACCTCCCTCTTTGAAGACCTGTTCTTTCCACTGGGATCTCACTCACAGAGATCTTTTTGCCAGAGTGTCTTGGCTTTCCATGCCTGAAATACTCTCATGGGCTTTTCAGCCAGATCCGAGTGCCTTTAGGGCTGATTCTGAGGCCAGAGTGCTGTTTAGGACATCCGGCATTCTATGAGTCTGCTGAGTATCTCACTTCCCATGTTGGATCACTCTCCCCTTTATTTATTCTATCGGTTAGTGTTAGCAGGTACTAGACTTGTTTATGTGCTCCCTTTGACTCTTAGTCCTTTCATTATGATCAATTGTGAACTGAAATTGATCACTTGGAATAGTGAGATGGCATTGGCACATGCCACCTTGATGGGATTGAACTGGAATCCCCTGGTATGTTTCCAACTCTACCAACTGGGGCAAGTCAGCCCGAGCATGCCCCAAATTATACATCTCTTCCCTCTCTTATTCCCACTCTTATGTTTAACAGGGATCACATTTCAGTTAATTTTCAACACTTAAGAATAACTGTGTGATAATTACAGAATTAAACCAGTCATATTAAGTAGAACAGACAAAAAAAATACTAAGAGGGATAATGTATTAAGTTGTCCATTAACAGTCAGGGCTATGCTGATCAAGTCACCATTTCTCATACTGTCCATTTCACTTCAGGAGGTTTCCATTTTGGTGTTCAGTCAGTTGTCACCGATCAGGGAGAATATATGGTATTTGTCCCTTTGGGACTGGCTTACTTCACTCAGCATGATGTGTTCCAGATTCCTCCATTTTGTTGCAAATGACTGGATTTTGTTGTTTCTTACTGCGGTATAGTATTCTAAAGAACACATATCCCATAATTTCTTTATCCAGTCTACCATTGATGGGCATTTAGGTTGGTTCCAGGTCTTGGCTATTGTAAATTGAGCTGCAATAAACATTAGGGTGCAGACCGCTTTTTTGTTTGTCAATTTAAACTCCTTTGGGTAAATTCCAAGGAGTGGGATGGCTGGGTCGAACGGTAGGGTTATATTCAGGTTTCTGAGGAATCTCCAGACTGATTTCCATAGTGGCTTGACCAGTTTGCATTCCCACCAACAGTGGGTTAGTGTCCCTTTTTCCCCACATCCTCGCCAGCATCTGTTGTTGGTAGATTTCTGTATGTGAGCCATTCTAACCGGGGTGAGGTGAAACCTCATTGTGGTTTTGATTTGCATTTCCCTGATTGCTAGTGACCTTGAACATTTTTTCATGTGCCTGTTGGCCATTTGGATTTCCTCTTTTGAAAAATGTCTATTGAGGTCCTTGGCCCATCTCTTAAGTGGGTTGTTGGTTTTGTTTTTGTGGAGTTTCTTGATCTCTTTGTAGATTCTGGTTATTAACCCTTTATCTGTTGCATAGTTTGCAAATATTTTTTTCCCATTCTGTCGGTTGTCTCTTCACTCTCCTGACTGTTTCTTTTGCAGTACAGAAACTTCTCAATTTGATGCAATCCCAATAGTTGATTTTGGCTTTGACTGCCTGTGCCTCCCGGGTCTTTTCCAGAAATTCTTTGCCTGTGCCAATATCTTGGAGGGTTTCTCCAATGTTCTCTAATAACTTAATGGTGTCAGGACGTAGATTTAGGTCTTTAATCCACGTTGAGTGGATTTTTGTGTAAGGTGTAAGGTAGGGGTCTTGCTTCATGCTTCTGCACGTGGAAATCCAGTTTTCCCAGCACCATTTATTGAATAGACTGTCCTTGCTCCAGGAATTAGTTTTAGATCCTTGATCAAATATGAGTTGGCTGTAGATGTTTGGGTTGATTTCTGGTGTTTCAATTCTGTTCCATTGGTCAATCCATCTGTTTCTGTACCAGTACCATGCTGTTTTGATTACAACTGCCCTGTAGTATGTCCTGAAATCTGGTATTGTGATGCCTCCGGCTTTGTTTTTGTTGTACAAGATTGCTTTAGCTATTCGAGGTCTCTTGTGCCTCCATATGAATTTCAGCATCATTTTTTCTAGATCCGCGAAGAATGTCTTTGGTATCTTGATTGGGATTGCATTGAATCTATAAATTGCTTTTGGGAGAATGGACATTTTGATGATGTTGATTCTTAAATCCATGAGCATGGAAGATTTTTCCATTTTTTGGTATCCTCTTCTATTTCTTTCTTTAAGG
The DNA here is from genome assembly GCF_051225735.1 of Oryctolagus cuniculus. NCBI lineage: Eukaryota > Metazoa > Chordata > Mammalia > Lagomorpha > Leporidae > Oryctolagus > Oryctolagus cuniculus. Next base: position 138,837,633 of record NC_142872.1, on the reverse strand, counting down.
TTTTGTAATTCTCATCGTAGAGATCTTTAACGTCCTTGGTTAAGTTTATTCCAAGGTATTTGATTGTTTTTGTAGCTATTGTGAATGGGATTGATCTTAGCAGTTCTTTCTCAGTCATGGCATTGCTTGTGTATACAAAGGCTGTTGATTTTTGTGCATTGATTTTATATCCTGCCACTTTGCCAAACTCCTCTATGAGTTCCAATAGTCTCTTAGTAGAGTTCTTTGGATCCTCTAAGTACAGAATCATATCATCTGCAAAGAGGGATAGTTTGACTTCTTCCTTCTTGATTTGTATTCCTTTGATTTCTTTTTCTTGTCTGATGGCTCTGGCTAAAACTTCCAGAACTATGTTAAATAGCAGTGGTGAGAGTGGGCATCCCTGCCTGGTGCCAGATTTCAGTGGAAATGCTTCCAACTTTTCCCCATTCAATAGGATGCTGGCTGTGGGTTTTTTATAAATTGCTTTGATTATATTGAGGAATGTTCCTTCTATACCCAATTTGCTTAGAGTTTTCATCATGAAAGGGTGTTCTATTTTATCAAATGCTTTCTCTGCATCAATTGAGATAATCATATGGTTTTTCTTTTGCAGTCTGTTAATGTGGTGAATCACATTGATTGATTTGCGAATGTTGAACCATCCCTGCATACCAGGGATGAATCCCACTTGGTCTGGGTGGATGATTTTCCTGATGTGTGTTGTACTCTATTGGCCAGAATTTTATTGAGGATTTTTGCGTCTATGTTCATCAGGGATATTGGTCTGTAATTTTCTTTCAGTGTTGCATCTTTCTCTGGCTTAGGGATTAAGGTGATGCTGGCTTCATAGAAAGAATTTGGGAGGATTCCTGTCGCTCCCCCTCTTCGTGGAGGAACGACACAGGACCCTGCCTAGGCTTCATATCCGAGTCACGGCACCATTATGTCGCTCCCCCTCTTCATGGAGGAACGACACAGGACCCTGCGCTGTTCTTTTGTCTGCTCGGCCCTCCCCGGGTTTGCTACTGGTTCTTCCCGGGTTGGCTACTGTCCCTTCCACCTCCGTGGAAGGGCAGTTCCCCCTGGCCACATTCCCCACTTCCGCAGGGGAGCGGCACACCGCCGGCCGGCTCTCTCGGGGGCTGCACAGGTGTTCCTTCAGATGTTCCCCTTAGATGTTCCCGGTGCATGCCGTCTCTCTCCTCCTTTATAGTCCTCCTCCGCCAATCCTAACTCGGCTGCCCACACGCCGAGTACGCTGCTCTCCTCCAATCAGGAGCAGGTCCTGCAGCTTGTCAAGTTGGTGAGAGGCAGCTGGGTAGAAGCTGTTTTCTCCTCTCCCAGCGCCATATTGTGGGAGAGCAGATGCATAGAATAAGTCTTAATTCCAGTAACTTAGTCTAGTCCGAGTTGCTCCCCACAGATTCCCTCTTTTTCGATTGTTCTGTATAGTTTGAGAAGAAATGGGATTAGTTCTTCTTTAAATGTCTGGTAGAATTCAGCAGTGAATCCACTGGTCCTGGGCTTTTCTTTGTTGGGAGGGCCTTTATTACTGTTTCAATTTCTGTTTCAGTTATGGGTCTATTTAGGTTTTCTGTGTCTTCATAGTTCAATTTAGGTAGATTGCATGTGTCCAGGAATCTATCCATTTCTGATAGGTTTTCCTGTTTGCTGGCATACAGGTCCTTGTAGTAATTTCTGATGATTCTTATTTCTGTGGTGTCTGTTGTTACATTTCCTTTTTCATCTCTGATTTTATTGATTTGGGTCTTTTCTCTTCTTTTTTTAGTAGAACAATTGATTTGTAAGCTTTGCTGTTTTTATTTCTTATATTTAGATATATTTCACTTTATTCATTTATTCATTTAAAATTTTTAAACTTTTTTTGACTATTTACTAGTGCCATATGTTAAATTGACTTTTAGACACCAGTAGATGAAAATTTAGTTGCTGACATAATGGAACTCAGTAGGCAAACAAATAATTAAAATAGAATATTATTGTCATATCAGAAGTACAACTTTAGTTAACAGGTTATGAAGTAAAAAAGAACATTCCAGATGAATAAAACAAACAGCTATGCAAGTAAATTTTGAAATGTATTTTGAAATTATAAATTGTCAACTGATTACTGCATTTGCAAATGTAGATTATTTATTCTAACTTCCATTTGATATTCTACAGGGTTCCAAAGTCTTCCAGGATTTTCAGTATTTTTCTTAGGCCAGTGATTGAGGTCTTAATGTGCAAAGCTTAATTTTAACTCTAGGTTCCTATGTTCAGATTTTTTTTAAATATTGTGTCAGTTCTACATAAATTCAAGTAGACATTGGCCCCAATTTCATTCAAGCAAACAGATACACAATTAATCTTGTGGATAATTGGCAAACAATCAGGACCATCTATTTCAAAAGTAGTAAATTACTTGAAACTGAGTTTTATAAGCTCTGGTGTATCCAACATTTGTTCTAAATGTTTGCCTATTATCTTCATCACACACCATCTTCTTAGTTCTTTATTTTTTCTACTTCCTGTCTCCCACACTCATTCTCTCCTGAACAGCCCAAAGAATACTATGCTCTCTATATATTTTGTGCATGGTAATTTTTCTCATTCTATACTACTGTCTATATTGTCTAATTTTCTTGTTGGCAAAATAGATTGTATTGGTTTTTTCTTTTTTATCAAAATTAATTTTTCAGGGTCCAGTGTTGTGGCAGCAGGTTAAGCTGCCCCCTGAAATACCAGTAAGCATATGGACACCGATTTGTGTCTCAGCAGCTCTACTTTCTCATCTGATCCAGCACACTGCTAATGTGCCTGAGAAAGTAGCAGAAGAAGTCCTTAGTGCTTGGGCCCCTACACCTATGTGGGAGACCCAGATGGAGGTCCAGGCTTCTGGTTTCAGCATTGTGGCCACCAGCGGGTGGAAGATCTCTCTCTCTGTCGCTCCCTTGCCCACAAAGGAACGACACTGCTTCCAGTTGATTGGTCTTTAGTAGACTTTTATTTAAACAGGATAGAAAGAGAAACCCTTGAGCAAGGGGAGCTTCGAAAGAAAGGGGAAGCTCCCGTTCCATATCACAAATGGCTTATATAGTATATCATTACAGAAGCATGTAATGCAAGCTTAGTCCATGCTACAGTCCATGCGGTGGCGCTCCAATCGGGTGCCTGATCACGCACAGTCCATGCGCTCCTTGTCCAACCATAAAGGTGATCACGCGCCTTCATCCAATCAAGCTCCTGGTCACGTAGCAGGCGACTCGGGTGCCAACAACAAGCTTCCACCTGGTGTTTTCTCAGCCTTGGTCAGTGGGAAAAGAAGTACGGGAAGCCCCAAGGCCATAGTTGTTTTGACTCTAGCCTGGGGTTATGAAATGGTCCTGATATCGCAGCTCAACAGAAACCATAAACATCCACACAGCAGTAACTATTGCCAACGGTCAGCAAGCTAAGCCTTAGCATGTGGGCCCATGGCCGGCTCATGGGTCCCCATACTCTCTCTCTGTGTCTCTCCTTCTATGTCTGTAGCTCTGTCTTTCAAATAAATGAATATATATTTTTTTTAAAAAATATTCAGTCAGTTTTTTCAAATCAATTTTCTTACTGAAGTAATGCCATTTTTGTAATTGCCTTAATATCAGTATGAGCAAGGTGAAAAGCACTACATATAAACCTGATTTTTAAGACTAAGTTAATTTAGTAACAACCATGAACTTGAAAGGGAAAAATATCGCATCCTCATTTTTGCTTTGAAAAATCTGAACATTGCATTTTCCTCTTTAATAGGGATTACTTAACATTTGTTGGGTTTAATCAAGTTTATCTGATCCTGTGCAGTCTGCTTCTTGCTGATTTTAATTCTGTGCTTTTCATAGCATTTTTGTTTGTTTGTTTTCCATTTCTCTGTTTTGAGTTCATGATTATTCCACATTTATATGCTTCCTATCAGTTAAGACTTGGATTAGACTCCCATTCTTCTGCAGATTATATTCAGATGTATTTGAAGATTAGTCCTAATTGTTACTCCACATTTGACAGTTTATCAATTTCTCAAAAAAAAAAATAGAGAATAGGATGTCCAATTAAGTATTATGAAACTGAGCCATCTATTGATGATTCCAGATGCTGATTTAAAAGGATTTTATCATTAACCTTTGGATACTTATATGTGTATATCATGTCCAATTGTCAAGAATCTGAAAATTCTAATTGACTCAGAAAACAGTTTCCATATCTGTTTATTTGTAGTTTAAATACAGTTTGTGATATGTTGGTAAGTAATTGAACATTCTTTCAGATAGTTTTTTATATAATATATTTTAAAAAAGAAAATAAGAAAAAATATTGGTATACCAAAATATCCATACTTACAGACATTACTTGGATTTCTATTTTTCTAATTGTTATGGAATAAACCAGCATTTAGGATTTCACTTGGCCAGGAAAATGAAACATAACATTTTGTATGATTTTCCAAACTATTAACAATTTCCTTGCAGAGCAAGGAGAAGAGAAAATGGACTTGAATATAATCCTTCTAATATTTACTAAGTTTTTAGAGAAAGACTAAAAATCCTTGAATGTTATCCACTTTTATAGCATTTTTTTAGCCTTTTTCATTTGCTAGGACATTTTTTTCTACCTAGATTATTAATTTCTTCACTGAAAGTATTTTATAAGGGCATTTCATGGAAAAAAGGTTAAAAGATTTTTTTTGGTATTTTAATTTTGGAGGGAATTTATTAATACATTAAATTCTCAGTGTCAGATCAAATGCATAATAACAACTAAAACAATCCTCATCAATTCTCATGTTACTGAGCTATTACAACAAAAGAGAACAGATTCAATGTTGTTCATGGATACAGTGCTAAGAATATAGTGAAACTTCCCTTCCTCCCTTTCCCCTTCCCAGTCCTCACCTGTCCCTTTCTCTCTCTCTCTCTCTCTTTCTTTCCTTCTTGTTTTCTTTTTAGAGATAAACATATTTTTAAATGCTTAATGATCCACTAAAGAGTTAAACCAGTCAAAAAACCAATAGGCAAGGGTTATAAACAATAATCAAATGAAGGGATGTCCATTTGCTCATACAGTAAATTTTAAAATAGATGATTTAAACTACAGGAGTATATCATTTTTTTACCTTCTTGATTTTATTTAAGTTATATAAGTTCCATATATTTCATATTTATAGATTTAGGAACATAGTGGGACTTCTCCCACTACACTCCCTCCTGCACATGTTCCAACCCTTCTTTCCCCTCCCTCTTAGATTCCCATTCTTTTTTTTTTTTTAAACTTTTATTTAATGAATATAAATTTCCAAAGTACGACTTATGGATTACAATGGCTTCCCCCCCATACCGTCCTTCCCACCTACAACCCTCCCCTTTCCCACTCCCTCTCCCCTTCCATTCACATCAAGATTCATTTTTGATTATCTTAATATACAGAAGATCAGCTTAGTATACATTAAGTGTGGATTTCAACAGTTTGCTCCCACACAGAAACATAAAGTGAAAAATAATAGATGATTTTTTTTAAATGATGATGAAATCAGAGCAGACCTATTGTCATGTTTAATCCCAGTGAGAGTCAAGTTGGGAATTGATAATTTCTTTTTTTTTTTTTTTTTAACAGAGGATCAGTTTAGTATGCATTAAGTAAGGATTTCAACAGTTTGCACCCCCATAGAAACACAAAGTGAAATATATTGTTTGAGTACTCGTTATAGCATTAAATCTCAATGTACAGCACATTAAGGACAGAGATCCTACATGAGGAGTAAGTGCACAGTGACTCCTGTTGTTGACTTTACCAATTGACACTCCTGTCTATGGCATCAGTAATCTCCCTATGCTCCAGTCATGAGTTTCCAAGGCTATGGAAGCCCTCTGAGTTCTCCGACTCTTATCTTGTTTAGACAAGGTCATAGTCAAAGTGGAGGTTCTCTCCTCCCTTCAGAGAAAGGTACCTCCTTCTTTGATGACCTGTTCTTTCCACTGGGATCTCACTCACAGAGATCTTTTGCCAGAGTGTCTTGGCTTTCCATGCCTGAAATACTCTCATGAGCTTTTTAGCCAGCTCCGAATGCCATTCTTAATCTTTACAGTGATCTATTTTCAGTATACTTAATGATCATGAGGTTAACGCTACACTAAGTAAAATAGTTCAACAAATAGTTTGGAAAAAAAAAAAAAGTGTTCCTCAACAGGAGAGACAAGCACTGTAAACAATCAATGAATCTCAAAATGTCCATTTCACTCCAATACACTGCAGTTTAGGAACTCTACTAGTTACCTCAGATCAGGGAAACCTTATGGTATCTGTATTTTTGGAACTGGCTTATTTCACTAAGTATAATGGTTGGCAGTTGCATCCATTTTTTTGCAAAAGACAGGATTTCGCTTTTTTTTTACAGCTGAGTAATATTCTATAGAATATAGAATAATATATTATTATTATTCTTTATCCAGACAAGAGTTGATGGGCATCTTGGTTCATTGTATATCTTAGCTATTGTGAATTGTGCTGCAATGAACATGGGGATACAGATAACTCTTTCTTTTGGTTTGGATATATTCCTAGGATTGGGATGGCTGGACATATGGTAGGTCTGTATTCAGATTTACAAGGTATCTCCATACTGTCTTCCACAGTGGTTGACAAGTTTACATTCCCACCAGATTTGTTGTTTGTTGATTTCTATACATGAGCCATTCTAACTGGAGTGAGGTGAAACCTCATTGTGGTTTTGATTTGTATTTCCCTGTTGGCTAGTGATCCTGAGTATTTCCAAGTGTCTGTTAACCATTTGAATTTCCTCTCTTAAAAAATAAATGTCTGTTTAAGGCCTTTGTCCGTTTCTTCAAAGGATTGTGTGTTTTTTTTTTATTGAATTTCTTGAGCCCTTTATATATATTTTAGATGTTAATCTTTATTAGTGCGTAGTTTACAAATATTTTCTCCCATTTTATCGGTGTCTCTTCACTTTGCTGGGTGTTTATTTTGCAATACAAAAGCTTCTCAGCTTGATGTAATCAGTTTTTAAATTTTGGCTTTGATCACTTGTGCTTCTGGGTTCTTTTCCAAGAAGTCTTTGCCTATTACAGTGTCTTGTAGAGTTTCCCCCATGTTCTTCGTGATTTGTTGATATCAGATTGTATATTTAGATCTTTGACCTAATTTGAGTGGATTTTTTTGTAAAGTGTAAGGTAAGGGTTTAGTTTCATATTTCTGCATGTGGAGATCCAGATTTCCCAACATCATTTGTTAAAAAGAGTGTCCTTTCTCCATGAATTGATTTTATCTCCTTTATCAAAGATAAGTTGGCTGTAGATGCATGGATTAACTTCTGGAGTTTCTGTTATGTTCCATTGGTCTACAAGACTGTCTTTGTGCTAGTACTAGGCTATTTCAACTATAGGTGCTGTGTAGTATTGTGAATTTCTTGAACTCAGGTATTGTGATTTCTCTGGCTTTGTTTTTGTTGTATAAGTTTGCTTTAGCTATTCAGGGTCTCATGCTTCCATATGAATTTTAGCATAGTTTTCTCTAGATCTGCAAATAGTGTCGTTGGTATTTTGACTGGGATTCCATGAACATGGAAGATTTTCCATTTTCTAACGCATTCTATTTCTTTCTTTAGTGTTTTGTAATTTTCATCATAGAGAACTTTGACATCCTTTTTAAATCTTATTCCAAGTTATTTGATTCTTTTTGGAGCTATTGATCCTAAAAGTTCTTTCTCAGCCATGGCATTGTCTATATATTTAAAGGCTATTGATGTTTCTGTGTTGATTTTATGTCCTGCTACTTTACCGGACTCTTTTATGAGTTCAAATAGTCTTTCAGTGAAGTCTTATGGGTTACCTATATATAGGATCATGTCTTCTGCAAATAGGGATAGCTTGATTTCCTCCTTTCCAATTGTGTCCATTTTATTTCTTTTTCTTGCTCAATGGCTCTGGCTAAAACATCCATGACTATATTAAATAGCAATGGTGAGAGTGGGCATCCTTGTCTGGTTCTGGATCGTAGAGGGGAATGCTTCCAGCTTTTCCCCATTCAAGAGGATGCTGGCCGTGTGTTTGTTATATATTGCATTGATTGTGTTGAGGAATGATCCTTCTATACCCATTTTGCTTAAGGTTTTTTTCATGTATTTTATCAAAAGTTTTCTCTGCATCTAATGAAATCATCATATAGTTTTTTGTTCTTCAGTTTGTTAATGTGATATATCACATTGATTGACTTGGAAGTGTTGAATCATCCCTGCACACCAGGGATAAATTCCACTTGGTCCAGGTGAATTATCTTTCTGACAGGTTGTTGGATTCAATTAGCTATTTTTTTTTTTTGACAGGCAGAGTTAAACAGTGAGAGAGAGAAAGACAGAGAGAAAGGTCTTTCTTTTTCTGTTGGTTCACCCCCAAATGGCCGCTATGGCCAGCTCGCTGCGCCGATCCGAAGCCAAGAGCCAGATGCTTCCTCCTGGTCTCCCATGCAGGTGCAGGGCCCAAGCACTTGGGCAATCCTCCACTGCCTTCCTGGGCCACAGCAGAGAGCTGGACTGGAAAAGGAGCAACCGGGACAGAATCCGGCACCCCAACTGGGACTAGAACCCGGGGTGCCGGCACTGCAGGCAGAGGATTAGTGAAGTAAGCTGCATTGCTGGCCGATTAGCTAATATTTTGTTAAGGATTTTTGTTTCTATGTTCATCAGGGATTTTGGTCTATAATTTTCTTTCTCCGTTGCATCTTTTTCATGTTTAGGTATTAAGGTGATCAAGGCCTCATAGAAGCAGTTTGGGAGGATTTATTCCCTTTTAATTGTTTTGAATAGCTTGAGAAGAATTGGAATTAGTTCTTAAAATGTCTGGTATAATTCAGCAGTGAAGCGGTCCAGTCCTGGGCTTTTGTTTGGTGTCTTTATTACTGATTCAAATTCTGTCTTGGTTATGGGTCTGCTTAGGTTTTCTATATCTTCATGACTCAATTTTTGTAGATTGTATGTTTCTAGGAATCTATCCATTTCTTCTAGGTTTCCTAATTTGTTGCCATACAGCTCTTTGTAGTACTTTCTGATGATTCATTTTATTTCTGTGGTATCTTTCGTTACATTTCTTTTTTTTTCATCTCTAATTCTATTTTTTTGGTTGCCAATGGTGTATTAACTTTATTTTTTCAAAAGAACAGCTCTTCATTTCAGTAATGTTTGTATTTTTTGTTTCAATTTTATTGATTTCTTCTTTAATTACATCCTATTTATTTGGGGTTTAGCTTATTGTTGTTTTTCTAGGTCTTTGAGATGAATTGATAGCTCATTTATTTGGTGTATTTCCAGTTTCTTTATGTAGGCACCAATTGCTATAAAATTCCCTCATAACCTGCTTTCTGTTAAGTTTTGATATGATGTTTTGTAATCTTATCTGTTTCCAGAATTTTTTGGATTTGTGTTTTGATTTCTTCTTTGGCCTACTGTCCATTCAAGAGCATGTTGTTCAGTCTCCATGTGTTTGCATATCACCTAGATATTCTTGGGAGAGTCTGACAGAGAATTGCTCAAAGATGCAGTGTGTCTTCTCAGAAAGTTGTACCTACTAACTTCAACCCAATCATGTTGTAATTGCTTAAAAAATCTTCTTATTACTTTGAAGTTCCTAAACTTTTTATAACTAGATTCTTTATCAGGTCATTAAGAACTTCTCTAGATGGGTAGTTCAGTTAATGTTTTTGTCACTCCCCCTCTTCGTGGAGGAACGACACAGGACCCTGCGCTGTTCTTTTGTCTGCTTGGCCCTCCCCGGGTTTGCTGCTGGTTCTTCCCGGGTTGGCTACCGACCCTTCCACCTCCGTGGAAGGGCGGTTCCCCCTGGCCACTTTCCCCACTTCCGCGGGGGAGCGGCACACCGCCGGCCGGCTCTCTTGGGGGCTGCACAGGTGTTCCTTCAGATAGATGTTCCCCTTAGATGTTCCTCGTGCATGTTGTCTCTCTCCTCCTTTATAGTCCTCTTCCGCCAATCCCAACTCGGCTGCCCACACGCCGAATACGCTGCTCTCCTCCAATCAGGAGCAGGATCAGCTCCTGCAGGTCATCACTCAAGTTGGCAAGAGGCAGCTGCGTAGAAGCTGTTTTCCCCTCTCCCAGCGCCATATTGTGGGAGAGCAGATGCATAGAATAAGTCTTAATTCCAGTAACTTAGTCTAGTCCGAGTTGCTCCCCACAGTTTTTACGACCACTACAGTGTATTACAGAACCCAGAGTACAGGAATTAGGAATTCTTTTCATCAAAGAAGTGACACATCAACATGGTTTTGGTTAAGTGAGTAAAATCTCTATAAGTAAATATCGGAAGATATATTTTAGATTGTGAGGCAGCATGAAAAATATAGAAAATTAGATAAGCTGTGGTACATTCACAAAAGAGCAAGAAGTCTCAGTGTATGACTATGTAAAGTAGCAAGGCATTGCACTGCAAAAGGACTCTAGGTTTTCACAGGACTAATTTTGTATTCAACAACAGGAAGTTTATAATTTACTCTATAGGAAATGGGTTACAAGCTTTCATGTAACTAAGAAGTTAAATCTATATTTTAAAAAGATAAATATAATTAACACTGATGAGATTGCAGCCTAGAAAATAATTTGTGTAGCCATTAATAGTCTAAGGAAAATTATGAGGAATTACTGGATATTGAGAAGAAAAGGAAGAAAACAGATTGTCAGAGATAAAAACATAGGTCTTGAGGAGTGCTTAAATATATAGCACGAAATGTTTTATTAAAGGCTTCCTAAAATCCATCAATGGGCTTAAAATATATAGAGAAAAGTAATCTAGAAATCAAGAGACATGCAAAAGTTGGTCATGGGGATTTGAGAGTAATCAATATACAAAAGAAGTTATAGAAATTAATTGAAAATTCTGCCACTTATGAGTCACATGGGAAAGGGGCCTAAAACAAAGGTTATGGCAGAAGGAGGAAAATTAAAATGGCAAACAATCAAGAGAATTCAATATAATCTAAGAGAAGGCAGAGATTCAAACAAAGATTTCTGTTAAGGCTGAAAGTCAAGTATGCGGGAAAACAGAGAGATTATTAGATACAATAATTACAGTGTCATTGCTGCCATTGAGAAAGCAATTGCAACACTGAAATCAGAGCAAGGGTTTGACTAAATTTTTTCAAGAGTGAATGGGGAGAAGGACTGTAGTAGTGAGTATGAAGTTATATAGTAAATTGTGGAAAAAGATTGAATACTAAATAATGTTGAAGGAAGAAAAGTATAATCTACTCTTTTCTCCTTATTGTAAGATAGCAACACTTTATTGTTTCAAATATAGGAATCATGCACAAAAAATAAAAGTGACTATTAAATCACTTCAAGATATAACTTCAGGTTTTAGGAAAGTTGTCTGTAATTCGTTTATGCCAAAATATGAACTAAAGAGAGGAAAATTGCCTTTTTAAGCCTGCTTTTAACATACTGGAAAGACTATTCTAGTGATATGGTGACAAGAGTTGGAAGCAGAATAGCTATGCTCAAATCCTAACTATGCTATTTACTAGCAGAGTGAAGTTGGCCAACTCAAACAAATTACTGGGACTTCCATGAACTAATTTTCAATGTAGTGTTAATGAAAACTAGGTAAACACTTAAATGAATATGGTAATTTATGTTTAAGTGCACATCTGTTAAGAAAGTGGATTATTTTGATGGATTATAATAGGATAGCATGGGTGGGATTTTATAGAATGGAGCAAAAACAAGTAAATCAAAAGTGATGGCTTAAATCATAAATAATGGCACAAAAGACCTTTGTGATGATCAAGAAGAAAGTTGATAAACAGATGCAGCATGATCACTTCCTCTGTTATTAAGTGGAAGAAAAAGGAGTGCGGAACTGAGGAAATAGTACAACTTTTAACTTTTGTGGGAATTCATTACAATTGTTTAAATGCAGCTTTTTTAATAGTCTCAGTTATCTAATTCACAGTTTAAAGAACAGAAAGAATAGTTTTAATATCAATGTTTCCCAACAGTGCTACTGTGAGTTGTAGAGTATGTAATAAGTAGGAATGAAAACACTTCTTTATTGCTTAATTAATCCAAGGCTTTACTTCTTTCTTTTTGTAGATTTTATAAACATAATACTGAATAAATTACGTCTTTCTAAGTAAACTGTTTACAATCAGAAGACAGTTTATCAAGGCTCACTCTTCTGTTCCTAACTAGTTTTCAGTTAATGTTGAAAATATCCACCATTTGCGTCTCAGTGTGCAAAACTTCTCTAATTTTGATATTTCATATTTGAATATCATATTAATCATTGAAATATAATTGTGTGAATTTGAATTTAAAATTTATTACAAGATATTTTATTGCTATGATTTTACACGTGACATATGTTCATGCTTTAAAATGCAATTTATCTTTCAGTGAAGACATGTGGCTCCAATCTTCAAGGACCAAGTGGAACCTTTACATCACCCAACTTTCCATTCCAGTATGACAGCAATGCCCAGTGCGTCTGGGTCATCACAGCAGTGAATACAAATAAGGTAAGGAAAACCATTTGTGGTGAAAAAACAAGCATACAAAAACAAAAGCAAAGGGCTATGAGAAATGTACACAATAGAAAATATATAGTTCAAGTATGATCTTGGCAAAATTTCCTCATAACCCATTTTATAAAACAAATCTATGTGAGCAATTTGAAAAAATAAAAATAAGACAGTTCTACTCCCAGTTACTAAAATATAAAGGAAAGAAATTACAGTTGTAAAAGTGAATCTTTTCTGAGCTCCATTTTTGAAGACGGTAAGTATGCATTTCCATTTTTAAAGAGGGCTCTGTGAATAATGGCTTTTCATTTGATATCTTCCTGCTTGATTCCTCGTTCAGGTAGAGCACAGTTTTGTGCACAGCTGACTTTCATTTAATGTTTCTCTCTTGATATATTCACACATCTACTTAGTAGAAATAGCTTGTTTAATGTGCTTCACACTAATATAGGATTCATATTACTGATATTTCAAAAGGTTGAATTGCCTTTCTATTTGATTCCAAGACAAATAATATACCTAAATATGTATATTTCCTACTATATTTCAAACAAAATTATAATACTTAATTAGTATAAGAGTAGTTAAAAATTTGTCTAGTTTTCTATATCTCTACACCATCCTGCCTGTGCTTGTAAGCTGTGCATTTATTCCAATAGGAACACTTGAATGGGAACAACCTAAATTCCTCCCCGACTCTCAGATTGGGTGGTATTTTCTCTGTGTTAGTTAGCTGAAACTTCGATGGCAGTGTTCATAAAATTTGGTTAGATTGTGGTTCAAATATTGATTTATAATTTACTGATAACTTGAAGTTATTTGACTTCTCTGAAGTTTTTTTACCTATGAAATGTGAAAAATAATAACAAATATTTCACAATACTGTGAGAAGTAAGTTAATGCAGGGTGGTCAGTGGAATTCCTGAATACTTGAAATAGATAAGATAAAGAATATACTAATTCCCAGGAATGTCTAAATTAAGTTCTTGAAATCTCATCTTAAGAGCAAAAGTGATTGGGCTGGCACCATTGCGCACTGTGTTAATCTTCCGCTTGCGTTGCTGGCATCCCATATGGGTGCCTGTTCTAGTCCCAGTTCTTCCTCTTCCAGTCCATCTCCCTGCTATGACCTGGAGAGCAGTGGAAGATGGCCAAAGTGTTTGGGCCCCTGCACCTGCATGGGAGACCAGGAAGAAATACCTGGTTCCTGGCTTTGGATCAGCGCAGTTCCGGCCATTGCGGCCATTTGAGGAGTGAACCAACGGAATGAAGTCCTTTCTCTCTGTCTGCCTCTCTCACTGTCTGTAACTATACCTTTCAAATAAATAAATAAAATCTTTAAAAAAATAGCAAAAGCATTGATTTAAAAATCAACTCAGTATTCAGTTACATTTACCTCACCATAGAACCTTTTTTTATGAATCAGTAAAACTAGATGAGAAACCTAATCAGCTCCAAATTTTCTTTGTAAATGGGAAAAATTATGGAATAAAGCCCCCCAACTGCATAAAGGAAATCATTTTATCCACCCAACCAATGTTATCCATTCAATTCATTGTAACAAATATTTCTTTTATGTGCAAGCTTAGTTGTTGAGAAAATGTAAAATAATGAAGTGCTTGAAAAATAAACTTTGGTTGAATACTTGGCAAAATGCTGAACAATCTTTTCTGTGCACTTTTCATAAATTATCTAATCCTCATAATACCTAAGTTTAAAAGACACCCTAGGAGCAGGTATTGTAGAGCAGTAAGTCACGCCACTCCTGGGGATTCCCATATTCCTTATTTGAGTAGGTGTACTAGGTGAAATCCAAGCTTCTCTGCTTTCAATCCAACTTCCTGCTAATGCACTGTGGAGACAAGTGATGGCTGGAACATTTTGGCACCTGCCACCCTCATGGGAGATCTGGATGGTGTTCTGTTTTTATTTTTATTATTTTTTTTGTTATTTTTTTATTTTTTGACAGGCAGAGTGGACAATGAGAGAGAGAGACAGGGAGAAAGGTCTTCCTTTGCCGTTGGTTCACCCTCCAATGGCCGCCGCAGCCGGCGCGCTGTGTCCGGTGCAGGTGCAACGCGCTGATCCAATGGCAGGAGCCGGGTACTTATCCTGGTCTCCCATGGGGTACTGGGCTCAAGTACTTGGGCCATCCTCCACTGCACTCCCTGGCCACAGCAGAGAGCTGGCCTGGAAGAAGGGCAACTGGGACAGAATCCGGTGCCCTGACTGGGACTAGAGCCCGGTGTGCTGGCGCTGCAAGGCGGAGGATTAGCCTAGTGAGCTGCGGCACTGGCCCTGGATGGTGTTCTGTAACCCTAGCTTCCTTCTGGGTATTGTAAGCATTAAATTACAATAATTGTTATGGACCAGTTTAAATAAACAGCAATTAATTTGAAAATTGAATAATATGGCTAGAGACTGGTGCTGTGGCTCAGCAGATTAAAGCCCTGGCCTGAAGTACCGGCATCCCATTTGGGTTCTAGTCCTGGTGGCTTCTCTTCCGATCCAGCTCTCTGCTATGGCCCTGGAAAGTAGTAGAAGATGGCCCAGCTCCTGGGCCCCTGCACCTACGTGGGAGACCCAAAGAAGCTCCTGGCTCCTGGCTTCAGATCGACACAGCTCTGGCCATTGCGACTATCTGGGGAGTGAACCAGCAGATGGAAGACCTCTCTCTCTGTCTCTTCCTCTCTCTGTAACTCTGCCTTTCAAATAAATCTAAAAAAATATGGCTAAGATTAAAAATTAAATTAATATTCATTCTTGATATTGCTTTATGCTACCTCCATAAGCTTCTGTAAAAGAAGCTTTCTATTAATTATAACATTTGGATTATATATATAATTGGGGAGTTTCTTCATAATAGCAAGTTGAAATATTAAAACTGGGACTTCACACTAGCCTGGTGAATTGAATTCTCCCTTCATTAAATTGCACATTCTTCGTTAGATACATGTATGAAATGTAGTCCTGAAGTCCCAACTGTATCTTTTTATTCTTCAACATTTCCCTTTTATAATTGTTCTTTTCAATTTCAAAAGAAAGACATATATTACTTTCATAGCTTGAATATTAATATGTTATACTTCCTGAGTATAAATAAAACTTCAGAAAATCAGAGGAGAAAATTCTAGATTCCCACTTTGTGAGGGAAAGTTCTTGAGAATAAAGGGAGGAAAAAACTTCACTAAAATATATTTGAAGGGAGCAGTACCTTATTGCATCCACACAACATAGAAGTGTCCATGCCTGTATCAATCTATGTGTCTATGTGTCTACTTATCTTTCATTCATCTGTCTTTTTTAATCTGCTTTTTAAAATATTTTATTTATTTGTTTATCTGAAAGACAAAGTTAGTGAGAGAGGAGGAGAGATAGAGAAAGAAAAAAAATCTTCCATTTGTGACTCACTCCCCAAATGTCTGCAATGACTGGGCCATGTTCAGGCCAAAGCCAGGAGCCCAAAATTAATCTGGCTTTCCAACACAGGTGGCAGGGCCCCCAGCCCCCAGACCATCATCTTCAGCCATCTCAGGTACATTGACAGGAGATGGACCTGAAGCAGGACAGCCAGACCCAAACTGTCTCCTGAATATGGGATGCAGGTGTCACAGGTGGTAGCCCAACACATTTCATCTTAATGCTGAAACCCTGTCTGCCTATTTTTTTATCCTTACAATTATGTATATTCATTCATGATACATGGAAGGATATTAGAAACTAATTTGGACTGAAACCTAAATTCTTATTTGTTTGGAGAGAAAAAAGTTTCTAATTTGTGTATTTGATTTTATACCTTGCATTTAGAAATATATTGTAGCTAAATTTATAATTTGAGTGGAATAATGACGCAAAATTTTGAGGAAAATGTATTTAAGTTATCTGTTAAAATGATAGAATTTACATCCTTTGCAGCTAATCAGAATTATAATTTAAGAAATAGCTATAAATTTAAAATTGTAGTTTAAAGTACAATGTCCAAAATTTTTTGCTTTATTTGAGCAAGAGTTTAAAGCCTATGTCAGTGCTCAATAGCCACGTGTTACTAGTGGCTCCCATACTGAGCATTTCCCTTATTGTGGAGGATTCCATTAGATTGCTGTGGTCTGGAGAATGAGATGGTAGAAGGTATTGAGGAGAATAAATGCTCTGTTGAAGGTCATTAGGTCATTGGTTCTGGCAAATTTTTTTTTACAAAAACTTCAAAAAATGGGGGAAAATAATGTTCTCATTGACTAGCAAACTTGGAGTTTTAAGATTCATGACTAGCCCGCGCCGAGGCTCACTGGCTAATCCTCCGCCTGCGGCGCTGGCACCCCAGGTTCTAGTCCCAGTTGGGGCACTGGATTCTGTCCTGGTTGCTCCTCTTCCTGTCCAGCTCTCTGCTGTGGCCCAGGAGTGCAGTCGAGGATGGCCCAAGAGCTTTGGGCCCTGCACCCGCATGGGAGACCAGGAGGAAGCACTTGACTCCTGGTTTGGATTGGCGTAGCAGCCACTTGGGGGGTGAACCAATGGAAAAAGGAAGTCCTTTCTCTCTGTCTCTCTCTCTCTCACTGTCTAACTCTGCCTGTCAAAAAAAAAAATAAATAAATAAAAAGATTCATGACTGTATCATAGAGCATTCAAATGTCTATTTCAAACTTCAGGATACGTTTCCTTTTCAATAAGTGCCCTAATTTTCACATGAGAAACTTGGCAATTCCATAAATTCAGCCTACATTATAATTATGTCACTGGCATAATTAAATTTTATCTATATTTTGTAGCCAAAACTAGCTGGTGCTACAAAGCTAACATACAAGATTTCTTTTCTGACCATGACTTCAACTATAAATCTTTCCAGCTTTAGTGCAGCCATTAATAAGCATCTCCCCCTACAGTTATTATAGTCTTGAGAATGTTAGCCTTCATATGTAGCAACTGCTTGCCCCCACTTATGCAAGCTTTACCTTCAATATGTGTTTCATCTCAATTAGATAGATAAATAGATAGATAATGTGTGCATTTTCTATTAAGCAGGACCTGAGCACTGTTCAATACCAAACAGTAATTCCTCCCCCACATCCCAGTTTGAGGGGCTATTTTTTGGTCCCACTATTGATATGAAAGAACCTATAAATCAAAGTGTTTTTCTTAAAGATTTTATTTATTTATTTGAGAGTTACAGACAGTGAGAGGGAGATACAGAGAGACAGGTCTTCTTTCCATTGGTTCATTCCCCAGATGGCTGCAACGGCCCGAGGCTGTGCTGATCCGAATCCAAGAGCCAGGTGCTTCTTCCCAGTCTCCAATGCGGATGCAGGGACTCAAGCACTTGGGCCATCTTCCACTGCTTTCCCAGGCTATAGCAGAGAGCCAGATCAGAAAAGGAACAGCCAGGACTAGAACTGGTGCCTATACGGGATGCCAGCACTGCAGGCAGAGGATTAACCTACTGTGCCACAGTGCCAGCCCCTAAATCAAAGTTTAATCAAGAAATTGCAATCTACATTAGCTATTTAAAATACATGGAATTTATTCTATTGAAAGGCTATATAAGTATTATAATACAGAAAAAAAACCAAAAATTAATGAGAAGTAATAATTTTATGGACAGATATCCTTGTTACAGATATAGAGAAAAAAGAGAAAATTCAATATTCTAGATAATGTGTCTGCAGTAAGGATGTTATAAAATTGGTGCTCATATTTCACAAGAGGAGCAACTGTATGGCTGGAATTCAGATCTACAAGGTAAGAGTGTGAGTAAGTAGGTTCAGGTAAATTCTAAAATCAGTTGCAAAAAAAATCTGAGAACTATAATTTGCATTTTCCAAACACAAATATGAATGGACAGAATTTTAGACAGGTAGGGTTTCAGGTAAGACATAGTCCAATCAACAAAAAATTGCCATCAAGTAATATGGGAAAGGCTGGAATAGAGCTAGTTTAGGTGGAAAAATATTCAGCTTTGTTATATGAAATACCTATTCGATTGACTGTCAAGTTGGATACAAAGTCTGGAAAACAAAACTTTTAGAAAAGCTTAGGGATGGAGATATAAATATTCAAGTTATCAGCCGTAGATCTTATTTGAACCCATAAGACTGAAAGAGATCGTAAAGTGAGTAAGTCTTAGGAGGAAAACCAAAATCAGAATAAATAGTGGATGAAGCATGGGTAAAGGCTTAATAAGTAGGGCACCTACTTGAAAAACGTACTTATATATTTTTGTGAGTATTTTCTTACGTCACACTCCCATATAATTAAAAGCTACCTATTCTCAACCCAGAACTGAAATATCTATAGACGAATCAAATATATTTTACTATCTCTTAAAAATAAATATTTAGCACTAACTTAAAAATAAATATTGTATTTATTATACTAATATCTTCATAACAATATTTACTATTTGGAATTTTCTTAGTCATTATAATGTGAGGATATTATTTTCCCCTTCATATTCAAAAATACTCCTTATCAAAATTGAATTGACTACATAAAATTACATACAATCCTACATACAAAACACAGTAATCAGTGTCACGCATGTATATTAGCTTTTAGAAATGAAAAAAACAATCAAATGAGATGAGTGTGGTTGGCCCTCTTTGATATTCTGTACAGTCTTTCCTACAGTATTGTTGAATCTACTTTATTTCACTTAAGCATAAATTTTCCACAGGAAAGACTAAAAATATCCTAAACTGATTATTCTAGGTTTCAGCTTGAAGTCACAATAATGCTAATTTCTTCATGTGTCCAGTGGGATTTAGACTTGAGTGTCTCCCTTTAATTTTGGTTCTGATAATTGGAAACCTGTCTTGTTTCCTGTCTGTGGGTATTTTCTATGGGTATTATCTTCAGTTTGTCAGGCTGGAATCTTCCTTTGTCATTGATAACTCCTTTTTGAGAGATTGGAACACCTTTTCTGATTCACAGTCTCCTGTGTGGAACTCTGCAATACAACAAAATAGCTTCTATGAATGAAGTAGCTGCTTGCTGGCTGATCACCTCATCATTCTGTTGATCCTGAAACAACTTTCTCCAAATAACTTCCCTTTTGGCATTATTGCCATCTACTTCCATTTCTCTAATACTTATTCTCTAAAATTACACAGCTAGTTTTATCATTTGAGATCTTCTTTCTCGGGAGGATGCTTGTTTGTTTATTTACATAAGTATGTCCAGACTACCTATTAAAATGAGATGTTGTTCTTGATAGCAAGGATTCAGGGGTTAAATAAAACAAGCCCACAATTCCCTCTCTCATAGGGTATAATTGTAGTAAGTGGTCACAAACAATAAAAGAAGTCTAAGTAATCTGTTAGGTGGTATAACTGCTGTGCAGGATAATTTAGCAGAAAAAAAAAAGGCATGAAAGCTATGAGTGGCTACTTTACACAGAAGACACTACAGGAAGGAATGAGAGAAACAGAAATGGAATTGGGCCTATGGCAGACTGGGACTCATCCCAAGATTTTGCTTTAAGGGCATCAGCTGCACATTTCCCTTTCAATATAAAACATGAAGAACTGTAACTTTTCCTCTGGTCTGGATCTGTTGGAGGGGAATGCATTCAAAGTATCCTTCCCTAACTACTTTCATCTAGCAAAAATATTGCATGCTGAAATAATTTGATAACTCTAAAGAAGTCATTATTAGGGGCCAGCGCTGTGGCATAGTATGTAAAGCTGCCGCCTGCAGTGCCGGCATACCATATGGGCACTGGTTCGAGACCCGGCTACTCCACTTCTTATCCAGCTCTCTGCTATGGTCTTGGAGCAGCAGAACATGGCCCAAGTCCTAGGGCGCCTGCACCCACATGGGAGACCTGGAAGAAGACCCTGGATCCTAGCTTCGGATTGGCACAGCTCTGGCCCTGCGACTATTTGGAGGGTGAACCATCGGATGAAAGACCTCTCTCTCTCTCTCTTTCTCTCTCTCTTTCTCTTTCTCTTTCTCTCTACCTTTCCATTTCTCTCTTTGTAACTCTGACTTTCAAATAAATAAATAAATCTTTGCTTTATTTAAACTATCATAGGAGAGAGCTCCAAGATGGCGGAATAGGGAGGGAACTCACTGATAGTCAGGAAAAGATAGTTTAATAAGAGTGGAGATAGGCTGGTGCCGCAGCTCAATAGGCTAATCCTCCACCTGCGGCACCGGCACACCGGGTTCTAGTCCCATTTGGGGCGCCAGATTCTGTCCTGGTTGCTCCTCTTCCAGTCCAGCTCTCTGTTGTGGCCTGGGAGTGCAGTGGAGGATGGCCCAAGTCCTGCGCCCACATGGGAGACCAGGAGAAGTACCTGGCTCCTGGCTTTGGATCAGCATGGTGCGCCAGCCGCAATGGGCCAGCCACAGCGGCCATTGAAGGGTGAACCAACGGAAAAAGGAAGACCTTTCTCTCTGTCTTTCTCTCTCTCACTGTCCACTCTGCCTGTCAAAAAATAAAAATAAAAAATAAAGGTGGAGATAACTGTAGTCTCAGGGAAGAGTTAGGGAAAAAATTGCAGAGGAAACTCTTCCATAATTAGAGGGACATGGTGGACCTACGCGGAGGGCACAGGAGCCCACAGCTCAGGAGCCCAGATGCCAAGGGAGTCTCCACTGCAGTGCTGGAAAGGGAAGTGAGACAAAACCGCAGTAACCTGAGACACTGGCGGAAAAGTGGCAGGAAGAGCCTAGAGGGAATGAGGCTTGAAGCCCCATGCGGTAAAGTACACCAGCCTAACTAGAGGAGAGAAAAAAAAATAAAAGGGACCGGTACAGACACTATTCTCTCTCTCCACTCACCTTACAATGGGGAACACGAAAATAGAGCAGGAGGTATTTTGGACATACATAACAGCTGTGCCAGCTCAGGGCTGCACCCGCCCTAAGCCAGGCAGAAAAATCTGACTCTGGTGGGAGACATAACAGGAGACTAAGACCTAGTGAATGTGTGGAGCTTATGAACTGGGACTGTGGGAAAAAAAAAACAAACAAAAAAACTGAGGCTGTGTGGGAGAACTCACAGTGTGACTGAGAATGAGTAGTCTTGGTGGGAGGCGCCACAAATTCGGGCCTTGGCTACGTGGTGACAGACATTGCAGGGGAATCTGAGCTTACACTGAGGACTGCACAGAGCCTTTGTGTGGTGCTTGGGACAGAGCATGCACAGAGCCTTTGTGTGGTGCTTGGGACAGAGCAGAAATATATCCACTGGGGCTAGCACTCATGCACTGATTCCATCAAGGAGAAGAGCTTAGCTGAGTGGAATTACTTCCCTTCTGAATAGAGAGAGACACAGAGAGAGAGACTTACAAAGCCAAAACTGGGTGTGTCACCTTTGGCACACCCTTCACCCTGAAGAACTGAACAGAGCTCTCTGGCCACACCTACCACAAGCCTCAAGAGAGTCACCAAAGCAGACAGTCCACTTAATCTAGGGTCATAGTATAATGAGAAAAGCCACCACAGTGGAAAAAAAAAAAAAAAAAAAAAAAAAGGAAGAAACCAAAGTATATCTCCACAATGCCAAACAATAAATGCAGAAACTGAGGAAACAAGAGCAAGGAAGACTTCATGAGGCTCCCAAATGAAAATGACACTCCAATACAAGATTATGAACATGATGAGATAGAAGATATGCAAGATACAGACTTCAAAAATTTTATGATAAGAACATTTAGCAGTTCCCAAAAACAAATGCATGAGCTACAGAAATACTTACAAGACAGGACAGAAAAACTCTCTCATGAAAATGAAATCTTAAGGAGGAATCAAAATGAAATGAGGAATTTAGTAGAACATGAAATTGAGATATTGAAGAGAAACCAAAATGAAATGAAGAATTCAATAGAACAAATTAGAAACACATTAGAAGCCTTAAAACAGAATCAGTGAGGCAGAAGAGAGAATATCTCACTTAGAAGACAGAGGACAGGAAAGGATACAGTCAAACCAAGAAAAGAAGAGGAAATTAGAAATCTAAAAAATATTGTTGAGAATCTTCAGGGTACTATTAAAAAACCAACATTTTGGTTCTAGGAGTTCCTGAAGGCATGGAGAGGGAGAAAGGATTAGAAGGCCTTTAGCAGAAAAATTCCTAGGTTTGGAGAAGGAAAGAGGCATCCAAGTACAGAAAGCACATAGAACCCACAATAAACATGACCAAAAGAGATTCTCACCACGACACAATGTAATCAAACTCACCACAGTGAAACATAAAGAAAAGATTCCAAAATGTGCAAGAGAGAAATGTCAGATTACTCTCAGAGGATCTCCAATCAGACTCACAGCAGACTTCTCATCAGAAAGCCTACAGGCTAGGAGGGAATGGCGAGATATAGCCCAAGTACTAAGAGAAAAAAAACTGCCATCCCAGAATGTTATATCCTGCAAAGCTCTCATTTGTGAATGAAGGTGAAAGAAAGACCTTTCATAACAAACAGAAATTGAAAGAATTTGTCACCACTAGTTCAGCCCTGCAAAGGATGCTTAAAGATGTGTTACACATAGCAACACAGAAACACAGCCATCAATTTGAAAGAAGGTAAAGGAAGAAAATCTCTCAGTAAAAAAATCACAGGAAGTTCAAAGCATATATTAGAAATATCTTTGGGAAAATGGCAGGGCAAAGTCACTACTTATTAATAGTCACATTGAATGTAAATGGCCTCAACTCTCCAGTTAAAAGACACAGACTGGCTGAATGCATTAAGGAACAAAACCCATCTATTTGCTGCTTATCAGAAAAATTCTTTCCAACAAATATCCATGCAGACTGAAAGTGAAATGTTTGAAAAATTTATTCCTTGCAAAAAGAAACCAAAAAAGAGCTGGTGTATCCATCATAATATCAGACAAAATAAACTTTAACACAAAAACTGTTAAGAGAGACAAAGAGGGGCACTATATAATGATTAAGGGATCAATTCAACATGAAGATGTAACTATTATCAATGTATATGCACCTAATTACATGGCACCAGTTTATTTAAAAGATATGTTAAGGGACTTAAAGGGAGACTTAGACCACAATACAATACTATTGGGGGACTTCAATACTCCACTTTCAGCATTAGACAGATCAACCAGACAGAAGATGAACAAGGAAACAGCAGATTTAATCAACACTATTGCCCAAATGGATCTAACAGATATCTACAGAACTTCTAATCCTACACTTAAAGAATCTATATTCTTCTTAGCAGTACACAAAACCTACTCTAGGATTGACCACATAGTAGGCCATAAAGCAAGTCTCAGCAAATTCAAAAGAATTGGACTCATACCATGCAGCTTCTCAGACCACAGTGTAATGAAATTGGAAATTAGCAATTCAGGAATCCCTAGAGCATATGCAAACACATGAAGAATGAACAACATGCTCCTGAATGAACAGTGGGTCATAGAAGACATCAAAAGAGAAATCAAAAACTTTCTGGAAGTAAATGAAGATAACAACACAACATATCAAAACTTATGGGATACAGCAAAAGCAGTGTTAAGAGGAAAGTTTATAGCAATAGGTGCCTACATCAAGAAATTGGAAAGGCATCAAACAAATGTGCTATAAACGCATCTCAAGGATCTAGAAAAACTGCAGCAAACAAGACTCAAAACTAGTAGGAGAAGAGAAATAATTAAAATTAGAGAAGAAATAAACAGAGTTGAATCAAAAAAAAAATTACAAAAGATCAGCCAAGCGAAGAGCTGGTTTTTTGAAAAAATAAACAAAATGGACACCCCGTTGGCCCAACTTACGAAAAAAAAAAGAAGGGAAAAGACACAAATCAATAAAATAAGAGATGAAAAAGGAAATTTAACAACAGACACCACAGAAATAAAAAGAGTCATCAGAAATTACTACAATGAGTTGTATGCCAGAAAAGAGGGAAATCTATCAGAAATGGATAGATTCCTGAACACATGCAACCTACATAAATTGAACCAGGAAGACATAGAAAACCTAAACAGACCCATAACCAAGTCAGAAATTGAATCAGTTATAAGGGCCCTCCCAACAAAAACAAATCCCAGGACCAGATGGATTCACTGCTGAATTCTACCACACATTTAAAGAAGAACTAACTCCAATTCCTCTCAAACTATTCAGAACAATCAAAAAAAGAGGTAATCCTCCCAAATTCTTTCTATGAAGCCAGCATCACCTTAATCCCTAAGCCAGAGAAAGATGCAGCATTGAAAGAGAATTACAGACCAATATCCCTGATGAGCATGGATGCAAAAATCCTCAATAAAATTCTGGCCAATAGAATACAACAACACATCAGAAAGATCATCCACCCAGACCAAGTGGGATCTATCCCTGGTATGCAGGGATGGTTCAATGCTTGCAAATCAATCAATGTGATACACCACATTAACAAACTGCAGAAGAAAAACCATATGATTATCTCAATAGATGCAGAGAAAGCATTTGATAAAATAGAACACCCTTTCATGATGAAAACTCTAAGCAAATTGGGTATAGAAGGAACATTTCACAATACAATCAAAGCAATTCATAAAAAACCCATAGCCAGCATCCTATTGAATGTGGAAATGTTGGAAGCATTTCCACTGAGATCTGGTACCAGACAGGGATGTCCACTTGCACCAGTATTATTCAATATAGTTCTGGAATTTTTAGCTAGAGCCATTAGGCAAGAAAAAGAAATTAAAGGGATACAAATTGGGAAGGAAGAATTCAAGCTATCCCTCTTTGAAGATGATATGATTCTTTATTTAGGGGATCCAAAGAAATCTAGTAAGAGACTATTGGAACTCATAGAAGAGTTTGGCAAAGTAGCAGGGTATAAAATCAATGCACAAAAATCAACAGCCTTTGTATACACAAGCAATGCCATGGCTGAGAAAGAACTTCTAAGATCAATCCCATTCACAATAGCTACAAAAACAATCAAACACCTTGGAATAAACTTAACCAAGGACATTAAGGATCTCTACGATGAAAATTACAAAACCTTAAAAAAAGAAATAGAAGAGGATACCAAGAAATGGAAAAATCTTCCATGCTCATGTCCACTCTCAAAAGTAATTTATAGATTCAATGCGATGCCAATCAAAATCCCAAAGACATTCTTCTCAGATCTGGAAAAAATTATGTTGAAATTCATATGGAGGCACAGGAGACCTCGAATAGCTAAAGCAATCTTGTACAATAAAAACAAAGCCAGAGGCATCACAATACCAGATTTCAGGACATACTACAGGGCAGTTATAATTAAAGCGGCATGGTAGCATGGTACTGGTACAGAAACAGATGGATAGACCAATGGAACAGAATAGAAACACCAGAAATCAATCCAAACATCTACAGCCAACTTATATTGATCAAGGATCTAAAACCAATTCCTGAAGCAAGGACAGTCTATTCAACAAATGGTGCTGGGAAAACTGGATTTCCACGTGCAGAAGCATGAAGCAAGACTCCTACCTTACACCTTACATAAAAATCCACTCAACACGGATTAAAGATCTAAATCTATGGTTTGACATCATCAAATTATTAGAGAACATCAGAGAAACCCTGCAAGATATAGGCACAGGCAAAGACTTCTTGGAAAATACCTCTGAGGCACAGGTTAGAATGGCTTACATACAGAAATGAACTAACAACAGATGCTGGTGAGGATGTGGAGAAAAAGGGACACTAATCCACTTTTGGTGGGTATGCAAACTGGTAAAGCCACAATGGAAGTCAGTTTAGAGATTGCTCAGAAACCTGAATATAGCCCTACCATACAACCCAGCCATCCCATTCTTTGGAATTTAGCCAGAGGAAATTAAATTGGCAAATACAAGTTCTATCTGCACCTCAATGTTTATTGCAGCTCAATTCACAATAGCTAAGACCTGGAATCAACCTAAATGCCCATCAACAGAAAACTGGATAAAGAAATTATGGGATATGTACTCTATAAAATACTATACAGCAGTAAAAAACAATGAAATCCGGTAATTTGCAACAAGATGGAGGAATCTGGAAAACATCATGCTGAGTGAAATAAGCCAGTCTCAAAGGGACAAATATCATATGTTCTCCCTGATCGGAGACAACTGACTGAGCACTTAAAAGGAAACCTGTTGAAGTGAAATGGACACTATGAAAAACAATGACTTGATCAGCCCTTGTCCAGACTGTCGAGACACAACTTACTATTTTATTCCTTTTAGTGTTTTTTTTTTTTTTCGTTCAACTTAATACTTTTGCTTCAACTCTTTAATTAACACACAATTGTTCTTATGTGTTTAAATTTAACTGAAAAGTGATCCCTGTTAAATATAAGAGTGAGAATAAGAGAGGGAGGAAATGTACAGTTGGCACATGCTCACTCAGACTTATCCCTAATGGTAGAGCTAGAAACATACTAGGAGATTCCAATTTAATCCCATCAAGGTGGCATGTACCAGTGCCATCTTACTTGATAAAGTGATCGGTTTAAGTTCATAATTGATCTAAAAGGTGGGATTAAGTGTTAAAGGGATTACATAAATAAGACCAGTATCTGCAAATAATGGATATTATTAAAAAGGAGAGATTGATCCTACATGGGAAGTGGAATACACAGCAGACTCACAGAATGGCAAAAACCCTGAACACACTCTGGCCTCAGAATCAATCCTTAAGGCATTTGGATCTGGCTAAAAACCCCATGAGAGTTTCACAGGCATGGAAAGCCAAGACATCGTGGCAAAAAAAAAAATGACCTAAATGAAAGATCCCTGTGAGTGAGATCCCAGCGGAAAGAACAGGCCATCAAAGAAGGCAGTGCCTTTCTCTGAAGGGAGGAGAGAACTTCCACTTTGAATGTGGCCTTGTCTAAATAAGATTGGAGTGGGTGAACTCAGTAGGATACCATGGCTTTGGCAGCTCATGACAAGAGCTTTGCATGATTACTGACACCATAAATAAGAGTGTCAATTGTTAAATCAACAACAGGAGTCACTGTGCACCTGCTCCCCTTGTAAGACCTCTGCCCTTAGTGTGTTGTACTATGAGAATTAATGATTAAATGCTCTATACTTTGTGTGCCTCTGTGGGTACCGTCTGTTGATATCTTTACTTAGTATATATGAAGTTGATCTTCTGTATATAAAGATAATTGAAAATGAATCCTGATGAAGAATGGGATGGGAGAAGGAATGTGAGATGGGATGGTTGTGGGTGGGAGGGAGGTTATGAGGGGAAAAGCTGCTATAATTCAAAAGTTGTATTGTGGAAATTTATATTCATTAAATAAAAGTTGAAATGAAAAAATCTTTAAAAAAAGTTATTATTAAATTTTCAGAAAGATCGTAAGCTGATTGTTAAGCATATCCAATATTAAAACGTAAATGATCTAATTATAATATATATTGCATTAAATACAAAGGTAACAATTACTCAATATACATCATTATATAATATTTTACCATACCTTGCAATTAGCCAAACTTTTAATTTCTATTTTGTGCATATTCTAGAGCCATTACATAATATACAGCTTTGCATCTTTTCTCAACTCTGTGTTCATTCAGTCTCTGACTTGAAACTGGAAATGGTAGAAAAATGTAAATGATGGAAATTAGAAAACACTAAAAATCAGAACTTTTACTCATTGATAGGTGTAAAATATTTGAAGAAAATGTTAACAGTGAAGGTTCAATTTCAGTGTATTGTGTATGTAGTGACTTTATTGTGAATGGAACAAAGAGTTAAGGAAACCTTTTTGCATTGTTCAAAAAATTATCTAATCACGGGATGAAGTCATTCGTATCATTGACAAACATGATTTTCTGGTGTATATTTTCATTTTTACATTTTTTATTTTTTAACAAATGAAATATCAACCAACATTCATTTGAGAGCTCTGCACGTTCATTCATTAGTTAAAATCATAAGTTAGGGACAGATACAAAAGTTTGGCAAGCATCATCCAGAACATTGTAAAAAAATCAATTGACCATATGGAATTTATAATCAAGGATATGATGTATTTGTCATTTTTTAAATTAAGGATTTCCTATCCCTTATATCAGTTGTTTTTTTTTTTTACAAGGCAGTTTTTACAAAGAGCCAGTTATTAAGAAATTATCAATGTATTCCTTGTTTTCCCACTTATTTGAGATGCAGAGATGGGCAAGAGCAAGTGCAAGAGTGAGAGAGAGAGAAAGAGAGAGAGAGAAAGAGGTACTCCTATCTTCTGGCTCACTCCCTCAATGTCTGCAATGGCTACCTGAGACTGAGCAGATCTAAAACTAAGAACTAAGGACTCAACCCAGATGTCCCAAATGGGTGGAAGGAACACAATAATTCATTGAGCCATTACCACTGTCTTCCAGGGTCTGCATTGGCAGGAAATTGTAGTAAGGAGCTGTTGTCAAACATTACACCTGTGTGCTCTGTCCAATGTGGAACACAGGTTTCCCAACCCCTAGGCTAAACTCCCATCACAGCCACTATAATTTTGATGTTATGTGACCCATGCTGGATAAATCCATTACTTTCTGAACCTTGAAAGGGTGGGAGGTTAGTAATGAAATATTAAATTAACTGAGCATAGAAAAATATCATTAAAAGAAAATAAAGGCAGGGACATGAGGTCTACTTCAGTTCAGATAACTCTTGTTAGCTTAACAGAAGCCTTAACTGTCAGAAAAATTAAATAAGCCATTGAAATAATAAAGATTGGCATGCTATTTTATAAAATATTGGGCAAAACTATCCAAAGGCACTTTTTTAAAGAGTTATTTATTTATTTTAAAGTGAAAATTACAGAGAGAGAGGAGAGTCAGAGAGAGAGAGAGAGGTTTTCCATCCGCTGGTTCACTCCTCAATTGGCTGCAACAGCTGAAGCTGCGCTGATCCGAAGCCAGGAGCCAGGAGCTCCTTCCTGGTATCCCACGTGGGTGCAGGGGCCCAGGGACTTGGGCCATCTTTCCCAGGCCATAGCAACAAGCTGGATCAGAAGAGGAACAGCTGGGACTAGAACCAGTGTCCATATGGGATGCTGGCGTTTCAGGCCAGGGCTTTAACCCACTGTGCCACAGTGCTGGCCAAAAAGCATTTTTTTTTATTCTAAGACTATGTACACTTATTTCTTTCCCAAAATTTGGCTCACATTTGCATCTTATGATTCTGGGAATATAGTTTATTATGACATAGGTGAAAAAGTGAAGAAGGTCAAGGTATTGGCATGATTTTGAGTGCACATATTTCAAACCTTGCTGTGGAGCTTCCTGAAGTATTTATAGGCAGCTACCTTATATGGACTAATGCAAGAGCAGAGTTTGAACCTAAGAGTCAGAAGTCTGGACTTCTTGTGCAGATCAGCTCACTTCTCTGAATCTTAGTCTTCTCATTTAAAGCAGGAATAATCACCTTGCCCTGCTATGTCAGAGAAATAATGAAAGATCACACAAGTGAACAAAACAAATGGCACTATTTACATTGGAAATTTTCTTGCAAATTAAAGGTACATAGACATATAGTTATTATTTATAAAATCTCTTACCCCAAAGATGATTTTAGGTGAATGACACTATCAAACAGACAACACTATCTGTGCTGAGATACATTGAGTAATTAAGGAAGTTTAAGCATAAGAAATGGCACCTAGTTCATAATGGGCACTCAATTAACAGTTTTTTCCTAAGAATAAAGGAATAAGTAAGAATAAACAGTATATGTAGGCACTTTGATCCAACATACTGAAAATTAGTGCATAATACATAGCAAGTGTTTGTTACCATTTATACTACTTTATAGACAAATGTTAAAAATATTTACATTGTACTGCATTTGTGTCTGGAGCAACCATAAGGCATTATTGACGTTTCATAGTTCTGTTAAAATTTCACTGTAACATTTTATATTATCTTAACACATGGATTTGATTTTGGAAGTGATATGATAAGTACAAGTTTTTATCTCCCCTTATCTTTTCATGGACACCTGTCACAAACTTAAATTCAGGTAAAGAAAGATCACCTTTTCTAACAGAGGATGAAATCATTTTTCAAGCAAGTCATTCTACCCTCTTTTTTTTTTTTTTTTTGACAAGTGGACAGTGAGAGAGACAGAGAGAAAGGTCTTCCTTGGCCGTTGGTTCACCCTCCAATGGCCGCCATGGCTGGCGCACCGCGCTGATCCGATGGCAGGAGCCAGGTACTTATCCTGATCTCCCATGGGGTGCAGGGCCCAAGGACTTGGGCCATCCTCCACTGCACTCCCTGGCTACAGCAGAGAGCTGGCCTGGAAGAGGGGCAACCGGGACAGAATCCGGCGCCCTGACCGGGACTAGAACCCGGTGTGCCGACGCCACAAGGCGGAGGATTAGCCTAGTGAGCTGCAGCACTGGCCTGTTTATTTTTAAAACAAGTGGTGAAGATAGACTTTGTAATGAAGTACAGTAATTAATTTTTAAAAATATTATATTCATACATTTCCTGCAATGATTTTTCTTTAGACCCATTCAATATTCTACCCCATAAAATCTGTATGTATGTGAATACAACCTTGAACTGAAGCCATAGCACCATCTTTGGAGCAGTTGTAACTTTTTCATCACTGAGGGTAGCCTTTTGCCACTGCATTTACCCTGCTCACTTAGCTGCACTAATTATTTTTGCCAAATATTAGGCATTTGGGGATATGTACCAACTCCCAGTGCCAGGTCTGAGACTTTAGTAAGCATAGAGGGTATCAGTTTTCTGCAGACTACATCTGTCTTAGTTTAGGTTCCAAAACAATGAGACACAAAACAAAGATTGTATGCAGATTAGTTATTAAGAAAGCACACCCAGGAGAAAAAAAATGACTACAAGCATGGGAGAAGCAGGACAGGAAAAGTTAAGCAAGGATACAATTTCAAGACAAATCCACGATTCAAGCTTGATTCTATGCAGTGCAAGTTTGACAACTCAAGGTGAGGTAGCTGAACTATCATACTTCTGAGTTCTGTGATCTTAGGTTAAGGGTAACTTTGGACTTTGGGGACTCATGTTTGAACTAAGTGGTTTCTGTAGCCTGAAAGCAGTCTCCAGAAGAATTACATAAGAGAGCTTACAGGCAAATGCATATTGAACAGATAACAGAACTGGGATTGAAAGGGAACTGGATGAAACACTGACTGTATTTACTGCAGAGAATATCTAATAGATATAGCAATATTGAAGCAGTAATTCAGAGATAGTCTGAAGCCAGGCTGGCAATCATACCAACTTATGATTCAGAAAGTCTACAAGTAAAGTGCAGATCCTGATACAAAACAATAGGGTGGACAAAAACAAAACAAAACAAAACAACATATCATATTTGTCCCTTTGGGACTGGCTTAATTCTTCACTCAGCATGATGTTTTCCAGATTCCTCCATCTTGTTGCAAATGACCGGATTTCGTTGTTTTTGACTGCTGTATAGTATTCTATAGAGTACATGTCCCATAATTTCTTTATCCAGTCTTCTGTTGATGGGCATTTGGGTTGGTTCCAGGTCTTAGCTATTGTGAATTGAGCTGCAATAAACATTAATGTGCAGACAGCTCTTTTATTTGCCAATTTAATTTCCTTTGGGTAAATTCCAAGGAGTGGTATGGCTGGGTTGAATGATAGGGTTATATTCAGGTTTCTGAGGAATCTCCAGACTG
The DNA here is from genome assembly GCF_051225735.1 of Oryctolagus cuniculus. Classification (NCBI taxonomy): domain Eukaryota; kingdom Metazoa; phylum Chordata; class Mammalia; order Lagomorpha; family Leporidae; genus Oryctolagus; species Oryctolagus cuniculus. The sequence goes on along the minus strand of NC_142872.1, from coordinate 138,805,456 downwards.
ACTTCCACAGTGGCTTAACCAGTTTGCATTCCCACCAACAGTGGGTTAGTGTCCCTTTTTCCCCACATCCTCTCCAGCATCTGTTGTTGGTAGATTTCTGAATGTGAGCTATTCTAACCGGGGTGAGGTGAAACCTCATTGTGGTTTTGGTTTGCATTTCCCTGATTGCTATTGATGCTGAACATTTTTTCATGTGTCTGTTGGTCATTTGGATTTCCTCTTTTGAAAAATATCTATTGAGGTTCTTGGCCCATCTCTTAAGTGGGTTGTTGGTTTTGATGTTGTGGAGTTTCTTGATTTCTTTGTAGATTCTGGTGATCAACCCTTTATCTGTTGCATAGTTTGCAAATATTTTTTCCCATTCTGTCGGTTGCCTCTTCACTTTCTTGACTGTTTCTTTTGAGGTGCAGAAACTTCTCAATGTGATGCAATCCCAAATGTTAATTTTGGCTTTGATTGCCTGTGCTTCTGGGGTATTTTCCAAGAAGTCTCTGCCAGTACCTATATCTTGCAGAGTTTCTCCACTGCTCTCTAATAATTTGATGGTGTCAGGTCATAGATTTAAGTCTTTAATCCATGTTGAGTGAATTTTTGTGTAAGGTGAAAGGTAGGGGTCTTGCTTCATGATTCTGCACATGGAAATCCAGTTTTCCCAGCAAGATTTATTGAATAGACTGTCCTTACTCCAGGGATTGGTTTTGGATCCTTGATCAAGTATAATATCATATGTTCTCCCTGATTGGTGACAACTAACTGAGCACCAAAGGGGAAACCTGTTGAAGTGAAATGGACACTATGAGAAACAGTGACTTGATCAGCTCTTGTCCTGACTGTTGATGTACAATTTAATACTTTATCCATTTTAGAATTTTCTCTTTGTTTTGTTCTAGTACTATTGGTTGAACTCTGTGATTAACACACAATTATTCTTAGGTGTTTACATTTTAACTGAGAAGTGATCCCTGTTAAATATAAGAGTGGTAATAAGAGAGGGAGGAGATGTACAATTTGGGACATGCTCAATCGGACTTGCCCCAAATGGTGGAGTTAGAATCATGCCAGGGGATCCCAATACAATCCTATCAAGGTGGCAGGTACCAATGCCATCTCACTAGTCCAAGTGATCAATTTCAGTTCACAATTAATCACACTGATAGGTCTAAGAGTCAAAGGGATCACACAAACAAGACTAGTGTCTGCTAATACTAGCTGATAGAATCAAAAAGGGAGAGAATGATCCATCATGGGAAGCGGGATACACATAGACTCATAGAATGGCAGATGTCTTAAATAGCACTCTGGCCTCAGAATTAGCCCTTAAGGCATTCGGATATGGCTGAAGAGCCCATGAGAGTATTTTAGGCATGGAAAGCCAAGACACTCTGGCAAACAAACAAACAAACAAACACCTAAATGGAAGATCTCTGCGAGTGAGATCCCAGTGGAAAGAACAGGTCATCAAAGAAGGAGATACCTTTCTCTGAAGGGAGGAGAGAACTTCCACTTTGACTATGACCCAGTTGGAATAAGATCGAAGTCGGCAAACTCAAAAGGCTTCCATAGCCTTGGCAACTCATGACTAGAGCCTAGGGAGATTACTGACACCGTAAACAAGAGTGTCAAATTGTTAAGTCAACAACAGGAGTCACTGTGTGCTTACTTCTCATGTGGGATCTGTCCTTAATGTGTTGTCCAATGTGAAGTAATGCTATAACTAGTACTGAAACAGTATTTTACACTTTGTGTTTCTGTGTGGGTGCAAACTGATGAAATCTTTACTTAATATATACTGAATTGATCTTCTGTATATAAAGATAATTGAAAATGAATCTTGATGTGAATGGAATGGCAGAGGGAGTGGGAGATGGGAGGGATGTGAGTGGGAGGGAAATTGTGGTGGTGTGGAAGCCATTGTAATCCATAAACTGTACTTTGAAAATTTATATTTACTAAATAAAAAAATAAAAAAAGAAGATTCTTCAAACTAGTGAAATTAGCTGTGGTTATTGTTTTTAAAGATTTATTTATTTGAGAGGCATATTTACAGAGAGAGAAAGACATAGAGAGAGATAAAGAGAGAAGTTTTTCATTTGCTGGTTCACTTCCCAAAAGGTCACAACAGCCAGAGCTGGGCTCATTTGAAGCCAGGAGCCAGGAGTTCTTCCAGGTCTCCCATGTTACTATTTAAAGCATAACCATGCTTGGCAGAAGGGAAATTATTAAGAGTGCTAATCTTTTATTTCCTGTCTTACTGACCCAAGTATATATGTATAGCAATTCTTTGTCTATTCCTAGCCCTTAAGTATCTTCTTTGTTTTCCTATTGAAGCTATTAATTTAGTTGAACTATTTTTTAAGTAAAATTCATTACTCTTTGCATACACCATGCATAGGTATCTGATAATGAAAATTAGCAACATATAAAAAATGAAAGTATTCCACATATTCAAAGGAGTAACCCTGGAGAGAGGCTTACAGATGTTTTCCCCTCCTATACTTTTGCATTAGCAACAACAAAATCAGTGTAACTGTTCAAAGGTATATATGCAATCTTTCATAAATAAAATATATTTAAGCAATAATAAAATAATGAAATAATAATAAAGACATGTGTAGAGTGATTGATGTTATTGATTAAATGTTTTAAAATTTTTCTTATTTATAAAAGGGGAACAAATTTCATGTATTTTATATATACAGTTTCAAGAGCATAATGATGGCTGGCATTCCTTTGTGTCAGAAAAGATACATGGTATGATTTCGACTTTTTAAAATTTGTTGAGACTTATTTTATTGCCTAGCATATGGTCTGTCCTAGAGAAAATTTCATGCACTGATGAAACGAATGTGTATTCTGAAGTTGTGGCATGAAGTGTCCTGTAGATAGTAATCAATCGGGTCCATTTGTTCTATAGTGTAGATTAGCTCTGTTGTTTCTTTGTTCAATTTTGTCTAGTTGACCTGTCCATTGATGGAAGTGCAGTGTTGAAGTCCCCCATTATTATTCTATTGGAGCCTATGTCTCCCTTTAGTTCCATTACATTTGGTTTAAATAACCAGTGCCCTAGTATTGGGTGTATGTATATTTAGTATTGTCACTTCTTCCTGTTGAATGGTCCCCTTTTCTATTACATAATACCCTTCTTTGTATTCCAGCATTTATCTTGTGCATATTTTAGGACCTTTTTTTTACACTTTACTTTTGAAAGTTTGACCACAATGTGTTGTGAAGATTTTTTCTGATCATGTCTGTTAGGAGTTCTCTTTACTTCCTCTACTTGAATGTCTATATCTTTCACCAAATTAGGGAAGATTTCTGCTGTTATTTCATTGAATAAGTCTTATATCCTGTCTTTCCACACATAGATCTAGGAACCCCCCAAGATACATATGTTTGGTTGTTTGATAGTATCTCATGAATCTCAAACAGCATTTTTGATTTTTCTAATTTTTCTTTGCCTTTTTTCTTTGCTCTAACTGAAATTTATCCAAAGATGTGTCTTCCAGCTCAGATAGTCTTTATTCTGCCTCACTAAGTCTGTTTTAAGGCTTTCCACTCTAATAAATTCTTCATTTCTAATAATTCAGTTTGATTTTTCTTCAATATTTCTGTCTTCTAGCAGAATTTTTCATCATATCATGGATGGATTTCTTTTTTTTTTTTTTTTTTTTTGACAGGCAGAGTGGAAAGTGAGAGAGAGAGAGAGAGACAGAGAGAAAGGTCTTCCTTTGCCGTTGGTTCACCCTCCAATGGCCGCCACGGCCGGCGCACTGTGGCCGGCACACCGCGCTGATCCAATGGCAGGAGCCGGGTACTTATCCTGGTCTCCCAGGGCCCAAGCACTTCTTCCACTGCACTCCCTGGCCACAGCAGAGAGCTGGCCTGGAAGAGGGGCAACTGGGACAGAATCCGGCGCGCCAACCGGGGCTAGAACCCGGTGTGCCGACGCCGCAAGGCGGAGGATTAGCCTAGTGAGCTGCGGCACCGGCTTATGGATGGATTTCTTTAACTTGAGTATTTGTCTCTGTGTTTTTGAGTAATATTATGATTATTATTTTGAATTCCTTTTCATGCATTTCATTGGTCTGTCCACACTTTCTAATACTGAAATGTTATATGATCCTTTTGGGGAATCATACTATCTTCCTTGTTCATGTTTCTTCTACCTCTATGTGTTTTTTTAGGCATTTGTGGAAACACTAGGTTTTCTCTTCAGAAGACTTTCTTGTCTTTGATATATGCCACTATATCTTAGTGTAGTATCTGATCCTTTAATAGATATCCAGAGGTATGTGCTGGATGGGTCCAGGGAACTCTAGCTACTTCTTAAAGGTGGGGAAAGAGTCCAGAGTGACACCCAAGTTGGGCATGGTATATCTCCTCTAACATGTGCAAAGGGGAGAGTATGATAATATTGACTGATATGTTCACAGTGTCAGCCCCTCTCTGCCTAGGTTAACCAGCTGCTCAAAGTGAGCCCACAGTGTTATGCACTCCACCCTCTCAGGTGCCTGACCTATACAAATGATCTGTGAGCTCCTCGTTGTGCACATGGAGCTGTCTGTGATGAATGACTTCAGCATTCAATTAATTCTGATGCTTTGAAACCAGACTCAGTGATTGCCCAAAGACCCAAACATACCCTATTGTATGCCCTATCAGACAGTCACAAGATTTCCAGTCACAGGGGGCAGGGGATCCACTCTCAGGCCTGCACAGCTCCTCATCCATGGAGAGAGCTGTGGCATTTCCTGGAGCCAGCTGCCTGCCAGAGGTCAGTCTGTGCTCCGCCTTGGAAAGTTGAGTCAGGGCACCGTGATAGAGTGAGTGGAGGGGAGCACTTCACTAGCCTAAGTTTGTGCTCCATCCCCCACCAATCTTCCAGGCCAGACTCAAAGTCACTGGGTACCACAAATTTATTCCTCTGACAAATCCTCCAGAAGCTCAAGGGCTTCAGCAGCCTCTACTCATCTTATTAAATGACACTTCTTCCCTAATGGTCACTGGGTGTCCCCCTCAGTAGGGGGAGAAGAGTAAAGCAACGTGCTTTCCCTTCATGGGATTTGGTGCGTCCCCTGGCTTCCCCTACCCCTGCCACTGCCCCCACCAGTGCTTCAGGCAGGACTCAAAGTCAGTGAGGACCACAAGGTTCTCCATTAAACAATATCATCAGTGGCACAGGCTCCACAGGTTTCTCTCACCTTGCTCCAAGATGATGGTATACCCTACAGCCATAGCTGTGGGGCTATGGGAGTCACCAGTGGTGACCCACCTGCTGTTGGGTGATTGTACTGTCAGTGCTACTTCATGGCATCTCTCATCTTCCTGTATTCTTTCCATTACAAACTTCTGTCCAACTGTCTGCTGGGAATACTCTTCCCCACTTTTTCTTCTTTTACCTTCCTTTTGTCAAAATCAGTATGTCTTTTTCTGATTCAGCAATCTTGGATCTCTAGTTTGTGTTGATTAATTCTTGACTCTTCAAAACAGTTTTGTCCCATTTTCCTGAAATTTCCCTTGCCTTCTCAGTCTTTTTCCAGTATTCACCTTCTTCTTTCATCCTCATAAAACATCTATATTTCTCAATATTAAGAATTTAAAACTTCTTATCTTTATTCTTTTCTTCTTCTTTCACAAATGTGAATGTCAGGCCCAATAAATTAATTATATTTCCACTATGCCTGATAGTTGATTAAATGTCTTTCATACAGATCTCTCCTTTGGATCATCAATAACTTCCCAATTACTGACTTTTATTCTCATTTTACTGTTCACCATAAACCTCCTGCTTCAACAAAACATCCAGTGTGATGTTTCATCCTAAAATGTAATAATGTCTCCTACTTGGCAGAATATATAAATTGATCTTCCCAGTTTTATGGATGGAATCATTTATGGATGGACACCTTAAATTATTCTTGTCTTTTTATGTCAGTATCCCAAAACTCTACTTCACCCAAATGCAGTTCCAGAGTCTTCAAGTCTGGGAGCCTGCTGCACCCTCTGTGGTTAGTATGTTTCCCAGTTTCATACTGACTTATCCATTGTCATATTATATTATAATTATCTGTTTGCTCATCTGTTTTCCTTTTGGCCCTTAAGGAAAAAGCCCAGATTTTGAGAGTTTACATCCTTTAACTTCTAATTTTAAATTTGTTGTGTGAGAGTTTTGCAAATGACTATTTATTGAAATAATGGACTAACTTTTCCTAGGGAAAATGTTTCTTGGTTTATTCCAATGTTTCTTAGCTTTCCCTAGAAACTTCTGTGTTTCTCAGCAGAAAATAGAGAAAATATTCAAAAGGCAAATTTTGTTTGTATTTTCTTCTTCCACTCCTTCCATTAACTCTTCAGTGTCCTTACCAATTTAACCTGCAAATCTTACTTATTTTTGAATAACAAAGAATAATCAGAACTGCAGTATATGATAATCTGGCAAAAACAGTAAAGCATTCACATAAATTATGACAATGTACTTAGAACAGGACCTGGAATATATATGTTCAATATGTTAGCTATAGTATTATTATTTATTATTACTACTGCGTCAGCTACAATTGCAAACATCACTACTACAGCATTCTCAGAATGTGGTAATGCTTATGATGATTCCATCAATGTTTGATCTAAGCATCCTGCTATGCAGATTATACATGCCCTTGCAGTGCAGAACTTGGAGTATACTTGTGGAGATTTATTGCTGATATTAGTCATCAGAAACTATCAGCTGTGAGCTTTGAGAAATTTTACTGAAGAATAGATCATTATCTTAAACACAACCTTAGTGTTACTGGGGGTTACGCTCAGCCTTTTTAGCACTATTTCTGCTCCAGCTCCCAAGAACCTCAGTGAGAGCTGAGTGTAGGTAGTAAACAAAGAGAAGTGTGATGTTGTACCTGTGCTACCAGCACTGGCCTTCTTGGTATAGAAAGTCAACTTGGTGACTGAATTGTCCTGAAACAGCCTGTTATATCGTATGAATATCATAAATTAATATAATTCTGTGTAATCTCTTTGCTCCCTGTTACATACCTACTTTGAATTTCAGACCTTTTTGATCTAACAGCACTACCAACTACAGTGTATGATACCAGTGGAAAAAGTGGAAGGAAGCAACATCTGCAGAAATAGGGTGTGCTAGCTATATTTGTTTTTCTATTGAGACCATTCTTTGGCCTTCTTATATGTGTTCAGTTTGGGATTCTCTATTATCCAAGAGCAAGCATGAAAGACCTCATATATGTTGTAATGCCCAGAAGAATAAAATATTGTAAGTCCTAAACTTTGTTTAGGAAATGCTACATGTTTACTGTATAAAATCTGGTCAATAATAGATTGAAAAAAAAAAAATTCCCGACTGCAGGAAGCTTCTTCCTAATGGTTTAAACAGATAATGAAAGAGTAAACACAGAAATAGTCACAATTTGAAAGAAACATCCTTAATGGGATAGAGATTCTACTTAGAGTAAAAGCTTCTCTGAGCAAGTGCTATTTAAGTGAATATTAGAGGACAACAAAGACAGCAATACAGAAAGAGAAATATCCAGGAGAGAAGAAAACGGTCCATGTAAAGTATCATGATGAGTAATGTGTTCTGGAGACTATAAGGATCAAAGAGTCCTAAGTCATAACGATAGATGAAAACAATAGATTATATAGATGTTCAACTAAATAAGGCCCACATCATATGGGGCCTTTGAGATTCATCCAAAAATGGAGTGAAAAGCCATTGGGTTTTTGCTGTTTAGGATTACTCCTTATTGTACAACTTGTGTGGTGTGGTGTGGAGGAAATCACTCTGAAGTGTTGTGATCCTTTTTCCCAGTTGGGGCATTTTATGAAGTGGCCTCCACAATTGATGAGTGTGTTCATAGGAGGCAAACGTGGCAGCCCCCTGCTTACACTTGAAAATGTAAACAATCAATATGGCTTCTCTCCGCCATCTGTAGGTCCAGTTGAGGGGATGGAGAAGACACAGAAAGACCATGGCATGCCCAACCTCTCTGCCCATTACCCTACAATTTCTTTTTCTTTATGCTTGGTGGTTCAAATATAGTTCACCAAGTTTCCCTGCCTGCCACTGTCCACAGTTCTGTGGGTTCACAATCTCTCACCTTGTTCGCTGGGGTGGGGGGATGGTGCCTGTCTCCTTGCTCATTCCCTGCACCCCTCCTTCGCTACATGTTGGCCACCTCTCCCTCCTCTCTGCTCCCCACAGCGTGGACATGAGCAGTCTCTGATGGACTCCAGGGCCACTCTGTGTGAACTTTTCACAATTATGCTGCCTGCTTGTATCCCTTTGGCTACCTAACTATCCATTTTTCCCTGTGTGACTTGGAAAGCTCTGCTGCTATACTGCCATCTTGCCCTGGACTCCATTCTTTTTTTTTATTGTATTCTTCCCTAATAAATGGAGAACAATTTGTATCTTCAATACTAAAATAATGCCTGGTAAATGGTAAGATCTTAATCAATGTTTGTAAATTGAATTCATAAATTCAGAGTTTTTAAAGGGGAGTTATATTTTTATTTTCACTTAACATCCAGAACTTAAAATAGTGCCTTGATTACTTAAGTGCAGCTCAGAAAACAAAAAATAGTAATATACATATCTCTCCCCTCTCTCTTCCCAAACACTGGCCCTAAGTGGGATTCATTCATAGACTGGGAATCTTTCTGTGAGTAACTGTGACAGACAGTGGATTCAGTGGCAAATATTTCTTATACCCTTACTTCCTAGACTACTTCATAAATTCCATGTCCATCAAGATAATTTTGTTGTAAATAAGGCCTTCTATGGATATAAGCTCATAACAATTCACTACATATGACTATATGGTTAAAGAAATTACATAAATAAAGTTAAATACAAAGTCCAAAAGGACTGGAATTAGAAAACACCACATCGTTTTTTGTATATAAAAGTGTATAGTGTCTTATTCTTACTAACATGGTTGTATCTCTAATCATGTTGAACATTTCTTTAATTTTCTCAATAAAACCTGGAGATAGAAATTTTACATATATGAGAAATGGTGACTTGATCAGCCCTCACCCTGACTGTTGATGAGCAACTTAATATGTTATCCCTCTTAGTATTTTTTGTTTGTTTGTTCTACTTAATACTTTTGGTTGAATACTGTAACACAATTCTTCTTAAGTGCTGAAACTTAACTGAAAAGTGATCACTGTTAAATATAAGAGTGGGAATAAGAGAGGGAAGAGATGTGCAATTCGGGACATGTTCAAGCTGACTTACCTCAAACGGTAGAGTTAGAAACTTACCAGGGGATTCCAATTCAATCCCATCAAGGTGGCATGTACCAATGCCATCTCACTAGTCCCAGTGATCAATTTCTGTTCACAATTGATCATAATGATAGGACTAAGAACCAAAAGGATCATATAAACAAGAATAGTGTCTGCAAATACTAGCTGATAGAATCAAAAAGGGAGAGAATGATCCAACATGGGAAGTGAGATACACAGCAGACCCATAGAATGGCAGATGTCCTAAACAGCACTCTGGCCTCATAATCAGCCCTTAAGGCATGTGGATCCGGCTGAAATGCCCATGAGAGTATTTCAGGCATGGAAAGCCAAGACACTCTGGGGAAAAAAAAAAAAAAAAAAACCTAAATGAAAGATCTCCGCGAGTGAGATCCCAGTGGAAAGAACAGGTCATCAAAGAAGGAGGTACCTTTCTCTGAAGGGAGGAAAGAACTTCCACTTTGACCATGGCCTTGTCTAAATATGATCAGAGTTGGTGAAGTCAGGGGCCTTCCATAGCCTTGGCGACTCATGACAAGAGCCTAGGGTGATTACTGAGGCCATAAACAAGAGTGTCAATTTGTTAAGTCAACAACAGGAGTCACTGTGCACTTACTCCTCATGTAGGATCTCTGTCCTTAGTGTGCTGTACATTGAGATTTAATGCTATAACTAGTACTGAAACAGTATTTTTCACTTTATGTTTCTGTGTGGGAGCAAACTGTTGAAATCTTTACTTAATGTATGCTAAACTGATCTTCTGTATATAAAGAGAATCGAAAATGAATCTTGATGTGAATGGAAGGGGAGAGGGAGTGGGAAAGGGGAGGGTTGTGGGTGGGAGGGACGTTATGGGGGGAAGCCATTGTAATCCATAAGCTGTACTTTGGAAATTTATATTCATTAAATAAAAGTTAAAAAAAAGAAATTCTACATATAAAAAATAAACATAAATGGATAAATAGAGAGAAAGATATTTTACACCAAAATGACCCTACTATCAATGAAGGACAAAACCAAAAATAATACTTTTCTAATCAAATTCATTTTATTGAGCCTCATGCCTATTTATTTTCCAAATTTTTGTTATATACATTGTTTTGGTTATATACAATGTTTTGGTTATATACATTTTTTAAATGAATACCCTCCTAAAATAAAGAATATCATCTGCAAGAATTTTCTTCAAATATGTAAATTCAACTTGATCATTTGTGTGCATTATAAAGTTTAAATTGTGTACTTCAGTAGTTAGACATGAATAAGTGATGGGAAGGAACAGTTTTGTACTGTTGTGTTAAAGATAATATTTGATGTATATTTTATCTTCTGTAGCTTTTCCATGCAGTGAAGCATTTGTAGTACCTTATTTAATCTGTCACTGTTACATACCAGGAATCCCCTAAAGGCAAAAAACAGTGTAAAGATAACAAAAGGAATAGAAAAATAAAACAAAGCTAAAAGCTTTTATCATTCCATCAATATTTTTCTGTGTCCCCAGGCTGTTCCCCTCCCCTATCTCTAATAAATGAGTCCTAGTAAATATTGAAACTTTTATCCTGAAGTTGGCAACAAAATGGATAAACCTAGAAAATTTTCTGAGCTGGCACTTCTTATTTTTGAGTGGTTTAACCCAAAATCTTGTGATGTATCTTCAGTAATAAAAAAATCTAAGTATGATATTACAGTGTGTAATACTTCTGGAATGTGAGACTAATTATTTCCTCTAAAATTTGATTAGTTTCAAATGAATAAGTAATAGATCTTCATGTGTCATACTTTAAACCTTTTCTGTCATGCAAGGCTTTATATCATGCAGGGTACGTACTTATATCACAAATTTAATGTACACTCAACTTCTCTATTTGTTAGATAGGCAAATTTAAGATGATCATTGACAAAGAATTTATTATTCACATTAGTTTTCTAGGTGGAATATATGGGATACTTATGACTTATCATACTTATATTTTATTCAGGCTGAAATATATGATTTTTAATAAATGTGCTACTTATTCTTCTCTGAATTAGACATTTACAATAAAAAAATTGATATAATAGACCTGTGAAGTAGAGATTTTTGTGTGGACCTCTAAATAGTGCTTCTGTATGTATGAAAAAAGAGAAAGGACAAAATGATTACAGTCATTTTTATTTAGAGTAAATAAATCTTGCATAAGTCTACTGTTTGCTAGCCCTACTTCCATAGTCCAGGTTCAGGTCCTCAATCTCTCTAAACCTACACTATTTTCCTTCAGATCTAGAATGTGCTTGCTGTCAAAGTGGGCTTATCAAAAGCAAATATAACTTGCCAGTATTGCTCCAAACTCATAATTTGTTTATCAAATACAAAATGACATTCAAAGTCTGAAAATGATCTGTTTACTGCCTCCATCTCTATATTCCCTTTTCTACAATGTCATGTGGAATTATTTTCCCTAGGATGTCCTTTATGTCCTTTCCAAATCCCATTCTTACATTCCTTTGCACTGTTTGGAGATTTCCTGCTTAAGGAAATCTTTGCTCTTTACCTTCCCACCAGATTTGGTGGCTCTCATCTCTGTTCTCATGCAGTCCTATTTGTCTGTATCTTAAAGTACTCAGCCTTGGTATTTTGTTTATGTGTTGCCTTTCACATTGGACTATGATCCAAGGTCTGGAAAGTATATATCAAGAAAGAAGTGCTGGGCCGGCGCCACGGCTCACTAGGCTAATCCTCCGCCTGCAGCGCCAGCACCCCGGGTTCTAGTCCCAGTCGGGGCACTGGATTCTGTCCCGGTTGCCCCTCTTCCAGGCCAGCTCTCTGCTGTGGCCCAGGAGGGCAGTGGAGGATGGCCCAAGTGCTTGGGCCCTGCACCCGCATGGGAGACCAGGAGAAGCACCTGGATCCTGGCTTCGGATCGGCGAGGCATGCCGGCTGCAGCAGCCATTGGGGGTGAACCAATGGAAAAAGGAAGACTCTGTCTCTCTCTCTCACTGTCCACTCTGCCGGTAAAAAAAAAAAAAAAAAAAAAAAAAAAAAAAAAAAAAAAAAAAAAAAAAGTGCTTTTATCTGATATGAGGTTAACAGAGTACTATGGCATAGAATACCATAACCTTAGCTTATTTATTTTTAAATTTGTTTATTTTAAATTATGCATATATTATGCATTCTAAATTTCCTCAACTGGAAGCAGAAACAGTTGTTAGTATTAGGGTGACTTATCATCCAATCATAATGGGAAAATTTTACTAGCATAGCATGTAGGGGAAACTTCTTTTGAATCTTAGTGTGCTTGGCCAAAAAGAAAATTTCACTTCCTAAGATCTGCTGTGAACAAATGTGAACATTTATTTTAGCATGATTAATTTATCTTAGCTTATAATAAGCGTGATTTGTTGAGGATGTATGATATTTCATATGTATATGTTTTACAAACCAAGTTTAATGTAATACATATTTCTACCTTAGAAAATATTAGTTATAAACATTTTTATGTATTTTAGAGAATTGCCCATAGTAATATAATACAGGGTGACAGAGATGGGACTGAAACTCCGGGGTTTTCCTGTGCCCTTAATTATATTACACCGTCTCAATAATGAGTTTCACTTGGTATTTATGTTAAAGTGTCTGCTCCACTTCCAATCCAGATTCCCTGCTGATGGTCTAGAAAAAGAAGTGGGAGATGGCCCAAATGCTTGGGCTCCTGCCTTGCAAATAGGAGCCCTAGATGAATTTCCTGGTTCCTGGCTTCAGCCTGGCTCAGCTCTGGCCATTGTAGCTGCTTAGGCAGTGAGCCAGTGGATGGAAGATCTTTCTCTCTCTCTCTCTCTTCTCTATGTGCCTCTCCCTTTCTGTAACTCTGCCTTTCAAAAAATAAGTAAATGTTTTCGAAAAAAGAATGCTAAATTTGATTGCACTGAGTTAAAAACTTTGGGGTATCAAGTGATACTGTCAGAGGACTGTAAAGAAAGCCCACATAATGGGAAATATTTTAAAATCATGTATCTGGAGATGAGGGATTAATATTTGGAATGTGTAAAGAACTGCTGTAACTTCACAGCAACAACAGCAGCAACAAATCAACCTAAATTAAAAAATGGAATAAGGATTTAATTAAAAAATTCTCCAGAGGAGCTGTAAATTCCTTTAAGCACAAGGAAAGATGCTCATCATTCTTAGTCATAAGAAAAATGCAAATCAACATTCTAGAGAGACATACTTCATACCTGCTGGAGATGGCTACATTAAACACACACAGGGAGAGAAAATAACAAGCATTGGTGAGGATGAGGAGAAATAGGAATCTTGTGCATTGCTTCTTGGAATATAAAATGTTGGCACAGCTGTGAAAAACAATTTAAACGTTCCTCAAAAAGTTTAATTAGTATATGATTCAGTGTTTACACTTTTAGGTATGTGCCCCAAAGAATTGAAAACCAAAAGTTAACCAAATACTTGTACACCATGTTCATACTAGCAGCATTGATAATAAACAAAAGATGGAAACAACTGAAGTGTTATCAATAGAAGAATGACTAAACAAAATGATATATGCATATAATGCATTATTATTTAACCATAAAAGGAGTGAAGCCTTAATAAAGCTATAGTATGGATGAAACTTGAAGTCTTCATGCTAAGTGAAATAAATCAACCAAAAAGCAAATATTATATGATTCTACTTATATAAATCATCTAGGATAGACAAATTCATACAGATAGAAAGTGGGTTAGAAGTTACCAGGGACTGCTGCAGGGAGAAATGGAGAGTTATAGCTTAACCATTCCAGGTTTTTGTTTGGTGCAATGAAAAACTTGAGAACATAGGGATGATGGTTCAACCAAATCATAAATGTAAATATTGTCACTGAATTGTACACTTAAAATGGTTAAATTGCAAATCATAGGCCAGTATAGACTAAAAGAAAATTAATAAAATTAAGACAATGAATTTGAAAATATGACTAGTATTAAAATGTTTCTAGAAAAGCAAAAGTAACCCAGGTGCATATTGCGGTACAGTGGGTTAAACCACAATTTGTGTTGCCTGTGTCATATATCAGAATGTTCATTACCATGTTATTTTTAGTAGCCAAAAAAAAAAAAAAAAAAAAGGAAATAACCTAAATCTGTGTTGGCAAGCAATTGTTAATTGAAGTTATCTATATCTAAGTCTATGTAGTACAAACAATGTTTTAAAATTACTATATGGCCATATGGAATATATAATTTAATATTTAACATTTTTTGCATTGGCAATAAAGTTGGCCAAAAATTGCTTTAGTCTATGGTATTATAAAATATTTTTAAAAGAAATAGCATAATCAAAAATTATTTTGCTGTGTAATTCAGGAAAGCTGGTTATAAAATCCTTCATATTTTAAAAAATTATATTTTTAATTTAAAAAACAGAGATACAGATAAAGAGAGACAGATAGGTATTTCCTATCTGCTGGTTCAGTCCCCAAGTGCCCACAACAAAGGCTGGATCAGATTCAAGCCAGGAGATGGGAATCAATCTGCATTTGCCACTTGAGCCATAACCTGTGACCTCCCATGTTGTACATGATCAGGAAATTGCAATCAGAAATTCCCATAGGACTTAAACCCAGGCACTCTGATATGGGATATAGGCATCCAAACTAGTGTCTTAACCACTCCACCAAATGCCTAGCCTGAAATTCTTCATTTTAAATAATTTTATAACAAAATAATTAGTGATGAGTATTGCCAGGGATTTTTTTCATTTGTTCTAGTAATATTGATAACCTCATGAATTCATTTTCTTTATGAGGTGATAAATAATAATTTATTTTGAATTATTTTTTGTTCAAGGCATGATTGTATGTAGGACAATATTTACATAATTTCTTTCTGTATTGATTCTTATTTACAATTTTTATTATGTACGTATTAGTTTCCTAATGTAACAATTACAGTTTAAATTTGAATTTTGCATAAGTATATAGCAATGTATGAACACATGAGTATATATGTTAGTAAAAAATAATGTTAAATTATTTATCATGGTATAATGTCTCTCTCAAACTATGGTGTCCCCAGCTATTCTAGCACAGTTTAGTATATTTAATGGATTCTGTTACCAAAGGATATAAAAAATAAACCTGTTACCATTAAATCTGATGCTATAGATTCAAATTTAGCTCTAAAATTTTTTCAGCTTCACTACTTAGTAGAAATAGTACACACTTTAGCTACTTGGGATTGTACTTTGTGAAGCTACTGGGATCCAAGAAGGGGAGCCACATTGCCTCCCTCCCTTACTCCACCCTTGTAGCCAGGCTGCACTGCAAAAAGTTGAACAACTGACTTTTGTACCACTGCTACCAGAATCAAATCAGAGAGTCAAAGGGCAACTTGTCAGGTAGAGGACAGATCCCCCTGCATTCTGCTATGGTGGGAGTTTGGGGTCATTAGCCCCAGAGCTAAGCTTGCCCACTCTACATGTGCAAGAGGGATTCCCCTTAGCTTCTAGGGACTAACACCAGTAGCAGCTCATAAAAATTCTACTCCCACTCTGGGGGATCTGGGCAATAACCCCACTGCACTTTGTACCACCAGAATTGTAACAATCCGTTCTAATTTTCTCAATGCCACTGGAATCTACCCAAATAGATTGAGGGAAGGATCTACCTGCATTCCACCTCTGTGGATCCATACCTGCAGAGCAAAATCTCCTGTATACCTTGGTTTTATACTGTGGGACTGGAGAAAGTTTCACTCTACATCCCCCAGTCTCAGGACTAGGGTTGTTGGTATTATAATACTCAGAACCACCTGCTCTCTCCTAACAAGATTCGAGGAATGGCCTATCCACAGGATACAGTCCTAGAGTCACAGCAGTTGGTTCCACAAGCTCCAGTATCACTCGGGCTTTCCAAAGGGACAAGGAGACAGCCCTCTTTGTTATCTGCAGCACAAAGAACAAGGCCCTGGCTGTCACAATCCCGAGCATGACTGATACTGAACTCTGTGGACTGAAGATACATGGCCTAGGAAACCCACATTAATCTCAAAGTCACACTTCTTAACCTATGAACTGCAGCAGACTAGTGTGCTACTTATTTATTTATTTATTTATTTATTTATTTTTGACAGGCAGAGTGGACAGTGAGAGAGAGAGAAACAGAGAGAAAGGTCTTCCTTTTTCCATTGGTTCACCCTCCCAATGGCCGCTGCAGCAGGCGCACCACAGTGATTCAAAACCAAGAGCCAGGTACTTCTCCTGGTCTCCCATGCGGGTGCATGGCCCAAGGACTTGGGCCATCCTCTGCTGCCTTCCCGGGCCACAGCAGAGAGCTGAACTGGAAGAGGAGTAACTGGGACAAAATCCGGCACCCTGACTGGGACTAGAACCCGGGGTGCCGGTGCTGCAGACGGAGGGTTAGCCTATTGAACCACGGCACCGGCCGAGGACAGGCTTTTTTAAAATAATCCAATCAGAGAGATAGAGAGAGAAGAGAGAGAGAATAATAAAAAAGAATGAGAAAATATATGTGAAATTTGGAAGACCATTAAATGATGAAATATATTATTTAGGTATTCATGAGGAGAAGATAAAGAAAAAGGCATTGAGAACCTGCTAAATGACATAATTGTTGAAAATTTTCCAGGTCTTGAGAGAGACATTGACATCCAGATTCAGGAAGCCCAGAGGGTCCCAAGTAGACTCAACCAAAAAGATCTTCTCCAAGGCATATTGTGATCAGATTGTCAAAAGTTAAGGACAAGTAGAGAATCCTAAAGACAGTAAGAAAAAAGCATCAAATTACATATAAAGGGAAACTAATTAGACTAACAGTAGATTTCCCAGCAGAAAACCTACTGCCCAAAAGAGAGTAGAGTATGATGATATATACAAGGTCTTGAAAGAAAAAAAAAAAAACTTCTAATGAAGAATATTATATTCAGTGAAGCTATCTTTTGAAATCAAATAAAGTATTTTGCAGATAAGCAAAACAGATAATTTACCACAACCAGACCAGCCTTATAAGAAATTCTGAATGGAGTTCTGAATTATAAGTAAACATCATGAAAACACATGACCCAAATTAATTCACTAATAGAGCAAGTAAAATCAGTATTATGTCAGCAATATGACAGATGTTAGTTCTTACCTATCAATATTAACATTGAATGTAAATGGTTAAAATTCACAACAAAAAGACTTAGATGGGCTGAATGGATGAAAAACCAAGACCCAACTATATGCTGTCTATAGGAAACTCATTTCACATAAATAGATACACATCAAATGAAAATGAAGGGCTGGGAAATGATATGAAAATGAAGGGCTGGGAAATGATACAACAGGCAAATGGAAGCCAAACATGAACAGGAATAGCTATCTTCATATCAGATAATACAAACTTTAAATCAAAAACTGTAAAAAGAGACAAGGACATTATATTTTGCTAAAAGTTTTGATTCAGCAAGAAGGTATAACAATCATAACTATATATCCACCCAATACAAGACCACCCAGAAATATACTGCAAATACTATTAGACCTAAAAGGAGGAAGTAACTCCAATTCAGTAATAGTTGGTAACTCCAAAACCTACTCTCATGAATGGACAGGTCAAACAGACAGAAAATAAAGATACATCATAATTGAATTGCAAGACATTTCACTCAAAGGCTACAGAATGAACATTCTTCTCATCAGCATATGGAACATTTTCTAACATAGACCATACATTAGGATGCAAATGAAGTCTCAGTTCATCTAAAAAGATTGAAATTACATGTATATCAGACCACAGAAGAACAAAAGTAGAAATCAACAAGAACAATGGAACACTCCTAAATACATGGAAATTAAGAACATACTACTGAAAGATCAGTAGGTCATTGAAGAAATTAAAAAGGAAATCAAAAGTTTCTTGAAACAAGTGAAAATGAAACACAATGTATCAAAACCTATGGGGTACAGCAAGAGCAGTATTAAGAGGAAAGTTTGATACTTATTTGGCAGGGGAGATACCATGATCATAAAGAGGAAAGTTTATAGCATTGAGTACTTCATTAAGAAAAAGGGAGAATCTCTCAAACAAATGATCTAATGATACATCTTGAAGACTTAGAAAAATAAGAACAAAACTCAAATCATCAGGAGGCAATAAATAATAAGGCTGAGAACAGAAATAAATGAAATTGAAATTATAAAAACAATAAAGAAGATCAACAAAAAAGCTGCGTTTTTGAGAAGATAAACAGAATAGTCAAAACTTCAGCCAGACTAACAAAGAAAATATGATAAAACTCAAAATTAGAGATCAAAAGGGATACATTATAACTAATATCACTGAAATACAAAGGCTCATAAGAAACTACTATGAAAAACTATTTCAATGAAAACCTCAATGAAATGGACTAGTTCCTGTGTACATATAATCTACCAAGATTAAATCAAAAAGATATAGACAATCTAAACAGACCTTTAACAAGCAATGGGATAAAAACAGTAGTTAAAAGTTTTCCATCAAGGAAAATTCCCGAACCTGGTGGCTTTACTGGGTTTTACAAAATATTTAATACTTTTCAAACTATTCCAATGTATTGAATAAGATGGAACTCTACCAAATGCTTTGTATGAGTCCAACATCACTTTGATACCCAAACTGAACAAATATACAACACGAAAATAAAACTACAGACCTATACCCTTGATGAACAAAGGTGCAAAGATTCTCAACAAAGTATCAGCAAAACCAACACCGAAGTCACATAAAAAAAAATCACACATCACGATAAAGTGGGAATTCATGGGTGTTTCAAATTCAGAATTCAATAATGTCATAAATTGCATCAAGAGGATGAAGAACAAAAGCCATATTGTCATCTTAATAGATGAAAAGAAATTATTGGATAAGATTAAACACTCCTTCATGATAAACAAACCTCTACAAATTAGGTATAGAGGGAATGTGTTTCAAAATTACAATTGTTATTTATGACAAACCAGCAGTCAATATTGTACTGAGTGGGGAAAAGCTGAAAACATTTTCCCTTAGATCTGGAAAAGACAAGGATATCTACTTTCACCACTCTTAATTCAATGTAGTACTGGAAGTATTATGAACAATTAGGGAGGAGAAAGAAATAATTGGAATAAAATTTGGAAAAGAGGAAGTCAATTTATCTGTTTACAGATTACATTATGTTGTATTTGTAAAAACCCACATACTCCACACACACACACAAAACTGTTAGAATTCAAAACCATTAAGTGAAATTTCAGGTTACAAAGTAAGCATGCAAGAAACTGGTAATTTTTTATATGCTAACAATGAACTTACTGAAAGTGAATCAAATCCAATTTACTATAGCCACAAAAATAATCAAATATTTAGGAATAAACTTAACCAAAGAAATGAAAGAACTGCACAATGAAAATTACAAAACATTGATAAAAGAAATCAGCAAGGACACACACACACACACACACACACAAAAATGGAAAGATACTCCTTGCTTGTGGTTTGGAAAAATCAATATCATTGAAATACTACCTAAAGTTGGGGCTGGTGCCGTGGTTCACTTGGTTAATCCTCGCCTGCGGCGCCGGCATCCCATATGGGTGCCGGGTTCTAGTCCTGGTTGCTCCTCTTCCAGTTCAGCTCTCTGCTGTGGCCCGGGAAGGCAGAGGAGGATGGCCCAAGTGCTTGAGCCCCTGCACCCGCATGGGAGACCAAGAAGAAGCACCTGGTTCCTGGCTTTGGATTGGCGCAGCGCTGGACATAGGGGCATTTGGGGAGTGAACCAACGGAAGGAGGACCTTTCTCTCTGTCTCTCTCTCACTGTCTACAACTCTACCTGTCAAATAAATAAATAATTAAATAAAAGAAGTATTACCTAAAGTAATCTACAGATTCAGTACAATTCATATCAAAATACCAATGACACTCTTTTTAGAAATAGAAAAGAAAATCCTAAAATTCAGGTGCAATCACAAAAAATGCAGAATAGCCAAAGCAATCCTGAACAAGAAAACCAAGGTGGAGGCATCACAATACCTGACATCAAAGCATACTGCAAGGGGCTAGGGCTGTTAATTTAAGTTGCCACCTGCAGCACTGGCATCTCATATGGAAACCTGTTAAAACCCCAGCTACTCTAGTTGAGATCCAGGTTCCTGCTGGTGCACCTGGGAAAGCAGTGGAAGATGGCTCAAGAGTTTGGGTCCCTGCTACCGATGTGGGATACCCAGATGAATTCCGGGCTTCAATCTCGCCCAGCTCTGCCTGTTGTGGCCTTTTGGGGAGTGAACCAGTAGATGGGAGTGAACCAGCTGATGGAAGATCTCTGTCTCTCTCTCTAACTCTGCTTTTTAAATAAAATAAATAAATGTTTTTTAAAAAACCATACTGCAAAGCAATAGTAATTAAAACAGCATAGGGGGCTAGCGCTGTGGCACAGTGGGTGAAGCCGACACTTGCAGTGCTAGCACCATGTATGGGTGCCAGTTCGAGTCCTGGCTCCACTTACGATCCA
Organism: Oryctolagus cuniculus; assembly: GCF_051225735.1. Classification (NCBI taxonomy): domain Eukaryota; kingdom Metazoa; phylum Chordata; class Mammalia; order Lagomorpha; family Leporidae; genus Oryctolagus; species Oryctolagus cuniculus. The sequence continues at coordinate 138,784,683 of NC_142872.1, read as the reverse complement.
GCTCTCTGCTATGGCCTGGAAAAGCAGTAGAAGATAATCCCAGTCCTTGGGCCCCTGCAGCTACCTGGGAGACCTGGAAGAAGCTCCTGGCTCCTGGCTTCAGACAAGCTCAGCTCCAACTGATTTGGCCATTTGGAGAGTGAACAAACAGATGGAAGATTCTCTCTCTCTCTCTCGGCCTCTGTCTCTTTATGACTCTACCTTCTAAATAAATAAATAAATCTTAAAAGAAAGAAAAGAAAAAAAAACACAACATGGTACTGACATAAAAACTGACACATAGATCAGTGGAACAGAATAGAAAGCCCAAAAATGAATCCACATTCATATAGCCAACTGATTTTTGACAGAAGTGTCCAGACCATACACTGGAGTAAGGTAATCTCGTCAATAAATTGGTGCTTGTAAAATTGGATGCAAATATGTAGAAGAATGAAATTAGATCCATACCTCTCACCACATACAAAAATCAATTCAAAATAGTTCAAAGACCTAAATTTAAGACCTGAGACTCTGCAGTTACTAGAAGGAAATACAGGGGAAACACTCTTAAGACATTTATTCATTTGACAGCTTATAGGATAAGAACTCCAAAGCATAGGGAAACAAGGCAAAACTAAACAAATGGTATTATATCAAATATAGAAGCTTCTGTACAGCAAAAGAAATGATCAACTGTGTGAAAAAAATGTGCACGCTTCCTATCTGACAAAGGATCAATATCCAGAATATATTAGAAACTCAAAAAACACAACAAAAGCAAAATAAAAAACAACAAATCTAGTAAAGAAATGGGCAGAAGACTTTGATAGACACTTCACAACAGAAGAAATATAAATGACCAACAATATGTGAAAAAAATGCTCAACATCACTAGCCTTTAGAGAAATGCAAGCCAAAACCACAATGAGATACCACCTCACCCTCAGAAAGGCTGTTACCGGCCAGCACCACAGTTCACTAGGCTAATCCTCCGCCTGCGGCGCCGGCACCCCAGGTTCTAGTCCCAGTCGGGGCTCCGGATTCTGTCCCTGTTGCCCCTCTTCCAGTCCAGCTCTCTGCTGTGGCCCGGAAGTGCAGTGGAGGATGGCCCAGTCCTTGGGCCCTGCACCCGTATGGGAGACCAGGAGGAAGCACCTGGCTCCTGGCTTTGGATCGGCACAGTGCACTGGCTGTAGTGGCCATTTGGGGAGTGAACCAACGGAAGGAAGACCTTTCTCTCTGTTTCTCTCTCTCTTACTGTCTAACTTTGCCTGGCCAAAAAAAAAAAAAAGAAGAAATTCTACCATTTGCATCAAAGTGGATGGAACTTGAGGACATCATGTTGTGTGAAATAAGCTGGACACGGAAAAAGAAATACAGCTAAAATTAAAAAGAAAAGCAAAAACAAGAAAGAAATGCCTGAGTATATCAGTTGGCTATAAATATAGCTTTGTCAAACTTTGTTTTGTATTTTTGTCAAACCAATGATTATGAATGTTATACTGCTAGAGTTTTAATGATCTGTGATTATTTTAAAATTTACAGCAACTGGTGGAAAAAAATCATCTTTCATTGAATTATTGTTTATAGCCCTTGCCTATTTTACTGCTGAACTAGGGTCTCTTTTTCGTTCTGTTTTGTTTTGTTTAACTTGTTAAGATCTTTATTTAGTTGAGCATTTAGCCCCTAACTGTAATGTTAATTAAAAATATGTTATCTTGGGGCTGGTATTGTGGCTTAGCAGGTAAAGTCACTGTCTGTGATGTCGGGCACCAGTTCATGTCCCCTCTGTTCCTTTTCTGATCCAGCTGCCTGCTAATGGTCTGGGAAAAGTAGCAGAAAATGGACCAAATATTTGAGTCCCTGCCACCCACATGAGAGACCCAGATAAAGCTCCTGGTTCCTGGCTTTGGCCAGGCCCCTCCCTAGCTATTTGTGGCCATCCAGGGAATTAATCAACAGATGGAAATCTCTCTCTCTCGCTCTCTCTGTTTCTCTCTAACTCTCCCCTTCTCTATGTAACTTTGAGTTTCATATAAATATATCTTTTTAAAAATGTTATGTTAAAAGCTTAAAAAGAGGAGGAAAGGAAAAGGATTAGAAGAAGAGAAGAGTGGCAGGGAGAAAGAGAATATCATTACATTATTTTAATTGTATCTATGCATTGATTCTGTTCTGTTAATATTATATTAACATGAAAACATAACACATCATTAAAAATGAAATAAAAAGCACACCCTTTTTTTCCATGTTAACTTTATAAAGTATGTATGTAAATATATAGAAAACCCCTGTCCAACTACACATACTTTTATAAAGCCTTCTTGAAATATTTTTGTATTAATCATGCTTCAGATGCTTTATATAAGAGTTCTGTAAACAGAAGCCAACACACTTCATTGAAAACTTAATAGAGAAGATATAGTACAGCAAGTAAAACCCATGTGGTGGTATAAAGATTGAATTTTAGTAATACATGGTTTGCTGCCATACTGTAAAATTCAAATATATGTAAATACATTTAGTCTTATGTGCATGTTGAGTGTTTTCTGACATTACTTTATTTTTGTTTTTATTACATGACTCAATATTTAATGTACTGTTTCTGTTTATTGCCAGGTTATCCAGATAAATTTTGAAGAATTTGATTTGGAGATTGGCTATGATACCTTGACAATTGGTGATGGGGGTGAAGTTGGAGACCCTAGGACAGTGCTTCAAGTGTAAGTTCTCAATTTTTCACTTCTTCCTTAGCCTATCAGATGTTTGTCAGATTTTATTGTCAAGTTATTTTTTTCCATTTATCCCTCCCACTACATGAATAGAAGTAAAGAATCTTAGTTATTATCACCAACCTATATATAATCTATTTCTTAGTACTTCTACCCTTTTAGTTCCTTTGACCTCCTATAACAGAATACACTAAATTAGTAACTTACAAACAACAGAAATGTATTTTTCCCCACTCTAGAAGATCCGAAGTCCATGATCAAGGTGCTAGCAACTTCAGCATCTGGTGAGGTCTTGCTCTTCTCTAACAGGATGCTTCTCAAATTAGGATCTTTCTGCATCACTAATGCATCACAATTACCTAGTAATCAAAATATAGATTTCTGGACCTGAGCCACTGAAACAGAATCTCTGGAATCTGGACCCAATAATCTGTTTTAGCTGACTCACCATATGACCCTTATGTACACCAAAGTATGATAGCTAATGATATAAAATTTTAAAAAAATTATTTAGGCATAGAGGCCAGCGCCATGGCTCACTTGGCTAATCCTCCACCTGCGGAGCCGGGATCCCATATAGGCATTGGGTTCTAGTCCCGGTTTCTCCTCTTCCAGTCCAGCTCTCTGCTGTGGCCCGGGAGGGCAGTGGAGGATGGCCCAAGTGCTTGGGCCCCTGCACCCGCATGGGAGACCAGGAAGAAGCACCTGGTTCCTGGCTTCGGATCAGCGCATTGCTGGCCATGGCGGCCACTTGGGGAGTGAACCAACGGAAAGAAGACCTTTCTCTCTGTCTCTCTCCCTCTCTCACTGTCTAACTCTATCTGTCAAATAAAAAAAAATTTAGCATAAAAAACTCCTAGAGATATTGCTCTTATCATGTGTATTTCTCTTACTATGTAATGTACTAAAGGTAAACTACTTTGCTTTTCTTCTGTATTTAATTTTTTTTAAAGATTTATTTTATTTATTTGAAAGTCAGAGTTACAGAGATAAAGACAGAGAACAAGGTCTTCCATCTGCTGGTTCACTCCCCAGATGGCCACAATGGCCCGAGCTGGGCCATTGCTTCCAGTTTACTCAAAGTTACACGAGCTTCTTTGGTAGATAAAAATCCAGTAAGTTCTTTTATCAAAGTGTCTTTTTTACGATTTGTACTTATTTATTTCATTAACAAAGAAGAGATGAGAGAGAGTGAGCAAGAGAGAGAGAGATCTTATTTGTTGCTTCATTTCACAAATTCCCAAAATAGGGAATCCAGGACTCAGGACTCTCCCATGGGAGACAAGTCAATTACTTGAGCCATCACTGCTCCCTTCTGGGGCTTACATTTGCAAGAAGGTTGTGTCAGAAGACAGAGTCAGGTGTTGAACCCAGGCACCTGTTATGTCTTAACCATCATCTGAACTACTAGGTTATTTTTATTTTTTAATTTTATTTTTTTGACAGGCAGAGTTAGACAGTGAGAGAGAGAGAGACAGAGAGAAAGGTCTTCCTTCCGTTGGTTCACCCCCAAATGGCCGCCACGGCCGGCACATTGTGCCAATCCGAAGCCAGAAGCCAGGTGCTTCCTCCTGGTCTCCCATGCGGTTGCAGGGCCCAAGCACTTGGGGCATCCTCCACTGCCCTCCTGGGCCACAGCAGAGAGCTGGACTGGAAGAGAAGCAACCGGGGCAGAATCTGGTGCCCCAACCAGGACTAGAACCCAGGGTGCTGGCTACACAGGTGGAGGATTAGCCAAGTGAGCCACGGTGCTGGCCTGAACTACTAGGTTAAACATAACTTCTCTTCATGCATTTCTATTTTTTAGAAAAAAAATTTGTTTATTTATTTGAAAGGCAGAATTGCAGAAAGAGGTACAGACAGACGAAGAGCTGTTTAATCCACTTCTTTACTCTCCCAAATGGCTGCAACAACTGGCCTGTCTATGGTGCTGGAGCTGAGACTGGGACAGGCCAAAGCCTGGAACTTGGAACTCTGTCCAGGTCTCTCTGCTCTGCTGCCTTCCCAAGCAAATCAGCTGGAAGCTGGATTGGAAGCTGGGACTGGAATCTGTCCTCGTAAGACATACATCATTTCAGGCAGTGACTTAACCTGGTGCTCCACAACTTGGGCCCTTCTCTTAAAGCACTTTTGACATTAATTGAACCAGTGTCTTTTCTCTGCAGCGTAGATGTCACTGGCTAGCAATTTGATTGTTTGTCTGTGGCCTACTGCAGTTCTATTTTGTGCTTCCCAAGGTATGAGTGATAAAGAACCAGTATTTTCAAAGCTCTATATGTTGAGTTACTCATCTGGACTTTTTGTGACTTCATTTTAAACACTTCTTCACTTAAAAATGGTCAGCCTTTTCACAGCATGTTGAGCCTGTCATCATCACATTGGACTAATGTCTTATAGAAATAACCTATAGTTTCTCCTAGATTTCCTTTTGGATTAGTATCTGATGGATTTCATTATACTGTAAGATCGTCTCAGAAATTGCTACAGAGCTGCTATAACCAGTAGAAATGTTTATTTTTGTTTATCAAGTAGTGTGTTTTCTTCTTTTTTTTTTTTTTTACTTTTTTAAAGATTTATTAATTTAAAAGAGAGAGAGAGAGAGAGAGAGAGAGAGAGACATTGAGAAAGGAAGATTTTCTATCCACTGGTCCACTCACCAGAGTGCTACAATGACCAGATCTTAGCCAGAATGAAGCTAGGAGTCAGAAGCTTCATCCAAGTTCCCCACATGGGTGACAGGGGCCCAAGTACTTGAGCCATCTTTGCTGATTTTCCCAGGGAGATGGATTGGAAGTAAAGCCCCCAGGACATGAACTGAGATGCCAGCATCACAGGCATCGGTTTAACCCACTATGCCACAATGCCAGCCCTTGAGTAGTGTGTTTAATAATTGAAAAATCACATATAAAAACTTGAATTTGTGGTTTTTTTTTTTTTTTTACCAACTAGTAACGTAAGGCCTGGACAGTTAATGGCAAAAATTGACTGGACAGTTGCCTATCGTACCCCTGATTGAGGAAGGGTTATAGAGTCTCCCTGACCAATAAACTCTGTATCATTTTGTGCTTGAGATTCTATAATCCTTTGCTTTATCTGCCTGGGTCTATAGCCATTTACATATGTGACACCTAACAAAAACACAGCATTTGGATTTTGTCATCCTTAAATTTGTTTGCTATTTTTCAAATAAAAACGTGTCTATTCCTTCATCTAACACTTTATAATAGTATTAATAGTAGCATATATGGTGATTGATCCTCACATACTTTCTTTCAATGTTTGATAGATCTAATCAGATACACTTCAGAAATGAAATTATAAAAATACATGTAATGCATTTTCTACTTACTTCAGAAGATTATTTGGTTAGATTAAGAAAGTTTACAGGAAAAGATAGGCTGGCTAGTCAGCCTAATGAAGGATATTTCTTAAGAGATCTTTTTCATGTATATGACACAAAATGGAAGTAACTATCAATATTAGATCAAATATTGCAAGTCATCTTGTGCAACTAACATCCTGTATCATATTCTATATACTCCTTTTGCCACTGCCTTTTATAAAAAGGTCTTTGAGTTAATTAATATCACAAAATTATAGCTTGACAGATTGTAAGCAATATATCTTTACAATAATCCAATAAGTCCCAGAAAATATTATCAATGTTATCTTAAATTTCCAACCATTATAAAAATAAGCCAGTACCTTTTTTAGGGATTCAGAGTGATCCATAAAATTAAGAAATGTGTGTTTAAGGCTGGCATCGTGGCTCAGGAGGCTAATCCTCCACCTGCGGCGCTGGCACCCCAGGTTCTAGTCCCGGTTGGGGTGCTGGATTCTGTCCCAGTTGCTCCTCTTCCAGTCCAGCTCTCTGCTGTGGCCCGAGAGTGCAGTGGAGGATGGCCCAAGTGCTTGGGCCCTGCACCTGCATGGGAGACCAGAAGGAAGCACCTGGCGCCTGGCTTCGGATTGGCACAGTGCCAGGTCATAGCAGCCATTTGGGGGGTGAACCAATGGAAGAAAGACCTTTCTCTCTGTCTCTCTCTCCCTCACTGTCTAACTCTGACTGTCAAAATAAAAAAAGAGATGTGTGTTTGAACTTTGTATTTTACTCTATTCAAATATTGGGAAAATTACAGAGTCAACCATTAATTCTGAAATACTGGTTGATGCTCTTTTTACAGAGCAAATCATTATGTTATGAACATGGAATGGATTTTAAGTACTATTTTCTAAAGAATACCTAGTACCCTAATGGACTTGCCTATATTGTCAAATCACATGGTTCCAATTAGACAATCCAGCATGTATTCAGAACTAAAGCTTCATTCTTTGACTATTAATGGTCAAAGAATTGACTGCCCATTCAATAGATCTAAATTGATTCTATTGTGGGAGTATGAGAGAACTGGGAAAGAAAATGAACAAAATCATTAAATCTATCACAAGACTGAGACTAACACACACATATACAGACAAATCTATTCATTTATTTATTTTGTTTATTTGAGAGTAAAAGAAACATAGGTGGAGAGGATAGATATTTACATACATGCATACAAATAGACATACATACATATATAGAAACCTCCCATCTGCTGATTAACTTCCAAGTGCCCACAACAACCAAGGTTGGGCCATGCTAAAGCCATAAACCTCAACTCAATTCTGATCTCTCATGTGGGAGGCAGAGACCCAAGTAGTTGAACCATCACCTGCTGTCTACTAGGGTGAAGATTTGCAGGAAGCCGGAGTTAGGAGTGGAACTGGGACTTGAACCTAGGCACTCCAATATGGGATACAGGCGTCCTAAGCATCGTCTTAACTGCTAGGAAAAAAAAAAAAACTCACCCCTGAGCAAGTATATGCAGATGCAGTCTTTATTTTAATTATTTATATACAGATACACACACATGCACACACACATGTGGGTGTATCATGTGTGTGTGTGTGTGTGTTCTGAGTTTGGGAAATTCAAAATAAAAAGATAGGACAAAGTTCTTTCCTACACTTTTTTAGATAATTAGAGGAACATCCATATGTATTTTAAATATAGTTATTCATTATGTGAAAGCAAAACTCTTCCTTAATCAAAAGAACTGTATAAGTATATGCCACAGTCCAGTTTCTTCATATCTCACTGTTAGAGAGTTCTGAACTTAAGAGTATTCATCTTTGAATTAATTGGCCTCACAAAAACTAATAATTTTTATTAGTGCTTTTTGTTCTCATTGTAAAAGTTTTCATTAAGTACAGATGACACTCCTATTTCCTTTTATATTTGTGAGGGCAGGAGAGGCATGATTTTGGAGATTCTACATTTGAATGAATGACTCAAGTAATAAGTGAGTAAACTCGTGGGGTAATGACTGAAAATAACAGGCCTACAACTGATATTTTGAAGGAGATGATGGTAAAGTTAGCTGGACAACCTAGGATCAGGAAAAGAAGGAACATGTTAATGGGAAGTGCCCTTATTTCTCAAGTGACTTATCAATGAAAGTAGCTTTATCTTATATTCTGGAGTACAGTATTTTACTTCTAATAGAATGTGAGAAAACAATATTACATCTTTCCTAATCTTACTTTACTGATGTCATATTATCCTTTGTTTGTGTAGTACATGTAGTTCATCATTTGTATTTCTTTCACTCTGAGGAGTTATATTAATTTTGAAAATATTCAATAATTACTAAATATATTCTGTTTCTCTCTTTATAAACATAGAGTATGTTTCTCAAATTTGCTTTTCTGTCTTAGAAGCAAAATTCACTTCTTTGAAAATATGACTCTTTTCTTTGAGTAAGAATGACTACAACAGAACTTGCTCATGCCCACCTCCTAGATGTCTTCAAATAGAAGCTGGCTGACTAGTTAACAGAGATTTCATAGACTTTGAATTAGATCAAAAGTTGCTTTAAACTTTAAGACACTTTGATAAGAGAACTTACTGGATTTTTATCTACCAAAGAAGCTCGTGTAACTTTGAGTGAACCGGAAGCATCATTCTTAGGAAGTTTAACTTTTTAAATGGCAGGCCCACCCATGACATTAGAAGAGCCTAGAAAAAAATGCAAAAAGAAACTCACATATCAAATGTCTAAATATTAAAAGTTATAAATCAAGCTAATTACTGTTAAATATAACCCTCACCACCATCCTCCCTTGACAAATATACATTTATAATAACTCAGAAGGCCAAGTTTTAGTTTAGAAATTCTTGTATTGTGATTTTCTTGCTGGGATATGGCGATATTAGAAAGTCTAGTCTCATCCCTAGTCTGCAATGAAGCGACCTTGCTTTTCAGCCTGAAATATTCTTCACCACACATATGGACACCTCAACTTGCACATTAAAAATGCTTACACTTTGGCCAGTGCCTCAGCTCACTAGGCTAATCCTCCACCTGTAGCGCCGGCACTCTGGGTTCTAATCCCAGTTGGGGTGCAGGTTCTGTCCCGGTTGTTCCTCTTCCAGTCCAGCTCTCTGCTGTGGCCCGGGAGGGCAGTGAAGGATGGCCCAAGTGTTTGGGCCCTGCACCCTCATGGGAGACCAGGAGGAAGTACCCTACTCCTGGCTTCGGATCAGTGCAGCACTGGCCGTAGCGGCCATTTTGGGGTGAACCAACAGAAGGAAGTGCTTTCTCTCTGTCTGTCTCTCACTGTCTAACTCTGCCTGTCCAAAAAAAAAAAAAATGCTTACACTTTTTACATTTCTCTGCAAATAGCTGCCCATTGGGCCTGGGAAGTGAACAAGAGTGTTTTGTGTTAGATCCCTGACAATGTGGTCTTGGAAAAGAAACGCACGCTACCTTAGTAGCAGGGAATTCCAGGAAGACAGATTCTAGTGTATTCTATAACAGTACCTCTCCAACAAACAGTAAAATAGATGTAGTTTATTTCCAAATCTCTCTTGAACCAATACTTGTATAATGTAAAAGAAAAATGCATTTCTAGAAAAAATGACATAAAAACAGATACAAACATAACATTTTTTTAAACTGCATGATTCACCACAGAAATACTCTTTCAAATTTCTATGGAAATGTTAAAGTCTTACTCTCAGTTTCTGTATTTATAACATTGCGGTCTGTAAACTAGTTTAGGAGTTCTAGTGGGAGATGTGTGAAAGATGCAGGTTCCCACCAGGCAGCCACATCTTTGAGCAATAGTTGGGGTAGAAAATGTCAGATCAGGGTCTCTTTAGGGAAAAAAATCAAGGAAGGGCTCCATCGTGCCCAAATTTAGAAATAGTATTATCTATATAACATTGTAAATTTTTGTGGATGAGTTTAAAAACTCCAGTTGAAAGAAATTGATTTTAAATAAAACTACTCTTCATTTAAACATTTTTGTTAACAATCTGTTTGCTCATATGTAAAGTCTTTTTTTTCTTAAGTTTTCATCAATGTGCTAATTAATTTTGGGTACAAAAGTTATTTTATGTTTTCTAAAGTAAATGCTGTAAGAAAGTGAGAAAATACAGTTAGTAGTAGAAAATATGTTCATTGAACAGCAAAGCATCTCATATCAGAATATTTAAAAAGCTTTTTATGTGTTTCAGCCTATATTTAATTATATAAGTACTAATTATTTTAGTTAACACAGGATGTATCATTTTGATACACATTAAACATAAATTCTAACCTATTCTATTTAGGTCAAATGATTGATATAGTCGTTGGAAATATATCCATTATTTCCTTAATATTTAGGTTCTTTTGCTTATTTTCATTTTTATTTTTTATTTTATTTTTTAAAGATTTATTTATTTATTTGAAAGTCAGAGCTACAAAGAGAGAGTAGGAGAGGCAGATAGAGAAAGAGAGGGAGGTCCTTCATCTGTTGGTTCACTGCCCAGTTGGCCGCAAAGGCTAGAACTGCACTGATCTGAAGCCAGGAGCCAAGAGCTTCCTCCAGGTCTCCCACACGGGTGCAGGGATCCAAGAACTTGGGCCATCTTCTACTGATTTCCCAGGCCATAGTAGAGAGCTGGATTGGAAGAGGAGCAGCCGGGACTCAAACTGGTGCCCATATGGGATGCTGACACTTCAAGTGGCAGCTTTACCAGCTACGCCACAGTGCTGGCCCTTATTTTCATTTTTAATTAGATTAATAGACTCAGTATGATTTGTAGATACAACTCTGTGAACATTATGATGTTCCCTTCTTCTCACCTTCTCTCCTTCCCACTCTCCTCCCTTTTCCCTTTCTTTCTTTTTCCTTAGTTTTTGAGATAACATAAAAAGGCTTAATATTTCACCAAATAAAATTGACTACTTATTTTCTTCCATAAAAATGTACTTCATAAGTAATAACTTGTTCAATTCTGAAGGAATTAATTGTGAAATATTTTAAGAATAAATTTTATAAGACATTTCTTTTCCATGAAATATAAAGCATATAGTTTTTGTAATTTATTAACCTAAAAATAATGTGTATCCATAAAAACCTAAAAAAAGTGTGTCTAAATTCTTCATCTTGAGATTTTGGCTCCAAAGAAATATTCATAATAGAGCTATGAGCAATGAGATTATTTAGTAGTAGAGAAAGAACTCTAACTGTATAGCATACCCAGTGATAAGTTTTCCATATGGTTTTATCATATGAAAACTCCTAAAATAAATTTGAATTGCAAATTTGAACTCACAATTCAGAGATTTGTTGTTTTTGTCATTCGTTGTATTGTTATCTATACCCCTTTTAGATTCTCTCTCTCTATCATAGACTATCTGTCTTACTCGTTTTCATTTTGATAGAGTAACATGATGGTCATGTCTTTAACAACATTGAAATAGCCTTTTTCATTTCTGACAACTTCATGGTGGTTTAGTGACAGTGTCAATGGAGATCAAATTATGCACTTGACCATTGAGTAATAATCCAGGTGACAGATTTGAACCATCATACTATCATCTTTCAAGGGCTGTCAAAAGAACTGTAGCTTTTTCACAGATTATTTTCTGTTTGCTATTTTCACACTTAGATATAAATTCATCTGATAGACTAGGAAATAGATGTGATTTATTTAAGAGATATAACAGTGACAATAGTACACTTACTGTACTATCTCATTTCACCTTCATCGAGAAGGGAGATGTTGATTATTAGTCCAGGTCTTCTCATTGAAGACTGAGAGGGTTAGAAAGGCAAGTGACAATCTTTCTCATACATGCTTCACTACTGGGTTCGTGGTAACCCTGTAAAGATTAAGTGAAAACTTGCAAAATAAAAGATTAAAAATTACCTTCTACTCTTACAGTATATCTAGAAATTTTGTGAATAAAATCTGATATTGGATGGCATTCTACTTGAAAAAACATCTTGAAGAATGTGAAAAAATGTTGGGTTGAACATTCCAAACATGCTTCTATTGTGTTACTTCATTTTTTTTTTTAAGATTTATTTATTTACTTGAAAGTCAGCAGAGAATTACACAAAGAGAAAAGGAGATGCAGAGAGAGGTCTTTCATCTGCTGGTTCACTCCCCACATAGCCGCAACGGCCAAAGCTGCACTGATCCAAGCCAGGAGCAAGGAGCTTCTTCCAGGTCTCCCACGTGGGTGCAGGGGCCCAACGACTTGGGCCATCTTCTTCTGCTTTCCTAGGCCACAGCAGGGAGCTGAATCAGAAGTGGAGCAGCCAGGACATGAACCGGAGCCCTTATGGGATTCCAGCACCGCAGGCAGCAGCTTTACCCCCATGCCACAGTGCTGGCCTCTGTTGTGTTGCTTTGAAGTTCTGATTTCTTCTAGAAAAGTTAGTCCAATAGAATATCTGATTCTCAGATTCATATTCGTATCAGGTAACAATACTCTCCCCTAGAAACTATTCTTTTTGAAAAAAAAAAAACTTATATTGGATTTCTTTTTTACTTTTACTGGAAGATTTTCTGCCTTCACCTTTTGTCATAGTGATGACCATGTTTCTGTGTTAATGTGTGTAGAACATCCTTATGCATCTTTTGTAAGGTTGGACCAGTGGTGGACAAATTCTTTCAATTTCTGTTTTTTTATGGAAGGTCTTTCTTTCACCTTTATTTATAAATGAGAGTTTGTAGGGTACAGTATTCTGAGTTGACAGTTCTTTCTCTCAAGACCTGGAAATATATCTCACCATTCTCTCTTAGCTTGTAGAGTTTCTGATGAGAAGTCTGCTGTGAGTCTAATTGAAGATCCTGTGGCAATAATCTAGCTTGTCTCTAGTGCACATTTTAGAATCTTTTCTTTATGTTTTACTGTAGAGAAGTTTTAATTCTTTGCTTAATAAAGATTTAATCTTGGCTGGCTCTGGGGCTCACTGGGCTAATCCTCTGCCTGCGGCGCAGGCACCCCAGGTTCTAGTCCCGGTCAGGGTGCCTGATTCTGTCCCAGTTGCTCCTCTTCCAGTCCAGCTCTCTGCTCTGTCCCGGGAGTGCAGTGGAGGATGGCCCAAGTGCTTGGGCCCTGCACCTGCATGGGAGACTAGGAGGAAGCACCCGGTCCTGGCTTCAGATTGGCGCAGTGTGCTGACAGCAGCACGCCGGCCATGGCAGCCATTTGGGGGGTAAAGGAACACCTTTCTCTCTGTCTGTCTCTCTCTCTCTCACTAACTCTGCCTGTCAAAAAATACATTTAATCTATTGAAAATAGATCTTAGTAAAAAATAAGAATGGAAATAGGTTTGGGAGAAAGAAGTGTGGGAGGACAGGTGGAGGGTGGGTACAGTGGAAAGAATCATTAGGTTTCTAAAGTTGTATTTAAGAAATGCATAAAGTTTATATACCTTAAATAAAAGGTTTCTGGGAAAAATACATAAAAGCACTGCAAATATGATATTATTTAAGTATTTTATATATTTGTATATCATTTAATGAATAATATTCTTTGTAGCTTTATGGAAAAAATAGATGTTTCATCATGCTTTGAATAGATTAATGTTATTTCTCTGAATTCATTGAGCCATGTATTTTGACAAGCTGCTTTGTTAGAGATTATATATATATATATTACATAACTACAAAAATGTATTTGCAGAAATCTTAGTCAAATTCATTTTTCTAAAAATAAATCATAGTATATAAATCTACATGTAAAGGTAAAAAAAAAAACATGACAAATACCTTCATACACATTATGCTTTTGAATTAGCCAATAAATTAAAACTTCTGAAAGACTGTGCCATAAAGGAAGTTAAAGCCACAGTTACTGATTATTAAGTGAAATAAACAAACATTTATATAATTTCATCATTTTCATATTATCTTTCCAGTATGCTGATCTACTTTCTGAATTATCTAAATGCTGTTATTTTTCAGGTTTTTTTTTAAACTTTTTTTCCCTAAAAGTAGTCATCTATAATGAATTGTTTGTACTCCAAAATGAATGTTTGTACCACTTTTGATAGCATTGCATAAGGTAAAAGAATACTAAGTGTATGCTCATAAAAAGTGAAAGTTAAATATTTGTATGAAACAAAAATATGATGGAATATAGTACTGCAGTTATTATCTCTAATGGCTGCACCCATATACGTTGAGTGCTTATAAAGAAAATCAGGCATGGGCCTAATACAAATTTAATAGATACTATCCTTAATTTCATATTCTATTTCAGTGCTTGAGGAAGATTTCTGAGTGCATTCATTTAGGGCTTTTAGTCTTTTATTCTAGTGTGAAAGGACTAACTAGGAAGATTAGAATTCATTATGAAACTGAAGTTATTTAATCTGTAAACAAACATGTATTAAAGAAGTATTTTAACTCATTTTTAAGTTCAAAAAGATGTACTAGAAACAAATTGAAACTATTTGGAGACCATTTTGATAATGTTATAAGAATGATCTAAAACTCTTCTACTGTGGCTCAAAAGCATCTTTAACTGGAATAGTAGGTAAAATACAAAATTGTTTGAAAAATATAATCACTACCATTTGAGTCTAAGTTTTTTGAAAGGATGGTGAGAGGGCTCAGACATTGAGGCTGCATGTAAAGAGGATGATATTCAGTGAGATATCTAGTGTTGAGAAAATATAATTAAAAATAAAATTGTCTAACAACCCACTAAATGCTTCAAACCAAATGTAGAAGAGCCTGAAACAGTTTTTCTGTTGAGTAAGCATTAAGCAAAAGTGTGATGTGTGTCATAGGCAAACTGCTAGAGATTGTAAAGAAGAGAAGTAAATTTGACACTTTTATATAGCTAGGCAGATATAATTCATTAAAACATGTTAATTTTCCTTATAAAAATATCTATATGATCATTAGTAAGTTACAGAATGGAGCCAAGTGCCTAGGCATTAACTCTCTCAAAACAGAGACACAGGACATCATCTTCCTTGAGATTTATATTTCAAAATGATGGCTCCAAAACTACCAAGACAGAGATTTTGTGGTGCAAAGTTGCTATTAATTTAATTAATTTTTGAAACATTTAAACATACTGAAAGCAAAAGAGAAGACATTTACACTTCAAGCTTTTGAAAGGAAATATTAAAGGCAAATGGGGTTAGGAGAGTTTTCTTACCTTTATTGTGCCAGGAAAAAAAATTAAATTAAGGCTTGCATTTACACTGAGATAATTTTTACTGTTTGTTGCTATTTTATAATCACAATATAATTTTCCAAATCTCTTTTTACTGTTTTTACTCTGGGCAGTTTGAAATATAAAGGAAATTCATAGTAAAGTATAAAGCAAAACAATGATCAGATATATAATAGAATGAGTTAAAAAATTCAACATATTAACTTGCAGGAATAACCAATAAATATATAATAGCAATAATGAATGATTACAGCAAATGGACAATAGTTCTCCTTCAATGATAAACCAGTATCAAAAAACTTTGATACGTATATTGCATATACTTTGTAATGATTAAGTATTTCAATATTATTTTATATTTCATTATAACATCTTACCAAGTCCAAGCCTGAAAAATAGCTTAACCCTTAGATGCCCCTAGAAATAGCTGACCCCTAAATCCCTATTCTTTTTCATTATGCAATGCTATCAAAAGTGATACACACATTTATTTTATCCCTTGATCCTGTTAATGTAAATTTTTAACTAGCAGTTTCTCTTGAAGAATAAAAACATCTTTTTTTTTTACTTTTTATTAATCACATTAGTAATATTACAGTTACAAAAATTCAGGCCCTTCAGTGATTATTACATTTTTCCAATTTTTTTGGCAGGTGGGAAAGATGCCCATTGTCATTATCTTATACCATTACAAGATACAGATTGAAGGAAAAAAACACTGTCTCCTCCAATGATTATATTTGGAAAGGACTAATTCCATGTTCTCGAGTAACATATTTCTGAATCTGTGAGAACTGTCCAAAAGAATTGTGCAAAATGTATATTGTGTAAAATATATATCAATCTCATTTTCTTTGAACAAAAAAAAAAAAACTTAGACTAACTTGTTATAAAGTGTCTGGACAGGATCTAGTTTGAAACTGTAAGAATAATAAGACATCAGTTTGAAAAGAACCCCTAAAAGAGCAAAATGAATGTTTCTAAAATTGAAGAAAGAACATCAAATTGTTGTTGAAACTTGGGAGAGAGAATGGTGAAATTGTTGATGATTTATGAAAAGTTATGTGAACAATATCCCAGAGAAATCAGCAGTTTATAAATGGATAACTTGTTTTTGAGAAAGGATAAGATGATATTGAAGATAAAATCTACAGGCGATCATAAACATCAATCACCATTTTCCATGAACATTTTGAATTTTCCTTATATTTGTATCTCAAAAAGGTTGAGAATAATTTAAAATTCCAAGTTTTCTAAAGTATATGCTCTAAATATAGGGAGATCAGGATCCTATAGTTATGAAGAAATCCTTTAAGATTTTCTAAAGTTCTACTAAGCCGAGGGAACTATTAAGGCTATGTTAATCACTGAGTGTACACTGTGGAAGTGTTTAGAAATATGTGACTGTTTACATATTCTCAAGGTAAATGATTCTTCAGATGAATGAAAGGCAGTCTATGAGTATAGTAAGCTTGCTAATTTACATTTTTTTTTTGGTTGTTGTTGAGTTCAGGGCAAGATCAGCAGTTTAAATTTCAAGCCATTTTTGGGAACCAATGTTCAGTCCTTCTGTACTATTTCCACAAGATGAGTGAGATTTTCTTCCTTTTTGATGGCCACATAAGTGATCAGTGTCACCTACCAGGCTCCCTGTAGCACATAAATAGCCTTTCTTTTCTCTCGAACACTTCTAGGTTGACCAAATCTCCCAGTCAATATAAATGATAGACTTCTGGCAGGTCCTTTATGTCTCAGATTCTAGGAAAGCAAGAAAACCTTTAAAGTATTAAAGGTGGTTATCAGAGGATTCAGATAAGTCAGGCACAGCAAATGTCCTCTAGCCCAGATTTTTGGGTTTAGAAAATGTTCAAAGAAAGAAATACCATGCTTGCTTGTAGGAATCATCATAATTATTGAAAAGGCTGGTGGTAAAGTTCAGGTCGTTTTTATCTAATGTATTGCTAAATCTTAGCACATGAGTTCTAACCATCTATTAGGAATCCATAAATATTTCCCTAATTACTGGATGATAGTGGAAATAAGATGATGTCCTCTCTGTGATTCATTATGTTTTAGTATCCCCAAAGTGAAAATTGTACAATGAAACGCCTGAACATTGGCATTTGAAGAGACAAAGATTTAAGATCATTCAGACATCACATGTACCATGAACACACAAAATATCTCTGTCTTTTGGCATTAATTCTATGAAATAGAGCTGCCATCAAGTTTCTGATAATGTTGGTTAGGGAAAAGTACCACATGTGCCTTAAAAGTGTAAAGTGTTCTGTTGAGAAATAACTCATTTTTAAAATAGGTTTTGAATAATTTCTTCTTTTAGGTTGGCATAATATAAACTACTTTACATAGATGATTATGATGATAATACATCAGATTTGTCTTGTTTTGTTTTGTTTTTGGAGATACATACACACACACACACAGCTCTCATTTGCTGGTTCACTTTCCACAAATACTTCTCTCAACCGGGGGCTGAAGCCAGGAATTAGGAACTCAATTCAGGTCTTCCACATGGGCAGCAGGAACACAATCACTTGAGCCATCACTGCTGCCTCTCAGGTTCTGCACTAGCAAGAAGGTGGAATCATAGCTAAAGGTAGGAATTGAACTCAGACACTCAGGCATCCTAACTAGCAACTAAAGTGCTAGGCCAAGTACACACTCAGATGATGCTGTGTTATTATCCAAGCAGATAAAGACTGCGGCTATTGGAATTATTTTATTAGCTAATTCCCATAGTTTGTTCAAATGTCTTTTAGTCCTTTATAGTAATAAGCTTTTTGTAGCTATAATGAAATACCTGAAACAAACTACTTATGATGTGAGGGGCAAAGGCTTATTTCACTCAGTTTTTGGAGGCTGAAAATCCAAAAGGGATAATGTAAGTTGTGGTGAAACCATCTTGGTAGGTGGCAGAGAAATGGTGGAGGAAGGATCACATAAGGAAGCAGAGAGAGAAGGTGGACTCAGGCTTTTATGACAATCCTCTTGCAAGAACTCAAGAAATCACATGGAAGCTGCCTTTCAAGGGCATGCCCAAAGATATCTAAGGATTTTCCAATAGGCTCTATCTCCTAAAGGTTCTATCACTTCCCATTAGCACCAACTTGGAGACCAAATTTTAGTATGGGGGCTTTGGCTGGGGGAGGAAGGCATTCAGCATATAAACTATTATAGTCCTCTTCCATCCATTTGTCTATTTCCTTGTGTGTATAATATATACTTTTGATTTTTTAATGTATTTGACAGGTAGAGTTATAGACAGTGAGAGAGAGAGACAGAGAGAAAGGTCTTCCTTCCGTTGGTTCACTCCCCAAATGGCCACTATGGCCAGCACTGTGCCGATCCGAAGCCAGGAGCCAGGTGCTTCTTCCTGGTCTCCCATGTGTGTGCAGGGGCCCAAGCACTTGGGCCATCCTCCACTGCCTTATATCAGCTTATGTCAGCTTAATTCAAAGTGAAACACCACAGTTACCACAGTACACAACTATTTTTAGCTCATGTATACGTTCTGTAAGTAAACTTAATTACCAATTTAGGGGCTAGCGCTGTGACGCAACGGGTTAACGCGCTGGCTTGAAGCGCTGGCATCCCATATGGGCGCCCGTTCTAGTCCTGGCTGCTCCCTTTTCGATCCAGCTCTCTGCTGTGGCCTGGAAAAGCATAAGATAGCCCTTGGGCCCCTGCACCCGCGTGGAGAGCCGGAAGAAGCGCCTAGCTTCTAGCTTTGGATCAGTGCAGCTCTGGCCATTGCAGCCACCTGGGGACTGAAGCATCGAATGGAATACCTCTCTTTCTCTCTCTCTCTGTCTGTCCTCTCTCTGTGTAACTCTGACTTTCTAATAAATAAATAAATCTTTAAAAAACATTACCAATATAAAACGAATTCCATATAAATCAGGTCAGTGCCATGTATCCTCTTCTATTATAATGGTACTACATTTAAAATGGTAATATAATTTAGTATACTGGATGCCCTTGGTACAATGTCAATATTCATGCTTGTTTATATCTAGTTTTATGGTATAACCACAGATTCTGAATCTTTTGCCATTATAAGATTGTAGTTATAACATGTGTGATACAAAGATAAGCCAAGTGATTAAATGTAAAGACTGATTCTTGTTAACTTATATCTGCCAATTACTGCATGATATCACTCATTTGTGCAGTCTAAAAAAGCTGAACTCTAGAAATAGAGAGCAGAATAGTGGTTAACAGAGGATGGGGAGGCAAAGAAGTAAATGAGGAGAGATTGGTTAGTAGACAGTCATATATAGGAGGAATAACTTGGTTTTCTAGTACACAGAAAGTTGATTGTAGTTAACTATATTGTATAATAATGCTGAGTGAGTGTAGCTAGAGGAGAGGACGTGGACTTTTTCATCACCAGGAAATGATAAATGCTAGATGATGGATAAAGTAACTATTTTGAGTTAAACAATGTACAATGTATAAATGTGCTGAGAAATCATTGTACCCCATAAAGATGAACAATTTTTAAATTTTTTTAAACATTCTTTTTTTTTAAAGATTTTTATTTATTTATTTGACAGGTAGAGTTACAACAGTGAGAGAGAGAGACAGAGAGAAAGATCTTCCTTCTGTTGGTTCACTCCCCAAGTGGCCCCTACGGCTGGCACGCTACACCAATCAGAAGCCAGGAGCCAGGTTCCTTCTCCCGGTCTCCCATGTGGGTGCAAGGGCTCAAGCATTTGGGCCATCTTCCACCGCCTTCCCAGACCACAGCAGAGCTGGACTGGAAGAGGAGCAACCGAGACTAGAACCTGGTGCCCATATGGGATGCCGGTGCCACAGGCAGAGGATTAATCTAGTGTACCACGGCACTGGCCCCAAGCTGAACAATTATTATCTGTCATGAAATACTATTTTTTTAAAGTATGTCTGCTGCTGACACAGCATCCTGTTACCCCAGTGCCAGAATCTCCATAAAAACTAAGATATTCAATATTGATGATGCGGTTTAATCAAAAATTTTAAGTTAAAAGGCTTAAAGTGGTACCCTTATTTTCATAACAAAGTAAGTGGAAAGGCTTTAGCTGAACCCACTGTCTACAGTTATCCCACAAGTATCTAAAATTGTGTCTTTTTTTCAAGTAGGGTATTTCATCTGCAAAATGAGCTGACTCCTATATGGGACCTCTGGCATCAACAGATCCTGTAAATTTTTACCTCGGTTTGGCAATCCTATAATTTGTCTATTGACGTCTTATGTTCTTGTGAAGTGGGAACTGTAATAGAGTTGAATAATCAGTTTTGCATTGTTTTTGTTTGTTTCTGAGTCTACCAGTGAACTATCTTATGTATTCAATATTTAAAGATTCCCCTAGTGGGATGAATTTCTGTAAATTTTCCTATGAATGACTAGAGAAGTAATATGAAAGCCCAGAACGCCCTTAAGGGGTCCTTGCCATAAATACTGGAGTCCTTTAAAGCAAAGGCAAGCAAGAATTTAAAATTGTTCACTAGAGGAATATGAGAAAAAAGGGAGATCATAGATCCATTGAAGATAAACTTTCAGAAGATGGCACCAAAGTTATAAGTCCAAATGTTAGTAACTATAGAAAGTAATGGAACAACAAATTTACTTACTTTTTAAAAGCTTTGTACAAAATTAAAACATCTTAAACAAATTTACCTTTACTCCTTCCTGGAGGTATGGCAATACTAGTATTATAGGACAAGTGCCCTTCCCTAAATCATCCCTTCTCTTTCTTTTATAATTGCTTTTATTCTTTCAAATAGTCTTCAACAAAAGATGTTGTTTGACACAAGGCCATTGCTTATGATTTTTGTAAGTTATCTGTTATCTTTCACAACTCAGATTAAACCAGTGTCATTATTGCTAGGCCACAGTGATGAATTGGTTGGTTTCTGTTCAGAGTATTTAGGCAGCACAGTGTGAGATTGCCACTTTCTATACCCCTTTTCTTTTGGAAGTCACGCAGTAGTCAGGTGCCTTTTTTCCAGGAAGTTCCATAGACATTCCATATAGAGTATAGAATATAGTAGTTTCTAAAAATGTGTCCAGAGGGTCTCCCCAACATGTTTACAGGAGATTCAAGGGAAAAGTAAGAAAACCTGTTTCTCAATCTGGGGATCTATCTGTGTGGGAACAAACAGAAGAAAAGGAACAAGTAGAAGGCTGACTCAAAATACCAACAACCTGTGTTGCTCTGTCACCAGATGGAAAGTGAGACATTTCTGGGGAAATTGAAGAATAGGTAGCACAAGTATTTGCCAGAAAAAGCAATACTAAGTTAGCCTGAGGATAAGTTATGGAAGTGTATATATTACCAGTTCCCACCTTTGAGATTCCCTCAATTTGTCAGTATTATGTCATTTACCAGTTACTACCTAGCCTTCTGGTGTTTCCTGATGCTCCTGTTTCTGAAATTTTTATGTCCTCTGGAGTCTCTTTTCTCCAGTCTCTTTTCCAATGCCCTTCTTTTACAATGATGACATCCAGTTCTTTGTACTTTTACTCATTATAACTTGTGCCCATGTAGGGGTTATTCTTGTTAGTAAATAGTTTTAACTGAATAATGAACATAGAAGTTTCCAATTTCTTCTTTCCTTCTTCATGTATACCTAGACTTAGCCCACACTAATTAACTATAGTTAAGATTTGATTATGTGTTTACCTTCTTAGCACCTTTTCCCAGCAAGTTTGGATATTTAGCACGAGAGACAAAATAAAGGTAGGTAAGAGCAGAGAATGATTTTTTTCTGGCCCTGGATGCATGCTGTTTTTTTTTTTTTTTTTTTTTTTTTTTTTTTTGATAGGCAGAGTGGACAGTGAGAGAGAGAGAGAGACAGAGAGAGAAAGGTCTTCCTTTTGCCGTTGGTTCACCCTCCAATGGCCGCCGCGGGTGGAGTGCTGTGGCCGGCGCACTGCGCTGATCCGATGGCAGGAGCGAGGTGCTTCTCCTGGTCTCCCATGGGGTGCAGGGTCCAAGTACTTGGGCCATCCTCCACTGCACTCCCTGGCCACAGCAGAGAGCTGGCCTGGAAGAGGGGCAACCGGGACAGAATCCGGCGCCCCAAACGGGACTAGAACCCGGTGTGCTGGCGCCGCAAGGCAGAGGATTAGCCTAGTGAGCCGCAGCGCCGGCCATGTGCTGGTATATTTTTGAGAAGTTCTCAAAAAACTGTTAATGGAAATCTAGTGGGGACTGACTTACCTGTTTTATGAGCACACCATTGCCATTTCTCCCAGATCAGTTTTAGAGGAATTGTTTCAAGAATGGCTATGAGCAATCCCTTTATAAGTGTCTGAATCACTTAATTCTTTCTCAGTTGTTGCAGGAAATGGGAAGTTGGCCAACTTTGATGGAGTGGGTCAGTTTCTAGTGCCCAATGTGCTTACTGCATCAAATGAACAAAGTTTACTGATTAAAAATTCTGTACTGGATAAAGGCTATACACATGTCCATGCATGGCGCAATGAACTGAAAACACAATTCAAAGGAAATCTACAATCTTGGAATCAAAGGAAAAAAGCTGTCTCATTAGTATGAAGCATAGCTAACAAGGAGCCCTGTAAAGTTTCTCAATGGCATCTACTCTTTGGTGATAAAATAGAAAGAAGTGCTTTTCGTCACATATGACAGGAAAAGATATGGAATTTTATTTCTTTTGACTTGATGATATGTTCATATTTAAGGGGTGGCTCAAAAGTCTCCAAGGTATTGGTTGTTCCTGGGATGAAAAACAGGCAAGAGTATGACTTAACTTCTAAATGACTTAACAGGCAACTTATCATTTAAAGTTTTCTAAAGAAAGTACTAAAAACAAATTGGGGGAATTCTGTTTTAATCTTTTCAGCATCAGCAAACACTTTTACTTTATTTGTTTATTTATTTAACTAATTTATAATTTATCTTTTCCACCAAGAATGAGGTAGGAGAACAGATTAGCGAGGGAACAATACCCTACATCTGTTAATTATTCTTTATGAACTGGCAAAATACCATTCTAGAACTTTGAGGCTGATAAAACTATCAGGACTAGAATGATAATATAAAAGAAGGTAATACAGAGCAATAATTAAATTTCCCTAGCAAAAGCCAAGCTTTTAGCATTTACTAAGATAGATTGCTGCTATTATTTACATTGTGTGGCTGAAGCCAATTCTGTATCATTAAACTCTTTTGGCCATTTCTTGGTAGGTTTATTTGTTTTCAGTCATACCTTTGAACTGGAGTCCTTACTTCTGCCCATAAAAAACTAGTACCTAGTACTCACCTATTTGAAATTTTAACGTATTATAAAATTTAAAGTTGTTTCATATGATAGTGTGAGTACATATATTTATATACATTGTGTACATATATATGTCTGTGTTTTATATTAGAATAATTTTAGTTTTTTTTTTTTTTGGCAGAATGGGAATGAATAGAATCTAAAGTTCCATAATATTTTGTAGTATCTCAGTATCACAATATTTGACTAACCAGGCTTAGTCCCATAATTAAATCATAATATGTTACTGAGCTTCTTGGTAATGCAGTGCCACCAGTTCTGTAACACCAGGCACTGGTGATACAACCATACAGGTAATGCAGTTTTCTGATGTTATTTGTCAGTTTTTAGTAAGCAAAGTTTTTAGCTGCCATCGTCACTTCAAGAATGTGGTCACCCATTCTATCCTCGGCTGGTCATGTTGCAGTGTAGCCACTACCTAAAAGACTTAACAAAATTATTAAGGTGCCCCCCTTTTTTTAATAAAAGAACACTTTTTACTTTTCCTCCTAACATAATTTCTAGGCATCCTTGGGGTTTTAGCAATGAAGTAAGAAAACATTCTATAATTTTTCTAGAAAAAAATTGTTAGTATGTAATTTAGAATGTTCTATTAGTATGGATATTTACTTTGCAATGAGTTCATTGTTTTCCTCTCTCTTTTCATGACAGACTTTTTCCCCCAAGGTCTTATTTACTCATTTGCTTACATCCTTTGTATGACCCTTGGCTTAAGTTCAAGTATGTGACTACAACATTATTAATGACAGAGGAAGCACCAAGTAATTTCCCTTGTTATGATCAGAAAATTATACATTACTGAATGAGGAATTATTAATGCATATACTCAAGTTATTCACATAAGATTAGTAACTATTTTAGATACAATTTTACAGTACAGCATATGACATGGATACTTCCTGCCATTTTGTTCTTTTGCGCAGTGCTTGAATATTTGTCACAATATTTAGAATGAAGTTCTGTGGAACTTGAAAAGCTGAATGAGATGCATTCTTGATATTAAAAATACTTGAAGGTTTTTTCCTGATCCCTTTTTCTTTTTAGTTCAAAAGGAAGTATAGGACTCTCTGATGGTCTAAAATTTTAATAGAACTGCTTGCAGAGATATGAAAGATCTAACTAGTTAAATACATGAAATAGTATTTTAAAAATAATAAACCTTGATTGCTAAATTGTGTAGTTTGATTCTTCTGTTATATCATCACATATTCCTATTAAATTATTTGAAAGTTGTTTTTCTAGGAAATAAAGTATTAAGAAAGCCTTCTTCCTCATTTTTTGTATGCAGAGAGTGTTTTGATAACCCATCTCTCTTCTTTATCCATCTCATTTTAGGCTGACTGGAAGCTTTGTACCAGATTTGATAGTGAGCATGAGTAGCCAAATGTGGCTGCACCTTCAAACAGATGAAAGTGTGGGATCTGTTGGCTTCAAGGTTAACTACAAAGGTAATGATGAATTGCTACTCTGGGAAATATGTTATCTTAATACCACCAGAGAATACTTTTAAATTCCAGTTAATTGCATCTGTAAAATAAAGGTTTTCCAGAACACAAGCAAGAATACATTCCAACAAAATCATTTCCTCTTTGACTACAAATGTTGATTCCACTTATCTTTAAATAAAATTATTTTTCCTTTAAAATATGTTTATTTTGCATACCTCATCTCTCTCTGAATCTATTATACAATCCACGTACTTCAGTCACCCTGGACTCTTGGCCTTTCCTGGAATATGCCTTGCAGTTTTATGTGCTTTAAATACTTTGCCTGACAAAAAATATGCTAAATATTGAATATTTGGATATAATATTAAATGATTTAAATCCTCAAATATTCCAGGTACCAATATTTTTTAACCAAATACATGACCCTAATGTCAAGATTATTAACTTCTGTGAAGTAAATCATAGGCCACAAATTTGTTAAATAATTATTACCATCACAGTGTTGGTAGAGATTCAAATTAATTATTAATGACATGTGTGTCACAACATCTTTTGTTCTAGTTCCAGTTGAAAGAGAGATGCAAATATTTAGATGTCATGAATATCTTTGACACACTGAATTTTGATTGATATCAATATAGAGATACAAATATACATATAAGAAATCATTATTTGTAATTCTGACTGAAAAACTGTCTACATGTTAGTAAATTCTATGTTTTAAAATGTTAAAATGTAAAAGAGACCATTGATTGTTATGTGGCTTGAATTTATTATTACTCTTGTAAGAATTATCATTCTCTCTTATTAATTAAGCAATGACAGTGAAAAATTCTCTTACTTGCATAATAACAGTTTTTAGTCAGAGTTCACATTTACAAATACTGCTATGCTTTTGTGTCCAGACACATTGAAATGAATGCATGATGTTGTCTGGGAGACAGAACACATTTGTCCTTTCTTTCTTTCTTTTGAGTAAATTTGGTAGTATATTAATATGAATAGTTCAGAAAATCTGTATAAGTGTCATTTTAAAGGGTTACCCTATTTATAGTTTTAAATATGTTCATTCTTTATTTAAAATCCACATCTATTCCAAATAAATAAAGCCAGGTTACAAAGTTGAGACAATATCAGATGATGTTGAAAGTATGCCCTTCATTTTTTCTCCTCCCCATCCCCTGTACATGGCTAAGTGAAAATGGCATCCTTATATTCCTTTTGTTTTTATTGTTTCCTGCACCCTATGAAAGTTACCTGTCAAAAAGTCTATACCCGTATAAACCTTAGAAACGATATTAATCATTAGTGGCAATGCTTCAACAAGAAGTGTAGTTATTAAAACTCATGAACAGGTTGTAGCAGCAGGGGAGAGTTCTATTGATATTGACACAGCTCTCCACTCTGTTACGGTTCAAGAGCTGGAAAAACATTGTAAAATAGCACAATTAAGTCTTAGTTTGTTCTCTTTCTGCTCAGTTTTACTAATAGTAATTTAAATAATTTCTAAGAATCTGCATATGTGTCAGGTACTGAATGTATTGTTGAATAAAGAACATGCAGATAACTCTCTCTCATCAAGGTCATATACGCTATTGTTATATAACTTTCCCAGGAGAGCTAAATAAAATATTGCCCTTATTTTTCTCCCTGTCTTCCATCTTTTCTTTCAACCTAACCTTCACATTACAAATGATAATCTTCCAGCATCAGATAGGTGATTGTATTACACTCTCATTTAAAATGTTTCCCTAACTTTTCATTGCTTAGGAATGAAATAAAAAAGAAAAAAAAGCTTCTATAGATTATCCTGCAGCTTTCGCCCTCCTTTTTTCCTAAACTCCAAATTTTTATCAAATCATCCATGATTCTCTGACCCAGCAAGTTGTTTGATACATAGTCTTTTTTGGATATTCAGTAATTTTTACCTGGATCCCTATTCTATTTTTTTTTTTAGAAAAAAAGCCTTTATTTAATGAATATAATTTTTATAGGTACAGCTTTAGGAATATAGTGGTTTTTCCCTGCATACCCTCCTTCCCACCCCCACTCCCGTCCTACCTCCTGCTCCTTCTCCCATCACATTCTTCATTAAGATTCGTTTTTAATTAACTTTATATAGAGAAGACCAACTCTATACTCACTAGAGATTTCAACAGTTTGCACCCACACAGACACACAAAGTATATAGTACAGTTTGAAAACAAGTTTTACAGTTAGTTCTCATGGTACAACTCATTAAGGACAGAGTTCCTACATTGGGAGTAAGTATACAGTGACTCTTGTTGTTGATTTAACTATTGGCACTCTTATTATGACGTCAGTGATCACCCAATGCTCTTGCCATGAGCTGCCAAGGCTATGGAACCTTCAGAGTCCACAAACTCCATCAGCATTTAGATAGGGCCATAAGCAAAGTGGAAGTTCTCTCCTCCCATCAGAGAAAAGTGCATCCTTCTTTGATGGCCCCTTCTTCCCATTGAGGTCTCACTCACAGAGATCCTTCTAATTTTAACGTAGCTATACTCTGTTCATGCTTCAAGACAAAGTTCAAATTTGTCCTCTTTTGTGAAGCCTTCCTTAACTCTACCCATCAAAAAAGACCACCTCCTCTCTATAAGCTCTCTAAATAATTTGTAACCAGACAGGAAATATGTCACACTTGTTTTTGTATTTTCATTAGCAAACTCCTTGCTCTTTTTTTTAGGATTTTTATTAATATAATAATACTTGAGAGGTAGAATTACAGAGAGGGAGATTTGCTGGTTCACTCCCCAGTTGACCTCAAAGGCCAGAGCTGGGCTGATCCAAAGCCAGGAGCCAGGAGTTTCTTTGGGTCTCCCACATGGGTACAGGGGCTCAAGCACTTGGGCCATCTTCTAAAGCTCTCCAGGCCATAGCAGAGAGCTGGATCCAAAGAGGAGCACCAGGACTAAAACCGGTGCCTATATGGGATGATGTTGCCGGAGGAGAAAGCTTAGCCTGCTACACCACAGTGCCAGCCCCATCTTTATATAATTATTTATTCACATAAGCTAAACAAATGATTTTCCCTAAGTAAATAACGTCTTCCAAAGTTTAGTTTACCATGATTTTTTTTCTACTGTGAAAATAATGCTTTTGTATTCTTCATAATTTAAAGCTGGAGCTCAAAGTTGAAATAGGGTTTATTTTGAGAAGTTTCAAGTTTGATGTGGAGATAGCTTCAGCTACTTTGCTTACTAAAAATAATGTTCATAATTAGCATGCTGACTGTTGACTATCGTGAGATTCTAAATGGAACACCTGCTAAAACCTTTCAAGATTTGATCCAAAGGTACCTTTTTGGGTCATCTGTTGATAACATTAAATGTAGGTCTCTAAATAAAAATACATTTTATTGAATATTTTGTCTCAAATTTTTAAAATTTTAAATACAGTAATAAAATAAATAATCTATTTCTTGGTTTCAAATATATCTTGATTCTTAAATTGTTTTTCTAATTACCTTGATTTTTGAAAATTGATTTTAAGAAAAATGTAACTTAAATGCAATCGCCTGTTATAAACCCAAAATAGAAAGCTTAAAAGCTAGGCTACTCTGCTAGAACAGTGACCAATAGATCAGATTGCTTCTCATCCTTTCTAAACATAAGGACAACCTTAGGGCTTCAAAAAATATAGTTTGAAAGTTACTGTTCTAAGATTCTATAATTGAGAAATAAAAAGTGTTTATGAATATAAAATAATGCTCAGTTTTCTGGTTAAATTGATAGTAACTTTACAACTTTAGCTTTAAACTGGAGTTGCCAGGATTTTTTTTTCTATATTGTTTTGATAGTATTTATCTTAAACTATAAGAAGGAACAGATACTGTAAATCAAGAAATTAGTTGTTTATCTAAATGTTTTATTCTGTTGGGATTCATTTAATGTTTGTTATGTGCATGCTAGAGTGCTGATTACTATGCTCAATAGCAGAGGTTAATAGAATAACACTGGATTAATAGCTAAGGATTAATAGCTAACACTCGCTGAGTTAGCTAACTAGTGCTGTGTACCTTTGCAAGCACAGGTACTGTCTAATTTAATCTTCACCAGAGCCCCATGAGATGGGTAGTGATATCCCTGTTGTAGAGTTGAACTAATTGAAGCACATCTGGTAAGGTAGTTTGCTTAAAATCCCATGACTAGTAGGGATATAACATGATTCTTAATTCTTTTTAAAAAGATTTTATTTATTTGAGAGGTAGAGTTACAGAGAGTGAGAGGGAGAGACAGAAAGGTCTTCCTTCTGTTGGTTCACTCTCCAAATGGCTGCAACAGCCAAGCTGTGCCGATCCAAAGCCTGGAGCCAGGTTCCTCTTCTCAGTCTCACACTCAGGTGCAAGGGCCCCAGGACTTAAGGACTTGGGCCATCTTCCACTGATTTCCCAGGCCATAGCAGAGAGCTGGATCGGAAGAGGAGCAGCCAGGACTAGAACCAGCACCCACATGGCATGCTGGTGCTGTAGGCGGAGGATTAACCTACTGCGCCACAGTGCGGGCCCCAATAATTCTTAATTCTATATTTTTATTATGTTGTCTTTAAGACAGTTTATATTATTTATATAAGTTTTAGCTGAAATTTATATTCATTTAGACATTTAAGTTCTGAAATAGCTCTGAGCTATAGTACATGTCCAGAGTTTAAAATTTTGATAATGCCATCCGGTTTTGTTGGATGACCTACAATGTTGAAATGCAGTATTTTCATAGAAGATAATTATTTTTCTTAAATATTTAGAATAATTAATTTTTATAGCTTAACATTTTTTAAAGATTTTTTTTATTTATTTGAAAGAGTTACACAGAGAGAGGAGAGGCAGAGAGAGAGAGAAGTCCTCCATTTGTTGGTTCACTCCCCAAAAGGCTGCAAGGGCCAGAGCTGCGCCAGGAGCCAGGAGCTTCCTCTGGGTCTCCCATGCAGGTGCAGGGGCCCAAGGACTTGGGCCATCTTCCACTGTTTTCCCAGGCCATAGCAGAGAGCTGGATAGGAAGAGGAGCTGCCGGGACTAGAACCGGCACCCACATGGGATGCCTGCACTTCAGGCCAGTGGTTTTAACCCACTGCACCACAGCACTTGCCCCATATAGCTTAACATTAATTCAGAATCCCTTTCCTTCATTGTAGAACTGAGAGACAGAAATTCCATTATTTGCCCAAATTCAAGAGCATATGCTAAAGAATTGATAGCAAAATATAATTTGAAAATGTATAGCCATCACAAATATTTGATCCAAAGTTAAGTTTAAATCTAATTAAAAAATCAAGCTTACTTTAAAGTGCCCGTTTACAATAGAGTTATTATTTTTCTTATTCATCAAACACTATTTGTGGAGGTTAATTGAAACATTTAGTGGATAGCTTCTGATGATATTTAAAACTAAATTTGTAAGGCAAAAATAACAGGTAATATCAAACATTTGGATTTTACATTTTTGTGTTATTAGAAGCACACATATTACTTCCTTTTCTTTTCCTCACTTGTTTTCTTTGTTCTTCCTTTCTTCCATTTTCCTTTGGCTCCTTTATTTCTTTTCTTTTTTTTAAGATTTATTTTTTTATTTCAAAGTCAGAGTTACACAGAGAGAAGATAGGCCGGTCTTCCATGTGTTGGTTCACTCCCCAGATAGCCGCAACGGCCAGAGCTGCGCCGATCCTAAACCAAGAGCCAAGAGCTTCTTCTGGGTCTCCCCTGTGGGTGCAGGGCCAAAGAACTTGGGCCATCTTCTACTGCTTTCCCAGGCCATAGCAGAGAGCTGGATCAGAAGTGCAGCATCTAGTCTTGAACTGGTGCCCATATGGGATGCTGGCACTTCAGGCCAGGGCTTTAACCTGCTGAGCCATAGCGCCAGCCCCTCCTTTATTTCTTTTGCCTTTTTTCTATATAATGCTTTACATATACTTTCCAACTATGTTTTTATTGATTGATATTTTACAACAATCTTTCCTGTCATTACATATGGATACATGACATTCTTATAAATCATTATACTGTATTCCACAAAATGGACACATTATAATTTAACATGAATCAAGTCATTTAGATCATTGGTTTTATTATGTTTTTATAATATTGAAATAAATGTGATTTCTTTTTTTATGGTTCCGTGACTGAAAGTTCAACTTTTTAAAAAGCATTTTTTGGAAATATAGTATACATACCAAGAATTGCACCAAGTGTATAGTTACAAATGAGTTACTTTCTTTTGGCATCCAATCACATTCATAAACACCCAAATTAAGAACAAAGCATTACTACTACTGGATGAGTACTCACTATTCCCTAACCATTTCCAGTGTTTGAAACATGAAATAAGAGTGAATATTCATTCACATAGTATAATTCAGTAAAGTAATATTTATAACTAAATACTGAATTATATGGAATCCACACATTTTATATTCCATATGTTAACTAACACAAGAGAAATATGTGATATTTTTTTCTTTTGGGTCAGCTTATTTAACATAGCCTAATGTTCTCCAGTTGTATCCATCTTTTTGCAAACATAAGGAGTTCATTCTTTTTTCCCGGTTGAGTAATATTCATTATGTGTGTGTGTGTGTATATATATATATATATGTACATTCCTATATGTAATATTCTATTCTCTCTCTCTCTACACACACACACACACACACATACATATATATATATATATATATATATATAAATGTTCTCTTTGTCCAGTCATCAGTTGATGCACATCTAGGTTGATTCCAACTCTTGGCTATTGTGAATTGACTGATATAAATATGGGAGTTCAGGTATCTCTTTAATATGCTGACTTCATTTTCTTTGGCTATATTCCTAAGAGTGGGATAGCTGGGTTATATGGTATATTTAGTTTTAGTCTTCTGAGGACTCTCCATACTGTTATCCATAATGACTGTAACACTTTGCACTCCCACCACTTATCAGGGTACCTTTTAATCGTCATCTTCTATAGCATTTGCTATTTTTTGATTTTTGGAATGTAGCCATTCTAACTTGGGTGAGATGATACCTCATTGTGGTTTTAATTTTCATTTTTTGGATGGCTGGTGATCCTGAACATGTTTCTTGTGTTTGTTGTCCATTTGTATTTCATTTTGAAAACTGCCTGTTCATATACTTTGGCCATTTTTTAACTGGATTATTTTGTTTCTACATTTCTTGAGTACCCTATCTATTCTGAACAATAGCTCTTTGATAAATGCATAGTTTGCAAATATTTTCTCTTAGTTTGTCGGTTACCTCTTCATTTTTTTTTTAAAGAAGACGTATTTATTTATTTATTTATTTGAAAGGCAGCGTTACTGAGAGAGAAAGAAATTCAGAGAGATCTTCAATCCTCTGGTTCACTCTCCAATGGTCGCAATGGCCAGGGCTACACCAAGCCTAACAGGAGCCAGAAGCTTCATCTGAATCTTTCAGGTGGTGTAGGGGTCTAGGATTTGGTCCGTAATCTGCTGCTTTCCCAGCACATTAGCAGGGAGCTGGATTGGATGTGGAGCAGTCAAGAGTAGAACCTGTGCCCATATGAAATGCTGGTGTTGCAGGTGGAGTCTTAAATTGCTTTGGGTAGTTTGGACACTCTGATAATAGTGATTCTTAAAATCCATGAACATGTAACATTTTTCCATTTCTTTTTTGTCTTTTTGTTTTCTTTAATATTTTGTGGTTTTCATCGTAGAGACCTTTTACATAGTTGATTAAATTTATCCCAAAGTATTTAAAGCTTTTTGTAGCTATTGTAAAGGACACTGATCTTAAAAGTTCTTTTTCTTTTTCTTTTTATGGACAGGCAGAGTTGGACAGTGAGAGAGATAGACAGAGAGAAAGGTCTTCCTTCCGTTGGTTCACCCCCCAAATAGCTGCTACGGCTGGTGCCTTGTGCGGATTCAAAGCCAGGAGCCAGGTGCTTCCTCCTGGTCTCCCATGTGGGTGCAGGGCCCAAGCACTTGGGCCATCCTCCACTGCCTTCCCAGGCCACAGCAGAGAGCTAGGCTGGAAGAGGAGCATCTGGGACAGAATCCAGCACCCCAACCGGGACTAGCACCTGGGGTGCTGGTGCTGCAGGTGGAGGATTAGCCAAGTGAGCCGTGGTGCAGGCCAAAAGTGCTGGTATTAAAGTAATGCTGGTATTAAAGTAATTGCCAAAGCATTGTTGGTCTAAAGGAATGACATTGGGGCCCAGCGGGTAAAGTCACTGCCTGCAGTGGCAGCATCTCATATGGGCACTAGTTCAGGTCCTGGCTGCTCCATTTCCGATCCAGCCCTCTACTGTGGCCTGGGAAATCAGTAGAAGATGGCCCAAGTCCTTGGGCTCCAGCTCCCACATGGGAGACACAGAGGAAGCTGCAGGCTCCTGCCTTCGGATCGGCACAGCTCTGGCCATTTCGGCCATTGGGGGAGTGAACCAGCGAATGGAAGACCTTTCTCTCTCTCTTTCTCTCTCTCTCTCTCTCTCTCTCTCTCTCTCTCTCTCCACCACCGCCCACTTCTCTGTTACTCTGCCTTTCAAATAAACAATTAAATCTTAAAAAAAAAGAATGACATTGATTTTTGTATGTTAATTTTTTATCTTGCAACTTTGTCAAATTCTCATGAGTTCTGATAGTCTGGCTTCCCTATATAAAGTACCATGACATCTGCAAATAGGGATAATCTGACTTCCTGCAATCCAATTTGTATCCCTTTGATTTCTTTTCCTTGCCTAATGGCTCTGGCTAAAACTTCCATAGTATGTTAAATAGTAGTGATGAGAGTGAGCATTCTTGTCTGGTACCAGATCTTAGTGGAAATATTTCCAGCACTTCCCTAGTCAGTATAGTGCTCACTGTGCGTTTTTAATATACTGCCTTGATTGTGTTGAGGAATTTTCCTTCTATACCCAGTTTTTTTTTTATTTGGTTTTTGTTTGGTTTATATTTATTTCATGAAACAGTGTTGCATTTTATCAAATGCTTCCTCTGCATCTGTTGAGATAATCTTATGATTTTGATTTTTCATTTTGTCAATGTGATATATCATTTTATTGATGTGCTGCGTTGAAACATTCCTGTGTGCCAAGGTTAAATCCCACTTGTTCTGGGTGGCGTATCTTTTTGATGTGTTTTTAAATGCAGTTTGCTAGTATTTGTATTTTTTAGTCATCAGAGTATTTTTTTTTTTGTAGTTCTCTTTTTTGTTGTATCTTTCTCTGGGTTTGGTATTAAAGTAATGCTGGCCTCATCGATGAGTTTGGAAGGTTCCCTCTATTTAAACTTTGAATAGTTAGGGTTAGGCCTTCCTTAAGAGTTTTATAGAATTTAACAGTGAAGCCAACTGGTCCTGAACTTTTCTTGTTGGGGGTCTTTATTACTAAATTAATCTAAATTTTGGTTATTGGTCTATTCAGGTTTTCTATGTCTGCATGCCTAAATTTTGGTAAATTATATGCCTCCAGGATTCTATTCATTTTTCCATTTGTTGGCATATTTCTGTTTGTGATAATTCCTAATGATTCTTTGTATTTCTGTGGTATAAATTGTAATATCCCCTTTTTAAATTCTGACTTTATTAATTGGGATCTTCTATCATTAGTTAGGCCACTGATTTATAGGTTTTGTTTATTATTTTTTTTCAAAACCCAGCTGTTCCTTTCACTAATGTTTGTATAGTTTTTTGTATTCTATTTTGTTTATATCTAATCTTAGTTTTATTATTTCTTTTCTCTTAATTTTGTATTTAGTTTGTTCTAGTTTTTCTAGGTTCTTTAGATGCATTGTTGGATCATTATTTCACATGTTTCCAGTTTTTTTTAATGTAGGCACATATTTCTATAAACTTTTCACTTTTAAAATATTTACTTTTTATTTGAAAAGCAGAGTAACAGAGAGGGAGGGAGACACACACACATATACATGGAGACAGAGAGAGCACGTGAGAGAGAATATTCCATCCTGTTTCACTCTCCAGATGTCCACAGTGGCCACAGCTGGATGAGGCTAAAGACAGGAGCCAGGAGCTTCTTCTGGGTCTCACATGTGGGTGCAAGTGCCCAACTATTTTGACTATCTTCTGCTGTTTTCCCAGAGACATTAGCAGGGAGCTCAATCAGAAATGGAGCAGCTGGGAAATGCACGGGTCCCCTTATGGAATGCTACCATCATAGGCTTTGGCTTAACCTACTAGGCAATAACACCAGCCCCTAAACTTTCCCCTTAATACTGTATTTTCTGTATCCCATAAAATATGTTGTGTTGTCATTTTCATTCATTTCAAGAAAACTTTTATTTTCCTTTTGGTTTGTTGTTCATTCAGGAGTATGCTGTTCAGTCTTCATGTGTTTGTATATTTTCTAGAGTTGATTTTGTTGTTAATTTCTAGCTTTATTCTATTGTGGTCAGAAAAGATACATGATAGGATTTCATTGCTTAAAAATTTGTTGAGGGGGCCGGTGCCATGGCTCACTTGGTTAATCCTCCACCTGCAGCACCGGCAACCCATATGGGTGCCGGGTTCTAGTCCTGGTTGCTCCTCTTACAGTCCAGCTCTCTGCTGTGGCCTAGGAAGGCAGTGGAGGATGATCCAGGTGCTTGGGCCCTGCACCCGCATGGCTTTGGATCGGCACAGCACTGGCTGTAGTAGCTATTTAAGGAGTGAACCAATGGAAGGAAGACTTACCTCTCTGTCTCTCTCTCACTGTCTGTAACTCCACCTGTCAAATAAAAAAAAAATGTTGAGACATGTTTTATGTAAGTACATTCAAAGTTGACTCACCAAGTCTGTTCTTAAGGCTTGTCAATGTATTTTTATTTGATTTATGGAATAATTCATTTCTAATATTTCTGTTTGTTTTTCTTCATATCTGTGTCTGCTGAATTTTTCATCCATGTCGTATACTGACTTACTTATTTCTTTAATTGTTTTTCTGTTTCTAAGGAACCTTACAATCATCTTTTGAATTCTTTTTATACATTTCATAAATCTCCTCTTCTTTGCAGTCCAATATTAATAAATTATTGTGTTCCTTTTAGGAAGACATATTACTTTCCTTATTCATGTTTTATGTGTTTCTACATTGACTGCATTTCTACATTGCACCTAGAGTAATCTCTATCTCCTCTGGAGGATTTTGTTTATTTTTTAAAGATTTAATGTATTTATTTTGAAAAGCAGATTTACAGAGAGAGAGAGAAGTGCTCCATCCACTGGTTCACTCCCTAGATGGCTGGAATGACAGGGGCCAAGCCAGACAGAAGGGGAAGAGCCAGGAGCCAGGAGCTTCTTCAGTCTTCCATGTGGGTGTAGGGGCCATCCTCCACTGCTTTCTTAGGCACATTAGCAGGGAGCTGGATTGGAAGTGGAGCAGCTGGGACTCTAACAGGTGCCCATAGAGATGCTGGCGCCACAGGTGGTGGCTTTACTGCTGTCACCTGCTGGCCCCTGTTTGTTTTTGAGTGAAGTCTTTATTCCCTAGAAGTGTGCCTCTGAGGCTTGGGGGAGTATCTAAGGCTTACTTTTTAATTCCAGAGTGTGTTCAGTATGAGAACAGGAAGTTCTGATCCCTTTTTTGGTAAGGTAAGAGTCCATAATGACACCCAAGTTGGGTGTGATGGAGCCCCAGAACTCCCACAGGCACAAGGTGTGGGTCTTCCAGTCTCCACCTTGCAAGCTTCTCTATTTGGGTTCCAGTGGCCTCTGGCAGCAGTGGGACTATCTGCTGTTCTGTGATTCAGAACAGAGTTCAACTGTAGGTCTTCCTCAGCAGATTGAGTATGGTACTTTGATGTGGGGAGGGAGGGTGGAGAGGAGGCAGGCAATGTGGCCTTACCTCATGGAGCAAAGTAGTTGCACAACCCCTACCCCTTCCACCTAGCTCCCAAGGCCAGAATCAAAGCCAGGGGAGACTGTGAAATTTTCCCTCAGTCAAAGCTACCAATGGTGGGAGCCATGGTAGTCTCTTCTCACCTTGAACTCAGAAGATGGTACTTCCAAGCCTGGAGCTGACTATGTATTTGCAGGAGTGGATGGCAGTGGTAGGTCTGTCTTCTTCCCTCACTGCTCCATTGAGTCTGTTTTGTTCTGTCCCTTCTCCACTGAAAATTCCTCTCCATCAGTCACTGGGAACATAGCTCTACCATTCTCTTTCTGGTACCTTTCAGTTGCTGAAGTTAGTGTGGCTTCTTACTATTAACCTTAATGGATCTCTGAAATATTCTTACAAAAAAGATCCTTACAGTCTTTTTTAATGGGGCTGCATATTCTGAAAATAGTTTGGATGTTTAAATCGAGAATGTATTCTTAGTTTCTGATTTTTTTTTTATTTTCACTTTTCCTAGCAAGGCAAAACTGGGACTCTTACAATCTAACACAATTGCCACCAGTATTTTGTTAAATGACCAATCTGATGTGTTTTAAATAGAATTAAATTAAGTAGAATTACTGTGTTTAATAGCTATAATATTCTTGATCGCAATTGCTAGACTTATTAGTCACTTGGATTCCATCTCCTTTGAAAATTTTCAGTTTCATGATCTGCAGAAGATGTTGTTAATAGTCAGAATTTACGTAGTTACCCTCGAATACTGAATGGATGCTGAATTATCATTGCCTATCTTCTTGAAATGTGGCTATGTAACCACAAAACATAAGTCAATGCATTGAATTAGCAATTTTTTTTGTTTCCAAACAATGGCTTTATGGCCTCCAAGTGATAAAACTATATAATAACATTACTTCCTGCAAACTGTATCCTAGGGGACTATGGAGAACATTGCTGTCCACTTAGCCATCTTGTTTCCAAGTTCATTTCCTATCCTGGCATAACCTAGTGTAGCTTTTTTTTCCTTATCCAATTAAAGTACTTCGGGCACATAAATATATACATGTATACCCCTTACGTCCTTCATTTATTATATACATTGCAAGTAATTTCTTTCAGTCTACATTGATTCTATATGGTTTTCCACACCACGTTTTTGATTTTCTTCTAATCATATCTGTCATTTTTATGGCATCTGCTTTTGTACATATTGTTACCGGAGAAGCAAAGGGTCCTTGTCTTCACGCAGGAAAGAATTAAGGCATGAGACAGAGAGCAGTGGAAAGTAAAACAGCAAGGTTTATTAGGGTAGGGACATCTGTAAGAACAGAGGGGCACCTCTCCAGACAGAACCTGAGAGAGAGTGCACAGTTTACATTTAAGCTGGGGCTTTTAAGGGAATGGGTCTTGCTTTCCAGACTTTTCTCTCCCTCTCTCCTTCTCCTCCGGAACAAAGGACTTATTGAGTGTAAATATGAAAAATTCCTTTCTGAGTTTTTTCCCCTGAGTTATCAGACAGGAGAAGCCTGACTGGCATCGCCCCAACTTAGAGGAAGGATTTTTATCAGGCCAGGTAGAAGGGGCAGGACTCCCTGGAAGGTCATCAGGATCCGGGCAGGACTTTGAAGTGCAGATACTGGGCTACATCTGGAAGGTTACCAAGGTGACTTTGAGATGCAGATGCGATGCGGATGCTGGACCACTGTAGATGTAAATTCCTTAGGCCATTGTCATACACACATAAGCTAATTTCTGACTTCCTACCTAACACATATGTAGTACGTTTTTTTAAAGACTTGTCAGTTACAATGCATTTCCTCTTTTTTTTACAATATTTATTTTATTTATATATTTGAAAGTCAGGGTTAGAGAGAGAGAGAGAGAGAGAGAGAGAGTCTTCCTTCCACTGGTTCACTCACCAAATGGACGCAACAGTCAGGGCTGGGCCAGGCCAAAGCCAGGAGCCTGGAGCTTCTTCCAGGTCTCCTATGTGGTTGGCTAGGATCCCCTTTGGACCATCTTCTGCTGCTTTCCCAGGCACACGAGCAGGCAGCTTGATGAAAAGTGGAGAAGCCAGAACTTGAACTGGCACCCATCAGGCATGCCAGCACTGCAGGTGGCGGCTTAACCCACTGTACCACAACACCGGCCCATTTTTTTTTTCTTTTTACATTTCACACTTTAATCCATCTGGAATTTTTTTTATGTTTGGACTATTTTCTTTTATATATAAACATCATTTTGCCAACAGTATTAATATTTGAATATATTCAACTACTATTTTCTGTATTGATTGTGTTGTTCTTTTCTAGTTTTAAGGGATTACTTTTTAAAACATAGGAAAGCTCTTATGTTTCAAAATTTTCACAATTTTTGTATGTTGATCTTCCAATTATATTCTAAAACAGCTTTGTTAAATTATGTAAAAATTGTTTCTAATTTTTATTAAAATTCCATTAAAATTTTCTATTAATTAGATCTATATTGATATTCCTATGTAATATCAGGTCTTGACTTAGGTTTCTAAATTTAAATTTTATATTATTAAAATAATACAGATTCTTGTTCACTCATAATAGCTTTATTCTTTTATCATTTCAAACTATAATGAAGAACAATTTTTTAAAACTTTTGTCTATCTAGCTAATATTTAGCTACATTACTTAAAACTTTCCTTCATTTGAATTATTTTGATCACTAATTATAATTATTGGGAAAATATTTATTAGAACAATATTGGAAATCCAACCAATAGTAGCTTAAATAAATATAGGTTTACTATTGCCTCATGACATGCCCACGAAAGGGCAGATGTTGAGTTGGGAGGTTACTAACATTGTGATCCAGGATCTAGGACCTTTTTTTCATTCTATGTTCCTCAGTGTATTTGAATTCATCCTCAAAATTATAAACATCATTGTTGCCAGAGCTCTATTGTAGGGGCAGATTAGAAAACTTAAAATTCCCCCTAAAATTTTTATGGCCATAGCTTTATTACACAATATAGAACATTTAACGCATTTGACGACACTATGTAAAAATGTGTCTTTCCTATGTTAAGGAAATTCAAACACTTTTAGTGTAACTTCTGGTCTTTTATTCTACATCCTTTGGCATATTTAACTATATCATTCCTTTAATTGTGTTCATAGATTTTCTAATACTGGGATAAGAATTCCATTTTTATAATGAAACCTTGTTGAATATGACAACCAATGTTTTTTCTATCAACTATAAGTTTATCATTTTGTTAGATGTTTGCTAGTCATTTTTTTTTTTTTTTTGAAAGGCAGAGTGGATAGTGAGAGAGAGAGATAGAGAGAAAGGTCTTCCTTTGCCATTGGTTCACCCTCCAATGGCCGCCATGGCCGGCACACTGCGGCCAGCGCACTGCCCTGATCCGATGGCAGGAGCCAGGTACTTATCCTGGTCTCCCATGGGGTGCAGGGCCCAAACACTTGGGCCATCCTCCACTGCACTCCCGGGCCATAGCAGAGGGGTGGCCTGGAAGAGG
Source organism: Oryctolagus cuniculus (assembly GCF_051225735.1). Taxonomy (NCBI): domain Eukaryota; kingdom Metazoa; phylum Chordata; class Mammalia; order Lagomorpha; family Leporidae; genus Oryctolagus; species Oryctolagus cuniculus. The sequence goes on along the minus strand of NC_142872.1, from coordinate 138,744,363 downwards.
GGCAACTGGGACAGAATCCAGCGCCCCGACCTGGACTAGAACCCGGTGTGCTGGCGCCGCTAGGCGGAGGATTAGCTTATTGAGTTGCGGCGCCAGCCCGCTAGTCATTTTAATAGAAAATTCCTCAGTGTTATACAGATGAGTTTTTTTCCTTTTCTTTTTTTATTATTCTTTTTCTTTTCTTTTTTTATTTAGTAAATATAAATTTTCAAAGTACAGTTAATGGATTACAATGGCTCCCCCCCCATAATTTCCCTCCCACTCTCACCCCTCCCATCTCCCTCTCCCTCTCCCATTCCATTCACATAAAGATTCATTTTCAATTATCTTTATGTACAGAAGATCAATTCAGTATACACTAAGTAAAGATTTCATCAGTTTGTACCCACACAGAAACTCAAAGTGCAAAATAATGTTTCAGTACTAGCTATAGCATTACTTCACATTGGACAACACACTAAGGACAGATCCCACATGAGAAGTAAGTACACAGTGACTCCTGTTGTTGACTTAACAATTTGACACTCTTGTTTATGGTGTCACTAATCTCCCTAGGCTCTAGTCATGAGTTGCCAAGGCTATGGAAGCCTTTTGAGTTCGCCGATTTCGATCTTATTCCGACAGGGTCATAGTCAAAGTGGAAGTTCTCTCCTCCCTTCAGAGAAAGGTACCTCTTTCTTTGATGGCCCCGTTCTTTCCACTGGGATCTCACTTGCTGAGATCTTCCACTTAGGTCTTCTTCTTTTTTTTTTTTTTTTTTTTTTTCCCCAGGGTGTCTTGGCTTTCCATGCCTAAAATACTCTCATGGGCTCTTCAGCCAGATCTGAATTCCTTAAGGGCTGATTCTGAGGCCAGAGTGCTATTTAGGACATCTGCCATTCTATGAGTCTGCTGTGTATCCCACTTCCCATGATGGATTGTTCTCTCCCTTTTTGATTCTATCAGCTAGTATTAGCAGACACTAGTCTTGTTTGTGTGATCCTTTTGACTCTTAGATTTATCATTATGATCAACTGTGAACTGAAATTGATCACTGGGACTAGTGAGATGGCATTGGTACATGCCACCTTGATGGGATTGTATTGGGATCCCCTGGCATGATTCTAACTCCACCATTTGGGGACCCAAAATATGGTGAACTATGCCTGGGCAGGGTGAAGCCAGAGGAAACTCTGGTGGAGGTCCGTAGCAGTCCTGACAACCAATCTTTTAATATACTTTTAGATCAATTTACTATTTCTCTGATTAAATTTTTTTTCATATTGCGGTGGACATGTTGCACAAAGGTTAAAACACTACTTTGGATACCTGTATCCCTTAACAGAGTGTCTGGGTTCAAGTCTCCATTTTGCTTCTAATTTTAGCTTCCTGCTAAGGTGCACACTGGCAGGTAACAGGTTATGACTCAAGGGGGTTAAGCCACTGCCTGCAGCACTGGCATGCCACGTGGTTGCTGGTTTGAGTCCTGTCTGCTCCACTTTTGATCCAGCTCCTTGATAATGTGCCACCCACATAGGGACCTGACTTGAATTTTGGTCTCTTGGCTTCAAGTTGGACCATCTTCAGCTTTTGTCAGGATTTGGGGAGTGAACCAGAAGATTTAAAATGTCTGTCTCTGTATCTCTCTCCATTTCTGTCTCTATGTCTTTCAAATTAAAAAAAAAAAAGTCCCTTATAATTACTATTATTACAAGAAGGGAAAGCAGTAAATAAAATTTTCTCATATTAATTAAATTTGTGAATTTGAACTGTGGTTTCTTTTTATGCTTATTTTTTAGAGTTTGGATTTCAGGATTAAGGTAATATTACAGAATGACTCAGAAAATTCACCAATATTCTAGAATACTTTGAAAAACATAACACTTATGCATATATTTTTTTAGGATAGAAAATACCCTAGCTGTAAAACTCTCTTGAAATTTTTACTTAAAAGGTAAATATTTTACAAATTTTATGGTTTTTTCCCTCTGTCTATAAATCTCTTCAGGTCTGTTCTTATATTAATGCTGAGAATTTATACTTTGTTTGAAAAATTGTTAAGTTTTACATACTAATTTTCAAATATGTGAACAAATTTTCTTTTTTAAAAAGCTTCTTTTAAAACTAATACAGGTTGTCGTCCTGATTTTTTTGCTTACAACTGTATATTAATTTCAAGGGTTAAGTTTTGTCTTTCTCTATCAAACTGTTTATGTTTTTTCACCTGCCTAGCAGCCTTCCCCTTTGTTGCAATCTGTTTTTTTTTATGAACCTTATCTCTTTTAAATCTGTATAGCTCTATTGATTGAGGCTGAGCTAATCCTAATTCTCTTTGATGCAGTTATCAGTCCAGGATCTGGGGCAGTTGGTGCAGATTCCAGGTTAAAGATAATGTCTTTTTTGAGGTTGTAAACTCTAAGAGTCATTACATTTGGAGCTACTAGGAAGCAACTTTTCTTATGTCAAGAACTTGCTGAGAGAGGCAAGGCAGAATCAACAAACAGAAAGACAGAAAAGTATTGTAGATGTAATTGAAACTCCTTAGTCATTCCTAAAAGAAACACTTGACCTTCATCTCCTAATTGTGTTGCCACTACAAGCTTCTCCTTATTTAAGTCATTTTAAGCCATTTTGAGTACACCTTCTCTCATTAAATGAGTATGTCAACTAAATATACTAAAACATTTATGTTTCTTCTTTAATTCTTCCAACATAGTAAGAAGGGACAATTTATGTTATTATAGCTCGATGTTTTCATATATATTCACATATATATACATATATACATATATATATATATATATATATATATATAAATAGGTTAACATTGAAGTATACTATAGTTAAGCCCAAGAAAATTGTGAAATTATGTAAAGGAATAGTTACAATTGAGTACATTAATATTGGCCAGCGCCGCGGCTCACTAGGCTAATCCTCCGCCTTGCAGCGCCAGCACACCGGGTTCTAGTCCCAGTTGGGGCGCCGGATTCTGTCCCGGTTGCCCCTCTTCCAGGCCAGCTCTCTGCTGTGGCCAGGGAATGCAGTGGAGGATGGCCCAAGTACCTGGGCCCTGCACCCCATGGGAGACCAGGAGAAGCACCTGGCTCCTGCCATGATGATCAGGGCAGTGCGCTGCGGCGGCCATTGGAGGGTGAACCAACGGCAAAAGGAAGACTTTTCTCTCTGTCCTCTCTCTCACTGTCCACTCTGCCTGTCAAAAAATAAATTAAAAAAAATATTGAATATGTTCATTGCCTTTGTCAGGAAGGTAAATATAGAAATATAAGAATTTGGTAATCACCCTCTACTAACAGTACTTATCCATAATGGGAAAATTTATTTATTAACTTTTACATCTTTGCCTAATGTCATTATTTATTAAACAAGCTATGACATAATTAGTTCATTAAATTAAAAGATTGATTTAGATGTTTTAAAACTGTCTTTGAGAGTTTTTGGTTCTTACATTAATTATTAAATTAAATTAATTATTCTTAAATTAATTATTATATATAGAAATAATTGTTATAACTGAAATTGTGAGGATAATGGAAAAAATTGTGCAAATGGTTTTGAATTTTTTTCTCCCTAAGATGTCTCTTATGAATAGTACAGGAATAGACCTACATTTATGGCTAATTTATTTGCAACAAAGGTGCTAAGGAATTAAGTGGGGAAAGATATTATTTTTATAAAAAATGGTACTTGAAACGATTGGATAGTCACATGAAAATAATAATCATATCAATATTTATCTCATATAGTATACACAAATCAACTTTGGATGGATTATGTATCTAAATATAAGGTCTAAAACTATAAAAATTTTTTGGAAGAATATATAGAAAAAGGGCCTAGTTATTTTGGTTTAGGAAAGTTTTCTTAGATAGTAAGATATGATATTCATAGAGCATTTGTTGGCTGCCCTTAGGATAAAAAAAGCTCTTGTGAATGACTGAGCTCATGTTCATTATGCTGACTTCATATATGCTAAAATTCATCAGACTCTGTACTTCATATCTAAGTGAATCTGTAAACATATGTGTGTTTCTGTTACTAATTGATGTTTTGAGCTGAACACTAGTGTAAGTTTTTATATCTTAAAGGTATTGCTCTTCTGAGAATATTAAGAAAAAGGCTATGAGTATAAATTTTTCACAATCAATAATACAAGGACAATATTGTATTCAAAATTAATTAATTAGAATAAGCAATATATTGTTAGAATTTATTTTTTAAATGCTGAAGTGGTTATATTGCAAGTTCAAGTTATTCTTTTCCTAAGTAGGTTAAATCTAATATAAACAAAATGATAGAGATTATTACCAAGAATATTCATACTGAAGCAAAAATCCTGGGGCTGAAAGTTGCATTCATTATTCCGTTTTTCCATCAAAACACATTTAGGCTTATACGAAGTCATGAAGTGAAAATTCATTACAATCAACCACTTTTCTCTTAATTCTTATGGTACATACTTAGGTAATATCTGAGTTGCAGTTGAGAGGAACTATTGAAATTGGAAACTTCTGTTTCTCTACTTATATGATTTTTTTTTTAAATTTTCCTTCATTTAGCTGATTTTTCCACCTCTTCATGAGAGTGTTTCTTAGGAAGCCTTACCATTTGTAGGTACCATAACCGAGTCTTGCTATACTCCTCATTAGAGTTAATTTTTAAAAAGTTTTCTCCGTGTATTTCTAATGTAGGAATAATGATATCTAACAAAAATTATTTTTGAGTATACTTCTCTTTTTACTTCTTATATCTAAAAAGAAACCCTTCATTATGTATCCTTGCATGCCCATGGATTAATTCTTATATTTTAACTTTAAAATATTCATTAAATCAGAAAAATAATAATGAAAGAGTCTCTTACTAGATTTGATAAATTGTATATTGATCTAGTCATGGTACGATTCATGAGTTTTGCATTTATTATAGTAAACTGAGATACCTTTATTGAGACACTCTTCGTATGAGTTCTGAGGTAAGTCACTCCCTCAGAATTTCCTTCAAATGTAATATATTACTGCCTGGTGAAAGTTTGTTAGTGCTAAGGGAGCCCCTTTTGGTTTTCTCTTTCCTGTGTCTTTTGAGATATATCTTCAATTTGTATCATTTTCATTTCTTTGTTGAAATCTTATAGTCTGTTAAAAGTGGTTTCTCTTGCCAAGGAAAAATCACAAAGTCACATGTAATATTTTGTGTGAGATTTTCATAACATTTTAGTCTACTTCTCAGAACAAAGAGAGCTTTTATGAATGACTCATAACTTTTATATTTGAGTGAGATTTATTCTTTTTTGCTCTTGCTCTTTATTAGCTTAGAGATTGATTTTATTTTACATTCAATACATCAAGTTCCTTCAGAACAATAGTTCTCCTAAAATATCCAATTTGACTTTGTTTATTCCAACCTGCTGTAAGAACTAAGCCTTTTGTTTCTACACCCCCAGAATTGGAATGTAATAATAGAATATTAAAAGTTATGACAACTTTAAAATATTCATTAACTTTTGACTGTATGCCAGGCATTGTGAAGATAACAGCGTTCACAGCAAAACATATGAGACTTAGTCATTGTTTTCAGTTCAGTGGGACAGACACTTATCAAATAATTTTAAATATGATGAATGCTGAAAATAAAAATAGAATGTGCTCTGGAGGCTACAACAAGCCACCCAATGCAGTCTTCAAGGAAAGCTTTCCTGGAGAGGTAAACTTGGAATGAGACCTGAGGTCAATATGAATCACTTGGGTAGACACTGGGCAGCATGAAATATGTGTGCAGATGATAACAAGTTCTGGCAGATGAAGGGATAGAGGGAGAGCCGGCGCTGTAGCTCACTTGGTTAATCCTCTGTCTGTGGCGCCGGCTGCTCCTCTTCCAGTCCAGCTCTCTGCTGTGACCCAGGAAGGCAGTGGAGGATGGCCCAAGTGCTTGTTCCCTGCACCCGCATGGGAAACCAGGAGGAAGCACCTGGCTCCTGGCTTCTGACTAGCACTGCACACCGGTTGTGGTGGCCATTTTGGGGGTGAACCAATGGAAGGAAGTGCTTTCTCTCTGTCTCTCTCTCTCACTGTCTAACTCTGCCTGTCAAACAACAACAAAAAAAGTTGAAAAAAAAAAAAAGGAATGGATAGAAGTCTAGAATATGTAGCAGCAATGGAAATGGAGGGGGCTCAAGGGAAGTTCTTGATAAGATTCAATAGGAAAAGCATGTGATTTGGTGCAGGAGCCACATGTAAGACTGTAAGGATGAAAAATGGTAGTCCTCTAAAAGTCACTCTTCCTGTCCCACATTGGCCTGTTTTCCATTTTTCCCTTGATGAAAATGTTCAATATATATTGCAATAATGGAATCATAGATTATAGGAACAGTAAGAATCTTATGAAGTAATTTTATTAAGCAACTTTCCTCTCAAGATGAGGAAATTTAGGCCCATAGTTTGATTGATTTTTCTTAAAGTCAATGTAAGTAGTACCCTAGTTAACATGGAATCAAGCTACTCCTTCTGAGAGGATCACTTTACATTGTACTATACTGCTTCATACTTTTCATTTTTCTATGGATCCAGAGCATACATAAAATTAGCTGAATAACACCGGCGCTGCGGCTCAACAGGCTAATCCTCCGCCTAGCGGTGCCAGCACACCGGGTTCTAGTCTCGGTCAGGGCACCGGATTCTGTCCTGGTTGCCCCTCTTCCAGGCCAGCTCTCTGCTGTGGCCCAGGAGTGCAGTGGAGGATGGCCCAAGTGCTTGGGCCCTGCACCCCATGGGAGACCAGGATAAGCACCTGGCTCCTGCCATCGGATCAGCGCGGTGCGCCGGCCGCAGCATGTGGCCGAGGCAGCCATTGGAGGGTGAACCAATGGCAAAGGAAGACCTTTCTCTCTGTCCTCTCTCTCACTGTCCACTCTGCCTGTCAAAAAAAAAAAAAAAATAGCTGAATAGTAAATACACATTTGTGATTGTAAAAGAACTTGTTCAGTATTCTATAATCACCATGATTTTGCATGAAAGTATTTTTCCCTCTGTGCCAGTGGTTATTTAATTTTAAATATTGGTTGTTATTGATGACTGTTCATTATATCCACCTTAATTATTGAAGAAATTCTAACAGAAAAGTTTCAATGCAAGGAGAAAAACATCAGAGATTGAAATGCTATTCCTTATCTGATACATAGAAGATAACATATAATATAGGGCATATATGAATTATTTAAGTTTTCAGAATTTGATTTTTAATGGCAGAGATTAGTTATTCTACATTTCATGTAGAATAAGCCCAGTGTGATTTTTTCTTATCTCAAGTAAGAATTTGTAGTAGTTTTTCTTTAGTTTTTAATTGACACATAATAATTGTACATATTCTTAAAATGCAATACTATATGTTCACACATGTATATAATGTGCTGTAATGAAATTAGAGCAACTTGCATAAAAATCTGAATAATTTGTTTCATAACTTTGGAATAGAACCAAGCTGAATATGTACAAAAATTATCTATTTATAAGTGGGTTCAAAATATGTCATTGTATAATTTGATAAATACAATGATAATATTAATCATCAGAAAAATTCAGCAGCTTTAACAATTCTTCTCAGGAATTATGGATAGATTGAAAATGGGTTGACCTCAAAGGCTGAATTTGAATCCATGAGTCATTCATTCTCTTTGATCCAATGGGATATACTTAAGTATGGTTGATAACATACTTGGCAATGACAAAAGAACACAAAATAAAAGTATAACTGTACAACTATTTTAAAAGGTCTAGTTGCACCCTTTCTGCTAAAATTCATTGAGCAAATCATGTTGCAACTCAGGTTTAAGGGATAGAAAAATGAATTCTAACCACAACAGGGTGAGAAGAGTGTAATTTTTTTAAAAGCAACAATGTAATTTGCCACAAGAACTAGCCTACATGTTAATGAAAAGCTTTGATCAAACTACCTCTGAGATCCATATTAAATACACACACACACACACACACACACACACCCCTACCTTCTTCTCTCAAGAAAGTTCTATTTTAAGCAAAATTACATGGGCTTAGTGCTACAGTGACCTGAGAAATATTACATAGCACGGAATTAGGGAGATAACTTAGGAAATAAAAAGAGTGAATGGGTATCAGGATTAAGAAATTTCTCTGAAAAGGGAAAAAGACATCATTCAGTGACATTAATAAAGGAAATATAAGAAAAATATATAAAAGCATACAGATGGAAATGTTCATAATAGTTAAAGCTGAAGAATATACTTTGGCAAGTAAGTATATTCCAATGTTATTATATATACTCTCTTTTTTTTGACAGGCAGAGTGGACAGTGAGAGAGAGAGACAGAGAGAAAGGTCTTCCTTTGCTGTTGGTTCACCCTCCAATGGCCGCCGTGGCCGGTGTGCTGCGGCCAGCTCACCGCACTGATCCGGTGGCAGGAGCCAGGAGCCAGGAGCCAGGTGCTTTTCCTGGCCTCCCATGGGGTGCAGGGCCCAAGCACTTGGGCCATCCTCCACTGCACTCCCGGGCCACAGCAGAGAGCTGGCCTGGAAGAGGGGCAACCGGGACAGAATCCGGTGCCCCGACCGGGACTAGAACCCGGTGTGCTGGTGCCGCAAGGCGGAGGATTAGCCTAGTGAGCCACGACGCCGGCGTATATACTCTTTATCATTGTAAATATCATCAAATTTTGGAGAATTGAAGCATTTAGCATCTATAGTAGTTTCATTTCCTATTTAGAGTTTTAACATAAAAGGGATTGAAGCATCAAAAAAGAGAAGTTAGAAGTTTTCTATTGAAATTAAAAAAGGTAATATGTTGGCAAAATGTGCCAAATAGTGAGCACCAGGGCATTTCCCACATTTAGTAGTCAGATGGTACCAATTAGAATAATGTCCGTACATTTTTGTAACATTGTGAGAATTTATGAGAAAATTTTTTTTAAATATTAATAAGTGCTGTATTATCATTATCATCATCATCATCATCATCACAGAAATCATAGCTATCCAAAATTCTGTGTTAAATTTTTTATTTATTCACAATGAATAAATTATCCAAAATTTATTCTGTTACATTCTACAAAGTAAAAATAACATTAATTTGGTTTTCAAACCAAATTCAGAAACTATTTTAGTGTTACCAAAATAGAACCCACTCAATAAGCAAATAGAGTTCAAGATTAAAAACATGTTACCCCTCATATTACCAAAATAAATGTAACCAAAAAGTTACATATGTATTTTATATGCATACACATACACACATGCTTGTATATAAGGAATATTTTTAAAAATTCAAGAGAATGTCTTATGACAAAGGGCTTCATGGATTTCAAAACTTTTTGCACTGAAATACTCTCCATTGTCCACAGACTTTTTGAAGTACCTTCATGTGTATGCGTGTGTGTGTGTGCGTCTGTGTATAAGTAATACTGAGCAATAAATCTACTAAATACGTATAGGATCTATGTGAGAAAGAAGATAAAATTCTTATGAAAGATGGTAAAGAAGAACTTAAATGGAGCAATTATCCATGCTCATGGATAAAAAGACTCAATGTTTTTGAGATATCTATTCTTCCCATCTTGATCTATATATCCAACAAAATCACAGTCAAAGACAAAGCACAGTATTTTCTTGACATCAACAAAATGATTCTAAAGTGTATATGGAAAGACCAAAGATCCAGAGGAGCCAACTCAATATTAAAGAAAAAGAGCAAAGTAAAAGGACTTGGCACTATCTAACTGACACTCTTGAACATGAAGCCTGATTATAAGACTACAATAATCCAGACAGTTTGTAACTGTCAAATCATAGACAAATAGAAAAATGGAACAATAAAGCCCAGAAGTAGACAGACATGGATGTAGTCACTCACATTTGGCTAAGGATCAAAAGTGATATAATGGAAACAAAGGTCACTTTTTTTGTAATTTTTTTTAATAAATTTGAATGGCAGCATGGCACATAGAGAGAAGGGGAGAGTTTTCCATGTACTGGTTCACTCCCCAAATAGTCACAACAGACAACTCTGGACCAGGCTGAAGCCAGGAACCAAGAACTTCATCGTGTTCTTCCAAAGGATCCAAATACTTTGGTCATCTTTCACTGCCTTCCCAGGCATATTAACATGAAGCTGAGTCAGAAGTAGAATATCTGGAACACCAACCTGCACTCCAGTGTTGGACACTGGCATTGGAAGCTACGACTTTTATCCACTGTCTCACATCAGCCCTGAATCATATTTCCAGCAAACAATCATAAAGCACTGCAGACTCATAAGCAAAAAATAAAAAAAAAGAATCTGGACACAGACTTTATGTCACCCACAAAACTGAACACCAAATGGAACATAAATCTAAGTGTAAAACACAAAACTATAAAATTCTTGGACAACATAGAATAAAGTCTGCATGACCTTAGATATGGCATTGACTTTTTATATATGACATTGTATGCATAATCTGAAAGAAATAATTGGTTGGTTGTACTTTATTAAAATTGAAAACGTATGCTTTCCAAAAACATGATATCAAGAGACTGAAGGGCCAAGCTACAGATTAAGAGAAAATATTTTGAAAGACTCATTGGATAAAGGTTTGATATAAAAAATATGCAAAAGTACTCACAACTCAGGAATAAGAAAATGAACAACTTGGTTTAAATAAGCTAAATAAGTACCTCACCAGAAAAGATACACAGAGCAAGTAAGAATATGAAAAAAAAGTGTGAGTATGAGTATGTTTTTAATACGATAATGAAATAACTGAGGCTAGATAATTTATTGTCCTTTTTAAAGAAAGTTAAAGAAATTTAGCCCACAGTTTTGGAGGCTAAGTTCAAATGCATGTTTCTGGCTCTTGTGAGAAATTTCTTGGATGATTCACACTATGGCAAATGGGATTACTTCAGGATCAGTTCAGGAGGTAGGATGGGGAGCGGAGAAAGAGAGAACACATGATCAGACATGAAGCCAGAGAGGGAGAGAACAGAGGCCAGGTTCACTCTTTCTTCATAAGAACTACCTTAATCCCTTCCAAGGGCTGTGCTCCCAGTCGCCTAACCAACTCTACTCCATCTCATCTCTGAAGGGTTGCAACAACTCAATACCACCACACTGAGAACTAACTTCCAACATGTGAATTCTGGAGGGGCAAATCACATCCAAAAAACAGCAGACATCATATGACATTAGTGATTTGCAGATTAAAACAATAATATACTACTACTCATGTATTAAAATGGCCAAAATCCAGAACACTAACACCAAATGCAAGTGATGATGTGGAGCACTACAAACCTTGATTCATTGTTACTGGGAATGCAAATGGTGCAGACACCTTGAAAGAGAGTTTGATAGTTTCTTACAAAATCGAGCGTCCTCTTAACATACAATCCAGCCATCACGTTCCTTGGCATTTATCCACATGAACTGAAAACATGTCCATACACAAATTTGTACCTGGATGTTTGTAGCTTCATTATTTAAAACTGACAAAACTTGGAAGCAATCAAAATATCCTTCAATAGGTAAATGGATACTAATCTGTAGTACATTTAGCCCTAAGAAGAAGTGGGCTGTTAAGCCATGAAAATACATGGAGGAAACTTAAATGTATTGTACCAAGTAAAAGAAACCAACCTGAAAATGCTATAAGCTGTTAATTCAGGTGTATGACTTTCCGAAAAAGGCAAAACTATCAACACAGTAAAATAATCAGGGTTAGAAATAAGAGGGATGAATACGCATAGCCAAGAGGGTTTTTAAGGTGATAAAATTATTCTGTGGCATATGACAGTAGTGGATACATTTTACGCTTGTCAAACTAGATGAAACACAGAGCTCCACAAGTACACTCTAGGCTCTAGTCTTGAGTTTCCAAAGCTATGGAAGCCTCTTGAGTTCGCTGACTTCGATCTTATTTAGACAAGGTCATAGTCAAGGTGGAAGTTCTCTACTCCCTTCAGAGAAAGGTACCTCCTTCTCCTTCTTTGATAGCCCGTTCTTCCTACTGGGATCTCACTCACAGAGATCTTTCATTTAGGTTTTTTTGTTTGTTTGTTTGTTTTGCCAGAGTGTCTTGGCTTTCCATGGCTAAAATACTCTCATGGGCTCTTCAGCCAGATCCGAATGCCTTAAGGCATTCTAGTGTGAACTATGGATTTAAAGTGATAATGCTATGCAGTGTATGTTGATTGATTATAATAAATGTATCATTATAGTGCATGATGTTGATACTGGAGGAGGTTATGTGTAGAGACAGAGAATATGTGGGAACACTTCTCAATTTTTCTGTAAACCTAAACTGCTCCTTCCTTCCTTCCTTCCTTCCACAAAGCAATATTTATTTAAGTCATAAACCTCCCATGGCAGCAGTCAGCAGGAGATTTTCAAGAGAGGAAGACCTGTGCATTTGTCAGTAAATGAATGAGGCAATGCTCAATGAACCTGATACGTGGTTGTCTAAGTCTGTTTTGTGCTGCTATAGCAGAATACCCAAGACTGGGTAGTTTATAAAAAAACAAATGTATTTCTCACAGTTCTAGAATCTGGGAATTCCAACATGAGGGAACTGGCATGTTTGGTAAAATCCCTTCTCCAGTTCCAAGATGCACTTTGAATGTTGCATCCTCTGCAAAGGAGGAAAGTTCTATCCCTACATGGCAGAATGCAGAAGAGTTAAGAAAAAGAGCTTACTCCCATTGGTCTTTTTACCAGGAGTTGAGTTTAATTGTCTAATTGTCTCATTGTCTAAACACTTTTTAAAACATCATATCTCAATATCTTTACAAAGCAATTAAATTCCAATATGAGTTTCAGAGGGAATAAATATTCTAACCATAGCAAAGTTTACTAGAGGGATATAAATAGTAATTTCTTTTTCCTTTTTTGATATGCTTGAAATATATTGAGAATGGACAGATTGATTTGTATTTCAACAGTGCAATAATATTTGTAATAATTTGAAAACTATAATTTTGACCCTATGCTAAGCTATTTTTAAAGACATTTATTTATTTGAAAGGCTGAGTTTAGAAAGAGAGGAGGAGAGAGAGGGAGACAGAAACAGAGAGAAAGAGAGAATCTTCCATGTGCTGGTTCACTTCCCAAATGGCTGCACTGGCTGGAGCTGGGATGGCCTTTGGTCTGAAGCCAGGAGCTTCCTCTAAGTCTTTCATGGAGGTGTAGAGGATCAAGGACTTGGGCCATTTTCTGCTGCTTTCTCAGGCACATTACCAGGGAGTTGGATTAGAAGTAGATGTGCTGGGGCTTGAACTGATGCCTATATGGGATCCCAGTGTTTCAGGTGGTGGCTCTACTAGCTTTACCACAGTACCAGTTGCCCATTGCTTTTTTCAATAAAACTTTCTCCTTCACTTCAGTATTTATATTTAATGTAGAACTTGTTTTTCATAGAAATCTAGTTTAATTTTGATTCATTGTAGTATTCAGTTGTGCATGAGTATATCTTTATAATACTGTGCAATGATTTCTAAATTGTCAGTGTCATATATTACTTTATTTTAGTCAGATCATTTTATGTGAAAATTTGAGAGATGTCAGTTGTATGCAGATTAAAACTATATAAACACAAGTATTTTATTTACATATATTTATATATAGAAGCATTTAACATTTTTTATCAAGTCAAATTATTTTTCCATGAGTTTTGAAAGAATAGAATGCAATTTAATTCTGATTCTGACAAAATTAAAATCATTTCTTTACTCTGGAAAAGACAGATGAGGATTCATTAAAAAAACAACCAAATTAACTGATTAAATGAAATTTCATCTAAAAGTATATTTCAATTCATTTGGAATATTATTAGCCGGGACCAGTGCTGTGGTGCAGCTGATTAATGCCCTGGCCTGAAAAGCTGGCATCCTATGTGGGTGCTGGTTCAAAACCTGGCTGCTCAACTTCTGATCCAGCTCTCTGCTGTGGCCTGGGAAAGCAGTGGAGGATGGTCCAGGTCCTTGGGCCCCTACACTTGCTTGGGAGACCTGGGGGAAGCTCCTGGCTCCTGGCTTCGGATTGGCATAGCTTCAGCCATTGTGGCCAATTGGGGAGTGAGCCATCGAATGGGAGAGCTCTCTCTCTCTCTCTCTCTCTGCCTCTCCTCTTTCAGTGTAATTCTGACTTTCAAATAAATAAATGAATCTTTACAAAAATAAAAAAGAAATATTATTAGCTAATTATGTTTGATAAAGACTGAAGACATGGATAAGGACTCACAACTATGATATCCATATCTTTCGTAATATTCTCATAAAATTCAAAAAATGTAAGATTAATATCTAATTTTCAATTGTTGATGAAATTTTTGAAATGTGGTTACTTTTAACCTTAGTTGAACTGTGGTTGATATCAGAGAATTTCCATTGATCAGGGAAGCATACTTTATGGCCTTCCCAGGGTCTAAAAGCAACAGTGGTAGATGGACTCACAGAGATTGTAACAAAGGTAAAGGGGTTCTGTATAGATTATGTAGTCTTATAAAGTCCTTGGAATAGACTTAGAATTTGGAAGTCACTGGAGGGTTTTCAGTAGAAGAGTGATCCTATGTGTTATATTTTCTAAAGATCACTGTTGATGGGTTGAGAAGGAGGCAAGCACAGCAGATTTGAAAGATCATCACAGGTTGGAACAAAATGATAGCAATGAGAAGCAACACTGTGGGAAGACTAGTTTCAGGGGAAAAAGAAATTCTATTGGAATTTTTTGAGGTATCTGCCAAGTAGTTGTATGGAAAAGGCAGTTGGGTATAAGAATCAATAGCTTGGATTAGTGGTTATTGTGTCAAATGTTACTGATAAATCAGTAAAGATGAAGATTAAAAAGTGATTTCTGATTTGCAAAGTAGAAACCTTGAAAAATCCCAATTCAAATGGCTTTATGAATTGTTGGTGAAAAACAAGTTAATTACATGCAATAGATACAGAGAGTGCTGTAAGATTATAGCTTTAAGGAATGAGGGGCAAATAAGGTTTTTGGTTTTGTTTTTGGTATGTATGCCGCAAATTTTTATGCTATGGTGGATAACTCAGGCCATTGCTATACACAGTAGTGGTCCATGAACAGTATGTGAGCAGTACACTGAGAGAAAATGAATTTATGCCAGAATGTAAAGCAATGCACTACTTCTTACTTTGACAAAGCTTCAGCACAGAAAAAAAATATATTGTCAAGTCAATTAAAATGTCTGCTTAAGAACATGGTTGATTTGTATTCTGGAAAAAAAGTCATTACTTCATAGAAGATTAATGACTAGCAAATTTGGTAAGCTTTACTTTTGTTCTCACCAAAGTAGTAAAAGGAGAAAATTATTGAGGCAATAGAAAAAAAATAGATAGGTATAGAACCTGGTATTAGCTTTCTGCTGTTGCTAGCCCTGCAGACTGTACTATTTTGTTATTGTTGTTGTTAGCTTTATTACACTTTGCCTGTCCCCAGGTTTGGCCTGACAAGATCCTAACTGAAACCTATATTAATGCTTTCTGGTTGTCAAGCTTTCCTGCTATTATATGAGTGTCTGTGTGTGTTTAATTTATATATATATATGTATATATATAGTATATAAATATATATAGCACCTTATATTATGTAGCTTTGAAAATCCTTTAAATATTGGTTGAAGAAAGAGGGACATAAATAAGCTATATACCAATTCCTTGCAAAACACCAGATTCTCAGATTCTCACTCATAGTTGCATGTTATAATCACTAGACATTAAAATATATATAAATAAGAATATATATCTCCTCTTCTCTAGAAAACCATATTTTATTCACCTATAGTTGGTGCATAAATTAGCATGCTTAGGTTTGCAAGGGGGATTCTAACACTAGGCCTGGTAACAATTAATTATTGATGAATATAAATGCCTTGCTCACAGAAAATCATATGCAAATAATTTAAACATCTTCAAGGACTTAGTTAAAATAACAATAATGTAGACATATAATGCAATTAATACATATGAATTGTGACTCTGAAGCTCTAATTGAATTAATTCATTTAAACTACAAGCATTACAATTGGTGTAGGTGTAATTGCTAACCAGTTTTTCTAGATGAGAACACTGAAGAACAGAAATGTTAAGTAACGTGTACATGGCTAAATAATTAGAAAGTAGCCAAGCCAGAATTTGGACCCAGCCATATGGTTTCAGTGTCTGTATCTTAACCACTAGGCTGTTCCTTTCTAAGGAATTGTTGATCATTTTCTGTAGTGACTAGTTTGATGTATCATCTCATCTGTGTTCTATTTCATTTAATTAATTTTCCAGCTTATGTTGTTACATACTGCCTTCACATATTTCTGCTGCCCAGGTTAACCACTTTCTCCTTGCAGTGGTCCAATGCCAAATTATTACAGTAGCATTTCTAAGACATTGCTGTCCTTGGCTTTAAATTCTCACAAGCTTAATTTGCTTTTCCACATTCCTCATCCATTGTGTATTCATGAACAGCTTCATTATCTATTATCTCTGCTTTTCTCCCATCTTTTGCACATATTTATTTAAGGAGAGAGAGAAAAAAGAGAGAAAGAGAGAGGTCTTCTACCAACTGGCTCACATTAAAAAAAAAAATTGACGGGTGGAAGGACAGAGAGAGCAAGCTCCCAAACACTGGTTCACTCCTCAAATGCCTGCAATAGCCCATGCTGGAACCTATCAAAGCCATGGCCATTCAATCAGGGTCTCCCGCCAAGTGCACATTTTCAAGAGACTGGAATGAGGAGGGCATATTTTAAGAAGAAAATATTTTGAAGTCAAAAAGACAAAAAAATAGAAATAGTTGAAGAAAGAGCTGCCATCCTTTGGTCCATTCTCCAAATTCCTACCAGGGCAAGTGCTCCACTGGAACCAAAGCTCTTAGCCAGGAACTCAATCCAGATGCATGGTAAGAACCCTATCACTTGAGTGATTACTGCAGGGTAACAAACTCAGCAGTTTGAAATAGAATGTAAGTGCCTTCACCGTTAGGCCAAACACCGGCCCACTTCCAGCATGTTTTAACTGCTTTATTCTTCTTCAGGAATTTCAAAGTTTACTATACAAAACAAATTATTAAATATAACCGTACCATTTGTTGTACATTGCTACAAGTTATGCCTTCATTATCTGTTATTCTTGATCTCCCTTATTCTTTAAAGTAGGCTTGAAGGCTAGGGCATTATTTACGTTTTGCAGTTGTTTAAGAAACCTCTTGCCCAAAGTCGCAAATCTAGTAAGTGGTTGAGCTGGGATTTTAAACCCCTCAATTCTAATTCCAGAGTTCTTAACTACTGCAGTTTTCTGTGCCATTAGAAAGACTGATCTCCAAAGTTAGAACATAAGTTTTCTCTCTCTGGTGCTGCTTGTCCTTTTACCTTAAATTAACCCCTGGATAGCCAAGTGGCCAACTATCAAAGGAAATCAACCTTTCTACCCCCAAGGCTAAGAATAACAGCAAGAATGCTTTCTCAGGGTTTCGTTTTTACCACTTATTATTCACTGCACGAAAGTGCCATCACCAGTAAACATGATTTAAAAAAGAAAAAAAAAAAAAAAGTGACAGGCCGGTGCTGCAGCTCAATAGGCTAATCCTCCATCTGCAGCGCCAGCACCGCGGGTTCTAGTCCCTGTCAGGGCGCCAGATTCTGTTCCAGTTACTCCTCTTCCAGTCCAGCTCTCTGTTGTGGCCTGGGAGTGCATTGGAGGATGACCCAGGTCCTTGGGCCCTGCACCTGCACAGGAGACCAGGAGGAAGCACGTGGCTCCTGGCTTCAGATCAGCGTGATGTGCTGGCCGCAGTGCCATTGTGGGGCAAACCAACGGAAAAAGGAAGAACTTTCTCTCTGTCTCTCACTGTCCACTCTGCCTGTCAAAAAAAAAAAAAAAGTGACTATATATCCCCCTTAGTAAATTTTCTCAGGTATGAATTGCTGAGACATACTTATTTATGACAGCAACTTGATGTTGTTTTTTTAAATATATATATATTTTTCATTGCCAAATACAGCATATAAGTTAGAAGACTGACATACCTAGAAGGTGTAAAAATAAAGGAGTGTATAAAAAGGCATAAAAGAGTAAATGATTTCCTATTCTGGATTTAGAGAGATGCCTCTCTTGTACTCTAACTGTTCCATCCAACTTTGCAACTTCTAACCAAAAACATATTGCCAGGGTATCTCTTCTTTTGAAGAGTTTTATTGCTGTTGATGTTCTCAGTATGGAGTAAGATGGATTAGATTCAAGTCAGGTAGGTTAATTTTTTTTTTAACTTTTTTTTTTTTTTTTTTTTTTTTTTTTTTAGCACAGAGTAAATCTGTGCCACTGCCTCCTCTTCAATCTGGTAGAGAGTGACAGCGATGACAGTTTTTTTTTTTTTTTTTTCCCTAATACCATCATTGATCCTAAAAAATGTTTCCCATCTTAAATTCTGCAAGGGAAAGGTCAAAGACAAAAGAACAGGAAGGAAAGAGCTAAGTCAGAGATATAAAGAAAACAAAATAGGGAAGAGTTAGCAGCAGAAATCACTCTCTTATAGGTGAATGAGAATACTCCACTCTTCACTAGTTACCATTCAAAAATAATAAGTCATTGGAATCCAATGAAGCTTGCAATACTTCTTGATGTTCAGTGAATGTAATTGCATATTGAAAAAATGTCACGGAGTTCTATCTGTGTAGGAAAAAAGGACAGCAGAGTTAGGTCCATATATAAAGAAATGAATTGGCATGAACTAAGATTACCCAATGAGAAATTGAGGTCAATCAAATATTGGAAACAGGAAAATGGGAAGAAAAAAAAGTCAGCAAAGAAATACTTAGCCATGGTAAACCCTTTAAAAAAGGCTATTGAGTGACGAATGAAGCACGAAAAGTCAAGAGACAGATAAGACAAATGTGGTTGAAATTAGACCAGCAAACTGCAGCCTGATGCCATTATGGAAAGCCACATCTAACTGCCTCCTGAACACTAGGTTACATTTGCTCATTGTTTTAATTTCGAGGAAACAATGTCTGGACTTAGGTTGTTGATCAAAAAATTCAGTCTCATATATTCAACCTCCTACATATTTGCCTTAGCATTATCCTAAATCCCTCACTCTTTAGTCCCCATATTGACTCTCACTAATTACTCTTGCCACAATCCTACAAATTTCTCAAATCCAAATGTACTCTCTTTTTAATATTTTTCAGCCAATGCCCTGGGAACCCATCATTTCTCATCTGACAATTAAAGCATCTCTTCATTTTATATCTCAGTTTTTCTCAAAATTCCTTTATTCATTGCTCAGATGAAATCTGTGATGTAAATCTATCTTACTCCTTCCATTACTTCTTTTTTTTTTTTATCTTTTACTTAATGAATATAAATTTCCAAAGTACGACTCATGGGTTACAATGGCTTCCTCCCCCATACCGTCCCTCCCACCCACAACCCTCCCCTTTCCCACTCCCTCTCCCCTTCCATTCACATCAAGATTCATTTTCGACTATCTTAATATACAGAAGATCAGCTTAGTATACCTTAAGTAAGGATTTCAACAGTTTGCTCCCACACAGAAACATAAAGTGAAAAATAATAGATGATTTTTTTTAAATGATGATGAAATCAGATCAGACCTATTGTCATGTTTAATCCCAGTGAGAGTCAAGTTGGGAATTGATAATTTCTTTTTTTTTTTTTTTTTTTACAGAAGATCAGTTTAGTGTACATTAAGTAAAGATTTCAATCGTTTGCACCCCCATAGAAACACAAAGTGAAATATACTGTTTGAGTACTCGTTATAGCATTAAGCCTCAGTGTACAGCACATTAAGGACAGAGATCCTACATGAGGAGTAAGTGCACAGTGACTCCTGTTGTTGACTTTACAAATTGACACTCCTGTTTATGGCATCAGTAATCTCCCTATGCTCCAGTCATGAGTTTCCAAGGCTACTTCCATTACTTCTTACCTTTAGTGACTTCTCTTATTTATGGAGTAAAATCTAATATCTTTATCAAGCTCTTAATGACCACTACTACCTCTTCTCCTCATTTTTCTGTGTTCATATCTTATAGCCCTCTCCATTTCCTTCCCTCATTTTTCCCATTAGTTATCATTCATTATGTGAATCAGCAATATTTTGCTTTGTTTCCTGAAAAAGCCACACTGCTTTCTGTCTCCCTTCCATAAGATATGCTCATCCTGGAATGTCTTTCCCCACATTTGATTTATGATCTTTCTCTAATAACCTCTCAACCCAACTACATTCACTGCACTTCCCAGAGTCTACCATGACTTTTCTGCATGAAATTGTATGCTAATCTCATTTGTAAAAATACTTTAAATTTCATATTTATTAATGCTAAAGAAAATGTGTTACATTACTTGTTTTAATATATAGAATGTTTTAAAATTATTTTCAAAAGTTTGTACTGATTATTGTTAAAAAGAAAATTAATTTATATAAGCCTTAATTTTTTTCACAATTTATAAATAATTAACATTTTGATATTTCTTAGTTACCATTGTTAAACACTTTAACACTTTATCCTTTCTGGAAATATCACCATTATGCAACAGCGTATAGCAAAATATCTACTCATTTTAATTCCCTATACAATAATAATTCACATTTATCAAGCATGTAAAATACTATAGTGCAGCATAGAGTCAAAAGCAATAGGAGGGCCCAATGTTAACCTTATTATCATGTTTTACCTAATCAGAGAAGAAATACATATGTAAAACACAAATTATGTTTATTAATTAATGATGATAAGTGGGAATTGTTTCATGAATCATTGAATTGTAACTACTTAGTCATTGCTTTGTAGGGAAATAGCAAAATGAAATTTCTATGTACACTTAACCCTTAAATTTACCACTCAGCCTAAGTATGGTAATTGGAATTTTAAAGACATATATAAGACACACTTCTTTATTTTTAAAATTATACTAAAATTTAACTCAGTTACTTTTAATAAGAATTCAAGCTCTCCAGTTTTTAGAAAAAAAACTACATTTTCTTGATCCAGAAACTTACTGCTCAGAATACTTTCATTTTTTCCTCTCCTTGGACTAGTTTTGATATTCATATTAAAACTCCAGAGAATTGTATGCTAATTGAAATAAAACTTGGTATAGGAAATTTTAAAATTTTTGCTTATAAGTGAAAATATTATTTTTTCTCTATATATTCAACAAAACTTTAAATCTCTCCACATA
Source organism: Oryctolagus cuniculus (assembly GCF_051225735.1). Classification (NCBI taxonomy): domain Eukaryota; kingdom Metazoa; phylum Chordata; class Mammalia; order Lagomorpha; family Leporidae; genus Oryctolagus; species Oryctolagus cuniculus. Next base: position 138,723,155 of record NC_142872.1, on the reverse strand, counting down.
AGCAAATACAGCAATAGAAGCCTTGCATTTATTTCTAAAAGACATTTTTCCCATTAAAATTTCCATTTCTTAGTTCATTTCAACAATATAGAACTTGCTGAAATGTCATTTGTGTTACTCCTGTTGGAAGTGGTTCTTTTTAAAAATATATAGAAAAAGTAAGATATGTTGGACCACTAGTAGATTCATTTCCAAGATAGAAAGAGTTTAAACCTTCAGGGAAAGTTTCAGTACTTTCAGCTACATATAAATTAGAAGAAAAAGAGTTTAATTGGAATTTTCTAGGTATGGGGCTCTTGGCAAGAAGAAAAGCTTAAAAAATGTGTTGCTGGGAGAGTCAGAGAAGCATCTATGCTTCATAATTCTGTCTAGAGCCTAATATATATTACTGCAACATTCTGAAAGTAACAGTTTCTACATGAGACAAAGAATTATTCTCTGTATAAAAAGTCATATTTCTGTTCATCTAGAAGCTATGCTAAGTAAATAAATTTATAATAGCAAATATTTATGTTTTCCCTCAAAAATAAAATATACATATCAATATAATCTCTTAGAATTAAAAATGGAAATAAAAATTCTAACATTTTGTCCCAGATGCATAATTTTAGCATCTGGATCTGAAGAATTTTAACAGATCACACATTATTATTTGGATAACGTGATGATGCTTTTAAATGTCAAAATAACCACTGTGCTATTAATGAAATATATTATGGTGATAAAAAGAAAGAAATGTTTATTGTTACATTTCTAACCATATTTTATAGAAGTTTTTCTCTTTAATCTATGTCCTAATACTTTCTATCAGTTTTTCATTATAAATTTGCATCTTTTTTTTTTTTTAATTTGAAAAACAGAGAGACAGAAAGCGACAGATAGATCATACATCCACTAACTGATTCACTCCTCTCCTGCCGCCCGATATATCTGAGACTGGCTCAGGGCAAAGCCAAAGGCCAGGAACTCCATCTAGGTCTCCCATATGGTTAGTAAGGGACCCAATTATTTCAGCCATCACCTGTTACCATCTAGGGTGGATATAATTTTCCTTTGTTATTCATTTCTAATGAGTCCTATCATTTCTGTATATATGTACATCTGCCTCACAACTAATGTCCTCTGAGGCTACTTCCAACTCCACACATGTATTTTTTATTATTTATATAAGAAGCAGAGCAACAGAGAAAGACACAGAGCCCCCAAAGTGATCAACTCTCCAAATGCCCACAGTAATTAAGACTGGGCCTAGGGCTGGAGTAATGAGGCAGTACTCTCTCATGGGTGGCAGACACTCAGCTGCTTCAGATATCACCTGCTGCCTCCCAGAGTGCTCATGCACAGGAACCTGAAATCAAGAGTGGAGCTAGGATTCAATACTTAGCACCCTGTAGAGGATGCAGGTAGGTCAACCAGCTTTTAATTACTAGGCCCAAAACCATTTTTTTTTTTTTTTTTGTGAGAGCAGTTAAAATTTACTCTTGAGGATGGATATTTGGCTTAGTGGTGAAGAGGGCAGTTGGGACACCCACAACCCTTTTCAGAGTACCTGGGTTTCAAATCTGACTCCAATGCAGATTCTAGCTTTCTGTTAAAGGGCAACCTTGGCGGCGTCAGTGATGGCTCAAGTAGTTGAGTCCCTGCCACTCACATGGAAGACTTGGATTGAGTCCCCAGTCCTTGTCTTCAGCTTGGCCCAGCCCAGGCCATTTTAGGCATCTGAGAACAAAACCAGCATATGGAAGATCTCTGCCTCTCTCTCTGTTTCTCTGTCTCTCAAATTAAAAAAAAAAAAAAAAGTAGCAAAGAAAAATACAACTAGTTTCTTAGTATTTTCAAGAATATTTTATATTGCTGTGAGCTCTTGACACCACATTGTAAAATACATCTCTTGAAATTGTTTTCTTTAACTAAAAAATTTGTGTCCATTGAGCAACATCTCTCAATGCCCCTCTTCCTACTACTGTAGCCTATAGTGACTGCTCTTCTAATCTTCTATGATCAACATTTTTATGTTACACATTTTATGAGAGAAATCATACAGTATGTGGTCTTTTTCTTATTTATACTTAAATTACTGCAGCCTTCTAACTTGTCTCTGTATCTCAAGGATGTGCTTTCTTCATTTCAAATTTAAAACACAGATTATTGAATATCTACTTCATAACTGAACTAGAAAGAGGCTTTGACAATTCATTGTGATAGTCTCAGGCACACCTAGCATATTGCCATGGGCAAAATAACTTTTTGATAATATGATTATGTTTGAACTGGACCACTAAGTCTAATATCCTTTATTTTTATATAATATGTTTAGAAGTTAAAGAATTTAATCAAGGTAGGTAAACAGAACTAGAACTCAAGCTTCTTAATGCAAGATGATATATCTGTTGCCTCCTTAACAATTTATAGTTTAAAAGGTGATGCAGATATTGAAATACTTACTTAAGGTATACTAAGCTGATCTTCTGTATATTAAGATAATCGAAAATGAATCCTGATGTGAATGGAAGGGGAGAGGGAGTGGGAAAGGGGAGGGTTGTGGGTGGGAGGGACGGTATGGGGGGGGAAGCCATTGTAACCCATGAGTCGTACTTTGGAAATTTATATTCATTAAATAAAAGATAAAAAAAAAAAGGTGATGCAGATAAATTTTTGTTAACAAGGATTTCACATAATTAATAGTTCTTAGTTCAAAAATGAATGGGCATGATCAAAGACACAAGAATGCCATCTGGTGGTGACTTGTGCAAAGCAGCTGTTTTAAATGACCTCTACTACTAATATAAGGTAAACCAGAGCTTTATGCTAATAACCTTTTGAACATACTTGAGCATGTTAAAATTGAAAAAGTATAAATGCACCGTTCTTCACATAGTTCACCTGTGAATTAAAATATCACTTTAAGTTATTTGGCTGAAATCAAATAAGGGGTCACTGGTAAAAAAAAGTAAAGCTGGGCCGGCGCCGCGGCTCACTAGGCTAATCCTCCGCCTAGCGGCGCCGGCACACCGGGTTCTAGTCCCGGTCGGGGCGCCGGATTCTGTCCCGGTTGCCCCTCTTCCAGGCCAGCCCTCTGCTGTGGCCAGGGAGTGCAGTGGAGGATGGCCCAGGTGCTTGGGCCCTGCACCCCCATGGGAGACCAGGAAAAGCACCTGGCTCCTGGCTCCTGCCATCGGATCAGCGCGGTGCGCCGGCCGCAGCGCGCCGGCCGCGGCGGCCATTGGAGGGTGAACCACCGGCAAAGGAAGACCTTTCTCTCTGTCTCTCTCTCTCTCACTGTCCACTCTGCCTGTCAAAAAAAAAAAAAAAAAAAAAAAAAAAAAAAAAAAAGTAAAGCTAATTTCAGTGATTATGACTTCCATATTGATGTACAGATAGACATATATACATGTGTACAACCACTCATATATGGAACATGATAATTATACTAGTATCTGTATAAAAATGCTAATTAAATAAATATGGATACACACACAAATTTTTTACCAATGAAAGTATATAATACAAAAATGTTTATATTTTGTAGTTTCAAACATGCATATTAATAACCTTTTAAGTACAATTAGCAATTTTTTAAATTGCTTTGATACAAATTGCAACAGTGAGAATTTCCACAAATGCCAATATCTTGATTTATACTTGGCCAAGAGCATAAAGCAGAGGTAACAGCCCTAATGGAAAACATTTCTGGGAAATTTTGTCTCTGGTATATATTTCAGTAGTTTACTTTGAAGTCAAAATAGCATGGAATTCCCAAATCAGAGAATAAAAAAAAGAGGGCTATAAACGAAATTAGCTAAATAATGTCAGGTGCATCATAAACATAAGTATTTCTATATATGTTTTACAAAATACTTTTAATATTTAAATCAATGACTTTGCAATATATTCCACACCTAATTAGAATCAAATTATTTAGGAATTTTATTGTTACTTTTTTGTTTATGAGTAATCAAGTTATCTCTGTTCAGTAGCATGCTTAATGAGAAATAAATGAAACCATGACAAGAAGCCATTCAACTTGGTATCTTATTAGTAAATAAATCAGAAAAATCAATGAGGTAATTTGAAGGTACCCCATAGCAAATTGAAATATAGGTTGCATCTGTTTTTTAGCAAAAGAATATGGGTTATGTTTAATCATCCCCCCACTTTTTTCAAATGTATACATTCATGCACAAGCTGAGACCATTTGCAAAGGACACAACATTGGGGGAAGTTTATTTCAATAATCATACCTTCACAAAGGGACATATCATGCTGTATATGAGATTTTTCCAGGAACAGATATTATTGACAATGCCTCACAAGACCTTTAACTCAAACTAGCACACAATAGAATCAGGACACACTTGGGGATCTGCTGAGCCATCCTTTAAAAGATCAACACTAGCTTGACTCTTCCTGCTTCAGTTGGAGATGGAAGAATTTTTTTGAACTTAATCTATGAAAATTAACACCTTTGACTATAAATTTCTCTTAAACTCATCAAAGTGTAAGGAAAAGTGTGACCATAACAATATTTTTACTTGTATAATAGCTTATTTCACCCACCGCCATGACAATGCACTGTTAATTTTTTTATTAATTTATTTGAAAGTCAGAGTTATATATAGAGAGAGGAGAGAGATCTACCATCTGCTGGATCACTCCGCATCTGGTTGCAATAGCCAGCGCTGGGCCACAATGAAGCTGGGAACCAGGAGCTTCATCAGGGTTTCCCATTGGGTGGCAGGGGCCCAAGCACTTGGAGTATCTTCCACTGCTTTCCTAAGCCATTAGCAGTGAACTGGATGTTGTATGAGCTGGTTGCCCCCATATGAGATGACACCATCAAAGGTAGAAACTTTACCTGCTATGCCACAATGCCCATGCTAATTTATTGGGCTTTAATTTTCAGTAGTAAATAGTTAAAATCCTTCATGTTATTACATGATATACATTTATAGGTAATGGTTTTTAACAGAAGTTATGTAATAAACCTTTTAGTTGTTGATAATTTAACACAAACACACACACACACACACACACATATATATATACAAAGAGAAGAAATAGAAACTGATGAATCTCATTTTTCACTGAAATATTTAATGTCTTCCTTAACTGAAATCAGGTGCCTACCTGAAGTTATGTTGGTCCATCCTTACAGAGGAAAGTGATAAACCCCATACCTATCCACTCTCTCAGCTTTACTACAGATTGTTCTTGTTGAACTAAAAGGCAGAATTAGTAATTCATCTACCTTTGCTAAATAAAAAGGTTTTACTACTAAAATGTTAACCTCCAGCATGTGTGCTAGATTGATTGTTGTTTGTGCCAATGTCATATTCTGAAACTTTTTAACAAAGATGATTATATGTAGTGTCTTTGCAGGGAGTGTAAGGAAAATTATGGAAAATCAGTGAATGCAGTGATTTAAGAGTTTAGAATTGCTCTAAGAGTGCCTTCATTTGGATTCTACTACTTACTAGCAATATGACCTTGTAAAATTACCTACTTTGACTCAGTTTCCTTTCCTGTAATATGCGAATAATAACAAAATTGCATGGTGTTAAGAAGAGAATTTTTAAAGTACTTAGAAGGCTCCCTGAAAAAAACAGCACTAAATAAATAATAGTTATTTGTCCAGAAAATGGTAATTATTGCTACAAGACACAATCTTGCACACAAGCAGAAATTCTTTCAGTCAAGACTACATTCTGACAAAGAAAATTACAGTGAACAGAGGAAACATCATTAAGAAGCTGAGCAAATAGCACATTTTGCAATAATGGTGTGAAAATAAAATCAATTTATATTTTGCAAATAGAATAGCATATGTTGCTCTATACACTTATCATATACAGAGTGGATATTCTATCACAATATTATGTTCTGTCACAATTGCTATTCAGTAGTTATTCTTTAAATATTGCTAGCAAAGATGTAATCATGTAGTATTATAGGAACAAAATGGAATTTGAAAGATTATTTTATTAATTCAGTGCAACAGAAGTCTTAGGAATTCACCATTGAGTCTCTTTAACAGTCTAAAACTTGAGAGTTCTGATGAGAAAAATCTGATGAGATGTGGAATAACTAGTTGTGATGAAAATATCAGTTACCTTTCTGTGGTTAAGACAGATTATTCCAATATGGATCTTCAAAGACATGTGACATCTGTATCCTTTAGTAAAACAGGGAAAGCTTCCTTTATCTCACTATTCTATTGATTTTGTCTTACTTCCTGAAAATTAGAACTAACAGTAATTTTCATTAATTTCCCAAGTTATATTTAGGCCCTTTAACACTAAGTAACCTTGATTATACCAAAGTTTGTGTAGTCACAATAATGCAATCTTATAAAATTGAGAACAGTAATACTCTGATATATAACCCACATTATGTTTATAAAAGATGCTATCTTCAGAGTTATAAATTACAGATGTTTTGAAATTCCTCCTACAATAATTACAAAAGTCATTTATATAATCCTGGACATAAATAAGAAACAAGAATTAAATTTGACTTTAATTTCTAAATGTTATAAATGCAAATCAGTTTGTTAAGTTTGGTAATACAAGAAATATCATCCCATCAAAAACTAGTATTTATCAAGCATTTTATATGTGTGAATTATCTTGTTAAAAGCATCACACACATCATCTCTTTTAAAACTTATAGTAGTCCTATAAGGAAGGAATTATTGTTGTTCCATATCTAGCATACAAAAAAACAAGGCTTACATAACTTGAATAATTTGGCAGTACCTTATTGCTAAGAAGTTGAAGAGCAAGGATTTGAATGCTAATGACCTAATATCAAAGCTTGTATTTCACCATTTAGTTCTTACCAAAAGGTCAGTTTTCCTAGTTGGACAATTGCTCACTTAAAATATACACTAATACATTAAGTTGCCCAAACAAGACTCATGTGAAGATTAGACCAAATATGTAATGTTAACTATATTTCACCAGTCATTAGGAATTCTTCATGACATAACTTAGTGTTAGAAATATGATGAATGAAATAGCGCTTCTCGGCCTTTTGGCTAAGATCAAGCGTAGAAATATGATGAATTAAAATTAATTTTATGCTTAGAATATTATAAAATTTTGGAATTCCACTTTGAAAATCATGTAATTTCTTAGATGCAAAAGATAATATTCTTAATCCTTTAATTAGCAACCTTTGGTTTTTAGACTGGCCTGTGAGTAGCTTGAAGATCATCTCTCCTATGCACACAATGAAAGTTCTGACAAAGTTTAAATCAACAGCTTTTCTTAGATTCATCAAATTTTTGAAGTCCAAAGGCAAACTTCGTCCCTCAAACTTAATTAATTTGAGATAGGCAGATAAAGAAAATATGTTACTTAGGTAGATATATTTCTTTTTTTAAAAGATTAATTTATTTATTTGAAAGTCGGAGTTACACACAGAGAGAGAAAGAGCTCTTCCATCTGCTGGTTCACTCTCCAATTGGCTGCAAAGGCCAGAGCTGCACTGATCCAAGGCCAGGAGCCTGAACTGTCTTCCAGGTCTCCCACGTGGGTACAGGGGCACAAGGACTTGGGCTATCTTACACTGCTTTCCCAGGCCGTAGCAGAGAGCTGGATCAGAAGTGGAGCAGCTGGGACTCAAACTGGCGCCCACATGGGATGCAGGCACTGCAGGCAGCTTTACCTACTACACCACAGCGTCGACCCCTAGGTAGATGAATTAATCAAGATGAATTAATTACTCAGTATTGATCATTTGTTCACTTAAAATAATGACAATACAAACAACTTTTCATGTATCATATGTAAGCATACAGAAGTAAAAGTGTTCCTTAGATAGGAGTGTGTGTGTGTGTGCATGTGTGTGTGTGTGTATTTCCTTAGGGATCATTTGCACTTGAAGAAACAGGTCCTTGTTCTTTGATAATAATTTCTTCAAGTAAAGCATCATTTCTTAAATTTTGATGAATACAACTCAAAAAATTGAGGCATTCTAATTAAAACTTTCCGTAGACTAGTATTACATTATTACCCATTATGTTATCACAGTAAAATATTACTAAACCTTTAAAGTTGAAATAAAATATTATTAATAAATTTATATGGGTGTATGAAATATAAGCTTTACAATAATATAAGCTCAAAAAAGGAGAAAAATAAAATTTCCATACACCCTTTCTTCAATTCATAACAAAATAAATTTTGCATTCTAATATAGCATATGTACAACTGAGAATACTGTGCCAAGGCAATTATCTTATTAACTTATTATTTTCTAAGAAAAGCAGATGGTAAAATACATGACATTCTTGGGAATTTTTTTTAAACTTTCTATTGCTAGGAGTGTTCTTCCGTGAAGGAAAATTTAAACAGATTTAAAAAATTAAAATAGAAATGGGATCTCATATCAAGTCAATTATGAAAGAAGAGAAATCTCTTCCTCTCCCTACAACATCAAGAGAAATTTTGCTGTTCTAGATTTAGTCTTGTAAATAGCAACATACTCCAATTGGGAACACCTGAAGATAGATTTACATTGTTATTTGTTTGGGTACCAGAGAAAGAGAATGTCATACAGCTGGTCCAAGCACCTGTTGGAATCCAGATATTTACATGTTTGATAGTAGTTTGTAAAACATGCATTAAGTATATATTTGGCACGTATGACTAATACACCTTTTCTTTTTAATATATACCCAAAACACATAGTCCTGGAAGACAATGGGAATGGCATGTTGTACTAATAACCCAAATATCTCACTTTAAATTGTAAAATATGAGGAAAGATTGTGATGGTCACTAGCAGTAGTTGTTAAGAATGTATGTTCCTTTTTTGAGAACAGGTAAGCATGTGTTCATCTGTAGAAATTCATATTCGCTGCAAGGAGAGCTCAATAGCAAATTTATCAATTTTGAAGACAAAAGAGAAACAGACGCTGCTGTTCCTCACCAATATACCCAAGTGAGGGGTTTCATCAAATGTCAGATAATGTGGTTTGCCAGAGGCTTCAGGGACTGCTCCATGCAAATTGTTTACCTTGAAGTTCAGATTGTCAGAAGCAATCCTCCATGATTCGTGGACCCGCTGGTTTCTAGAATACTGACAGCTACATTCCTGTCCTGACCATTACTCCTTCAGCAATTCCCTAACTTTGTGAATTTTTAATTTTCACTTTAAGCCTTCTTGCCTAAAAGTAGAGTACTTTCTATTTGCTTGTTACTGCCCTGATGCAGAGGTAATTATTATGTTATTCCCTACAAATACACTGAGAAAACTGAAAATTTTTATTATTTTCTTCAAATCAAAGTTTGATTTCTCTTCTTAGCAAACCTAATATCCCTAAAGACTAATCTTTTGTAAGAATTCGAGATTTATATTTTCAAAGTCACATTACTTCCACTAACGTGTAAATCTTTCCATGAGAGAGGGAGACCAGAATTGATTACATTCTGACTTATAACTGTTCAGTATTTTCTTTCTCTTTTGAATAAGGTCCCTCAGCCTCTTTGCACTGTATACTATTCTGAGTGAACAACAACAACAAAAAAATCCTCGGTTCTTATGTAATCTGTAAAATACCAGGATGTATACTTTCCATTGCTTGAGTTTGGCCTACTTTTGAACAGCTTTCTATAAAGCTTGCTCTGCTTCCCGCATGTGCACCTTGCATTATTCATCAAACTTTTCTCCTATTCAGCCTTTTTCTAACCACAGAGGTCCATTCTTCTTTCCCAAACACCTTTAATATTTCAAGATAATTTTGACAATTTATATTCACTTCTTTTCTTCATGAAGACTACAAAGACATAAGTAATTCAGTCAATTAAAAATTAGAAGCCTTGTAAGCATAAAGAAAGTTGGGACAGGGAATGGAATTGTGAAGTTTGGTGTCCTCAAAACTCCTCATATATTTCTTGAAAAACCTTTTATGGGCCTGCATAAAGTTGAAAGTATGTGGAGTTTATGTTAGCATTTTCTATGATAACTCCTATAGTAGTTTAACAGCTCTGCTCACATTCTTTATAGATCTCCCCTAATGCACTTTGATGTTCTTTCTATAGAGGTCATTTATAAAATAATTTAAAACATGTTAGATATTCAAGAAGAATTCTTGGTATATAGAGACATTGAGTTATTTCTGCTTTCCACCATTTCCTTATATTTACAATGAGGTCTTTTCTTCCTAATAATATATTATTTCCTATCAACTATGACCCTGGCACACATTTTTTTTTCACAAACGGTTAACATTTTTAGCATCATATACAAGACACTTATACTCTGACCTTTTCTGCATTATTTTGGTCTATAAATGTTGTCACTATCAAAATACTATGTTTCACTTATTTATTTTTATAAATTTTCCTGTCATATGAATGCATGAATGCAAGAATTTCAGATACTTTGCTATATTATCCCCAGCACCAAGGGAACTTAACTATAGTTGACATTCAATAAAGTTATGGAGTTAAAATCATAGAATTATAGACCTGAAGGCACACATTCCATGAAATTATAACAGCTTGAAAAACTTAAATGCTCAGAGATCATTACCTTTTTTAAAAATAATGATTCTTGGCCAATTTACTCAGCAATCACTAATTACTTTCTTATCACAAAGAACTTTTCTGATGCCATGCTGGTCTATGATTGGATTTTTGTTTTAGCTTTGTTTGCTAATCACACTCTACATCTGTTCAAGTGCTTACATAAAATTCAATTTTAGCATCTTTTTATCAGTTATTTTGTGTAGAGTTTTGTTTCATTCAGCATATTTGCAAATTATTTATGAATAATTACTATTGAGTGTTTCCTTCCTGTTTTGGATGATGCTTATTAAGTGACTCTATAACCTCAGGGAATTCTAATCTTTAAGTAGCATTCTGCTATCCTTTTCAGTATCTATCAGAGAAAGATATTAGTCTTCCTTTGGTGAAAAGAAAACTTCCTGGTAGGAAATAGTCAGAGATGTGGATAGACCTATCCATCCCCATATTTGAATTAAAAATGACAGCATGAGCCGGCGCCGTGGCTCAATAGGCTAATCCTCCACCTTGCGGCGCCGGCACACCGGGTTCTAGTCCCGGTCGGGGCGCCGGATTCTGTCCCGGTTGCCCCTCTTTCAGGCCAGCTCTCTGCTATGGCCAGGGAGTGCAGTGGAGGATGGCCCAGGTGCTTGGGCCCTGCACCCCATGGGAGACCAGGAAAAGCACCTGGATCCTGGCTCCTGCCATCGGATCAGCGCGGTGCGCCGGCTGCAGCGGCGGCCATTGGAGGGTGAACCAACGGCAAAGGAAGACCTTTCTCTCTCTGTCTCTCTCTCTCACTGTCCACTCTGCCTGTCAAAAAAAAAAAATGACAGCATGAGATTTCATATCACCTCTAACTTCAACAGCTGAGGCATATCTCTATTTGACACTTGGGCTATGGTTCTGGAGGATTATATTCATAGAGTGTTCCCTTTTCCAAAGAACTGTCTCTAAATTTTAAAGTTAAATTTATTTATTTGAAAGTCAGAGTTACACACAGAGAGAAGGAGAGGCAGAGGGAGAGAGAGAGGTCGAGAGGTCTTTCATCCACTGACTCACTCCCCAACTGGCCGCAATGGCCAGAGCTCTGCCGATCCAAAGCCAGGAGCCTGGACCTTCTTCCTGGTCTCCCACGCGGATGCAGGGACCCAAGATCCTGGGCTATCCGCCACTGCTTTCCCTAGCCATAGCAGAGAGCTGGATCGGGAGTGGAGCAACTGGCACTTGAACCAGTGCCCATATAGGATGCCGGCACTGCAGGTGGTAGCTTTACCCGCTATGCCACAGCCCCGGCCCCTTCTTTTTTATTTGTCATAAATTCCACAAAAACAACCACAAAGTCAATGCATATGTTATATCCCTCCTCTGTAACTCGAACTATATTGCTGTTTAATTTTGTTGACATGATAATGTAATTAGTATTTATCTTGCTTAGATTGATATTGGAAAAGTATTCTCCACTTCACATGCCATAGCTTCCCATATGTATTTAAAAATTTCCTAGTTGCTCCTTATTGAAGCATATTTACATTACCTTCATTGGTAAATAAGGGAAAGAAGTATAGATTTTGCTTGAAAAATAATTAATTATAATTGAGGCCAGTGCTCTGGTGTTACAAGCCTCTGTCTGAGGTCCTGACATCCCATATGGGCACTGGCTTGTGTACTGGCTGCTCCTCTTCCAGTGCAACTCTCTGCTATGGCCTGGGAAAGCACTAAAAGATGGCCCATGCTTGGGCCCCTGAAACCACGTGGGAGACCTGGAGGAAGCTCTTGGCTCCTGGCTAAAGATTTGCCCAGCTCCTGCCATTGTGGCCATGTGGGGAGTGAACCAGCAGATGAAAGACCTTTCTCTCTGTCTCTTACTCTATCTATCTGTAACTACTTTTTAAATAAATAAATAAAATTGTTAAGAGAACACTATAATGAACATCTTAATTGTTGTTTGTTTTAATTTTTTTGAAAGTCAGAATGAGGGGGGAAGACAGAAAGAGCGAGATTTTACATCTACGAGTTCACTCCCCACACTCAAAAAAAAAAAAAAAAATAGCACTGGACCAGGCCAAAGCCAGGAGCCAGAATTCCCACTTGGGTGCCATGGACTCAAGCAGTTAATTCGTCTTCTACTTCTCTAGGTAGGAACTAGCAGGAAGCTGGATCAGAATCTGAATAGGGACTCACACCTTGGCCCTCCCATAGGGGTAGTAGGTGTCCTAAGTAGCAACTTAACTCCTGGGCCAAACACCTGCCCCTGTAATATATATCTTGATAAATAAAAGTAAATACACTTTAATAAACAATCCCATTCCAAACTTTTGCTAAACAAACAAATCAGAAGCCTATCCAGAACGCATTATTTTACTTCAATGTCAAGCCTTGGTACATCAGTAATTAAAGAATTTTTTCAGTCAACTTACTATTTTCTTGAAGACTGATGTTAAAATTTGTTAATTTTGAGGCAGGCATTTAGTATAGAGGTAAAACACACACACATCTATTGCTGTGATATCTGGGTTCAATTCCTCATTCATTCTCCTAATGGGATTTTTGCAAACTGTGAGAGACAACATTAATGCCTTAAGTAATTGCATTCCCGCCATCCATTGAGAAAACTGAATTGCATTCCCAGCTTCCATGTTTACCTTGAGCCAACCCTGACCACTGAAGATATATGGGGAGTGAATCAGCAGATAAGAGCTCTCTGTCTCTGTCTATGATTCTCAAACTGTCTGTCTCTTTCTCTCTCTATGTTTCTCCTTCTCTCTCTCCATCTCTCTCTCTCTCTCTCTCTCTCTCTCTCTCTCTGTCAGTGTGTGTGACTTTCATGTAAAAACAAACACACACTCACAAAGTTCCAAATTGCCAACTATTTAAAAAGGAATTTATCTTTTAATAAAAAGAGTAAAAAGTTGTAGACTGCCTCAGTTCTGCCATTATTTCATGTATTCTCCATTAGAAATCAGATAAGTAAACCCTAGGAATTTGTCTTATTTGAAAATAACAATAACTGATCCATAATAAGCAGTCAGTAAATTACTCCTTGGATTATTTTCTGGATTAACTCAACACAATGGTCTTAATTTCCTTCCTTTTCTTGAAAAAGATGGAACTGGACTGAGGTGTCCAAGATCTATTCTTACGCCCAACACCTAAAAAAAATTTAGAAATCCTTTTCTCTATCTTTATCAAGTGGAGGTAATTAATTTAATACCAATGAAAATGAACTTATTTGTATATCATTTTTTAAAAGATTTATTTACTTATTTGAAAGAATTACAAAAAGAGGGAGAGATTCAGAGATTTTGCATCGGCTTTTTCACTTGCCAGATGGCCACAATGGCCATGGCTGAACTAGGCTGAAGCCAGGAGCCCAGAGCTTCATCTCAAGTACATGGGGCATCTTCTGCTTTTTTTCCCAGACCATTAGCAGGGATCTGGATTGGAAGTATATGAGCTGGCACATGAACTGGAAGCCATATGGGATGCTGACATTGTAGGTGGCAGCTTTATTTGCTATGCCACAATGTGGGCCCCTCTGCATTATGTTTATCCATCATTTAAATTGGAAGATAGATGGACACATACAAAACACTCATATATTTCATAAATATTAGTTGTATTGAATTAAAATATTATCTGACTCAAAATGCCAAAGCCTATCCAATTTTTTTTTCGTGCATAGTGGCCATAGATATAGACCTAAACCAGCAGAATATAATTTTTTGCAGGGGAAAAATGCCAGGAGCCTGATTATGTCTTAATTCATTCTCTATCATTATGACTTGATGTTATCTGTGCTCAAAATATTGTTACTAAAAGCATTTATCCCTCCTGAAGTATGAAAAGCACAGTAATTTTCTTAAGCTAGAGGGGCTGACATGGTAGTATGGTGGATAAAGCCACTGCCTGCAACATTAACTTCCCATTTGGGAACCAGTTGGAGTCCTGGCTACTCCACTTCTGGTCCAGCTCCCGCTAATGAAAAGCAGTGGAAGATGGCCCAAGTGTTTGGACGTTGCACCATGTGGGAGACTGTAATGAAGCTACTGTTTGTGCTGGCTCTTTCTCAGTCATTGCAGCCATCTGGGGAGTGAACCAACAAATGGAAGATGTCTCTTCCCCCTCTCTCTGTAACTCTTTTCAAAATATAAAATTAAAAAAATAGTTTTAAAAAATGATTTCTTAGGCAAGACATTGTGCTTTTTTAATTGTTCATATCATTGCTGGGCATACCTAAAATTGGATTCCAAAGAATATTTAGTCTTTCACTTAATAGCACTCAGCTTATTGAATATTTAATTATTTCCCTAAAATGGTGAATAATTTGAAATATTTCCCCTGAAAGGGACAACATTTTATTTTGATTCTCTTATGAAGCTAATGTGTTTTATTTTAATTGCAATATTTGCTATTACAAAGAAGATTAAACACATTTTATTGCTCACTTCTTTTTTATTTATAAGATGTTATTACAGAAGAGCAGAAAATTAGGTAGTTATGTGTAACTATTTAAAAAAAAAACTGTTGTATTCAAGGGGCAGCTGTAGTGCTTAAGTACATAGACTGCACAGTCAGGCAGCTCATACTCCAACTCTTGATTTACCTCTACTGGCTGAGTGATTTGTAAATATCAATCATTTCAGGTTTAAAACTCAGTAAGTGCAGTGTCTATTTCATAGAATTATTATAAGACACAATGTCTTAATGTAAATAAAATGCATAGAATGATCCTTTGAAAAATACATATATAACTATATTATAACCATTATTATTATTATATGTTTTGACTGATACATTCATGTTAAATAACATAACTATTCTCAGAAAGTATTGTCTGTTTTATATTATGATAAAGTATGTATAAAGGGTATGCTAAATCAGATATAGATTTTCTCATTTCTTATACATTTCCTTAATAAAATAAGACTGTAGACTAACTGGCTAAAACAAGAATTCTAGAAGTTAGGAAGACAAATGATTAAATTTCTAGGTAACTTTGAAAAAAAGAAAATTTTAAAATATATTCATACAAATTATAAAACTTTAGGAAGAAAATATTTTGATACTCATTCGTATATTTATTTATTACTTATTTTTAAAGATAGATTTATTATTTGAAAGGCAGAGTTACCAAGAAGGAAAGAGAGACAAAGAGAGAGAAAGAGATCTTCCATTCACTGGGTCACTTCCTAAGTGGCCACAACAGCCAGGGTTGGGCCAGTCATAAGTCAGAAGCCAAGAGCTTCATCTGGGTCTCCCATGTAGATGGTAGGAGACCAAGTTCTTGGGCCATCTTCTGCTGCGTTCCCAGGTACATTAGCAGGGAGGTGGATCAGAGGTGGTACAGCTGGGTCCCCAACTGGCATCCATATGGGATGCCAGTGTTGCCGGTAGCAGCATAACATGCTATCCCACATCATGGTCCCCTTGTTTTTATAATTCTAGTTGTTAATAAGATGATGAAGTATATGGTTCCTCATGAAGAAGCTACAATAACATTATCATTTTATATTATGAAAAATTACTCTGCTAAATGCAACTGACATGAACATTTTTATAAAGTAATTTATACCTACCCTGAACTAAAGAATTATTGTCTTAAAATCCACATAACTTTAGAAATTCAGAATTGAGAGTAGGTCATTTGATAGGCAGCTACAATAGTATAAGATCAGCTGACTTCCATTTTGATATTTATTTTGTTTTTTTCTTCCATTCAATCAGTTTGAACTTTGTCAAATATTTGATTTATTCCATTTTCATATTAATCAATGACTATTGTTATACCTTTATAATTTTTTCATATACTTTCTCATTACCATGACAACCATCAAGTGTTTTTCTCAAATAGAACTTTAATTTCTAAGCTTGACAAAAATAAATGAGTGTTCCAGACTTACTAATGCAGTAACTATCCATCAAGTAGGTATGTTTTAGGTTTTTTTTTCCCAAAATTTATTTAATAAGGATGTAGAGAAACTGACTTTTTTATTGCACCTAGTATAAATTTTATACCACACATGTTTCTAGGAACTCTCCCAGTTTTCTTGTAATGTTACTGACATATCTTTTCAATTTTCCTAAATTATTGTATTTTGTACTTTTTGAAAACATCAGATTTCATCTACCTTAGCATCTTTGCTTGCTGAATGTCTGAAATTACAGTTCATCATTATTTGGGATTCTTTGTCTCCATTTTCCCATTTTTGTCAAAGTTACTTGGAGCTACTGAGAATATTTGTATATTTGCAAAGGGCAACCTATATTTATTTCACAGTTTGTAGACATTAATATTTTTATGTAAATCAACATGGCCATTTAGACTAATATAGTCCTGATATCATTCTTTGAGCAGAGACAGCTTTGCTTCTTTGTAGAAACCATTGACCATATCTCTTTTTCACAGAATCACTTGCCTTTTTTTAGTCTTGGAAGTTAACATCTTATGCTATTTTCTAGTTCCCTTTACAGAGGATCTCCTCAAAATAGAAGAAGGAATTTATCTGTTTAATATCACCATAGTCCATTCTCCTATTCCAATTAGGATTTCTCCCTCATTATTTCAATGAAACTGCATCCTTGAAAGTCACCATTTAGCATTACATTGCCAACTAAAACTATAATTTTTCAGTTTTTATATTGCCTTTTCTCTCATGAACATTTAATAAAATTCATCATTCCTTCTTTTATAAAATACTGTTAAAATTTATTTATTTTTTTGGGAGATGGAGAAGAAGAAGAGGGAAAGGGAAGAGGGAGAAGGAAAGGCGAGGAGCTTTTCATATGGTGATTCACTCCCAATGTCCACAATAACTGGGGCTGTGCCTGGCTGATTATGGACCACCTGGGTGGCAGAGGCTCAAGTACCTGCTCCAACACTGCTACCTCCCATGGTACACCTCAGCAGGTAGTTGCAATGAGACACTGTCAGGGCTCTAACCCAGGCAAATCTAAAATGGGATGAGGATTTCTCTGGTAGTATCCCAAAAACCAAATGATTTTCCCTCTTGAAATACTTGTGAAATGTGCTTCTGAATTGCTACAATGCATTTTGTTTCTAGGAACTCTAATTTTTTGCCAATTTCTGACTTCTCTTTTCAGTTTTGTTCCACTGAAATTTACTTTTTCAACTTTTAAATGGTGAGAGAACTCAAAGTTTTTACATTTTTCCAGTATTAACTAATACTATGAATCACTATATTGTCATTGTTACACCCAAATGTGTATTTCCGAACCCAATTTTTTTTCTAAATTTCATACTAATATATTCATATTCAAACTTTTCTGAGTATCTCCACTTTGGAATCTACAAGCTATTCCCTTATCATGATATAAACTGAACTATCAGTTTTCCATACCAAACTTGTTTTAATTCTCCTGTTGCTCAAGCCAAACTACCTGAAATGATGGTTTGTTCCTGTCTTTCTTTCATATTCCAAGTCTAATCCATCATGAAAATTTTATTATGCATGACACAAAAGTGGAATCCCTGGAATGATAACCTTGAGGAGATAACAGCAACTAGACTGATTTGTCTCAGAAAGAAGCAGGATCAGCTGGCACTGCAGCTCACTAGGCTAATCCTCTGCCTGTGGCGCCAGCACCCTGGGTTCTAGTCCGGGTTGGGGTGCCAGATTCTGTCCCAGTTGCTCCTCTCCCAGTCCAGCTCTCTGCTGTGGCCTGGGAGTGCAGTGGAGGATGGCCCTAGTGCTTGGGCCCTGCACCCGCATGGGAGACCAGGAGAAGCACCTGGCTCCTGGCTTCAGATCAGTGCAGCACACTAGCCATGGCAGCCATTTAGGGGGTGAACCAACGAAAGGAAGACCTTTCTCTCTGTGTCTCTCACTGTCTAACTCTGCTTGCCCCCCCCCCAAAAAAGGCAGGGTCAACTCATCCACCTCAAAAGGAAACAAAGGAGAATAAATGTAGACAAACACAAGTAAGTTGACAAATTTGGTGTCAGACAAAAATGGAAGTCACTTTCCTCCAATGTCACACTAGAGCAAGGGGCAGAGCAGTGAGGGTGATGGTGGTATGGGCATGGTCTGCCAAAGATTTATAAGTGATAATAAATTCAACTAAAATTGGTCTTTTTTTACTTACTCCAACTTCTGGGCATTGTAAGCAATGTTAGTGAAGAAGCAATACTCTTTCAAAAAATATGTTTCATCTAAGTTCTGAATCAGAGACAGTTTCTGTAAATAACCAAATAGTATTTTAGGTTTTACAAGCCATAAAGAAAAATGTGAAAGAACTGCATGGCTGTTTGTCAATAAAACTTTATTTATGAAAACATACAGCAGGCCAAATTTGGCCCATAGGCTATCGATTGCCAGCACTTGTTTTATACAACTGCCTGAAATAGATTTTGTCCACTATCCTAACTGTAGTAGCTTCATTGCCTTTTGGTTATTATTATTCACTCAGAAGGAAGAAAGTTACTTTATAAGACAAAAAGAAAAGTCATAGAAAATCCTAGGAGCTAGGTGATAGATAGGAACTTGTAATTGGGTGTGATGAAAAATTATACAGAACAGGAAAATAGAGTATGTGATTGTCCAGCAGGGCCAATGACCCACTTGTGTTCATTGGCTAGATACTCAACTGTGAAACAGTTGATGTAATTTAAGTTGATGTAAATTATTCCACATTTAGCTGAATAGATTTGCTGTTGAAATATATTGCAATTTGAATTTAACCTGGGATAGGATATTTCTCAAAAAGCAAAATGGAGCAAAACAGTGAAAAGGAAATTAAAGAAGTGTGCAAAGAAATGGTCAATAATGATGGATGTGAAATGAGAGGACATTGTGAAGATGATGGACTAGTGAAAATAATCTAGAAAAATATGACACTGTCTTCAAAGTGTAGAATTATAAAGTTGAAAATTTAGGGTTAGTAAAGTTATTGATAATTATTCAGTATTATAATTGACCATAGAAATGAATGTCTGAGGCAGTGTACAAGTCCTACCTATGCTCTCCAGTCTAGCTTACTACTAAGACACACCCTGGGAGGCTGCAAATAATGGCTCTGGAAATTGGATTCCTATCATCTATAGGAGACTTAGATTGAGTGCCCAGCTCTTCGTTCTGGCCCAGCCTTGAATGCTGTAGGCACTGGGGAGTGAATCAGTGGATCTCTCTCATCTCCTTTTATCTGTTTTTCAAGTAAACAATAATACAAGCAAACTAGAAATGCATAGATATATGCCCTTCAAAAAAGACGGGAAGAAAAAGAGTGAGTGGAAACTTGTTAAGGACAGCACAAAGTGCAGCTGGTGGTAGAAGTAATATCATGTGCTTAAAAGAATTCTCTTTCCCTCCCAGGTATTCTCCCTCCCTCCTTCCAATCTCAGAACAGCATAGGATAAATGTCTCAAGCTGAAGAGTTATCTTTAGGTAGTTTTTCTTTACTGTCATGCTGATTAAATACCCTAGAATAATAGAATGTAGCATGCATAAATGTGTATAGAGATAATATAAAATAAATTATATATATGATTAAACCATTAGATTGTTGATAAAAAGTTCATCAAAGAGATACTAATTATATTAAACAAAGTATATTTTAAGGAGAAAGGATTTTAAAACAGTAAATTAAGTGTTTTAACATTTGTGGAATATTTGGATGTAAACCTATTCTTAGAAGTCATATTAAGGTATTTAAGACATCTGTTTTATTTAGGAACATTTTGTTTAGTAATCATTATAAATGTATTTCCTAATATTATAACTTTTTCAGTAATTTTTGGAAATGTTTGAAGACTAACCAAAAAAAAGAAAAACTCCAAAAATAAAAGAAAACTCAAAATTGACATTAGTAAACTTTCATTTGAATATTCACACAAACTATAATTTTATTCTCAAATTTAATCTTCAGGAATGTTACTACTATGAAATCACTATGTTGATAATTTTCTTTGTTTCACACTCTCAACTATGCATAATAATTATAGAGAAATAATAGACAAGTGTAAATAAATTGTTTAGTATTATAAACCAAAAGCATCATTTGTACATATGGTACACAGTAGAAACTAGTTTTCATTTTAAAGAAAGGGATATGTTTGATATGATATAGAGTGCATCCTCCAATGCAACAAAACAAAATTTAGTACTTACACAAATTTTAAATGAGCCCTGATACCAAGATTTAGTGTTCTCAAAATCAGCAGTTTGATTGCCTGAACATTTGGACAAACACTCAACAGTGTTAGGTTCACACTATTGAAAATAGTCCCACTCTTAATCATACTATCATATTACATGAATATATTTATTATTTGTTCTACTTATGCTTTGCAACTGCTCTCCAGGCTCATAAATGTAATAGCTGTGGTTTAGTCAAACTACCAGTACTACTTTCCTCACTCTTTTAAAATTTATTTATTTATATTATGTATTTGAATGACCAAGAGAGATAAATAGAATGATCTCTCATCTGTCGGTTCATTCATCAAATGCCTACAGTATCCAGGAGTAGGCAAGGCCAAATCCAGGAGTCATGAACTCAGTCTAGGTCTCCCAGATGGGTGGCAAGGACCAAGTACTTTAGCCATCATCTGCTTGCTCTCAGGATACATGTTAGCAGGAAGCTGGATCACAAGCGGAGACAAGACTTGATTCTAGGTGATGATATTGGATGCAGCATCCAAATTGGATGCACCAGAGGTCCAACTTCCCTCATATCTCCTCAAACACACTATCCTCAGCTGTTTCTACATCAGAGATATGGTCATTTATAATGTGCATAGGATGATGTTTTATATTTGTTATGCTAAGTTATCTTGTTTTCTATTTTAGCTAATAGCTCCTCTCCTTTAATACCCAGTTCCTTGAGGTTTGTATTTCATCTTCTACACCCAAGGCTATCTCTTTTCTTATTTTGTAATTAAAATAAGTAAATAAATTTATAAGTAGGTATGACAGTGTGATAAAAAAATGTGTACTAATCATATATTTCTTTTCTCTCTTTAAATCCCCCATTTCAAATAATGATTAATGGTTTTGTGTTTAGAAATAATTACAATTATTTAATCAGTTAAACATAGATATTTTAAATTAGTGGGTGAATTTCCTGAAAGATTAGGATTGTATTTTAATAACAGTAATCTATCTTGTTATATTTGTCTCTGAAAAAAGAAAAGATTAAAAATGAAATACAATTTATTTACTTAGATGAAATTTTACTGTTAAAATAGCTTTGCATCAGTCTGTTACATACAGAAATGACATGGGAATTGTGTGTTGAGTATAAAGTATTATTCTCCAAAGACCTATGATATTTATAAACTTTCTTCTGATTTAAAACTTCTTAAATTCTGTTTAAGCTGTCAGTGATATTCCTTTCTCAGTAATGCTCCAACATAGAAAAAAAAAAAAAAAGAGTTCTGTGTGGTGTGGACAAATTGTTAGAGTATGTTTAACACTTTGAAATATCCGAAGTACATCTGAGACAAATTTCTTAAACGCTCCTTCCTTTTTAGTTCTCTTCTTTTATATGACAGCCTTTTTGTAAAGATTAATTTTAGTACACTATATGTAATAACACTGCCTATTGGAACATTTCACAGGTTTAAATTATTTTTAGGAAATTATTTTACTTGGCAGTTATATCAGATTTTCTTGCCTGTATATCTATTTATCTTACATTGTTTAATCATTTTAATAAAATATCCTGCCACAAGGGAAGGCAATTATTTTACTTGGCATATTCTGTGAAGTATGCAGAACTGTGCCAAGAATTGTTTAGCACAGTGATTTTATTTATATGATACAAGCGTTTTTTAGAAAAAGCATATGATAAAGACTTTTCTTCTTTTAAAAGAAATACTCATTTAAAAGTCCAATTTACATTTTAAATGTTAAATAAAGTATCACATACTAAATAGCCTCCACAATCTATCTTTTCTAAAAATAAAAAGAAAAACATTTATGATATATGAAAAATTAAATTATTATGTATTCTGTTATTTCCAAAGAATTATTTGAAGTTTTTAAATAAATGTACACAATTACAAGGGTATAGTAATCTCAGTGACTAAGATGTTGTACATTTTTTTTTCCTTATTGCAAATTGGGAGCATGGAGATTTACTTAGAAATGAGGAGAAATGATTTTCACTAATACTGATGTGGTCTAGTGATTAAAATTGGTCATTGGCTGAGAAATCCTCATCTTCACATCCCCTCTCTTGAACTTATTTTTCATTATGTATGTATTTTTATGTATGTGTTAGTGTGTGTAAGATGTGAGATTTTAAGATTTAATCACTTCACCATATGAATAAATTACTTTGTACTCTTTTTTATTATAAGGCTAATTGCTTTTGTTTAATAAGATTTGTTTATGCATTATGTTTAATACAATTTTGTTCTGTTTCAACCATATGTATAAACAAACACCCACCACTGATGTTCTTCCCCACACACTCCCATGTACCAAGAATGCCTTTATGTACATCAGTTCAAACCGCATAATTTGTGGGGTTTGGTGCAAAATAAAATGTCAGATCTTTTGTTCAAAATTAATAAGAACTTCAAGATGGCAACAGATAAGCACTAAACCACAGTAAGGTCTTCTGAGAGTGAAATCCTGTGTGATCATACAGGTCACACATCTGTTAAGCAGGCCCACCTATGCATATTCTCTACCAAAAAATTGTGCCAAACTTCACTATAGTCAGTCTTCTTCATTTCCTTTAAATTTAGCAGCTTCGTACAAGATGTATAGATGGCAATGCAATGCCAGTTCCTCCTACAAATGTATGAGTCACGTTTCTAGTAGTAAAATCAAACAACTGAATTTGTAGCTCAGTCTTATGTAACTTTATTCACTTATTAAATCTCCAGAGTGTAACACAACTATCTGACAGGAATAAATGAATATCTGTCACAGTGTACAATATCCAAACGGTACTGTCAACACATTGTACAGACTGTACTCTCTCATGGGAAGAGAAGAGCCTTACAGCTTTCACAGGGTGTAGGGAATAAACTTGTTTCTGAAGAGCTGTCTAGATTTTCAAAAGAGATCTTTTGAGTTTTTCCCATTTGCATCTAGAACAGCCTGTCAAAAAATTTTTAGACCAGTTGATAATGGAAAAAGTGGCAGTAACTTGAAATATTCCATGAATTGTATGTTGGGCTTAGAGTATAAGCCTCTATAGAACTAGTTTCAATAGGAAGATATTATTAACATGACATTTTATAATTTTTAAACAGTTTTAACAGAAATTGGGGTTTCCCTCAATTAGTTGTACATCAGCTTGTGTATGTGTATGTGTGTGTGTGTTGGTGGGAGGGGGAGAGGGTGGAAGAGTGAGTGAAAACATTATCTATCTTCCACCCTTAACCTCTAGGCAGTAGGAACGTTCATCACTTGAAAGACTTTTTTTTCTTCCCATCTCTTAGGGAGAATTATTCCACTTTCCAACAAGCTCATTGATTTCATTGTTCTTTGTTTGCTGTGGGACAACCCCACATAGACTTTTCTTTATTTCATATATATCTGAAAGATTTTATTCACTGACTTTTCATTTTCATGCCTATCAATTCTGTAACCTGCTACTATTTGGGATCACCTTTTAGTGTTTTCTCTATTGCCTAAATTGCTCACCTAACTGTTTTTGTCTTTGCTTTGCCTTTTAAAATTTATTATTTTGGTAAAGAAGAAAACGTGAAGTCTTAACGAAATTTTAAGAGTACGTGCTGTTTTGACTATGGTGTTCTTAACTCCCACTGTGGTGGTATGAAGTGATGGGGCCTTTGAGAGTTGGTGAGTGTGAACTACAGGGATTAGTGCCCTTAGAAAAAAGGCTGGGAGGAGTTCATTTTAGCTTCTTACCATGTATTCATACAGTAAGAGGTTCTGTGTATGAGTCAGCAAGTAAGCCCTCACCAGACACTAACTCCCACTTGATTTTAGACTTCCCAGTTTCCAAAACTCTGAGAAATAAATTCCTGTTGTTTACAACCTATCCAGTTTATAGTATTTTGTTACAGTAGCCTGAATGGATTAAGACAATTACAGAATAGTTTTATTAACTTTAAGCCTAAGGCCATAGAACCAGTCTCTAGAACTTAACTCATTTTGTGTAACTATACTATATTTATTATCAGTGAACAGCCACATCCATTTCCTTGGGTCCGCAGCCCCAGGAAACTACCCTTATGCTTTCTGCTTCTATGAATTTGATTCTTTCAGACTGCTCATATAATGGAATTTCACAGTATTTGTGCTTCTGTGACTGGCGTATTTCACTTATCATCATATTCTCAGGGTCCTTCCATATTGTCACACATGACAACATTTGTCTTCTTTTGTGGCTGAATAATATTCCATTGTATGGATATACCACATACCCTTATCTACTCATTTTTTCAGAGAATTTAGGTTGTTTTCATGTCTTGGCTATTGTGAATAATGCTGCAATTTTACTGGAATCCTGTGTTGTTCTCAATCATATATATATATATATATATATCTTCTCGATATCTGATTGAGAAGAACACAGGTTTCCAGTAAAATTATATAAATATATATAAAATTATATATACATATATAATAATGCACTCATGTGTGTGCACATGTGTGTATCTGTATATGTGTGTGTGTATGTTGTAGGAAGTATTCGTGGAGCAGGAGGTGTGGAAGAGGAAGTGATAATACAGTTTCTTTAATAACCTGAACCCTGTCACTAGTAGGAATGTATGTATATTATCTGAAAGGCTTTTTCTCCCTATCTCCAAGGAAGAATTTTTTCTGTTAAGGGGAATACCCTATATTCTAATTTAGATCTTTTGTATAAATACTCAAAAATTGGATTGTTGGATCATATGGTGGTATTTTTGAGAAACCTCTTTATCATTCTCCACAGTAGCCTCATCATTTTATATTCTCACTAACAGCATACAAGGATTCCAATTTCTCTGCACCATTACCAGCAATTGTTATCTTTTGTTTTATTGTTTTATTTTGTGGCATTCCTAACAGATGTGAGCTGATTTCATTATGGTTTCAGCTTGCATTTCTTTATGATTAATGATATGAGCACCTTGTTATATTTATGGACCGTTTGTATGTCTTTCAGGGAACATAGTCTATTCAAGTCCATCGCATGTTTGTTTTGGATCTTTATTTAATTCATTCATTCTTTTTTGCTTTTGAATTTTGGTAGTTCCTTATCTGTTTAAATACTAATGCCTTGTCTGATGTATGGTTTGAAGGCATTTCCAGGGGCAGATGACTAGCTTAGGGGTTAGACATTATTTGGGATACCAGCATCACATATCAGAATGCCTGGAGCTGAATCTCAATTCTGCTCCGTATTTCAGGTTGATGCTAATTTGCAGCATGGGAGGCAATGGTGATGGCTCAAGTAATTGGATTCTCGCCACTCACATGGGAGACCTGTATTGAGTTCCAGCTCCAGGCTTGACCTCAGCTCAGCCCCAGCTGTCGTGGGCATTTAAGAAATGAACCGGCTGATGGCATTGTTTCTCTCTCTCTTTCTCCCTCTCTCTCTCTTTTCTCTCTTTCAAATAAATAGAAATATCTTTTAAAAATTTCTCCCATTACATAAGTTGCCTTTTATGTAATTATTTCCCTTGCAAGGCAAAAGCTGTTTAGTTTTATGCAGTCTCACTTGTCTATTTTTGATTTTGCTGCTTAATAAAACAGTATGATGCCAGTGTAAGGACAGACATATAGACCAATGGGCCATAACGAAGAGCCCAAATTATCCCAGAAATATGGTCAATTGATCTTGAACAGGATGTTAAAAATATAAAATGGGGGAAGCATACTCTTATCAACAAACAGTGCTGGAGAAACTGGATATTTACATGTGAAAGATTGAAATTGGATACTTACCTTATACCATAAATATGACTCAATGTGGATTAAACACTAAAATGCAAGACTTGAAACTGCAAAATTCCTAGAAGAAAATAGAGGAAAAGCTTCATGACATTGGTCTTCACAATGATTTTTTAGATATGATTCCAACCTTTTATTCTTTTTTAATGTTACATTTACATCTAACTTGAAATCCCTATGGGGTTGGAAACATTGAAAATTCCCTACAGAAACATCATCTTACTTTGATTTCTGAGACATCATGATTTTCTGTCTTTCCAGACATTCTCTTCATCTCTTTTGCTGACTTCTCATTTTCATTCTACTCTGTAAGAAATGTTCCTGGGCTGGCGCCGTGGCTCACTTGGTTAATCCTCCTCCTGTGGCAGCAGCATCCCATATGGGCACCAGGTTCTAGTCTCAGTTGCTCGTCTTCCAGTCCAGCTCTCTGCTGTGGCCCGGGAAGGCAGTGGAGGATGGCCCAAGTGCTTGGGCCCCTGCACTCACGTGGGAGATCAGGAGGAAGCACCTGGCTCCTGGCTTCGGATCCGCGCAGAACTGGCTGGCCGTAGCAGCCAATTAGGGAGTGAACCAACAGAAGGAAGACCTTTCTCTCTGTCTCTCTCACTGTCTGTAACTCTACCTGTCAAATAAAAAAAAAAAAAAGAAAGAAAGAAAGAAAGAAAGAAAGAAAGAAAGAAAGAAAGAAAGAAAGAAAGAAAGAAAGAAAGAAATGTACATAATAGCTCTTTCCTTTTATCCTCTGACTGCCTGATGCAAAAGTCCAGTTAATATAATGACTTTAACTACTTCCTCATAAACCCATACTGTAAAACAATAAAGTGAAAACTATTCTCAACTTATCCCAAATCTACTTCTTTTATAATTCTTCTCCTCACCGTACTTCTTGAAGCCTAACATACATGAGTGAGCAATCTCTGTAAACCCATTCATAATTCACTTCACTTCATTTAACAAGCAGATTGAAATAGCCAATAGCAACTGCATGTGAATTACTTCGCATATGACCTGCTCTTTTGTACTAGCTGTTCACTGTGCCTACCACACATTTCAACAGCCTCTTCTTCCTGACTAATTCCTACCTTCCTATGTGAATCAAACATCACCTAGTCTATAAACCTTGTACGCGCTGGGGTTAGGGCGCAGGACAAGCAGATCTAGATTCCAACAGGTCAGAGCTATTTGTGAGTTTATTCTCTCCTTTACTCACAGTGGCTGTGAGAAATGCATAAGGAATAGCCACTTCTCCCAATCACGGAGAGGCCACAGAAGATATCTACCTCTGTGTCTGTGGCAGCTATCAGACACACACACACATTCATCTGCACACACACACAGCTGCATAGCCACATACAGCTATATCCACCAATAGCCACATCCATTCACAAGCAACTGCATCCATATCCACTTCCATCCACAGGCAGCCGCATCAGTTGCCCCCAGTTGCTTTTATTGCTTTACAGACAAAAGTGGCCCAGAGCCAAACAATTATATAATAGACTTGTGGGCAGCTAGCCAAGTAGGTAGACCTTTTGGTTACCATCACAACAGTTACCATACAGAGAAAGACCTGTGGGACCACAGAGATAAGGGGATGAGGACAAAAGGCGTGAGAACTTTTGAAAATCTTCACTTTTGAGAATTCTTCTTCTTAACATCTCAACCTGCCTTCTTCAATGAAAATTCTTCTTAACATCTCAACCTGCTTTCTTCAATGAAAGCATGTGAACTACTCATTTTTTATTTTAATAGTGTATAGATTTAGTAAGCCATTTTAATATGTTATTATTTTTATGTGTATATCATCCCACTAGATGTCTTGAAGGAATTATGTTTCTCTCATCTTTGAATCTTCAATTTTTAACTATATTAAAAAATAAAGAAAGTCAATATGAACAGATAAGGAGTGATTTCCAGGATGTGATATGTATATGGAAAAAAGTAAAGCAGAAATGATTATATAAAGCTTTATATTATAAATAAGAAATATTTTATTAGCATTAGTTATTCTACAAAATTTTTCTAAGTTAGTAAGGAAAACTGCTTATTTAAAATTGAAATAGAATAAGTAGATAGGCCTGAATTGTATACTAAAGGTAATCAATATTTTTTAAATTATCTTCTAAATTTTGCATCCACTTGCCATGCCTATGTGTTCAAAATTATTCAGAAATAAAAAAGTTTTTTAAAGATGTACAATAAACAATTAATACAAAATGTTCTCAGACTAGAATCAAAAATAATCAAAATGTTTTAGTACAGATTTTTTAAAACGTTATTTATTATTTGGAAGTCAGAGTTACGAGAGAAAAAGAGAAAAAAAGAGAGAATTTTTTATCTGCTGATTTACTCCCCAAGTGTCTGCAATGGCCAGGACTGAGCAAGGCCAAAGCCAGAATCAGGAGCTTCATTCAGGTCTGCCACATGGGTGTTGGGGACCAAACACTTGGGCCATTTTCCACTGTGTTTGCCAGGCCATTAGCATGGAGCTGGATTGGAAGTAGAGCAACCAGGACATGAACCAGCATACATATGGAATGCTGGTGTCACAGGCGATGGCATTTCCCACTATGCCTCAATGCTAGCCCTGTATAGATATGTTGGAAATGTGAATCCTACAATTTTCATTACCTATGAAAATTTTCTTTCAAAGAATTCTGTGTGGCTACTGACATCAGCTTTATCAGGAACACTAAGTAAGATTCAGATTGTATTTACTCTAACTAAAATCTTCTGTTGCATTTCCCTACAATATTCAGTTGTGTAAGAGGTTAGAGATAATATGCATAATATCTCGATTACAAAAAATATTAGAAATATGGTAGAAAGCATAAAGCACATTTTAAAATTAAATGGTTAATATTCAATATTCAGACATCTGAAACAAATAATGATGCTTATATTATGAAAGAAAATAACTAAACTATTATCTTATTACATATAGTTCACGCCTGGGTTTTCTTCAATTCATTTTTGTTTCTTTGATGATTAGAAGTATAACTGTATTGTTATACATAGAATATTAGAGCTAGAATGCAGAAAATAATATTGAGCGAGATAAAGAGACTTTTGAATCGCACAGATTTTAATGGAATTAGTTTTGAATGCCAAATTGAATTTTTCTCTATTGTATTAAAAAATTTCTTCCTCTATAATCAATGAATCATACAAGATGCATGGATTTTTAAAGGTACTGGTAGTTGTTACTTGTGGAAATAGCAATAAAATGCAGAATGTATAATGTACTCCAGGTTTATGGACTTAATAAAGAGGTTAGCCATATTTGTCAATGACATGGCATTCAGGAAAGGTAAAATTTGAAGTCAAGCACTATTTTTGTGAAAATTGCAACAGAAAAGAAGTATTATGGAAAAATAGACAATTGCTGAAAATTATACTTGAAAGGTCAAGAAAGCATAACTGTTGATCCATTTAAATAAATATGAAATTTTAAGAGTGAGATATGTCTTTCAAATTCTGTACATCTTTAACATTCATAATTTAGAAAACTTCCTTAATTATGTTAAACTTTCATGTTTACATGAATATTTTTAAAGATTTATTTATTTATTTGAAAGTCAGAGGTACACAGAGAGAGGAGAGGCACAGTGAGAGAGAGAGAGAGAGAGACCTTCCATCCGATGGTTCACTCCCCAATTGGCCGCAATGGCCGGAGCTGTGCCGATCCGAAGCCAGGAGTCAGGAGCTTCTTCCAGGTCTCTCACATGGGTGCAGGGACCCAAGGACTTGGGTCATCTTCTACTGCTTTCCCAGGCCATAGCACAGAGCTAGA
Organism: Oryctolagus cuniculus; assembly: GCF_051225735.1. NCBI lineage: Eukaryota > Metazoa > Chordata > Mammalia > Lagomorpha > Leporidae > Oryctolagus > Oryctolagus cuniculus. Next base: position 138,692,967 of record NC_142872.1, on the reverse strand, counting down.
TTGAAAGTGGAGCAGCTGGGTCTCAAATCAGCACCCATATGGAATGCTGGTGCTTCAGGCCAGGGCATTAACCTGCTGCACCACAGTGCTGGCTCCTACATGTAATATTTTTAGAATATATATTGCAAGCTTGTGGTATGGAACTATTTCTAGATGGGTTTTCTATTACTAAGTTCAGTAAATGAGTTATGAAGTTACACGAAATCATGATACCTTAATCAGAATTGGAAGGATACATTTAGGTTGGATATAATTAAAGCTGTCCAAAATTCTCAATAATTGGTGAATGAAACAAAAAAATTTAAGACTTTATTTTGAAACTAAATAAAATTATTAAATTAAATACCTTTCATTTTGGACAGATTTAGGGTTTACTTGGAATTATTTTAAAGTACATAAAAATGAATCAACTTGAATTTTTCTTAATTTGGGCTTTTGTTTGACAAAAATATGTTAAGTGCAATACAGTGTTCTTCATCTCACATTTAGCTTACACAGAGTGATCTCACTGGGAGCCTTTTGGTGAAAAAATGTTAAAAAGTATCACCATTTTTTGCAGGGGCCCCTCAAATATTTGAAATTTCAGTATTTCTCTCCTGAAATGCCTGGCATATAATCATTCTTTTTGCAAGATTTGCAAAATTTCATTTGCAAAAAAAATTTGCATTAAAGCAAATATTTGCTAGTGTTAAGTATATTGAGCTATTTGCATAGAAATAACTATTTAAATAGTCAGTTAATTATTTCATATTATGATAATTTTGGTTATGTGGAGATTGTTATTGAACACTTATATAAAAGATTCTCACTAAATAATTTTGTGAAGTAGCTGCATCTTTTGGCATTCCATCTATTTAAAAGAATTAATCTTTGAGATGCATGAAGATTTTATGAAATGGATGGTTAGTCATTTTGAATAATAGGTTTTTTTTCTACTTCAAAAATAATAGTAATCAGAATGGTATATATGGATCTTTGAGTAAATTGTTTTCCTCCTCTGCTTTCATCTGCTACAGTAACATCACGATTTATAAACCAACATCAGATCATATCACTGTACATTTCCATGTTCATTACTGATCAAGTCTAATTATTACCTATCAATTAAACCATTATGAGAATGTAATCTTACTTCTAAGAATGGGAGATGCATTTAGACAATGATTTACATTAATATATAATACATTTGAGACATTAAGTGTTTTGATTTGCAGTAGAAACCTTCATGGGTACAAATGTAAAGTCAGTAATTGATTCATAAACTCATTGCATGGAAAGGTCAAGAATGGTTTTTCTTCATTGTTACCACATTCTTGAATTTCATAACTGAGACATGTAGGTAAAATTTTCTTTAAAATTTTAAGTATTAGTCCTAAGGAATCAGACTCAATTCTTACAATATCTAATTTTTTTAATTTAATTTTATTTTTTTTTTTGCCAGGCAGATTTAGACAATGAGAGAGAGAGACAGAAAGAAAGGTCTTCCTTCCTTCTTCACTCCCCTAATGGCCACTACGGCCGGCGCTGTGCCAATACGAAGCCAGGAGTCGGGTACATCCTCCCAGTCTCCCATGCGGGTGCAGGGGCCCAAACACTTGGGCCATCCTCCATTGCCCTCCCAGACCACAGCAGAGAGATGGACTGGAAGAGGAGCAACCGGGACTAGTACCTGGCGCCCCAACTGGGACTAGAATCCAGGGTTCTGGCACCGCAGGCAGAGGATTAACCAAGTGAGCCATGGCACTGGCCCTAAATTTGTTTTTAACACATCTAGCAGATTTATTATTATTTCATCACATCTATTTTTCTTTTTTCTCACTGTTAGGATGACAATATGATTTATTGTTCAAACAGGACATTTCTGAAAATGACATGGGATGCTATTAATAAGTAACTACATTAACACAATAGTCATAAACTGGAACTATCCAGTGCAGACAAGGACATATGGTAACCCATCATAATATTTTTCCTTTAAAACTTCTCTAACCAGAAACTCTATTCTTTACCTTTCAGGAAAATCTGCCGTTAGTTATTGATCATTTTAAAATATCAAATGCAGTAAGTAATCAAAATATTACCTTTACGAAAAATCCCATCAGTTTTGACAAAAACTTGAAGCCTTTAAATTAGCGATGAAGTTTTAGTTTAGACCATTCCAAATATCATCCAGAGAGGTAATATACTCTGAAATGGTGCTAATTAAACATTTGATAATCCACCTAGTACTACATTTGGTATACCATTAAGTTCTCAAAAGTTTCTATAGATAGTACACCCTGTTACATATTGTTTTCTTTTATCTACATTTATCCTCTATTTCCTTTTGCACAAATTATGCCAAGTAAAAAAAAAAAGATACCTAATGGCTACTGCAGTAAATTATTTCTTCCTTACATCAAATCTTTCTCTCTCAGATTTTAGTCTCGATGAAGGATGATTCAACTTTTCTATAAGTGAGCTCAAGAGGTGAATGTTAATTATATTAAAATTATTTTAAAACTTTTTTAGAAAGAAAAGAACAATTAAAGTAGTAAAACAATATAATTTCACAAAGTTGGCTCAGCTATCTCCGTGAGCCTATTATGAAAAAGTTGTAATTTCTGTCAGGGGAATAAGTATTGGCACAAGCTTAGGAATTTCTTCTCATTCTTCCCTGACAAAAATTCATTAATTATTTCATTTATTCACTCTTGCATTCTTCTGAGTTTATTGTAATCCAGCACCACAGCAGAAATACAAAATGAAAAAGACATAGTTTTTATTTCATAGCAGAGCAGGAGATGTAAATACAGAAATAGTTAATTACAATATTATAGAGTTAGCACAAACTCCAAGAGTATCAAAGGCAAGAACACCTAAAAGGGCTTATTCATCTGATAAAACATCACATAATTTATAGACTAGTGGAATACTGAAGCATGCATGGCCATTTGTAAGGCAGAGAAATGATATTACAAAAAAGTAGAGTTCTCATAAAAGCCTGAAAACACAGAGAGTGTGAATTTCAGGAGGCTGAGGACAGTCACATGTGACTAAAATATCAGGAACCTATGATATGGTGTCCAAGCTAGCTAGTCAAGGCAGATGGATAAAAGTGTGAATGGTACACAGGTAATACAGGAAGGATCTTAGTTTTTAAATTAATTGTTTCCAGGAACTAACAAGGGCATTAAAAAAATCATAATCAGATATCCACCTACAAAGCTAATTTTTAAAATTTTATATAAGGTGTACAAACTTCATGCATTTCATATATAGAAATTTAAGAAGATAGTGGTTCTGCCCACTCTAACCGTCTGCCCTCCCATCCTTCTTCCTCCTATCTCCTATTCCTACTCTTAATTTTAACAAAGAACTACTTTCAGTATCCTTTTTACCCATAAGATTAACCCTACAGTAAGTAAACAGTTCAACAAATAGTATGAGGGAAAAAAAAAATACACCATTCCTCAATGGTGGAGACAAGGGCTGTAAACAACCATTGAAGGTCAAATGTCAATTTCACTCCTATACATTACATTTTAGAATACTCTATTAGTTACCACAGATCAGGGAGAACATATGATATTTGTCTTTTTGCTACTGGATAATTTTACTAAGTATAATGATTTCCAGTTGCATCCATTTTGTTGTTTAAAAGACAGAATTTCATTTTTTTTTTTACTGCTGAGTAGTATTCTATAGTGTATATATAACATAATTTCTTTATCCAGTTATCAGTTGATGGACATCTGGGTTGATTCCATATCTTAGCTATTGTAAATTGAGCTGCAAGCAAACATGGGGCTATGGATAAATCTTTCATATACTGATTTCATTTCCCTTGGGGAAATTCCCAAGCGTGAGATTGCTGGGTCATGTGGGAGAACTATTTTCAGATTTCTGAGGTATCTCCATGCTGTCTTCCACAATGGCTGTACCAGCTTACATTCCTACTAACAGTGGATTAAGCAGCTAATTATATTATCATGAAAAGCATCTGTAGAAATAATGAAAGAAAAGTTGATAGTCTAATGCAAGTCCATCAATGACAAGGTGGTTGGCATTTAACTTATTTCAATATAATAAAGCTAACAAATAATGTATTAGGTGATGAGCATCCAAATATGAATTAGGCTGCTAAAAAATAATTCACTTAGAAGACTTGAGCACAGCTATCTTCTCATAAAACTTAGAGTTTAGATGAGGTTTCTGTTCCCTGCCTAACCAGGCTCTTAAGATATTTAATTTAAAAGTTTAAATTTTGATGATGCTGATGTTGAAATCAGAATTTTCATTAAACTCACTGATTTACATTAAACGTAACCCATGACTAATTCCCATTCAAAGAGTAAAAGATGGATGCTGAGTCAGTAAAAACAGTGAAAAAGCATTGTTATTCTCACCACACTTCTCTCTGTAGTGAGAATGTGATAGAGATCAACATTAGAGTGGCTATGCCTGAAACAGGTATTTTCATAAAATGGCATTTACTCAAAAGACCAGGACCTCTCACTCAAGGGAAGAACTGATATGAAGTTGTGAGCACTTTTTACCAAGCTGTAAATTTCAGCAAATTCTGGTTTACATGTCCTCTCCTCCGTCTGTATGTACTGTGTTTTGTCAGCAGGAAACTCTTTGTATTTTCAGTCCAGAACACAATGCCATAACTTAAAATAATAAATGATTATCAAACAAAGCTAAGATGAATATATATCAGAGATATGAATAGAGAACAATTTTAATGGCCACTTATGTGAGAGACTCTGACCCAAAATCAGTGCTTTCCAACAGAATTTAATACATTCAGGTCGCCTGCTGAGTTGTTCAGAGGTAAGATTGGGAAAACTTATACCTAATTTCCTGTTGCATTCATCTTGTGCCTTGCTAACTTTTCTGTGTTCTCTGTGTGTTTGTTTTTTATAATTTTCAGCAGTCGTTAAATGGCATGATTTAATTAATATCAATATCTGTCTAACTGTATATAGGACAAGTCAGATTGACAGAGCAATTGGTGTCTTAGATAGAAACTATTTTTTTCATTATTTTACTACAAGCATGTTCATACCAAAACAAAAAAAAAACTTTCAAAATTGGACATATATAAGGAGAAGAATATCAAATGAGCTCTTCCTGATTTTTTTTACAAATTCAGAGGCCTTTCCCAGTGTAGTCTTTTGATTGGGAAACTGTAAATATTAAGAAGAGTGAGTATGATAGAAAGAGTACTTTATTAAAGACTTTTCTCTCTTGTGAATTGTCACTGCAAGTATAAGTATATCCTCATTAATCTCACATCACTTGGTATTTTTTATTACACAGCATTTATCAATTAAAATTTATTTGCATGTTTAAGTGTCTGAATTTTCCATGCTATGATCAACTATATAAAAAAAATTTATTCATTTATTTGAGAGCAGAAAGACAGGGAAAGAGAGTCTTCATTATTATTTATTTTTTTATTTTTTTTTAAATTTTTTTTGACAGGCAGAGTTGGACAGTGAGAGAGACAGACAGAGAGAAAGGTATTCCTTCTTCCATTGGTTCATCCCCCAAGTGGCCTCTACAGCCGGCGCGTTGAGGCCAGCGTGCTGTTGTTGATCCAAAGTCAGGAGCCAGGTGCTTCCTCCTGGTCTCCCATACGGGTGCAGGGCCCAAGGAAATGGGCCATCCTCCACTGCACTCCCGGGCCACAGCAGAGAGCTGGACTGGAAGAGGAGCAACCAGGACAGAATCCGGCACCCCGACCAGGGATGGAACCCGGGGTGCCAGCACCGCAGGCAGAGGATTAGCCTATTGAACCGCGGCACCGGCCTATTCTTTATTTTTGGTATAGTTTTTCACAGAAGACTAGCACAAAATACTTGTTCAACAAAAAACTGATGAGTGAGATGTCTCCTGCCACTAATATATATATATATATATATATATATATATATATATATAATGAAAAGCAGAGTTACAGAGAGGCAGAGGCAAAGAGAGAGAGAGAGTGGTTTTCCATTTGCTAGTTCACTCCCAAATGGCCACAAAGGCCGGACCTGAGCCAATCAGAAGCCAGGAGCCAGGAGCTTCATCCAGATCTCACACATGGGTACAGGGGATGAAGAACTTAGGCCAGATTCTACTGCTTTCCCAGGCACATTATCAGGGAGCTAGATCAGAAGTGAAGCAGCCAGGACCCAAACTGGTGCCCATATGGAATGCCAGCACTGCAGGTGGTGGCTTTACTCACTAAACCACCACACTGGCCACATCCTCGCACTGTATTTTTTTTTTTTTTTTTTTTTTGACAGGCAGAGTGGACAGTGAGAGAGAGAGACAGAGAGAAAGGTCTTCCTTTGCCGTTGGTTCACCCTCCAATGGCTGCCGTGGCCAGCACACCGCACAGATCCATTGGCAGGAGTCAGGTGCTTCTCCTGGTCTCCCATGGGGTGCAGGGCCCAAGCACTTGGGCCATTCTCCACTGCACTCCCTGGCCACAGCAGAGAGCTGGCCTGGAAGAGGGGCAACCGGGACAGAATCCGGCTCCCCAACCGGGACTAGAACCCGGTGTGCCGGCGTCACAAGGCGGAGGATTAGCCTAGTGAGCCGCGGCACCGGCCTGTTTTTTTTTTAATTTTTAAGACATATGACAGCCCTCCAAACAACTTAAAATTTTATAACCCTCTATATTGGCTTTTTCCAAATCACCAGTATCTAACAATGACCTTCACTCATTCCATCTGCCTATGCACCCCTACACACTACCCCCTTACTTACTTCTCTTTTCCTCATCTATTAAAAATATATTTTCATTTCTCTCTTCCCTTCCTCATCCTTGTCCTCTTCATCTTCCTCTTCCTCCTATCTTTTTCTCTCTCTCCATATCACCTTCAATCTCTTCTTTCTCTCAATGTTTGCCTCCCTCCTTTTTCATTCTTCTTTAGGAACATGAGCTCACATATATACATCCTTTTTCTTAACTGGAAATTATAGCATTAATTCATCTGATTACCCCAGCCATCCCAATTGGCCAACTTTTTTATTTGTTTAAGATTTCTTCCTAAGGTCTAGGTTTAATTCATTTGTTTCACTGTTCTGTACCACGTATTTCTAGCTCCTTCCCAGAGTTCAGATTTGGCTTTTATCTATCTATCCTCTCCAGGCAAAAAAAAAAAAAAAAAAAAAAAAAAGTACTTTAGGAGTTATAGTGATTAAATTCCCCAACTGCATACAATTTCTCATGTCCATAACATTCTAGAGAAATTAATTAAGCCTTAAAGCACTCCTCTGGGTTATTATTATCACCTAAATATTTCATGTGAACTCTCAGCAATCCCAACATAGACGTTAACTAACATTTTGCCCAAAGTCAGAGAGAAGTGATCATTTCATGCTGAGGGTAACATTTAATTATTATTGTTTAAAATTAGTGCTGTTCTTTTGCTGTTATCTCTCATTGGTGTTCTCTTTTACTCTCAGTAGAACTTACACTTTCAATAGGACTAAAAATATCTTATCATATAACTAATGCCGCCTTTAAATTGTGATGTTTACAAATGTAGTAAATGCATGTTTTCGTATAATGTTTTTATTACTTCAATATCAGTTACTTCATAATTTACAAAGTCCTTACCTTTATATTTGACTCAAGTTTTTCTTATTAAACACCTCAATCAATTTTGTATAATTAAGCTTAATCATTATTTTTAATTGTATAGTTTGTATTTATAAATGCTATTCCCTAAATAGCAGCTTTATTAATATTACATGGATGATTTTTCTTCACTAAAGAATTTACTTAATGTTCATATTAAAAATAATTTACAAGTACTTATTTGAAAAGCAGTGGATTCAAATTTTAATTTAGTAATCCAAAATAGAAATACAAACACATTTTTAAATAGTGAAATAAAACATGTATCAATTTAATGACTTAATCAAGCTTAGTGGTATTATATCATTTCTATTTTAGATTTTTGTTGAATAGTGAGAAGATAGTCATGTATTGTTAGAGGAAGAGCAGTTATTATTTTATTCCTTATTTTATTAGGGCTATTTTCAAAATATATTTTATAATAGAGAGGTGGAGTCATACTTCAGATAGGCTAGTTGGTTAAATTTTAAATACCAAACCTATTCTTTATTCTTTTTTTAAGATTTTAATATTTATTTTTTGAAAGGCAGAATTACAGAGAGAGAGGAGATTTTCCATCTACTGGTTCACTCCTCAAATGGCCACAATGGTCATAAGTGGGCCAGGCCGAAACCAGGAGCCAGGAGCTTCATCCAGGTCTCCCGTGTGGGTGGCAGGAACCCAAAGTGTTTGGGCCATCCTCCACTATTTTCACAGGCAAGTAGCAGGGAACTAGATTTGAAGTGAGCAGCCAGGACACAAATCAACACCCAAATAGAGTGCTGACACTGCAGGCAGCAGCTTAACTAACACACTTTGCCACAATGCCAGCCCCCAAACCTATTCTTAACATGAAGATGTTAACATCAAAACACACTGTATATTTGCTTTTAAAGAAACCCCACTCTTGATTAACTTTGAGTTTAAATAAATTGTGTTTTCTTATAATATGTGTTCAGTCTAGTATAAGATAAAAACATGATAGTTGTTACTAACTACATATTAAGTTACACTGATTACTAACTATATATTAAAATACATTGATGAATTTCAGTATCTCTGATCACCAAATTTTATATGGTTAATCATTACTGTCTTAAATGAAAATTAAAATAATTTGTGAGAATAAGTATTAACACACACACTTCTTTTTTTAATGTTACTTTTTTTCTTTAATCTCTGTAATTCCATATTTTCAGTTTGTTTTAAAAGATCACTTTCTTTCCAAAACAAAAAAAAAAATAATAACCCAGCTGTTCTGAAGGTGGCCACTGTTAAAAGTTTGGTATGTACACCTTACAATGATACCTTGTTTAATAGAAGCGCCCCCCCCCCACTTTTTTTTGGCAGGAGGGTGGTTACTGTTGCCTTTGCAAACAGTAGATCATAACGTGAATGTTTCTTTGCATTTTGATTTTCATTCCTTCAATGCATCGTGGCCTTCCGTTCAGATCATTGGCTGTTCTTAATGTGTTCTTTTTTTTTTTGTTGGTGCATAACACACTAGAGAATGGATGGCACACAGACTCTATAAAACACCTCTATTGGGCTAAAGTCCATTATTAGTATCATTGCAAATTAATCTAATTAAATAATTACTGAATGAAAAAAGAACAAACCATAACAGTAAACACTAGCTGCTTTTAACATATAAATTCCCCACTCTCTTCCTCATCTTAGTTAAAATGGAGAATTTAACAGGTTGTGCAGCTGTCTCTGTGTTAGATTTGTTTATGCTTATACATATTTACTTCTTTAGAAACTGGATGGCAAGAAAAATAATGAATCCTCTTTTGCCCTTGTTGTGGTGATGTGATCTCAAGGGTCTAGCTGAGTATCAATGCCACCTGATAATAGTAGCTGGATACTATCTCCCTGTTACTGTTGTTTTCATCACTCCATTAAAAAATGCTTTTTAAATTAAATAGCAAACTTTCCATACACCAGCTATGAGTCAGAATTACAGTGACCTTGGCCAAGAGAAGGCAAATACATGCTTCCTGACTTGTAGATTCATGTCTGTGACTTCATTGACAACGACATGGATAAGTTTTGAGAAATATTCCTATTAGTTGTTTTTTTTAAGATTTTATTTATTTATTTGAGAGGTAGAGTTACAGACAGTGAGAATGAGAGAAAGAGAGAAAGGTCTTCTGTCCACTGGTTCACTCCCCAAATAGCCCCAATGGCCAGAGCTGCACCAGTCTAAAACCAGGAGCAAGGAGCTTCTTCTGGGTCTTCTTCTTCTTCTTCCGGTGCCCATATGGGATGCTGGCACCACAGGTAGAGGACTAACCCACTGTGCCACAGAGCTGGCCCTCCTGTTAGTTGTTTATCAAAGTGATTCCTACTGTTGATGCATAACTTTCAAAATTGAAGATTTTATTTCAGTATTATATACTCTAGATTTATTTTACCTGATATAAATACCTTAAGTCATAATAATTCGATTCAAATGCAACAAATACTCATCGAGCATATTACTCCAAATTGTTCCTGAAAAAGTAGTGTAGGGTACCAGCTCTGTGGCATCGTGGGTAATGAATCCGCCTGCAGTGCCAACATCCCATCCAGGTGCCGGTTCAAGACCCGGCTGCTCCACTTCCCATCCAGCTCTCTGCTATGGCCTGGGAAAGTAATAAAAGATAGCCCAAGTCCTTGGGCCCCTGCACCCACGTGAGAGACCCAGAAGAAACTCCTGGCTCCTGGCTTCGGTTCAGCACAGCTCCATCTGTTGTGGCCAACTGGGGAGTGAACCAGTGGATGGAAGAACTCTTTCTCTTTCTGCCTCTACTTCTCTCTCAATGTAACTCTGACTTTCAAATAAATAAATAACTTTAAAAAAAGTAGTAGAGGTATGTTTTTCTGAAAAAATATGTCTAAGGAAGATGTATTCACAAATTATATAATATGCTGTGACAAATCTTGTGGGGATTGGCATTTCTTATTATCTTACAGAACTATAAATGACCACCAGTTTGTAGATGCATGTTTACAAGAGTTATGAAAGAAAATTATACAAAGATGCGATTCAACAAGAACTTTAAAGATTTAAGTTATCTAAAATACGCTTCTACAAATGGTGCTATTGTTAATTTGTAAAGTTTTGGCACTTTAATACTATTCATTATAACTCGCATCAATGAAACATGAAGCTTTAATTGTAGTAAAACAGGATTTATATTCATGTAATACACAAATGCAGATGCAGAATTCAATATAGTTGCCAAACTTCCTGACAAAATAATTCTATGATACTGAATGTCATCACTGTTGGGTGACTTTCTCAGTAGATAGTTATTTTTCATTGACTGTCATTTGTTGATACTGTCACATAGGACTTCAGTACCTCAGAAACCTTTAAGCATTTACTTTATTTTTAGACCATATGGATCTTTTTTTTGAAAAAGAAAGGAAATGTTACCGACAACACTGATATAGTAGCGAAAGAGAGTGATCTTTGCTTTTTGTTATGTATCATAAAATAATAATAATGATATTTCTACTGGATTAATTCAAAGAAAGGATTTTTTGTACTCTCTGAAGAATGAAATAATTAAAATTCTCATTAGCTTTATAGCATTTTAAATTATTCAACAAGACATACTTGCTTCCCTCCATGTCTTGCTTTCTTCTTCTTCATGTTACACAGTCTATCCTTAGATATTTTTCCCATGTGGTTTCAAGAGCTCTGTGAGAAGTTTCTTGGTCTGTTCTTGTCCAGATTTATTTCCAATTGGGAATAGTATACCCATTTAGTTTATATCTCAAGGACAAACCTTGAATTAAGTTTATTTGCTGGATTTATGTTTTATGCCACTACTCAATCAATTACAGTACAAGGGAAACAGAAAGTACTAACTACTTATCCTCCTTCTGAGGTCACATCCGTGTTGGAGGAGGGGTGCAGTGCAGCCAGCTTGACTTAAATGCTATAAACAAGTTGGTAAGACTTTTTTTTCCATATCAACAGCAGAATATTGTTGTACAAGCAAAGTGGGAATTCATGATAGGGGTATTTTTTCTTAAAGTCAAAATTAAAATAAATACACCGTGGCAGGTGCTATGACCTGGCAGGTAAAGTCTCCACCTGCTTGTTGGCAAGGATGCAGGGTCAAATCTAGCTGCTTACATCTGATCATACTCCCTGCTAATGCTCCTGGGAAAGCAGATTACCCAAGTGTTGGGCCCTGCACCCACGTGGGAAACCCAGATGAAGCTCCTGTCTACTGGCTTCTGGAAGATCTCTGTCTCCCTCTGCCTCTCCATCTCTGTTACTATGCCTTTCAGATAAATAAATAAATATTTTTAAAGTAAATATCAATTACTCAGTGAAAGATCAAGTTTTAAACAAGATCAAACCATTACAAATCTGTAAAATTAAATACATCGTGGATACATAGAAGATGACTCATATTTAAAGTCTAATGTCTATTTACTTTGCCTACCCATTTCTAACCATTTTGCCTGACATGCCACTTGAGCCACATAAGAAATGGTGACAATTTTTTAACACTAATATTTCCATTTTCTGTGAAATGTCTACCACAATTTTCCCAATGACCTTATTTCTTTCATTACAACTTCGGTATTTGAACACTTTACAAGAAATACATTTATTGAGAAGTACAATTTACTCAGTTTACCCTAATTTTTTAACTATCCACCATCATCCCTTTCTATTTGCTTCTAGTTTAGATTCAACACTTCGACCTTTATAACATTCAATATTGATGAAAAAAAAAAAAAAACAAAAAGCAAGAAATTAGTTACTTTACTTACCACCATATGTTTAGCGTCATATCCTTCTAGCAACACATCCGTAAACCACAATTGAAAGCAAAGACATAGCCTTCTTTCTACCAAATAATTGTACTTCAGACTCCTATCTCTGGACTAAAAATGCTAATTCAATACTGTAGGATAATATACTTCACTAGTATATTAGTTTCATGATTATTCTAGTTTCTTAGTGTAACAAATGACCACAAATTTTTGGTTCACAATGGCAGAAATTTATTCTGGTAGAGTGGTGGAGGAGAATAGTCAAAGACCTAGCAGTTCCAGTCTCCCTCTGGGGCCTATAACTACATCTTCACACTGTCTTTCCCTCTTTTTATCTGTATGATCTTCATTTACTCATCTTATAAGGACACATTGGTACTAGGACCCATACAGATATTTGGGGTGATCTCCACATCTTAATTCTTTAACTTAAGTACTTTTGCAAATACCTTTTTTTTTTGTTAAAAATAAAAGGTAAATTTGTAAGTTTCAGATTTTTGCATGTCTTTTGAGGTGCCATCTTTTGGCCTACCCCAACTGAACCCCTCCTTTTACACTCTTGAAGACCGCTCTTTCATACTTTCTTCTCAAACTTCAAATTTCTCACACTTCTGTCCTTCCTCCCCTACTCAAAACCAACTGGTTCCTTCTTTTATACTGTATGAGGAAAATGAAAAGTCAGTAGAAGATCATCTCAGCTGCGTACCACCAAACCTACATAACTCTTGGTGTCACTACTCTTCGTATGGCTTACCCTTCCTGTTAAATCAAAGAATACTCCCAGCTCCCTTGTCTTCGCACCAATACCAGTCCCCTACTCTTGCGTTCTGAATTCTATGCCTCCTCATCTTCCCTTCTCAATCTTTTACCTCCATTGACCATCAATAGCTGTATGACTTGACAAAATTATTTGAGATTGTACTTCTGCAATATATTGAAAAGAAAAAGCATGTAACTTTCTAAAATTTTACTTTCAATATTTTTTCAGAAATATAGTGCTTCCAAAAAATGATAGTTTTTGAAGTCATATTTGTAATATGCTACAAATATATTTGAAATATAGTCTATATACAAATAATATGTATACATATTATTTATAATTTGCTATATATAATATCACTTCAGTTTTGAGATGTCTAGTATATAATGCAATTTTTATAAATTATTTTTAGAGCCTAAAAACAGTTGGTGTGTAAACATGGAAGAGTGCCCATGTTCCACAGTGTTGAAAAAATCCATAAAGCAAATAAGTCACAAAAAAAGAACTTTACTTAAATCATGTCTTTTCCCCAAAAAATCATGTACATGAATAAGACAAGATCTGAACTAGTAAAACAAACTCTTAATGGTTTTCTTTCATAGAAAATGGAATATAAAGAAAAAAGAGGGAACTTTGTTTTGTATCTCTCTTCTAGAAACACACACACACACACACACACACACAGGAAAGAGAGAAATTTTATCTGCTGGTTCACCCACATGGCAGCACTAGATAGGGCTGGGCCAAACTGAAGCCAGAAGCCAGGAATGCTATCCTGGTCTCTCATATGTGTGGCAAGAACTTGAGTGCTTGAACCGCAATCCATTCCTTCCAAGATGCATTAGTAGGGAGCTGAATCTGAGGCAGAGTAGCTGGTACTCACAGGTACTCTGATAGAGGAGATGGGCTTCTCAAGTGTCAACTTAATCCACTGTTGCCACACACCTATCTTGTTTGTCTTTTGTTGTTATTAAAATCAGCTACTATTGACATTTAAGTTATACAAATTATATATATATATGTACAAATATGTACATATTATATATATATAATTAATTTTGATTTTTCATTATTTTCAAAAGTAGATAATGCATATATAACTCATACATAGGTAGATAAATTTATTTATTTATTTATTGGAAAGAATTTACAGAGAGAGAGAGAGAGAGAAAGAGAGAGAGAGAGAGAAAGAGCTTCCATCCATTGGTTCATTCTCCAGATGGCTTCAATGCTGGGCTAGGCCAAGCCGGGATCCAGGAGCTTCTTTCAGGTCTTCCACATGGGTGGCAGGGCCCAAACTCTTGGGTCATTCTCTAAAGCTTTTCCCAGGCTATTAGCAAGGAGCTGTATCAGAGGTGGAGCAGCCAGGACTCAAACTGGAGCCCACGTGGGATGCCAGAAAGTGGCTGACAGCAACTTTACCTGCTATGCTACAGCATAGGTCCCTGACTCATATGTTTTGCTCAGGTCTTTGGAACTTTATGTTACATCTGCTTTTATCAATTAATTTCTGAAGTCATTCATCTAATAAAATTACTTGTACAGTTAGATTGTCATAAACAATGTATTGTCTTGAAAGCACTTTATGTAATCTTAGTGGAGGGGAATTAGGCTTCCAGCTGACAAAGGTTTGATGCTTTCAAATGATCTATATTTTCTATCACATGATTACACCCAGTTAACTGTAGTGTTAATGCCTTTTGTTTTTCATGGTAAATAATGAGGAAATGTTTATTAGAAAAGGAAGTTATTGGTATACCACATAATTTCAAACTGATGCTGGTGCAACACAAGAGTTTATAGTCTGGAGAATATGATAAGTCGAATTTTCAACACCAAGATTTACTTTCTGACTTTTTCTGGACCAATCTGTCTTTTTTGGTTAATGAAATGACTTGACATATAGTCAATCCACATTTTACACAATTTTAAAATGCCATTAAGAATCCAACAGCATTTTACTGTGTCATTTCATTTTGAATAACATTTGAGTAAAATGTATTTATTTTAGAAAACTAACATAAAATATACTAATGCTATATAACAGTCCTAGATCTCAATAATCATATTATAGAATCACAGCTATTAAACAATGACATTAGTATAAAAATGGAAACAATTAAGTTTTGAGTCTATCCTTTTTAATTGTATATATTGGCTGATTGTAAGCATTTTTTTAAAAGCCAATTTTCAGACTGGAAAGAAAAATTATGCCATTTCCACTGAAGTCATTAAGAATCTTGAAGCAGTACACAACGTCCTCCAAGAATAGTCCTTGAAGTTTAAATGCTCAATCACTCTCTTTGTTAGTTTCATTTAACAGAAAATATCTTGTTCACACACTAAACAGGGTAGGAAAGAAGCCACAGAAGATTATGATTACTCAATAAAAGAGATCCTTTATGTTTGTGTTGCTTGCTCATAATCTCATATCTGTAGAACTACAACCAATTAATTTTATTATGTTCAGTTGGTGGAAAATCAGAGGTATTTCACAACTGATCCCTTTGGTGACTTGCTAGGGATTTTATACCTCATTACATGCTGCCTTAATACAATATGTAAGAAATGTATTTTGCACATTGTGATAAATATATCAAGGAAATTCAATAATTATCCAAAATAATTATATATTTTTAGTTTCAGCTTAAATTCAAAATATATTTAATATTTAAAAGAGCATATATTTTAACACAGTATGAAATTTCTTAATGCAGGCTCTATTTTTCATTTTTAAAAAGTACCTGAAAATGCTTTAAACAAATTAATAAGGAGCATGGTTATTCTTCTCTTAAATTTATTTATATTGTCTTTAATTTATTTATATCACTTGATCATGATCTAAATTGAAGAATAAAATGAGCTTTTATCTGTCATATTTTCCTTGAACCATATCTTCATATGATTTTTTTAAAACTTTTATTTAATGAATATAGATTTCCAAAGTACAGCTTATGGATTACAATGGCTTCCCCCCCATAACGTCCCTCCCACCCACAACCCTCCCCTTTCCCACTCCCTCATATGATTTTTTTAAGATTTTATTTATTTTAAGGGGTTGAGTTATAGACAGTGAGAGGTAGAGACAGAGAGAAAGGTCTTCCATCCTCTGGTTCACTCCCCAGATGGCTGCAACAGCTGGAGCTGTGCTGATCTGAAGCCAGGAACCAGGAGCTTCTTTTGGGTCTCCCACATGTGTGCAGGGGCCCAAGGACTTGGGCCATCTTCCACAGTTTTCCCAGGCCATAGAAGAGAATTAAATCAGATGAGGAGCAGCCGGGACTCGAATTGGCTACATATGGGTTGCTGGCACCACAGGCAGATTAACCTACTGAGCCACAACTCTGGCTACCGATTTGTTCTTGTCTTTATTCATTTAATGTATTATGTTGTTGCTTAATGTTATTGACAAAAGTATTACATTTACTGCTATATGTCAATTATCAAATCATTGTTTTCACTGTACTTTTTTAAATTTAATATGACATCCATAGCACTTAGGATTTTCTTCAATCTTTTGTTGTCTTAACCATGCAAATAAAGGTGAGGGAAAAAGGAATAATTTCAAAATAGGAAAAGCTGAAATTCGGTTGGTTGGATGAAAAATGCTGCCTCTTTCAATATATGGCTTAAACCAAAGCTCTGCATTTAATCAATTGATGTCAGTATACTTTGCTCCAGATGTGCTGCTCAATACAAGGTTTACAAAAATTGTGATCTTCTCCTTAATATCTGTACTTTCTCCACCACCTCTCCAACTTGTTTTGCTACTGCCTTCCTGCTCTTTATAAAATTGTCTTGACTACTAGTCAAATACATTATCATTGGTTAAATACTTAGAATGCATTCTATGCCTAGAAGGGAGCAGAGGTGATTCACTAATTAATACTATTATTCTAGCCTGTTTATACAATAAATAATTACATAATTAGTATCAATGCCTTCCAACAGAAACTAACAGCCTGCATGCTGAGACCAATCATATGCTACTTGCAATTTCTTATCTGCCCTATTATTCCTAAGTCTCTCACTTTACTAATAAAAAGAAGAAATAGATATTTTATGGATTGAAATTCAAATTAACTCAAACTTCCTAACTCTTGTTTGAATGATAATAAATTGAAATTTAAAAAAGAAATGCTTTGGATCTTTTTTCTTTGTTTTAAATTAGGTGGAAAGTTTTGATGTAATCCATCTTCATACTATAAAAGCAAATAAAAGCTGTTGCTGATCAGTTTTCCTTTTAATATATACAAACAGAAAAAAAGGCAAATATATTTCAATTTGTGCTAGAAACTCATTTTTATAAACATGCTACATAATAAATGCTTTAGATTTCATAATTTGGATTGAGTCATCTTCCATTTGAACTACCATATGATGAGTCAACAGAACTAATTAAAAGTCACATATTTCTCTTTAGGGTGAATCTTACTTTAGATTACATTAATTGTATTCCATGTCTACCACCAGATCTACATACATATCAAAATCTTTAAATATGTGTGGTCCCTTCATGCTTGTTTCTCATCTGAAACAGCATTGTACCTAATGAAAGCTAGTCCTTTCACTAGTGTGTTAAATCACACTACTTTGAGATATTGCTCTAGCTAGCTTCCTCACTTTATCTTGAATAATCAAGTTTTTTTCATCTCTCTCTCTATACATTCATTTCTACGATCATACAAAAATTTATTCATTTCCCTCTTCTTAAAAAGTACACAGTTTCCTTTTCCACATCTTTGACTATCTTTATTGAAGAATTACTCAATAGTGTTGTCCATCCTAGCTATCTCTGACTTACCTTTTCCCACAGACAATTTTTAATTTTTTTTAAATATTTTATTTGAAAGAGAGAAAGAAAAGGAGAGAGAGAAAGTCTCCCATCTGATGGTTCACTCCCCAAATGCCTTCAGTAGCCAAGACATGACCAACTTAAAGACAAGAACCCAGAATACAATCTGAGTCTTCCATGTAGACAGCAAGGATCCAGCTACCTGAGCCAAACATAACCTGCTACCTCCCAGGTGGCTCATTAGCAGGAAGCTGGAATTGGTAGTAGTGCAGAGTCAAACCTAGTTCTCCATCATGGATGAAGACATCCCAAGAGGTGTCTTAACCACTGTGCCAAATGTCTGCATCATCCACAGTCTCCTAAACCAATTGAGGGAAACCCATTGATCTACTGTGGTAAAAACTTCTATTGTCAAGGACAAAAAATATCATCTACTTTCATAAGTCTGGTTGTCAGTTCTCTTAGTACATCCCACTTGACAAACTAGAAGCATCTATCTCAGCATTAAATGCTCAGTTTTCTTTCCTATTTTTATTCACATTTGTTCCAGGACATTATACCCTCTGAAATTTCTTCCTGTCACACTATTTTATTCTCTTCTGCCTAATCAGGTAACACTGATAGTTGTCCTCTTTACTTCTCTAATTCACTCCTATAGTGATTTCATATTGTTGCATGATTTTAAATATAATCTATGTATCAGCTCACATTTACATCACCAACCCAGATGTCCTGCTGTAGGTGTAAGCACCAAACTACATTTGTGACATCACGTGGCTACCTAACAGACTTCATGCATTTCACTGTATTAATTTCCTACCAAATTGCCTTATGTATAGTCTTTTCCACCTCAGTTGATGAAAACATCATCCTCTTAGTTGCGCAGACAAAAATTATTGGAGACATGTGTTTCATTTCTTTCTCTCTTCCTCTCATCTCATCTATTCTTACCATCACTTTGAAAATATATCAGAACTCAATCCCTTATCACCATCCTTGTCAACCACCAGTATTCATCACCTGTATTACAACAATAACTTTTTAAATTTATCTTTACCTTGTTCTATTCTTTAACAACAGCAGCCAAAATAATTTCTCTTCAAAACTTAAGTCATATTTCAGGTTTTCTGATCTTCTTTAGCCACTCAAGCATATTTCCTCCTTAGGGCCTTCCTTTCCTTCAGTATGTGTATGGTTAACCTCCTCATCCTTTTCATGTCTCAGTGTTCCTATGCTGCTCCATTTTTTTCATCTACTCACTTATCACTTTTTATTATACTGTAATCATTTTTTCATGTCTGTCTGATATTTTCTCCTTCCCCTCACTAGAATAGAAACTCCACAAGCAAAATAATTTTTCTATTTATTTCTTTTTTTTTTTTTTTAATTTGACAGAGTAATAGACAGTGAGAGAGAGAGACAGAGAAAAAGGTCTTCCTTCTGTTGGTTCATTCCCCAAATGGCAGCTACAGCTGGCACTGCACTGATTTGAAGCCAGGAGCCAGTTTCTTCTTCCCAGTCTCCCATGCGGGTGCAGGGGCCCAAGGAGTTGGGCCATGCTCCACTGCCTTCCCAAGCCACAGCAGAGAGCTGGACTGGAATAGGAGCAACTTGGACTAGAACCAGCACTCATATGGGATGCCAGCGCCACAGGTGGAGGATTAATCAAGTGAGCCATGGTGCTGGCTTTATTTAATTTTTTTAAAATTTCTTCTTTCTAATGAGGAGATTCTTGAATACTCACTGCTATACCTCAAGTTCATATGGTCTTATCATTATTGTCGCTCCCCCTCTTCGTGGAGGAGCAACACAGGACCCTGCGCTGTTCTTTCGTCTGCTCGGCCCTCCCCGGGTTTGCTGCTGGTTCTTCCCGGGTTGGCTACTATCCCTTCCACCTCCGTGGAAGGGCAGTTCCCCCTGGCCGCATTCCCCACTTCCGCAGGGGAGTGGCACACCGCCGGCCGGCTCTCTGGGGGCTGCACGGGTTCCCTTAGATGTTCCCCATAGATGTTCCCGGTGCATGCCGTCTCTCTCCTCCTTTATAGTCCTCCTCCGCCAATCCCAACTCGGCTGAGTACGCTGCTCTCCAATCAGGAGCAAGTCCTACAGTTAATTGGTTGAACTGGAGGCAGCTGTGCGGAAGCTGTTTACTTCTCTCCCAACGCCACATTGTGGGAGAGCAGATGCATAGAATAAGTCTTAATTCGAGTAACTTAGTCTAGTCCGGATTGCTCCCCACAGATCCCCCTTTCTTTTTATTTTTTGGCGTTGATACGCGCCTGTCTTCGGTGTCCCACGGCACACACTCTGCTCTACTTGCTAGCGTTGCCACAGGCTCTTACAAGTCCTATCAATCAGGAAAACCGAATCCGGGTCCTCTCTTCGCCATTGTGAGGAGGTTTTTAGGCGCTGATGCGTGCCTGTGTTCGGTGCCCTGCAGCGCATGCTCTACTCTGCTAGAACTGCCTGCAGGTGTTTACAAAACCTATCAGGCAAACCGAATCCAAGCCTTCTCATTGCCGTATTGTGGGGGAGACTTATTAGTGTTGGTTTGTGCCTATCTTCGGTGACCTGCAGCTCATACTCTGGTCGAGCTTTGCTGGCGCTTACCGCCTTAAATCAGGCAGACCGAATCCAAGCTTAATATTGTTGTATTGTGGGGAAGCCTTACTGATGTTAATTCGTGCCTGTCTTCGGTGACCTGCGGCGCATAAGCTGCTAGCTGCCCGCAGGTGCTCATCGCCTCACTTGATTAGGCAGACCGAATCCAAGCTCTCACATTGCAGTGTTGTAGGGAGGCCTTTTTATTTCTCTATTTCTCTATCTCCGGGCATTTCTATTTCTCCCATTTTACTTCTATCTTCCAGCATTCCTATTTCTCTCACTTTACTTCTAAAACTTCTGTTTCTCTTATCCCCGCAGCTTCCCGGCACCTCGCCCTGCCGGCAGCTTCACGGCTCCGCGCAGCTTCCCGGCGCCTCGCCCCGCCAGCGGGCTCCGCCCCGAGGCTGCTTCTCCGCGCCTCGCCGGCTCTGAGCCGCTTCAGCCCGCGCCTCATCTGCGCAGCTTCCCGGCTTTGCGCGGTCCGCGGGCTCCACGCTTAACCCTTTCGCGTCTGAACCACGGCCTACGCCAGCCCCGTTCCCTATCTATTCACGCCCCGTGCTCTCTCTGCACGCGGCGGCTTCCGCGAGTAACACAGTGTAGCTTGCGTCTCCGCCACTAGGATTCAATCTAAGTTCCCCGGGCTAGCCTGGCGAATTCAACCCAGCGTACGTCTCCGCCCCACGATTTGGCTTCCCGTCCTTTGCTCCCCGGGCTAATCAGACGGATCCCAACCTGGCTTGCGTCTCAGCTTCTGGTTTCAACTTTTCGCCCCCCATTCCCGGGCTAACTTGAGAATCCCAAAGTGGCTTTCGTTTCCGCCTTGGCCTGCCCCCCGCGGCTTCAATTTCCCTAACATTTTTCTCTACCCGGTATGTTTCCCCAAGCTTTCCTCCAACGATATTCCTCCCTCATTTCTCCTGGCCTCTCCCCACAGTCCGCGTCCGAGTCTGTTTGTTCTAGCTTTCACTTTCGCTTTCGACCTTAGAGATTTCTCCCAGCTTCCCCCCGTAGTCCGTATCCGAATCTATGCCTAGGCTTTCAATAGCTTCTTCCGGCTCCTTTTTCGTCCGGCTTTTCCCTAGGCTGTTTGCTAGTCTCTCTCTCCGGTATTTTCCCAGTTCTTCCCGTTTCTTCCCTCCTAAGTTTTTTATCCGTCCTAGGTTTCCTATCCGAGTCACGTTTCTTCCCTCCTAAGTTTTCTATCCGTCCTAGGTTTCCTATCCGAGCTAGGTTTCCTATCCGAGTCACGGCACCATTATGTCGCTCCCCCTCTTCGTGGAGGAGCAACACAGGACCCTGCGCTGTTCTTTCGTCTGCTCGGCCCTCCCCGGGTTTGCTGCTGGTTCTTCCCGGGTTGGCTACTATCCCTTCCACCTCCGTGGAAGGGCAGTTCCCCCTGGCCGCATTCCCCACTTCCGCAGGGGAGTGGCACACCGCCGGCCGGCTCTCTGGGGGCTGCACGGGTTCCCTTAGATGTTCCCCATAGATGTTCCCGGTGCATGCCGTCTCTCTCCTCCTTTATAGTCCTCCTCCGCCAATCCCAACTCGGCTGAGTACGCTGCTCTCCAATCAGGAGCAAGTCCTACAGTTAATTGGTTGAACTGGAGGCAGCTGTGCGGAAGCTGTTTACTTCTCTCCCAACGCCACATTGTGGGAGAGCAGATGCATAGAATAAGTCTTAATTCGAGTAACTTAGTCTAGTCCGGATTGCTCCCCACAATTATTACAGTAGGGTCTTAATAAATATGTTGAATAAATTTATATAACTTAGTATATATGAGATATAAGGCAATATTTCATGTTGATTGTATCTTTTAATCTTTCCAAGAATTCTGTGAGGTTGCTTTTATTAAGTTCACTCTCGTAGGGATGATGAAATAGAACTTTTGCAGTTGTTAATTTATGTGCCCAAAGCTACAGTATTGGCAATAGCAAACTTTGGATTTGATCTAGATAGCCTGACTTCAAAGCCTGACTTCAAAGCCAATAAGTATTTAAAAAATACTTATTGGAGAGGTTTACACCCCAGATGCCTACAATGACTTGCATGTATCAGAACCAAAATCGGGAATGTGAACTCAATCCATGGTTCCCTAATGGAAGGCAGAACTAATTACTTGAGTTATCATCCTTTCCCCCTAAAGCTGGCATTGGCAGGAAGCTGGAGTTGGTAACCTAGACCAGCAATCAAACCCAGATACTCTTGTTGCTGTGGATTCGTTCTGACAGGAGGAGCGTGGTGTCACAGAGGCACCACACAGACCCTGGGAGTCAGGTGAAAGCGGGCCAGAGGCAAGCAGCCTAAAGACTTGTTTATTTCAGTTGGTACAGCAGCTTATATAGCCTAGGCAGCCAATCCAGTCAAGGGGCAGTTTATGCCCTAACCAATCACAACCTGTTGCCAGGCAGGCTCCATTGCCAGGTGGTTTCCCAGTGGGTTTCCCAGTGGGTTTCCAAAGCCATTCCTGAGGCTCTGTTGTCAGGTGGTTTCCCAGGGGGTTTCCGAAGCCATTCCTGAGTAACAGATGCTCGCTTGCCAGAGGCCATCTTGGCATGGCCTTCTCATTCCACCACACACTGTGATATGGGATGTGGATGTCTTAACTGCTAGGCTAAGTACCTGCTCCTAAGCCTGTGCTTTTAACCTCCACTGCTTTCCAATTTTTTTAGCTCATTATTTTATCTGAAACCTATGTAGCAAAGGGGTAGAATTCTGAAAATATGGTTTCTGAAGACATTCGTGAAAAGTGATAGCCTCACTTCCTGGTAACAATGAAAAGTCATTATGGTTGACATTTGATGTTTAAAATTTATCAAACATTCTAATAAAATGTATCAACTAAGCCATTTAGTGCCTTCATGAATGTGAGATGTGACATGTCAAGTCTTATACTCACCACAAGAATTGGCAAATATAGATTGAAAGGCTTATGAAAAATATACTGAAATTTTTTGATCCAGTGGTAGCACAATGACAGAAGAATTCTTTCCTTTTAAAATAAGGATAGCACATATGCTGTCACTGTTGGCAAGAAGAATTCATGAGAAAATTAGTAGTCATCATATTTAATTAATGCATCTGTAATTTTAGCATTGGCTTTTCTTTCTCTCTGTTTTAATATCTCCTCCAAGATATACAAGTGGTTATAAATACTAAAGTTAATGATTATCACATTTATAAATTTATAAACTTTCTGACACTTTAACTCTACATTTTATATTTAAATAACAGATAGCTTGCCTTTTGCTTCTACTTATCAGCAAGTGATAAATGTGACCTGCTTATTAGTCACAAATATGTCATCTGAACATTTCTGAAGTGTTAACTTATGAATCTGTTTCAGCCTATCGCATATTTTATATTCAGAAAATGCAATCAAAAACACCATATTTTCTGATTTTTGATCTTCAGTTACAAATGAATCATTTTAATACTCCCACTTGGATTATTACACATAACATGTGGTATTATTATTATCATTATTGTAGTCTTTTATACTAATGTTTTATGTAGTTCATGAATAATAATTTAGGTGTCATTAGTTTCTTTGTTTTATTTTAAAAATTTAAAACCTTTATAAAATGTGAGGGAATAATGAGTCTTGCACACTCTCTATCCAAGTTCATTATTTTCTAAGATTTTATTATATTGGCACCCTCTGTCTCTGTCACCACATACGTGCACATGCACAAAGACTTACTTATTTATTTTACTGGACATATGCAAATAACATGAAGAGATCATGCTCCTTCTCCCCTTGTAATTGATTACTCATCTTTCCCATTTTCTTTTCTTCCTTTTAAAAATAGCAACAAAAATGATCTTTTTAAAGCTTATGCCACAGTGTGGGTTCCTTGCTCTTCCAATATTCAGGATTTCTGATGACTGATAACAAACTTCCCCTATATAATAATTATATCAATATCACTTTAAGAAAAAGAACATGCATTTGCTAATAACATCTACTGATTTTTTAATATACTCAATTGACCCAAAAAGTCTTTATTTATATAGCTTTAAAAAATCTAACTTTCCATTAAATTTCATTCATTGTGTTTTATCTTCTTATTTTCATTTCCACTGAAATAATACATTTACCTTTGTTGTTTTTCAAATTTTGGAGTTTTAGGAAACTCCAAAACTTCTACCCTATATCATTATCATTCTAATAATGGGTTTTACAGAGCACTTATTACTGTTAAATTATTTAATATAATTCCCAGCACAGTCCCATATTTCCCTTTTTTCAAACAATGAAATTGAGTCTAAGAAAGGTGAAGTAAATTTCCAAATTTGTCTTCAATAAGTTGCAAAATTCTGTTTAAATTCAGGTAAATCATACTCTATATTATTAGTGTTATTTATTATTTAATATTAAGAAATTTTACTGCATATACTGCTTTCCATGTCACATACAGTTATATCATCCCTTCCAAAATATGGTACTTAAGAAGCTAATAATTGACAGTGAAGAGGCAGGAAACATTAAAATAAAAGCTATTAAATAGTGCCAAAAGCTGACAAAACAAAAATGTACCAAAGAATGGTACATTAGTAAAAGCCTAGTCAGGGTAGCTTTGCTAGATCAAGGAGAAAGCTTGTGAAAATATTATATAGATAAATATTTGCTCTTATCTTTCATTAATTCATCCTACACAGTCCAACTTCACAGAATCTATTCCACCACATATTTGATATTTTGATATTTGTAATGTGGTGGTTGCTAAGTTAAAGAAGCCATACAGATTAGAGTTTTCAGAGTTATTTTTCTAGTTTTTAACCTATCAGAGATAAAAGAATATCTCAGATAATTAAAAAGTCAGATAAACATTCTGTTATTTGTGGCACTGATATCAGGTAAGGCAACATGCTATAAGCTTAGTAATACTAACCTCCTGTTGGCATTGAATGACATATATGGGACTAGCTTTTTGTTAGATTCTGTACTCGTGTTAAAGCTCTGTAAGGTCACTGATGAAATGGAACTTGAACTAGATTTTGTAGAAAGTGGAACAATAGTGATCAGCTTTGTGTTGTGACAGGTAAAGCTTTCTCCTGATATGCCAGCATCCCGTGTAGATCTCCATTTGAGTTCAGGTAGCTCTACTTCCATTCTAGCTCCATGCTAATGGTCCAAGTGAGAAGTCGAAGATGGCTCAAGTACTTGGTTCCCTGTACCCACATGGGGAACCAGGGTGAAGCTTCTGGCTCCTGGCTTCAGCCTGGCCCAGCATTGTCAGTTGTGGACATTTGGAGAATGAACGAGCAGGTGGAAGATCTTCCAGATCTCTCTCTCTCTTTCTCTCTCTCTGTCTCTGAAACATTGTCTTTCAAATAAATAAAACAAATTAACAAAAAATGAAGTGGAACAATACAGACCTTTAAGATAGGGGATGAGGAGGATGCATTCCAAATTGATAGTTCCAGAATAATATAGTCATATATAGCATCCTTTGAATATTATTATTCTTGTTTTCATATTATATGAAAGAAACCTACAAGAATATAGATATATATATAAATACATATCAAATATGTAGACTCTCTTGTAATATTACCTAGAATTTAAATATAAGGGCAATTAAAAAATTTATGAAAGTAGAATTAAAAGTTTACTCTGGAATAAGACATTTTGAAACCCATGAAGTTTTTTTCACACAGTTTCCATAACCTCTTTCTATAATCCTTTAATCTTTTTATTTTATGCTTTTATTTAATGAATAAAATTTTCATAGAGTGGGCATCCCTGTCTGGTACCAGGTCTCAGTGGAAATGCTTCCAACTTTTCCCCATTCAATAGAATGCTTGCTGTGGGTTTTTCATAAATTGCTTTGATTGTATTGAGGAATCTTCCTTCTATATCCAATTTACTTAGAGTTTTCATCATGAAAGTGTGTTGTATTTTATCAAATGCTTTTTCTACATCTATTGAGATAATCATATGGTTTTTCTTCTGCAGTCTGTTAATGTGGTGTATCATATTTATTGATTGGCAAACATTGAACCATCCCTGCATACTAGGGATAATTCTCACTTGGTCTGGGTGGATGATCTTTCTGATGTGTTTTTGCATTCTATTGGCCAGAATTTTATTGAGGATTTTTGCAACCATGTTCATCAGGGATATTGGTCTGTAATTCTCTTTCAATGCTGCATCTTTTTCAGGTTTAAGAATTACTGTGATGCTGGCTATATAGAAAGAATTTGGGAGGATTCCCTCTTTTTTGATTGTTCTGAATAGTTTGATAAGAATTGGAGTTAGTTTTTCTTTAAATGTCTGCTAGAACTCAGTAGTGAATCCATCCTATCCTGGGCTTTGCTTAGTTGGGAGGGCCTTTATTACTGTTTCAATTTCTGTTTAAGTTATGGGTCTTTTTAGGTTTTCTATGTCTTCATGTTTCAATTTAGGTAGGTTGCATGTGTCCAGGAATCTATCCATTTCCGATAGATTTCCCGGTTTGCTGGCATACAAGTTCTTGTACCAATTTATGAGGACTCTTTTTATTTTTTTTGGTGTCTGTTACATTCCCTTTTTCATCTCTGATTTTATTGATTTGGGTATTTTCTCTCCTTTTTTTTGTTAGCTTGGCCAATGGTGTGTCCATTTTGTTTAATTTTTCAAAAAACTAGCTTTTTGTTTGGTTGATATTTTGTAATGTTTTTTGGATTCAATTCTGTTGATTTGTTCTCTAATTTTAATTATTTTTCTTCTCCTCCTAGATTTGGGGCTGGTTTGCTGCATATTTTCTAGATCCTTGAGATGCATTGAAAGCTCATTTATTTGGTGCCTTTCCAATTACTTGATGTAGGCACCTATTGCTTTTATAAACTTTCCTTTTAACACTGCTTTTGCTGTATCCCATAAGTTTTGATATGTTGTGTTGTTATCCTCATTTACCTCCAGAAAGTTTTTGATTTCTTTTGTGACCCATTGTTCATTCAGGAGTATGTTGTTCAGTCTCCATGTGTTTGCATATGCTCTAGGAATTCCTGAGTTGCTAATTTCCAGCTTCATTCCTCTGTGGTCTAAGAAGCTGCATGGTATGATTCCAATTCTTTTTTTTTTATTTGTTTATTTTTTATTTTATTTTTATTTTTTGACAGGCAGAGTGGACAGTGAGAGAGAGAGACAGAGAGAAAGGTCTTCCTTTTGCTGTTGGTTCACCCTCCAATGGCCGCCACGGCTGCCGCGCTGCGGCCAGCGCACCGCCCTGATCCGATGGCAGTAGCCATGTACTTATCCTGGTCTCCCATGGGGTGTAGGGCCCAAGTACTTGGGCCATCCTCCACTGCACTCCCTGGCCACAGCAGAGAGCTGGCCTGGAAGAGGGGCAACTGGGGCAGAATCTGGCGCCCCGACCGGGACTAGAACCCGGTGTGCTGGCACCGCAAGGCGGAGGATTAGCCTAGTGAGCTGCGGCGCTGGCTCCAATTCTTTTAAATTTGCTGATACTTGCTTTATGGCCTAGTATGTGGTCAATCGTAGAGTAGATTACATGTACTGCTGAGAAGAATGTAAATTCTTTAAGTGTAGGATGAAAAGTTCTCTAGATATCTGCTAGATCCATTTGGGCTATAGTGTCGATTAAATCTGCTGTTTCCTTGTTGATCTTCTGTCCAGTTGATCTGTCTATTTCTGAAAGTGGAGTATTGAAGTCCCCCAATAGTATTGTATTGGAGTCTAAGTCTCCCTTTAATTCCCTACATTATCGTTTAAATAAACTGGTGCCCTGTAATAGGTGCATATACATTTATAATAGTTACAACTTCCTGTTGAATTGATCCATTAACCGTTATATAGTGCCCCTCTTTGTCTCTCTTAACTGTTTTTGTGTTAAAGTTTATTTTGTCTGATACTAGGGTTTCTACATGAGCTCTTTTTGGTTTTTGTTGTCATGGAATATCTTTTTCCAACCTTTCACTTTCAGTCTGCATGCATCTTGGTAAGATGTGTTTCTTGTAAGCAGTAAATAGATGGATTTTGGTTTTTAATCCACTCAGCCAGTCTGTGTCTTTTAACTGGAGAGTTGAGGCCATTAACATTCAATGTGACTATTAATAAGTAGTGACTTTGCCCTGCCATTTTCCCAAATATATTTCTAATATATGCTTTGAACTTCCTGTGATATTTTACTGGGAGGTATTCTTCCTTTACCTTCTTTCATATTGATGGCCATGTTTCTGTGTTTCTGTGTGTAACACATGTTTAAGCATCTTTGGCAGGGCTGGATGAGTGGTGACAAATTCTATACTAAGTAAAGATTTCCAAAGTTATTTGCACCAAAATAAAGTTTTTAAATTATAATATTCAAAAATTTTAAAAATATATGTATTTATTTTTATTCATTTAAAAAAAAGAGATATCAAGAAAGAGAGAAATCTGTCCATCAATTCACTCCCCAAATGCCCACCATAGCTGGAACTGGGCCAGGAGCTCAAAACCAAATCTATGCTTTCACATAGGTGTCAAGGACCCAAGTATTTGAGTAATCAACAGCTGCCTCTCAGGGTGCACATTAGCAGAAAGCTGGATCAGAAGTAGAGCCAGGATTGGATTCAGATACTAACATGGGATGCAGGCATGCCAAGCAGTGGCTTAACTGCTGTATCAAATGCCCACTCCAACAGCATTTTGAAGTACCTTTGTATTATCTTTATGAAATCTAGACCATAAGCTCTTCTAGAACTAAGAGTACTGGAGCTCTCATTTGGCCAGATTGTTAGACACCATGTCCCACAGTGAAATACTTGGATTTGATTCCCAGCTCTGGCCCCTTCTCCTGGTTCCTGCTTCAAGTACTAGAATCACTACTAATCACCTGGGAGACTGGATTGAATTCCAAATCCTAGTTTGAGCCTGTCCCAATTCCAGTTGTTTTTGGTATTTGTTGAGTGAACTAGGAGATGGGAGCTCACTCTTTGCTTGTCTGTCTCTCTGCCTTTCAATTAAAGTAGAAATTAAGGCCAGTGCTGTGGCTCACTAGGCTAATCCTCCACCTAGCGGCGCTGGCACACTGGGTTCTAGTCCTGGTCGGGGCGCTGGATTCTGTCCTGGTTGCCCCTCTTCCAGGCCAGCTCTCTGCTGTGGCCATGCACCCCATGGGAGACCAGGATAAGCACATAGCTCCTGCCTACGGATCAGCGCAGTGTGCCGGCTGCATCCTGCCGGCCGTGGCTGCCATTGGAGAGTGAACCAATGGCAAAGGAAGACCTTTCTCTCTGTCTATCTCTCTCACTGTCCACTCTGCCTGTCAAAATAAATAAATAAATAAATAACTATAAATAAAAAATTAAAGAAATAGAAATTAAAATTAAAAAAAGAACTAATGGCATTATTTTTTTTTTACATTACCAGAAACTTGCATTGTGCTTGGCACATAAAGTTTTAGTGAATGTTAAATAATTATTAATTCATTTCACTTTTTATGTCTTTTTGGCTACTGCTGTGTACTGAATTATATTCTCTCCAAATTCATATGTTGGAATTCTAATGGTATTGAGAGATGGGTCCTTTGGGATTAATTAGGCCACATGGGTAAAGTTCTCATAATGGGATTAGTTATCTTCTAATAAAAAATAGGAGAGAGATCTCTCACTCTCTTTTCACCATGTGAAGATACAGCAAAGAATCACCCATTTACAAACCAGGAAGCCCTCATCAAGAGTTGAATCTACCAGTGCATTAACCTTGGAGTTTCCATCCTCCAGAACCGTGAAGAAATAAGGATCTGTCATTTAAGCCACCCAGTCTGTGGTGGTTTGGTACAACAGCATAGGATATGTCATATACCTACTCTCATCATTTATTTGCCTTCTTGGAGCCTTGTTATTTCACTGAACCTTCTATCGGGAAAATATTCTTAAAATTCCTACATTCAGGAACATATACTTAACTTTTACTTCATTTTTTAATGTTACATTCAATTCTCTTGTCATTATTATTGGCAACAATATATAATATTTATATATATTTTAAGATCCATCATTTATGCTCATCTAATGGAATTATTCTCTTACACATAAAGTTTAACATATCTAATATCATCAGTGACTTCATTAATTATTTCTTTATTTGATATCTGTACAATGCCTTCAATAAATTCAAAGTGAATTTAGGCAAACAATTGCTTTTTGCTCTAATGAAAAATGTCTAATTTTAAATCTTTTAAACAGAAAAGAGTAATGATGCCAATATTAGGAAGAGATTTTTCTATAAGAACTTTTAAAAAATTGTTTACTAGTAATAGAGCTGAAAAGATAAAATAGATTTTCAGAAAAGTGGAGACAACATAAATGATCATTTAAATAGGTACACTTAGCATATAAAGGAAAGAAATGGTTTGTTATCTTCTCTTTGGCAACAAAATTGATGCAGCTGGAAATGATAATGCATGGTGAAATAAGACAGATAGCACATGTTTTCCCTGATCTGTGGGAACTAACAGAATACCTAAAATGTGTATTTTGGTGAAATTGACATTTGAGATTCAGTGATTGTTTACAGCCTTTGACTGTACTGTTGAGGAACAGTGTTTTTTTCTTCATACTATTTGTTGAAATTTTTGCTTAGTGTAGTATAAAGTAAATTGAAAATAATAGATCTTTGTAAAAACTAATAGTGGTAATAGAGGGAAGAGGAAGAGAAGTTGGGAGTGTGGGTGAGAGGGAGGGTAGGGTGGGAAGTATCACTATGATCCTGAATCTGTATATATGAAATACCTGGTATTTGTTTATCTTAAATAAAACTTAAAAGAATAAAAAAAGCCAGCGCCGCGGCTCACTAGGCTAATCCTCCGCCTAGCGGCGCCGGCACACTGGGTTCTAGTCCTGGTCAGGGCGCTGGATTCTGTCCCGGTTGCCCCTCTTCCAGGCCAGCCCTCTGCTGTGGCCAGGGAGTGCAGTGGAGAATGGCCCAGGTGCTTGGGCCCTGCACCCCATGGGAGACCAGGAAAAGCACCTGGCTCCTGGCTCCTGCCATCTGATCAGCGCGGTGCGCCGGCCGCAGCGCGCCGGCCGCGGCGGCCATTGGAGGGTGAACCAACGGCAAAGGAAGACCTTTCTCTCTGTCTCTCTCTCTCACTGTCCACTCTGCCTGTCAAAAAAAAAAAAAAAAGAATAAAAAAGTAAATGTACTATTAGAACAAAAAAAAAGGAAAATAAGAAAACTAAAGCAATGTTCATCAAATAATTTAAAGATAAAAATGAGTGCAAAACAGCTGCCTGAAGATATGACATCTTAGCTAAGTTCTAAAGGTTAAACTGGAATTTTCAATGTGAGGTAGTAAACACATCTAAAGTATAATTATGTCAAGTGTTTTAAGTGTTTTTAATGTAGTATTTTTCTCTTTTGCACTGCTATCTATGACTATCGCCCTAGATTACCAAATCCAAATATCTCAAGAACATTTGGGAAGGAATCATTCAGATAGCAATGCAAAGAGAAGGAAATAGTTCATTTTTCCACTACCAAAGTGTAATTTCAATTAAATTTAGTAAATAATCTTGAAATTCAAGCTGTGTTAATGAAAAATGAATAATTCTTTATACCCTACATGAATTATCAAGAATGAAGGATGCACATCCTATTTTCCTCCATTTTATAGAGTGGAGATTCCCTTCTACCTGTGCAAGTTATGTCTTTAGGCCCACTGCAGTAAATGAGAAGAGTATGAAGGAGTAAAAGTGAAAAACTTAAAGCCAGCACCTCTGCAAATATGGAGACTATGGAAATAAGTAATGCAATGGTAACTAATTTTCTATGGTCACTATAATGCAGACTAATTAGTTGGTGCCCAAGTAATGAGTTGGGTGGGAGAGTCTGCAGACCAAAAGACATTTTCATTCAATGTAGCCTTTTTCAGTTTCCAAACAACCTTGGCCTGCTATGAGAATGCAGTAACTCCTACTCAACCTCATGCGTAGATGCAGAGATGCTGAGTTCCTATGATTTATGGATTAGTGAAGATTCAGGATTAAAGGGCTGGAAAGCACAAATACCTTGAGAGCAAATGGCATATCCATTGGACTCCCAAATTACATTCTGAGTCCAAACTAGAATAATTACACCTAAGGGCTCTTCAGTCCAACAAAGATATTGTCAGTTACTCTAAACCAACAAACAGTAAAATCAAGGAACATCCACTTGACAATTTTCCTGATGTCCCATGAACACATTCTTTAAACACAGATTTTGAGTAAGAGTGGCAGAAAATTAAGAATTTACAGAATCAAACAATAAAATCATAAAGAGATCTGTTTAATAGAAATTAAGTTATATAAAGAGGTTACTTAGATTATGGAATCAGACTGCATTTATCAAATTGAAGTAAAATTTTGATTCCCCCTCCAAGCAATGTTTACTTTTCATCAAAATAACATTTCCTTGAGAATTCTGTGCTCCCAGACAAATCCATCCTTTGTTGGAACCTTGATCTTACTGTGGTGGTATAAATAGCACAACACTAGAGAAGAGAATAGGCCTTTTCTCAAGTTTTCTCTGGCTTTTTTCATATGAAATCAATAGCATCACTCATTGCACACAAAGTATCACAAAGTTTGCCTTTTAACCATAACTTCACTCTCCATCTAAGGCCAAAATCACTCTCATAGGCCAGCAGAGTTCAAGAGCCAGCATTTCTTAATATTGTTGCCTCTCCTCTCTTTCTGTTTGGGCTATGTGCACATATTTTTCTCTCCTTCACTGGTTCTCTTGTATTTTAAGCCCACAGAGGTCCTGTGACCAGCAATAGTTAGTCATGATGTTTTATTAGTGGTTCTTCCAGAAAACTCAATATACAAGTGATAAGTATTTAAAATGATATTGATAGATAAATTGCAGTGTTATTTTAAGGGTTCTCCATGAATTAAATATAGCAACAATTCACAAATCTAGATTACCATGGCATTAGCCCAGTTAAAATTAATTAATGTAGACAAGGTTTCACAATGAGGCCTGTATGGGTTATAGGTTTCCAAAGTGGCTTAAAAAGCTGTGCCACACACCAGTTCTTTTTATGCAAATTAGAAATTCTCCAGGTTCACTTTATTAACTACATGTGTTCAGTGTCAGTAGTTCTCAAATGTTTTCTTAGAATCATCTCATCAGCATCACCTGGAAACTTTGTTAGAGCTGCTCCACTGAAGACAGAATGAATTGAAATTCTGAGGTGGAGCCTAAGAAGAGTACTAACAAATCCTCTCTGTGAGATTCCTAAAGTTTAAGAACTTCCCTAGGCTGTATCTTACCTGTTCTATCCAAGATTATTTACCTGAATGAGGTTTAATGTATTATTTACCTGGAGAAATTTAATGAGAGTGTTGGTGAGCAAAGACAGATTTTTTTGCAACAGCAGAATCGGCAGCAAATATTGCTTTTCCTACCTAGTGGAAGCTTGTAGATGTGAGCCAAGGCACCACCACCACCACGATATTGCTAAAGCTGCAGCTCTAAAGTTCTGTTCAGCAACTCATCTGCAACCTGTAAGTACCCTTTTCCTCAACAACAACGGGCAAGAGAAAGTCAGGATTTAGGGCAACACAAACAGTTAAAGTATCCTCCTGAAAGCAACACAAATAATATTTAAGTATTGTTTGGAGATAGCCTTTAATAAGAAGTTAAAAAGCATATTTAAATTTTTACCCCCTTGTAGTTTGAAATGTGCATTTCATTATTATATTTAAAAATGAGCATGGATCTACTGTACATATGAAAAGCTGAGGATAATTCCAAAATGGTTCCTCTAAAGATTGTTTGTCTTTGATATAGAGTTGGATATGTTCTGTTTTAAGTGACATTTAAAAAAATCCCTATCATTTATAGTATTCTTCCTATTTAACAGGATTAATTAATTTTTTTTTTTTGAAATGCGGAGTTATAAAGCAAGAGAGAGGAAGGGGGGAGGGGAGAGAGAGAGAAAGAGAGATCTTCCATCTGCTAATTTACTCCCTAAATGGCTACAACCCCTGAGGCTTGGCCTGGCTAGAGTGAGGAGCCTGGACCTCCATCCTGGTCTCCCATGTGGGTCATCCTCCACTCTTTTCCCAAGTGCATTAGCATGGAGCTGGATTAGAAGTGTAGTAGCTGGGGACTTGAACAGTTTCCTGTATGGGATACTGGCATCCCAGGCAATAATTTAACCCACTGCATCGTAATGCCAACCCCTATAATATTATATTTATATTAAATTCCACAAGTGACCTAGCAACTCCAGGTATAATTGGGGATACTATTGTTTAGGTAGACCTCATGACAGTTTAGATATATAAAAAGTGTCTACACATATGACACCTAATTATAGGATCCAGGAAATTATATCAGAGTGTGAATTGTGATGTTCTTAAAGTATGAAAAGTCTTTTTTTAAAGATTTATTTATTTGAAAGAGTTATACAGAGAGAGGAAGAGAGGGAGAGAGTCTTCCATCTGCTGGTTCACTCCCCAATTGGCTGCAATGGCTGTAGCTGCGTGGATCCGAAGCCAGGAGCCAGGAGCCAGGAGCTTCTTCAGGGTCTTCCCAAGGATTTGGGCCATCTTCAACTGGTTTCCTGGGCTATAGCAGAGAGCTGAATGGGAAATGAAGCAGCCGGGTCTCAAACCAGTGCCCATATGGGATGCTGGCACTGCAGGCAGTCGCTTTACCCATTACATCACAGTGCTGTCCCAATGAAATGTCTTATTGAAAACATGGGGCAGATAGTGTCTGCATCTATTTTCATTTTGATATATGATTTTGAATTTCCACATGAACAAGAGAATTTATAATGGAAGTAAAAGTTATTCAGTGTGTATTGATTTACAAAGATTTATTACTATTAAATGAGTATAAATCATTAGATATTTAAATATACTTAAAGAGATGAGGTATTTATTTTTTAAGCAAAAAATATTTAAGATATTTAAGTTTGCCATTGTGTTGCATGGCAAAGAGGATTGAGATGTTAAAGTTGGTCCCAACATTGTGCTGTAGTGAGTAAAGCTGCTGCCTGCATTGGTGGCATCCCATATAACATATTAAGTTGCTCATCAACAGTAAGGGTGAGGGCTGATCAAGTCACCATTTCTCATAGTGACAGAAAGATATTTTATCATTTTTAAAAGCCAAGTAGATACAACCCTATTACATGCATGTTCTCTAGATAAGTGGTAATTAGTTCAAATAAGAGAACTTGATGCCTCTGTTACTCATAGTTGATGATAAATTCAGCTTGTAATTGGGATGACCATCAGTGGTATTCAATTGGTTTTACAGAGGAAAAGCAAACCTCATATCTTTATGGCTGGAGGTAGTTTTGTGATTTGTAGTGAGCTAGGCTTTTCTACTCCTTCAGAAACTGGGAGATAGGATGCTATCTTCCTTGCTGATTACATTTCAAAGAAATGGCTTTCAGGTCCTGGAAATATTTCTAAATTTTGAGAGTGGAGGGAGACTTATTTAGCATTTAAAAAGATTTATATACATTTGGAAAAGACAGAAAGGACTGACAATTGCCAGTGTTCTAAGGTGAAAGCTTGAAGATTAAAGGAGGTGAGGGAGAGTCTCTTGTTTTCAACAAGTAAAAGTGAGCCCCTTTTAAACTTGTATTTGCTCTTATACTGTCCTTTCAGTCTCTAATAGGGGTTTTCTCTTTATTTATATTTGCTTTACCCAATACACAGTCTCATTTGAATAGTAGGCATTAGGGCAGGAATATAGAACTGAAAGGAAAGCCAAGCCAAATGACCTTTAATAAGCTTCAGAAAAGACAAGGAGTTTATGAGTCTCTTCCCTTTCTTTAATTTAGCTCTTCATTTTTTTCTCCATTTCTCTGAACTATAATATCTAAACCGATGTGCTTTAAATTTAACTAAATACCTTTCTTTGAAAATCAATTCGTTATCCTGATTTCCTTATCTGTTGGTTATACTGTAACCAAACCTATCATCAGGTGCTGAAGGCAAGAGAAGACTCACAATCTGAGGACGAGGATTTGGGGAAATAAGGAAAGTTTATTTAGGGTGCTAGCAACCAGGGAGGACACTGCTAGTAACCAGGAAGGTAGCAGTACCTTCACCTCTCCACCAAAGGGAAACAGGAAACCCATATTCGCTCCCTCACTACTTTGGGCATGAACACTACTTTAGCCATGAAGTAGTAGGGGGTGAGCTCTCCTAGATGCTCCTTGGCTAACTGGGCCTCTTGTGGCAAGGTCATTCAGGTCTTTTGCAACAGTGGCTGATTTCAGTGAAACAGAAGGCAGATATATAATCAAAGAGTGGATAGTTTTTCCCAGGTCAGTACCAGGTCACTCAGGACTTTTAATCCTCCAAATGGTATATGTTAGCCTTTGTTACAGTATCTCCCTTTTAGTAATCTCTCCTCAAAATGTGCACAGTCTTCCTCCGTGGAACTCTGTGGGAAGAAGTCCCAAGTGATGGTCCATTAACTGGTGATTCTAAGGTTGAATAAGTTTTATAATTTTTAAGTTTTTATTGTATTTCATAGATAAAAGTCCAAGAAAATACCCATACTTGTCTTCCTTCATCAAATCTACCCCTTTCCTTTCTATTTTCATTTCTGCAATAACTGTTTTAAGAACATAATGAACTTCCCACCATACCCTTCCCACTCTCCTTCCTCCTTTTTTTTCTTATTTTTCTTTTAATTATTAAAATAATAAATATTATATTTAAAGATTTATTTATTTATTTGAAAGAGTTACACAGAGAGAGGAGAGGGAGGAAGGGAGGGAGGGAGAGAGAGAGAGAGAGAGGTCTTCCATCCGATGGTTCACTCCTCAATTGGCTGCAATGGCTGGAGCTGCGCTGATCCGAAGCTAGGAGCCAGGAGTTTCTTCCAAGTCTTCTATGTGGGTTCAGAGGCCCAAGGCCAGGCCAGAGCAGAGAGCTGGATGGGAAGTGGAGCAGCTGGGTCTTGAACCGGCACCCAAATGGTATGCCAGTGCTTCAGGCCAGGGCGTTAACCCGCTGCACCACAGCGCCAGCCCCTACGATGATATATTTTCAATTTTTATAGTCACAAGCTTAATCCTCCACTAAACAAAGATTCAACAAGTAATAAGTAGAAAATCCACTGTTCCTTGAGTGTATAGACAAGGATTATAAACAATAATCAAATCATAAAATGTTAATTTCACTCATATATATTATATTTTCATACTCTTTATATCAGTTACCACAAATTAGGGAAAACATATGATATTTGTCTTTTGGGGGACTGGTTTATTTCACTAAGCATAATGGCTTCCAGCTGCATCCATTTTTTGCAAATGGATTTCATTCTTTTTTAAGGCTGAGTACTATTCAGACATCTGGTTGATTCCATATCTTAGCTATTGTGAATTGAGTTGCTATAAACATGGATAAAAGATAACTTTTTCCTATGCTGGTTTTATTTCCTTTGGGTAAATTCTTAGCAGTGGAATGGCTGGGTAATATGATAGATCTACTTTCACATTTCTGAGGAATCTCCATGCTGCCTTCCATAATGGCTATAATAGTTTACATTCCCACTGACATTGTATTTGAGTGCCTTTTCTCCCAAATCATTGGCAGCATTTGTTTGATGATGATGATGGTGATGATGGTTTTGATTTTTGGATGATATCCATTCTAACTGGGATGAGGTGAAATGTCATTGTGTTTTTGTTTGCATTTCCCTGATAGCCAGTGATCTTGAGGATCTTTTCATCTGTGTGTTATGTTTCATCCTTTGAAAAATACCTGTTCCTCTCTTTTGCCCATTCCTTAACTGAATTTCTTTATTTTATTGTTGCTGAGTTTCTTGAGCTCCTTATATATCCTGGATATTAATCCTTCATCAGATGTGTAATTTGCAAATATTTTCTCTCATTCTATCAATAGTCTATTTACTTTGTTGATAGTCCATGAATAGGTGACTCTATAGTTAAATAAACTTTTAAAAAGAAGTATGCAATTGTTTTTCAGTTTAAAAGTTATTTTGGTGAGTGAGTCATTGACTATTTTAATAAGTTGGAATTTGTATGTATGTACATATATATACACACACAGTTAAGTATATGTATACATAAATATGTGTTCATGAATATAAATACCACATATGTTATATATGAATATATATCATGTGTAAATACACACATACATACAGATAAAATATTTCCTATATTATCTTTCTTAATTAATGGATTGTAATGAGAAAGGCAATTTCGGAGGGCATTGCTTATAGTATACTTAGGAGGTTATGCATTTTTATATTAAACTATGTTTGCAGTTATTTATTTTTGGTGGTGTGTATGTGACAGTTTGTGCAAATGAATGTAAAAATATAGTTATATATAACTACGTACTGGGACCATTGGAAATAAATGGACTATGCAAATAAGTATAAACTAAGGCTATTTATTCAGAGTTGTTATAGCAAGGGAGCCAGCCATCATTACTTGTCTTTGACACAAACTCATAGGCAGTAAAGAGAGTAAGAAAACTTTATACTTAAAAAGAAAGGCCTCAAATTATACTCTGATTGCAGGGTGTTTTCATGAGACAGTGGGGAAGAGTTGGTTTGGGCAAACTGGAATTGGAACATCTTATCTTACTAGTTTGGGCAGAATATTTGGTCTTTTTGATTGATCCCGAGTTGGAAGTAAGGAGAAAATTTAAGGAATTTTGCTTTTATTGTTGAAATGAACTTTCTTGCTCTCTATTTGCAAAGGTTGATGTTTTTGGCTCTTGGTACTTCGTAAGTGGGTCAGCGTTCTATTATTATCCATGGTCTGGACACTATCCATGTTTATATTCAGGCCTTCAGATTAAAGAAAGAAAGAAAAAAAGAATCACTCTTAGTGACCCATGGAACTATATTACTTTGGGAAATGTTGTTTTACAGTACATTCATTTTTAGTGCATGATCTCCTGTACTTCCCACTTCAAGTAAGTTAAAATTTTTTCCTTCTTCCATAATTTATCACCTATTTTGGTTGCAATGCTATTTGCTATTTTTTTTTGCTTTACTTGAAAAATTCCAATAACTAACTCCAGATCCTTTCTCAAATATATTCTTGCCATAGATTATAGGCTAGATTTAATTTTGATACTTCTTTAGTCGAAAATATTTAGTGTCTTATCCATTGTTGCATAATTATTTCCGTTCTGACCAATATAAGAACTTCCCTACTATCTTCCTATAATTTGCTTTTCTACTTGTATCTTGAAATATTTTTTTCTTTTCAAACGTTATGTCTGCTTGCCCTTCTGTAGTATATTTATCAATCTCAATCACCAAAAGTCTTTTTTTTTTTTTTTAATTCATTGGGGACCATATGAACTTCCACTTCTTTGAAACAGTCTTTTAGGATCAATGCTGAACGCATCCACTTAGAACATGGAAATGATATTTCCTTCCTTGACATTTCTAAAATAACTCATTATTAACACCACACTTGCCACATATTGTCTAGTGTTCAAACTGTTTGTACACATGCTGTGTAACAATATATCTGTCTTTGTGCACAGAATAAGTGCCTTAGTCATTTTTTAAAATTCTTACAGCTCAAAAAAATGTGTCTTGCACATATCATGCTGTTGAGTGAATAAAGCCTACTTTTTTTTAACTTTTATTTAATAAATATAAATTTCCAAAGTACAGCTTTTGGATTACAGTGGCTTTTCCCCCCATAACTTCCCTACTACCTGCAACCCTCCCATCTCCCGCTCACTCTCCCATCCCATTCACATCAAGATTCATTTTCAATTATCTTTATATACAGAAGATCAATTTAGTATATACTAAGTAAAGATTTCAACGGTTTGCACCCACACAGAAACACAAAGTGTAAAGTACTGTTTAACTACTAGTTATAGCATTAATTCACATGGTACAACACATTAAGGACAGAGATCCTACATGAGGAGTAAGTGCACAGCGACTCTTGTTGTTGACTTAACAATTGACACTCTTGTTTATGGCATCAGTAACCACCCTAGGCTCCTACTTTTTAATCTATTCTCCTCAGTCTCCAAATGTTATATCTCAGATGTAACTTGATACCTTTATAAAATTATCATTCTTTCTGGAAATTTAGAAGAGTTAAAACAAGGATAACTTATAGGAAATTGCATGATAATTTAAATTCAAACCAAAGTATAGGTGATTCAGATACAGTCCTTTCCTGAGAATAGATTTTGTACTGAACCCAGAACCCCAAGAGTTTGAAAGGTAAGCAAAGACTTGGGAGAAGTGATAACCACATTAGCCCTCAGAAACCTGACTTGATATGAAGAAACTAGCTCCAAAAAACCTTGTATTATATTATTTTTGTTGTTTTCACATTCATTACCAACTATAAAATGCATGATTAACTGTTATGCATAATTCCTGAGGAAATATCTTGTCCAATCAATTCCTCTAAGAACCTTCCCCCAAAAAATGACTAGTTAAGTACATATGGGAGCAAAGTAACTGTTTACTAACACTGTGTCATCATGATTGTTGATAAAGTAAAAGATATTTTCTCTTCATTTGTTACACTCTAGCTTTTTTCATTATAGTCTTTGATAATCAAGAACAAAAATAGTTGATTCTTCTGACTTGCTTTATAAATGCACAGTAATATCTAGAAAAATTATTTCTTTTACCATCTGGTAGATAGAGTAAAGCAGTAGTGTTTCAAAGTTTTTGATGGCATCTGTTGGGCTGCTAGCAGTTATGGGTCTTTCAAAAGAAAAACCCATTTACTTTGATTGATTGCTATTACAGTTCAAAAAATATTGATCTATCCCTGCTTGCAAACTCTTTTAAACAGTTAGCTACAGAGATTTAGACAAAAATCTGTATTTCACTTTGTTCTTTCATTCAAGGTTCTTCAAACGAAAATGTTTAAAAAATAGGCAGGTTAAGCAAGGTTTCAAGTGAACAATGCTATGTTGAGTCTTCTTATATAAGGGAATATTTCCTGATACTTTTATTTTACTGCCCCATTATTAGCTCCTAAGGGAGTAAGGTCATATATCTATAATTG
Source organism: Oryctolagus cuniculus (assembly GCF_051225735.1). Classification (NCBI taxonomy): domain Eukaryota; kingdom Metazoa; phylum Chordata; class Mammalia; order Lagomorpha; family Leporidae; genus Oryctolagus; species Oryctolagus cuniculus. The sequence goes on along the minus strand of NC_142872.1, from coordinate 138,651,426 downwards.
ACTCTATGTCATGTTCATTTCACACAAGATTGGTATTACTGTTGCTACATGTGAAGTATTTGTTCTGCATGTCCAAAGTGCTTTATTTATTTATTTATTTATTTGACAAGCAGAGTGGACAGTGAGAGAGAGAGACAGAGAGAAAGGTCATCCTTTGCCGTTGGTTCACCCTCCAATGGCTGCCGCGGCCACATGCTGCGGCTGGCGCACCGCGCTGATCCGATGGCAGGAGCCAGGTGCTTCTCCTGGTCTCCCATGGGGTGCAGGGCCCCGGTACTCGGGCCATCCTCCACTACACTCCCTGGCCACAGCAGAGAGCTGGCCTGGAAGAGGGGCAACTGGGACAGAATCTGGCGCCCCGACCGGGACTAGAACCTGGTGTGCCGGCGCTGCAAAGCGGAGGATTAGCCTAATGAGCCGTGGCGCCGGCCAAAGTGCTTTGTTAATAGCTTATCTTTACTTAGAATAAAATGACTCTTTACATATAGGTAAACCTGCATTTCCCCAATCTCACTTTCACTTTACACACCTTGTACCTAAACTGTAGCTGTGCTGAGCTCTGTGAATTGTGAAATGTGCCAGTTTATTTTCAAACTACCATTTCTTTAGAAAAGAATGGTCGCCTCTACCAGGAATGTCACAAACTCCAACCACTGCACCTTCAAGACACACACATACATATAAATTTGTGAAATCTTAGTACACATTTCAATGTATATTACCTTTTTAATCCAAGCAGAATTGTTCCTTTTCTTTTCCATATTTTTTAAAATCTTACATAAAAATACTTTTACTTTTATATATCTGTAAACTTTATTTTCTATTGTACAGTAATAGATTAAATTTTATTCGTATTCTCAATATTTATGACAGTCTCAAGACATTTTTCTCAATTGAACATTTGTAGTACAAATGAGCAAAAACTTCTCTATTCTCTTAGGATATCTTGGCCTAAGAATTAAACTTATATAAGGAAAACTAACAGGTGAAAAGCATATATATTTTATTAAAATTTTATGCATGCTCAGAAGAAATAACAATATGATAAAGTGATGGCAGCATAAAAAATATATACCTTTTAAGTAAAGGAATTATCAATATGTGAGGGTATGACCAAAGGAGTTTCGGCTAAGGACAGTATATTCTGGGGAAGTTATATACATATTGGAAGGGAACTAGTGGAAGATAAAGATTATTTTAGTAAGTTTGTTGTATGAATTCATTTCAGCATCAACTTCTAGTCTCTGATGATAAGCATGTTCTATTCCCAGTGCAGGGACGACAGCTTTCTCATAAGAAGTCTTATGTCCTGCTTTTAAGTATGGAAGAGGAAGTCAGAAAGCCCTTCTGTACTTGCTGTTTATGGGTGCCTTCAGCTCAAAATACTTAATATGACAAAATGGCATGTTTTAGAGCCATGATCACTAAATATTGAACTGAAATGAAATGATTGTATTTTATGTTGATTATATTAGCCTTTAAATTACCTGAACTAAAACACTTATTACTGTTTTTTAAATTGAATCTTGTCACATACCATTAAATTATCTTTTACACAAAGTAAATTTGTAAGCTAGGGAACTATGAGGTTAGGACATTGGTTCTTGATTGATTGGTTGTCACAATGTTGTTCCACACTTTTGTGAAATTTTAGTAAATATGTTGCATAATGTCTATATTTGTATATACATGTTGCTATATTTGTACATTATTTATTTTAAATTTAGAGAATACTTAGTAATAGTCATAAAAATAAATTTAGTCTCTTTTTGTTTTTACATTCTAATATTATCTTGAGAGAAAGTAGGTAAAATGAGAATTCTTTAGCAGGTTTTGTGTAAAACCTCAGGAAACCCAGGGTCAGAAGAAATTCTGATAATCAGTGGGTTGGAGTTAAAAAAAAAAGCTACATAACCCACATTCCTAGGTTAGACATCTGTGAAGCCTGGCAAACTCCTTGTCTTTGTTGATGGACATTCCCTATAGCTTCTTTAGTTGTCCTCTAAATTTGCAATCTGTGCAAATGACAACAAATAAGTACTAGTCCTAGATTAGTAGTATCTCAAGGAACACTGAATTTTGACCAAAAAGCATGTTGTTTTTTATCACATTCAAAGAATTTCTAGTTCTATTAAACATATTAAGGTCCAATCATTTTTATGGTAAAACACAATAAGAATTAATTTTTAGAGTACTTCTATTTGCTACAGTGTATTTATTGCATACAGATGTACTATAATAGCTCAAGAGAAAACAATAAACCTTGTCTCAACATTCTGAATTCGTCATATTTCTATTAAAAATTTTTAATTACCTAATCTGAGGCATTTTAAATGTCAGTATATTATCATGATTATAAACCACTCCACACATTTATTCTTACAGTGTATTCCTTATTATTTTGCCTGGAACTTACGAATTTCCTTCTTAAATTCTCTTAAATGTTGATGCTAGTCTCATTTAGTCTGAGATACTTGAAGGTGAGACCTAGTTTAATTCACAAGGTCTTTCCTGGCTGTGTGATTCTATATTTTGCAACCTTTGTAAGCCCGTTGCTGAGCTAATGAAATTCCCAAGAGGTTTCCTAACATTAAGAATCAGCAAAACTGCAAGTTTTACAGATCACTTTCTTTTAACCTACGCAGTTTCGCTGTGAAGTATTTGAATTACAGTGTCAACTGTTGTCAAGTAAGAGATTGATCAATGAGTAGTTCTATGTCACTTTGAGGCCAGATGTTACTCTGTTCAGCTGGAAGTCTGATTGAATTTAAAATTAGACTTTGTTACTTTAGGCATCAAGGATCAAAGTTACTTGGTCAGTAAATAAAAGGTGTTGAAACAACCCTGTTTCTACAAATTTTAGCCACTGCCATTTAAACCCATATTTCCAATATTGCTCGCAACTCACTGCATGAAAGCATTCTGAGTGCTTCTGCTTATATTTTTCTCAGACTTCCCATCCTCTTTATTTCAGCACCTTTATCCTGATCTTGATTTCTTTGTCTGCACAGCAGGGGAGAAAAAGAGCAGATCCACATGCTACTCCATGGGTGCTGGCCTCTGAATCTGCGGGTGGATACTCACTTTGTTCCTTTCAGATTTAGTTTGAATGATGCACAGATATTAGCTGATTCCCAGTATAAGCAATATTTGCTAAAGAAATTCTAACCTTATTTTATATTCTGAGAGACAAATTATTGTAAGATAAAATCAAGTATCAATGTGATACTAACTAAATTCTTTTTGTGTTGACTTGGGATTTCATTGTTAAAATATGAAATGATAAATATAAAATATAATATTTATAATACAATATGATAAAATATAACTTATCAGTAAGAGTCTCTGGGAAATAAATGACACAAGCATACTGGATATGTTTGGGAATATCTTAAGGAAATTAACAAGATGTTGCATAGAATCCTTGGCTAATTATAGCAGGGATCCATAATTACCTTTAGGAATAATAGTCATAAGACTTAGAGGACAATTCTGTATAGAGGGATGTCTGATACAATCTTGGCTTTAGTAAAGGGACACAGCCATCCCATGGTGACCAAGCAGAGGAGTTAAGATGAGAAATACCCTTATATTCCCTCTTCTTGAGCTCCTCAAACCAGCTGCTTCTAAAATGCCACTTGTTGCCTGACAAGCCTCCCTCCTCCCAGCCCCATCTGCAGCCATTGCCCTGCCCACAGAAGCCCAGGGGCCTGCCTAGGATGAGTTCATAAGGAGTAGTCTGTATCCTTATCCTAGAGGTAGGGGCCAAAAAGTAAAGAAGACAGGTTAGGGATTGGCTCTGGATAGATAAAAGGAAGTTATTCACCACTCGTATTCTTCAATTATAAGAAAATTTTGAAATTTATTTTGTTTTATTGATTGATTTTATTTGAAAGGCAGAGACCAAGACAGACAAACATGTATCTCATTTACTGTTCATTTCCCAAATGCCCACAACAGCTGGGTTTGGACCAGAAAATAAAACAACAGCTTGAACCCAATCTGGAGCTCCTATCTGGGTGGCAGAGATCCAACTGCTTGAGCCATTACCTGCTCCAGAAACTAGGATTGGGAGTGCGAATGGGACTTGGACCCAGATTCCCAAGAGGTATCTTAGCTAACTACTGCACCAACTGTCCACCCTACCTATAAAATTTTAGATATTCAAAAGATATAACTGGAATATGTATCATTCTATGGCCTTCTGTAAATGTGGCTTCTTATAACTATTGGGTTTTGTGATTAGTCATATCACTTATTAACAAAATCACCCATTTTTATATGCTAACTTTTCATTGCTTTTCTTCTTTCATACATCTACAGATATTTCTAGAATATCCTGCTTTGCGTGGGGAGACGTACCACAGCAGTTGTAATGTCTCTTTCATTTCCTTCAAGTCTGGATTAGTTCCTTAATTTTTCCCTGACATGACATTGATAATGTGAAAGAGTACAGGCTTTCTCATGTACTCATATATTGCTCCATCTCATTCCATCCAATCTATCCTCATATCCAGACTTAGCCCATGCATTCTCAACAGGAGACTGTAGCAATGTTCATTTCTCCATGCATCACCTCATGAGGCAAACAGTATATCCACCATTCATTATGTGACCATTGATCCCATAGTAAAATCAGTATTTTCCATGTTTTTCCTTGGTAGCACCATTTTTGATTTGGTTGATTTTTCACAAAGAGGTAATATCTTCATGTCTATCAAGCATTTGCCAAGAATCTTCAACCACTATGATAGTTACCAACTGTCCTTTTTTTTTCTTTTCATATTTATTAACCCTCATTCTACACACAAAACAATTTTCCTTTCTCTGCCACTTAATATGCATTTGATATCAGTAAGGATTTAAGCAATTAAATTTAATTCAGCTTATTATAACCTGTTTTGTTGGTCAAATTGCCCCCAAATGGACAGTGAAACCCTTTCAAAGTGGCTTCTCTATCATTTTGATATAGTGCCATCATTCTTTTAAAGTAATGTCTTTCCTTTTTGTTTTTATATTTGTGGACATAACAAGATGTACCAGGCTCATCTTTTCCTTTTCCTCATCCAGTTCCAGAATGACCATCACTAGTTCTTTTAGTGACAAGTAGTATGCCCAAACCAGTATCTTGGCATGTGGTGTGCTTGTTACTATATGGTGTATTTCAGCTTTTAGACCTCACAGTGGATGACAGAAGAAAATTTGTGTGTATGTGTGTGTACACATATATCTGTATGTATACAAATATATATTCACAAAATGATATCTATCCATATCTATATTTTAGATATGATCCATACTTATCCCTCTAATATCAGGATGCCCCTCCAAATTCTTTGAAGCTTTCTCTATTTTCATGATTGTAAATGTCCTTTTTGGAAAATATGACTGCATTTATCAGCTGTATATTTATAATTTGGACCACCCTTGCCTGTATATATATAATCCCTCAACTTTACTGACTCCTTGACCTAACTTCTATTTTCTACGTCTTTGGCTTCTAGCCACACTGCCATTTACTTGGAAACTACTACTCTCTCAAAAACATGGTGCCACCATATTTTTTTTCTAAGATAATTCCAAAAAGTATCTCAAACTGTCATCGCTTCTGTGAAACCTTTATTTATTTGCCAAACTTCAACTCCAAAGCAATTTTGCTAACACCTATTTTGAGTGTTCAGTTGATGACAGAGTTCACATCTTATTTGTATTTACATTCCTGTTGCCTTGTTTTATTTATTTTTGATATATATTAAAAAATAAATAATTTTTCATTAATTAGCCATTTATGAAACCTTTATCTACCATGATGACTTTGGATTCAAATAGATCCAAACTCATACCTACAAAATAGGTATGTGAAAATTGGACAAATTCTTTTTTTAGATTTATCTAGGCTGGCGCCGTGGCTCACTAAGTTAATCCTCCACCTGCGGGGCCAACACCCGAGGTTCTAGTCACAGTTGGGGCGCCGGATTCTGTCCTGGTTGCTCCTCTTCCAGTACAGCTCTCTGCTGTGGCCCAGGAAGGCAGTGGAGGATGGCCCAAGTGCTAGGGCTCTGCACCTGCATGGGAGACCAGGAGGAAGCACCTGGCTCCTGGCTTTGGATCGGTGCTGTGCACTGCCCGTAGCAGCCATTTGGGGGGTGAACCAACAGAAGGAAGACCTTTCTCTCTGTCTCTCTCTTTCACTGTCTACTCACTGTCTAACTCTTCCTGCCAAAAAAAAAGATTTATCTATGTATTTAAAAGGCAGTTACAGAGAGGGAGAGGGAGGAAGAGAGAGAAAGAAAGAGAGAAAGAGAGAAAGAGAGAAAGAGAGAGAGAGAGAGAGAGAGAGAGAGAGAGAGAGAGATGTCTTCTATCTGCTGGTTTTCTTCCCAAATGTCCACAATTGCAAGAGCTGCACCAATCTGTAGCCAGGAGCCAGAAGCTTTGTTGCTGTGGATTCATTCTGAGAGGAGGAGTGTGGTGGGGGCAAGAGCTGCAGATCACCACACAGACTCCGGGAGTTGGGTGAAAGCAGGCTAGAGGTGAGCAGCGTGCAGACTCATTTATTTCAGTTGATACAGCAGCTTAAATAGCCAAGGCAGCCAATCCGGTCAAGGGACGCTCTATGCCCTAACCAATCACAGCCTGTTGTCAGGCAGTTTCCATTGCCAGTGGCCATCTTGGCATGGCCTTCTCATTCTACCACAGAGCTTCTTCCAGTCTCCACACGCAGGTGTTGTGGCCCAAGGACTCGGGCCATCTTCTACTGCTTTCCCAGACACATTAGCAGACAGCCGCATCAGAAGTGGAACATCCAGGACTCAAAATAGTGCCTGTATGGGATGATGACACTGCAGGCAGTGGCTTTACCACCTATGCCAAAGCTCTGGTCCCCAGACAAATTCATAATTTGTTTGACCCTCAAGTCTTTTCCTTTATCTATAGAAGTAAGAATGGTTCCTTCATGTGATTGTTTAGAAAATTAAATTACACAATGGATACTCTTAAAAAGTTTTCACCACTCCAACACAGTAAATTATATTTACACCAATGCTTAGTAAATTATAGCTTTTATTCATAATTTGTGTATATCTCTACTATTTACTTATTTATTGCATGTTACATATTTAAATATCAGTGTTGCTTCCTGGGTAGGTGGAAAATTAAAAAGCAGTGATGCCTAATTAGTGCATGCATATTCTATTTATTGCACATCATTTTTCAGTCTTTATTAGTGAATATTGCACCTTCAAAATTATGCTTTAGTTTAAAAATATTCTCTTGATCTTAAAGAATTATGTTTTGGAGCAAAGAAAAAATATGACTTCAAAATATATATTAAGCATTCACTCTCAATGCTAACAGAAAAATGATAAAAGTATATAAAAATAAAATAGTGTTTCAGAATAGGAAGAGAAGAATCCCAGTTGTTATGAGACTGTAGGGGATCCCTAAGACATACAAATAAGCACAGAGATATATAAGGAAAATAAAGGTAAACAGAGAATCTCATAAACCAATGCCGCCATGGGAGCTGTCCCTGTAGTTTCTGCAGAGGAAGCCTTGTGTCTCAGGACCAGAAGCCTCCAGGAAGGAGCCCGTTGTGATCCCAAGAAACTATAGTAATTGCAGCAGAGGAAAACATTTCATTTCCAGAGTCAAATGCCCATACACAGAATAGTTTTCCAATGTAGTTTTCCAAGACAGAGGGCCCTCCAGCTTAGGATGAAGACCATAAAAGTAGACAGCATCACAGATCAATACAGAGAAGAATGCACACCCAGAGAGATACAACAGAATTCTGACACTGCTGTCAATAAACTGGAAAATGGGAGGGGTTGATGGTGATGATGGAGTACGTGCTACTCTCGAAATATACTTCTCCCTCTATCCAAGGAAGCACAGTTAAAAGAATAACCAGAAACTAATCTTCAATAATTATACTCCATTTGTACCCTCACAAAAATAGTAAAATTATATTTGTAAAAACAGCATGCTATGAAACCGTAAGTAATAATAATTATCAATTAGCTGATGAATGACAACATATTTTTCAATGCAGAGAAAAACTCTATAATGAATTATTAATATGGAATTATGATACAAGTTGATTTCCCTAATTTCAGCATATAAATTCCCAAATCTTTAACTTTCGGAGCATTAACATGATGCCACAAGTGGAAAATTCTGTACTTGAGTTCAATATGACAAATAACAGTCAAAATGCACAAAATTAATAAAAATATTTTATCAGATCACTTCCAGTCTGCCTTTCAAATCAGATAAATAAATAAGTAAATAAATAAATAAATAAAATGTTTTCCTTAAAAAAGAGGGTAGTTTTTGGCTAGCATATAAGATGCCATTTGAAACACCTTCATCCTGGGTGACTGAGTCCTGGTGACTTGAGTCCTGGCTCAGCTTACAATTCCAATTTCCTGATAATATGTACCCTGGTTTGCAGAAGGTGATGGTTCAAGTACTTGGGTCCCTGCCAGCCATATGGGAGACCTAGATTGACTTCCAAACTCCTGAATTCAGTCTAGCCCAGCCTCAGCTGTTAAGGGGGAATTTAGGAGTAAACCAACAGATTGGAGATGTCTGTTCTATCTATATTGCCTGTTGCCTCTTTCTCTTTCTGCCAAGAGAGTTAAAAGAAGGAACACAAAAAAATTTTAATGATATTTTAATCAAAATAAAAACAATAGAGTAAATCAACAAAAGTAAACATTCTTCAAGCTGACTAATAAATTACACAACTCTGAGTGTGAACAAAGAAGACATACAACACAAATAAGTAGTATTACAACTGATTTAAGACATTTATTTTTTTTGACAGGCAGAGTGGACAGTTTGAGAGAGAGACAGAGAGAAAGGTCTTCCTTTTTGCCGTTGGTTCACCCTCCAATGGCCGCCGCGGCCCGCGTGCTGCGGCCGGCGCACCGTGCTGATCCGAAGCCAGGAGCCAGGTACTTCTCCTGGTCTCCCATGGGGTGCAGGGCCCAAGCACTTGGGCCATCCTCCACTGCACTCCCTGGCCACAGAGAGAGCTGGCCTGGAAGAGGGGCAACTGGGACAGAATCTGGTGCCCCGACCGGGACTAGAACCTGGTGTGCTGGCGCCGCAAGGCGGAGGATTAGCCTAGTTAGCCACAGCGCCGGCTATTATGACTTATTTAAAACTCCTGTAAAATAATTCTGATATTACTAAACTAATAATTTGAAAATGTCATTTTTGTAGTTTATATAAGTTACCACTATTGGTCCAAAATAATAATTTTAAAAGTCAAACATGCCCCTGCTCACCCTAGCCAAAATAACTGTTGTAGGCTGTGGGTTTCCCTCCTGTTTACTCCAGGTTCATCCCTCCATGAAAGAATTCAAAGTAGAGACACAAAGATGTGCAAGGAAAAAGGATTTGTGCAAAGAAAAGGAAAATTGTGGGCAAGTTCCAAAGAAAGAGAGAAGGAATAAAAATCCAAAACACAAAAGACCCTCAAAGAAGGAATAAAAACTCTCACAAAGAAAACCTTCCTCAACAAGTTTAAGCTTTGCCTTTGCACAAATCAGAGGCATAGGCTGTGATCTCTGGAGTAGAGATTAACTGACTATTCACAAGGAGGTGGAGTTTGTGGTAGGGCTTGAGTATCACCCATTGTGTGCCTTTTTCCCAGAATACCAGAAGTGCCATAGCATTAGGGGCTTAATGGAGATTGGATGGCCCCTTAGGATAATTTTTATTATAATAAGATTATAATGACCTGAAAGTTCATCACACGGACATATCATGTAGCTATATTGGATATTTCAAGCTAGCTCTGGTTCCATATTTACAGCATCAAGGAACTTGTGATTTGCAGTACATAGACAGGAGGTTGGTGTGGTGGTCACTGGGGCTTGGATGACACACACAGAAAGGGAGTTGTCATGTGAACTGATCTGGGCTGTTTTATAGGGGCTTGCTGCAGATGTCCTGACAGCTTTCAGAACCAGCCCACAGTGGGTTGCACTGGAGCTGTCGAACATTGGCCTACCAGAGCAGTCAAACCATGGTTCAGCTGAGGCTCCCAGACCTTAGCATTTTCAGCCAGTTAACACTACTTACCTTCCCACATTATTTCTCCTCCTCAGAGAATTTTGTCCCTTAATCATCACAGGAGGTTGAAGGAGGATGATCAGGCTTCTATAACTTCATGCTCTTTCTGGGCATTGTCTCTGCCTAGTCAGGGAATGAAGATTCCCAGATGACAGATCCAAAGATATCGTTTCAGGAACTAGAGGCCCGCAACCACCTATTGGACATTGCTGGAATGCCCATATTACCAAACATGGAACTGTTGAATTCTGGAAAAGAGAGATTTGACAGGAAGAGTATAATTGGACAAAAACAGCAACAAGAAGGATAGGAGCCATGGGAGAGAGCGCTTCTTACTGCCTACCGGATGGTGGGAACTGATGCGCTTGCTTTACCAAATGCATGGGACCACTTGGCTTGTTGCTAAATCCTTTTGCTTTCTTTCCATGAGCACACAGCTGTCCATTTAACCAGTATGCTTATTCCGCCTTGTCCTATCAGTAGGTGTTCTAGAGACAGTAGGGAAACCACAGAATTATGTACTTGCAGTAGAGCCTGTCTAATGGTCTGGGCTAAGTTGATCAAGGCAATAGACAGGTTCTTAAAGACTAATGAACTAAGGGAAATATCTGATCTCTTTCCTTCCCATTAATATTTTATGGGAGCAACATATAAAAAAATATGGACCAGTTTTATTTATGACAGGTAAAGACATGTAAATAAACTATCAAATGAAATCTAATTTTTTGAATAAATTACTATAATGTATAATTTTTGCTAAGAATACAAGAGTGTTCAAATTTCTAAAGCATTTAAAGAAGTAAGATAAGAACAATTGACAAAATAAATTAAACTATGAAATGTATAGTTGTGTGAAGCAATACATAATTTTGTGAGGAGAATTTTTGTATTCATATAAATATAGATGTCTATAATGTGGTAAATGTTTGCATATAATTATAAAAGAATTGAAAAAGAAATGAGGCCGGTGCCGCAGCTCACTAATAATCCTGTGGCGCTGGCACCCCGGGTTCGTCCTGGTCAGGGCGCCAGATTCTGTCCTGGTTGCTCCTTTTCCAGTCCAGCTCTCTGCTGTGGCCAGGGAGTGCAGTGGAGGATGGCCCAAGTCCTTGGGCCCTGCACCCACATGAGAGACCAGGCGAAGTACCTGGCTCCTGGCTTCGGATCTGTATGGTGCGCCGACCGCAGCGTGCCGGCCGCAGTGGCCATTGGAGGGTGAACCAACGGCAAAGGAAGACCTTTCTCTCTGTCTCTCTCTCTCACTGTCCACTCTGCCTGTCAAAAAAAAAAAAAACAAAAAAAGAAAGAAAGAAATGAAAGATATTAAATTCATACTAGTGATTACAAGGGAAATTGTAATGTATGAATGAATGTTGGAATGTCATGAGAGGCAATGGTTTTATCTCAAAGTTGTATTCTTGAAGTTTTTATTATTTTTAGTTGTTTGTTTGAAGAAAACTGTATTAATTTCATGTGACATAAAAACCTGAATACAGTTGCCACAGTAATTTAGTGACATTCATAGCTTCACAATGACAATCCCATATGTGATAATTTCTTTGGTTATACTTCGAAAGAATGTTTTAATAATGCTCTTAAAAAGCATTTTTCAAGTCATCCAAAAACATGTAGAAATGAACATAGATGAATAATTTTGTATGCAAAAATAGTATACTTTGGGTTTCATTTTTGGTTTGTTTTGTCTGCTTGGGGAAGTATTTCAACCAACAGTTACCAAGGAGAGTGAAAGATCCTGGGTAGAGGTATTCATTGATTGCTGTAGGAACACAGAATCATAAAGTTTCCTCATGCCCTGATCATGATGTAAGAATTTACTGTGTCATATACAGATTACAAGAATAAGAAAAGTCTTTGGCATTTGGGGAAATACATATTTTCATATGTGTAATATGAGCATTTGTACAAACTGAACTCTGAGACTCTCATAACTGTTCTATTAGAGATATGGTCTCTGGCAACTTGATCAAATGTAGTGACCTAAGGTTTTCCATTTATAAAATGAGACAAATACACTAATCGTTCCCCAGAGATCCTTTCATCAAAACATGTCATAATAATGACAAAAGAAAAATTGGATTGGCGAATATATTCATCTTCTGCTTTGAAGTATTTTTAATATCGAGAATGTGTATCTACTTAACTTGTAGTATGGGTATCATGTGTTTTCAATCCTTGAAAGGTGACTTTTATCTTTTCTTTCCACAGAAATTGAGAAAGAAAGTTGTGGCGATCCAGGTACACCCTTATATGGAATCAGAGAAGGCGATGGATTTTCTAATCGTGATGTTTTAAGGTTTGAATGCCAGTTTGGATTTGAATTAATTGGAGAGAAATCCATTGTTTGTCAAGAGAATAACCAGTGGTCTGCAAACATACCCATCTGTATCTGTGAGTACCACATGCTTTTCTTCCAGAAAGCATATGCTACCATGTCCTTGTATATAATTACTTTTATAATTAATTGCAAAGAGTTATAACCATGTAATTAATTTTGGAGGAGTAGCACTTTGTGATACTATCTTTAACAAGTGTTCTTATGCCAAATTATAAATTTCAATACAGATTTAAATAAAGTTTCCATAGTTCACTTGCTAATTGCAAAATATATATTATGTGTATTCTTATAACACTTTATTAGGTGGCATTTTATACTTTATGGATAGGATGCTTCTTATGGAAATTATATATTTGAGCTAATTCTAATAGAAATATTTATCTTAGTAAGATAGTATATGCTTATTTGCATTCATAAACTTAAAATATTTAAAGCTTATATTCTATGTATAATGCATTAACTTACTTTTGCTATGCTCACACTAATGCATAAAATGCCTTTTATTTATATTGCACTGAGTAAAAGTCATTAGTGCATATGATATACAATATGTTCGAATTAAAAGAATATATTTTTCCAAGTATATTAAGACATTCCAGTTTAATTACAACAAAAATATAATTTGTATTACCTAATTGATGCACTTTTAGGTTCAGTTAGATACTATTTTCATTACATTACAGCAAAGTGTGTAGTTTGGAACATGGCAGTAATTTCCCCAGTTATAATATATATTATGTTTACTCTTCAGGAAGTCTTAGAGAGAAAGAATGCACACACACTCTTAGTAGAATCCTTTTTGTTTAGGGACAGTTCTCATTCCTAATCAAGATTACCTTATGATGTTCTTGTTGTAAGAGAAGAAAATATCGGGATATTCTGATTTACTTTTGTTTGCATCATCTAAAGCTTAGTAATTCTTCAAAAGACTTTAATTGAAAATCTTTAATTCTAGGTGTTCTTCCAGAAAGATAATGGTGGCTTAATATTAGATAATTTATGTAATGTATCACATCAAAAATATATTAAAAGCATCTTAGTAGATGGTAAAATGGATGTAATAACATTATTTATTATTGCTGTCTACTTTTTTTTATGTATTTAAATGCAGAGTTACAGAGAAAGAGGGAGAGACAGAGAGAGTTAGAGAGATCTTCCATCTGCTGGTTCACTCCCCAAATGGCTGCAGCAGCAAGGGCTGTGCCAGGCTGAAGCCAGAAGCTCATAGCTTCTTCAGGGTCTCCCATATAAGTGCAAGGGCCCAGGTACTGGGACCATCTTCCATTGCTTTCCCAGGCACGTTAGCAGGGAGCTAGATTGGAAGTGGAGCAGCCAGCATTGCATGTGGAGGCTTACAATGCTAAGCCATAATGCTGGCTTGTACTGCTTTCTAATTTTTTAATTCTTGAAAATCTACAGACTGTTTTTACTAGTTTAAAAATAATTCCTGGCTGGTGCTATGGCATAGTAGGCTAAACCTCTGCCTGTGACAATGACATCCCATATAGGTGTGCCGGTTCATGTCCCAACTGCTCCTCTTCTGATCCAGCTCTGTTAATGCACTGGGAAAGCAGTAGAAAATGGCCCACATGCTTGGGCCCCTGTACCCACATGGGAGACCTGCAAGAAGCTCCTGGCTTCAGATCAGGACATCTGGGGAGTGAACCAGCAGGTGGAAGACCTTTCTGTCTGTCTCTCCTTCTCTTTGTCTATAACTCAATCTCTCAAAAAAAAAAAAAAATCTTAAAAAGAAAATTTCAGCATCTTGATATATGATAAAATGGAATCTCTTAATAATGTTCTTATATAGTACCATTAGCTTATTTGAAAATGTATTTGAAAGAAAATCTTTTTAAAAGAATACTAAAATATGTAGAAATAATTATGTAAGACCTAACAAATCATAGGAAGAAAATTATAAAACATAGCAACAAAATTTTGTACCAAAAAAGAGATAAGTGCTATATTCCTGAATGAGAACATATATTTAATATGTGAATTTTAAAAAATTATTTACCACTTTAATCAAAACCCTAAAATACTATTTTGGGTGATTGATCAAATGTATTGACATACAGTTAGGTAAAAGTAAATAAAAATATAGGTATGATAATTTTGTAAAAACAAAGTGCTTATATGAATTCTAAAGTATACTATTAATTAGAAAATTAGTGTGATACTAAAAAGGTATAAAACTGAGTCAGAGTGTTACATAGAAACTGCATTTGAAATATTATGCATTTAAATTACGAAGTAAACATCTGCCAATCTTTCTGATAAGGACAGTTAGACTGATGACTTTAGTCAGCTTTTGCCCCAAAAGGGAATGATTAAATCAAGAGCTGGCACACTGAACTGATGGGCTAAATCCAATTGGTTGTCTGGATTTGTAAGTAAAGTTTCATTGAAACAAAAAGTATGTATTTCCATTTACCAATCATCCAAACTGTCTTTCATCTATAATAAGTTAGAAGCTACAAAAGAGACTAAATGATTTGCAAAGGCAGAATATTTGTGTGTTAACAGAAAAGTTTTTCTGACTGCTAATTTAAACCAAGGGTTACAGAATCTAATGATTCCAGGTTGCAGGCAGGCAGAATAATGAAGAAGGAACCAAAGTGTATATGTGTATGTGTCTGTGTGCATCTATTTTGGAGAGTGATGGGGTTATTGGGGTGATCTTTCAATAGAGGCTATACTTCCTATTTTCCCCCTCAGATGTTAAATATAATGATTTTAAAATGTGAATTCAAATTTTTTTGTGTTACAGGAGAGAAACTAATGAAACCAAACTGATCTGCAATCTGATTTGAGCCCAGTGATCATCAGTTTGCAAAAGCAAGCAAACAAACAAGCCCCTAAACCCATACGTTTAACATATAAAATATTACAACTAAAACTGGGGCCAACTTTGTGGTGCATTACTTAAGCCACCACATCACCTATGAGTGCCAGTTGCAGTCAGTTATAGCTGCTCCACTTCCGATCCAGCTACATGTTAAGGTGCCTGGGAAGATAGCAGGAGATGGCCCAAATCTTTGGGTCCCTGCCACCCACATAAAAGACCCAGATGAAGCTCAGGTTCCTGGCTTTGGCTTAGCCCAGCCTTGGCTGTTGCAGCCATCTTGAGAGTAAACTAGAAGATGGAAAATCTCTGTGTGTGTGTGTGTGTGTGTGTCCCTTACTCTCTTTTTCTCTATAACTCTGCTTTTGAAATAAATATTTTTTTAAAGAAAGCTAAAACTGTAGAGACTGGCACAGTGGCGCAGTAGGTTAATCTGTTGTGGTCAATTGGGGAGCGAACCAGTTGACCTCTCTTTTTCTCTGCCTCTCCTTCTCTCTCTATGTAACTCTGACTTTTTAAGTAAATAAATAAATCTTTTAAAAAATGTATCCTAATGAAATAATTAACAAAAACAACAAGACTGTCTTCAAAAAGATGGTAAATTTTGTTAGAGTTACAGAGAGAGAAAGAGAGAGAGGGAGAGAGAGATCTCTTTCTTCAGCTGGTTCACTCCCCAAGTGGCTCCAACATCTAAAGGTTGGGCAGGCTAAATCCAGGAGCCAGAAGCTAAAAGTGTCTTCCAGGCCTCCCACTTGGGTGGCAGGTGCCCAAACACTTAGGCCATCTTCCGCTTCTTTTCCCAGGCCATTAACAGGGGCCTGGATTGGAAGTCAGCAGCCAAGACATGAACTAGTACCCGCATTGGACCCACTATGCCACAGTGCTGTCCCCTTAAACATAAAATTCTAATTGCCAATAAATATATTTTGAGTAGATTGATTTTATATCCATTCAAGTGAATGGAGTGAGTGATTTAAAGTATGCTTAATGACTTGAAGAATTCACATTAAAAACACTGCAAGAAAATATACCAATATTTTAATTTTGATGTGATAGATTATTTTGTTTTCTTATCTTTACTGTATTCAACACTTTTTAACAGTTATAAATTAACCTTTAAATCAGTTATTTTAAAAGTTAAGAAAATGGAGGAGAGAGGAAGACTTCCTTTTAGTGTGGTATAACCTCTCATTGATCTGTTTTTCCAATATTAGTCACAGTCATGGCTAGTATAACACTTAATTCATCTCTTTCTTTGTGTTATAAACTATCAGGGCATCTTAAAGCCACAGCAGGAATGAAATTCACCTAATCACCACTTCTGAGCTGCAGAATCCTAGTTCTTTTAATATATTTATATTGCAAATATTTTTCTCTTCAATCACTTCACAAGACGTATTGCTTCCTATGAGATTGTCTACTCATTTCCTCAGTATGTGTTTGCATAGCACTGTAACACAAATTGGACAAATGTCAAAAGTGGTTGTTTCTATACCCCAATTATCCTTTTCTTTATATTTATGCATATAGTCTTAAATTCACCGAATATACAAGTTACCTTTTCTAGTATGTAAAAATGGTGAATGATCTGTTTCATGTGATAATTTACATTGTCTAATATTATCAAACTGCTAATTATCATAATTAATATTTTGAATATTTATTATATTTTATAATTTTCCTGTTTTGCCAGTTCCTTGTCTCTCTAACTTTACTGCACCAATGGGAACAGTCCTTTCTCCTGATTATCCAGAAGGGTATGGAAATAATTTAAATTGCATTTGGACTATAATCTCTGATCCTGGGAGCCGAATACACCTTTCTTTCAATGACTTTGATCTGGAGTCCCAGTTTGATTTTCTTGCTGTTAAAGATGGTGACTCTCCAGACTCCCCCATCCTTGGAACTTTTACTGGAGCTGAGGTTCCTTCCCATCTTACAAGTAATAGTCATGTTCTGAGATTGGAGTTTCAAGCTGACCACTCAATGTCGGGACGTGGCTTTAACATCACTTATAACAGTAAGTTTTGTTTTTTTACTCTATTTAACAAATTTCTACAAATTAGAGCTGGAAAAGGATCATGCAAAGCAGTTCTCTTGTTTTACAAATAAGAAAACTTAAGTGAATATAGGCCTGGTTGTGCCAAAGATAGTCATTTAGTGCTTGATTTCCAACCATATTTTTCTCCCTATAGAGTCATTTTTCATTGTTTGTGAGCGGCCTGATATTTAGGAAATGTGCTTTAAATGTCACTATGATATCAGCCAATAGATTAGCTTATTCTAGGAAATGGGTAGCGTAAACTCAAACCTGCAATATGGGATATAATTTACTTGGTTATTTTTATATGCAAATTTAAAAGGAAAATGAATCTTTCCTTCAAGATATTACTAACCAGTAGGACTTTAAACAAATAATAGCTAGAGCTCAGAGTTATAATTCCAAGGTAAAATTTACAAGTCTGCACAAGCATCACAGAGTAGGAAGTCAATAACTGTGGCTCAGTGGACCCCGGGGCTGACTTACCAGAACCACTAGTGTGAGGTTAAAAAGAAACAAAAACAAACTGGTGAACAAAAAATACTTCAGTGATTAATATACAGCTCTGAAATCAAACTATACAACTTCAAATAATGACTTTGCTACCTTTTTAAGTTTCATAAGTGAGCCGCAATGTAAACGTCAGTAAAGGCCCTTTGGTTGTTTAAAGAAGTATATTAGGTGATGCATGTAAATAATCTAGCACAGAGAACACGGTACCTGGTAAATGCTCAATTATTACTAGCTGTTGTCATTTAGCTGATTTTTGACCTGTTGTATTTATCATATTTTTTCTATGTTTGAGGTGTCCTCTTTAAAAAAAAAAAAACTATTTTCCATCAGCTAGGCTCTTCTTTTTTTTGCAGTTTATAGAATTAATATTTTATGTGGAAAAATGCTTAGAGTTATAGTAGAAAGATGAATCACTTAAATGAGCAAAAATCTTACTAGGTTAACACACTTATAAAGGAATGCTTCTGTTTGCAAATGTTTTAACTGAAGCCATAGAATAATAGTGATTTTATTGCTTTCTTTTGAAGCTTTCACACTGTCAGATATTTACCAACCAATTGAGTTAATATTCAAGTGTTACATAACCATAGGATTGTTTTCAGATATTCTTGTTGCCCTTTAAAAAGAATTTCACCAATAGCCTGCTGCCCTTGCCTATTCAGTGCTGAGCTTTGGCAGTTAGTAACAAAAGGCTCCTCTTGTCTTCAAGGTGACGCTAGTGCTGGATACAATCACTAATAAGTTGTTACTGGATAATTGCACATCATTAAAGTTAAATTAGCCGTGATACGTGCAAGAGACACATGCAGTATAAAATAGCTGTTTTATCTGGCAATGCTTAAAAATTTTTACATATATTTATAAAGACAGATACATATATGCATGCATAATTTTCATCTTGTCTTAAATGCATAATACTTTTATTTTTAATGTTTATGATACTTTTCAAGGTATTATATGGATAAACCTATGTTTTTGGTCCCATTTCTACTGTAAATAATTTTATTGATCATATGCAAATTCTTATATTTAATGCTTACTACTGAGATTCTTTTTTAAAAT
Source organism: Oryctolagus cuniculus (assembly GCF_051225735.1). Taxonomy (NCBI): domain Eukaryota; kingdom Metazoa; phylum Chordata; class Mammalia; order Lagomorpha; family Leporidae; genus Oryctolagus; species Oryctolagus cuniculus. The sequence continues at coordinate 138,632,523 of NC_142872.1, read as the reverse complement.
AGTTGGGGCACTACATATTATAGCAAACAGGCTTAATTAAAATTGAGTTTTAAAAATTAGAAGTTAAAATAGGCCTGCGCTGCGGCTCACTAGGCTAATCCTCCGCCTTGTGGCACCGGCACACCAGGTTCTAGTCCCGGTCGGGGCGCCGGATTCTGTCCCAGTTGCCCCTCTTCCAGGCCAGCTCTCTCTGTGGCCAGGGAGTGCAGTGGAGGATGGCCCAAGTGCTTGGGCCCTGCACCCCATGGGAGACCAGGATAAGTACCTGGCTCCTGCCATCAGATCAGCTCAGTGCGCCAGCAGCGGTGGCCATTGGAGGGTGAACCAACAGCAAAGGAAGACCTTTCTCTCTGTCTCTCTCTCTCTCTCACTGTCCACTCTGCCTGTCAAAAAAAAAAAAAAAAAAAGAAGTTAAAACAATGATTAGAAAAAATGTAGCTACAAAACATTTTGTATACTTTAGATTTACCTTAATATCCTTTTGTGTTGTTTAATAAAAATGATGATAGATAATAAAATTATACAATTTATGAACAGCATTAAGATAATTAGTGAGAAAATTTAAAATAACCTTCATGCACTCAATAAGAATAAATATATGAAATCATAAACACTTCATAAAATATAGTTATACATTTACTTTTGTTACTTTTATTTGTATTATTTTAAATTAAAATTTTATAGCACACAATTTGGTCTGCCAGATAGGTAAAGAGAAAATGTGAACGGCTCATATAATCCCTAATCTATGAACAATTCACATAAGCAAAATTATCACACTTCTGATATTTACTGTATCTAAATTAGTTATACAAAGGGAAGAAACAAATTAAAATAAGATACTATACCTGAGTTTAAGAACTGAACTTTCTCCTAAGAAACACGAAACATATAACCTAAGATAAAATCAACTGTTGAGAAAAAATGAAAAGATAAATCAAGTAAAACATTACAGTTTTATTCTCACAATGAGTCTGTGTCTCCATTTGCAACAGAATGAATCACAAAAATAGTTTCCAATGAAATCTGCCATTGGACTGTAGGCAATATACTTTGTATTCATAGTTATTGACATTCTGACCAATGACATTATTTTCCAACTTATACTGGAAATGTTGGAATTGGTTTAGTCTAATAATCTCTAGAAATAACTAGAAACAACTCTAATTTGAAATGTTTTAATCTTAGGTTATAATTTATATTTTAAAAGAGTCACACCTATTCCACATCACAGGCAAACAGATCTGTTTAGAGAAGAGCCTGCAAATTTAAATAAAGTTCTAAAATGCTTTTCTAGAAATAAGTAGAAAAATCTTTAAAATTCACTTTTTTCTCACTTAAAAATAGGCAACGGTCTTCTCACTCATGCTGATGCATTGTGTTTTTCTTTGTTTTTCATTCTAAAGCTTTTGGACATAATGAGTGCCCTGATCCAGGAATACCAATCAATGCACGACGTTTTGGGGACAACTTCCAATTAGGAAGTTCAATTTCAGTTATTTGTGAAGAAGGATTTATTAAAACCCAGGGAACAGAAACAATTACTTGTATTCTTATGGATGGAAAAGTAATGTGGAGTGGACCAATTCCAAGATGTGGAGGTAGGTGCAATAAGGAGTAAAAAATATAACCACTAGAAATAATAACAGGAAATACATTATTGTACCAGGACTGTTGCAATCTTTAGCTTAAAATATTTCTTAGTAAGAAACATTAAACAAATATGTTAAACAAATTACATTTGCAATTTCCCATGTCAGAAGTTGTTTTTAGAAATTTTATATAAGCTCTCTTTTAGTACATTAATAAAGGGGTGCAAGTATAAAATCTCTAGTATACTTCATAGTCATATAACTGTGGTTAATTGAAGTTACAGTTTAAAAAGAGAAATTTTTTAGTTTCCATTTACATGTTTTAGTATTTTAACAATTATGGTATGTGCTTATTTCCCTTTAAAAATTAGTAAGCAATGATTAATTCTACACTTGATCTTAGCCAAAAGGCTGAAAAATGATAATTAATTCTAATAAATAAATGAATTTATGCCACAATATCCATATATTTAAATGATTATTGTAAGCAGAGTTTGCTAAATTTTTCCAATTTTTATTTTCCCAGTGAAATATAGTAAAGAAAGTTTAGGGCCATATGTAATTACATATATATATAATATATTATTTGGAATATATATTTATTTATATATACAAACTCATAAAGTTCTGATTTATGTTGGTAGAGAAAGAATAATTTCTTAATGAAAAACAAAATATATCAGCTATATTTTGTATCAATTCAGAATCAAAGAAGTTATGTGTGTATGTGTATGTGTGTGGGTATGTGTTGCTTTATTTAGCCTTGCCACCATAGAAAATAACATTCCATATTCTAATTCTCTCCTTCCACTCTAGTATCTTAAAGATACACATCTACTTTATTGAAATGATATATATGAACTTATACTAAGAAGTAGATAAACAAGAATTATAAAGCACCCTTGAATAGATCCCTATATAAATAACTACGTGATCATGTTAAAAATAATTTCTTCTCTTTCTTGATTTTTCAGTTTTTCTTACCTGTGCTCAAACTGACAATAGAAACTTGCTTCCTTAATTTCTATCTGATGAATTATGTATGTTTAATATATAGTTTTCCAAAGTATGGCAGACTTGATTGAAATGTAAACATTACTGATAAATTATTGATTGGAAATTTTTATGATTTCTCATGAAGAAGTAATCCCAGACTGCATATAATTGGGTTTTCTTAGAAATTCTTTCAAGTAACACCTCTCTCCTCTCTCAGCTCCTTTTTTTTTTCTCATTTGTAATATCAGAACATATAGCCAGATGACTTTGTTCTTTTGCAGGTCAAATATTATGGGTTTTATAGGAGATGCTGTAACAATAATTGTGATTATGATATTATTTAAAAGCTGTAATGGAGTTGCATAAAAAAGAACTAAAATAGAAAGAGAAAAATGGAAAGTAATGTTCAATTCTGCCATAAGTTACCCTTGGGCCTATTCCTTCTTTTGTTATACATATTTCCAGACTGAGATTGTGCAACCTGTTAGGAAAGCCTACTTTAGTATTTGAAGAACACAAAAGCAATGGGGCAAAAGTTTGTTTCAGCCAGAAGAAATTGCACTTCAATGTGAGACAAATGGAAGGAGAGAAGCATGAGCCTGATGAATCACTAGAGGGTTCCAGAGCATGACATGCTTTGTAAATAATACCATATAGTTTGAAAGCTGTGCTATGACTAGCAGGGGAACCAGCTCAGCTGGGAATTGACATGATTTGTGCCTTCCCTACTCTGGAAGTATTTTCAGTCCCAGTGGACAGACACAGAGATTATCGCTGGGTATTTGTTGGATCTTAGTCATGGAGTAACCCTGACTAAGTTTGGTCTGAGTTCTCATCTTCAAGACAGAAGGATTTCAAGACTTAAAAAAGAAAAAGAAAAAGAAGTGAGCAGAGAAGCAAGATTTGCTTACAAAACATAACAAAAAAACTACACACTAAGAATGAATATGAGGCCAGTGCCGCAGCTCACTAGGCTAATCCTCCGCCTGGGGCGCCAGCACCCTGGGTTCTAGTCCCGGTCGGGGTGCCGGATTCTGTCCCAGATGCTCCTCTTCCAGTACAGCTTTCTGCTGTGGCCCAGGAAGGCAGTGGAGGATGGCCCAAGTGCTTGGGCCCAGTACCCGCAAGGGAGACCAGGAGGAAGCACCGGGCTCCTGACTTCGGATCAGCGCAGCGCTCTGGCCATAGCAGCCATCTGGGGGGCGAACCAAGTGAAAAAGGAAGACCTTTCTCTCTGTCTCTCTCTCTCTCTCTCTCTCTCTCTCTCTCACTAACTCTGCCTGTCAAAAAAAAAAAAAAAGTGAATATGTACAAACTAACAGAAGATGTTGCAATCAACAATGTTCTAGACTGTCCTTTTAAGTATCTTGGAAGCATAGGGGCTGATTTTTGGATGGGGCTTAATTGAATATTCAAAGTAGGCTGAGTTTAGAGTGAGGCTTGAGTGATGCACATTTCCATATCCTTTTTTGGAAATTTTTGAAATATAATACTGGCAGGTGCATGATGGAATTCAGAGTGCTGGCCGTGGTAATTTTATTGTAATACAATGATAATGACATGTTCATGGTGTGGATGCAGCTTGAAGCCATATTGGATATTTGTGAAACAGGGAGGTTAAAGCGGCAGGAGCTGGGGTTGTCTCATGAATCTGGCAAAACTGTCATGGGGAAGGCTTACCTAGCTCCTCTCTGTTATTGCTCCTTCCTTGCCTACATAATTATGTCCTTGCTTGCCAAAGGAAGTCTTGGTCTTAGAGTTGCATGGCGGATAACTACATGTAAATTTAAGAAAAGTTTGGTATGAACAAAGAATTTTATGAATCACTGCTTAATTTGAAAGAACAATTTCTTTTTTAACTTTTATTTAATAAATATAAATTTCCAAAGTACACCTTTTGGATTACAGTGGCTTTTCCCCCCGTAACCTCCCTCCCACCCTCAACCATCCCATCTTCCACTCTCTCTCCCATCCCATTCACATCAAGATTCATTTTCAATTATCTTTGTATACAGAAGATCAATTTAGTATATACTAAATAAAGATTTCAATAGTGTGCACCTACACAGAAACACAAAGTATAAAGTACTGTTTGAGTACTAGTTATACCGTTAATTCACATAGTACAACACATTAAGGACAGAGATCCTACATGGGGAGTAAGTTTGATTTCTTAAAATCTAATTAGGATTCACATTGATTTCCTTTCATTTTGTCTCAAATCCACTTACGTACTAACAAAACAAGTCTGAGACTAGCTGTGCAATGCCTATTATTATTTTTCCTTTTTTTTTTTTTTTATCTTCTCCCTGCCCTCTCTCCCACCATGGTTCCTCAAGCTGCTGCCACAGCCACTCCCATTTTGACAGAAAATTATGATTGGGAACCCTTCCTGCCTGTCTCATATGTTCTATGGGCACTGTGTCTTAACAGAAGCATTTTGCTTATTTTAAATAATTTTAATATTTAATAAGGTGAACAAATTTCATATATTTCATATATGCAGGTTTAGGATCATAGTGATACTTCCCATCCTACCCTCCCTCTCATGCTCATATCCTTCCTTTTCCTTCCTTCCTTATTCTTTCTTTTAATTTCTACAATGAAATACTTTCAGTTTATTTCATAGTCATAAGGTTAACCCTCCACTAAGTGAAGAATTCAAAATAGTAAGAAGAAAAAAAAGGTAAAACACTGTTCCTCAGCAGTAGAGACAAGGGATGTAAACAGTAATCAAATCTCAGAATGTCAGTTTCACTCGTATATATTACTGATTTCAATCTCCATCTTGGCTATTAGACTGTTTAGGTTTCTATGGTCTTCTTAACTCAATTTATGTAGGTTTATGTTTCCAGGAATCTATCTACTTCTAGATTTTCCAATTTGTTGGATTATAACTGTTTGTAGTAATTCCTGTTGATTCTTTTTATTTCTGTTGTATTTGTTGTTACATCTTCTTTTTTCATCTCTCATTTTATTTATTTGGATCTTCTCTCTCTCTCTTTTTAGAATTTTGGTTAGCTGGGCCAATGGTGTATCAATTTGTATTTTTCCCCCAAAACTAGCTCTTCATTTCACTGATCTTTTGTATTTTTGTTTCAATTTTGATTATTTCTTCTCTGATTTTAATTATTTCCTCCTACTATACTTGTGTTTGCTTAGTTGTTATTTTTCTAGTTCCTTGAGATGCATTGACAGATTATTTGTTTGATGTCTTACTAATTTCTCTTTTTTAAAGATTTGTTTATTTATTTGAAAGGTAGAAAGCTACAGAGAGACAGAGGCAGAGAGAGAAAGAGAGAAAGAGAGAGAGAAAGTCCTTCATCCACTGGTTCATTCCAAAAATGGCTGGAATACCAGAACTGGGCCGATCTGGTGCCAGAAGCCACAAGTTTCTTCTAGTTCTCCCATGTGAGCACAAGGGCCCAAGGACCTGGGCCATCATCCATCGCCTTCCAAGGCCGTAACAGAGAGCTGGATCAGAAGTGGAGCAGCCAGGACTTGAACTGGCACCCACATGGGATGCTGGCACTGCAGGCGGCAGCATCAGCCACTAAGCTACAGTGCTGGCCCCTCCAATTTCTTGATGTAGGAACTAATTGCTATAAAATTCACTCTTAATGCTGCATCAGCTGTATTTCACTGCTTTGCTATGTTGTATTATAATCTTCATTTGTTTCCAGGAATTTTCTGATTTCTCTTTTGATTTATTTTATGACCCACTGTTCATTTGAGAGCATGTTCAGTTTCCATGTTTGCATATTTTCTAGATATTCTTAAGTTATTAATTTCCAGCTTAATTCCATTGTGGTCAGAAAAGATAGATGGTAAGATTTTTATTTTTTTGGATTTACTGAAACTTGCTGTATGGCCTAGCTTATGATGTATGCTAGACAAAGTTCCAAGCACTGATGAAAAGAATGTGTGTTCTTCAAATGTGGAACGAAATGTCCTGTTGATATCAGTAAGGTCCATTTGGTCCATAGTATAGATTAGCTCTGTTTTTTTTTTTTATTGATTTTCTGTCTAGTTTATTTGTCGACTGATGACAGAGGGGTGCTTAAGTCCTCCATTACTAATGTATTAGTGTCAATTTCTTCCAAAAGATCAATTAATATTTGTTTTAAATCCTCCCTGGGATTGGGTGCATATAAATTTACTGTAGTCACATTTTTCTGCTTAATTTATCCCTTAATCATTACAGAGTACCCTTCCTTGTCTCTTTTAACACTTTTTGTATAGTTTATTTTGGCTACACCTGTCCTTTTTTGCTTTCCATTAGCATGGAATATCTTTTTACATCCTTTCACTTTCAGTCTTCCTGTATCTTTGTTGGTGAGGTATGTTTCTTGTAGACAGCAAATAGATGGGTCTTATTTTATAATCTATTCAGCCAGTCTGTATTTTTTTTTGTAAAAAAGGTTTATTTGTTTGAAATACAGAGTTACAAAGAGAGAGTGAAAGAGAGAGAGAGAATCTTCAATGCACTGGTTTGCTCCCTAAATCGCTGCAATCGTCAGGGCTAGGCCAGGAAAAACCAGGACACAGGAGCCTCTTACAGGTCTCCTATGTGGATGCAGGGGCCCAAGTTCTTGGGTCAACTCTCCTGTCTACCCAGGAGCATGAACAGGGAGCAGTCAGGTCCCATATGGGATTTTGGCATCACAAGTGGCACTTCTACCCACTACGTCACAATGCTTGCTCCAGTTTATAACACTTATCTGGATAATTTAGGCCATTTACATTCAAGGATATTAATGATTAAGCAATAATTTGATCCTACCATTTTTCCATAAATATTCCTATTGTTTGCTTTGGATTTCCTTTGTATTTTTACTAGGAGATATTTTCTGCCCTCACATTCTTTCATAATTATGACTGTTGCTCTCTGTTTCTTTTTTTAATACTTTATTTATTTGAGATGTAGAGTTACAGACAGTGAGAGGGAAAGACAGAGAGAAAGGTCTTCCTTCCATTGGTTCACTCCCCTTATGGCCGCAACAGCTGGAGCTGCTAATGCTTCAGCCAGGAGCCAGGAGCCTCCTCTGGGTCTCCCACTCGGGTGCAGGGGCCCAGGCACTTGGGCCATCCTCGACTGCCTTCCTGGGCCACAGCAGAGAGCTGGACTGGAAGAGGAGCAGCCAGGACTAGAACTAGTGCCCATATGGAATGCCAGTGCAGCAGGCAGAGAATTAACCCACTGTGCCATGGCGCTGGCCCCTCTCTGTTTCTTTTTTTTTTTTTTTTATACTTTTTTTTTTTTTTTTTTTTTTTTTTTTTGACAGGCAGAGTGGACAGTGAGAGAGAGACAGAGAGAGAAAGGTCTTCCTTTGCCGTTGGTTCACCCTCCAATGGCCGCCGCGGCCGGCGCGCTGCGGCCGGCGCACCGCGCTGATCCGATGGCAGGAGCCAGGAGCCAGGTGCTTTTCCTGGTCTCCCATGGGGTGCAGGGCCCAAGCACCTGGGCCATCCTCCACTGCACTCCCTGGCCACAGCAGAGGGCTGGCCTGGAAGAGGGGCAACCGGGACAGAATCCGGCGCCCCGACCGGGACTAGAACCCGGTGTGCCGGCGCCGCTAGGCGGAGGATTAGCCTAGTGAGCCGCGGCGCCGGCCCCCTCTCTGTTTCTTTATGGTAGGCTGGACAAGTGTGACAAAGTCTTTCAATTTATGTTTGTTTTTAAATGTCTTTATTTCACCTTCATTTATAAATGAGAATTTGCTGGGTATGCTATTCTTGGTTGACAGCTTCTTTCTTTTTGGACTTGAACTATGACTCTCCATTCTCTCCTAGTCTTTAGGGTTTCTGATGAGAAATCAGCTGTTAGTCTAATTGAGAAATCTCTGGAGGTATTCTGGCATTTCCCTCATGCACATTTTAGATTCTTTTCTTTATGTTTGACTGTTGAAAGCTTGACCATAATATGTCATAGTAAAGATATTTTGTAATTTTGTCTATTAGGAGTCTTATGTGCTTCCTGTACTTGGGTGTTCCATTCTTTCTCCAAATTAGAGTTTTCTGTTATTATTTCACTGAATAGGCTTTTTAATCCATTCTGTCTTTACATGTCTTCTGGAAATCCTAAGACATGTATGTTTGGTCATTTCATAGTATCCCATAAATCTCCAACACTATTTGGAGTTTTTCTATTTTATTCTTTTATTTGTCTTTTTACAGGAATTTGTCTTCTATCTCAGATATTCTTTCTTTTGCCTTGCTTCACCAAACCTGTTGCTAAGTCTTTCCACTGTATTTTCAATTTGACAGGTTCAAGTCTTCATTTCTGATATTTCAGTTTGATTTCAATATCTATTTCTCCTGGAAAACTTTTTCACCCATGTTATGTATGGATTTCTTTATCTCATTTTGTTTCTGTGTTTCTGAGTAATCTTATGATCATTCTTGTGAATTCATTTTCAGCCATTTTATCAAGCTCTTGTTTTTCACATTCTGGTATTGAAGTGTTACGTTCATTTTGATGAGTCATGTTGTATTACTTGTTGTTTCTGGTATTTCTGCATTTCTTTAGGCATTTGCTTTGCCTCTATGACTTAGTGGAGTGTCTGCTCCTTCAGTGGATATCCAGAGTTGTGTGCTAAGTGGGGCCACAGAGCTCTGATCCGTGCTCAAGAATGGGGTGAGAATCCAGGCTGACACCTAAGTTGGGCATGGTGGATCTCCTCTGTTGAAAGCAGGGAAGAAGGTATAGTTATGCCGGTTGGTGTAGTCACAACCTTTCCTCCTCTCTTCCAAGATGATCAATGTCTGGGGTTAGCCCACGGTGGGCACATCCCCCACCCATCCAGGTGCATGCACCGCACAAAGAATCTGTGCGGTCCTCAATGGGAGCACAGAACCTTCTGCAATGACCCACCCCAGGCAGTCAGGGAGCTCTGAGCCTGTGAAACCAGACCCAGTGATTGCACAAAGACCCAGATATACCCCATGCCCTATTGTACAGTCAAAGAATTCCCACAGTTATAGCCTGCAAGGCTCCCACAGTCACAGGGTGCAGGGGCTCCACTCTCAGCCCTGCAAGCCTTCTCCATCTACAGAAACAGCAAATATGTTCCCAGAGCCAGCTGCTTGTGGGTGCTCTGCTTTGGAAATTTGAGCCCCAGACCTGTTACAGAATGAGGAGAGGGGAGCACCTCACAGTCCTAAGTGTGTGTCCAGCCTCTGCCAACTCTCCAAGCCAGACTCAAAGTCAGTGAGGAATTCATATCATTCCCTCTGGTAAAATCCCCTGGTGGTGAGTGAGCAAGAGCCACTGCAGCCTCTACTGTCATCAAGATGGTGCCTTCTAACTGGTTGCCAGTTTTTTGGGGCATGGGTGGAAAGAATCATGCTTTTCCTTTACTGGCTTAGGTGGATATCCTGCCCCCTAATATAGCTCCAGGCCAGACTCAAAGTCAGTTGGTCTGCAAGGTTCTCCCAAGCAATATCACCAATGCCATGGGCTGTCGCAGCCTGCCCTCATCTCGCTATCAGAAGCTGGCATCTCCTCCAGCCCCCAGCTGTGAGAGTCTTGGGTGGTGTCCCCACTTGCTGCTGTATGTCCATACTTTCCATGCTGCTCCAGAGTCCCTCTTCTTTCTGTAGAATTTTCAGTGCAACCTTCTCTCCAACTCTTTCCTGGAAATTCACTTCCTTTGTTTTTCTTCTGCTATGTTCCCTGTTCAAAATCAGCACATCTTTTCCCTATGAAGCCATCCTGGAATCTCTTTGCTTGTTATTTGTTACAGTTCATCTTCTGGGGTATTGCCACCATCTCTAACATATCCTTAACTTTTAGCCTTTAAACTTTTTTTTATTTCTTATGTGCTAAATGTATAGAAGAAATTTCCAAATGTACATGTTTATATGGCTGATCAATACAACCAACTTTGTATTTTCTCTTTACACAGAACATGTCCAGTGCACTGTTAAAATTATTTTTACCTATGGATAGCTCTGTGTTAAAATTGGAATTAGGAAGTTACTTATTTTAATCAGAACTCATAGAAAAGGGAAGTCAGCATAAATTTTTTTGGTTGGAAAAACTTTGGGTGTCAATCCACTTCAAGTTTGTCACCATCTCTGCTCCCAAACTTCTTTCTAAACATAATTCTTTCTAAATTATTCCTAAACATAATTGATTAGGCATATTGGTAAATCAGTGATCCACCCAGATCAACTATTCCTCAACTCTAAACCAGTGAAAATATTTACAAAAGATGAAAGTAAACTATGCTAGTCCTTGAATGAAGATTGTCACACCAAAGGGGGACATGATGTCACAATGTATTAGAGTTCTGTGATACAACTACGAATGTAAATTCATTTCAGATCTCTTAAATATAACTGTTGAGCAGAAATGGGATATACATTTAATGTACTATCCTAAAGTTCAACATTGGTGCCTTAAGCAAAGATAGATTCAGGCTTTCTGGAAATTTAAACCTTTCTCTCAAGAATGGGTTGATCCAGTGTCATCATTAGGAAAAATTAGTAGCTGTCTTTAAACATCCCACTTTCAGTCCCACTAAGGAAAAACAAAATACATTAATTGGCATCATCATTGGAATTCCTTCTCTCTGTACTCTGATCCTGCCTTTTTTTTTTTTTTTTTTTTCTTAGTACTACCAGAGTTCTATCTCAGGTTCCCTAGGGGCATTGCAGGCTAATCTGATCACATACCTCAAAGTTCCCAGTGCCACCCAAAGTACTAGGAAATTTGGAAAACATGGCAAAATGCATAATAAAATTGAATTTAGATTTTATTTATTCATTTAAGTTTGTGCCTTTGTATCTTCAGAAATAAGTAAGATTTGACAGTTATCCACTGAATTATTTTTCTTAAGGGTTCAGTGGGCCACCAGATAAACTTTACTATACCAAGTACAACAAACTGAGTTATTCCTGCTCCTCAATAATAGATGGCAGTATTGAAGAATCTCAACCTAAAGATAGTACCTAAGGCCCAATGCAGTTGGTTAGGAATCATAACCTTAAGTGCTTATAGGAGCAAGGAAGGAAGTGAAAATTAACTGAGTGGGCTAAAAAAAAAAATGCTCACCCTCATAAGAGTGTTCTCCCACTTACAGAGACTTGGTTGCAGATAAGTGTTTATCTGCTTAACAATAACATAACAATAATAATCAATATAGCAGGATGTGACTGACAATAGTATTTTCATCAACCCATTAGTCCCATCATGGACATTAGAAAATGACATCTTTTTAGAAAGAAACAGCTTGAACTAGTGACTCCCAAGACTACTTTAATTGAAAAATGCAAAGAAACAACAAATCCTGGGCCAATGAAGTTTAGAAGACATGAATGGCCACCAGCCTGCCTCCCTCCTGTGAAAGCACTTCAGTATCTACAGAAATTGGATGTCCTTTGGATACACATAAGAACCATTTTAAGAGTAGTTATTTAATGAAGAAGTTTCTGGAGTTCCTCTTTTTTGTGTGTGAAATTATCTAACATTACTTCAGTCTAATTCTTTAGCAACTAGAATCTATCTGGAAACTCATGCCTTGAATTGCACATTTTCCCTCAAACTGAATTGTTAACCTCAGAGTACCCTCTGTACTGCCTTTTTTTTTTTTTTTTGCTTTATATGGATATCTTGTTCATGTCTTGTTACTTTTTTGCATTTGGTGCTACAGTTTTGCTAATAATTTAGCTTCTACTGAGGCTTAATGGTCTATGTTGATTTGATTTAAGCATAATCAGGAACTACCCCAAACTTATTTAGGAATAATTGATAAATAATAGTGATTTTTACTCTTATTTTCTTTGGGTTTGGTTGCAAAAGTTTTGTATAATGAAACAGAAGAAAAATTCTCACATCTTCCTAAGCCATTCCTTCTCCAATCCCTCATTCAAGATAGCTATTAGATGTAGAAGTAATCATCAATATCATTGGCCTCCTCCTCCTCATCATCATGTCTCTTCTTCTCCCACATGCTCATATACACGGGCTCTCATCTTCCACAGGCTATACTTCTCTCCCTTTCATGGTTCATATCTTTGCTCACATGTGTTTAACCCTCCGCTCCACAAATAACTCTCAAATTTACACAAGGCTCATTCTACTGTATTCTGTCCTCAGGATCCCCAGAATCAGTTGGCTCATTGCATCTTTATGATTTTCAGTTCGTGTTTTGACTCCTTGGAAGATTTATGAAGACTATTATTAATCTTCTTTTCATTACTTTAACTAAAATATCCTGGAGGAACTTCTTTAGTACCTAAAAGGCTTCTTTCACTTTACAGTTTGGAAGTTACATTTCAGGATCTGGTGGCTGCATAGTTCAATGTCAGTGGAGACTGATCATGGATGGTGCAGAGGTGGGATCATATATTGAGCTATGAAGGAGCATGAAAGAGTCTAGGCCCAACTAGAACCCAAAATATCAAGCATCTCACAAGAATTTCTCTTTAAGTCCCTGCCTCTATGACTCATGCCTTCTTACATGGGCATGTACTTTAATGTGATTGCAATGTAATACATGTACTGGACTGCTTTGCCCAGAAAGAGGCTTACATTTAGCAAAATACATTGAGAGAGTCACTTCCTAGTGGTCCTACCTCTCATATATCATCATTAGGTCATCTCTGCCCTTAATCAATGAGTCATTATCATGAAGATGTCAGAGTTTAAACAGCTGCATGAGTTTTGGGGAGACAACTCCTGCTGTACCCATAGCAAAGGCATTTTCTACCTCATTTAAGAAATTATACATTGATTTTAAAAAATGGAAGAGAGTGATAAAGTTTTTGATATCTTTTCAAGCTACTCTCTGGGATGTTTTTCTACTTTATAAATACTCACTTCTGTGTCCGCTAGTAATAAACCAGCCAATGCATCCCAAAAGAACTTAAAAGAGATACTGTGCTATGAGAATTAGGTTAAAACAAGAAAGTTCTCTTCCAGAGTTTCAAGCTGTGAGAACTAAGTCATCTGGAGTTTTCTGCTGTTACAAGCAAGACAGCTGGACATAATTTAATTTTTCTAACTGTATTGCAACCACAGAGGAAATGGTTCCTGAATTTTAAGATTTATTATTTTTGATGTCATTTTTTTGGAAAAGGCATGCTACTGAAATATACTCAGGTAGACAGAAAAATGCAAAGTGTTAGATTAAAATATAGTCATTATTTTGTTATAAAATATTAAATATAAAATCATTTTCATATTTGTTTAAAATCCTATTTCTCAGTAGTTTAAAATTTAAAATTATTTAACTCTTTATGAGAAACATAAGTTAGAAAAATATATAAATGATATATTTTATTAGATACACTTCTTGGGCTCATTTTTTTCCCTTCCTGGTTTCTCACAGGGTCTCTGAGTGAACATCCCAGAACTAGGATTTTAGTCAATTCGTCTATAAGTTTCACTCATCCTATTGCTGAGTTTTCATCCAATATTATGTAACATTCACGTGCTTATGTCACTCAAATTTACCTACCTAGTTCTTTATCCTGAAGTCCAGACTCATATATTTAACTGCTACTCAACATTTTCACTTAGATGTTTAACATGCATCTCCAACTTAACCTGTCCAAAAATGGTGCTCATCACTGTTCCCTCACCATCACTGCACGCTTACTACTGTCACAGACTTTCTCCATCATTATAATGGCAATGGCATTATCTCAGTAATGCAGGTCAAAACTCTTTCAGTCATTCCTGATTCCTTTCTTTCGATCACAACCATACAAAATTGTCAGAAAAACTTGCTAATTCTACTTTATAAATATTATATTCAAAATTCAACTACTTCTTTTTACTTCCAGCTCTGACACTGTGGCTCTAGAAGTCAGTATCCCTGGCCTCAATTACTGTCATGGTTCCCTAAATGGTCTTCCTATTTCTGCCCCCATTCCTTTATTCCTATTCTCAACTTCACTGTTGAGAACCCTTGCCTTTCCCTCACAAATTGCTACAGGTAGTTGGATTTGTAGTTTAAGCGTAGGAATGGCTTGTTGTTAATTTCATTTGTGCTCACTCACTAGTCCTCTCAATAATCTCTGTGTCTCAAAAGGCTCTGATGACATCATCCACTTCTCTCTTCACTTTTACCTAGCTCTCTGTCCCCCATGCCTGTTATAATATAGTCAGTAAAGCACCCCTTGGTCCAAAGCAATCTCCCCAACAAAAATAAAAATGGGATACTGGCCTTCTTACATGGTCATGTTCTTTAATGTGATTACAGTATAATACATGCCCTGGACTGCTTTGCCCATAAAGAGGCTTACATTTAGCAAATTACATGGGAAGAGTCACATGAATGCTGCTGCTCTAAGCTGATGATTTAATTAAGATGTTGAGTTAAGACTGAGTGAAAGAAGCTGCATCTTTCTTGTGGAGACTCAATAATCTTGGACATTGTTCTCTTTGTAAGCTTCTTGACAAGAAAAGCAATAGGAGTGAATGTGTAGAAGAATAAGGTATAGAGCCTAACTTTCAAGCTGCTTTGGAATTGGCTATTTAGATTTCCAACTAAGGAGAAAAAAAATTTATCAACATTCCTCTCCATAGAAAATTGAAATCCAGAGGCTGGTGCTATTGTATAGAGGGTAAAGCCTCTGCCAGAAGTGCCAACATCCCATGTGAGTGCTGGTTCAGATTGTGGCTACCCCATTTCTGATCCAGCTCCCTACTAATGTGCCTGGGAAAGCAGCAGAAGATAGCCCAAGTGTTTGGGCCCCCTGTACCCACATGGGATATCTGGAAGAAGCTCCTGGTTCCTGCCTTTGGATTGGCCAAGCTCCAGCCATTGCAGTCATTTGGGGAGTTAACCAGCAGGTGATTCTCTTTCTCTCTCTCTCTCTCTCTCTCTGTGTGTGTGTGTGTGTGTAACTCTTTCAATAAAATAAATAAATCTTAAGGAGAAGAAAGAAAATCTTTAAAAGAAACAAAAAAATTGATGTCCAAAGACCCTCTTAGAGCTTATTAAGTAGGACCTAACTAAATCTTCTGTCTCGGTCATAATCTCAGACATTTTACTCCCAATTTTTATAGGCAGTAAAAGAGAAGTAAAAGAGATTAATCCATCTATCTGTCTATCATAGTTGTAGTCATAAGTTGTTTATCTCACTAAAGTAAGAGGATTCTAGTCATCTTATTTTCAAGCCAAATTCAGGGAAAGGGATCCAAGAGACTGCCTTGTAGAGAATGACAACACCTGTGTGAAAGAGGGACTAGAATCCCCAGGTGGATATTTGCTTAAACATTGGAATTGCTGAGCTGCCCTTTATGCCTGTTGAACAAGAGAAAAGAAAATGCTGAAAACCTGGAAAATGTTGGAGAGAGATCTTAATTTAAACTGTCTAATGAGTTAATGATATGAATTTCTTATGAATCAAATGAATACCAAAGAAGGTGCCTGTGCTTGGCCATCAGCTAAAGAAAATACAATAAGAAGAGAAAATATTGTCAGGAGTAGAAAAAGAGGTAACTGGAAAAGGTTGAGATTCTCTATATTATGGAATCCACCCCTCCCCTCTCTTGTCCTTTCAAGACAACTCACTTACACTTTCCATAAGAGAGCAAATATTCTCAATATTTAAAAAAAATGGGAGGGCACCATTGACTGGTTATGGTTAGGGAAGGAGATGTGACATAGATATTACATAGAGAGGACTCTGACAGCATAATCTAACTCATCAAAAAGGTGAGCCATAACTCACTAAAAGGAAAGACTTCAAAGGAAAAGGGAGGGAGTAAGATGTGAATGAAGAGACAGCACATTCCCCACTCCAAGTGCTAAGTGAATGGAAAAGTGAATCAGCAAGTTCTGACCTTCCTTCTACACTCATCCTCACCCTCTGAGTCTTTCTGGCCACTACTCACGGAAACATCTCGGGTGAGTGGATGGAGAGAATGAGGACAGAGTTTTAAATTGAATTGTACCAAGTCTTTTTTTTTTTTTTAGATGTATTTATTTATTTGAAAGTCAGAGTTACACACAGAGAGGAGAGGCAGAGAGAGAGAGAGAGAGAGAGAGAGAGAGAGAGGTCTTCCATCCACTGCTTCACTCCCTAATTGGCTGCAATGGCCGGAACTGCTCTGATCCAAAGCCAGGAACCAGGAGCCAGGAGCTTCCTCCAGGTCTCCCACGCCAGTCCAGGGGCCCAAGGACTTGAGTCATTGTCTACTGCTTTCCTAGGCCATAGCAGAGAACTGGATTAGAAGTGGAGCAACAAGTCTGGCCTCAACAAGTCTTTTTAATACTCAATGTGATAATGTGATCCAATATAGGTGCCGGTTCTAATCCCTGCTGCTCCTCTTCCAATCCAGCTCTCTGCTGTGGCCCAGGAAAGCAGAAAAAGATAGCCCAAGTCCTTGGGCCCTGCGCCCACATGGGAAACCCAGAAAAATCTCCTGGCTCCTGGCTTCGGATCATCGGCGCAGCTCTGGCCCTTGTGGCCATTGGGGAGTGAACCTGCAGATGGAAGACCTCTCTCTCTCTGTAACTCTGTCTTTCAAATAAATAAATAAATCTTAAAAAAAAAAAAAAAAAGAAAGAAATGAAAGAGAAAGAAAAAGAACCCATGGGGCTGGTACCGTGGTGTAGGGGGTAAAGCTGCTGCTTGCAGTGTAGGCATTCCATATGGGGGCTGATTTGAGTCCCAGCTGTTCCACTTCTGGTCCAGCTCTCTGCTATGGCCTGGGAAAGCAATGGAAGATGGCCCAAGTCCTTGGGCCCCTGCACCCACATGGGAGAACCTGAAGAAACTCCTGGCTCCTGGCTTTGTTTTGGCGCTGCTCTGGCCCTTGTGGCCATCTGGGGATAGAACCAGCAGTTGGAAGACTCTCTCTCTCTCTCTCTCTCTCTCTCTCTCTCTGCCTCTCCTTCTCTCTCTGTGTATCTCTGACTTTCAAGTAAATCAATAAATCTTTAAAAGAAATAACAACACAAAACCTGTCTTCTGTTTTTGCTCCACCAATTTCAGAAAGTTGCATAAAATGCTTGCTCAAGCACAAACTTCCTTGTCCTCACCGGAGAACTCCCTGGATTACTCTGGCTTATGTTCCTGCCTACTCCCTAATGGGATATCTGAGATAATTCTTTGAGTGACAGAAGTACCTGGAGATCAGTTTGGAGGCAAGACTGAACTTGCATGCCTGATGAACTGTCCCTTCGAGGATAAAGAATTTTCTCTTGCATCTCAGTTAGCCTTAGAGGAAAGGAAACTTCTCATTCACAGACATTCCTTTCTCTTTGGAGAAAGTTCTTTTGGAGGAGCAATTAGAGTAACAATCCGATGCATAGATCCCAATTGATTTGTGATTTTAAGAGAATGTGTTCACACATCTGTAAATATCCACACCTTAAAAAAACTCCTATTTTAGCTGTTTAATTAAATCATATTAAATTACAGGTCTCCTGTAGTATCACCACTGTGGGAATTAATTTAACAGACATCTGTAGGTTTTGGCCTCTAATTTACTTGGACAGGGCATGGGAGAGGGGAAGAGGAGTTTCTAGGAGTGGAAGGAGGTACAGAGCAGCCACTCCTATTTCTCTATAATACTGGCCTTTGAATTTCTGTGTCTGTCTTCCTCTTTTATCATATATAACCCAGACTTCTTGCCCATAATTTTCTTTTTTTTATTTATTTGACAGGTAGAGTTATAGACAGTGAGAGAGAGAGAGACAGAAAGGTCTTCCTTCCGTTGGTTCACTCCCCAAATGGCCGTTAAGGCTGGCACTGCGCCAACCTGAAGCCAAGAGCCAGGTGCTCCTCCTGGTCTCACATGTGGGTGCAGGGGCCCAAGCACTTGGGCCAACCTCCACTGCTCTCCTGGGGCCCATAATTTTCCTTGAAATGTCAACCACAATAATATTACTTAGAGTGAAAGGCAAAATGAGAACTTTGCTTTCAAGTAAAACGATCTATGGATTTGTGAAAATGCCACTGAAAAAGTGTTCTCTGTGGGATAGAAAAGGAGGACAAACCTTATCAGGAATTAAAAAGAGGAAAGTTCACATTCACAGAAATTCCAGGAATGTGATTCTTTGTTGTCTGAAATTACAGCTGAACAGACTCAATGATATAATAGAATTCCATACATCCTATGTGCAAATTGGAGGTAGAGTTAACCTGTTCGCTAGGGATTTTTATCATATATGACCTCAAATGGTTATTCCAAGGGCAGGGGTGAAGAATTGGAGTGTGGGGTTTTTATCAGGGGAAAGAATTAGGGGAAAAATGTTTTTTTGTCCAATTAAACCTTAAAGAATGTGGGATATGACAATTCCTTTAAAAGGATAAGAAGTCAGCACCTTTCATGAGAGTTCTTGCTCAAGGTGTTTCCCTTTGGAGTTTCTTTTATTGTCTTTACCAATTGGACCAGGACCCTAGGCTTAGTAAAACCCATCTTACAGAATCTTTTGTTAACAATTTGGAGAGACACAGTGTGCCAGGGCTAGAGAAAGCTGGTGATTACTTACTACACCTAAGCATGTTAAAGAGAAAGAAAAAGAAAAAGAAAAAGGACAGGAAAGAAAGGAAGTCTCCTTGTTTGATAATCCTTGTGGTGCCATCTAGACTTTCAGGCATATCTCCACAGAAAGATTGTGTATCAGTCCAGATGCTAAAATGCTTCCTGTTTGATTAAGTTATTGCCAAGCTCCTGTGCTCAAAACCCAACTTCCTGGCCCCCAGCTCTCTTCTGAGTACTTAAATGCCACTTCTCAGATGGCAAATTATCTCCTGCTGTGAAGTACCAGTATTCCTTAGTGTGTTTATTCCAGAGAATTTCATCTGAATAAAACCTGAAGCACTTCTGACTTTTTCAGAGAACTCTTAAAGCACACTGGTGTTTTGAGTTTGTCTTTTCTACTTAAAGTCACACAGAACTGAGGCAGCACTCCAATTCAAGTTATTTTTAAAACATCTAAAAGCCTTTTAAAACAACTGAATAAATATATAAATTATGCTTTATATTTTATATGCTCTCTTTTCATTTAATGCAAAAAGGGTGAGCTACAATTTCTGTTTCACTAACATATACCAATCATCTCCTTATGTCAGAAATCTGAGATTATCCAGGGGACACATCCTATTAGATTTTTCCCTCTGTGTTTTGTGAGATTAAAGGATCAAATAAATGACCTGAAGGTCTTCTAGACCTTGCTGATTTCTGGGTCCCACCTTAAAACTACTTGAAGCGTGTTCTGGGAATCTGATTTTTAAGAAGTTTCCTAACAGCCATTAATATTTGAAAATATTCCCAGGCACTAATCAGTGCAGAAAACCAAAAGATCCCCATAACTGCCCCTTCTTTCCTCCACCAACTAACTCTAAGTTTCAGCAACAAAGAACTACATTTGATTTTTCCCCATTTACGTTAGTATTTTTCACTTCCTGTCTCTGCTTATTCTTTCCTCTCTTTTAGCAACATCTCTTTCAGAGACTCTTTTCTGACATCTCTGAAGTATTACCAATTTCTCCTTTCTACTTCTAGACTCTTTACTCAGTTCAAGCACTTACATTTCTTGTTGGCTGTATCCATCTATCTTGTGGAAATTGTGTGTCTCCCAATGGCAGATAAAATGTCATCTAGACCTTTTAAAAATATTCCAGCAGTCATTTCAGTATGTTATTTTTTACAAAACTTTACTCATTTGAGAGAGAGAGAGAAGGAAGGCAGGAAGGAAAGAGGGAAGGGAGGGAGGGAGGGAGGGAGGAAGGGAGAAAATGAAATTTCATCTCCACAAATGCCCACAGCATATTAGTAGGAAGTAGGAAGCTGCAACTAGGGGCAGAGCCAAGTAACTAAAATAGGCACACAGGCCAAATACTCACCTTAGTTCAGTATTTTATATGCATGATTGGACTTTACAAGTTCATAGATAATTGGAATTAAAAGGTAACAAGGAGCATGCATCATAGTGTAGTACAGTGGGTTAAGTTACAGCTTGGAACGCCCACATCCCATGTCAGAGTGACTGTTCTAGTTCTGGCTATTCCACTTCTGATCTAGCTTCTTGCTAAAGTATCCTGGGAGACACAGATGCTGGCTGTCTGGAAGACAGCCTGCCCTAGCTATGGCTGTTATAGGCATTTGGGGAGTAAATTAGCAGATGGAAGGTTCTCACTTTCTCCCTGTGTCACTCTACTTTTCATGTGGATGAAAATAAACAAATATCTTTTCAAGTAATGCAAATTTTCTATGAATTTTTGAAGCATGCTCAAAGTGGTAAAAAGTAAGTGTATATTAATTAGTAAATAAATGAATAATGAATAATTTACTATTGAGAAAGCTCTGAAAATGGGATATTTTAAACCTCAAAATCTTATTTTTTAAATTTTTTTTAACTTTTATTTAATGAATATAAATTTCCAAAGTACAGAATATTGATTACAATGGCTTCCCCCCCATACCGTCCCTCCAACCCGCAACCCTCCCCTTATCTACTCCCTCTCCCCTTCCATTCACATCAAGATTCATTTTTGATTCTCTTTATATACAGAAGATCAGTTTAGCAAAAATATTTAGACTAAATATTCCATTCTTCTAGCCTTCCATCCATCTCTGTTTTCATAAACCTATAGTAGAAAGAGTAATGCTTACTATCCCTAGAAAATTAATTCAATAAATATATCATAGAAGTAGTTCTTAAAGTTTTAAGATTTGAGTTTGAGTCTGAACTCTGCCACTACTTAGATCTGTGTTTCTGATCTAGTTATGTATTCTCTGATTTTTCTCCATATGTGTGACTGGTGAAGGGAAAAAACCAACATTTTAATACTACAAGATTATTTTTTAAAAAGTAAATAATGCATGTGAAACACTCTAAACTGCAAAGTATGTCTTAGTGGCTATGGCAAATGGCTTTCTGTTCACCTGTCAGCCGAAAGGGAAATGACCTTCAAGGCAATGTAGCAGATAAGATACTGAAAATTACAGAGGTTGTCATACTAGGTGTTCAGAGTCTAGGAAGAAGGCAGTTCTGCCAATAGGTTCATGTCTTTGTACTGCTTCACACAAGAAGACTTGGCTCAAGATTATTGAAACAGTTAAGAGGGATTGAACTCCGTTCCTCTGGAAGGAAGGTCAGTTTTCTAGCACACACTAAACATCATGGCTTACCAAAAGTATAGAGGATGAGCTGTTTACCCTGGTGATCAGCATGGCTGACTGTGAGCTGCAGTTTGATGACATTGACCAGCATCGTGAAAACATAATACTGCAGCTGGGGAATGATCACATTCTAAAATCTGAAGTACATTTTTTACTGAACAAATATTGCTTTTGCACTATTATAAACACTATTATAAAGAGGAAAAAGCTTGTCAAACCATAAGTTGGGAACTACCTGTATAGACAAAAATAAGATTTTCATTTAAATGGAACTTCCACGTTTGGATGAGATGCAGTGCACCTGCAGTTTGTGAGATCAATTAGAAGAACTGTTATGCATAACTCCTGAGGAAATCTTTGTCCAATCAACTCCTCTAAGAACCTTCCCCCCAAACATGACTAGTTAAATACATATGGGAACAAAGTAACTGTTTACTAACACTGTGTCATCATGATTGTTGATAAAGTAAAAGATATTTTCTCTTCATTTGTTACACTCTAGCTTTTTTCATTATAGTCTTTGATAATCAGGAACAAAAATAGTTGATTCTTCTGACTTGCTTTATAAATGCACAGTTATACCTAGAAAAATTATTTCTTTTTACCATCTGGTAGATAGAGTAAAGCAGTAGTGTTTCAAAGTTTTTGATGGCATCTGTTGGGCTGCTAGCAGTTATGGGTCTTTCAAAAGAAAAGTCCATTTACTTTGATTGATTGCTATTACAGTTCAAAAAATATTGATCTATCCCTGGTTGCAAACTCTTTTAAACAGTTAGCTACAGAGATTTAGACAAAAATCTGTATTTCACTTTGTTCTTTCATTCAAGGTTCTTCAAACGAAAATGTTTAAAAAATAGGCAGGTTAAGCAAGGTTTCAAGTGAACAATGCTATGTTGAGTCTTCTTATATAAGGGAATATTTCCTGATACTTTTATTTTACTGCCCCATTATTAGCTCCTAAGGGAGTAAGGTCATGTATCTATAATTGACTCTATGGCATGTTCACTTCACACAAGATTGGTATGACTGTTGCTATGTGTGAAGTATTTGTTCTGCATGTCCAAAGTGCTTTATCAATAGCTTATCTTTACTTAGAATAAAGTGACTCTTCACACACAGGTAAACCTGCATTTCCCCAATCTCACTTTCACTTTACACACCTTGTACCTAAACTGTAGCTGTGCTGAGCTCTGTGAATTGTGAAATGTGCCAGTTTATTTTCAAACTACCATTTCTTTAGAAAAGAATGGTCGCCTCTACCAGGAATGTCACAAACTCCAACCACTGCACCCTCAAGACACACACGTACATATAAATTTGTGAAATCTTAATTCACATTTCAATGTATATAGTATGCTTTACCTTTTTAATCCAAGCAGAATTGTTTCCTTTTCTTTTCCATATTTTTTAAAATCTTACATAAAAATACTTTTACTTTTATATATCTTAAACCTTATTTTCTATTGCACAGTAATAGATTAAATTTTATTCATATTCTCAATATTTATGACAGTCTCAAGACATTTTTCTCAATTGAACATATGCCTTTTTGTAGTACAAATGAGCAAAAACTTCTCTATTCTCTTAGGGTTGCGGGTGGGAGGGAAGTTATTGGGGGGCGGGGAGCCATTGTAATCCATAAGCTGTACTTTGGAAATTTATATTCATTAAATAAAAGTTAAAAAAAAAGAAAAAAAATGAAAGAACAAGTGTTGATGAGGTTATAGAGAAAGGAGAACTCTTGTACATTGTGTATAAGAATGTGAATTAGTACAGCCATTATGGAAAACAGTATGAAAGTTCCTCAAAAAACTAAAAATAGAATTACTATTTTATCCAGTAATTTACTTACTGGTATATATCCAAGGGAAATAAATTCAGTATGGAAAAAATGAAAAAAAAAATCATTTCCAACCTACTATGCTTTTCTCAGTGAAGCACTAGTGGGTAATTGTTCCTAGCCATATTCTCATGTATAATTCTCATAGCCATTTCATGGACAATGAAATATGAAATAGTCAAAGGAAAGTGAAAATTGAAAAGAAATTTATGAAAAGAAATACACCTGATAGACCAGTTGTATATCTCAGAAAAGAACTGAGTCCAGTTTGCATTCATACTGAGTTTTTATGGATTTGGATACGGGCTTACTCCCTTTCCCGGTCTGGGATCTCTTGCTTGGTATAAAATTCCTCCCAGAATTTCATAATAACTACCATAGTGATGGGCAGATGATATCCCCCAAGCTGCCCCCAGGGAGAGGACTGGGACCCAACCAACCAGGTTATTGAATAATGACAATTTTTTAAAGATTTATTTATTTATTTGAAAGGGTTACAGAGAGGGAGAAACAGAGAGAGAGAGAAATCTTCCATCTGCTCCTTCATTCCCCAAATGGCCTCAATTGCCAGGACTGAGAAAAGCCATATCCAGAAGCCAGGAGTTTAATCAGGGTCTCCCACATAGGTGGCAAAGGTGCAAACACTTGGGGCGTCTTCCATGGCTTTTCCCAGGCCATTAGCAGGGAACTGGATCAGAAGTGGAGCACCCAGGACGCAAACAACATGCGTATGGGATGCTGACACTGTCTTACCCTCTAAGCCACAAATCCAGCCCCAATATTTTTGCATGTTATTTATGGTTTACTTCCACATTTCTTCCCTCATTCAGCCACACAAAATAGCCTCCCAACAAGTTATCAACAATGACAAGACTTGGTGTGTAAATGCTGGTCTGTTCCCAAGGCATGCTTCTACATTTCTTCCTTCATCCAACCAAACAAAACTTTTCATTTTCTTTGGCCCCTCTTAACATACACACAGGCTAATATCTACCTAGCTACCTTAACATCAGATCATAGCCTCATCATATGTCAAAGAACATATTGCTTGCTTGCTTTCTATTATCTATCTATCTAATCTTTGTCTACAATGTTTAATTTACTCATAGTTCACTATCCACACCAGTTCATTTTCCAATCTTCTCCCTTCATCTCCTATAACTTCTTGATTCTCCAAAAAAACTACTGGCATTACTCAAAAATACTGTGCTAACTCAATCCTCAACGCCTTCACACATGCTGTTGCTTCCATTTACAATATCCTCCCTCACTTTCCCTTCTCATGAACTCTGACTCATTCTTGAAGACTGAATTTAAACAGAATATCTCCTATGAAGCCTTTATTCAGGTTCTATTCAAGGCCTCTTGTACCATGGACATCTCATGGTTATAGAGTGTATGACAGTTTTAGTTTTTCTTTATGTTTCTGTCATTTGAACTGTGGGGAGTCTAAGGAAATAAGATGAATGTCTTAATGACTTTTGGAAATAAAATTCTGGAGTCAAACTTTCTCTGTTCAAATCCTGCATAGCTCTTATGAAAATTATTTAAATTTTTTACACATCAATATTTGTTTCTATAATAATCTAACTGGTTGAATTATTTTAAATAGAGTAACACTGGGGAATTCTTAGCATAGCACTTGACACATAGTAGATATTCAATAAATGTTAATTAACAGGTGTAGTACAAATGCCACATAGTCACATTCCTGACACAATTATACATTGAAAAACCTAAATTTGAGTGAATAAATGATTAGATGAATAAATAAATTAGAGTTTAAAATATCTCATGTTCTTAATTTCCTTTCTCTTTTCTGTATATTCAAGTTTTTTTTTTCTTGTTCAGGTGGATATAATAATCATCCTTTAGAGAAATCTTTCCTATATTGTAGTGTGCTTCCACCTGAAGATACACAAACTTATTTTAGGTGTTATATGTATAAGCACTTCTTGAATTTCAATAGGTGCATATTTATTTTTAGATGCTTTAGAAAAAAAGCTATTTGTTTATGACAAATCAGGAGATGTCTTTAATTTGAAATAAAAGTAAGTCTATTTGAAGAAATTTTTTCAATGATATTGGCAATGTATAGTTATGGCAAGGTTCGGGCAATGGACTTACTGTCTTTCAGTTCATATTGTTCATACTGCAATTAGTTTTGTCAGCCTGTTTGAGCCCTGGCTGATGCACCTGTGAAAGTAGTGGAAGGTGGTCCAAATAATTGGGATCCCATCACTCATATGGGAGACCCATATGGGACTCTGGGTTCCTAGACTCAGCCAGGTCCAGCCCTGGTTGTTGTGGCCATTGGGGAGTGACCCAGGGAAAAAAAAGATCTCTCTCTCTGTGTCTGTCTGTCCCTCTCTCTATGTCACTCTGCCTTTCAAATAAATAAATATATATATTAAAAAATCACTTTGAGTGTGGCATAGAGGATAAATAATGCACATGCAAAGAGCAGTAAGAAGGGTATTTTTATACTCCAAGGAGGAGATTATAATAATTTAAATTAAGAGGATAGCCAAACACCTTGGGAAACAAGAATAATTCTTAGGATGTGTTCTATATGTCATTCTCCCAAAAGCAATTTATACATTCAATGCAATACCAATCAAGATACCAAAGACTTTCTTCTCAGATCTGGAAAAAATGATGCTGAAATTCATATGGAGACACAAGAGACCTCGAATAGCTAAAGCAATCTTGTACAACAAAAACAAAGCCGAGGCATCACAATACCAGATTTCAGGACATACTACAGGGCAGTTGTAATCAAAACAGCATGGTACTGGTACAGAAACAGATGGATAGACCAATGGAACAGAATTGAAACACCAGAAATCAATCCAAACATCTACAGCCAACTCATATTTGATCAAGGATCCAAAACCAATCCCTGGAGTAAGGACAGTCTATTCAATAAATGGTACTGGGAAAATTGGATTTCCACGTGCAGAATCATGAAGCAAGACGCCTACCTTTCACCTTACACAAAAATTTACTCAAAAAGGCTTAAAGACTTAAATCTACGACCTGACACCATCAAATTATTAGAGAGCATTGGAAAAACCCTGCAAGATATAGGTACCGGCAATGACTTCTTGGAAAACACCCCAGAAGCACAGGCAGTCAAAGCCAAAATTAACATTTGGGATTGCATCAAATTGAGAAGTTTCTGTACTGCAAAAGAAGCAGTCAGGAAAGTGAAGAGGCAACTGACAGAATGGGAAAAAATATTTGCAAACTATGCAACAGATAAAGGGTTAATAACGAGAATCTACAAAGAGATCAAAACAACCCACTTAAGAGATGGGCCAAAGACCTCAATAGACATTTTTCAAAAAAGGAATTCCAAATGGCCAACATGCACATGAAAAAATGTTCAAGATCACTAGCAATCAGGGAAATGCAAATCAAAACCACAATGAGGTTTCACCTCACCCCGGTTAGAATGGCTCACATTCAGAAATCTACCAATAACAGATGCTGGTGAGGATGTGGGGAAAAAGGAACACTAACCCACTGTTGGTGGGAATGCAAACTGGTCAAGCCACTATGGAAGTCAGTCTGGAGATTCCTCAGAAACCTGAATATAACCCTACCATTCAACCCAACCATCCCACTCCTTGGAATTTCCCAAAGGAAATTAAATTGGCAAACAAAAAAGCAGTCTGCACATTAATGTTTATTGCAGCTCAATTCACAATAGCTAAGACCTGGAACCAACCCAAATGCCCATCAACAGTAGACTGGATAAAGAAATTATGGGACATGTACTCTATAGAATACTATACAGCAGTCAAAAACAACGAAACCCAGTCATTTGCAACAAGATGGAGGAATTTGGGAAACATCATGCTGAGTGAATTAAGCCAGTCCCAAAGGGACAAATATCATATATTCTCCCTGATCGGCGACAACTGAGCACCAAAGGGGAAACCTGTTGAAGTGAAATGGACACTATGAGAAACAGTGACTTGATCAGCTCTTGTCCTGACGGTTGATGTACAATGTGATACTTTATCCATTTTAGTATTTTTTTTGTTCCAGTACCACTGGATGAACTCTGTAATTAACACACAATCATTCTTAGGTGTTTAAATTTTAACTGAAAAGTGATCCCTGTTAGGAATCTGGAAAGCATTGTGCTGAGTGAAATAAGCCAGTCCCAAAGGGACAAATACTATATGTTCTCCCTGATAGGTGACAACTAACTAAGCACCAAAAAGGAAACCTGTTAAAGTGAAATGAACACTATGAGAAATGGTGACTTGATCAGCCCTTACCCTCACTGCTGATGCACAACTTAATATGTTATCCCTCTTAGTATTTTTTTTGTTTGTTCTACTTAATACTTTTGGTTCAATACTGTAATGAATACTGAAAAGTGATCACTGTTAAATGTAAGAGTGGGAATAAGAGAGGGAAGAGATGTGCAATTCGGGACATGCTCAAGCTGACTTACCTCAAATGGTAGAGTTAGAAACATACCAGGGGATTCTAATTCAATCACATCGAGGTGGCATGTACCAATGCCATCTCACTAGTCCCAGTGATCAATTTCTGTTCACAATTGATCATAATGATAGGACTAAGAGCCAAAGGGATCACATAAACAAGAATAGTGTCTGCAAATACTAGCTGATAGAGTAAAAGAGGGAGAGAATGGTCCAACATGGAAAGTGAGATACACAGCAGACCCATAGAATGGCAGATGTCATAAACAGCACTCTGGCCTCAGAATCAGCCCTTAAGGCATGCGGATCCGGCTGAAAAGCCCATGAGACTATTTCAGGCATGGAAAGCCAAAACACTCTGAAAAAAAAAAAAAAAAACTAAATGAAATATCTCCGCAAGTGAGATCCCAGTGGAAAGAACAGGTCATCAAAGAAGGAGGTACCTTTCTCTGAAGGGAGGAGAGAATTTCCACTTTGACCATGGCCTTGTCTAAATATTATCAGAGTCAGTGAACTCAGGGGGATTCTATAGCCTTGGCAGCTCAAGACAAGAGCCTAGGGTGATTACTGAGGCCATCAACAAGAGTGTCAATTTGTTAAGTCAACAACATGAGTCACTGTGCACTTACTCCTCATGTAGGATCTTTGTCCTTAGTGTGCTGTACATTGAGATTTATTGCTATAACTAGTACTCAAACAGTATTTTTCACTTTATGTTTCTGTGTGGGTGCAAACTGTTGAAATCTTTACTTAATGTATGCTAAACTGATCTTCTGTATATAAAGAGAATCGAAAAAAAAACTGTATATATGAAGTACATTAAATTTGTTGTTTTTATATAAATAAATAAAGTAATATTGTTAACACTTACAAAGGTAAAAAATAGTAAGGAGAGAAGAAATATGCAAAATGAGTAATTCTAGCATTTTGGTTTATTCACCTGGATGAATGGTAGTTTTATATGTTAGTACAGAGATAAAAAAAGGAAAAAGACCAATTTTGAGGTCCTGTTTTAGAAAGTTGTCTTGAAAGTGCTTTTGATGGGCAGGTATTATGGTGTAGCAGATTAAGCCCCCAACTATCACAACATGGGCATCTCATAAAGGCGCCAGTTAGAGTTCCACTATTCCACTTCCCATTCTGCTGCCTTCTAATGTGCCTGGGAAAGCAGCAAAGGATGGTCCAAGTGTTTGGGCCCCTATCACCCACATGGGAGACCTTGAAGAAGTTCTGGCTCCTGGCTTAAGCCTTACCCAGCCCTGGCATTTGTGGCCATCTGGGGAGTGAGTCAGCACATGGAAGATTCTCTCTCTTTCTCTCTCTCTCTCTATAACTCTGGCTTTCAAACAAATAATGATTTTTTTTTAATAAAATTGTTTTGAGACTTTAAAGTCTTAGGAACTTTGGTGAGGTGCTTTCTCTGCAACTTGGTTAACTCCAACTTGGTTAATATCCAAAATGAGCTGTTTATTTTAATCAACTTGCTAGTTCTTACTGGGATTATAAGTCTATCATTGTGCTTCCAATTTGAGTATAAGGAAAAGCAGAAGGTGAAATGTGTGAAATAACAGAGGATCTAATTTGATGTTGATAAAAAAAAGGAACCTAAATGCATGCCTATGAAAAGGAATATATGGCCTGCACCGCGGCTCACTAGGCTAATCCTCTGCCTTGTGGCGCTAGCACAGCAGGTTCTAGTCCCGATTGGGGCACCGGATTCTGTCCCAGTTGCCCCTCTTCCAGGCCAGCTCTCTCTGTGGCCAGGGAGTGCAGTGGAGGATGGCCCAAGTCCTTGCGCCCTGCACCCCATGGGAGACCAGGAGAAGTACCTGGCTCCTGCCATGGGATCAGCGCGGTGCGCTGGCCGCAGTGCGCTGGCCGCAGCGGCCATTGGAGGGTGAACCAACGGCAAAAGGAAGACCTTTCTCTCTGTCTCTCTCTCTCACTGTTCACTCTGCCTGTCAAAAAAAAAAAAAAAAAAAAAAAAAAAAAGAATATATGTCCTGGAAATGGTATGATGAAACTATAATTGAAGGACAATCTTCTGATAGCAAGACTGAAGCAAGAGATAAATTAACAGATGAAAAATAAGGTAATGCACTGAATTCATGAAGGCATAAATTGTAGTGACTCTGGCAAAAAGCAGTTCAACATTTTAGAGAGTGTGTAGGATGCATTAGCAGGATTTGACAACATAAATCAGAACATAAAAGAGAAACCACAAATAATAGCTTACATTTTCTCAAGCTTTGCAAATGAAGATGCTGGAGCCACAAGAATATATCCAAAGGAAATTATCCAGAGGCTTAAGGATGATTTGTTTATTATCTGGCATGCTGAGTGAAGCTATGTCATATTTTAAAAACCAAACTACCTTCTTAAAGGAAAATAATGTACTCACTAGCAGAAATAATTGGCTAGGTATACCTTTTCTCTTGAAAATAGTATTGACTAACATTTTATAACTATATGTAGAGTTTTATTTGAAAATTAGTACTGCTGAGACTAATTTATGTAACTTATTCTAAAAGTTCTATTCTTTTTTGTTCTCTGATTTTAAATTTCAGCTCCATGTGGTGGCCATTTTTCAGCTCCAAGTGGAGTGATTCTCTCACCAGGATGGCCAGGATACTACAAAGACTCTTTGAATTGTGAGTGGGTGATTGAAGCTGAACCTGGACACTCTATCAAAATTACATTTGAAAGGTCTCTGCAATTTTTTTAACCTTACCTTAAAGATTATCTAAAAGAATAGTTGATATTCTGTTTAATTTACTAAATCAATGTATATTTTTATTGTAATAGTTGTCGTGCGTTGAATACTTCAGACTACTTACCCCTTTCTAACCTTTCAGCCTGTTTTGAAGTTAATTTTCTATTTGTGTAATGCTGTATCAATACTATTGAAATATGCAAGAACGACCTTTTTGCTTTATATATATGCACACTACTAAGACATAAATATGTGACCTTTACTTAATGAGTATAGTTGTCCTATATTTTGAAGGGCCTGCAAATTCTGTTCTGCTAGGTTTCAAGAGGCAAAGATGCTGTAAAGATAATCAAATCAACACTGTATTACAGCCTAAGACACTTATGCATACTACCCATATACCGAAACTTACACGTGCTTCTGAAAAATGGCTGTGTCAAGTCACTATATTAATGATCAGACAGTTGACCTTTTCTCCCCCCTTCCCTGGAAAAATTGGTATTACTAGTCAACTGATGTATTTCAGGAAATACTGTAACAATGAATATTTAAAATGTTAAAAGAATGAAGCTTCTGATCTATTATGAGTTGCTATTCACAAACTAAAATAGAATTACCTATGTAGATTCACAATTATATTATTGACTCCAATCATCTCCCAACCCATTCCTTAAAAACAATTAAATAAATCTCTGTATGCACTGAATCTGGTTGATACACATATAAATACGGCATGATATTTTTGTTGTAGCCTGATGATTTTGTTTCAAAGACCTAACATGATCGTTTCTTCACTCAAGAGGTCCCACACAGAATAAATTTATCTATTCTAGTGTTAAAGTTTGTGTGGAGAAAAGATTCTGTTTTGCACAAGTGTGGACATTTCTTATGGGATCATCCTATCTTACTGTGATCTCTAAAACCTTACCATACTAATTTGCTAAGATTGCCATAGAAAAGTACCGCAGATTATGTGATATAAACAACAGAAATTCATTCTCAGCATTCTGGAGGCTTGAAGTCCAAGATCCAAGTGTTAACACACTTCTGTCTTCACAGTCTTCTCTGTGCATTTGTCTGTGTCCTAATCTCCTCTTATAAGCATAGCAGTCATATCAACTTCAAGCTCACACTTATGACCTCATGTTTCTTTACTTCTTTAGAGGTCCTTTAAAAATTTCACTGTGTGAATTGAGAAGGGACATAGATCAGCCCATAACAATGATTTAAACATTTAAAGGAAGTTTACACTTAGAATAACATTATTAACATGACACTTTTTTTCACTGTTTTGTTAAAATCTTAACCTCTATTCATGGGTGACAAGTTTTGTAATGCCATAACAATTGTAGAAAGCTTGAAAAGCATCTTATTTATTAATTACCAAATCTTCATCACATATCATCATCCCAACCAATGAACATAACTTTATGACAAAATTTTCTCTTGGTTTCAAATATACAGTATTGCATGATATTGTTGATTATATCTTCAAATAATTTTAATTATATTGATTTGAGATAAGATGAAAAAGATTCAGTACATATTTTTAATTTGTTAAATTTAGAACATTACATTTGAGAAGTAAGCATATTTATAAATCTATCATAACTAATCACATATTCAAATAAATGCATTTATTAAACATTAAGTACATGATTTAGTATTTCCTCTTTTGGACTTAGCATTTATTTGTTTTAGGAGTTAGGCTGTGAAGATGATTGGAAATGTGTTTTTTACATGCTTTATTTGTATTTTTCATAGTTTTTTTTTATCACTCAGGTAGTTCTTACAAGTTATTCTTCAACATCCAGATAAAAAGATCTGAGCCCCATCCCATGCACAGAGGGAAGTCTAGTCTCTCTTAAATTCTCGGAGAATTTCTGGGGGTGCTTTGGTTCAGTGCTGGCTAGGCATCCTTCTCCCAGAATAGTCTCACTTGTGAGATCCTGAGGTTATTGTCCTTTCTTAATATTACTCCTAATTGTATTAACTTCCTTCATTAGCACACACACACACACACTACAGGGGCAGCAATGCAGTGTAGCAGTTATGTTACCATTTGGGATACTAGCACCTGTATCTGAGTACCTGGGCTCATGTCCTGGTGCTACTTTTAAGGATTTATTTATTTGAAAGTCAGAGAGAGAGAGAGAGAGAGAGAGAGAGAGAGATCGTCTATCTGCTGGTTCACTCCCCAGATGGCCACAACGGCTGAGGCTGGGCCAAGTGGAAGCCAGGAGTCAGAAGCTTCAACCCAGTCTCCCATGTAAGTGGCCGAAGCCCAAACACTTGCACCGTCTTCTGCTGCTTTTCCCAGGCCATTAGCAGGGAGCTGGATTGAAAGTGGAATAGACAGGACACAAACCAGAACCAATATGGGATGCTGGTTTCATAGACAACAGTTTAACTGGCTGTGCCACAGTGCTGGACCCATCTACTTTTGATTCAGCTTCCCAAAAATGTACACCCTGAGAGATAGCAGATGATGGATCAAATACTTGAGTCCTTTCCACCTGTGTGGAAGACCAAAATTTGGTTCCTGGCTACTATCTTCATCCTGGCATTAGGGGAGTGAATGGTGGGTAAATGAACCAGTGTATAAAAGATTCTCTCTCTCTCTCTCTCTCTCTCTCTCTCTCTCTCTCCCTCTCTTCCTCTTAAAGGAGAGGAGAGAAGTGAAAAAAGAAATAAGGATAGGAACAAAGAAAGAAAATATAAGTGGATTATTGCACAATCTAGAATTATTAAAGATTGAATAAGCCTTCATTGTCCTGAATTTCCCTGATAAATCATCATTACAGTGGAAATTGTTAGTATTACTCTAGTTCTCCCTGTTGCTCCACACCCTTTTTCTTTTTTTTTTTTTTTCGTTTTGTTTTGTTTTGTTTTGTTTTTTGGCAGGCAGAGTGGACAGTGAGAGAGAGAGACAGAGAGAAAGGTCTTCCTTTACCGTTGGTTCATCCTCCAATGGCCGCTGCGGCCAGTGCACTGTGGCCCACGCACCACGCTGATCCGAAGCCAGGAGCCAGGTGCTTCTACTGGTCGCCCATGTGGGTACAGAGCCCAAGCACTTGGGCCATCCTCCACTGCCCTCCCGGGCCACAGCAGAGGGCTGGACTGCTGCTGGACTGGAAGAGGAGCAACTGGGACAGAATCTGGCTCCCCAACCAGGACTAGAACCTGGTGTGCCGGCGCCGCAGGCAGAGGATTAGCCTATTGAGCCGCCGCACCGGCCCAGACCCTTTTTTAATCTCTTCCCCACTTAGGATCTACAACCTTCTTTAATGTACCCTTCCTGAGTATAGCAGGGTAAACCTCAAAATATCTGTTGTTTTATCATGTAGAGAAACTATCTATTTGTTTATGTGAGCACCCAACTGAGTGATGGTGAGGAATTGGAAAGGATCAACCTTTTTACAAACATGCTTATTAAGATTTTTACTCTAAACCAAAGAGCAATGTTCTCTTATGAAGAATGTACCTGTTCCCCTAAATTCTACCTAATTGAAAATGTACCTGATTTTTAAAATAACATTTTCTTTTATTCCTTTTATATCCAATTTTTAAATTCAACCTAAATTAATATTACTTAAAAATTTGCTTAAGCTTTATGAACACAAAGTACATTATTATGTTGAAAGGCATTCCCTGGTCTGCTATTGGGATTCATTAATCATCATTAAATAAATAAACAGCTGGTGTCTTTTAGACCAAAGCAGGCTCCTTAGAGTTGCCTGTTTGACAAGTAGCATGAAGGTAATACCTGCAATCCAGAGCATCCTGCGTCTGACTTTTAATTTTGGACTTTTGTTGGAAGACACTGTTTTTTTAATCCAAGATTTTAAATATGGATCTTACACCCCTTTCAACATGTTACATGAGCCTCTTTGCTGTTTGTCTATCTTCTTTAAAAACTTTTGGAAATTGTGTACTCTGTATATTCTGTATTTTAAGTTAGACCATCCTAAAGTGAAATTTTTTTTCAATTTTTTAAAAGATTCATTTATTTGAAAGGCAGAGTGACAGAGAGAAAGGAAGAGGGAGACCAATCCACTGGTTCACTCCCCAGATGACTGCAATAGCCATGGTTGGGCCAGGACAAAGATCTGCACTCAGAACTCCACTCAGATCTTCCATGTGGGTGGCAGGGACTCAAGTACTTTAGTCATCATCTACTGATTTCCCAGCAGCATTATCAGGAAGCTGGATTCGAAGCCCAGTACTTGGGATTTGAACCCAGCACTCTGGTGTGAGATGTAGGTGAACCAAAGGATGTCTTTTTTTTTTTTAAATTTTATTTAATGAATATAGATTTCCAAAGTACAGCTTATGGATTACATTGGCTTCCCCCCACCCCCAATGACTTCCCTCACACCCACAATCCTCCCCTTTCCCGCTCTCTCTCCCCTTCCATTCTTATCAAGATTCATTTTCAATTTTCTTTATATACAGAAGATCAGTTTAGTATACATTAAGTAAAGATTTCAACAGTTTGCACCCACATAGAAACACAAAGTGAAAAATACTGTTTGAGTACTCGTTATAGCAATAAATCTCAATGTACAGCACATTAAGGACAGAGATCCTGCATGAGGAGTAGGTGCACATTGACTCCTGTTGTTGACATTACAAATTGACACTCCTGTTTATGGCATCAGTAATCTCCCTATGTTCCAGTCATGAGTTTTCAAGGCTATGGAAGCCTTTTGAGTTCACCGACTCTTATCTTATTTAGACAAGGTCATAGTCAAAGTGGAAGTTCTCTCATCCCTTCAGAGAAAGGTACCTCCTTCTTTGAAGACCTGTTCTTTCCACTGGGATCTCACTCACAGAGATCTTTCATTTAGGTGGTGGTGGTGGTGGTGGTGTTTTTTTTTTTTTTTTTTTTTTTTTTTTTTTTTTTTTGCCACAGTGTGTTGGCTTTCCATGCCTGAAATACTCTCATGGGCTTTTCAGCCAGATCCGAATGCCTTTAGGGCTGATTCTGAGGCAAGAGTGCTGTTTAGGACATCTGCCATTCTATGAGTCTGCTGTGTATCTCACTTCCCATGTTGGATCACTTTCCCCTTTATTTATTCTATTGGTTAGTATTAGCAGGCACTAGACTTGTTTATGTGATCCCTTTGACTCTTAGTCCTTTCATTATGATCAGTTGTGAACAGAAATTGATCACTTGGAATAGTGAGATGGCATTGGTACATGCCACCTCGATGGGATTGAATTCGAATCCCCTGGTATGTTTCTAACTCTACCATTTGGGGCAAGTCAGCTTGAG
The DNA here is from genome assembly GCF_051225735.1 of Oryctolagus cuniculus. Taxonomy (NCBI): domain Eukaryota; kingdom Metazoa; phylum Chordata; class Mammalia; order Lagomorpha; family Leporidae; genus Oryctolagus; species Oryctolagus cuniculus. Next base: position 138,596,548 of record NC_142872.1, on the reverse strand, counting down.
CATGTCCCAAATTGGACATCTCTTCCCTCTCTTATTCCCACTCTTATATTTAACAGGGATCACATTTCAGTTAAATTTCAACACTTAAGAATAACTGTGTATTAATTACAGAATTAAACCAGTAGTATTAAGTAGAACAAACAAAAAAAAATACTAAGAGGGATAACGTATTAAGTTGTTCATTAACAGTCAGGGATATGATGATCAAGTCACCGTTTCTCATAGTGTCCATTTCACTTCAACAGGTTTCCTTTTTGGTGTTCAGTCACCGATCAGGGAGAACATATGGTATTTGTCCCTTTGGGACTGGCTTATTTCACTCAGCATGATGTGTTCCAGATTCCTCCATTTTGTTGCAAATGACCAGATTTCATTGTTTTTTACTGTGGTATAGTATTCTAAGGAGTACATAGCCCATAATTTCTTTATCCATTCTACCGTTGATGGGCATTTAGGTTGGTTGCAGGTCTTAGCTATTGTGAATTGAGCTGAAATAAACATTAAGGTGCAGACTGCTTTTTTGTTGGCCAATTTAAATTCCTTTGGGAAATTCCAAGGAGTGGGATGGTTGGGTTGAATGGTAGGGTTATATTCAGGTTTCTGAGGAATCTCCAGACTGACTTCCATAGTGGCTTGACCAGTTTGCATTCCCACCAACAGTGGGTTAGTGTTCCTTTTTCCCCACATCCTCACCAGCATCTGTTATTGGTAGATTTCTGAATGTGAGCCATTCTAACTGGGATGAGGTGAAACCTCATTGTGGTTTTGATTTGCATTTCCCTGATTGCTAGTGATCTTAAACATTTTTTCATGTACATGTTGGCCATTTGGATTTCCTCTTTTGAAAAATGTCTATTGAGGTCTTTGGCCCATCTCTTAAGTGGGTTGTTTGTTTTGTTTTTGTGGAGTTTCTTGATCTCTTTGTAGATTCTGGTTATTAACCCTTTATCTGTTGCATAGTTTGCAAATATTTTTCCCTTTCTGTCGGTTGTCTCTTCACTCTCCTGACTGTTTCTTTTGCAGTACAGAAACTTCTCAATTTGAGGCAATCCCAATAGTTGATTTTGGCTTTGACTGCCTGTGCCTCCCAGGTCTTTTCAAGAAACTCTTTGCCTGTGCCAATATCTTGAAGTGTTTCTGCAGTGTTCTCTAATAACTTGATGGTGTCGGGTCATAGAGTTAGGTCTTTAATCCATGTTGAGTGGATTTTTGTGTAAGGTGTAAGGTAGGGGTCTTGCTTCATGCTTCTGCACGTGGAAATCCAGTTTTTAGTTTTCCCAGCACCATTTATTGAATAGACTGTCCTTGTACCAGGAATTGGTTTTAGATTCTTGATCAAATATAAGTTGGCTGTAGATGTCTGGGTTGATTTCTGGTGTTTCTATTCTGTTCCATTGGTCTATCCATCTGTTTATGTACCAGTACCATGCTGTTTTGATTACAGCTGCCCTGTAGTATGTCCTGAAATCTGGTATTGTGATGCCTCCGGCTTTGTTTTTGTTGTACAAGATTGCTTTAGCTATTTAAGGTCTCTTGTGCCTCCATATGAATTTCAGCATCATTTTTTCTAGATCTGAGAAGAAAGTCTTTGGTATCTTGATTGGGATTGCATTGAATGTATAAATTGCTTTTGGGAGAGTGGACATTTTGATGATGTTGATTCTTCCCATCCATGAGCATGGAAGATTTTTCCATTTTTTGGTATCCTCTTCTATTTCTTTCTTTAAGATTTTGTAATTCTCATGGTAGAGATTTTTAACATCCTTGGTTAAGTTTATTCCAAGGTATTTGATTGTTTTTGTAGCTATTGTGAATGGGATTGATCTTAGCAGTTCTTTCTCAGCCGTGGCATAGCTTGTGTATACAAAGGCTGTTGATTTTTGTGCATTGATTTTATAACCAGCCACTTTGCCAAACTCCTCTATGAGTTCCAATAGTCTCTTAGTAGAGTTCTTGGGATCCTCTAAGTAAAGAATCTTATCGTCTGCAAAGAGGGATAGTTTGACTTCTTCCTTCTCAATTTGTATTCCTTTAATTTCTTTTTCTTGCCTGATGGCTCTTGCTAAAACTTTCAGAACTATGTTAAATAGCAGTGGTAAGAGTGGGCATCCCTGTCTGGTGCCAGATCTCAGTGGAAATGCTTCCAACTTTTCCCAATTCAGTAGTATGCTGCCTGTGGGTTTTTCATAAATTGTTTGGATTCTATTGAGGAATGTTCCTTCTATACCCAATTTGCTTAGAGTTTTCATCATGAAAGGGTGTTGAATTTTATCAAATGCTTTCTCTGCATCATTTGAGATAATCATATGGTATTTCTTCTGCAGTCTGTTAATGTAGTGAATCACATTGATTGATTTGTGAATGTTGAACCATCCCTGCATACCAGGGATAAATCCCACTTGAACTGGGTGGATGATTTTTCCGATGTGTTGTTGTATTCTATTGGCAAGAATTTTATTGAGGATATTTGCTTCTATGTTCATCAGGATTATTGGTCTGTAATATTCTTTCAGCGCTGCATCTTTCTCTGGCTTAGGGATGAAGGTAATGCTGGCTTCATAGAAAGAATTTGGGAGGATTCCCTCTTTTTCGATTGTTCTGAATAGTTTGAGAAGAAATGGAATTAGTTCTTCTTTAAATGTCTGGTAGAATTCAGCAGTGAATCCATCTGGTCCTGGGCTTTTCTTTGTTGGGAGGGCCTTTATTACTGTTTCAATTTCTGTTTCAGTTATGGGTCTATTTAGGTTTTCTATGTCTTCATGATTCAATTTAGGTAGATTGCATGTGTCCAGGAATCTATCCGTTTCTGATAGATTTTCCTGTTTGCTGGCATATAAGTCCTTGTAGTAATTTCTGATGATTCTTTTTATTTCTGTGGTGTATGTTGTTAGGTTTCCTTGTTCATCTCTGATTTTATTGATTTGGGTCTTTTCTCTTCTTTTTTTAGTTAGTTGGGCCAATGGGGTGTCAATTTTGTTTATTTTTTCAAAAAACCAGCTCTTTGCTTGACTGTTTTTTGTAACGTTTTTTTGGATTCAATTCTGTTAATTTCTTCTCTGATTTTAATTATTTCTCTTCTCCTACTAGACTTGGGTCTGGTTTGCTGCAGTTTTTCTAGGTTCTTGACATGTGCTGAAAGCTCATTTATTTGGTACCTTTCTAATTTCTTGATATAGGCACCTATTGCTATAAACTTGCCTCTCTATACTGCTTTTGCCTTTTCCCATAAGTTTTGATATGTTGTGTTGTTATCCTCATTTACTTCCAGAAAGTTTTTGATTTCTCTTTTGATTTCTTGAATGACCCAGTGTTCATTCAGGAGCATGTTGTTCAGTCGCCATGTGTTTGCATACTTTCTAGGGTTTCCTGAGTTGCTAATTTCCAGCTTCATTCCACTGTCATCTGAGAAGCTGCATGGTATGATTCCAATTCTTTTAAATTTGCTGAGACTTGCTTTATGTCCTAGTATGTGATCAATCCTAGAGAAGGTTCCATGTACTGCTGAGAAGAATGTAGTCTTTAGATGTAGGATTGAAAGTTCTTTAGATATCTGTGAGATCCATTTGGGCAATAGTGTTGATTAAATCTGCTGTTTCCTTGTTGATCTTCTGTCCGGATGATCTGTCTATTTCTGAGAGTGGAGTATTGAAGTCCCCCAGTACTATTGTATTGGAATCTAAGTGTCCCTTTAAGTCCTTTAACATATCTTTTAAATAAACCGGTGCCCTGTAATTAGGTGCATATATTTATAATAGTTACATCTTCCTGTTGAATTGAACCCTTAATCATTATATAGTGTCCCTCTTTGTCTCTCTTAACAGTTTTTGTATTAAAGTTTATTTTGTCTGATATTAATATGGCTACACCTGCTTTTTTTTGGTTTTTGTTGGCATGGAATATCTTTTTCCAACCTTTCACTTTCAGTCTGCATGCCTCTTTGTTAGAGAGATGTGTTTCTTGTAGGCAACAAATAGTTGGGTTTTGTTCCTTAAGCCAATCAGCCAATCGGTGTCTTTTAACTGAAGAGTTAAGTCCATTAACGTTTAATGTGACTATTGATACACAGGGACTTTGCCCTGCCATTTTCCCGGAGATATTTTCTAGTATATGCTTTGAACTTCCTATGCTCTTTTGCTGGTCGGTTTTCTTCCTTTACCTTCTTTCATATTGATGGCCGTGTTTCTGTGTTTCTGAGTGTAGCACATCTTTAAGTATCTTTTGCAGGGCTGGATGAGTGGCGGCAAAGTCTTTCAATTTCTGTTTGCTATGAAAGGTCTTTATTTCACCTTCATTCACAAATGAGAGCTTAGCAGGATATAATATTCTGGGCTGGCAATTTTTCTCTCTTAGCACCTGTGCTATGTCTCGCCATTCCCTCCTAGCCTGTAGTGTTTCTGATGAGAAGTCTGCTGTGAGTCTAATTGGAGATCCTCTGAGAGTAATCTGACGTTTCTCTCTTGCACATTTTAGGATCTTTTCTTTATGTTTCACTGTGGTGAGTTTAGTTACAACGTGTCGTGGTGAGGATCTCTTTTGGTCATGTTTACTAGGGGTTCTATGAGCTTCCTGTACTAGGATGTCTCTGTCCTTCTCCAAACCCAGAAAGTTCTCTGCTAGTATCTCACTAAAAAGGCCTTCTAATACTTTCTCTCCATGCCTTCAGGAACTCCTAGAACTCGAATGTTGTTGTTGTTTTTTTTTTTTTAATAGTATCCTGTAGATTCCCAACGATATTTTTTAGATTTCTAATTTCCTCTTCTTTTCTTTGGTTTGACTGTATGTTTTCCTGTGCTCTGTCTTCTAAGTCTGATATTCTCTCTTCTGTTTCGCTGACTCTGTTTTTTAGACTTTCTAATGTGTTTGTCATTTGATCTATTGAGCTCTTCATTTCATTTTGATTTCTCTTCACTATCACACTTTCCTGTTCTACTAGTTTCTGGGTTTCATTTTGATTCTTTCTTAAAATTTCATTTTCACGAGAGAGATTTTCAATCCTGTGCAATAAGGATTTCTGTAGTTCAAGGATTTGCTTTTGAAAACTTCTAAATGTTCTTATCAAATTTTTTGAAATCTGTATCTTGCATTTCTTCTATCTCATCATCTTCATAATCTTGGCTTTGGGTGTTTTGTTTATTTGGAGGCGTCATAGTGTCATCGTTGATCTTGTTCCCTCGATTTTTGTGTTTGTTGCTTGGCACTGTTAATTCTTCTTCCCTCACTGTGATTTTATATATATATATATATATATATATATATACACACTATGTCTGTGTTAAGTGGACTGTCTGCTGTTGGAGGAGCCTTGGAGGCTTGAGATGGGTGTGGCCTGAGAGCTCTGCTTGGTTCTTCCAGGTTACAGGTGTGCAAAGGTGATACCCTCAGGTTATGCGTGATAAAGCTCTCTCTTTTTATTTATTTATTTATTTTATTTTTTTATTCAGGAGGTAAGTAATACCGCATGGCTGAGCAGAATTGATGCTATTTAGCTTCCAATCTCTGGCTTGTACCCAAAGAGTCTATGCGGGCTCAGTTTCTCCTGTGGACTCCCACTGGGTTGCCTAGGTTACTGAATTGTAGCGCCTCAGTTCCTTAGCTCTACCCTTTTGTTATGTATATGCAGAGTGGAGCCTGCTCTTTGTCTCTTGCTCGCCTTTGCAAGGTTGGTGGAGAGAGAAACTCCTCTGTACCAGTACCCCCCCCCACCTTTTTTTTTTTTCCCCTTCTCTCCTGTAGTCAGTTTGGTGAACTTTCCCACCTCAAAGCCTGCTTCCCTCTAGATACTGTCCGCCGTTTCCCCGCCAATATCTTGGGTTACTGAGCTTACCTCCCCTTCCAGCGCTGATGTGTGGACTTGGAGCCATGGGCGTCCCTGCTCTCCCTGCTGGTCATCTGTGTCATATCCACTCCCCTTCCAGCACTGGCACACAGACCCTGCGTTTCCCGCGGCTAGGCTTCCGTGCGGTGGGCGACTTTGCTCTCCCCGTAGGTCCTCTGAGTCACAGCCACTAGATCCGGAAGAGTTTCCTCTGCAATTTTTTCCCTGATCCTTTTTCCGAGGCTACCGTAACTCCACTTTTATTAAACTAAATTTTCCCAGATTATCGGTGCATGCCCTCACTATTCCGCCATCTTGGCTCCGCCCCCAAAGGATGTCTTAACCTCTGTACCATAGTGCCTACAGCTTGTTAACGTTTTATTTATTTATTTTCATGTAATTGAAAGGCAGAGTGAGAGGAAAATTGAGAGTGAGAGCTCTTAATCAGTTCACTCACCTCCAAATGCTTGCAACAGCCGGGCTAAGCCAGGCTGAAACTAAAGCACAGAATTGGACTTCATTTGGGTTTCCCACATGAGTGGCAGGGGTGCACATACAGGAACTATCATGTAGTGGCTGGATCAGAAACAGAATAGCTGGTAGTTGAACTGGCTCTCTGATTGACATGGTATCCCCTGTGGGAGCTAAACCCACTATGCCAAAACACTCATCACCCAATTCCCTGCTCCACACTTACCTTTTTGATGAACTCTATATGGCCATTTTTATGGATATGATACCAGCTAAATAGTCAACAACCTCATTTAATTTCTATAAATATAATTATTCAAAACATTTTACTCTGCCATTTTCTTATTCTTGTGTCTATTTACTAAGACACAAAAGTTTTAAATTGAGCTAGAAGCAAGAAAGCTAAATGGAAAAGTAATTTACAATACTTGGATTTTTACTCAGCAGCAATAATCAATCCTCTAGGGAACCACAACAGGCTTTGGGAGGGGAATGATTCTGAGTTCAACAATTTTTGGCTTCTCCCCATGAACATTGTCAGGTGAGACTTGTCAGTTTTGCCTCATTTCTTAATCCCTAAACTATCCACTCAAATAAATCACACATTTAATAGCTCCTTCACCTCTTTAAAATGATTTAAAAATCATTTTAAAAAAATCATTCCTTGATTATTAGCCCAAATAGTGGAAATATTAAAAAATCAGGATGCTGTAAGAATTTATCAGGGGTGGGTGTTTTAGCATAGCAGGTTAAAGCTGCTGCTTGGGAGACCTGCATCTCATATGGGAGTACACAGGATGGAGTCCTACCTCCACTTCCAATGCAACTTCCTACTATTGCTTCTGGGAGGCAGTAGATGATGGCCCTCATTCTTAAGTCCCTACCACCCATATGAGACACCTGTGAGGATTTCAAGTGAACCAGAAGCTGAAAGATCTCTATATCTCTATCTCCTATCTCTCTTTCTCTCTCTCTCCCTCTCTCTCTCTCCCTCTCTCTTCCTCCCTCCCTCCCTCCCTCCCTCCCTTCCTCCCTCCCTTCCTTTCCCTATCTCTGTCATTCTGCTTTTAAATTCATAAATCTTAACAAAAAATAGAATTTAGGGCCAGCATTGTGTCATAGCAGATAAGCTACCGCCTGTGTTGCCAGCATCCTATATGGACACCAATTTGTGGACCAGCTGCTCCACTTCCAATGCAGCTTCCTGATAATGCACTTAGGAAAGCAGTGGAATTGGCCCAAGTATTTGAGCCTCTGCACTCATGTTTGAGACCTGGATGAAGCTCCTGGCTCCTGGCTCCTGGCTCCTGGCTTAGGCCTGGCCCAGCTCTGTTGCAGCCATCTAGGGTATGAACCACGGGATTGAAGTTTCGTTCTCTCTCTCTCTCTCTCTCTCTCCCCCCTTCTCTCTTTCTCTCCCTTTCTGACTATGCCTTTCAAATAAATGAAATAAATCTAAAAAGTTCATCAGTGGTGTTTTTAGGGTTTTAGAACAAGAAGAAAGAGCACAGTCATATCAATATGCTTTTTTTGAATCATGATCTGTATAAATAATATGAAGTCTCAAGTCTTTAAATGTTTTAAATTGAAGTGTTCCTTTTGGACTTGAATCCTGTTTGCTCTTAATAGACACATATACCTGCAAACTTCTTTTTTTTTAAAATATATTTGAAGGAAAACATTATTTAAATATTTTCTTCCATTTCTCCTATCCTAAGAATGCTTTAAGTGTATGAGATTTTGTTAGAGTGCTGTCCTTACTCCATGTGCTTTGCCAGAAATTTGGTTCTTTTAAGTGAATTCAGATCTTAAGCAGCCATCCTATGATCAGGAATAACTCAGTAGCAATGGAACGAACTGTGTATTTAATCAAGTTTAAAATGTGGTTCATCGTGTAGGTGTTGTGATGCAGCTAACTAACTCATCATTTGGGACACATGCATTCTCATATCAGTATGCTGGTTTGAATTTTGAATTCTTAACTTTTTAAGATTTATTTAATTTTATCTGAATGGCAGATTTACAGAAAGAGAGAGAGAGGGAAATACATAAAGATCTTTCTTTCATCCACTAATTTATGTCCAACATGGCAGCCATGGCTAGGATTGAGCCACCTCTTCTGATCCACCCTCCTTCCAATGCATCCTGGGAGGCAGTGGATGATTGCTCAAATGCTTGAGTATATTTCATCCATATAGGAGACCCAGATGGAGTTTCTGGCTTCTAGGTTCTAACTGGTTGAGCACTGGCTCTTGTGGGCATATGGGCATTTGAGGAATAAACCAGTGGATGGAGAATTGATTTCTCTTTCCCTACTTCCTTTTTCTCTATACCTTTCAAATTAATAAAATAAATAAATATATATTTAAAAATAAGTAAATAAACATTTTTATTTTTCTTTGACAGGCAGTTAGACAATGAGGAAGAGACAGAGAGAAAGGTCTTCCTTCCGTTGGTTCACCCCCCAAATGGCTGCTAAGGCTGGCACGCTGCGCCAATCTGAAGACAGGAGCCAGGTGCTTCTTCCTGGTCTCACATGCAGGTGCAGGGCCCAAGCACTTGGGCCATCCTCCACTGCCTTCCCGGGCCACAGCTGAGAGCTGGACTCAAGAGAAGCAACCAGGACAGAACCAGTGCCCCAACGGGGACTAGAACCCAAGGTGCCAGCGCCTCAGGCAGAGGATTCGCCTAGTGAGCTGCGGCACCGGCCAGTAAATAAACATTTTAAAATGTACTTTATTCATTAGGTTATTGGCATAAAATGGTCACTTCAAAATAATATGTATGGAAGTCTATCAGTTCCTTATATATAGATTTTTTTTTTTTTGGACAGGCAGAATTAGACAGTGAGAGAGAGAGAGAGAGAGAGAGACAGAGAGAAAGGTCTTCCTTCCGTTGGTTCACCCCCCAAATGTCCACTACGGCCATTGCGCTGTGCTGATCTGAAGCCAAGAGCCAGGTGCTTCTTCCTGGTCTCCTATGTGGGTGCAGGGCCCAAGCACTTGGGCCATCCTCCACTGCCGTCCTGGGCCACAACAGAGAGCTGGACTGGAAGAGGAGCAACTGGGACAGAACCGGCGCCCCAACCGGGACTAGAACCTCGGGGTGCTGGCGCTGCAGGCGGAGGATTAGCCTAGTGAGCCACAGCGCCGGCCCTTATATATTGATCTTATAATGTCTTAATGCTTTATTTTTCTCTAAAGATTGCTTAGAGAAACAAAGTATCATTTTTGTAGTATCTACCACCTCATTCTTGAAAAAATTCAGTTTCCATATGATTTCCAGCAATTGTTTTGCAAAGACACTGGTTGTCAACTCTTAATGGTTCTTCTCATTAAGTAATGAATTATATTTATTATAGGGTTATGCTGCTTGCTTTCCACTATTAGTTTCCTAAAGAACGATGATTCACTTAAAATGGTTGAGAATGGAATGTTTGGAAATCAGATAATATAATTAGGATGGTGACATAGCTATTTTACAGGTTTTTTTTTTACCCTGTATTCTTAAATGTAGCAACTGATTACAATTAATCTACAAAACTTTTTAAAAATTACTTAAAAATGTATTGGCTATTAGTTGTCTTCTTGAGATTACCTCAAGCAGCTTAAGTCACTGAAACTTTATTTCCTATCAAATACAGAACAGAATAACAATAACACCAACAAGCATGTAGCTTTTAAATGTTGCACCTCTTCTTGACATACTCAAATGTTCTGAGATATACACAGGAATTTTTGGTTTAATTTGTTCCTGAAGCTCTTTCTTTTTTTAAAGATTTACTTATTTACTTGAAAGTCAGAGTTACACAGAGGAGATAGAAGGAGAGGCAGAGAGATAGGTCTCCCATCCACCTGCTGGTTCACTCCCCAGAGGGCCACAACGGATGGAGCTGTGCTGATCTGAAGCCAGGAGCGAGGAGCTTCTTCTGAGTCTCCCACGTGGGTGCAAGGGCCCAAGGAATTGGCCATCCTCCACTGCTTTCTCAGGCCATAGCAGAGAGCGGGATAGGAAGTGGAGCAGCCGGGACTCGAACCGCTCTCCGTATGGGATGCCGGCACAGCACTGCAGGTGGTGGCTTTACCCACTGTGTCACAGCGCCAGCCCCCCTGAAGCTCTTAAATTTGCAACTCCTAACTCTGAGTAAGAGGAACTCACTTAACTATTAATCATCTGAAGCAAATCTTTCTATGCTTTTTCCATGTTCTCAGCTCCCTGACATCAGTATCAGTCTCTTAGAGAATAATTTATTTTATAGTTACATTATGATGACTATTTCAGTTTGGTCACAATAGATTTGAATTGCAAGAAGAATGCTTTCTCAAGACATAAGTAATGAAGAAAATTATATCCAATTTCATTTTTACTATTCTGGTTCCATAATAATCGCTTATCATAAATTTTATATCATAAATGAATATTAGATTGAGATAATTCATAAGAAATTTATACAAATATCTTAAAACACAAATGAAAGAAACTCAATTCATTATGTAACCGTATCATATTTTCCTTCTTATCATATTTTGATAGTTTCTTAGGGCCAATCTGTGATGATTTTCCTTTTCAAGATTCACTGCTACTGAACAGTTTTCTACATATCACCAGTTAATGTTGCTATGTTATTAAGAATTAAATATCTTTATGTTTCAATTCAGATCAATCCCTGATTCTTCTATGAATTTTAATTTGGCTGTTGTCAACTGATAGCCATCAAAGTGAAGCTACAATTTCGATATTTACAATAGATTACTAAAAAGCAGCAAAATAATAGAATCCTATGCCCAATTGCTTGATCATTTTAAAGGACTTTATGTTCCTGTATCTTTCCTTCTCTACAGTGTATTATTGTAAATTTTTTTAGACAAATGTCAGTTTGCAAAATTAGAAGTAAAGTTTATAAAATTCATACATTTGACAATGTATATTGCTTAATTGGATAAAATATCAATACAAATTGAAACATTTCAATTGCATTTCTTTTTTTAAATTTATTTATTTATCTGAGAGGTAGAATAACAGAAACAGAGAGGGGACAGACAGAGATGTCTCACATCCACTGGTTCATTCCCCAAATGATTGCAATGGTCAGAGCTGGGCTGATCTGAAGCTAGGAGCCAGGAGCACATAATTTTGACAACTAATATGCCTTGTTCATAATTATATCACAGATTGTTATTATATAAATAAATAGATTTCTTGTTTTCTATTCAGTTGTAAGCATTTAAAAATTAGGTTTGAATGTTATTTATTTTCATTTTTTTGAGGAATGCTATGGTTTAATTTGTATCATTTACTGGGAAATACTGATTGGCATGATAGTACAAATGATTTCTGAAAATTACTAGACATTTAAAAATTTAAATGATTTTTAAGCAATACTGGAGATAACTAGATAAATACTGAAGATGTAGTAGGAGATGCATTTCAAATGGATGAAAAATACATAGCTAATACTGAAGCATCAGATTATATTGAAATTTTTTTGTGTAAAGTTGTTAACTACTCTAGACAAGAGAAAGACATTTTTGTCTTTCAAAAACATTCACTTTACTGTTTATTGAGTGTTTTCTACAAGCAAACCATTGACAGAAAGACACTGACCCAACAGAACTTATAAACTTTTACAGGTCTTAAGCTGTGGACAAAGAAAACACAGATGTGGTTAGTGTCACAAAATGTGTAATAAATTGTGCAATTTAGTAGACCTGCACTGTGAGGTCAGGGGAGGTCTTCCTATCAACATAGTTAGGCCAAAGTTAAAACATGTACCAAAAAACAATGATGAAACTAGGAAAAGGTTTTCCTGAGTTGCTGATCATTATGGACAAGGGAATAAATGCTCAACTTTCTGTAAGTCTGAAAGGAAGGGAGAGAGCTCATCTTCACTTCCCCTATGTTCTAATGTTGATTCTTTGGATCTAGGAACACAGTTAATATAAGAACTGATTCAGTCAGTAGTCACCGATCAGGGAGAACATATGGTATTTGTCCCTTTGGGGGACACCCCAAACACCAAGAGGGAAACCTGTTGGAGTGAGGTGGACACTATGGGAAATGGTGGCTTGATCAGCATAGCCCTGACTGTTAATGAACAACTTAATACATTATCCCTCTTAGTAGTTTTTTAATCTGTTCTACTTAATATGACTGGTTTAGTTCTGTAATTGATGCACAGTTATTCTTAAGTGTTGAAAATTAACTGAAATGTGATCCCTGTTGAACATGGGAGTGGGAATGGGAGAGGGAAGAGATGTATAATTTGGGACATGCTCAGGCTGACTTGCCCCAAGTGGTGGAGTTGGAAGCATACCAGGGGATTCCAATTCAATCCCATCGAGGTGGCATGTACCAATGCCATCTCACTGTTCCAGGCGATCAATTTCAATTCACAGTTGGTCATGGTGGAGGGACTGGGAGTCAAAGGGAGCACATAGACAAGTCTAGTACCTGCTAACGCTAACCGATGGAGTAAATAAAGGGGAGAGTGATCCAACATGGGAAGTGAGATACTCAGCAGACTCATAGAATGGCAGATGTCCTAAATAGTACTCTGGCCTCAGAATCAGCCCTAAAGGCATTCGGATCTGGCTGAAAAGCCCATGAGAGTATTTCAGGCATGGAAAGCCAACACACTCTGGCAAAAGATCTCTGTGAGTGAGATCCCAGTGGAAAGAACAGGTCATCAAAGAAGGAGGTACCTTTCTCTGAAGGGAGGAGAGAACCTCCACTTTGACTATGACCTTGTCTAAACAAGATAAGAGTCGGAGAACTCAGAGGGCTTCCATAGCCTTGGAAACTCATGACTGGAGCATAGGGAGATTACTGATGCCATAGACAGGAGTGTCAATTGGTAAAGTCAACAACAGGAGTCACTGTGCACTTACTCCTCATGTAGGATCTCTATCCTTAATGTGCTGTACATTGAGAATTAATGCTATAATGAGTACTCAAACAATATATTTCACTTTGTGTTTCTATGGGGGTGCAAACTGTTGAAATCCTTACTTAATGCATACTAAACTGGTCCTCTGTAAAAAAAAAAAAAAAAAAAGAAATTATCAATTCCCAACTTGACTCTCACTGGGATTAAACATGACAATAGGTCTGCTCTGATTTCATCATCATTTTAAAAAAATCATCTATCATTTTTCACTTTATGTTTCTGTGTGGGAGTAAACTGTTGAAATCCATACTTAATGTATACTAAGCTGATCTTCTGTATATTAAGATAATAGAAAATGAATCTTGATGTGAATGGAAGGGGAGAGGGAGTGGGAAAGGGGAGGGTAGTGGGTGGGAGGGACGGTATGGGGGGGAAGCCATTGTAATCCATAAGTCGTACTTTGGAAATTTATATTCATTAAATAAAAGTTTAAAAAATATATAAGAACTGATTAACAAGATAATAATGTCAAAGTTTCATTAAAGTTTACATGTTTGTGAGGAACGTTACAAGAGAGTTAAATCCAAAGAAATGGCCAAAGTATGATGCTTTTATAATTTTTAAACAAAGAACAATACATTTGTGAAGGAATAACAGGATAAATAAATGTCTGGATAAAGGTAGTGAATTCCAAGCGTGTGCCTAAAAGAAATGTGAGGATGGTGAGAATGTAGGAGATAGTGAAGGATAAAGGTTACTTTGAAGAGTATGTTTATTCAAATTAATTGCTAATTAATTGCTAATTAATTACTAGTCTCTGGCTACCAAGTCTGTTTTCTATTCTTGCCTTGAGAAGGACATCCCTCCCAAAACTTTTCATACTTACTTTATATAGGAAAAGGTAGGCCCCATGTCCCTATCTGGAGTAACGGTTTTTCAAGTGACTTCAACAACAAATAATCACTTTACCAGTTGGGCATATTTGAAATGTCATGTCCTTAACTGCTTCAAGTCCATGTGACAGTTTTTCCATAGCTAATTCTGATCCAGGTTTACAACCTGAAGAACAAGGAAAGAATATAACATACCATTTTGTGAATAGATCTGTAAAATACTCTAAAAGTGGTTTTGTATTTATTATAGTTTATAGAATACTTGTCTCTTTTAAAAAATGAAAACATCAGCTGAACAGCAATCAAAAATCTAATAATAAAAAGAGTCAGCATAGTGGCTGGTGCCCTGGCGCAGTAGGTTAATCCTCCACCTGCGGTGCCAGCATCCCATATGGGCTCCGGTTCTAGTCCCGGCTGCTCCTCTTCCAATCCAGCTCTCTGCTGTGGCCTGGGAGAGCAGTGGAAGATGGCCCAGGTCCTTGGGCCCCTGCACCCACATGGGAGACTGGGAAGAGGCTCCTGGCTTCAGATCGGCGCAACTCAAGTTGTTGCGGCCATTTGGGGAGTGAACCAGCAGACGGAAGACTTTTCTCCCTTTCACTGTATGTAACTCTACCTCTCAAATGAATAAATAAAATCTTAAAAAAAAAAAAAGAACACAGAGTAGTTAATAGGATCAGAGAAACTTGGTTTTGAAGAGTATCTCATAATTTAAGAAAGAAAAATGTGGTACTATTTACGCTCTAAAGACCTCAGTTTTCTTATCTGCAAAGTGGGTGTAATAATAGGATGGGTGGGCATTTGGTCTAAGGTTAAGACACCATTCGGGTATTGCATTAGACTGAATTTAGGTTCCAGCTTCACTCCTGATTCCAGCTTCTGCTAATGCACATACAGAGAGAGATAGCAGGTGATGTTTCAGGTGGTTGGGTCACTGCCCCCAACACTGGGAACCTGGATTGTATTCCTTAATCTTGGCTTCACCCTGGTCCATCCTAGGCTATTGCAGGCATCTGAGGAGTAAATCACTGACTAAGATTTCTGATTCCCAAATAAATAAATATATAAAAATTTAAAAAATAATGGGAGTTACCTTATTTTTTGTCCCTAAAATTATATCAAGATGTCAGTTTTGAAATATTTATACTATTAAGATGAAAATTGAATAATTGTTTGAAAATAAATACAAATCACATGGTTTTCCATAGAAATAAAGAAGGCAGAAAGGTTACTCTAAAAATATGCTTGGTTAATGATGAGATAATTTATTTACTAAGGATAATCTAATATTTGAAGGTATATACTTATGAAAAACACATATGCATGTTTTTCATGATAATTTTCCACAGGAATGAGGACTTGTAACATTGGTGTTTGCGAATTATAGATTCGTACTTATCTTAGATATTGTATAAGCTATAGAAAGTTATATGAAAATGGTAAAATGTCAAAAATAAAGATCTATTTATTTTATTTGAAAGGTAGAGTTACAGAGAGGCAGAGGCAGAAGCAGAGGCATATATATATATATATGGAGAGAGAGAGAGAGAGAGAGAGAGAGAGGTCTTCGATCTGCTAGTTCACCTCCCAAGTGGCCACAATGGCCAGAGCTGCACCAATCCGAAGCCAGGAGCCAGCAGCTTCTTCTGGGTCTCCCACAAGGTTGCAGGGGTCCAAGGACGTGGGCCATCTTTTACTGCTTTCCCAGGTCATAAAAGAGAGCTAGATCAGAAGTGAAACAGCTGGAACTCGAACTAGTGTCTATATGGGATGCTGGCACTGCAGGCGTCAGCTTTACCTACAACATCACAGTTTAGGCCCCTAAATAATAATTTAAATAACAGTGTAAAGCATTGTTTTCTATATAGTGTTATTCCAATAAATATATTTTCACCCATGTCTCTTAATTCTAGATTTCAGACTGAACTGAATTATGATGTTTTGGAAGTTCATGATGGACCAAACCTTCTTTCACCCTTGCTTGGATCTTACAATGGCACACAAGTGCCCCAGTTTCTGTTTAGCAGCAGTAATTTTATATACCTTTTGTTTACAACAGACAACAGCCGTTCCAATAATGGTTTCAAGATTCATTATGAAAGTAAGTAATGACAGTTTTTTCCATTCTGTTTGTCTTACATTAAGTATTATCATTGTGTTTCTAAGAGAATTAGCAACTCTCATTTTTTTAAAAATAAGCTTCCTTGATTATAAGAATGTCAATGTCAATAAGGTGTATGTTACACTCTACTCTGTAAGAAATTTTAAAAATTATCTAATATCATGGTAAAAGAAAATACTAAAGAAGTTGAAGTAACAAATTCTTAGAAAAGATGTTTTTTTGAAAAACTATTTATATAATTCTACAAAACAGACTATAGTAAATCTGATATGTACGAATATTGCCAATTTTTTGGCATTTAACTCATAAATCAATTTCTTGCATATTTTACCCATGATATTGACACACATTTTCATTTGAAAAATCATTACTATTATTTTGTATAAAAGGTTGAATATTACATTAACAACCAAAAGTAAAAAATATCCACATATTCAAATATGATTAACACAATTGGTCAAAGACTATATAGAACAAATTACAATTTAGGATTTTGGAATCAAATTTTCATTTTTACAATTTGTTTTAAAACCTGACAAGTTATAGAGAAGGAAGGAGAGGGAAATCTTCCATCCTCTGGCTCACTCCCCAGATGACTGCAATGGCCAGGGCTGGGACAAGACAAAGCCAGTAGCCAGGAGCTTCTTCCCAGTCTCCCACATGGGCGGCAGGTACCCAAGCACTTGGGCCATCTTCTACTATTTTTCCCTGGTCATTAGCAGGGAACTGAGTGGGAAAGTGGAGCACCTAGGACATGAACTGGCACCTTTATGGAATGCAGGCACTGGCTCAACCAGCCACACCAAAGGATAGCTCCAGATTTAACAAGTTTTAACATTGTTCATGTTCACTTCATATGTAGATATCATATACATTCATATGTATGCTACTTTTCCTTGAAA
The DNA here is from genome assembly GCF_051225735.1 of Oryctolagus cuniculus. NCBI lineage: Eukaryota > Metazoa > Chordata > Mammalia > Lagomorpha > Leporidae > Oryctolagus > Oryctolagus cuniculus. The sequence continues at coordinate 138,579,459 of NC_142872.1, read as the reverse complement.
AGAAGATTATTATCCATCATTTAATGTAGGATTCATAATAGTGACCAGAAGTTAGGAAAATAGGATATGTTTTTATGTAGATGGTATAATTCAGTGAAGATAATATCTATAACTATCTATTTACCAGGTAACATGACATTCATATTTGTATCCTCTATATATTTGAAATTCATAATTATCCCACTTAATGGTATATAGTTTTGTTAAGAAGCCTTAAAATTTTTAATAAAAAAGATTGGATTCTAATATTTACATGGAAACAAGTCACTTTCATTTATAAATACTTGCATATTTACATTCATGAGGCTATATTGTATATGATATATGAAAGGTCATCAAGTAGTCATAGAAAATGTGTATTATTAAAAAAGTATGCACAGACATCAAAATTTTGTCACCAAAATAAGCTTATCTTTAATTCTACTTTTTCAAGAACTTTTTTGAAGTCCCCTCTTCATGTGTACAAACATGCATGTGAAAAAGTTCACTTGTGTGCACATTTTTACCAAAAACTGCATTGCCATATACCTTTTGGTGAAATGTAATTTTGGTAAATGAACCTAATAGCACACTACAAGTGGGTTACTGCAAGTTATATTTATTTTATTTCAAATGCAAATATTATAATACTTTTTATATTTAGTCTCAAATGATCCCTTCTTAGGAAAATATTTTGGCATTTGAAATATATAGCTTTATATTGGCTGCAGGACATTCTCTTCAGTACATATGGTCAATGGTTTCATATATTTTTAAACCAAAATTTATATAAATTCATTGCTTTTTCCTTTTAAATTTTACCCACAATGTTGTTTTAATTATGTTATCTTTCCTTTATTTCAAGCTCTATGACCCAGAAGTATATTTCCTAAACATTATTTTAAAATTCGGCAAGAGGAGTCACACATACTTGGGATTTCAACTGCACTAACTGCTGTAATTGAGATATCTGGCTTAACTTGTATTTGTTAAAGCTCAATCAGAATAGTCATTTTTAAAATTCCATTTCAAAGTTAATTCTTACTAGTAATTAATGAACACATATATGTAGACACCTTTTCTTTTAGAATATTGCTGTCTACTCTATGCCCAATAGATTGCATTTAATTCCACTCCACCAATGTATCAGACTACTTTAAGGATTAATTGAAACTGTGTGTAGAAAGTGTAGCAGGGCCGGCGCCGCGGCTCACTAGGCTAATCCTCCACTTAGCGGCTCCAGCACACCGGGTTCTAGTCCCTGTCGGGGCACCAGATTCTGTCCCAGTTGCCCCTCTTCCAGGCCATCTCTCTACTGTGGCCCAGGAAGGCAGTGGAGGATGGCCCAAGTGCTTGGGCCCTGCACCCCATGGTCGACCAGGAGAAGCACCTGGCTCCTGCCTTCGGATCAGCGCGGTGCACTGGCTGCAGCGCGCCAGCCGTGGCAGCCATTGGAGGGTGAACCAACGGCAAAAGGAAGACCTTTCTCTCTGTCTCTCTCTCTCACTGTCCACTCTGCCTGTCAAAAAAAAAAAAAAAAAAAGTGTAGCATAACAGCTGATATATAATAAGATATAAATTAATGAGATTTAATTGAAACGAATTAACATGAATAAGATAAACAAGAAGCATATCTTCCAACATCAAATCTGTAACTAATAGGTGGTTGGTGACATTGTCCAAGTAATTAGGACTAATGCAAAGTAGAAGCTAAGAGCTGAATGAGGATGAGGTTGGTGAAAATCACCCTTAATATTGATTAGGTCAGAGGCAATAGCTTTCTAATGATAAATTTTAAAGCATATTGACTTTCAAATCTATTAAAAGAGAAAATGATTAGATTTTCACATTGAACCAAAATTCTATGGAAAAGATTTTCTGCAAAGCTACTACTGCTCACACTCTGTGTTTCCATTTTATTCCCTTTCCCCAGGCAATTTGTGCCCTCCTCTATCTTCCACTAAAAACAGGGGCATTGCAAAAACTGTAACAATAAGATAAGGCTATTTGTAGTTTTCAAAATGTGTTAAAATAGTAACAACCTAGAGTAGACTTCAGTAACATAATGTATTTTTGGTTTTCAGTACAATTTTTTGCCCCCTTCTCCCAACAGGAAAATCACTTCTATTTATTATTATTAGTAGTAGTAGTAGTAGTATCATTATCATTTATTATTTAGTTTCAAAATAAATACAATTCCAGGAGCAGCTTAGTTTCCTATTAAAACCAGCATTGAAATGAAATGAATATGCTTGATAAATATATTTAAAATGTACAATTTACCTCTTTTAAATTCAAAATCTATTATATAGTATTTTTATTTAGCTTCATTTAAAATTGGGTAATTCAGGGCCGGCGCTGTGGCTCACTTGGTTAATCCTCCGCCTGCGGCACCGGCATCCCATATGGGCACCGGGTTCTAGTCCTAGTTGCTTCTCGTCCAGTCCTGCTCTCTACTGTGGCCCAGGAAGGCAGTGGAGGATGCTTGGGCACCTGACCCGCATGGGCGACCAGGAAGAAGCATCTGGCTCCTGGCTTCGGAATGGTGTAGCTCCAGCCGTGGCGGCCATTTGGGGGGTGAACCAACAGAAGGAAGACTTTTCTCTTCGTCTCTCTCTCTCACTGTCTAACTGTATCTGTCAAATAAAAAGAATTTTTTAAAAAACTTAAAATTGGGTAATTCATTCAAATATATATTTTATTATGTGAATGTGATTTAATATAATCATGCAACTCTAAATGGTAATTAATATATTGTGGAATATAGAAGCATTAGTTAGAATATAGAAGAAGTAGTTATTGTTCAAATTTCTCATTTAGGAAGAAAAAGATAATTGTTTATTATACCTTAATTTGTATCTCAGGAATCAAGTGACAGTATATCTGATGACATTTTTATTGACCTGATTGGAGAAGTGATACTGAAGTATACCAGATTGAGGCAAGGAATGTTTCTAAACATTTCTCAGTACACAGGGAACCTCAGAAGTAGCCAATTCATTTTTTTGGATTTATTTATTTATTGGAGAGGCGTAGTTATATATAGAGAGAGGGAGAGGCAGAAGGAGAGAGAGAAAGAGAGAGAGAGAGAGAGAGAGATCGATCTTCCACCCATTTGTTCACTCCCAAAATAGCCGCAACAGAAGAGTGAGGCCAATCCAAAGCCAGTAGCCAGGAGCTTCTTTCTGATCTTCCATGTTGAGGCAGGGGCCCCAGCACTTGGGCCATTTTCCGCTGCCTTCCCAGGCATGCTAGTATGGAGCTGGATAGAAAGTGGAGCAGCTAGGGTGAGAACTGGCACCCTATGGGATGCTGGCTTTTCAGGCTTTACCCACTTGGCCAGAATGCTGGTCCCATATTCTTGTAATTATTATTATTTTTAAAGATTTATTTATTTATTTGATATAGTCACAGAAAAGGAGAGGCAAAGAGAGTGAGAAAGACAGAGAGAATCTTTCATCTGCTGGCTCACTTGCAGATAGCTGAAGCCAAGAGCCAGGATCTTCATCTGGTTTCCCATTTGAGTGCTGGGGCCCAAAAACTTGGGCCATCTCCACTGCTTTCCCAGGCACATTAGTAGGTAGCTAGATTGAAAATGAAGTAACCGGGACTCGAATTGATGCCCACATGAAACGCCAGCGCTGTTGGCAGTGTCTTTACCCACTACACAACAATGACAGCTCCTTTCATAATTATTAAATGAAGAAATTTTTATGCAATATTTATAACTGTGCCTGGAATATAATCACTTCTGGAAATGCTAATTACAACTATGATTATTATTGTATAGATATATGTGTGTGTGTCCAAATATACAAAATGTCTAAAATACAAAGTTTGATACATAATTTTATCTTTTCATCCCACTATTATATAATCAATCTGAATTTTATCCTTATTGGTAAAAAAAAAAACTTGTTAAATACAATTTTTTATGTTTCTTTATTTATTTGAAAATCAAAGTTACAGTTGGGGGGAGACAGAGAGAGAGAGCAAAAGAGAGAGAGATTATCCATCTATTGGTTCACTCCCCAGATGGCTGTAATGCCAAACGCTGTGCCAGGCTGAAGCCAAGATTCAGGAGCTTCATTTGGGTCTGCCACATGAGTACAGGGGCCTAAGCACTTGAGTCACCTTCTATTGCTTTTCCCAGACCAATAGCAGAGAACTAGATTGGAAGTAGAGCAGCTGGACTCAACATGGTGCACATATGGGATGCCAGTGTCACAGGCAATGCCACAAAGCCAACCTTAAAATACTAAAACACTTTTTAAAATGGTGCTTTGAGTATATTAATTTATTAGTGAAAAATCATCATCCTCTGTTGTTTGAAGAAATAGGAATCTGTCTGAAATCTATCAAATTTCTCCTTTTTTTATACTCTTTGTTTCTCAGGTGTTACAGTGAACACATATTCTTGCTTGGACCCAGGCATACCTGTACATGGCCGTCGCTACGGTCATGATTTCTCTATTGGATCTACTGTTTCATTTAGTTGTGATCCAGGGTACAGGTTAAGCCATGAAGAACCACTTCTGTGTGAAAAAAATCACTGGTGGAGTCATCCCCTTCCAACGTGTGATGGTAAGAACTCATTCAATGTACAAAACATGTGCAATAAAAAAATCAGTATAGTTGTATAAAATATGAAGTTTAACATAAGTATAAATGTTTCATAGTTTATAAAGACTCTCTGGAATTTTGACAACTTATGCTATCAAAATATTAATAAAATAATATTGATAATCAGATATTTCCCTATGCCTAAAAATGCTGTAAAATATAATGCATTTATGTGTATATACATATGCATATGTCTATGTGTGTGTGTGTGTGTGCTGTTGTTAGCATTTTAAATACATTTTGTAGATAGTCTGAGAAAGAGCATTCATTGCACACGCCAAGTTCACATCAGACGAATGCAGTGAAAGAGCACAGCATTCGCTTTCCCTCTGTTCCCCGTACATACAAACAATGCACATTCACTTGTAGCTCTGGAAGGCAATTGCACTAGTCCAGACAGAAGCGCAGTTTATTCCCCGCAATTCTAACTTGCTACACAGCATCATAGCAACTTACCCAGGCTGCCTTGTGATGGCAAGTTACTAATTATCATAGGTAATATACCAGTGTCCTTTTTTATTTTTCTGTTTCTATGAGAATTCAACAAAGATCCTAATTTTTCAAGATCCGTATATGAAAATATAGTGAGAAAAAATGTTTCTAAGACAGAGAAGTGTTTTCAGATTTACTTTATCATAAAGCACAGTCAATGTAAATCTATGCATTATTTAGTTCTAGGCTTTAATTTCTATTTATAGGACTATCTCCAACTTTTGTACATTTTTTTTTTTATGGTGGGAGATCACATTTGTCATGTAGTGATTAAATTTTCAAGTACTGTCAGTATCATCATTTTTTAGGAACAGCTTAGGCCAATTTGTATTTTATAACAAGGTTTAAAGAAATCAACAACATGCCTTCCTTGAATTTTGTACAATATTATTTGTAATAGTCAATGTTCGTGTGATTATAACTGACAGAAATCGAACTCTGACTGGTTTTAAAAAAATGAAAACAGAAGTTGTTCAACTATTCAAATCTAAGAAAGAACAATGTGGCATACTTCTCATAGCACGAAATTGAACGTTTTAAAAGACTGCTCTGTGTATTTTTTTAAAATTATTTACTTTTATTTATTTGAAATTCAGAAACAAACACACAGAGAGAGTATGTTCTTATCCTCTATTTACTCCCTAATGCCTGCAGTAGCTGGGATTGGACCAGGCCAAAGCAAGGAGCCTAGAACTCAATCTAGATCTCCCACGTGGGTAGCAGGGATATTGAGCCATTACCTGCTATCTCCCAGAGTAGGCATTAGCAGGAAGCTGGAAACTGGATTGGAGCCAGGATTTGAACCTAGGCCTTCTGATATGGAATATGGGCATCTCAAGCAATATCTTAACTGCTGCCCTGGACCTCCACCCTCCCTCTGTGTTTCACATAATTATTAATATATTAGTTGTGGATCACTCCTCTTAAATTTTATAATGTGTTATACATTATATACTACTTAGTACTTTAATCCTTCACTTGACGAATGTCTTTTTTTTTTTGTTTGTTTGTTTTTTTTTTTTTGACAGGAAGAGTTATAAAGTGAGAGAAAGAGACAGAGAGAAAGGTATTCCTTCCATTGGTTCACCCCCCAAATGGCCGCCACGGCTGGTGCACTGCAGCCAGTGCTCCACGCCGATCCAAAGCCAGGAGCCAGGTGCTTCCTCCTGGTCTCCCATGTGGGTGCAGGCCCCAAGCACTTGGGCCATCCTCCACTGCCTTCCCGGGCCACAGCAGAGAGCTGGACTTGAAGAGGAGCAACCAGGACAGAATCTGGTGCCCCAACCGGGACTAGAACCTGGGGTGCCGGCACCGCAGGCAGAGGATAAGCCTAGTGAGCTGCAGCGCTGGCCCAAGAATGTCCTTTTAACTTCTCAACTTCTACACCTTGCAGACAGGAAATTCTCAAGACATTATCGCCATCCCCACCCCCCAGCTAAAGATAGCAGGATGTGGACGTACAGAAAAACTTTCCCTCTATTCCCTACACATCCTCATAATACACATGTGCACACATGCTCACAGAAGAGCACCTGGCTGATATGCTGGTCTTTTTTAACATTTTTGAATTTTTGGCAATAATTTAACTAATTTTCATCCTTCTGTTCATTGAGAAGTTTTATTCTAGTTGTATGAGATAAAGTTCTATCAAATGGGAATACAGGTTTTAACCTAGTAGAGCATTTTCCTTTAAAAAAAAAAACTTATTTATTTAAAAGATAGAGTTACAAAGAGGAAGACACAGAACAAAATCTTCTCTCTGCTGGTTCACTACCCTAAATGGCTGTAACTGCCAGGGCTGGACCAGACCCAAGCCAGCAGCCTGGAACTCCATCCGGGTCCCCCAAGTGAGTGGTAGTTGGCCCAAGCACTGAGACCATCTTCTGCTGCCTTCCTAGGTGCATTAGCAGGAAGCTAGATCAGGCATGGGGCACTACAGACTTGAACATTTTATTTGAAGGAGACAGACACAGGGAAATCATCCATCCACTCATTCACTCCTGAAGTGCCCACCACAGCCATGACCAGCCAGGCTAAACCTCTGAACCCAGAACTCTATCTGCGTCTCCCACTTGGGTGTCAAGTACTTAAGCCATCATCTGCTGCCTCCCAGGATGAGCTTTATCAGGAGGCTGGATCAGAAAGACAGGAGCTGGGACTTGAACCAGGCATGAAAGACCTGGAATGAGAGTGTCCCAAGTGGCAACTTAACTACTACACCAATGTCTACCTATGTCTTTACTAACTTCTACCATTGATAAAATTTTCTGACAGATCATAAGCACTCGTGATTGGAGATATAATGGAAAACATTGTACAATGATTTGTTCTCAAATAATCAAATGTTAAATCAACTTTTAATTTATTTGACTTAAGTTCATAAACATTTATTTATTTATTTATATTAATTTGGGAAATTTAGTTACAAATCTGTGCTTTTTAAAAAAATTCTTTTTTCATTCTACATGGCATTGTGCATAGTGGGCAAAGCCTCTGCCTATAATGCTAATCCATTAGTGGGTACTGGTTTCTGTTCCAGCTGCTCTACTTCTGAGCCAGCTTCCTGCTAATTGCCTGAGAAAAGCAGCAGAAGATGTCCTAAGTATTTAGACCCCTCCACACATGGGAAGACCTGAAAGAGGCTCCTGATTCCTGCATTCAGCCTGGCCCAGTTCCAGCCATAACAGCTATCTGGGGAGTGAAACACTGGATGAAGGATTCTCACTCTCCCTCGCTCTTTTTTTTCTCTCTGTCCCTGACTTTGTGTAACTAACTTTCAAATAACATTGAAAAAATAATAATAAAAGAAATGTAGAACTTTAGAAGCAAGCTCCAAAACTTAGACAATTTACTTTGCTGTTTTAAAGGAATCCTATGAAAAATGACACATATCCCTCTAGAAATATTTATGACTATGTTTCATCAGTAATAATTCATTTCCTTCATGCTTAATAAGAGGAACTTGGGACCTCAGCCTGCAGTGCTGTCATCTCCTATGGGCTCTGGTTTGAGTCCTGTCTGGTCTGCTTCTGATCCAGCTCCCTGCTAATGCACCTGGGAAAGCAGCAGAGAATGGCCCAAATCCTTGGGCCTCTGTCACCCACATGGGAGACACTGAAGAATCTCCTGGCTTCCGCTTGCCCAGCCCTGGCCAATGCAGCCATGGGGGAGTGAACCAAAGGATGGAAGATTCTTTCTCTCTTTCTCTCTGTGTGTCTCTCCTCTCTTCTCTCTCTCTGTAATTCTGCCTTTCAAATAAATAAATCAAATCAAATCTTTAAAAGAAAATAGGAGGGGCTCCTAAACAATTAATTTCACATGCTAATATTGCTTATATTTAGCAATCTGTAAGTTTGTACATAAAATTTAAATGTAGTGAGTTGATCTATGTTTACTTGGGGCCAGTACTACTACTCAGAGAGTATTCATCCAGTTGTCTTCTCTAGTGCTATGATGGTTGAAATGATTTTCTTATATAAGAAGAGGTCTTAAAATTTATGTTGTTACCAATAAGTGGCTTAGGCAAAGATAATGGGACTCATCCTTTTTCAAGAGACCAGGTAAGAGATTTGTTCAGTGTTGGCCTCTCTCTGATTGTTCACACTGTATTTCTTTATATTTTCAGCATTATGTGGAGGAGACGTTAGAGGGCCTAGTGGAACAATCTTATCACCTGGTTACCCAGAATTTTACCCAAATTCTCTGAATTGTACCTGGACTGTTGATGTAACCCATGGAAAAGGTACTTTACCTCAAGCAATCAGAATTGGGCTAGCTTCGGAATTTTCATGGGGACTTTTATTATTTCCTAGTCCTTAACAGTCATCTTCCATGAGCAGAAGCACAGTACTAAACTCTGCTAAAACAAAGTTCAGTTTAATTAACTACAGTGAAGACTGGAATTAATTTTCTAGAATGTTATGATGTGCTCTTGTTTTTGTCATAATGGCGATATGAGATATTTGTTTTCTTTTGATAAAATAACTAATATCATTTGGAATATTATATTAACAAAATCTCAGATAGGATGGCTTTTGTCTGTGGTATAGTATGGTCGATTTCAGAACTTCCAAGAGGAATCCAAAGATGCTCTGAAGAGCTGAGCCAATTGTAAAGCAAATATCACATTTTATATGTGCTTGTTTATAAATTATTTATGTTTATTTATTATAACTATAGTCCCATATAAATTTATAACAATTCTATATGTTCTTACATCTCAAATTCTCTAAAATCTAGCTGAAGATGTATCTCACATAATTGAACTTTGAAGTGTAAAATTACACTGTGCTGTAGTAGATGTAAATAAATGTCCTTTTACACGTAAATGAAAGACTCTGTAGTGCTAAATATGGTTCATTCATGCAATACAACCAATTAGCAAATTAACAATGCTATTGATCAGTGTAACAATTTAACAGTGGGAAATGATCATCCTAATATATGAAAATAAATATGAATGAAAATTATTAACCTGTAAATCTCCATGGCCTAATCTATTAAAAATAATTTATTTCTTTAAAAAACTACTTTCAAGAAGTAGTTTTTCTTTTAGCTCTGTTATTATAATGCCATTACTGATTTTACTATTATATTATACTTACTATAGAAAATCTAAAACAAACAAAAAATTCCTAGCAATGTGAAAACACTATTGCAATTTTTTAAAATAAAAACTGTATTGGTGTTTTAACAAAGAGTTAACCTTTACTAAAAATATACATCATTTTATTGGGGAAGTGAGGAATATAAGTGATTGTTATGTTTAGATTTCTATAGTACATTAAATGTTACTGAGAAAAAATGTTAAATATTGTGGTACTGGTCATCAGGCTTGAGGTAGACTTTGTAAACTATGATTTTTGTTGATATCCAGAATACAAATCTCTTTGCTGGAAGTTAACCAGAGTATTCTATTATTCCTGTGTACAGTGGATTAATAGGCTTTAAAATACATTCCTTGATACTATACAAGAAAGTGGAGGGGTACATACTGCTTGCTATGTAAATAGAGGTTTAATTAGCACTTAGGTTTTGCATCTTAACAGGTTGCAAGTTTTAATTAAATCTGTATTTACATGGCGAGAAATGCAGATTTAGAGGCCTTTCTTTTCAGAGCTAACCAAGATCCTCTGAGATACAGCTCTTCCAAAGTATAATCAAAGTTATATGAAAGGTACTCTTGAAGTTGGGAGAAATCATTTAAGTAATGGAGTCCGACTTCTCACAGCCAGCACACTCATTTCTGTGGTGTTCCAGAAACATGATGAACTGCTGCAATACAGATACTTTTATTGATTAGAAGCTTACTTGAGAAAACCTACCTAGCTTTTGTACAGATCCAATCACTTCAAAATTATTCTACAACATTTATTGTTGTTCTGCCCTATAGAATTAGAGGACAGCAACAGCAACAACAACCAAAAACCCCCAATTTTTACTCTATCCTAAATGTCCTCAAACATACCAACTCACAGTCTGGCACCACTATGTTTTTCTCTACCCTTGCACCTTTATCCCAAGTATTTTCTTCTCAAACAAAATACTCCCAGTTCCTTCATTTCTTGATCACAAGATATTTTCATTTTAATCACCATTCCAATCAACTTTCTTTGAAAATATACCAGTTTATTGATATCAAAGGATATCAGTATCTCTGAAAATGTGCTTTTCCAGAACAAACATAATCTCACTACTAAGAATTTCTATTGATGAAGCCTATATTTACTTCCTTTAAAATGGCTCTTATTCCTGCACATTGTGGAGAAGAAAAAGAAAATCTACTGTATTTTGAAAAGGCATTTCAAAATAGTATCTTCAATAATTCAAATCTTTCCCATGTCATAAAGCAATAATAATCTTGCTTTGTCATTGCCTGTATATTCAGTTTATTTGTTTTCATATCACTTTTGTATATTAAAACAGTGGAGACTCCAGCAGTTCCCAGAATTCGGAACTAACATGTAAATGAATAAATATTACTGAAGTTTTTAAAAAACTTATTATTTGATTAATTGTTGAATGACAGAGATAGAGAAAAAGAAATAGTAATATGTTTTATTTGCTGGTTTAGATTCCAAATGCCAGAAATAGGGTTAAGCCAGGCCAAATCTGAGAACCTAGAACTCAATCTGGATTTCCCGGGTGGGTGGCATGTACGTAAGTACTTGAGCCATCAACTACTGCCTCCTAGGGTGCTCATCAGCAGCAATTGGGTTGGAAGTGGAGCCAGGACTCTAATTCCCAGACTCTGATACAAGATGTGAGCATCCCTAGTCACAACTTAACCTCTGTGCCAAATGCCCACCCCACTCTGAGGATTAGAATTTCCTCAATAGAAATTTTAGTGATTATCATTATTATTAATAATAATAAAACACGACAAGAGGAAGAATGCATGTGGTAGTCATACTTCATTCCATATGGTACCTTATACACAAGATGCTTTGTGTATGTGTATGTGAAAGAATGAAGTTGTTAGTGTTCTATATGTGCTCTAGACAGTGTCAATAAAAAATAATATGAACTTTTACATACTCACCAGAATGAAACAGATGTGAAAACCCCAAATGGTCAAGTACTGGTAAAGCTGTAGAGCAACCATACTTGCCTATGGAAATGTAAATCAGCATAGCTGCTTTGTAACATATTATTTGTTAAAACTGGGCATGCATTATTATCTTGGTGATTCAGTAATCCCTCTCTTACATATTTACCCAACAGAAATAAGCACATATGTTCATCAAATCATACATGAATATTAACAGAGGCATTATCTAAACTCATGATAAAGTGTAAACTACCTAGAAGACATCAGCAGTTGAACAGATAAATGAATTGGTATATTCACAAAATAGAATGTTGTTCTTTAGATTTTGATAATGTCATGCCTTTTGGTTTGAGTGCTGTTTCCAAAGTTGTGTTTGTGAAATTTAATGAGATGAACATCTGTATGTTTTTTTCCAGTATATGTATATATTGAAATATATAAAAAAGGGTGAAAAATCATTGCATTCCTTTAATAAATAATACCTCCTTTGTATGCTCTATGTTTCTCTCTAAAGAATTTTTTGAAGTTGATATTTATGTTATTAAGCACTATTTTTATGTTTTTTTTTGAGGAAATTGGAGGAAGAAATTTTACTAAGAAGGCATGTAAAATATTCACCAGGAAACTGTCCCTCTGTTATAAACAAAGGATGTGTATTTCCCTTGAAATTGAACACTCAGTTGTTTTTGTTTCAGGCATTGATTTTTGAATTTTACTTTTAAGCAGTTTCTGAGGCATAACTCACTATATCTCACATAAGGAAACTGAAGAAAGCACAAAAAATAAGGATAATACCATAATATGTTTTTGGAATATTTATAGCACTGCTTTTCATTTTCAGAAAAATAATTTATAAGAATACTGGTTTTAGTTTAGTAATAACTTTTTGTGTATTACTGATATGCCTAGTAAATCTTATTTTACTGCATTTCTTAATAGGTGTGCAGTTCAATTTCCACACATTTCATTTGGAAGACCATCATGACTACTTACTGATCACAGAGAATGGTAGTTTTACTCAACCACTAGCACGCCTGACTGGTTCTGAACTTCCTTCAACAATCAATGCTGGGCTCTATGGAAATTTCAGGGCTCAACTGCGCTTCATTTCAGATTTTTCAATATCATATGAAGGATTCAACATTACGTTCTCTGGTGAGAAAATAAAGGAACAAACAAAATATTTCTTTAGAGCCTTTTAAAAAATCAAGGTTTTTAGAAAATATTTATTTATTTGAAAGGCAGAGAATGAGAGAGAGAGAGTGGGAGAGAGAGAGTGATTGATTCCATTCACTGGCTCATTCCCTAAATGGTGGCAACTGTCAGGTATGGGCCAGGCCAAAGCCAGGAACCAGGAATTCCATTCTGGTCTCCCAAACCTGAGTGGCAGGGGCCCAAGTTCTTAAGTCATCTTCTATTGCCTTTCCAGGCACCTTACAGGAAGCTGAATCAGAAGCCGAATAGCCAGAACTTGAACCCCCACTCTGATACTGGCATCACAAGTGGTGGTTTAACCTGCTGCGCTACAATGCCAGCCTCAATAAAGTTTTTAAAAGTATGAACACCACTTATGGCTAAAGAGGGAGAATTAGCGAAAATGAAGAACGATTTTTAAAGTAGAAGAAAATTGAAAGAAATATCTGTCAACAAATTTTAAGGAAATTTGAAATACCTTAAAGATTAGTAATAAAAACATTTAGACAAAAGCAAAAAATAAATTAAGTCCCTAAAAATGTACTAGAAGTACAACAATTACATTTCCTATCTTACACTCCTGCAGAATTAAGAGAAGAAAACTAGATAATGTCTTAGTGAACTTTGAGTGAAAAGTCAAATGTATATTTTATAGTTTCAGTTAGAATAGAAAATGAAATGTTAATTAAACCAATGATATTCTGGTCTTATGTGTCTTGGAAATGTATAGGAACAGGCCAAGGTTAAGATAACCTTAACTTTTTCTTCAAATTAACATAGTTACTCCTTTTTTTATAATTTCATTTATAAACAATAGCATGACTTCGATTACAGGGAAAAATGTGTCTAAGACCAAAGAGAATAAGAAGTAATCTTACCATATATGGTTCTACTTTCTAGTGGAATAGAATAGTGAGACAGATAATTATTTCTTAATACAGATAGAAATTAATAAATAAATTGAATGCCAACTTTCTCACATTAAAATGTGCATACACACACACACATATATACATGAAAGGTCTTCTGAAAGTCATGAAAATGTGTATTATGAAAAAATTTTCCATGTATTTCAAAAATTTTTGCATCAAAATAAACTTATTAATTCTATTTTTGAAATTTTATTTTTCCACAAATTAATGATATAAGCACCAACCACATTCTTAAATTAGTATTACAGTGTCTATAAGGACATGCTTATCTTATAAATAAGTAAATGAGTATAATTACTTTAATCTGGAATATTAAAATATATCCAAATAGATTTTTAAAACATTAGCTAATCAACATAAATAAAACCTCCTACTCTATTGTAATTATGAAGTAGATACTCTGAGACTGTTTTTAATAAGGCTACTTCTTAAACTGTATATAAATTATGCTATTTTTTAATCAACTATACCCTCATACCCTGAAGACTTTTTTGGTTCTTCATTTTCTTTTTTTGTTTGTTTGTTTTTGATAGGCAGAGTTAGACAGTGAGAGAGAGAGACAGAGAGAAAGGTCTTCCTTTAGTTGGTTCACCCTCCAAATGGCGCTTCCTCCTGGTCTCCCATGCGAGTGCAGGGCCAAAGCACCTGGCCACAGCAGAGAGCTGGACCGGAAGAGGAGCAACTGGGACAGAACTGGTGCCCCAATTGGAACTAGAACCCAGAGTGCTGGCGCCGCAGGCAGAGGATTAGCCTATTGAGCCGCGGCGCCCGCCTGGTTCTTCATTTTCATGATGATCATTCACTGCTTGAGAAAAAATTCTTAAATAAATCTGCAATAAAACAATTTCATATGTGCAGGCACTTACATAGCCCTTTGCATCTCGAATTATATGTTTTTCAGAATATATGTATGAATTATGTGAACTCTTTTTATACCAGAAATACAATAACTTTTTTCATTTAAATTAAAACTAGTAAGTAAAATTTATTTCAAAAGTGGAAATTATTTAATTTCAAATCTTATTTTTGTTTGTAAATATAAATTTCTTTTCCCATTATTATAAGTCAAAAATCTATGAAATGGAAATGTTACTAATGTGGAGGAAAGGATATTAGATAAATAGTTACATTTTCAATTTATGTTTCAGAATGACAGAAGATGATATTTTCTTATCAATGTTGATTTTCATGTATGAAAGTGCTCATTAAGCTATTAGATCTTTCACAAAAGAAGGAAATATGTGCACTAATAGCATGTTTCCATGGTTATAAATATATTTTAAAAATATGACTATGCATTAAATATACTCAATTTGCAAATAATAGGTATAACCAATAGAATTTTCTCTGTCCTCCTTCCTAATTTATAGAATACAACCTTGAACCTTGTGAAGATCCTGGAATTCCTCAGTATGGTAACCGAATTGGATTCAGCTTTGGGGTTGGTGACACTCTGACCTTCTCCTGTTCATTGGGTTATCGACTAGAAGGAACATCAGAGATCATCTGTCTTGGTGGTGGCCGGCGAGTGTGGAGTGCACCTCTGCCAAGGTGTGTGGGTACGTGGTCAGCTGCTTTCATTTGCTTGTATGTGTAGTCACTGTCCATGAAGTTGCATGGTTATACACCCTTCGTTTTTTTGTTTTTATAATCTGTTGAATTTCTTCATTTATTTATATTAATTTTTCCATTTCTCTTTCAACATGGCAGTCTGGTGTACCTCATGTTAACTCCTTTACTGCTCTAGTCAAGCAACCATGCTTCTAAATTTATTTTCAGATGATAGAAGTAAGGAATGAAATAGATAAATATATGTAGAATCATATTTTGAGAGCTCACAGAACATAGAATTGTAATCTATCAATAGTGTATTCCAGTTGAAGTTTTGATGATATTTTATAACGATTAATAACCATAAAAGATTATTGCTAGAGCAAATGTGTCAAATGAAGAATAGATATTTAAGGGCTATCATGATCTTGATTTATGATAGATGAATTAAGATGGTTGTTCATTTCATGTTGTGGGATAAAAAGAGCAATGATTAACATGTCATTACCTTTGGAAATTAATTTTTGACTGATAAAAGGAAAAATATTCTGTATAAAAATTGAACAGCATTTTCATTAGTACTTATAGTCATTTCATATTTATATTAGAAAATAAGGGGCAAGAAGTTCTTCTGGCCACCAGTCATTCAGTGGTTATCAGTACTTACTTTTATGAGGGAACAAGAGGCAAATGTCCATTTTATACACATTTCATGAAGTTACTGAAAATTCTCACAAACGTTTAATTTCAATTGAATTGGAAATTTCAGAATGGTTTACAGTTCTATGTAAATGTGCATATGCTCTAAAGTCAACTAAATTAGTATTAGTTCTCAGTTCAGGCCCCTTAATCTTTGCTCGTGCTAAAAAATGCCCCACATGGGAACATGAAAATGAGAGTGAAGAAGAGTGTATCCTCCTTGCCTTATTCAATATTTTGTCCAATTACAGAGGTGGGAATTTATGTGGAGCCCTAAATCAAGCCAAAAACTATGATCTTCGATGTTAATGAGTGTCTGAAAGATTATATAGTGATGAGGTTGTTTTCATAACCTCATAAGGTTATGTAAAAGATGAACTGCGGCCGGTGCCGCGGCTCACTAGGCTAATCCTCCGCCTTGCGGTGCCGGCACACCGGGTTCTAGTCCCGGCCAGGGCACCGGATTCTGTCCTGGTTGCCTCTCTTCCAGGCCAGCTCTCTGCTGTGGCCCGGGAGTGCAGTGGAGGTTGGCCCAAGTCCTTGGGCCCTGCGCCCCATGGGAGACCAGGATAAGCACCTGGCTCCTGCCTTCAGATCAGCGTGGTGTGCCGGCCACAGCATGCCAGCCACGGCAGCCATTGGAAGGTGAACCAACGGCAACAGAAAGACCTTTCTCTCTGTCTCTCTCTCTCCCTCTGTCAGCTCTGCCTATTAAAAAAAAAAAAAAAAAAAACTGCAATGTAACAGATGAAATTTCTTTTTCAAATCACAGATTTATATAGAAATAACACTAGCATCCACTAAGACTTGAAGTTGGGAGGTGATAAGCATCATGTTATCAGAACATGTTTTCCAAGAAGCTATGTAGGGTGCATTCCTTCTGTGTTTTTTGTTTTTATTTTCTCTACTGTTGCTAGATTTGGAATTTCTACCCTTTCCCAAATTATTTCATTTACATGTTTTATATAACTATTTCCAAAGGACTGCTTATGAGAATCTTTAGAATAGTCCAAATGGGGCCAGGATACCTAGCCATTTGATATTGAGCCTAAGTGTTTTTCTAAAATTTATTTTTCTCATCTGCAAAATAGTTGCAACTGTAGCACCTAGTTATGAGATTAAAAGAGATTATCCATGTATATCAAATACCTAGGTCAATCCCTAATATAAGGAAAGAATTTAGAATTTATGTTATTTTAACTCTTACTGTATTGAGTGTAATCTGCTGTAACTGCAGAACATTGGTCTAGTTTATAAAACCAACTATAGTAGGGAATAATCCCATATAAAACCCTAATGTTGTGAGGATCTGTTAAGCCCCTTCATATAAATTTATCCAATCCTTACTATAATCTTGACATTATTATTCTCTTCAGTTATTATTAGAAGAACCTAGTCTTAGAAATGTTAAAATCTTATCTGATATTAACATTTGTAAATGGTAGAACTGTGATTTGTATAGAGATTTGTCTCATTCCAGTGCCATTGTTTCTCACTAGCATCTAGGAGGCTCTATAAGGGCTAAATCATACATAGTTAAAACCTCCTCTTAAATTACTAAATGTATACCAGGCTGCACATAGCTTGAGGCAGTCTTGTTTCTATGTGCATTATTAAGAATTAGTCTTGTTTACAGTACCTTAGAAGGCTTAAGTTATATATAATGGCCAAATTTTCAGTAAGTTGTATTCCAAATATTTGCTTTGACTTCAATTATTTGGAAACTAGATAGTCTTTCCCTGGCTCAAGGTTGTACATGATGGGTATGTTCACAGAAAATCACAGATGATTTTTTAAATTATATGCCAAATATAAAACTAATACTAACATTTACTCCAAAGAGCCATGTATAAATAGTTATATAAGACACCTGGATCTTTAGTAAGTAAGACAATAGATAAAATCCCATATTCATATTTAGTGTTTAAGGCGGCTGGTGTTTCTGAATTCCTTTTGGAAGAATTTGGTGACATTTATCTTGACACTGATTATTAGATGAACGATATATATCATTTTATTTTCATCAAAATTTGACCATAACCTCTGTATTATTGTTTCAGAGTAATGTTTTTATAAAATATAGTAGTACTACAAATTTATCTTATACTTCTAAAAAGGATTCTGTCATATAGTATCAGTGAAGATATGATATCCATAAAAAATTTGACGTTGTACACAAACCTTGAGGCAAGCTGTGACTTTCACATTGTATTGAGTGGGAGTGCTGTGCTCAGTCATAGCAACATATCACAGTCTCTGATTAGGCTGTGATAGAGTTGAAAAGAAATATGACTTCAGCTATATTTGATACATACTTTTAGAGAATGCCTTATGATTACCCTCTGTTTTTATTGGAGAAAAATATCTCCCACGTGGATACTGGGGCCCAGGTACTTGGGCTGCCCCCTGTTGCTTTCCAAGCCACATTAGCAAGACCCAGGCACATTAGCAGGGAGCTGGATTGGACGTGGAATATCCAGGATTTGAACTGGTACCCATATGGGATGCCAGCATTGCAGTTGGCAGCTTAACCCACTGTGCCACAATGCCAGCCCCATACTTTTGGCCTTCCTTAAGTCATGTAACCTTTGGCAAGTTGTTCAAGTCTCTTTCCTGTCAAATTTTCTCAAATGGAAAATGAAGATAATCACATCTATATTGTACAAGACATATAAATCACATCATGAACTGCTGAACACATGCTACTTGCTCAACTCTTCTATTGCATGCCACTCTCTCAGCTGCCATATCACTATGGATCATGATGCCTGATAACTGTAATGAGCAGTCATTACCAATCAGCAAGATAGAAGAAAGGAGATCAGATAAAGGAAGAAAATCACTTAGTGATCATGATGAGGGTTTCACGTGTTTTTTTTTTTTTTTTTTTTTTAACAAAGAAAATGGTATTTCAGTGAAGGTATTTTATATTTAAATGATTTTTCCAGAAAGGATTTTTTTTTTAAGATTTCATTTATTCACTTGAGAGGTAGTCACAGACAGAGAGAGGTCTTCCATCAGCTGATTCACTCCCCAAATGGCCTCAAAGGCCAGAGCTGGGCTATCCAAAGCCAGGAGCCACGAAGTTCCTCTGGGTCTCCCATGTGGGTACAAGACCCCAAGCACTCGGGCCATCTTCCACTGCTTTCTCAGGCCATTAGCAGAGAGCTGAGTTGGAAGATGAGCAACCTGGACAAGAACCAGTGCCCATAAAGGATGAAGGCACCATAGGCAGAGGCTCAGTCCACTATTCCACCACACTGGCCCCCATAAACGATGTGTTTAAGGAATAAATATTGGTCACCTTTTTATGAAGCAATTAAATGTTCAAAAGCACAAAGCAAAAACAAAGTAGAAGTAACTTCTAAAATAAGATACATTGTCCTATTTTTACTTATTTCCACATTTAAAAAACAAAAATTCAAATGTTGCAAGAATTTCCATTGTTATTTTTCTTGCATTTCTTCACTCAGCATACAAATACACCAAGCCAAACCATGTTTCAAATAAACAAGGCACTAATGAAAGGACATGTTTTAGAAAGTGGATTATTAAGTTAAATATTAGTAATGATTTGCCTTAGGCAAGAGTCTACACATTATAAGAAGCCCACACATTTTAAAGCCATTTTAAAGACATTAATTCATTCATCCTCATAATCTCCCATTTAGCACATCCACTCCTATTTCTAATTTCATGTGTCATTGATTTTTTTATCTGACCTTGGACAAGTAACATCTTCCCTTAATCATAAGTAAAAAAAAAATGATTACTGCATTACACATTTACATTTTGTTCTCATTGCTCTGACTTTTTAGATGATATATAATGATACTTATATTTTAGATTAAAAATGAATGTTGACAATAAGGAAAACTGGGTGTTTGGAGTATATGGGAAATCCGATCATTGTGATTTCTCTGTAAATTTGAAACTGCTTTAAAACGAAAAATGTATTAATAAATAATTCAAGAAATGAAACAATAAAATGCTTTTGAAAAGGCAATTCATCTTTAAATAAATTACTTATTTCATCTCAGCGTTCAGTTTGCTTTACTAAAATTACATACATCAGACACCCACCCATGTATAGAAAATATGGCTGAACTAGCAAGTTAGTCAGTATTGCAGACATTTCATAATTGGAAGACTACCTTTTCTATATGATAGAACAAGGTTTTTTTTTCTGTAACGTGCATTTAGTAAATGTTTAGGCTTGGTAGGCCACTTACATCTACTGGACTCTGCCACAGAAGCAGAAATAGAGAATATGGAAATGAATGGCTGTGCTCCAAGCAAATTTTATCTACAAAAGTAGATAACAGACGGGGCATGACCTTAGAATCATTTTGTCAGCCCCTGTAAGAGACTTAATAATATTTGTTAACTTTACAATCCCCCTTATGTTTGGAGATTTACTATTCATTCATCTTTCACTGCAAGAAGGGAGGACCCTTTTGCTATTAACTATATTTTCCATCATGGACTCTGTGTATTAAAGTAGCACACAATTGTTTACTAAAAGAATATATTTCCCATGTTTTTACTAAAATAGTATTAGAATTGTATATGTGTGTTTATGTGTGTATGAACACTGAGTAGTTTGTGGGTGACGTAATTCTTAACTATCTACAAATATGTCCTTATACCCAGATCTCTTTTGAGTACTAAGTCTGCATTTCCAGCTGTACACTGGATGTCTCCATATGGATGTCCTCCCACAGGCACATTGACTTCACACTGCCAAAACAGAACTCATTATCTCCTCAGCCAAATCAACTTTTCCTTTTACACTTTTTCTTTCAATTATAACATCGTTCTTACTCAGTCTTCCAAGCTAGAAATTGTGTATTTTGTCACTTGTTCCTCCCTCTTTTTCCATCCATATTGTAGTAGTCACTGAGACATACCACCTGAAACTATTGCTGAAAATTATCACCACTTACATTCTCACCACAATTATCTGCCCAGCTGTCATTTTTCCTCACAAAGATGAACACACTAGTATAATAATATTTTACGCTAAGAATTGTGCTAAACCATGTATATATATGATTTATACACATACACAGTTTTCTTTCATATATTCTTTTGTATTTTATTTTTATCAGCTTACTTGTAGTTTTAAAATTTAGCAAATGTTAAGATTTTGCTTCATATGTACCATTCACTTCATATGTAGACATTATATACATACTCATATTATTTTTTTGAAAATTGATATTAATATCACAAATATCACAGTGTAGAAAAAGGAGTATATGTTATCAAGTACATGGTATGATTCAGTGAAAGAATGTTTATAACTGTCTATCAAATATCATGGCATTCTTGCATTTTTTTGTATTCTCTATACAGTAACTTCCACAAATAAGGGAAAATGTGTAATATTTCTCCTCTGAGTCTGCCTTATTAATTTAGTGTAATGATGTCCAGTTCCATCAATTTGGTTCCAAATGCCAGGATTTCAATCTTTTTTATGGCTGAGTAATATTCCATCATGTATATCAATATATACAATTATATATATACATCATGTATGTATGTTACATTTTATTTATCCAGTCATCAATTGGTGGATATCTAGGTTGATTCGATATTTTTTGTTATTGTGAATTGAGCTGTTATATACATGGAAGTATAGTTATCTCTTTCATATGCTGATTTCACTTCCTTTGAATATATTCCCAGAATTAGGATAGCTGGGTCATAAATTAGACCTTTTTTTTTACTTTTCTTGGGAATTACCATACTGTTTTACATAATGATTAAACTAATTTGCATTCCCACAAACAGTTTGTTAGGGTACCCTTTTGTCCATAACTTCACCAGCATTTTTTCTTTTAAATTTTTGGATAATAACCAAGTGATACTTCTTTGTGTATTGTATTTGTGTTTCACCTGAAGGTTGGTGTCCCTGAGCATTTTTTCTGTTGACCATTGTATTTCTTCATTTGAAAATGTCTATTCATATGTTTTGTTCATTTCTTTATCATTAAAGATTTATTTGTTTGTTTGAAAAGCAGAGGTGCAAAGAGAGGGGGAGACAGCAAAAGAGAGAAATCTATCTGCTGGTTCACTTACCAAATGTTTACAACAGCTGAGCCAAGCCAAAGCCAGGAGCCTGGAGCTGCATTAAGGTCTCCCTTGCAGGTAGCAGGGTCCCATGCAGGTGAACAATCTTCCACTGTTTTCCTATTCCCATTAACAGGGAGCTGGATCAGTATTTGCTGCCTCACAGATGGCAGCCAAATGCGCTATGCCCCAATGCAGGCCCCCTTTGCCCATTTCTCAACTGGATTGTTTATTTTCTTGTTGTTGAGTTTCCTGAGCTCCTTATATAGTCTGGGTAGTTTGCAAATATTTTCTTTCATGCTGTAGGTTGTCTCTTCACTTTGTTAACTGTTTCCTTAGCTTGATGTAATCCAGTTTGTCTATCTATGCTTTTGTTTTCTGTGCTTTTGGGTTCTTATTCAGTAAGTCTTTGCCTAAACCAATGTCTTGTAGCATCCCCTTTATGTTTTCCTCTGGTAGTTTAATGATTTCAGGTCTTAAGTTCAAACTTATTCTGCATGCAGAAGTCTGATTTTCCCAACACCATTTGTTGAAGAACTCTAGGGAATGATGCTAGCTCATTTGTCAAAGATTAGTTGGTTGTAGATACATGAATTTATTTCTGGAGTTTTCTATTCTGTTTCACTGATCTACATGTCTGTTTTTATGTAAGTACCAGGCTGTTTTGATTATAATAGCCCTATAATATAAAAGTGACTAGGGAGGATATTATTTCATGTTTCCAAGTAACTGAATTAATTACAAAATGATTAAAAGCTTGAAATCAGCTCTTTCTGACACAAAGATTCATGTTTCAGCTATTATATGTGTCATTTTCACCTCCATCTTTGCGCCTGAACTTCCTGCTTCCAGCTTTCCCTCCCATATCTTCAATATTGTTATGAGCTATAATAGTTTTTTTCCTTACCAGTAACAGATAACTGCAAGCTGGGAGGTGTTGAGCAGCACATTTACTGTTACAGTTTCTGTGAGCTGGGATTCTTGGCATGCTTTAACTGGACCCTATTTTTTTAGGATCTCAGCCTGCAATCAAGCTGTTGAGTGGGGCTGAATTCTTACATGAGTTTCAGGGTCCTCTTCCAAACTTGTAGGGGTATATTAGAAGCAAATGGATCCTTGAATGCTTCAGCTCATTGCTTAGCTATTTCCACATTTCTTTACTATGTGAGCTTTGCTCTAACAGCTGCTTTACTTCATCAAGCCAGCAAGTAGTCTCCCCAATGAGTTGGTTGGGAAGATAATTTACAATATGTAACATAATCTCAAGGAGGCATATAGGAACAAATCACAATTCCCATCCATGTTCAAAGCGGGGTGTGTGTGGGGGGGGGGGTGGGAGGGATTACACTGAGGCACGAATGCAAGAAGACAGATATCAGGGAGTTATCTTAAAATCATCCACCACACCAGATGAAAAGCCTTTCCTGTACTTCAAAAGTTAAAAATAATCTGACCAGCACTGTGGCATAGTGGGTTAAGCTGCCATCTGCAGTGCTGACATCACATATGGGCACCAGTTTGAATCCCAGATGCTCCACTTGTGATCCAGTTGCCTGCTAATGTGCCTGCAAAGCAGTGGAGGACAGCCCACATGCTTTGGCCCTGAACCTACGTAAGAGACCTAGGTGATGCTCCTGGATCCTGGCTTTGGCTGGCCCAGCAATGGTCGTCATGACCATTTGTGGGGTGAACCAGCAGATGGAAAATCTCTCCTCTCTGTCTCTCCTCCTGTTAAAACTCTGACTTTCAAATAAAATAAATAAATAAAACTTTTTAAATTGTTTTCAAAA
This sequence comes from Oryctolagus cuniculus, assembly GCF_051225735.1. Lineage (NCBI taxonomy): Eukaryota > Metazoa > Chordata > Mammalia > Lagomorpha > Leporidae > Oryctolagus > Oryctolagus cuniculus. The sequence continues at coordinate 138,555,574 of NC_142872.1, read as the reverse complement.
GTTAAATATTATATTGAGTTTTAGTGTATGCAAATGGCCAAACTTACATCTGTTGGCATAAGCAAACCAATAATTCATATTTAAGAATATGAACTAAAAACTACAGTGAGAAAACAAAAGATTATTTAGTTGCTGGGACAGTCTATTTTATTTTATTTTATTTTTAAGATTTATTTTATTTATTTGAAAGACAATTACAGAGAGACGTAGAGACAGAGAGAGTGGTCATCCGTCCACTGGTTCACTCCCCAGATGACTGCAACGGCCGGAGCTGCACCAATCCAAAGCCAAGAGCCAGGAGCTTCTCCTGGGTCTCCCACGTTGTTATAGGGGCCCAAGCATTTGGGCCATCTTCCACGAATTTCCCAAGTCATAGCAGAGAGCTGGATCAGAAAAGTAGCAGGCAGTACTAGAACCGGCAGCCCATATGGGATGCCCACATTTCAGGCCAGGGCTTTAACCCACTGCGCCACAGCACCGGTCTTTTTATTTTAGAGTGTTGGGCTTCCAATTCTGTGACCCAACCATAGTTCAAGATTATATTATCTACCTTTTATTATGATACCACAAACAACACTTCATTCCCTCTGTTTATTCAAATCCAATAGTGGAATCAGAATAAGCCTCCTGTGATACAGACTTGATGACATCATCCTCTAGCTTATTCTACTGTTCTCCATATAAATTCTGAATGTGTTTTTTACCCTGCACTCCAACCTCATAATTTGGCTTAACTCTTCACTTTAATTGATCAATTCCTCTTATTTATCTATTATGATAAGCTCTCTTTGACCTCCCAAGAGTGCATTAAATGTCCTTTCTACATGTTCCATAAGATTTTCTGTATTTTGCATTTCTAGATCTCATCACACTATGTTGAATGAGCCTTTTATCTACATCAGTATTTAGCATATGGAATACTTTCAGTACATTTTGAGTTAATGAAATGAATGTATAATATAGACAATTTCCTTTACTTTCACGCTTTCAACTTACTTTCATTTATATGAATAACGCTGTACTCCAGAGCAGAATAGAGTCAATTCAAGTAGAACCTAATGCCAATATAAGCTGATAATTGACATCTCAGCCTGAGCTTTCACATTATTCCTTAGTCTATAATGCATTACTGTGTGATTACTAACATACAGCCCTCAAGTCTGATAGGTTAAACCAACCAAGCACCAATGAAGGTGTCTGAATAGACTAAATAGACTACTAAAATGAGATTGTAATTATTTTAGAAAAATGGGAAAATTTTTAAAGAATGAATATAGTAAGAAAATAATAAATCTTGTATATAAAATAAAGATTTCCCCAGTATGTAATGAAACTCTGATCTCAACAGGAATAATCACTGGCCCAAGTTCTTTGTTTTTTTTCAATAAGATGAAAATGAAGAAAATGTACCCAATAGAAGCTGAGTATCCACAAGAATTAGTGGAACTAAATAGGTATTTCTTAATAGGGAATTACATTGAGGACTGTGGGCTGAAGCCCTTCTAATTCATCTGGAATTTATAAACAAAGAAAATTTGCAGAAACTCTTGAAGGTTGAGGCCACATATCAGTTATTTTTATAGCCTCTGTGTGTCTTCCATTATCTTTGTCATATCACAGGGGCTCATTCTGAGCATGAGACCATGTAAAGTAAGTTTACTATGTGATCACCATAAACCAAGTTAATCAGAGGTGGCCCTAAACTACCTATATGGCAATTCTCTAAAATGATCATCTGTGTTATTAGAGTCTCACATATCTTTGGGTAATTTTTTTTTGAATTTTATGAGGACTCAAAATAGCTGACTCCTAACAATAACTCATTCCCCATATTTGGCCTCATGTTCTGACACTGAATTTTGTTTCGGTCTAACATCTTTCTGCTTCTTGGAAAGTTAAAAGATGTGTTAGGTTTGGGGATTACATAGAGCATGCAAACATTTTTAAGGGAGAGTTTGACTTACAGAAGAGAGGCATAGAGGGGAGAATTTATGTTTCAGAGTTATGTACTTTCAACAATTATGATAGTGAGGATCTCACATAAAAAAGAACTGCCAATGTACCAGAAGAATTTGCTCTTTGTATGAATGATGGGTAAATTCTCCTCAGCTTTGGATATATTCAAGTTTAGAAATGTGCAGAACACTCTGTCAACTGTATCTAAGTAACTTAAATCTGGACATATTCATAAATATAGCTGGGAAAGAAATGTGTGTGTGTTTGGGTGGGGATAAAAATAGACCTCTAATTTGTGTTTTAAGAGAAAAATATTATGATACTAACCTATAAAGATAATGTATATCAACCTTATCATCAGATAAGCTAATGATGTATTTTATTTTAGTAAGTTTTTATTTAACTAGAAGGTTATTGTTCTCTAGTATATATTAGTGCTGGATAATAAATATTTTATCTGTTGCAACAAATCAAATCTAATATTTTCCCTGTGTTTACTATATGCTTAACATGGTCTTGCCATGTATAAATAAGAACATTGAGATGCAGGTTCAAGTAATGTTCCTTGAAAGAACATATTACCAGTATTTTTATTTGAAGCAGGTTTGAATGGGAACAGATTTTGGCTGTACATAAATATGAGCTATAAAAATAAAAGCATTAACTAAGTCAGTGTAATTTTGATACCCTATACATATCCCAAAATAGTTCTTGCTTACAACAGTGACATCTGTGGCTCTCAGGAAATACTATCATTTGGTAATATAGATAACTAGAGGAGATAATTAAATGTTATTGCTACTTGTAACTGAATTAGATTTTGATGCCGTGTCTCAGGAGATGGCAGGATTTAATTGAAGCTGCAATAGATTGACAGTATCTAAAATTCTTTGAAACTGGAAGAAAAGGTCATTTTCTCATTAGGCAAAAAAATTTCAAAATCATTTCTAATTCCACACTTCTATAAATCCAATATGTCTATTTGTTTTGTATATATGTATTTTTTTCTATTTTAGCTTCACTATTGAAAGTAATTGCAGAAAGTATGCAAGGCATTAGTACAGAGGTTTATTCCTAATAGTTGTTTTTATTGTTTGTCATCTGGTAATGCACTTAGCTAAGATGTGTTCAAATGTACCTAAGGTTTAGAAAACAGTAAAAAGAACACTGGAACAAGCTAGAACTATTCATTAGTAACAGTGCATTGTTTGGTAAGGAACACATCAGCGGAAAGTTAAGTGGCATTAGTAGGTTTAGGGTAACTCTAAGAGAGTAGGACTGTGATCTTTTGCCTAATAAATGCATTCAGTCTTTAGCCAATGGTATGAAATAAAATGAATTTGTTATTTCCAACTTTATTTCTGTGTTTTACTTCTCTCTAGCTCAAACCTACCCTTCTTAAATACAGCCCCACCAATTCAGAATAAAACAGCTGAAGTCTCTCTCCTCTGTTTATTATTCCAACACAGTTGCTATGGAAATACAAAATTGTTATAAAACAGGCACCATAAATAAAATCCAGAGTCAAGAAGAAACATATGGGTTCAAGTATGAGCTAGTGTGTTTACTTAAATAAATAATAGACTTGATAATCATATAAAATGTCAAGGAAAATTACTGAGAAAACAGAGAAAAGGAACTTAGAGCTTTAGAAAGGTTGCAAAATTTAAATGTTTCCTCTCAAGCTGGAGTTTTATAGAAAGGGGTTATGGAATTATTAGCCTCCTCTAGATGAAATTTCTGGGTACAAGTTGTTTTTCTATGTCTTTGCAATGTATCCAAGTACATTTACTGTAGCTTTCTTTGAATCCAATTCAATCATTGATATGTTCACTGTGTGGGTAATAATTTTTTCACTTCATATGTTTTAATCAGTTTACAAAGAGTATGTTTCAAAAGGTGATGGGTAGCTTTTATTTTATGTATTGTACTATACTTTTGAAAATTTTCACTAGATGATGTTTCATTATGTTTGGTTATAGCATGATGGAGCCATAAAACATTAACCTTTTTTCTATTATATAAAATTAGAATATCAACTAAATCTGATCATTATTTTCTGAAAGAAATCTTGGGTTTTGTTTTTTCTACAAAACATTTAAGTCTCTTTTTTTTTTTGAAGTATGTTTCCTTTCTATGATAATGTAAAATAACTTTCCATTTGTTCAGTCATGATATGTGTGGTGATTTCATGTGATTTGCCTTGTAAAACATTGTACTAGGGTTTAATTAGCAAGTTTGTGCCCCTATCTGCAACAACGGAAGAGTTATCCTAGTTTTCAACTTGGAAAGTTGGTAGCAAGACTCCAATGATTAGGGTCTAGTTGAAGGCATACCAGTTTTCTAAAATTCATTTTTTAAATATACCAAATTCATTCAAGTCTTCTCCATGGTAATTTAACAATAAATCCATCTATTCATTAATTACTAAACTTATTTCAGTGATGATTATTTTTGAGATCCTGTAGTAGGTGACAGCAATATATGAAAAATGAATTAGGCATAACTATTTATTAAGACACAATCATCGTTTTTGATGTACTCATTGAACCCAACACTCAAATAAAATAAAATCAATCCAATTAATCAGATATTTCATGAACACTGAGATGGATGGCAAAAGTAAAAATAAATAAATATAACATTCTTATCAATGATCTTCTAGGATATTGTAAGGGAAATAAAATATTTAAGGTTATTTGAGACTATATGTAAGAATTATAAATAAAACCAATAATTTAACAAAGAAGGATTTTTATTTCTGGAAAGATAGAATACAGTTTCTTAAAAATAATATCTGTGGCATGAGCTGGATTTTGCCAGGTAGAAAAGGTGAGAAAGGCACCCTAGGTAAAGGGAATAACATAAATAAACCAGGTAAAACGTACGTGTCTGCAAATCTGTTTGGGATTTGAGTGGCATTCTTGCAGCTCTTTTTTAAATCCCCAGTTTAATTATAGGTGTCATCAATGCGGAGCTAACACTTTTTTTTCTTTTTGCTTTTTAATCCATCCATGAAGGATGTATTTCTTACAGTGATAGGACTTACTTGACACATTTTTCTCCTTTGTTCAGAAGCTTGGATATATGTTTTATTAGAACTGATATAGTAACAAATAGCAAATATGTAATATTCAGTATGGTGTACAGTCTGTAATATTCAATATGATATGGGAAAAGGACTGCCTATGTTCAGATCTTGGCTTTACTACTTAGAAGTTGTAGCATGGGGATAAGATACTTAGCCCCTCTAATATGCATCTAGGAAATGGAGACAAATGGAAATTTCTTAAATTACTGATTTTTAAAATTATGGCCATGCACTATGCTGTTATTGACATGTACTAACACATTCAGTCTTTTAAGAAGTCTATGGCATAAAAAGCTATCATTGCCATCTCCATTTTATAGATGAACCTAATAAGATAACACAGAAGTTACTTCACTTATATTGTCATTTGCCAAAGATAATGCAATGCTGATTGACTGACTTTGACATCGCTATAAAGAGTGTCTATTGACTCAGCATGAATGAGCTTAAATTTATTCTTTTGTATATACATTAACTTAGAATGTCTATTTTGTCTTCAAGAAGACTGGAGCTGAAAACACCCATCACTGCTTTGTGTTAAGAAGACCTCAAGTGAACAGAATGAGAGGCAGACAGGGATTGACAGGGATTATGGAGATTCTTTTATGCTGTGTTTAATGGAAATCTGTTAAGAAGTTTAAAGCAAAGGAATAATATGATAAAATTTACATCTCATGACATCTTTCAGAAACTTATACATATAGGTGATAGATTAGGGTTTTCCTAAATTGATTTTGCTTTACTCAGCTGGAAAAGCCCATTAGGAGGATTAAAATACCCCAGTCATAACATCTCAAGGAGGAACAGTGAAAATGGAGAGAGTAGTTTTGAGAATTAAAGAATATTTATGTTGGAGATCTCCAGTGTATTTGATTGTAAATACCTTAATTGGTTCAAGTTACATGCAGATGCAAGTATTTCCTATTAAATTTCACATCCACCAAATCAATTCAGATATCCTTAATTCAAAGGTAGATATTTGGCTTCCATCAAAATTTACAGAATATCTCTTTTATCTACTCTTCTGCTGTTTTTATATTGTAGCCAGACTTTGGACCTTCCCAACAGCTAATCTCCTCTTTATTTTGCAATGGAGAAGGAATGGGCAGAAATCCCAGTTGCTCCTATTATGTGGTCTTCAGGATTCAGAGAAGTGTAGCTTGTTACATAGTCTAGAGATATTGAGAAAGAACACCTTAATACCTTTGAGGACAAAAGTATTGGTCATCAGCATATAGATTTTTTTAAAAAAGATTTATTTATTTATTTGAATGATAGAGTTACAGAGAGAGGTAGAGACAGAGAGAGAGTTCTTTCATCCGTTGGTTCACTCCCCAGATGGCCGCAACGGCTGGAGCTGCACCAATCCGAAGCCAGGAACTTCTCCCAGGTCTTCCATGTGGGTCCAGGGGCCCAAGGACTTGGGCCATCTTCTATTGCTTTCCCAGGCCATAGCAGAGAGCTGGATTGTAAGTGGAGCGGCAGTGTCTTGAACCGGCGCCCATATGGGATGCCAGCAATTCAGGCCAGGGAGTTAACCCACTGTGCAACAGCACTGGCCCCAGCATATAGATGTTTTTGAAAACCTTAAGACTGGATGATTTAAGTAAGACAGTGAGCATAGATAGGAATAAGACAAATACTGGGGTTCACCAACATTTATACAAATACATGGCAATGTGAAAGTCACTGTAACCTTAGCAAATGGAGTTTTGGTGTCGGCATGAGAGCTTGAGAGACTTGGAGGAATGCAGATAGTGAATATAGATAACTCTTTTCAGGATTTTCTTAGTCTGTTTTATGCTGCTATGACAGATAACCAGAGAGTAGGTCATTTATAGGGGACAGAGATTTATTTTTTATAGTTCTGGAGGATAAGGAGGCCATGATCAAGGGCTTGGCATCTATAGAGTGAGGACCTTCTTGTTGCATCATCTTTACCAAGGGGCAGGAAGGGCAAGAGTATGATGCAAAAGGACATACACATGAATATTTGTGATTTTACCCATGTATGAGAGAGAGAGAGAGATGGTGACAGTACTGAACTTATAAAATGTGGGCATTTGCAATGACAGACCCATTAATCCATTCAATATGAAGGCAAACACTGTCACTTTGTGGATTAAGTTTCCAATATATGGACTTTGGGAAGGTATATTCAAACTATAGCAAGGAGTTTCACTAAAAAAAATCTACAAAATGAAATAACTAGAGGGGGATGTTGGGTCAAGAGAATATTCCCCCTAAAATTTTTATGATTTTTTTTTTAAATATGTTCCAAAGTCAAAAGAAGAGGATGTCCATTGGGGCCTATCTAGGCTTGACAATTGTTAACATTTTGCCATTTTGGTTTTTATATTGTGTCTTTTGAAACAACTAAAAGTATATAACATATATCAGATAATTCACCCTAAAATATCATATGTATTTCTAAGAATAAAAGCATTCTACATAATCCCATTACCATTATCATACCTGAAATAATTCAACATTCATTTGATATTGAAATTTTCAGAAAGTTTCCCTAAAATATCTTTTGTATCTTTATATATGAATTGAGATATAAATAAAAGTTCAAATGTATTTTATTTATTTTTATGATTCTTTTATTTTTTTCTTTATGATATGGCTTTAAGAAGAGATCTGGCCAATTATTATGTAGGATATGATAACATTCTGGATTCTTCTGGTTATTTTCTCATAATGAATTTTTTTAGTTATATGACCTCCCATCCACCCTCCGTAAATGTTAGCCATGTAATGAGCAAGTTAGATCTGGATTCTTGGTTAGATTCTGGCTAAATGATTATTCTTTTAACCACAGTCCTTCATGGGTGATGCTTGTACATCATTTTCATGACATTATGTGTTATGTGATAACCTGATGTCTGTATCTTGGATGCTATTTGAACACATGATTGAAAATCATTTTTTAAGTGTTAGAAAGACAACATGTTTGCAAGCTGAAAAAAATAATCTAGTAAGGAGGAGAAACTGATGGGAAGAGCTAATTGTTATAAAGATGACTTGGATAGACAAGAATAATATTCAAGCATAGTGTCTAATATTAAGAATACTAGTATTCATCACAAGTGATGAATTAATAACATAGAAAATATGAACATACACACAAGTAGTTGGGACCATATGTTGCTATACTAGTAGGAACTTGTGAGAGCTCTTTTTCAATTATTTCATTTTGTATCTGAAGTAGGAAGCATGATCATGAGCTGAAAATGGGAATAGAGAAGGAAATACTGCACCTTTGAGAAAAGAAATGCTATGTGAAATAGTCAAAAAAGAGTGAGAGTGAATGGATTAGGAAATATTGTAAGCCCTAAGGAAAAAAATAGAAAATATGTTTTGAAAGAATGACAATGAGTCAAGAGCTACAACCCTGTCATGGAATGAGGAGGATAGTAGATGACCTCAGCAGGAGAGCTGTGGCTTAAGAATATGTGATCTAAACCTAAAATGAAATGAAGAATTCAGTCTATCTAGCAACAGTGATGAGTAATAAGCAATCCTACTCCTGTAGGAAGCGATGTAATGGAGGAAGAATAGCTAATACTTGAAAAGGCTATGTAAAAAACAAGAATAATAACAATTTCAGCCATTAGGCATTTAACACACAAAGCACTGATCTACAATTCTGCATTTATGTCATCTCCATAGCAATCCTAGGTAGGCACTATTATAATTTCAACTATATAGACTCAGAATCTGAGACAGATGTAGGCTAAGAATATATCATGCAGTTGGTAAATGTTGGAATCAGAAATCACAGCTCATATTTTGATTCCAGGACCTATGAAACACTGTTTATATAAAGATGATTCCAAGTAAACAAATTCAGATACAAGTCATGGGATTATTTGAAATTAACTAAGTACCAGAAAACTGATTGTTAACTATGAATATATCTTGTAATGTATGCAAGCATAATTGTAGAATGATTTCAATATTAACACTCCTTTCTAGGATACTGTAAAGGATTTTACCAGGATTAAAAAGTTATATATAAGCCTGTATTCTGGCCTGAATGTTCATCTTTTTTTACGGTCTTTGCTCTTTGTTGCCAACCCATATCATCTTTGTCTATTCTCCATGATGGTCCACACTAGACTAGTTGTTTTTGGGGCTGGATCTAAGCTTTGTGATACTTAAACTCAAATAACTAGTGGACTCTATTAGGAAGAATACTAAAAATAATAAATGTAAAATTAAGCACAGGGAACCTATGTATATAAGGGGCTCAGAAGTTTGAGTTGCATTACTAAATCTAGATTGGGATGATTTTTGCTGATATCCTGATTACAAAAAGTGATTTATTTTTCTACAAAGACACAATGTCATTCCTTAAAACATGAGGCTTTTTTTTTGTCTTAACTAAGGTTTAATTTCTATTCTTCTTTCTTTGTATTTCTGTTCCTAATTGTTATTTCTCCATTTAAAATAATATAAGATCTATAAGAATTGTAAGTTTTCTGTAGAATTCTTTTACAATATGAAGGCCTTCTGTTTCAAAAGCCATTCTTTAATAGTCTAGATCTTCTTGCATCCCATCTATTGCAGGCAAGATAAGGTATCTTTAAGTGGATTTCTTTTAATCTGGAGGACTCTCTTCCATTTTAATCCAGATCATTTTCCTCAGTCATTCATAATTCTTGATAAAAATTACTTTTGATCATCCCTACTCCATACATTGGCTACTTTCCTGAGTTACTCATATTTAGTTATTTCATGTTCTTGCTTGTGGAAATGTAATACTCGTGAGGCTTTGGAATTTTTTAAGTCAGAGGATCTGGATTTAAGACCTGATTTACTATTTACTATGTTGTTTGAACAAGTACTCTGGCCTCAATAACTTGTAATTGAGATGGGAATAAAGATACCATGAGAAAAGATCATGGAGAAAGAAAGAATGTGGCAAAGTAAAATAACACTTTGTTTAATCTTAAGTTATTTAGTTGGCAATCCTGAAAATTATACTGTAAATAAAATTTCCACAAAGCTACCACTTCATTAAATTGCTTGAAGGAAAAGAAAATTGCAGCCAAAATCTTCCTTCCAAAACAAAGTGAAAGATTTGTTTCTGCTGAACTCTCTGCTTTGAAATAGGAAGCAATACTTACCTTTGTGTAAGATTCAGGCAGAAATATTTTGCAGATACTTTGTCCAGAACCCAAGTGCTAGAGCCCTTTGATCCTATGATTCACAAGTATCTTCAGTATCAAGATGTATTCATTGACCCTGGAGTAAATGAGGCAAGATTGTTTTTTTGCAGCTGCAGCAGTTTGTAATGCCCCAATTTAGCACTTCCCTCAAACTTCCCTAGACCCTCTCACTTGCTGGGCCAGTCTCCTCCTGTCTCATGTTCAGTTATTGTTCAGATGTTTTTCTTTTGAAATCTGGCCTCAACTAGAAGCATTCTTGTTGATGTGGCACATTTCTCTTTGTATAAGGCTCCAAAGCAGAGTTAGCAAGGAAGGTTAACTGATGTCAGATTCATCAGTTTTTCTCCTATATAAAACCACAGATGCTAAAAAGTATACGAAAGATTGGTCCTGCCCAACTCCATTGGAAGCTGCAAATATGTACAAGTATGTTGAAAGAAAGGAAAAGTAAGGATTCCGTTTACCCCTACACTAGTTGAGGTGAACGTGCAGAAATGAGCTGTTAACCAAATGTACATAAATGTCTCTAGTAGAATTCCTATTCCATGTCATACATTATTCTGAAAGCTTGGAATAGAAAATAATTTCTAATGTGCCTGCATATATTGGAAGCAGCTGGGCAATGACCAGACAGCATCCTAGGATTTGATTGATAAAAGGCCAAGGTAAAGGTTACCTTCATGTCCTCTGGCCATGCAATTTGTTTTTAACGTGATCTGTGATGTCTAGTTTTCAACCTTTAAGGAATAATGTAGAAAGTGTCCTTTGAACAACAGAGGAAAGAGAGATCTTTATTCAGTGGGATAATTACAGATTTGAAATTGCTGTGAGGTTTACTAATGAGGTTGAATATTTTTAGCTATTGCGGGTTGTTTTCTCCTAGGCTTATTTATACATAATCTACCTCAAACTACAAAGATGTTACTTTTGTTTTAAAGACTAATTCATATTATACCCCATTTTGTTTTAATAATGACCTGGGCTTGAAGTATGCCTGTTCTGACAACTGGTAATATTTTTGTATGTGAAAGGATGAAATGATCTAGCTTCCATTATAACATAGGTGCTAATGATTTGCTTAAGTAAAAAATTCTAAATGAGTATTCTTTTCTCTTTGTGCTGGAACATGGAATATCAATTTTCTGTACAGTGGTGTTTAGGGACTCCTCACCCAGCTACACATAATCTGTGTTATTTTGCAGTGAACATTCTGCACATGGATCAATTTCACGTTTTTCAAAAAGACAAACCTAGTGCAGCGAAACAGCTCTGTTGTGCACCAAGTGCCCTGGTAACATGCGCATTTATCCACAGTTACATAGAGTACTCAATGCGAACCAATGCTTGGCAGAATGTCCCAGGGTTCCTTCTGGGAAAGCATAGGGGATAAGCTGCCAAGTGAGATGTTGCCACAATACCTTTTTTCATTCACTTTCCTAGTTTTAGTTGGGTGCAGGACTTTCTACTGCTCTTGTTTTAGAGTGCATTTGCCTGTCTTTGCACAGGACTTTAAAACTAGTTGGCTGTAATTTAGAATTAGTTCCTCAGTGGTTCCTTTCCTTTCCTCCAATATCCATGCTCACAGCTGCCAGTCAGGCTGGGCAGGACCACTCCTTTGTGTATCTCTTTGTATGCCATTATTCAGCTTCCCTCTGTGATTTGGTAACATCCTGAAGTAACAAAGGGAAATGATATTATTCTGATCTTCTGTTTTCTGTCGTGTTAAGTAATAAAGTACTTGAATCTATTTGTTATTGCCTTGCCAGTCACATCCATGGAAGCCATATCCAGTCTAATCTCTCAGTGGTGAGCCTTGTGGTCTTATTAGACTACTTCACCACTTGACAGTGCCATTTGTTGTTCTGAATTTGAACGTTCAATAGACGTCTGTAGCTCATTTGTCTTATAGAAACACATATGTTCATATCTTTAAAATAAAACACCACTGAAATGCCTCTATCATACATGTATATAAACTAAGACAAAAATGGAAATCATTTTTTAGTGCTTACCAGGTACATGTCTCTCTTTCAAACTCTTTATACATGATAACCTGTTTAATCGGCACGGGAGTCATAAATTTTACCATAATTGTCAGCATTTTGCAGATGAACATGAATGAGATTAAGACACTTGCTTGATGTGTTATAGGTGGAGCTCAATTGAGAACCAAGATATTCTGACACGACAGTAACTTTTTATTATTGTATTACATTATGCCTCTAGTTAATCACCATGAAGTTTCCAAATGTTACAGTCCCAATGAGAGGCAGAGCTTCATGGTCACTGTTCATTGACACCTTTGCTTTTAACATTAAGTAGAGAATTGGATCTCATTTTCTCAGTATCGGAGAGAGTAAATTGTTAGTGCCTTCTAGCAAAAATAATATGAATAGTTCACATAAGTATTTTCTTGGACAGATGGAATTTATATAACAAAATGACATTATTTTCACTTTCCCTTTGTTATGGTTTGGCTATAGTAGATGCAGTACACCTGGGAGTGAGACACATGCCTACAACACTGCCACAGAATACTGGAAGTATTTTGTATGGTTTCTAGTATACCTTTTATATTCATGTCTTTCTGTAAGTACCAGATTGGGTGACAGCCTATTATAGATTTCTAACTAAATAGTTAGATTATTAGATAAATTTTATGAAGTAAGCATAAATAGTTAGACTATTAGTTAAATTTTATGGAATAAGCATAGATTATATCTTGTCCAAAATGACTGTAAAAGTCTGTTATTCTATACCTTTTGCTTTAGGTTAAGTGGTTTTCTGCATGCTTCTAAGGTACCAATTATTATGCTATTTTAACAATCTGGAAAGATCAACAAAGTCTCAATTAAAATTTGCAGGTTCAGTAATTTCATGACTACTTCTATGGGCATTTAAAAAGGCATTTTGGAAAATATGTTCAGACTTTATCACTAGGTTAATTCTTAGGAACAAAAGCCCGTATTTGTTAAACTTCTGTCAGATTCTGTGCTGTCATGGTTCAAAGCTTCTAAATTAATCTCATCCACAATGGGTTCTGACAGTTCATGAGTTTTATCGTGGAATTTGGTATGCTACATTTTGCATGATCCTGGGGCAAAACAAAGGAAGTTTTATTACTTTCCAATTTTAGCTCAAGAAATACAGTTTTAGTTCAGGAAATACAGCATTTTATTTTATTTTGAAATATAAGTTATTATAGGTTACTGAGCTTGTCAAAACATACAGAATTTGAGGCTGGTACTTTGGCTTAATAGGTTAAGCCTATGCCTGAGGCACTTGCATCCCATATGGGTAGCAGTTCAAGTCCCAGTTGCATTTTTTCTCATCCAGCTCCCTGCTATTGGCCTGGGAAAGCAGTGGAAGATTGCCCAGGTGCTTCCAATCAATCTCCCTGCTAATGCACCTGGGAAATCAGTAGAATAATTACGCAGAGAGAGGGAGAGACAAAAAGAGAGATCTTCCATCTACTGATTCACTCTCCAAATGGCCACAATAGCCAGGGCTAGGTCAGGTGGAAACCAGTAGCTTCTGCTGTATCTCCCACACAGGTGCAAGGCCCTAGGACTTAGGCCATCTTCTGCTGCTTTCCCAGGTGCATTAGCAGGGAGATAGATTGGAAGTGGAGCAGCCAGGACTCTAACTGGTACCAGCACTACATCTAGCAGTTTAAACTGCTGCACCACAATGCTGTAATCATCTTGAAGTTTTTAGTTGTTGTTGTTGTTTGTTTGTTTATTTATTTATTTATTTATCTGAAGGACAGAGTTACAGAGAGAGGTAGAGACAGAGAGAGGTCGAGACAGAGAGAGAGGTCTATCTATTCGCTGGTTCACTCCCCAGATTTCCACAATGGCCTGGGTGCAGGAGCCCAAGTTTTGGGCCATCTTCTACTGCTATCCCAGGCCATAGCAGAGAGCTGGATTGGAAAAGAAGCAGCCGGGACTAGAACCGGTGCCCATATAGGATGCTGAGGCTTCCAGCCAGGGCTTTAACAAGCTGTGCCACAGCACCAGCCCCCGTGATATAGTAGGTTTCCTGATGTTCAAAAGCTAACAATCTAAGGAAGATTCAGAGATTAATAGGTAATTTTAATAGACTACAAAAAAAAAACAAAATGTCCTAAAGGAAACGATCTCTAATTGAGACTGAGGGATAAATAAGCCTTAGTTAGATGTAGATTAGGGTTCTGTGGAAAGAAGAGAATATTTAGAAGGACAAGTATACTTTAAAAAGGCTGGGGTCAATTAAAGTTAAATAAGCTTGTGGAAGGATAGCTATTGATAAGCCATTTTGTTGCTGTTCTTGGGGATAAGTAGCAAAGAGGGTGGTGAGGAAGTCTGTGGATCAGGAGGGTGGAATAAGTGTTTTCTGCTTCTGAACTTGAGCTGTTTGTGAGTATTTATGTGAGGGTCTGTGACACAGAAGAATATATTAATCTGGAGCTGGACAAAGGGAGCTAGATTAGAGATATCAATTTGGGAGTCATAGATTGAAAAATATAATGAGATTTACAGAAGGAAGATGTAGAAACCTAAAAATCCATTATATTTTCAATATATTATAATTCATAAAAATGTAGAATCTTAGACCTTCCTGAAAGTTTATAATATGAATGTTAGATAAAATATAAAGGAAGAAGTTGCTATTGTTATGCCCGATAAGCGGATCCCCAAGAAGCTATCAGCGACCCAATCACACCAAAATGCAAAAGCAAGGTTTTTATTAAAAAGGTACAAGCCGCGACAGGGACCTCATCCAATCAACCTGCGCAGCGGAGGAAGGAGGAAAGGCCCAGGTCTTTGTTTGGGGACACTTTTAAAGGGAAGATATGTCAGCAAGGGCTTAGGGTGCGGGGCCTTGTGTGATTGGGTAGGGTGGGGGTGAGGGTCTCCGTTTGGCTTGGGTTCAGGGAGTTAACTCATTTGGTAAACGCTACTGAGCTGCCCTTGTTCTGCTGAGCTGTCCTTGGTAAGCTTTGATATCTCTGGAATGCGTGAATGCCTGCTGTTACAAGGACTCGGGTCTGCTATGGGAAACGGAGGCTGCTTTTTATTGTTGCAAAATAGAGTCACATTGGCTCTTCACTATTAAAGTGAGGGATTCTGAGAAGAATTCAGAGAAGACAGGGATTTGTGTGAACTGAAGCTATCATGAAAAATTATTTGAAGAAATAGGAAGTTATATGCAGTCTAAAATAGATCATATCTAACAGAATTTTGACTAGGAAAATGGCGAAATTCCCCAGGCATGCACATAATGTTCTTTTGTTTCCAGTATACTTTAGGGCTGATTTAAACAGTAATGTTCAGCAAAGATCCTTATAATTGCACTTAAGCAACAATTTGCCTATGAGAAGTGCTGAAAGCTTAACACTTTGAAGTTATACAGAATGATCACATTTTGCAGAAGTGCATGTTTAAGAAATCACAATTCACACGTTCATATGACTATATTACCTGTAGTACTTAGTGTAAAGCAATAGGGAAAGCAGTCTCAAACATGACACAATATTCTCCCCTAATTTAAGAGTAAAGCATACCATGTTTGTTTGCCACTTTCATTGTGTTTTATCTCAGTTAACTTCCATTGAAATTTTATTTTTTTAAGTTTTATCTTATTTATTTGAAAGACAAAGTTACAGAGAGAGGTAGAGACAGAGAGAGAGGTCTTCCATCCACTGGTTCACTCTTCAAATTACCACAACAGATGGAGCTGAACTGATCTGAAGCCAGGAACCAGGAGCTTCTTCCAGGTCTCCCACAAGGGTTCAGAGGCCCAAGCATTTGGGCCATCCTACATTACTTTCGCAGGCACATTAACAGGGAGCTAGATCAGAAGTGGAGCAGTCAGGACTCAAACTAGCGCCGATATGGGATGCTGGCGCTGCAGGCTGGGGCTTTAACCTGCTGTGCCACAACACTGAGCCCTGACATTTTATTCTTTATTTTTCTGACATTATCATTGTCATCATCACCACTTTATGAGATCTTGGATGTCTGGAAGACATTTTTATAACAAAAAATATAAATTATAACTACAAATGAGTGTTGGGATAATAGCAAAGTGATGGTGAGCACTCTTACTCCTCCAGAGTCTATTTTCAACTGAGGGCCTGAAAGATCCTTTAAAGACATACATCCTGGGATCACTAGATGTGTGTCCCTTCAACAAACATTTGCTCAGAGCTCCAGGGCAGTACAGCAGAGCAGAGCAAGGCATAGCACAATGTAGCTAGAGAAGAATGAGAGAAAGGGAGAATAGGATGAGGTAAAGGAGGCACAGAGATGAAAGCATAGACAGACTATATCATGAAATGTTCTCTGAGCCATTAGAAGGACTCTGGTTTTACTCAGAGTGAAATAAAAAGTCCTTGTGTGGTTCTAAACCAAGACTTTTCAAAGAACAACATATAGGCATCTTAGAATGTGTATCTTTAAAGGATCATTCTGACTCTGAATTGGGAGTAGACTCTGGGGAGTAAAAGTAGAATACGTGGGATGAGTTTGCCAACACCATGACTAAGGTACTCCAGCTGAACTGGTGTCCTTGCTGTTTCCACAAATGTGCTAGAACATTCCTACCTGTATTTGCTGTTTTCTGTGCCTGAAAGGCTTTTGTGCAAGTATCTGTATACTTGACCTTTTGCTTCCTCTGAGTCTTTGCTGAAATGTGACTTCATGAATTTCCTCTCCAATAATTTCTATACTTCTTTCTGTGATTTGCTTTTCTCTCCTTGGTACTCATAACTTAATAGACTAGCTGGCCACTTATTTATTCTACTTTTTGTGTATACTTATTTTATTACCTGTGTTCCCTCAAGAGAATAGCTACTTCATGAAATTAGTGATTATCATCCCTTCTTCTCCCTCTTCTCCACCTGTTTCCCTCCCCTCAATACCTCACCCCCTCTCTTCTCTCTCACTGTGGCTGTATCTAGCACACAGAATGATGTTGGGTACATGGCAGATTCACTCTCCAACGCAAACTAGCACCCACCTGGGATGTGTGTGCTGCTGTGCTTCACCACAGTGCTGACCCCTACTTATTAGTTTAGATTGCAGTATAAGTTTACACAAGTTAAAATTATTTATATAACGTGAGAGTTCATTAAAAGTTAATTTTTTAGCTATGTCTGGTTTGTGTATTGCTAATCAATATAAAATAAAATTCCACATAAGTGATATAACACAAGAAACAGATTTCTCATTTTAGGTTTTACTTTACAGACAATCTTTTCTATAACAAAATTTAAGCAAGCAAGCAATGAAATAAAATCAAGACAATGTCTATGGTAATACTAATCATAGAAGATGAAATAGCAGAGAAAAACAAAAAAAGTCACAACCATTGATGAAAGAAGAAAAGAACCCCTTTAAATGCCAATATGCTAAAAGAATACTGAAACTCTGTATAGAGACCATTTAATTCCCAGTTATTTTATAGCACTTGGCCTTTCCATTTAATACTCGATTTACAAACTTTATAATTGTGACTGTCTAAAAGTAGACATACAGAATCAAAATATGTTTTTTCTTCTAAAGCACATGATTCGCCAACTCTGGTGACAGCTTATCTACTTTAGAATTGTTTAGTATTACTATGGACAAATCAGGAGGAGGTGCTTGCTAAACTCCATCTGGTACAAAAATTTATAATTTTCTGGCATGTTAACCCATACTGTAATATCTTACCTAAATTCTTTTGATTTCTTTGTCCCGTATCATAAAATATAAAAGAGAATGAACAACTACAATATAAGGTGAAAGCTGCCTTGAGAAATTTTCATCCCTCTCTACTGTTCCTGTAAAACAACTATGCTAAAGACCAGAAAAAAGTAATAATTTGTTTTTTCACATCCATGAAGGCTGTAGGTCCTCTAAAATAAAAATGTAGTATTCATATGTATGTTTTACCTTGTTGGTAATGCCTTTTACAAACATAGGAAACATAATGAAATAAGATATTTCTCAGGAAAACCATACATATTGAAGAATTGTTTTAGTAGGTTATGTTTTATGCCTTTACAATATGATTAATTTATCTTTGTCTCCTCAACTTCCGCAGGCAAAAGGGATTTTTCCACTCATAGTGCTTTTAGAACCTTTGTTTATATTTGTATAGCTTAGTACATCGGGTAGCAATTTATTGTATAATCTGTTTATTTCACTGTTGTCTATTGCTAACAAATAGCAGAGTACAAGCTCTATAATAGAACTTATATTAATCTATAACAGGTTTAAAATGTAACATTTTAATTCTGGATGCTATAATTTAGATGCTTAGATTTCTGTGATAGAAGGAAAATTTGAATTTATTTAGTTGTATATTGATAAATTGTCTATTTTATATGCAATCTTGTCCAATAAAGAAAGATAGACACATTCAGAATTTAATTTCATTAGCTAGAATCCATAACAGGAATGTAAAATGACTCAACATGTGTTGTTGCCAGCAATAAATGCCACATTAGTACAAATGATTCATAACTAGTTTGAATGGCACATCCATCTCAAAATCACTGGTGTGTGAAGGAACATGTTTTGAAATAAAACATACTGCAAGCACTACCAATAGTTATTTTTCATGCTGTTCATGTGAATTATTTTTAAATTTCTGGATGTTTTTATTATAGGATTCCAAGTGCCCACTGGAAATAGGACTATTCTTCTTGAAATACATTTTTTCTGTTTTTGACTTTTAATATAAAGAAGACAATAAGTGATTAGTAAAATTAAAGTGGCAAAACCCAGAATTGTCTCTTCCCTTGAATTAATTCAGCACATTCCTAATAATTTAAATATTTCCCATGGGTCCTATGTTTGGGAAGAAATTAAGCAAGAGAAAGATGTACCTACTGACATGTATTTGGTCTATAATTGGTACTCAAGTTCTTAATTTTCCTACAGATTTAAAAATCAAGGATTATCTGCATAATGAATACATTTCTTAGTCATTCTAGCTCCATGAACCTTAGAAACTGAAATAAATAGCACATTTTATGAAAAATAATTGTTACCATGTTGCTTTTATATCCTTTTCATATAATTAATTCACAAAATATTTCAGTCCATAGAAAATTCTCTAGCATCTTAAGAACTCATCTAATAACACATATTTTCCAAGCATTAAAGTTTAATTTGATATGGATGTGATCATTGAGTACTTTGCATGATGAATCTCAATACAACTTGAGAACATAAAGGGAGAAGCATGAGGCTTTTCCCAGCATTGTAGTACTGATATTTCACATATTGATCAGACAAGGCCCAGTATTCTCAGGACCCGAAGTCCCTTAAGCCTCCAGACAATAGCTTAGAGATAGAAATCAGAACATGGTACTTTGCTCTTAGGGTGGTAATCAGAAAGTTTGGTAATCAGAATTAGAAACTTTCCTCATTCATTTTTTGTTTATTTTATTTTGTTTTGAAGATGGTTGGGAGGAACTTGTTTTATAATTTGGGTAGAATTCAAAAGTCTGTGGTCAAACTATTTGGCCATCAGTTAATCAGCTCATATACAACTGCCTTTTATTATCAGTAAGGAGAAAAGTGATGAAATCAGAAACCATTCGTATTTCAAACTGTTGAGAAAGTTTTATACTGACCACTCCTTTCCAAACTTGATAGTGGGGACTAAGGATATCTCTGAGAATTGAGATTGGATATATTACCCAAAGAACATAGAGTCTAAGAGACAAATACATCTTTATTTTTTTTCCTAAGCGTCCTTAACAGTGTGTATTTCAGTTTCACTTAGTTATAATTTAAAAAATGTATATATTCATGATATTTATGTGCATATATGATTTTTAGTTCAAGCAAATTAACATATACATCACCTCATATGGTTAATTTTCTTCTGTATATAAAAATATTTCAGATCTAACATCTTAAACTTCAAGAATATAATACAGTATCATTAACTGTATTCACCAGGCTTGCCATCATTTCTCCAGATACTATTCATCTTAAAACTACAAATTTGGGTCCACTGACCAACATCTCTCCAATTCCCATACTCCCTAACTTTGGATAGCCATTCACCTACTCTATGTTTTTATGAGTTTGAGTCTTTATGATCACATATCATGACTGTACTGCATTTTTCTCCTTGTGTTTAGCTTATTTCACTTGGAATTATGTGTTTCAGGTTCTCCATGTTGTTGAAAAGACAGAATTTCCTACTTTTAAATATGAATACTATTTCATAATGGTACAAACACTATGTACATATATAAATATCACATTTTATTTATGGTGACCTTGGCTATTCTGTATAATGCTAAAATGAACATGGGATGTAGATATGAGCTATTTATTTTCCTTTGGATTTACACCCAGAAGTAGGTTTGCTGGAACATATGATAGTTCAGGTTTAATTTTCTGCCTGTAATGACTACATGGATTTATATTCCTACCAACAATGCATGAAGGTTCCCTTTTCTCCATATCTATGTCAACATGTGTTACCTTTTGCCATTTTGATACAAGCCATCCTAATAGGTGAGGTGTATCATATCATAGTTTTGATTTGCATTTCCCTGATGATTAATGAAACTGAACACTTTTTTTGTATATCTTTGGCCATGTATATGTCTTCTTTGGAGAAATGGCTATTCAAACCATTAGTCCATACCTTGCTAGGATTATTTGGTTGTTTTGTTATTAAGTTATATGATTTCTTTCTATATTTTGGATATTAACCTCTTATCAGATATGTGGCTTGCACACATTTTCTCCCATTCCTTATTGTCTTTCTGCTTTATTGAGTATTTTATTTTCTGTACAGAAACTTCATAGTTTTGAATTTTCTAGCTTGTTTGTTTTTAGTTTTGTTGCTGATGTTTTTCATGGCATACAAAAAAAAAAAACCTCAAGACTAATGTTATAAAGAATTTTTCCCAAATTTGCTTGTAAGAGCTTCCAGTTTCCAGTTCTCTTATTTGAGTTGTGTTTTAGTTTGTATCTAAGATAAGGATCCAATTTCATTCCTTTTTGTTTGTTTGTTTGTGGATATCTGCTTTTCTAATATCTTTATTCAAATGACTGTCCTTTCTCCATTGTTGTAGGTTTGTTGACTGTCTATGTATGGGTTTACTTGGGTTATTCTATTCTGTTCCATTGGCTTATATGTCTTTCTTTTTTTGCTTGTACCACTGTTTTGTATTCTAATTTGAAATTGGGAAGTGCATTGCCTCCTGCTTTGTTCTTCTTACTCAAGGTTGCTTTAGCTATGTGGAGTCTTTTGTGAATCCGTGTGAATTTTAGTGTTTGTTTTTCTATTTCTATAAAACATATAATTAGAATTTTAATACAGATAGAAACAAATCTGTGCATTGCTTTGGGAAACAGGATATTTTAACTATTATTTCTTCCAATTTTTTATAGTTTTCAGTGTACCTTTCCACCTACTTGGGTAAATTTATAGTAAATATTTTGTTCTATTTATGCTACTATAAGTGGGGTTATTTTCTTAACGTCTTTTTTGGTTAGTTCAGTGTTAGTGTATAGAAATGTAGCTAATTCTTTGTGCTAATTTTAACTGAATTTGTTTAATTCTAATAGTTTTTGGTGAAGTCGATAGGATTTTCTATATGTAAGGTGGTATCATTTGCAAACACAGACAATGCCACTGCTTGTTTGATTCAGATATCTCTTATTTCTTTCTCTTGCCTAATTCCTCTGACTAGGATTCCCAGCACTATCTTGAATAGAAGGGACAAACGAGAAAACGTGTCTCATTCCTGATGTTAAAGGAAAAACTTTCAACTTTTGATAATTGAATTTAATGCTAACTGTGGGTTTATAATATGTGGTCATTCTGTTTTGAGGTACATTCCTATTATTACTTAATTTGTTGAAAGTTCTTAATTTTGAAAGGATTTTCAATTTTTGTCATATGCTATTTTATGTCTATAGAGATGGTCATATGATCTTTTCTTTCATCCTGTTAAGGTGCTACAGCACACTAAATGATTTGCCTATGGTTAACCACTCCTACATCTCAGAGATAACTTCTTCATGATGAATTATCCTTTTAATATGCTATTGAATTTGGTTTCTAGAATTTTGTTGAGAATTTTTGAATCTGTTCATCAGGGATACTCCTTATAGTTTTCTTTCTTTGGTGGCGGTCTTGTCATGCTTTAGTATTAGGATAATGCTGACTTCCTAAAATGAATTTGGATGTAAGAGCCAGACTCGAAATAATATTGTGTTATGGAATCCAGGTTTCCCAAACAGCATCTTCACCCTCCGAGCCACAATACCCACTCCAGTTTTTGTTGTTAATGAGAGATTTATAATTACTAATTCAAGCTCCTTAATTGTTATTAGTTTGTTCTGATTTTGCACTTTATAACTTTCTGGATAGTTTTTACGTTCTTGGAACATATACATTTTTTAACTTATCAAATTAGTTGATATATAATTGTTATTGTCTCATAATCCTTGTATCTTTGTGCTATTACTTATAATGCCTTCTCTTTTATTTATGACTTTATTTATTGAATGAATCTCTTTTTTCCTTAACCCATCTAAAGATTTTTTCCATTTTGTTTATATTTTCAAAAATCATCAAATCACTTTTTAAAAAAAAGATTTATTTATTTATTGAAAGAGTTTCAGCCGAAGCCACGGCTCACTAGGCTAATCCTCCACCTTGCGGCGCCGGCACACTGGGTTCTAGTCCCTGTCGGGGCGCCGGATTCTGTCCCGGTTGCCCCTCTTCCAGGCCAGCTCTCTGCTGTGGCCCGGGAGTGCAGTAGAGGATAGCCCAAGTGCTTGGGCCCTGCACCCCATGGGAGACCAGAGGAAGTACCTGGCTCCTGCCATCGGATCAGCGCGGTGCGCCGGCTGCACGTGCCAGCAGCGGCGGCCATTGGAGGGTGAACCAACGGCAAAAAGGAAGACCTTTCTCTCTGTCTCTCTCTCTCACTGTCCACTCCTGCCTGTCAAAAAAAAAGAGTTTCAGAGAGAAAGAGAGAGAGAAAGAGAGATCTTCCATATGCTGGTTCACTCCCCAGATGGCTACGAAAGCCAGAGTTTGGCCAGGCCATAACCAGGAGCTTCTTCCAGAACTCCAATGTAGGTTGCAGGACCCCAAGCACTTGGGTCATTTTCCACTGCTTTCCTCAGGCCATTAGCAGGGAGCTAGATTGGAAGTGAGGCAGCTGGAACACAAACCAGCGCCTACATTCAGTGGCATCTCAGGCAGTGGCTTTATCCACTACACCACAACGCTGTCCCCAAACCAGTTCAATTTTGTTTATCTCTTAGATTGTTTTTATTGTCTGTTTTATTTATTTATTTATTTTATTCCTTCTAGTAATTTGCACTTAGTTTTCTTTTCCCGTTTTTGGTGATTTTTGAAGGGCAAAGTTAGGTTTTTGAGAAATTTTCTTTTTCTTTCTGCTGCTCCTCCGCACGCGGAGGAGCCGCACCGGACCGGGCGCTTGTTGTTCCCTTTTTTTACAAGTCCTTTCTATAGTAAAGTAAGAATAAGTAAACAGCAAACTCCCAAAGCAAGAATGAGTAGAGAGAAATGAGAAAGAACGAAGTAACGAACTTCCCCGCGAACTCTCCAACGCACTCTCCAACCAACCCACACCACCATGCCGTCTCTCTCCTCCTATATAGTCCTCTCCACCAATCCCAACTCGGCTGCCCACACGCCGAGCACGCCGCTCTCCTCCAATCAGGAGCAGCTCCTGCAGCTTGTCAAGTTGGTGAGAGGCAGCTGGGTAGAAGCTGTTTACTTCTCTCCCAGCGCCATATTGTGGGAGAGCAGATGCATAGAATAAATCTTAATTCCAGTAACAGTATAGTCCGAATTGCTCCCCACAGATCCCCCTTTCTTTTTATTTTTTGGCGTTGATACGCGCCTGTGTAAAGTTCAGTGTGATCTTCATGCTATTGACTCTTGTTTGTCGTGCTACTTCAGAGTTTGTTGAAAAATGTCCCGTATTCCAAAGATCCCAGGGATTGGTTATTCATTGTTTTCTTCCTCAAATGGAGTTTTCTTCTTCTAGATCTTCTGCTGGCAGGTTTATCAACCGAATTCTTCTCTCAGGGGTCCATATTGGTTGTGCCGCACCCTGTGGAAAAAAACAAACGGCGCCTCGTACTCTTCTGAGTAAGGGGAACGGGCCTTTCCATTGGTTGTCCTGTAAATCCTTCCACATTACCCACTGTATTGATTCCTTATCAGCTGATTGAGTATGCATTTCTGCAGGTGTTTTACCGTTCTTTTTCTTGTTCAAAAAGTTAATTGTATAAAGAGCTAGGGCCAAGACATCCTTGTTGGATGTGGCCATTTCCCCTATTCCCCCTTTTTGTTTAATTATTAAATTTTTTAAATATAAGTGAGCGCGTTCTACCACAGCTTGCCCTTGTGGATTGTATGGAATACCGGTAATATGGGAGATTCCGAATTCTTTCAAAAATGCAGCAAAACGCTTTGATGTATATGCTGGGCCGTTATCCGTTTTGATCACATGAGGAACTCCCCAGGCTGCAAAAGCCTGCAAGCAGTGTTGGATTACTTGTTGTACTCCTTCTTTATTCATGGCTGTGGCCATAATTACACCTGAGTATGTATCTACAGTGACGTGAACACAGCTTTGTCGCCCAAAAGAGGGGATATGTGTAACGTCCATCTGCCAGATATGTCCTGGTTTAAGGCCACGGGGATTGGCTCCCGCAGGAATCTTTGGAACTATGGTAACAACGCACTTTTCACAGGATCTAATGATATCTTCTGCTTGCTTGCGGGGAATATTAAATTTAAAACTTAAAGTGTGGGTGTTAACATGCCATTTAGAGTGATATTCTTTAGCTTGTTCCAAAGCGGTGCATGCAAGCAAGAATCTTGAATAGTGATCTGCCATCATGTTTCCTCGAGTGAGTGGGCCAGGTAAATTAGAATGAGCTCTTATGTGGCCTATGTAAATAGCATGCTCTCTTTGATTTAATAACCCCTGAATTTCACTTAGATAAGAATAGACTGAGGAGGATTTAAGAATAAGGCACTGTGTAGCGAGCATCTGAACTGCATTCACCACATATGCACTATCAGACAAAATATTCATAGGTGCGCTCTCTCTGCGTAATACTGTTGCGATAATAGCCAATTCTGCATGTTGTGGAGAAGGGGATGCTGTTAAAACAAAATATCGTTGATTGTTAAATATAGCTGCTCCTGTTCCGCCTTTAGCTCCATCCGTAAATACGGTAACTGCCCCTTGAATTGGATCCCTTCGCACCTTCTGCACCCGTTTTATTGAAACCTGTGTGCAGAAGTTAACAAATGGATGGCGAGGGTAGTGATTGTCAATCTCTATTTGTAGAATGAGAACTATGTATGCCCATTGCCAGCATTCCCTTGTAAAGGCTTCTACTGCCTCTTGAGCAAAGGGAACTACACATCGCTTTGGAGTCTTCCCCGCCATTTCTGTCGCCTTTTTTATTGCTGTTAATATTAAATCAGCCACCGCAATGCCTTGGGTGTATAGTACACGCGGTGCATGTGAATGTGGGTATACAAACAACAAGGGTCCTCCTTGCCAAATGACTGCGAAGGGATACAGCTGTTCCATAAAAATTAATATTTCTAGGGCTTGTTGTGGATCACATCTTTCCATCTGCATTGCTTTAATTTGTTTTTCAATTTTCTGTAACGCCAAGCGGGCTTCTATTGTCAATCTACGAGGGGAATCAAGCTGGGCATCTCCTTCTAAAATATTGAATAATGGCATCATATCTTCGGTAGTTAATTTACAATAGGGCCTCAACCAATTTAAATTGCCACATAATTTTTGGAAGTCATTAAGGGTCTGTAACCCATCTATTGCAATTTCAAATTCTAATGGGGTTACCTTTTCAGAAGTTACTTTAAGTCCTAAGTACTGTACTACTTCCCCTTTTTGTATTTTCTCTGGCGCTACTTGTAACCCAACTTTTTCCAAATATAATAACAGCAGCTTATATGCTTCCATTAGGTGACTTTCACTTTCAGTCGTTATTAACAAGTCATCCATGTAGTGTAAAATTTGTACCTTTGGGCACTGTTGTCGAACCGGCTCTACTGCCTGGTCAACATATAGCTGGCATATGGCAGGACTGTTGGTCATTCCTTGGGGAAGCACCTTCCATTCATATCTTTTGTCGGGACCTTGATGATTAATGGAAGGAACGGTGAAAGCAAACCTCTGAGTGTCTTGTTCATGTAGAGGTATGCTAAAAAAGCAGTCCTTCAGATCGAGTACTATTAGTGGCCAATGCTTTGGGATCATAGTAGGAACCGGGAGTCCGGGTTGCAATGCCCCCATGGGTTGCATCTGCTGATTAACAGCCCGTAAATCATGCAACAACCGGTATTTCCCTGATTTTTTCTTTATCACGAATATTGGCGTATTCCATGGGGAGGTTGATGGTTGCAAATGACCTGCCTCTAATTGTTGTGATACTATATCATTTACCGCAGCCAACTTTTCCTGGGTAAGGGGCCACTGTGGTATCCACTTTGGCTTGTTGTCCAGCCATGACAATGGCAGCGGCTGCATCTCAGTGGCCCCCACGAAAAACCCGTGTCCTGTCTTTTAAAATCGCCTATGGGCTGGGCTAGGTCCCTTCTGCCTTCTCTGGAGCCTAATCCTCTCTCCTGATATCCCTTTTTATACATAATACGCCGTCCTGTAGAACTCTCCAATTGATCCTCATTTGTTAACGTCAGTCCCAATTGTTCTAAAATGTCTCTTCCCCATAATGTGATGGGGAGTGCACTAACATAAGGTTGCACATTTCCCTTGTTCCCTTCTTGATCCTGCCAATGAAGCACCTGAGCACTCCTTGATGGTGTCATGGCCGCACCTAGGCCTACTAAAGTATTATCTCCTGGCTGAAGGGGCCATGACTTCGGCCAATCATTTTCCGAAATTATACTTACATCCGCACCTGTGTCTAGCAGGCCCTGAATCGACTTTCCTCTAATGGTTAAGGTCCACAGAGGTCGATCTGCTAGAGATAGGGACAAGGCTGCAAATTTCTCCCCTTGGGGTCCATTAACATCCTGCGCTCCAATCATGATTAGTATTTGAGCCACAGGTTCTTCTGGTTTGATTTGAATAATACCCTTTGTAGATTGTATTAGCACTTTTAGCTTATCAAAAGGTAACTGAATGACTCCGGTGATGACCATTAGGCCTCTCAAAGCATTTGTTTCTTTTCCTACGATTATTCCAAGTCCGTTATGCTCCGCTGAAATTGCTTCTGCCCTCACCTCTATGGCTTGTGGCCCCATTTGAGGTGTCAGTACCGAATATTCGGTGGCTCGTAACTCTGCGCGGTAAATATTTGGTTTTGGGACCGTGGCACCCACCGATTGTTTTGGCCCCGGGGTGCAGGGGCCCACATTCCGTTTTTTTGCTGTTGACCATATACACCTGATCTTCTTATGGGGCCCGGCTCATTTGGCATCCTCTGGGGATTGCCTGCGCTGTTTATTTTAAAGTAACATTCACTGACCCAATGATTTCCTCTTCTACAGCGTGGGCAAAGGCCTGGTCTTCTCGAGTTCTCTATGCCCTGCCGATCTCGGGCTGGAAATCTGGCCCTACATTCCCTCATTAAATGCCCTTCTCGACCACATCTAAAGCATATACGTCCCCTGATGTTCTGTCTAAATTGTCGGGTTACTGCTACTGCAGCATGTGATCCAGAAACTACATCATCCATGACATCCCTACAGATTTTCAAAAAGGTAGGGATGTCCTTATGCTGCCATGGTCTAAGAGCTTCCCGACATGTTTTATTGGCCTGTTCATACGCCAATCTTTTGACTAAGGGCATTGCTTCTTCCACGGTTTCGAAAATGTTTCCTGCTGCTTCCATTAATCGGTTCACGAAATCAGCGTAAGGTTCGGTAGGGCCCTGTACTATCTTAGTTAGGCTGTGTCTTACTTCTCCTTTTCTGGGTATCACCTTCCAGGCTCTTCTTGCTATCTCTCTCACCAGTAATTTCCCACTTCTTCCCGGTCTTTCCCTCCTAGGTTTCCTATCCGAGTCACGGCACCACTTGCTGCTCCTCCGCACGCGGAGGAGCCGCACCGGACCGGGCGCTTGTTGTTCCCTTTTTTTACAAGTCCTTTCTATAGTAAAGTAAGAATAAGTAAACAGCAAACTCCCAAAGCAAGAATGAGTAGAGAGAAATGAGAAAGAACGAAGTAACGAACTTCCCCGCGAACTCTCCAACGCACTCTCCAACCAACCCACACCACCATGCCGTCTCTCTCCTCCTATATAGTCCTCTCCACCAATCCCAACTCGGCTGCCCACACGCCGAGCACGCCGCTCTCCTCCAATCAGGAGCAGCTCCTGCAGCTTGTCAAGTTGGTGAGAGGCAGCTGGGTAGAAGCTGTTTACTTCTCTCCCAGCGCCATATTGTGGGAGAGCAGATGCATAGAATAAATCTTAATTCCAGTAACAGTATAGTCCGAATTGCTCCCCACACTTTCTTTTTTAATAAAAAGATTTACTTACTTGAAAGTCAGAGTTACACACAGAGAGAAGGAGAGGCAGAGAGAGAGAGAGAGAGAGAGGTCTTCTATCCACTGATTCACTCCCCAATTGGCCACAAAGGCCAGAGCTGCATAGATCCAAAGCCAGGAGCCAGGAGCTTCTTCTAGGTATCCCACATGGGTGCAGGGGCCAAAGAACTTGAGCAATCTACCACTGCTTTCCAGGCCATAGCAGAGAGGCAGATCAGAAGTGGAGCAGCCAGGACGCAAACCGGTGCCCATATGGGATGCTGGCACAGCCTCACCTACTACGTGAAAGCACGGGCCCTTTGATTCTATTTTTTTTTTTTTAAGACTTTTTTATTTACTTATTTGACAGGTAGAGTTACAGACAGTGAGAGAAAGAGAGAGACAGAGAGAAACATCTTCCATCCGTTGGTTCACCCCCAAAATGGCCAGAGCCACGCCTATCTGAAGCCAGGAGCCAGGTGCTCTTCCCCGTCTGAAACGTGGGTTCAGGGGTGCAAGCACGTGGGCCATCCTCCACTGCTTTCCCGGGCCACAGCAGAGAGCCGGACTGGAAGAGGAGCAACCAGGACTAGAACCTGGTGCCCATATGGGATGCTGGCCCCACAGGAAGAGGATTAACCTATTGCACCAAGCCGCTGCCCCCACCCTTGATTCTTTTTAAATGCAAATTGTTGCAGATGTAATTCATGAATCATTATACAATTTACCCATTTAAGTTTTTGCTTATTCTAATTTGCTTGAAAGGCAAAGAGACAGAGAAAGAGATAGAGAGAGAGATCTTTCATCCACTGGTTGACTCCCAAAATGTTCACAACTGCCAGGCCTGGGTCTGGTCAAAACCAGCAACCAGGAACTCATTCTGGAGCTACCACATGGACAGCAGGGAACCAAGCACATGAATGATCACCACTGCCAGCCAGGGTATGTCCTAGCAGGGAAGTGAGTCAGGAGCAGACCAGGAACTTGAATGTAGGAACTCTGACCTGGGATATATCCTAAGCCATGTTTTAACTGCTGTCAAATCCCTATCCTAAATTCATCCATATGAAGTGTATAATCCAATAGTTCTTATACGATCACAGAGTTGCATAAAAATCACCATCTTTAATCAGAATAGTTATAAAAAAGAACAAAAGATAATAACTACTGGAGAGGATATGATGGAGGGAAGCAGATATACACTGCTGGTAGGAATGCAAATTAGTATAGCCTTTATGGAAAATGACATGGAGATTTCTTAAAATTTAAAAATAGAACTAACATATGAGCCAGCACACCCACATCTGGGTAATATATCCAAAGGAAATACAATAGAGAATCTTGCCTTACTGTGTCTAGTGCAGAGGTATTCGATCTCTCAGTACCCTAGAAATAAGCATAATATTAAAGAAACTGGCGTAATTGCTTCCTTTTCATTAATAAAAAGTAGAGAGGTGGTAAAAAGTTTGTCAAAATACACCAAGCTTTTCCTCATCCAGCCTTTTCTACCTTTCTTTATTTCTGTAACTTACCACTATCCAACTAGTCTCGAAGTTCTATAACTTTCTTTTCCACCTCTTCTTCTATGACTGTACTTTAAGATTTCATTATTTCCTGTGTGAAGCACTCTGATTTTTGGTAGGTTTTCATTCTCTAATAAGCTGAGACTACCATTCATTACCCATAGACATGTCCTAATGATTTTCTAAAATCAATTCATGTTTTTCTTTTCTTAAAACTCTCCTGTGGGGGCCAGCACTATGGCTTAATAGGTCAGGCCTCCACCTGCCGTGCCGGTATCCC
Source organism: Oryctolagus cuniculus (assembly GCF_051225735.1). Classification (NCBI taxonomy): domain Eukaryota; kingdom Metazoa; phylum Chordata; class Mammalia; order Lagomorpha; family Leporidae; genus Oryctolagus; species Oryctolagus cuniculus. The sequence goes on along the minus strand of NC_142872.1, from coordinate 138,525,018 downwards.
ACATGGGCAACTGGTTTGAAAGACCTGTCTGCTCCACTTCTGATCCAGCTCTTTGTTGTAGCCTGCGAAAGCAGTGGAGGATGGTCCAAGTCCTTGGGCCCCTGCACCCACTTGGGAGACTGGGAGGAAACTCCTGGCTCCTGGCTTCAGATGGGTCCAGTTCCAGCCAGTGCGGCCATTTGTGGAGTGTAACAATGGATGGAAGACCTCTCTTCCTCTCTCTCTGCCTCTGCCTCTCTATAACTCTGCCTTTCAAATAAATAAATGAATCTTAAAAAAAAAAAAAAAAACAAAAAAAAAAACTCTTCTGTGGATTTATATTGCCTTTTTAATAAAATACAAGCATCAGAAAATCACATGTGCTACAGATTCTTTAAGCTATTCAATTTAGTTCACCATTTATGTTACGGATAGGGACTCCTTCATTCAAGTAGATTCCTCTGCCCAAAATCTCTTCTTGAGTTTGATTGCCATTAGAACCACTTTTTTGACTCAAATCAAGAATAACCTAGCCATGAGGAGTTCCATGAAATTATTCTGTTATTTCTTTAAAATGTATTCCTTATTTTTGTTATGGTAGCCCATTAAATAAATTTATATTATACTACAGATCACATTTTATTATATGTGCTAGAGCCGGCGCCGTGGATCAATAGGCTAATCCTCCTCCATGCGGCGCTGGCACACCTGGTTCTAGTCCCGGTCGGGGCGCCGGATTCTTTCCTGGTTGCCCCTCTTCCAGGCCAGCTCTCTGCTGTGGCCAGGGAGTGCAGTGGAGGATAGCCCAAGTGCTTGGGCCCTGCACCCCATGGGAGACCAGGAGAAGCACCTGGCTCCTGGCTTCGGATCAGTGCAGTGCACCGGCCGCAGCAGCCATTGGGGGGTGAACCAACGGTAAAGGAAGACCTTTCTCTCTGTCTCTCTCTCTCTCACTGTCTAACTCTGCCTGGCAAAAAAAGGCAATCACAGACTCTGAATAGTATCTTCACTTTCCAGCATCCATGAAATCTATTGCTCACAAGTGTACAAGATAGAATCCATTATAGTCTTCAAGGAAATACTTCATTATCAGTAAAGGAGAGTGCAGGCATTCCATCCAACAGCTGAAGAAGGAGGATTCTGTTCAGTAGTGACTGCAGTTCACACAGAAACAATTCTATAAGAGAAAAGTGATCACAAAAGTTCTGCATAGTAAAAATGAAATAGAAAATATATTACATTTATTTTAAGGAGCATAATAACACATTTCAAGTAAAATCCTCCAAAAAATTTTAAAAACCCATTCTTTGATTTGTAAAAAAATAAGCATTAATTTATAGTTGGATGCATACATTTTATTTAATGAGGCCAGGAGGTGATATCCAGTGAAGTGTCACTGTTGTCTAAAAAGAACAAAAGAAAAGGAAAAACTAAACTTTATACAAGTAATACTAATGGATTTTCATATTCTCAGTGTTAACAAGAAGGAATTAATATACTTCTCTAATCTCTAATTTCCACCTCCTTCTGAGAATCTAGGCATTATTCAAGTGCCTATTTGAAAAAATTAAATATTTTTGACTAAAAATTTCTGAAGAACAAATGTGTTATTAACACTGCCAAATCAAGAAGGCATGTTAGAAATGTTACTAAAAACTCTATTGTGCTAACACATTTTACTATATTTCACAATTTCTTAGTTGTTCCTTTGGAAACATTTAAAATCTATGAAATTGTTATGTATTTCACAAAACTACCCCTAGTTAATTGGCAACATTTTTCATTTCTTAGAAACACATAAAATAATGCATGACCTATAATCAATGGTTTCTTAATTTGATAAAATACAATAGAAATTATATTTGGAGTGCATAGCTTCAATTAACTGATAAAAAATTTTTAAAATGTTATTCACAAGCAAAAATAATTACCAATTTGTATTTTATCCCTATATGTTCTTCTATGACCAAAAATTATGTTATTATTATTTTCCCCATTTGTGATAATTAAATATGTAGAAAATATATTTCTATTTAATGCTACAACTCATTTGACTTAGCATACTATGTGTTTATATGTGAAAACTTTTTAAGTTTTTTCAATAATATAGGTTGTTTAACTACTTTCATAAAATAGTTTTAAAATGACCTGAGAAGGCAACAAAATAGCATAAGACATTCAAGTCTAATGGACATTTTAAAATCTGATCATAGAAATTTTTCAAATTTCCCAGCCAAATCACCGATGAGTGTCTTACTAATATATCTGAAAACATATCACTTTATGTACACACTAGATGCTAAGAGAATTTCTTACTCCAGTAATCGAGATTAATGGTGCATGGGCTTGCCTGTTTTTCAGTAAGAAAAAATTGAAATTCAGTAGATATAGCTGCCCTGTTGAATTGCTCACTGTAACAGTGGTTCTTATCACCAGATTCCAGTATATATCACTCCTGCGCCAGGCCACCTAGAGCTACATTTATCAACATGTTATTTTCTTATTTAAAAAAAGGGTTTCTTATTGGCAACCGAAATAAATTTCATAATGTATATGTTACAGAGTATTTTATATGAATAGGCTTTCTCTTTTCAGAAAAGACATCATTATGTATTGCATTATATAGACTTAAGATGTCACAGAAAATATTTATATGCTATAAAAGTACATATTGTCCAAAAGTATTTCCCAAACACTATGCAAAATTGCATAATATTTTCACATTATTATTTTGTATAATTTAAACATGACCTCCTTCATTAAAATCAGAGTGAGTAGACATAACTTACTGATAGCTTAGCATTGATTATTTTGTAAGAAACTCATATTTTTAAGCTTAGGTTTTATTAATTAGTGATATCAGCTTTCAAGTACTTAAAATTCACTGTCAATGAAACAGGAGGAAACAAAGTGCTTGTTTATTTTTAGATATGAAGTATACTTATCTTTCTTCCAGAAAATATTGCAACCCCATATACCTGAAGCTAGAGTTTTCTTATCCAAAATGTCAAAAGTATAGTTTATCACCATAGCTCATTTGGTCTTCTCTCTTTTTCAAAGTTGCAGCCAATCTCCTAAGTCCGCACAGACGAAAAGTATTCCCCAATCACAGGAACAATAAGCAGTCAGTGGCATATCCATTCACACACATCCAAGAAATTTATTTTTCCTACTACACCAAATCAATAGCAATAGATAACCCCACACTGAGAGACCTACCTCTAGCTGACCTTGCACAAATAAAATTCCATCCATATTGAGTTTTCTGGTTTCTAGTACTTGACACGATGCCCCAGCATCCATAATGTTTTTATAAATGTTCATTTTGTTTGGAATATTCTATATTCCTACTCACTTCTCCCTTCACACTTACTTTCATTCATCTACTTTCAAATTCACTCCTTTAGAGTCTTTCCCAACTTCTGAGAACAGGTCAGGACCCGCAGTTATATTCTTTCTTATAGTGTATGCACATTTCAACAATTGTATGATAAGTATCTGCCATTTATATGAAAAACAAGTAAGTTCTAGGAGAATTGCAACTACCTTTCATGCCCATAACCTAATAAAATTTAATAAAAATCTATTCAGTTAGTCAATTTGGTTTTCCAGGGCAGAAAATTCTGTTTCTGCCTCTGTAGCCATTTCAAATCTTAGGATACAATCTCAACCAAGGTTCCCTGTTAAGCAAGTAAATTGTTTTTAACAGAACAATCTTACAGCTTTATTTCTATTATAACAAATTTTTCTGCTGCACATGTTATATCATATATTTCTTACACCACCTGCCTCAAAAACTTGACATGGCAATAATCTAGTGAGTCACAGATTTGTGACTCTTCAGTCGTTTATATTGTCCATAAATGTCACCATGACTCGGAGGTGATAAGTTTTTCAACTCGCTTCTACCACTTGAAGCATTTTTCAGACTTTCTTATCTCAAACTCCTTTTTCCCAAGTAGTTGATGTTCTTTTATATAACCATCTCTTCCTGCAGTAAACTGACCATCTTGCTCCTCTTGTAGTTAACTGTTCTGCTGCTGCTTTTTAGTTAATATTAACAGAGCTTAAGAATATTCAACCACAATTTGTCAATGCTTACATCTTCTCATTTTAAATAATACTTGCTGAAAAATTGCTGTGCTATTCATGTAATAAACAACAAAAATGTTGATTTTTGATAGACATTCATGAGTGTACAGCTTATGATGATTATTTCTGAGAATTATTCCTGATTCTTCAATGTGACATTATTTCATATACTATCACAGTCACTGGATGCTGGAAAGAACCGTAACCGTATAGTTTCATATCAAGTCATTTTCTTCTTGTATTCAGACCTTTATTTTTTATTCACATCTGGTTAGGCCAGAGATGGTGCTTATGTGCAGAGAAAACAGCATGTTCAAAAGGTCAGTGTGTGAAACTGTGAGCAAGGGCCAGTAGCTGAGAAGTGAATTACAAGCTCCATGGGAGAGAATGGTGGATAATAGGTGTGAAAACAGATTGGAGTCACATTGTACATAGCCTTTTATGTCCTTCTGTGGACTTTGACTTGCTGATGGTGAATATAACTTAAGCATAAAGAGCCAGATTGGATTTGTATTTGGAAAATGTTCTTTGTCAGTGTATTGCAGAGAAGAGCTACAGTCATGCTTATTCTTTGATTTGGATCCATTGTTGTTAGTTTCAGCATTAGACCTTGTTCGATCTGGCTCACAAACAAGACTGATGGAGCTAAAGTGAAATCCATGCAGTTGCACGGGATGCCATGATAAGAAGCTTCCCAGGCTTGGTTTATTGCTCTATTGGTCTGTTTAAATTTTTAACACTTTTTCAACATGGGTCTGTGTATTTTCATTTCCATCAGGACCTCACAGTTTATATTGTCTGTTCCAACAATGGATCCAGAGGCTGCAAGGTACAAATGGTGCTATGGATGGAGCCCCAGATGGAATGCTCACAATACCAGAGATCCTTAGACCAACCCTCAGAAAATACTGTGCTGTTAATCCAGCTCAATCCCCCTTATCAGCACAAAGTAGCCGTAACAGTTGTTATTCCATAATTTCCAAATGCCCTAAGGGCATTTAGGGCCAATATGTTTTCTGGGGGAAAAAGGAGGTACTTGAAGATTTAAAAAGGTCAATTAAAATGTTAGGAGGATCCCCTGTGATAATAGGGAAAGAGGTATTTGTATGAAACCTGCCATCCACTGATTAGACAAAAGACATTACCCCAAAAATGAAGTGATTGCATACCCATAGATACCCTTATGAGGAACTAAGTAGCAGATCTCAAGTATTTTATGACTGATCAGGTAGGCAGAACCTGTCTTAATTGGTCAAGTGAAGAGTATTTCTCAGGGCTTGCAATGTGGCATAACAGGTTAAAGTGTGGTCTGCAATGCTGTCATCCCATAAAGGCACCAATTTGAGTCCTGGCTGCACCACTTCCTATCCAACTCCCTGCTAATGCCCCTGAGAAAGCAGCAGAGAATGGCCCAAGTCCTTGGGTGCCTGTACCCACGAATGAGACCCAGATGAACTTCCTGGCTCCTGGCATTGGCCTGGCTCAGCTCTGGCCATTTGGGGCCATCTGGGGAGTGAACCAGTGGGTAGAAGATATTTCTGTTTCTCCTTTTCTCTTTCTCTGTAACTCTGCCTTTGAAATACATAAAATATATCTTTAAAATATTTTTAAAAAGAATATTTCTCCACTGTCACATCTCTGAAGTGGTAGGCATGGTAATAGTTGTTTAGTGGTCAGGAACCATGACTGATCTGCAACAGACATAGAAAAAACTAAGCAGACCCTGACATATTGAAACTGTACATAAGAACTTATCAGTTGACATGCAGTCCCTTTGTAAGATCCCAAAATCCAGACCTGGATGGACCTCTCACTGCTGTACCTCTCCTGGCAAGCAGGAATATGTGTTTTACAATAAAATCTACTTTCACTTGCAAAAAAAGTGCTAATATAATTCAAATTATCTTTCTTAATTCTTCCAATTTGATTTGTCTTAATTTTATTTCACCAAGCAGAAAATCATGTATAGTGAATTTAAACCAACATTGAAATGGTAAAATATAAATAAACATTTTATTTTTAATATAAAGAAAATTCTCCTTTAAATTATATAGTAAAAACCAAATAGTGTTTCTTGATAAAGGCACTTACTACTTATCCAAATGTTGAGAAATTGACAATAAATTATTAGTATTTTTAAAAGGGCAGTTAAAATAACTTATCTCTTGGCTTTGCTTTTTTAAGGGGGGGAGGTTGTGTGTTGCTCAAATTACAAAAGCTGTTAAAGTAATTTTTTTTTAAGATTTATTTTATTTGTTTGAAAGAGTTACGGAGAGAGGTAGAGACAGAGAGAGAGGTCTTCCATCCGCTGTTTCACTCCCCAGATGGCCGCAATGACCAGAGCTGTGCCGATCTGAAGCCAGGAGCCAGGAGCTTCTTCTAGGTCTCCCACATGAGTACAGAGACCCAAGGACATGGGCCATCTTCTACTGCTTTCCCAGGCCATAGCAGAGAGCTGGATTGGAAGAGGAGTGGCTTGGACTAGAACCGGCGCCCATATGGATGCCGGCACTTCAGGCCAGGGTTTTAACCTGCTGTGCCACAGTACCAGTCCCTAAAGTAATTTTAATATCATAAGTGATTCTCAAAAATTAGGAAGTGTCATCTGTCTTTTCCGAGATAAATAATTTCTATACATGAATAGATTTCATCAAACTGGAGACAAGATAAATATTCCAAACTTCTTTTCTTTTTTTATCTGTCTAGTATATGTAGCAAGGTATAATCATTAATATTTACTCAATATATTCATCAGACTTTAATTTGTTGAGCTCTTGTGTGCTAGCGCTGTGCTTAATGTTCTACATAGACTACTTGTGTGTGTTAACAACGTTTTTTGTCATGTGTGCATGCATGCACATACACACACACGACTTCCTTTTTTATATATTTATGGCACCTATGTAGTACGTGGTATGTTTTTGTTTTTTATTTTTTTAACTTTTATTTAATAAATATAAATTTTCAAATTACAACTTTCAGATTATATCGGTTTTTCACCCCATAACCTCCCTCACAACCGCAGACTATCCCACCTCCTACTCCCTCTCCCATCTCATTCTTCATTAAGATTCACTTTTAATCATCGTTATATACAGAAGATCAACTTAATATATACTAGGTAAATTTCAACAATTTGCACTCACACAGCACACAAAGTATCAAGTACAGTTTGAAGACAGGTTTTACCATTAATACTCATAGTATGACACATTAAGGACAGAGATCCTACATGGGGAAGTGCACAGTGACTCCTGTTGAATTAACGATTGACACTCTTATTTATGATGTCAGTAATCACCTGAGGCTCTTTTCATGAGCTGCCAAGGATATGGAAGCTTGATGAGTTCACAAATGCTGACCTTATTTAGACAAGGCCATAATCAAAGTGAAAGTTCTCTCCTCCCTTCAGAGAAAGGTACCTCCTTCTTTGATGGCCCGTTCTTTCTACTGGGACCTCACTCACAGAGATTTTTCATTTAGGTCATTTTTTACCACAGTGTTTTGGCTTCCCATGCCTAAGAAACTTTCATGGGATTTTTAGCCAGATCTGAATGCCTTAAGGGCTGATTCTGAGGCCAGAGTGCCATTTAGAGCATTTGCCATTCTATGAGTCTGCTGTGTATCCTGCTTCCCATGTTGGGTCATTCTCTCCTTTTTAATTCTATCAATTATTATTAGCAGACACTAGTCTTATTTATGTGATCCCTTTGACACTTAGTCCTATCTTTATGATAAATTATGAACATAAACTGATCACTTTAACTAGTAAGATAACATTTGTACCTGCCAACTTAATGGAATTTTGAATCCCATGGCATGTTTCTAGCTCTACCATTAGGGGTAAGTCCAAGTGAGCCTGTGCTGAACTGTACATCTCCTCCCTCTCTTATTCGCACTCTTATTTTTTATAGGGAGTTAAATTTAAACACCTAAGAATAATTGCACACACTACTTACTTATGAAGACCAACACCATGTTGGTAGGTAGAAACAGGGCTTGATTTTGAATCTAACTCTGAATTTTTTTAAAAGATTTATTTATTTATTGGAAAGTCAGAGTTACACGGAGATAGGAGAGGCAGAGAGAGAAGGGTCTTGCATCTGATGGTTCACTCCCCAATTGGCCACAATGGCTAGAGTTGCACCGATTCTTATCTAGGAGCCAGGAGCTTCTTCTGGGTCTCCCACATGGGTGCAGGGGCCCAAGGACTTGGGCCATCTTCTACTTCTTTCCCAGGCCACAGCAGAGAGCTGGATTGGAAGTGGAGCAGCGGGGTCTCGAACCAGCACCCATATGGGATGCCAGCGCTTCAAGCCAGGGCATTAACCCATGGTGCCACAGCACCGGCCCCTAACTCTCTGAATTTTAAATCCTCAGTTCTTAATGTATTCAGGGTGTAAGCTGGCATCCAAGAGCATATTTTCTGAACTTCATGATTCTATAAAATAATTTAAAATTCTTTGCATTTTCTTTAAAATAATTTAAATGAAAAATATGTGTGCTTTCTGGATTATATGTGTGATTGGATACATTTGTCTTCATGCCTCCATAAGCATACCTGGATTTGGATAATAGCATGAAAAATTAATGAGGCATATTTCACAGGTAAATGACTTTTTCCCACCAAGTGTAGGACCCATGGCATCTTGTACTATGCAGATGAACGTTTCTCGAAAGTTTATAGAGGCAGCAGTTGAGGGAAAACTGAGTCACTACATAATGCAGTGTATTAAAGGATTAGTAAACCCCAAAAACATATACTATAGTAGCTGTTTCCTGATCTATATAGCCAAAGATGATTTAATTTCAGGAAAACAAAGTCTTAATGCTACATTAGATACATGTAGTTCTATAACATTTTATTGTTTTGTCATTTTTGTTCTTGTATTTGTACATTTGTTTTAATATTGTAATTATGTACAACTAAAAACATAAGAACATGTCTAATTTTATGTTTGAACATGTTTAAGTAACATGAAAATCATTTAAGTCAGTACTGAGAGTTTGAGTTTTTCTTTTCCTTTAAAAGAAATTTGGAAGAGGCTTCCACTGTGTGATGTTTTCTCATGGGACTGGTTGATTGTTAGTATCACACCATTTGTTTTTATTATTATTTCACACAATGTTGGTATCACACAAATTGCTTCATCATTTTCAGTACCTCATTAGGCATTTTTCTTTTGCTTTTTTTTTTCTCATAAATGTTTAGCATTTTAAAAATAAAGCTATTCATTTAACTTCATCTTGTCTAATTCCTATGACTGTTTCCATATATTGTTACTTTACAAATCTTGTTTCTGGAAAATAACGACTTTGCTTCTTTTTAAGTTAAAAATTTAAAAACCTTAAGCTTCCTGATCTAAGATTTGGAAATGTGGATCAGGTTATTAAATAAGATAGAAAACTGAGTTCATTGAATTTCTGAAACATATTTAAGAATTATAAGAACTTACTTGATTTTTCAATAGTGCTGCAAGCTTTTTAAATTATAATAAATTAACTTAAATTTTTACTAATTTTGTTGAGAATTTCTCAATTCAGCCTAACTGGATAGACTCTTCCTCAAATTTTGTAAAATTCTTCCTAGAGAGTTAGTGGTACCATATTCTTATTATGAGAATGCTTTAATTCAGTTTATCTTATACACTGAGAAAGGTTGATATAATACTCAATGATGCTCAATTTATTATGATTTATTGGTTGGTGGGTTTTAGCTATTATATCATTTTTCAAAAGCAATATATTATTTAGTTCCTTTTTGTTATTAAAGTTTTTGAATTAGAAGAATGCTGTTTCTGGAAGAGAAATTGTTGAATTTGTTTAAAGTTAAAATAAAAATATCAAATGAAAATCACTCTAAAATAATTAATCTCTACCTTTTTTATACTTTAAAGAATTAAAACATAAATTTGAATGTATTTTCATTAGACATCTATACACCTAAATTACACATTGAAAAATTTTAGCTCTCATGTTTTCCCCATCCCATCCTTTCATCCAGGGAAAGCATTGTTGAAATGTATTTCCATTTATATGCAAGTGCCCTCTGTATGGACAGTAGTAGTCCTTTTCTATACATATGTCATTTGAAGATAGAATAAATCATGTATAATTCACAGTCAGTATGTACATTAATTTCTTGCTAGAATCTAGATAAGGTGAAATGCATTTATACTTCCATACATGAAATTTCATGACATTGATAATGCTTTCTATTAAACTGTGCTTCAATATTCTGTTTTATCTGCAGCTGAATGTGGTGCATCTGCAACAAATAATGAAGGAATTTTGCTCTCTCCAAATTATCCACTCAACTATGAAAACAACCACGAATGCATTTATAGTATTCAGGTTCAAGCAGGAAAAGGAATCAATATTTCAGCCAGAACATTTCATTTAGCACAAGGAGATGTTCTTAAGGTAGGTGAACTTAGACATACTTGTATTTTGATCATTTTTAATCATTAAGTTTACGAATACATAATCATTAAGTATATTATACATTTATTTATATAGTATACTTAATTATTATTTGTATTTGTATTGTACAAATAATTTGTATTATATATGCATATGTAATTAAACCAAATTATACATTAATTCTCATATTCCTGTTATTTTCATTGGAATAGAATATTTGTTTTACATCTTTATAATATGAAAATGTAAGCTTTGTCATTATGATGCACAAACAACTGTTTCAATGACATTCAGTTGGAAACCTTCATGCCAAATATCTTATTTGATAAATGTTACACATACAAATGCAATATAATTAACACATTAATGATAATTTCTAATATAATGATGTTTTTATGCTTTTATTTTTATATTGATTAGGTAACATTGATTTCTGATAAATGATGAATTCTTTGCATCTGTGATTACAGATAAAATTATACATATATCCCATACAAATTACAAATACAAAAATACTTTATTAGTAATAAATTTATTATTAAAGATAAAATCTTTGGCAAATATTCCCATGGTTTCTGATTCATATTTGATACATATATTGGTAAATTAGTTTGGTTTATTTTTAAAATAAAAGAAATACTGCTATAAAATCACACTTAATAATTAAAAGTAATTATTTGTTTTTTCTATTTATCAAGATTATATTAATGCCAGTAATAAATTAAATATACTTCTGTATTTAGAAATCCTGAAGAAAATTATAATATCCCAGATTGGCAGGAGCGGTGTTTCTTGTTTAAATAATGTTATTAATATTGTTAATTGCTTTCTTTTTTAAAAAAAATTAAACCATCTTATGATTATTGATAAGTATCTAGCAAAAACAACACTGCCAAGTTTTAAAATTTGTATAGATTTGGGGAAAAATATCCTGCTTAACATCTAGATACATACAACTTTAATATTAATTTAGGCCCAGTATATACATTACTACATTCTGCACTCTTCTCCAGTTGGAGGGGGGAAAATTCTACCACTAGTTCATTGTTTGGATTTTCCTTAGGTCTTAGATGTCACCTTAGCAGTGTCTTCAACTGTCTCTCCTATGTAAAATGGTAACTTCTCTTCCATTGTCTCTCTCCATATCATTGATCTGATCTATTCTTCTTTATCTTGCTAATCACAACCTGACATAGTATGTATGCATGGTTTATAACTTCTTTTTGTCTTCCACAGTACAATGTATGCTATAAGACAACAGGGGATTATTCTATCTCATATTTCCTAACCCATATACTTGGGAACAGTATCTGCCAAATAATAAATGCTTAATAAAAATTTCTTTTTTCTCCTGGGGAGAAAAAAAAAACTACTAAATAAATTCAGCTACTTTCTGTGTGAAGCTTAAAATATATTTATTTTCTTTAATTTCAATTGTTAATATTTCTAATCTAAGAAAAGCAAATATATATTTTATATAACATGGGCTTCATTTAAGTATTTCCTCCTCTGCTGAGCAAGTTTGATCAAAAATATCTAAAAATTCAGGGATATACATGCTAGTACATGAGTATTATTAGACCAACATATCTACTCGATCAACTAATTTAGCAAATTTATTCCAACACTTTCAAACATATTTAGGTTGATTCATTTTTCCATACACCTATTTTGTCATTAAGAATGGACTCTAGGGTCAGGTAGACCCAGGCTAAAATTTTAGAATTGCCACTTAAGAGTTGCACAGTTTTAAAAATGACTTTGTTTGGATGACAGACAAGCAGTGAGAGGACATTAGGGGGAGAGAGAGAGAGAGAAAGAAAGAGAGAGAGAGAGAGAGAGAGAGAGAGAGACCTTCTATCTACTGGCTCACTTTGCAAATGCCTACAACTCCAAGAGTGGGCCAGGCCAAACCCAGGAGCTTGGAACTTAATCCAGGTCTTCCACATGGGTGGCAGGGCCCCAAGTACTTGAGCTATCATCTGCTTCCTCCCAAGGTACACATCAGTAGGAAGCTGGAATCTGAAGCATTTCAGAGCCCTGAACAGAAGCATTCTGATGTAGGATGAAGGCAGGGTTGCAGGAGTAGTGACAGGAGGAATCTGTGGTTCCAGTTGCTCAGGTGGCTTGTCCCCACGAAATGTGGCAGATTCTTATTTTCACCAGATTCTTTACAAATGACACAGCTCCCATGTTACAGCTCCTGTGTTGCAGCCTCTCTTCTCCCATGGGGTCACAGGTTCTCCCCTCTGTCAGGTTCATAGAGGAGTGGTGCAGTCTTCTGGGTTACAACTTTTCTTGTCCTCTGTGTTCTTTGTCTTATGACCATGAAGAATGAGGCACATGGGAAAGGAAGAGTGAGCAAAGAGAAGAATGTTCACTTAAAAAGCTGAGAAGGCACCCAGCAGGTGGGTGGGCTGGCTGAAAGGGACTTACTACCCTGAAAGAGGCATCCAATGCAGCGCTGTGAAGAGGGGTTTTTATTTGTTTCTAAAGGAGGAAGTTCATCTGATTGGTAGAGGTATATACTAAGGAAGCATTCAACATCAGCCAATCAGAGGAATCACATTCTATTTTGCCTAGAAGTTTGCAGAGTACTCAATCAGGTCTATGATAGGCAAGCCATTCCCCAGATACAGCAACATCAGAATGTTACATTTTATATATTTCTCCCATCTCTCAGGTTCCTGGAGGGTTACACCATGTAGATTTCTTCCTTTCCTTTCTAGGGGCCCTGAAGTCCCTGTCAGCAGCATCTTAAAAGGTGTGCCCAATGTTTGGCTCTAGTTACAAATTTTATAATACTTTTAAACCTCAGTTTCACATATATATTTGTTTCAGAGTAAACATAAATATAAGATGTAGCTTGGGATGCCCACAGCACATGTTGGAGTCCTTAGATTTGAGTCCCAGCTCTACTTCTGATCCAGCTCTCTAGTAGTGCATACCCTGGGAGGCAGTGGATGATGGGCCCTGTCACCCATGTGAGGGAATCCAGACAGATCCAGGCTCCTGGCTTTGGCTAGTCCTGTCTGTTGAGAGACTCATATTATAGCAGTATCAGGATTTCTCCATCTCTGTGTAAGTCAAATAAATTGAAAATAAATGAAAAATTTTGGAGTTCCAAATTGTGTGTGTGTGTATTAATCTATCTCAATTTCTTTCAAATAAAAAAAAATAATTTTAAAGAATGACCTCATTTCTTCACCTGAAAATGTGATATGAAGCTTGTATTCAAGATTGTTGTAATTTTTATCTCCTTTTTTCGGGAACTCTGCTATGTGAGGTTGGACACTAAAATCAGGTCCTTTGTCCATTTTAGTATTGGATCCAATTAAAAAACAAAAAACAACATCAACAATATAAATATTATTCAGTCGGTGGCCAAAGATTGAGAAAATGGGAAGCTAGCTAACAAATCAACTTCTCAACCTGCAGCCAGCCCAGGAACTGCAGATATAGAGCAATAGAATTGAAGAAAAGAAATATACTAGTAAATTTGAAGGGTTCTCTGAGAAAGGTACATCATAATTCTTGGACCCAGGAAGCTGCCTCCTTTTTTTGTCCTTTTATGTGGTTGTCATTATGATCGCCTACCAGTGAGTGTGTTATTTAGCAGGGAAACTTGATTGTTATGAAGTTTGAGGTCTTCTGAAAGTCTCTCCGGCAGCCATATTGTACTTAAGGGGTCTTGGCTGTGGGAGAAATGTTGACAGCAAAGCATCCTGTTCTCAAAGAGAAACAATGTAAAAATGAAGGTAGAAATTTAACTACACTATGCAAGAATGGCCCTAGGTAACATATGCTTTTATAACACTTAGTGCATTGCCTGCCCCTAGAAATGTTCAGTGAATGTTAGTATACTAAGGATATATTTCAGAGATTGAATCTAAATTTTAAAAAAGAAGTGTATTCAGGTTTTTGTATATGATCTAATTATATCTTCAACCCCCTTTCTGCTGAGCAATGAGAAAATCAATCTAGGTCAATTTGAGTTAAGCTTATTCAATTCTGCATTTTCCAATTTAGGGTCCACCATGTACTTTGGCATTAAAACATCAAAGTATCAAAAATGAAATGTATACTGTGTCCTAGGGCATTATCTGTCTCATTTGCAGCTTGATCAGCAATCATCAGTGCAATTGGGCATCCAATGCTAGGTCCTGGTTTTCTGAACTATATAAAGCCTCTGTGGATCTACTGGTTCTTGGTAGCAACATGCTAAGTAACATGTACTAGCTAGTGGGTTATATCAGAATTCCACTGGCTTGCTTAGACCCAGGTACCTCACCATTCACAGCTCTTTCCTTCCTACCTCTCTTCTGTGAGCATGTGCATTGCTGCATGTTTTGCCATTTTCCTTGGCACCATTTTCGAGTATATGTACCCCCAATTCTCTGACTCTCAGAGTTCTGTCATTATTTCACAAGAGATAGGTATGAGGTAGAGTCCTATTAAATAGAAATCTAAATCAGAACCTTGTTCATTTTTTATTCTATAAAATCATCTGGGTAATTTGCTACTTTTACTATAACTGTGCTTTTGAAGTACTAAATAAAAATTACAAAGGGCCATTGTTTAACACTAAGCTCTTGCACTCATCTCCAGTAGACCATGCTAAAAACCAAAATGGAGTCACTCACACTAATATTCCAAGCTGATTATCTGACCTTCTGGGAAATCATGGTTAGAGGGACATCAATTAAATTTCCAAAACAGTCAAGTTTTCAGTTGGCATGATTATGAATTTCCCACTTGCTTCATCCTTATCCAAAAGAAGTGAGCTAGAAAAACTTAATGTTAGGCCGGTGCCCTGGCTCACTATGCTAATCCTCTGCCTGCGGCGCCGGCACCCCAGGTTCTAGTCCCAGTTGGGTCACCGGATTCTGTCATGGTTGCTCCTCTTCCAGTCCAGCTCTCTGCCTTGGCCTGAGAAGGCAGTGGAGGATGGCCCAAGTGCTTAGGCCCTGCACCCGCATGGGAGACCAGGAGAAGCACCTGGCTCCTGGCTTCGGATCGGTGCAGCACGCCGGCCGTAGCAGCCATTTGTGGGGTGAACCAACGGAAGGAAGACCTTTCTCTCTGTCTTTCTCTCTCTCACTGTCTAACTCTGCCTGCCAAAAAAAAAAAAAGAAAGAAAAAAAAGAAAAAAAAAAAAGAAAAGAAAAAAAAAAAGAAAAACTTGATGTTAACCTATCAATTGCTTTCTTATTTTCTGTATCCCTTACCATACCCTACAAGGAAAGTAACTTTAAAGTGATCAGTTTGCTTTTAGGTCTTTTTGTTTCTGCTTTTTTTCAGCCTTTCTCTGTCTATAGCCAACATTTCAGCTCAGCCCATCAGAACACTTACTATTTTATCCTATAGAGTGAAGTTCTTCCCAATTCTAATTTCAAAAATAAAGCCAATTAAGATCATTAAATTAAAGTGTGATTTTGTCTTTTGACGGAGGTTATTTATGTATACAAGAAAACCTCAAAAAGTTTACGTTAAAATGAAATCAAACAATAATTTTGTTTTAATGCATTTTTATATCCAGGCCATTCTTTTATTATATACATATTCGATGAATTTTTCCAAGGCTTCTGATAGTGTGTCTCTATAGTGGAAATATTATATCATCATGTTCCTCTCACATCTATTCAAAACTCTACATTCAATGTTATCATACCAATAGCTTAAAGTTAGACTTACAGTGTAGAAATTAGCAAGCACAACATTTTGCTTGATGTATTTTTTATTATGTAGAGTTGAATTAGCAATGTGTTGTGTTTACCTATGTGAACCAGAGGAAGCTCCTGGCTTCAGATAGGTCAGCTCTGGGTGTTGTGGCCATTTGGGGATTGAACTGGCAGATGGAAAACCTTTCTCTCTGTCTCTCCCTCTCTCTGTCTATAACTCTACCTCTCAAATAAATAATTTTTAAAAGAAATGGGTTGTAGGGGCCTGTGCTCTGGCTCAGTGGGTTAAAGCTCTGTCCTGAAGCACCAGCATCCCATATGGGTGTCGGTTCTGGTCCCAGCTGCTCCTCTTCCAATCCAGCTCTCTGCTGTGGCCTGGAAAAGCAATGGAGGATGGCCCAGATCCTTGGGCCTCTGCACCCATAGAGGTGCAGGAAGCTCCTGGCTCCTGACTTTGGATGGGCACAGCTTCGGTAGTTGCGGCCATCTGGGGAGTGAACCAGCAGATGGAAGACCTCTCTCTCTGTCTCTACCTCTCTCTGTAACTCTGTCTTTCAAATAAATAAAATAAATCTTAAAAAAAGAGAAAGAAATGGGTTGTGTCTATACCCATTATATATTTTGAATAACAAGAAATATTTAGAAAATATTTTCCTAGTATGAGAAAACTGTTCAATTTTGCAAAGTTGCTCCTATTATTCACTAACAAGCGACATTATAACATAATCAAGTTTTTGATTTTATACTTTAATCTTGTTAATGTGAAACAACAAAAAGCAAGGGTGGGTGCATGGCACAGCAGTTAAGTTACTACCTGTGTTACCCACATCCCTTAACCAAATACCTGGGATTGAGTTCTGGCCACTCCACTTCTGAATTAGCTTCTGCTAATGCACAACCTGGTGAGCTACAGATGATGGCTCAAATGTTTGGGCGCATTCCACCCACATGGGAGACACAGACTGAGTTCTAGTCTCCTTGCTTTTGCCTGGACCTCTCCTGGTTGTTTGGGTTTTTGGTCATTTGTAATTATAACTTGCATATGCAAAAATTTGGCAAAAACAATGAAAGTGTTGTGTAAGAAATAAATTAGCAGCTGGCGCTGTGGCTCATTAGGCTAATCCTCCACCTTGCGGCACCGGCACACCGGGTTCTAGTCCCGGTTGTCCCTCTTCCAGGCCAGCTCTCTTCTGTGGCCAGGGAGTGCAGTGGAGGATGGCCCAAGTGCTTGGGCCCTGCACCCCATGGGAGACCAGAATAAGTACCTGGCTCCTGCCATCGGATCAGCATGGTGCGTTGGCTGCAGCGCGCCATCCGCGGCGGCCATTGGAAGGTGAACCAACGGCAAAGGAAGACCTTTCTCTCTGTCTCTCTCTCTCACTGTCCACTCTGCCTGTCAAAAAAAAAAAATAGAAAGAAATTATCTATTTAGATATTATTACAAATAAATATTGCATATTCTAGTACTATTTATAAGTTGCATGCTACACCTCTCTAAAGTCAGGTGTTTGAAAAGAGTTGTTTGGGGCCGCTGCCGTGGAGTGGCACCTGCAGCACTGGCATCCCATAAGGGCACCGCTTCTAGTCCCGGCTGCCCCTCTTCCAATCCAGCTCTCTGCTGTGGCCTGGGAAAGCAGTGGAAGATGGCCCAAGTCCTTGGGCCCCTGCACTCATGTGGGAGACCAGGAAAAAGCACCTGGCTCCTGGCTTTGGATGGGCGCAACTACAGCTATTGCGGCCATTTAGGGAGTGAACCAATGGAAGGAAGACCTTTCTGTCTTTCCCTCTCAATGTCTGTAACTCTACCTCTCAAATAAATAATAAAATCTTTGAAAAAAAAAAAAACAGTTGTTTTGCCAATTTGGGTTTGATACTTTTTTTTAAATAGAATTTTGTCATATTAAAGTCTTATGCATTCATTTACACATTATCCATGGTGGCTTTTAGGTTACTCTGATAGGATTAAGTAGTGGTGACAGAGATAGTATTTCCCACAAAGCCTAAAAATATTTATTATCTAGGCATTTTTAGAAAAATGTTTCCCAACCTCTATATTAATGAAAGTTACTTTAAAAAAAGTTGCATATGGGGATACACATTCACCAGTTTTCTTTAAGAACTGGTTCTTAAAGGTTTCCTGCACACCACTGATCTTAAATATTCATCAAGCATATCTGCCAAGTCTTCTTGTTCTCTGGTAGGTAGTGCTCTGTTAACTTCCCCATAAAGATACTTACCAATCGTCTTTCTCTATAGAACACTCAGTTGAGCCTCATGAAATCCTACACCTGCTTGCATTTTAACAATTGAATAAATGAAATCATTGTAACAAAATTTAGTACTTCAATACAAACAAAAGTTCCTTGCTATTTCATATCATCTTTGGAGGCAACATAGTAAGGTTTAGAATAGAACCCATTCTATGATTAACCACTGCTAAAATTCTTTTTTATTTGACATCAAATTCACCCTATTGGAAAAATTTATTTAAGTTTCTAAATCAGGATATAAAACAGATGACCAAAAATGAAAAATAGTATCCAGGAGGAGGAATAATTTGTAAGTTTGTATAATTATGTATATACACATGTAATTTCTCTTTTTTATTTTACTTTTTTTAAATTTATTTATTTATTTTAAAGTCAGAACTACACAGAGAGAGGAGAGGCAGAGAGAGAAGTCTTCCATCCATTGGTTTACTCCCCAATTGGCCACAACAACCAGAGCTGTGCCTATCCAAAGCCAACAGCCAGGAGATTCTTCCAGGTTTTCCCATGTGGATGCAGTGGCCCAAGGACTTGGACCATCTTCTACTGTTTTCGCAGGCCATAGCAGAGAGCTAGATAGGAAGTGGAGCAGCTAGGTCTTGAATCAGCACCCATATGGGATGCCGGTGCTTCAGGCCAGGGCATTAATGTGCTATGCCACAGCACCAGCCTCTTATTTTACTTTTAAATTTACTTTCTGGTTTTGGATTCAGATAACACATTTTCTGCTGTTTCATTAGAGAATGAGTGTGATGTCTAATAATCATGTGTTATCATAACATTCAAAGTAACAAGAGTTTGAAGTGGCTATAAGGTCTTTATCATCATACAGTTTGACTTGCCAGATTTAGAAGACCCTGATACATTATAAAAGGTGTGATAATTAAATATGACAATATTAAATTCTAGTTTGTTGTAGTGCAATATAACCCAATTAATTGCAAACTTTTGACAAATTGAAAGTCTTTTAAAGAATTTCATTAACATTACTCATGAGTCAGATACCTTTCATGATACTCCATTCATTCATTCATACATTCATTTGAAAGGCAGAGTGACAGAGAGACAGAGAAAAAGCGCGATCTACCATCAGCTGGTTCACTCCCCAAATGACCACAGACAGCCATGTCTGGTCCACATGTATACCAAGTGCAGAGAACTCCATCCAGGTATCTCTAGTAAACCATCTTGTACTGCCTTCCCAGTCATATTAGGAGAAAGTTGGATTGGAAGCAGAGCAGCCAGGACTTTAACTGACAATATAAAATGGGTTGCCAGCAACTGCAAGTGGTGGCGTAACCCACTGTGCCATAACTCCAGCATCTCTTGATATTAATTCTTAAGTCAACTTAATAATATACTTTATAATATACTTTTTAAAAAGGAGAAAAACAGGGAAAATAAGTTCAAATAAATGGCAGAATATTTAAAGATCCCATTAAATTAGACAATAAATATGAGAAATTACAATCAGAAATAAAACTTCTGAACCAACTCAAATTAATCATCGTGTACTAGAAATTTACTTTTCATGAAAGGCTTGTTTGGTTTCTTTGTTTTCTTATTTGTATGCTTGTATTCATGTTTATTTTAAAAGTAATTTGTCTTTGGTTACACTGCTTTGTCCTTTCTCATTGCCTTTATACTTTGTATAATGCATTTGACTGTATTTGAAGGATTTTATTTACAAGTTAAGCAGCATTGACTTGATTTTTATTATAAAATTCCTCTTTTTAGAGCCGTTCTAATTAACACTTGCTTTTCATATTGATTTAGTAATTTTATGCATGCTTCCAAAATTTCATAGTTGAATGATCAAACTATTTTAGTGGAGCTTCTGTATTACTTGTTTTCTAACTCTTGACTCTACATTGTTAAATAAAGTATACTTAGTGGATTTTGGTGCTGGATTAGGTTTTTTCCTAATGGGGCTTAAGATAATTATTTTTTAATCAAAATATTTGTTCTTTTTTTGTGTCTTTTCTTTTAGTGATTAATTTTACTAAATATATCTAAAAAAGTTTCATTTAAAAAACATATGCTCTTAGCTTAAACAATAAAAAGATTCAATAATAATATGACTTTCTTGTAATAGAACATATTGAGTTTTTTGTTAAATCTCTTACATGTTGAGATTAGTTTCTTATTATAATTTTAAAATTTTATTCACAATCCGTAACACAGGCATGTCACTAAATATATATTTGAATTGTTTTGATACTTTCAATATAGTTATATATAGGAATGACTTATAAATATTTAGTGAAATAATGGTTTATTTTATCATTTAACTTTTGCCTTTCATTACTACTGAAAAAGTCAACATAAAGCATTAGGAGAGACTTTTTAAAAAATTAAAAATTATTATCAAAAACCATTTTTATTTTCCCAGTTATATTTATCAATGTTTATATTTATAATTGTTATATTTATAATTGTTTCTCAGTTATATTTATAATTATTTATATTTCTCCTTTATTTTTCTGTTTTTGACAAACTAAAAGTATCCACACATGAATGGGTGACTAGTTTAATCCAAGAGATAATTATTTATACTTAAGTTATATTTTCATAGTGATGACATTAAAAGTGGATGATAAGTAAGAATAAAAGGAAAATATTCTTTGTGGCTAACTTAACAATATTTCCACAAATAAGATACATGGGATCTGTTAAATGATTTGATTGCCAATGTGTAGCTCTAAACACAGGATGTAATTATGTAATTACGTAATATAGTCATAAAGTTAATGTATTCAGAAGCAGACTTATGAGAATATTGAACATTTGAAGCTCACAAACACAAGAGTTATGTTTTGCCATAAGCTCTGTTTCTTTGCCTCTGAATTATCCCCAGTGCCTACTATTCTTAAGAAAAAAATTATACCTTAGGAAATTAAAACAAAACAAAATCAGCCAAATTTTAAAAAAGTGCATGCATAAGCTAAATGCCTCAACATTTGGTTCAGTTTTGCTTAAAAGAGAAAAATGCTTGCTGATAATTAAAACACAAAATTATTTTTATGTGATAAATTAGATCTTCCATGGGTTTAAAATATTCCCTTGTATAAGATTTTAAGATATTTGCCCATATAACCTTCTGCCTAGCATTCAAATATGCTAAATAGCCCAAATACATTAAAACAAACAAACAGATCCTTTAAAGAGAGAGGTACTTATGTGTTTCATGTTAGGAACTCAATGACCATATTATTTTGACCTGAAGACTCTCATTACCTCACTTGCTACCTCTTATTTCTACCATTCTGCTATGTGGTTTTAAATAAAAGAAGTAAATAATCTGTAGAAGCCTACAGGGTGCATTTGAGGATGTAGATTCCATCAGTCACAAATGAAGAGAGCAGTAAGGACTTTGTTGATACTACAGGTTTCAAGGTAGACAAACTTAAGTACAGTGTAGTTAGAAAAGAATACTAGTGGCCTTGTATCGGTAAAAGAAAATATTAAAAACAAAAAAAAAACCTTGAATAGCTAGGAAATTCAGTATGATAAACCTGGTAAAGATAATTTGAAAAAAGAAAATTATACATAAGGTTTTATTTATAAAATATATAAAATAGCCATCATATTTTATCAAATTAAACCCAACAATATGACATGAGAGACATATATCATTTAGGGGCTGGCGCCATGGCTCACTTGGTTAATCCTCCACCTGCAGTGCCGGCACCCCGAGTTTTAGGCCCAGTTGCTCCTCTTCCAGTTCAGCTCTCTGCTGTGGCCCGGGAAGGCAGTGGAGGATGGCCCAAGTGCTTGGACCCCGCACCTGTGTGGGAGACCAGGAGGAAGCACCTGGCTCCTGGCTTTGAATCGGCACAGCACCGGCCATAGCAGCCATTTGGGGAGTGAACCAATGGAAGGAAGACCTTTCTCTGTCTCTCTCACTGTCTATAACTCTACCTGTCATATAAATTGAAATAAATAAATTAAATAAATAAATGTATCATTTAAATCAATGTATTTCTAATAAAATATCCATTGTGTGCTACTGAACAGTCATCTTTTAGGTGACATTAAGGAGGTAGAAGTATCATTTTGTGGGAAACATTCGAGCTATGGAAGATCAATGGATTAGCAGTCTAGTGATACAGTTTTTACTCCAGTGCCAGGTCACAAGTAAGGCAGTCAGAAGAAAGAGACAAGTCACTTAGTGCACTTTTTCTCCTCATTATCTTTTACATACTGAGCCCCTATCCAACCCTATGAAATAAATACTATGGATTAAGGTTTGTTAAGGAAATTTGCTCTTTGGTGGACTACAATATTGTAATATCTAAAATGCTGTTTTTCCCAATAATTAGTTGTCACCCTTTAAATGTAATAATGGCCATGTTGAGGCATGTCTTCAGGAAGAGTGATACTGTGAATTGGTTGTTATTGGAACATTTGCATTTTAATTATAAATGTATTTTTCAGATTTATGATGGAAAAGATAAAACGACTCATCTACTGGGTGCTTTTACTGGTGCATCTATGCGAGGACTGACACTTAGTAGTACTTCAAATCAGCTCTGGCTAGAATTTAATTCTGATTCTGAAGGGACGGATGAAGGCTTTCAACTTGTCTATACCAGTAAGTATTTTGTAATATATAATGGCCAAACATTGATGTGGGATATTTATTTACATTGCAGTAGTTGAAGTAACATCAAATATTCAAAAATCACTTCTGAATTTAAAACTCCCTTTCTGCATATATATATGTATGTATATACATGTTTAAGATATATTTATTTATTTGAAAGGCAAAGCTACAGAGAGGCAGAGGCAGAGGCAGAGAGAGAGAGAGAGAAAGGGAGGGAAAGAGGGAGAGAGAGAGAGAGAGAGAGAGAAAGGGAGGGAAAGAGGGAGAGAGAGAGAGACAGAAAGAGAAAGTCTTCAATCTGCTGGTTCACTCCCCAAATGGCCGTGATGGCCAGAGCTAAGCTGATCCAAAGCCAGGAGACAGAGCCTGTTCCAGGTCTTTCACATGGAAGTAGGAACCTGAGGACTTGGGCTATCTTCTACTGTTTTCCTAGGCCACAGCAAAGAGCTGGATTAGAAGTGGAGCAGCCAGTTCTCAAACGGGCACCGGTATGGGATGCTGGCACTACAGGCAGCAACTTTATCTGCTATACCACAGTGCTGCCCTAAGCATATATAATTTAATTTTACCTTAACAGCAATCCCATAATTTACGGGTATTCTCACTATTGCTATTATGCAGTTCAATAATACAATATTCAGAGAGGTTAAATAATGTGTGACTTTGGCTACATATAGATATAGGTATATATATGGATAGAGGTATAGGTATAGATAGATATAGATATATCTTAAAAATATAAGTGTTCACCTCATCCAATATACAATTAAAGCCTTTTAAATGGAAAAAAAATTCGTATTTGACTTTATCTGTAATTGAAAGAATGAACACAATACTTGTACACTGATTATTCTTGGTCAGTCATTAATGATAACTGGATGATTTCAATAAATTTATTTTTTAATGATTTTATTTGTTTATTTGAAAGGCTGAGTTACAGAGATTGAGGGAGAGACAAGAAGTGAGAGGGGAATCTTTCATCTGCTAGTTAATAACCACAATGGCCAGGTTTGGGCCAGGCTGAAGCCAGGAGCCAGGAGCTTCATCTGGGTCTCCCACATGGGTGCAGGAGCCCAAGTACTTGGGCCATCTTCTGCTGTATTCCTAGGCACATTCTTAGGGTGCTAGATCAGAAGTAGGGCAGCCAGGACTCAAACTGGGGCCCATATGGAATGCCAGCATTGTAGGAAGCAGCTTAACCCATTATACTACAATGCTGGACCCAGAAAATGTCGCACCAAAGAGTAGTAAAACTTAGTGTGTTGGCCGGCCCCACGGCTCACTAGGCTGATCCTCCGCCTTGCGGCGCTGGCACACCGGGTTCTAGTCCTGGTCGGGGCGCGGGATTCTGTCCCGGTTGCCCCTCTTCCAGGCCAGCTCTCTGCTGTGGCCAGGGAGTGCAGTGGAGGATGGCCCAAGTCCTTGGGCCCTGCACCCCATGGGAGACCAGGAAAAGCACCTGGTTCTTGCCATCGGATCAGCGTAGTGCGCCGGCCACAGTGTGCCGGCCGCGGCAGCCATTGGAGGGTGAACCAACGGCAAAAGGAAGACCTTTCTCTCTGTCTCTCTCTCTCTCACTGTCCATTCTGCCTGTCAAAAAAAAAAAAAAAAAAAAAAAAAACCACTTAGTGTGTTGTACCTGTGTGTAGAATTGCCTTATTCAAACTAGATTCATACAAACCTATTTTATAATACTGAAATATGTTATTCCCCCAAATAATTAAAAGTTCTTGGACTGAGAACCCTGGGTGGCTGCCTTACCTCAGTACTATTACATGAGTATAAGAAAAAGACTAAAAAAGGACCTAAATGAAAGATCTCCACGAGTGAAATCCCAGTGGAAAGAACAGGTCATCAAAGAAGGAGGTACCTTTCTCTGAAGTGAGGAGAGAACTTCCACTCTGACTACGACCTTGTCTAAATATGATCAGAGTCCATGAACTCAAAAGGCTTCCATAGCCTTGGCAACAAGAGCCTAGGGTGATTACTGATGCCATAAACAAGAGTGTCAATTTGCTAAATCAACAGCAGGAGTCACTGTGCACTTACTCCTCATGTAGGATCTCTGTCCTTAATGTGCTGTACATTATGATTTAATGCTATAACTAGTACTCAAACAGTATTTTTCACTTTGTGTTTCTATGTGGGTGCAAACTGTTGAAATCTTTACTTAATGTATGCTAAACTGATCTTCTGTATATAAAGAGAATTGAAAATGAATCTTGATGTGAATGGAAGGGGAGAGGGAGTGGGAAAGGGGAGGGTTGCGGGTGGGAGGGACGTTATGGGGGGAGGGAAGCCATTGTAATCCATAAGCTGTACTTTGGAAATTTATATTCATTAAATAAAAGTTTAAAAAAAAAGAAACAGACTAAATCAGTAGAAAAAAAGCCTATTCAAATAATATATTTATTGAGTTACTTATATATGTGAGACACTGTGTCAAGAAAGTAATATACATGTAAAGCAGGCGATTGCTGGCAGTGTGCTAAGTAAATTTATAATATATCTGATCAAATTCTTGGAAGGCCGGTATACTAATTTAATATAGCAAAATAAATTAACTGGAAATACTCAGAAATCTTCACTAGTAGAGTATTTTGAGAATATATGACCCCATTAATTTTCTCAAGAAGTCAGATAAATGGAAGCTACAGTAGAAACTAGGGAATTAAAAATGTACAGTTTCAGGGAAGATGGTTGGTTCAGTGGTTGAGATGCCACTTGGAATGTCCTCATCCCATACTAAAGAGCCTGGGTTTGAGTCCCAGCTCTGCTCCCAGTTCCATCTTCCTGCTAAAATGCACTCTGGATCGCTGGAGGTGATAGTTTAAGTAACTGATTCCTACCATTATTGGGAGACCCAGATATAGTTTCTGGTATCTGGCTTTGGCCTGGCCGTGTTCCGGCAGTTGTAGGTATTTGAGTAATGAAGGAGTGAACCGGCACATACAAGATTCTCGCTCTCCTTTTCTCTTTCTCTCTCCTTGTCTCTGCCTTTCAAATAAGCAAATTAATTTCTTAAAATGTTACAATACTAAGATATTGGGATCTTAAAGGGAATTTGAATCACTTATCCTTTTTTAAAAATATTCTATCTAATGATATGAGAAACAGTAGAAAGCATAATATAGTGATACATTATATTGAAACATCCCAGTCCGTAATAACGAATAATAACTTTTGCTACCTGTTTATTTAAAGGCTTTCTTTCAACCCAATTGTAACTTTGTTTACATTAACTAGACAAAAATGAGTTAAATGAAGGTAGGATAGAAATTTTTAGATCCTCAAAATTATAAGCATAACTTCTTTTGATGTCTTTTGTATATATAGGTATTGCAATGTAATGAACTGAAAGTAGTGATACTGAATATTATGCTCAGGTATAATTGGTGTGATCTGCTCAAAAGGGTGAACTCTTTTTTAATATGTTTTTCTTTCTGTTTTTTAATGGGGCTACTGAAGATTTTAAAGTCATATTTCCTTGAATGGCACAATATTTACAGAATGCTTTTGCTTTTTTATGTGTCATTTTGTGTTACCTTTTGTTTGAAATGTTTATTGTTTTCAATGCATAAAATAAATGTAATTTGAGATTATTGATACAAAGATACTGAACATTTTAGGACATACTTCAATTTAAAATTTTATGGCAGGCTCGGATGTCTAGAATGAGTGTAATCACTAACTGTATTGTCACTAGGGTGAGTTATGGGATGTCAAAGAGAGAGAGAAAGAAGGAAGAACAGGAGGGAGGCAGGAGGGAGGGAAGTAGAGAAGTGGAAAAAATCATAAGGAACAAATATTGGAAGTTACCCTTCCTTTCTTAATGACACCAGTTGTTTATGATGGGGGGTGTTGTGAAAATTTTAAGCTGTAGAATTGAGAACAGAATTTAAAAGCAGTTATTATTTTTTCAAAGGCAAGTGTACCTCTATAAATAACTTTTTTATGTCTCAGAATTCAAACTAAACTATTTCAGTCTGATCTGGAACAAAAATGCTTATAGCCTACTTCCATGCTATCTCTGAAAGTAAATGATCCTATGATTTTGTAGGTCAACAGCTGAGCCCTCCTGTGATGGAGGGCCCTAGAAATAGCAACATATCTATTTTTTTTTCATTTTTTTATTTAGTAAATATAAATTTCAAAGTACAGTTTATAGATTACATTGGCTTCCCCCCCATAACTTCCCTCCCACTGACACCCCTCCCATCTCCCTCTCCCTTTCCCATTCCATTCACATCAAGATTCGTTTTCAATTATCTTTATATACAGAAGATCGATTCAGTATATATTAAGTAAAGGTTTCATCAGTTTGCACCCACACAGAAACACAAAGTATAAAATACTGTTTCAGTACTAGTTATAGCATTACTTCACATTGGACAACACATTAAGGACAGATCCCACATGAGAAGTAAGTACACAGTGACTCCTGTTGTTGACTTAACAATTTGACACTCCTGTTTATGGCGTCAGTAATCTCCCTAGGCTCTAGTTATGAGTTGCCAAGGCTATGGAAGCCTTTTGGGTTTGCCAACTTCGATCTTATTCCGACAGGGTCATAGTCAAAGTGGAAGTTCTCTCCTCCCTTCAGAGAAAGGTACCTCCTTCAGATTTTTCTTTAGGGCCTGCCTATTTCATATTTCTATTGCCAAGTTTATATATACAGCTAATATAATAGTTATCACATTATATTATGTTTATACTTGTCAACAAACATTGTGCACAGTTCTTCAGGGGACCGTTTCCCTTTATAATGTCTTTCATCAGTTTTAGCTCCATTGTATCTTTTTACATTTTCTTGGTAAATTAAGACATCTGAATACTGATTTTACAAAATGTGATACCAGAGGAAGGCTCTACTAGGCTATATATTTTAGATATTCACAAAATTTGGAGAAGCAATAATTAATCAATTCATGAATATATGATCTAGGAGGAAATGGAAAATAGTGTGTCTGTGTTTGAATTCCTGTATCCAGTCATGCCTAAGGCCAACTCCATATGTGCTCATTTTGTGTTCCAACTTTGGTTCTGTAAATCTAACTTAGAGAAGCCTGAATTAAAACAGAAGAGGTCACAATATTCATATGAAGAGAATCAAAATGGAAACAGGACACATTTGTTGAGAGAAGATGGGATAAAGTTTTGTGAAGAATGTAATAAAAAGCTAGGGTTGTTGGTTTATAGTATGAAGCAATAAGAAGTATTGCAAACAGAGACAGTAGGATAAAGAAAGACTTAGAAAATAGGAAAAACATGTGAGGGATATTCATTTCAGATTAATTTAACCTTCCTGGTTTCTTACAACACTAATCTTAGCATAAATAGGCCATTTTTTACCAATCTGTCTATTGACATGTACCCTATATATCATTCTCTATACCACTATATGTTTTTGGACTTAGCAATATTTTTCCAGGTGCATTAGCAGGAAGCTGGATCTCAAAAAGAGCAGCTGGGACTCAAGCTGGCACTCAGATGGGATGTTGGTGTTTCAAGCTGTGGCTTAATGTGATGTACCACAATGCCAGCCTCTAAGCTATCTTATTCAGATATTCATTATATAATTTCTAAATATAGAAAGTGAACCAGTGAAAATAGTGACTGAGATACTGTTTTTGGCATAAAGTAAAAGAAAACCTAACCATGGCTTGGACAATCCAAATTAATTTTTCCCATACGAGAATAAGAGAGAAAGGGTACATAGATCTGCATCAACTGCTCAGTAAAGTCAACAAGAATCCTGCTGCTTTATTTTTTTGTTGTTGTGACATTCCTGAAGGGTTTGCCTTTTGTCTTCATGCTTGCAGTGGTATGGTCACAGGCTGGCTACCATAACTCTGAGCAAGTTCAAGGTAGGGAGAACGGAGGAATGGGTAGTACAACCATATATACTCCTCTTAGAAGGAAATCAAACTCTTTCTCTGTATCCCTACTTGAATTTTTCTTAGCTCTCTTTTGTCCACACTGGGCCATGTAGTTATATTTTCATTTCCTAGCAAGGCAAGCAAGAAATTTAAGTATTTGGCAACCTGAATAATTGATTCAGTCTTTGACTCTTATGATATACTTAGATTATAAATGGGAGCAAAATTTGGGGCTTTTTTAGTAAGGAAAAAGAAAAACAATATATTGAAAAGATAAAAACAATACTTGCTACAATGTACAGCTATCATAGATATTCCAAAAATATTAGTTCAGAGATTCTGAATTAATGCATACTTCTGTGATTAATGATGTACTAGAAACCAAGAGACCTGTGCTCCTCATAAAATAACCCTTCATTCATCATTATTAATAGTTATAGTTCTATATACTAAGAAGATAGTGACCTTCTTTTAATCTTTCTCTATCAATAAATAATAATAAATAAATATCAATAATAACACTAGAGGAAAAACGTCCATTTTTTATTTTTTCTAACATAAATGTTTAGCTTTCATTCTTGATTTTAATTTTTTTTAATTTTAATTCATTTCTTTGAAAGGCAGAGAAAGAAAGAAAGAGAGAGAAATCTCCCATCTGTTGGTTCACTTTCCAAATCCCATAATGGCTAGGGCTGGCTGAGGCTGAAGCCAGGAGCCCAGAACTCACTCCAGGTCTCCCACTTAGGTGGCAAGGTTCCAGCTACTTGAGCTGTCACCTGCTGCCACCAAAGGTGTGCACATTAGTAGGAAGCTGGAACTAGAAGCAGGGCCAGGACTCAAACCTAGGCATTCTAATATGGGATGCAAGCATCCCAAAGGCATCTTAACTGCTACACCAAACACCAGCCCAGTCTTCATTATTTTTAGTTATCAAGAAGATGATTTCTTAACATCACACCTTCTTGATGGATTACAGTATTGTCTTCACAGAAGCTGACCTGGTAAATATGCGTGATACCCAACCTTTAGGTCAGTAACTCTGTGTTCAGATATTCTTTTATTGTTTTGTTTGCACATTTAGTTTACTAAAAAATAACTGAAGAAAAACCTGTTATTATAAGAGAAAACTACAAGAATGTCAGGTCCTCTTAGTCTTCCAGTTTTGTTGTTTGAAATTGTTCAATAATCTACATGGAACATTGCTATTACAAAATAGAGATGGGCATCAGCTAATTTGTCATGCCTTTTCTTATAAATTAATGTATACTGAATAACAAAATTGTTATTATCCTTTTTTATAATTTTCACATCACTGAGGAAGTCAACTAGGAGAATAATTTATCAACCTCTGTATTAAACATTCCATTCCTAGAGAACTGGCCATTTACCTTGTCAGATAGGATACCCACATTCCACATCAGAATATCTGAGTTCAATCCTGGCCCTGATTCTTGGCACCAGATTCCTGCTCTGAAATCTTTGGGAGGCAGCAGTGACAGTTCAAATAATTGGGTTTGTGTCACTCAAGTGGGAATCCCAGATTGAGTTGTTGACTACCAATTTCCACTCTGGTCCAGCTTTAGCCATAGATGTCAATTGGGGAGAAACTAGTGAATGGGAGTTCCGTCTATCTCTTTCTTCCTCTCTGTCTCTCAAATAGATAATTAAAATACAAATGCCATTACTAGATAGCTGTGCCTCAGCTATACATTTTGGTCTACTACTAAACGGCTATAGGTTTGACCAAACTAATATTCAGAAAAAACTGAATATTACCACAACAGAATCAGATATGAGCAAATTAATGATGTATAAGACACAAAGTAGCACTTTTAACATATCACCTGCTTTTCTAAACCCAACATGTTAAAATTTAGACAGATATGTCAGTAACATATTTTGTAGCCAGAACTTTATTCAGGGGACTCAGATTATCAGTACTAATAATAATAATAGTAAATACCTTAACTACTGAAAGCAATTGGAATATATATCAATAATTGCTACAAACTTTAAATTCGCAGATCCCATAGACTCAAAATCGTAAAGAATTGTCTTAAATCATTCTTTTATGCCGGCGCCATGGATTACTTGGCTAATCCTCCGCCTGTGACGCCGACACCCCGGGTTCTAGTCCCGGTTGCTCCTCTTTCAGTCCAGCTCTCTGCTGTGGCCTGGGAGGGCAGCAGAGGATGACCCATGTGCTTGGGTCCCTGCACTTGCATGGGAGACTGGGAGGAAGTACCTGGCTCCTGGCTTCGGATCGGTGCGGTGCTGGCCATAGCGGTCATTAGGAGAGTGAACCAATGGAGGAAGAGCTTTCTCTCTGTCTCAGATCTCTGTCTATAACTCTCTCTGTGTCTCTCTCTCTCACTGTCTAACTCTACCTGGAAAAAAAAAATCTTTAAATCATTCTTTTAAAGTTGTAGCTTCAAGGTTTGAAGTTTAATATAATTTGATTAGTAAAATATATGTATATCATATTTTTATTAGTTTTGTTAGTGAGAAAAAAGGAATACCTAACTTTTCTTCAACACTTTCTTTTCTTCATCTATATTCTTTATTATATCTAGATCAAAGATTACTATCATTGTCGTTGTGGGCTATCTTAGAATATTTTCTGTTTGTGAGTTTTTAGTTGGCAAAATTGACATTCCACTTTACATAGCTTTTCATTTAAATAATTCCAAAGTAAGATATATTATTACAAGATTCATGGCTTAAATTACATTTTGTAATCAAAGATAAACTATAGTTCTTAAAGACTATGCTGCTTGATACTATGAATTAAGTATACCACACAATTCGATAGTGATTCAGATTATTATACCATAATCTTCATTCGTTTACTTGCATTATTATTGTAACTTCTGCCACATTTATGTCTTCAGAAATAATATTTCTCTGTATAGATAATATACTTTCTCAATTTCCTTTTTAGCAATCTATTCTCTTTGGTTTTTTAATAATTTGGAGGATCCTCCTTTTTTAAGATTTATTTATTTAAATGGAAGAGAAAGATAGCGAGAGGGAGAGAGAGAGATATTGTTCTTCCATGTGCTGCCACATTCCCCAAATAGCTACAACAGCAGGGCTTGGCTACGCCAAAGCCAGAAGCCCAAAACTTCAATGGACTCTCCAATATATAAACTTACACATATTGTGGGATACAGTGTAGTATTTAAATACATGCATATAAATATGATGATCAGGATAGGGCAACTGGTATGTCTTTTATATCAGACATTATAATTTGTAATGGGAACATTCAAAATCCTCTCTTTGCTAGCTTAACTCATTTGTATTATTGATAGTGTTTTACTAATGAGATATAACACACATTTATTCATAAACAGATTGAGATACATTATGTTGAAGATGAGAGTCAACTGTTTATATTTCAGTAAATGAATACAAATATGAAGTAGCATATTAGCAGATTTTGGTTCAATCTTGAGGACAAATTGTACCTTGGATCCCTACATGGTTCATGCACTAAAGAAACACTTGTACATGTGGAAAAGGAGACCTAAAAGTATAGCCTTTTTGTAAAGGTGAAAAATTGAAGACAGTGTAAATGCTCATCAGTTGGGGAAGAAAAGTGAATTTTAGAATATGTCTCTAGAGGAATATTAAAGAATAAAATATATCTGATGTGCATAAGTGCATTAATATAAAGGAGAAAGGCATTATACCAGGCAATAAATAAAGTCTCAGAAGAATTTTTGAAAGAATTTGTATTTGTAAAATGATCAATATTTGTAAATAATATAGATGTGTAGACATGTAGCAGAAAATATAATAATAATATGTTGGGACAGAGGTTTTACTCAGCTATTACATAACTACTTGAAATGCCCTCAGCCCATTTCAAAGTACCTGATTTGAGTGCTGGCTACTCTAGTTCAAGTTAAACTTCTTGCTATTGCACATCCTGAGAAACAGCAGCCAATGGCTCAAGTGTTGGAACTTCTGCTACCCATGGAAGAGACTAGAATTGAATTCAGGGCTCCAGGTTTCAGCCTGACCCATCTCTGTTAGAGACACTTGAGAAGTAAACAGTAGATGGAAGATCTCTCTCTCTCTTTTTATCTTTCTGCCTTCATATAAAATGAAAATTAATAAATAATTTTTTTAAAAAAGAATAATACGCTCTCAGATTATTTACTAACTCCCAGTAGGGGAGAATACCAAAGAGATTGGAGAATATACAAGGAGTTTTAACTTCTTTTGTGCCATTTATTTCTCTATGGTAGTATATGTATTTTTAAATATTTACTTATTTATTTGAAAGGCAGAGTCAACAGAGAGAGAGGGAGACACAGAAAGATCTTCTATCCACTTGTTCACTCGCCAAGTGGCTGCAATGGCCAGGGATGAACTAGGCAAAAGCCAGGAGCCAGAGCTTCATTCAGGTCTCCCACATGGATAGCAGGGGCACAAGCACTTGGGCCATTTTCCATTGCTTTTCCCAGGCCATTAGCAGGGAGGTGCATCAGAAGTGGAGCAACCAGGACACGAATCAATGCCCATATGGGATGCTGGTGTTGTAGATGGTAACTTTATCAACTATGCCACAGCACCCACCTATTCCATTTTAGTATGAATATGAATATTAATCAGTTCATATGAATACTGAATTTAATCTGAATTATTATTAATATTAATTTGAGGTAGCAAGGCACAACACTGGACTCTATAAAGCAAGATGGTGAGTTTATCATTTCCTTTGTACACTGTTGGTTTCAAATATCTTAAAAATTAATTAGAAATCCTTAGAGAAATATGCATGGTGGTAGGAAAGGAATGATAACTCAGTTTTAGCGTCTTAGAAAGTCAAAAATATTTAGGTAATGAAGATGTCCAGTTCATCTTATGCTCCAGAAATTTTCATTTCACAGAGCATCAAATTTCACAAGGAATGATGAGCATTTGTAGTAGATGTGATTTTTCATAAACATCTTTATTTAATATTGTCAGTTTCAAGTATTTAAGCTTTTCAGTGAAAAGATTGGCAACTGAACGTTTTCATAATGATAAAGCAGTTCTGAATATTTATGAATAAACAACAATGACTCCACCAAATTGGACTAAATTATGTTTTGCCTTAGCTTATACACTGTTGGCCATGTGCATTTTCATTTGCAATGTAAAGTATTATAAATTATCTTAATTTACAAAGAATATCTCCATATTACTTCATCACCAGCAATTGTCAATCACATTTACAAAACACTGAATTTTAAAAGATGAATTTGGTAATAATTCTTGAAAATAGAGCTTGATTTCCATTTTTTTATTTCGACAAATGATTTACAATAAGACACCAAAGTGGTTGTTTCTTGATTGGTTAGCAGAGTATTATGTCTGCTAGAAGGAATGCAAGCAAAATTTTTGAGTAGAGTTGCTTTACGTGTAATATCAAGTGTGCAGATCCTTGCATTAACATGTCCTGAAAATTTAAAGTTTTTCTGTCTCTTCTGTATTTGATAGTCTTACTCACTTGACTATATAAACTTTACATTTCATTATGTGTGTCTGTATGTGAGTGTGTGATCTTAGTAAAGGTATTGGATAAGGAAACCTGATTTAAAAAAAAAAAAAAATCTGCGCTGTGGCATAGTAAGTTAAACCTGCCTGCACCTGCACCTGTAGTGCTGGCATCCCATATAGGTGCTGCCGGTTGACACTGGCTGCCCCATTTCTGATCCAGCTCCTTGTTTATGGCCTGAGAAAGCATTGGAGGATGGCCCAGGTGCTTGGGTCTGTGCACCCATGTGGTAGACCTGGAAGAAGCTTCTGGCTCCTGGCTTTGGCCTGACCCACCCCCCAGGCACTGGGGTCATTTGAGGAGTGAACCATTAGTTGGATGGTCTCTATCTTTCCCTCCCCTTCTCTCTGTAACTCTGTTTTTCAAATAAATAAAATAAACCTTATAAAAATCTCCTATACAAGTATCCAGGGATAACATAGTCCAGGGATGAAAAATAAATGGGCTTGCTCTTCATAAGATAGCCTTCTCCCTCTCTTCTGAAAGGAAGGAAATAAACAAAAAATCCTGTGCTCCTTGGAGATAGGTGGAAAGGATCACAGGTTCTCATTTCTGGAATGTAAATATATCTCTCAAAGGGCCATAGCAATCTCCTGTGTCTACAATTTTTATAACCCAGATATGTCTGTAAGTTTCTGGGTCTCATGTTCCCTTGAATTGTAAACATAAACCTATTTCACAGTTAGGTATATCTCTCTGGAGTTCTCTCACCATGCACACAGTTATAAATTACTTCTCATGGGTTGCTCTTAGCCCCAAAATCTCAGTTTTGCAGCATATACATGCAGAAAGTCCCAGCTCTGCAAAAACCCAAAAATAGTTTTTTTTTCTTTCTCTCAGAAAGAAAACGTGTAGTAAAGTTATTCTCTTTTAGTTCAATGAGTATTTTTTTGGGAAGTGTGGTTTTTCTGGAGCAGGTAGAATATAAAAGTGTATAGTTTATTTAGATAATTACTATTATCTCTTCATAAAGTACATTTTAAATATGAGACTATAAATTTCTGACTTACACTTTTTTTTTTAAATTATAAAAGTAGAGCAGTCTAACATTGTATTTGCAGAAGACATTTGTTACTTGGGCAGTTATAATCTCACATATTTTGTCTGAATTTTAAATTTTTTAAAATGTTTTATTTATTTTGAAGGCAAACATAAAGAGAGAGAGAAAGAGAGAGAGAGAAAGAGAAAGAGAGAGAGAGAGAGAGACATCTTCCATCTGCTGGTTCACTCCTCAAATGACTACAACAGTCAGGGTTATGCCAGGCTGAAACCAAGAGCCAGAAGCTTCTTTTGGGTCTCCCACATGGGTGCAGGGGTACAAGCAGCGGATGTATTAGCAGGGAACTGGGTCTGAAAGAAGCAGTCAGGACTCAAACTGGTACTCGTATGGGATGCCAGTGCTACAGGCGGTGTTTTAAGCCATTAAACCTCAGTGCCAGCCCTGAATTTCAAAATTTTGATGACTGTACACGAAAGTTATTCTGGTCAGCAAAGAAAATCTCATTTTCCTATTTACAATACATCTATCACCAAAGATATATGGTTATTCTTCCCATCTACCAATTTTTCAATTCTCAAGACACCAATTTATTATCA
This sequence comes from Oryctolagus cuniculus, assembly GCF_051225735.1. Lineage (NCBI taxonomy): Eukaryota > Metazoa > Chordata > Mammalia > Lagomorpha > Leporidae > Oryctolagus > Oryctolagus cuniculus. The sequence goes on along the minus strand of NC_142872.1, from coordinate 138,488,944 downwards.
AATGATTCAGTTCAATTGTCACACTACCTGGAGTTAGTACAGATGACCGAGATTAAAGGTTCAGTCTCACAAAATTACCCTACTTCGTATACCAGTTGTAAACCTGTGCCTCCTGTATTCCAGACCAACCAGGTATAAATTAGATCCCTACAATCCCATTGTTGGGCTCAGTAATTTGCTTGAGTGTTCACAAAGTTCAGAGTACACCTACTTATATTTACTGTTTAGCAAAAAGGAGAGAGAGAGGTACATAGATGATGCTCTAAAGAGCGTAAGTGCTCCTGTCCCTATGGAGATGAGGTGTATCATCCTACCTGTACATGGATGAATTCTCCAAACTGAAAGCTCTCAGAATTCATTCTAGTATTTCTGCAGAGACTGTAAATCAATTATTTATTAAATCATTGGTCATGAGTAACTGACTCAACCTCCATCCCCTCTCTGCTGTCTGGAGCATTTGTGTATGGGGGTGGGAGTAGGGGTGCTTAAAGTCACAATCTTCTAATTACAAAGTGAGCTCCTTTGGAAATCAGCTGCAAACTTCCAAGAATCATCGTACTGTTAGAAACTCTCCTGTGGTCAAAAAGAGGCTCATTATAAATAATGAAAGGTGGCCGGCACTGTCGCTCAATAGGCTAATCCTCCACCTGTGGTGCTGGCATGCTCCTCTTCCAGTCCAGCTCTCTGCTGTGGCTGGGGAGTGCAGTGGAGGAAGGCCCAGTTGCTTGGGCCCCTGCACCTGCATGAGAGACCAGGAGAAGCACCAGGCTCCTGCCTTCCGATCAGCGCGGTGCACTGGCCACAGTGGCCATTGAGGGGTGAACCAACGGAAAAAAGGAAGACCTTTCTCTCTGTCTGTCTCTCACTGTCCACTCTGCCTGTCAAAATATAATAATAATGAAAGGTGTTTCTGTCACTCAGGAAATTCCAGGAAGCAAGAATAACACTAACTATGCTTATTTCTTAATGTATATCTTATCACTGCCAGAATCTAATAATAACCATAAATTACTTGAAGCAAGCAGGAAGCTTAGTAATAAAAATCAAGACATAAACCATGATGTCACTGTTAAATTTGAAAAATGCAAGAAATTCTAATTTTCAATAAGTTCTATTTGGTTTTTAAATATCACCAAATCTAAATGTGGTAAGAGTAATTCATTTGTGAGAGTTGTGTAGTCATATTAAAAATAATAAAGGAAAGAGGCCATTTATATCATTTTAACTCTTCTTGATAATTTTTTTTTACCATTAATTTATTTATGTTTCTCTCCTAGGTTTTGAACTTTCACATTGTGAAGATCCTGGCATTCCACAATTTGGATACAAAATCAGTGACCAAGGGCATTTTGCTGGTAGCACTATCATTTATGGATGCAATCCAGGTTACACTCTCCATGGAAGTAGCCTTCTCAAGTGCATGACTGGGGAGAGAAGGGCGTGGGACTACCCTCTACCTTCCTGTATTGGTAGGATACTCCTTTAGACTTTTACTATGTGTTTCTATGGAAGTGTTATCAAAATATACTGGAAATATTTTGTACAATTGGAAAGGTATTTGTTCTGGGATCAGAATATTTGAATTATATTTGTAGTAAATCAATGCATTTTGTATTTAAGAAAACCCAAAGCCAAAATTTACTACCCTGATGCTGCACAAGATTTCATGAGGGATAGAAAACTTTTTTTTTAAATAATGCATAATCAGGTGAGTGATGTTGATGATTTCCATGATAACAGGGGAGGAAATTCTGTTAAAGATGGCTCTTTCTTCAAGAAATTAATAACTTCACCATCTGGCCTAAGATTATGATTTTCTGTCCTTACTAATCATAAATACCTACTATGGATATTTTTGTTTCTGTCAAATAAAGAAATTTTGTGTTTTTTAATTATTGAGATTACTGGGTAATTATCTTTCTGAAGCTTATATATTGATCATTGAAAAATTAATTTTATTCACCAAACGGGAGTATGTAACCTAGGTCTCTTATTTGAACACTGTATTTCATTTTTAATCTTGCAAACCAAATTCTTTTAATAATAAAATGAACTCCCAAGTTGTATCACCTGGTGCATTTGAGATCAAAATGCCAAGTAATATTTATAATGAAGAAAGACAGAGGGGGAGGAGCCTGGCACAGTGGCACAGTAGGGTAATTCTCCAGCTGCAGCACCAGCATCCTGTATGGGCACTGGTTCTAGTCCTAGCTTCTGCTCTTCAGATCCAGCTCTCTGCTATGGCCTGGGAAAGCAGAAGATGGCCCAAGAGCGCTTGGTCCCCTGCACCCACAAGGGAGACCCAGAAGCTCCTGGCTCCTGGCTTCGGAGCGGCTCAGCTCCAGCCGTTGTGGCCATTTGGGGAGTGAACCACCAGATGGAAGACCTTTCTCTCTGTCTCTCCCTCTCACTGTCTGTAACTTTACCTCCCAAATAAATAAATAAAATCTGGCCTGTGCCACGGCTCACGAGACTAATCCTCCGCCTGCGGTGCTGGTACTCTGGGTTCTCGTCCCTGTTGGGGCACTGGTTCTGTACAGGTTGCTCCTCTTCTAGTCCAGCTCTCTGCTGTGGCCCTGGAGGGCAGTGGAGGATGGCCCAAGTGCTTGGGCCCTGCACCCGCATGGGAAATCAGGAGGAAGCACCTAGTTCCTGGCTTTGGATCAGCACAGCGCGCCGGCTGTAGCAGCCATTTGGGGGGGGTGAACCAATGAAAGGAAGATCTTTCTGTCTCTCTCTCTCACTGTCTAACTCTGCCTGTCAATCAATCAATAGATAAATAAATAAATAAAATCTAAAGAAAGAAAGAAAAGAAATACAGAGGAGGTAAAAGAGCTAAATTAAATTCAGCAAACAATATAGTAAACATTTCCTCAATGACTGAAATTAACCTGGAGGAAGTATCAGCTTGTTCTCAAAATAAATATATGCCAATAATAGTGACTAATCATTAAAAGATAATAATGAATTAATATATAGTATTTAGATAGCTGTAGATTGTCCAAAATAGTTTGTATTTAAAAAATTTTTAAAAAAACACAAGAAGCAAGGGGCTGGCATCCTGGCATAGTAGGTTAATTCTCTGCCCATGGCACTGGCATCCCATTGGGTGTTGTTTCTAGTCCTGGCTGCTCCTCTTCCAATTCAGCTCTCTACTGTGACCTGGGAAAGCAGTAGAAGGTGGCCCAAGTCCTTGGGCCCTTACACCCATTTGGGAGACTGGGAAGATCATCTGGCTCCTGTGTTCAGATTGGCGCAGCTCTGGCCTTTGCGGCCAGTTGTGGAGTGAACCAGTGAATAGAAGACCTTTCTCTCCATCTCTCCCTCTCACTGTCTGTGACTCTACCTCTCAAATAAATAAATAAAATCTTTAAAAACAAAACAAAACAAAAACACAAGAAGTTATAATGACATGTTAAATATCATTACTAAGAATACTAATATATTCTTATTTTTATAATAATAATATATTCTTATTTTTAAGGTCATATATATGTATTATTATAAATTATATTAAATTGATGTTGCAATGCAAAAGAATATGCCCTTAACCTTGTGTAGGTTTCTCTCCTAGCCAGAATTCTCCAGAGAAACAAATCAAATAAATTATTTCTACCATTCTATCTACCTATATCTAACTTAAAGAATTTATTTATTCTAAGGAATCAACTCATGTAGTTGTAAGGGCTGGAAATTTCTAGGTCTTTAGGACAGTCTAATAGGTTAGAAATTGAGGAAAGAATTTATGCTGCAGTTTTGGGTGATAATTTCTTTCTTTTCTGGAAAATGGGTTTTGAATTTTAAGAGCTTCCAGCTGATTGAATATTCTCGTGTTATTGAGAATAATCTCTTTCTTAAAGCCAGCTGATTGTGGATGGGAATCAAATCTATAACATGCCTTCATATATGGATTAGCCTTCGATGGAATACATAGAAACTAGTGGAGCCAAGCTGATACCTAAAACTAACCACCAGAGTGTGGTTAGAGATAATATCTAAAGTTTTGAAACAAATTTACATATATGGAACGTCAAAATGGAGCCTTTAGATTGTAGTGTCATCAGATCTCTTGCAAATGTAAAAACTGTCTTTTACCTTCTTTGGTGTAATAATAAAAATCCACAAGCAAAAAAATAATTTAATCACTGAATCTGAGCAAGATTGAAACTGTTCAGAGAAAAAGGAAAATAAATAAAGGAGTATCTTCTAATAATTAAGGAAAAACGCTATTTTGGTTTATTTTTTGGCAAGAGAATAATTTGGAGCTGTTTCATATGCATAATACATCACACAGTGTTTTCCTTGTTTCTGGTGTTTGAAGATGTAGAGCAACACAATTAGCAAAAATATTTATTTTCTCTTTTTTCTAATATAGAGAATCATTTCTAGATTGTTTGCTTACTGAAATAAAATCACTCCTGACATTCCAGTAGTATTTAAATGTAGAGAGAATACCCCAAAAGTTAAAATTTTAATTATAATACATGACAATCTACCAGTTTTTATTTTGATAAATTTTATAAAAATTAAAGACCACATTAAATCAGTGCAAAAGTAGATTTAACTGAAGTAAAAAAATGTAATAAAAATGTCAGTGTGACTTTTTGAAGGTTAAAAGGGAGAGTTTAAAGTGATTTAAAGGAGAATAAAAGGACAATGAAATTTAGAAGGCCTGAGGGACCCCGGCAAAGATTAGTTTTTCTCAGAGGTGGGGTAGCAAGATGATGAATTATTCAGTCTGTAATGCACTAGCAGTGAGCATCCTGCCATCTGTTTCCCTTTTAAACTTATCATTATTTAACAACACATTTTAAAATGTTTGGAAGCCTAACTCAGAAGTTTGATGTGTCCTTTTTTTGCCTAATTAGGTTTGTTTTATTGTTTTTATGTGATCTGAGACTGTCATTTTATTGTATAATATATTCTCGCATGAATTCATACTTTAATTTGAGAAAGCTTATACAAATGTATGTTTCAAGAGGAAAATTAATCAATATTTAGCTTTCTTAATGTGAAAAAACATTATTGACAAATTTGTTTTGAAAATATTTGAAATTGCAAATTAAACTTCTATTATTTTTTATTAGCTGAATGTGGAGGTCGTTTTAAAGGAGAATCATCTGGAAGAATCTTATCTCCTGGTTATCCTTTTCCATATGACAATAATCTACGTTGCATGTGGATGATTGAGGTAGATCCAGGAAACATCGTCAGGTAAAATTGATTTAATTTTCTCAAAGTTATTATGAATATGAATTTCCTGATCATCTTCTATATACAATATCCATCAGTATCAAGATTTTTCAATAATATTAACCTTGATATGATTTAAAATATGAACAGTATTTATTAACATAACTTATTACTTTATGGACTGCAGCAATAACTCATAGAACCCTGAGAAGGAAGCTTACCATAGTTACAAAGCAAAAGTGTGAAACTTTTCCTTGCTTCTTGTGAACGCAAGAATCACTTCTTAATGATTCAACATGTTGAATCTAACAATTAATAAGGATAAGTTATATCTGTTATGGAGAGATCACCATAAGTGTATTTTCATGACTATTTAGAAGAAATTAGAATGGAAGGAGACTCAATTCCATTTCCTGTCTCCTTTAGCCTTACAGACATTTCAGAAGCAACTGTGGTTGTTTTTCTGCTAAGTGTAGGTTTGGGATTCGTAATTTTCCATATTGTTGCCCTTTAGATGAGTATGTAACAATTTCCTCCTAAATCAATAATGGTGAGTTTTCCATGGCTAACACAGACACTCTTAGTCTTGGTATTACCATTATGAGTTTAGCTGGGAATGGATTACTAAATGAACAAATTGTCCTTGTCACAAGTGTGTTATCACTCACAGATAATAAGTTTAATAATTAAGAATTTCTGCCTCATATAAATGGAATTTTAGGAGGGCTTTTAGGTGGTACACTCCTATGCATTGGTATATTCACTATCAATTGGTATATTACTTTTGCAAGGCAATGTGCAGAACTCAAAACAAGCTATCCTGGATATATCCCCAATTTATTTTACTTTAGTCTAGATTGTGCATGGCTTTATTTCAATATTAAAATTATTGCACTTAAAATATGAAATCCAATGATTCTCTAATTGTTGAAAATGAAAGTAAATATTTTGTTATTAAAGTGCACCCAGATTTAAAGCTGTTACAATTCATGCATCAAAAGTGAATGTGGTACAGTTTAGTTGAGGAAGTTACTAAATGTGGATTTCTAATCTTTGCAAAAGGCAAAAAAGTATTAGATATTAATTTTATCTAGATTAGACATAAAGCAGAGCAGATTTAACATGAAAGAGTAGTAAAAGTATATACTGCACAGTCAGATAACTTGCTACCCTTGTAATCATTTAAACTTCACTTGCCACGTTGATAAAATTAAGATGAAAATTGTTACTGCTTCATTGGGTGACTATAACAATGAAACAAATATATCTATAATGCAATCTGCAGAGCACTTGATACACAAGAGATCCTCTATAAATGTCACCTACTACTGCCACAGTTAAAATTCATGAACACTGAAAGGAATGTATACTTAAAATCTCTGATTTGCAAAGGAGATGCAATTATGTATTTAACCGTATTTTAAAGAAAAAATTTACATAATGCATAGAAAGCTGATTAAGTTTGTGTGATGTTTCCATAATTCATTTATTTTAATTCAGAAAAGAAAGGAATACCTAGTAAAAGCAGCAATGCATATTTTCTCTTTTCTGTATTTAAACCTGAATCCTTGTTTTAAAAAGTTAAACAGATATGTGGTTCTTCCACAGCCTGCAGTTTCTTGCTTTCGATACGGAAGCATCACATGATATACTCCGAGTTTGGGATGGTCCACCAGAAAACGAGATGTTATTAAAAGAAATTAGTGGATCTCTTATTCCTGAAGGAATCCACAGCACCCTCAACATAGTAACCATCCAGTTTGACACAGATTTTTATATCAGCAAATCTGGATTTGCAATTCAGTTTTCAAGTGAGTTATTATTATTATTGTTACTATTTATTTCTTAAATGTAATTTAAATAGTCATGATTACTGTCCAAAATCTATTTTAAAATTTTAGTGATCTTAATTATTTTTATTTCTGGTCTTACTTTTTCTCTGAATTCAAGGTAAAATGCTCTTTGAAAAAAAGTACAATTAATTGTGAATATTAGTTGTTGAAATTTTTCTCCATTGGTCAAAACAATTGTCCTTAAAGATAGTGTTAAAGAAACCTGGATAATGGCCGGCGCCGCGGCTCACTAGGCTAATCCTCCGCCTTGCGGCACCGGCACACCGGGTTCTAGTCCCGGTCGGGGCGCTGGATTCTGTCCCGGTTGCCCCTCTTCCAGGCCAGCTCTCTGCTGTGGCCAGGGAGTGCAGTGGAGGATGGCCCAGGTGCTTGGGCCCTGCACCCCATGGGAGACCAGGAAAAGCACCTGGCTCCTGGCTCCTGCCATCGGATCGGCGCGGTGCGCCGGCCGCAGCGCGCTGACCGCGGCGGCCATTGGAGGGTGAACCAACGGCAAAGGAAGACCTTTCTCTCTGTCTCTCTCTCACTGTCCACTCTGCCTGTCAAAAAAAAAAAAAAAAAAAAAAAAAAAGAAACCTGGATAATAAAATAATTACACTATGAAAATTATTAAGATTGAATATTCCTTATCCAAACTGTTTGGGACCAGAGTGTTCTGGATTTGGGATTTTTTCAGGTTTTGGAATATTTGCATATACATAATGAGATATCTTGGATATGGAATCACTCTCATCTATGTTTCAGATACACATAGCCAAAAATTAATTTTATAAAATATTTTAGTGTACCTGTATCTTCACTGCAAGATGAGATAAAGTGTAGAATTTTCTACTTAGAACATAATATTGGAATTCTAAAAGTTTGGAAATTTTGAAGCATTTGGGAATTTTGAATTTTGTTCCATTTCTAATATGACCAGGCCATAAAACCAGTATTTTTAAATGTTTAGTTTTTGTAGGCATGAAAAGAAATGAATAATATTTACTCTTTAAAAATCACACATATTTTACTAATTTTATTTGTATTCTAGTGAATATCTTAATTAAATCTCCACATAAGTCTTTCAAAGAAAAATTTAGGCTATTTAATAAAGATTTTCTGTAATAATGAAATATGATTCGTTGTAAGAAATACCAGTGTTCGGCCGGCGCTGCGGCTCAATAGGCTAATCCTCCGCCTTGCGGCACCGGCACACCGGGTTCTAGTCCTGGTCGGGGCACCGGATTCTGTAGCGGTTGCCCCTCTTCCAGGCCAGCTCTCTGCTGTGGCCCGGGAAGGCAGTGGAGGATGGCCCAAGTGCTTGGGTCCTGCACCCGCACGGGAGACCAGGAGAAGCACCTGGCTTCTGGCTTCAGATCAGCACGATGCGCTGGCCGCGGCAGCCATTGGAGGGTGAACCAACGGCAAAAGAAAGACCTTTCTCTCTCTCTCTCTCTCACTGTCCACTCTGCCTGTCAAAAAAAAAAAAAAAATACCAGTGTTCTTGACTTGTTTTTGTTTTGTAAGTTTTCTTTTCTTTTTATAGCACTGCTAAGAGATTGAATGCATATTAAATATATATATTTTGTTTAGTGGTTGGAAAAAACAAATGAAAATTTAAATATTTCTATTTCTATTATTATTTTTATTTCTAAAGCAATGTCTCTTTGAAAACAGTTGCTAATGCATCCTTTATTTGTTTAGTCTTTAAAAAGCCTATTAACATAAATCTATAAGATTTCTAATATCATGTAGAGTGAAAACTAGTTTTCTAATGTGCCTCAATTCATGTCCTTCCTCTTTACTAATCACTGACATTAGGCACTTTAATTTATTTTATTTTTAAGATGTATTTATTTGAAAGTCAGATTCATAGAGAAAGAGAGGAGAGACAGAGAGAGAGAGAGCTTCCATCTGCTGGTTCATTGCCCAAATGGCTGCAATAGCCAGGGCTAGGCCAGGCAAAAGCCAGGAGCCAGGAGTTTCTTCAGGGTCCCCCTGGTGGGTACAGGGGCCCAAGTACTTGGGCTATGTTCTGCTGTTTTCCCAGGCCATTCAGAGAGAGCTGGGTAGGAAGTGGAGCGGCCCCAGCTGGAACCAGCACTCCTATGGGACACCTTCACTCAAGGAGGCTGCTTAACCTGCAGAGCCACAGGACAGGCTCACAGGCATTTTACCTCATTACTGAGGCCAAGTTTACTGATAAGAATAATAATGCTCATCTCACAAATAGGCTATTAAGATAAAACACAGTCGTGAGCATAATATTTTGCATTGACAATATAGTAGGTACCTAATGACCTATTATTTTAAGTGAATGAATATAAAACTAGAGTGCTTTGAAAACAAGGTAATAAAACATGAGGCTTTTGAAATAAGTGTCAACAGAATATTATTGTGTTAGGTAAACAATTGTTCAATGCATAAATGGCTTGAAAATTTTTGTCTTAGAACATTGTTTCATATAATGACTAACACAATTTTTTTTCTGGTGTCAGGAGTGGGATATGAAAAATGAGTTGTTTTATATTATGTAAACCAAGCTCAGGACTGATATAAGAGCAAACAGTAAAGTCAATATCTATAATTGCACTTTAAACATGTTTTTGAGAAAAAGGAAGAAAGAAACAAAAATAAGAATGTAAGAATAGAGAATGCCAATAACTTTTAATTATGAAACATTTACCAATTAAATATTCTTCATGCTTTTAGAGTTTATTTTCTACTGTTTATATCTCTTTTTTGAAGTAAGAGCAACTTATTAGCTTGGCAACAAACAATTCTTTCTTTTACCTTAAATTAGTAACATACAGTGTTTTCAACTTACATGGTTCTTGTGTTTAAATATATGTAGATTAATTGAAAATGTGCTTCAGGATTACTGTCTATGAATATAAAATACAACAGATTAATATGAACATGCTTTTCTGGGAATTTTTTTGGAGATTTGTCTGATATTAAGAGTGAATTTTCTACTTATATTTGTAGAACATATTAAAGTTGTGGAGACAATATATATCATAGTAGAACTTTACTGTATCTGCCTTCACAATATTCCTTAATATAAAAACATTGTATCACCCATCAAGCCTAAAAATGTACCTATTGAAATAAAGTTACATTGAAGGAAAACATATTATGTACAGCACCAATCAATGAAAATTAGCCTGTTGGATAGAGATCTTTTATAAAACACATGCTCATATAGCTTTCTGAATGTTTAGATTTCAAAACTGGAAAATATTCTTTTTATGAATGAGATTTTGCTGGTGCTAATAACTATGTGAAGTGCTTTATATTGATGATCTCATTTAAGCTTTATATAAGATACGGTAAGCATCCTTATTTCCCAAAAAAAATACACTGAGTTTCAGGGTTCAGAATGTCAGTTAATTTGTTCAAGAATCTGCCATTAGCAGATAGTTGGATGGGGGTTCAAATTCACAAGAATCTGGAGGAAGATTATTTTGTGGTTGGTATGTAGTAATTACTTAGCAGTAGTTTTTATGCTGTCATTATTCTAGAAACATGAATTAATATGCAAGAGGAAATAGACAGTTTCCATTATGTATTAGTGGTCACAATGAAGTTCTGCATCTTAATTAGCTCGGTTTCCTGATTATGTTCCCAAGCACCACATCAAAGGTCACACTGTTGAAGAGCAGTGGAGCAGTGAGGAGGAATAAAGGAGAGGAGGAGTGTGTGCTGGCTAGGTGAAAGTTGCAATTGCCACCTAGAGATCTGGACACTTTTCCCCTCAGAAAGACAGGCCAATTTTAAAGTGGAACCTGGAATAATTTTATATAACGTCATCCAATTTTCAAAGTAAACAAGCAATATTAAAAAGAATGTAAGTGTACTATAGGCCAATACTACTGAGTGGGTAAAATTTGACTTGCAGTTCAGTTTGCCACTTCTGTGCCTATGGAAATTCCTCTCCCTTTGATAAATATAGTTCATCATATTCATTCATTCATTGTAGGGAAGTGCATTAAGAACACCATATTAATAATATTTATCTAGAATAAATTCCAAAATGCATCATTTCTTTCATTGAGGCAAATCTTAATTTCATTCAGACACAGACACAGGCACACATACCCATACATACACACACACACACACACACACACACTCACTCACACACATGCCCTGCTGTTTTCAAGTCTGCTGCTTTAGCCCTGAGGCCAACCAGGGAATGCATGTCCCTGCTGTTTTCTATAATGAAACTTCTTTCACTTTACATGTTATATCTGCTGTTTTGTGCTTCAATTCTATTCATTCTTCCAGATTCAGTGTGAAGATAGATCCTTTAGTTAAGCATTTTCTGACCATATCACTTACACTAGTTTTGATGTGAGTTTTTTGGCCCATAATAAAGATCAGAATAATTTAGCAATTCATTTTTCTGGAGGTGCTTTAATTATGTGGTATATGCTTTCTTAAATATATCATGAATACCTTTATCTCCCAAACTATCTTTATGGAACAGATATCTTCGTTAGGGTAATCATATAATATAATGTCAAATTTTAAGTTGTTTTTTGGAGTAAAAAGTAGTGCTATTAAAAATTAATGCTAAAAAAACAAGTACAAACCAAACAGTCCTTGAACTTCAGGATGTGCTATCATTTAATTTTTTTATGATTTACTCATTTATTTGAAAGGCAGACTTACAGAGAGAGGAGAGAGTGAGAGTGAGAGTGAGAGAGAGAGAGAGAGAGAGAGAGATCTTCCATCAGCAGGTTCACTCCCCAAATGGCAGCAATGGCCAGAGTGGAGGCTACCTGAGCCTAGGAACAAGGAGCTTCTTCCGGGTCTCTCACATGGGTGCAGGGGCCCAAGCACTTGGGCCATCTTGTACTGCTTTCTCAGGCATATTGGCAGGGAGCTAGATCGAAAGAGGAGCTGCTGAGACTTGAACCAGAGCCTATATGGCATAATGGTGTTGTGGACAGTGGTTTAACCTGCTGTGCCAAGAGCTGGCCCCTAAGTTCTTTTTCATTTGTTTGTTTTAATTTCATTTGAAATTCAGAAAGAGGGAGAGAGAAAGAGAGAGCGAGAATTTCCTTTCTCTTTCTTTCTTTTTTTTTTCTTTTCTTTTTTTTTTTTTTTCCACAGGCAGAGTTAGTGCGAGAGAGAGAGTGAGAATTTCCAACCACTGGTTCAAGTCCCTGGACTCAGCTAGGCAGAAGCCAGGAGACAAGAACTCAATCCATGTCTCCCATATGCACAGTGGGAACTCAAATCTTTGAGCCATCACCTGCTACCTTAATTGTATGCATTAGCAAGAAGTTGAAAGAGAAATGGAGGAGCCAGAGCCAGGAATCCAACTAGGCACTCTAACTTGAGATCTGGGAGTCCATGTGTTGAGCCAAAAGCTTTTCCCACTGTCATTTGTAATTGTCCATTTTTTATTGGATTCTCCCTTTCTCTTACCATAACAATTCCCATTCCTCATTTTAGCAAATAACTCTTATTGAAAATCGAAATAGGCCGGCGCCGCGGCTTACTAGGCTAATCCTCCGCCTTGTGGCGCCGGCACACCAGGTTCTGGTCCTGGTCCTGGTCGGGGCACCGGATTCTGTCCCGGTTGCCCCTCTTCCAGACCAGCTCTCTGCTGTGGCCAGGGAGTGCAGTGGAGGATGGCCCAAGTGCTTGGGCCCTGCAACCCATGGGAGACCAGGATAAGTACCTGACTCCTGCCATTGGATTAGCGCGGTGCGCCGGCCGCAGCGCGCCGGCCGCAGCCATTGGAGGGTGAACCAATGGCAAAGGAAGACCTCTCTCTCTCTCTCTCTCTCTCACTGTCCACTCTGCCTGTCAAAAAATAAAAAAATTAAAAAAATAAATAAAAAGAAAAAAAAAGGAAATCAAAATATTCAATTAAAAAATAGGGCAATAGTAGCAAAACAGTCTTCACCAACAAAATGTAATGAATAAATTCTATTTCTCTGAACTTTACTAAAAGTGAATTTCACTGAAATGTAGGTCACATACTAACTTTACAGTCTTCATCAAGCCACTATTAGCAGCCTCATGACTTCTGTTTCATTATCTACCCATTCTTTGTAGAGTCTGTAGCTTTGCCTCTTAGTGTTATAGTCTGCAAGGCACTTTTGCTTAATCAGAGCTGCCTAAGTCTTACATAGCTATCTCATGCTGTCCTGTGTGCTGTCCTTGCTGCTCAGCAGTCAGCCTCTATATCCTCTGCTAAAATTTGTAATCTGCCTGTCTCATTGCACTTCAGTTCCACAGGGAGGACTTCTTTGGTATCACGCTGTCATTTGTCCACAGCATAGTTGATTTTGACAGAGCATTTTCTATGCTCTTCGCTTTTCGCCCTCTCTGTTAAGAATCTGGCCCTGCTGGGTAATACAAAATACTAAGACCTATGGCTTATACTGCTGAAAATTCTCAAGGAATCGGATCCTTTAGCCATGAGAGGTTGATGTCCCCCAGCCTTAAAGAACTGCATGGTGCCCCCGCCTTTGTTCCCATCCTCATTATTGCTCCCTGCACATCTCTAACAGTCACTTACTTCATTATCCCTCCAGCCAAACTTTTCTCCATATTTCTACCTGACTGATCTTTCTGAAATACAAATCAGACATCAATCCCTGGTTTAAAAGTATTTAATGGCTACACAGTTCTAAACTCAAAACTTTGGACTTCATGTAAAGTCTCTACAATTTACAAACAAACTGCCTGCTAGCCTACTAAGCCCTTGATATCATTTATATACTCTTACAAAATGTATATTGTGAAAAATAAAATGCATGGATATCATAGTTTTCTTGAATCAAAATAAGCTTATCAATTCCACTTTTCTTTTTCTTTTGTTAAATTTATTTATTGAAATGCAGCATTGCAGAGAGAGAGAGAGAGAGAGAGAGAAAGTCGTCCATTAGCTGGTTCACTCCCCAGATGACTCCAATGGCCAGAGCTGAGCTGATCCAAATCCAGGAGCCAGGAGCTTCTTCTGGGTCTCTCACATGTGTTTAGGGACCCAAGAACTTGAGCCACCTTCCACTGCTTTCCCAGACCATAGCAAGGAGCTTGATCAAAAGTAGAGCAGCTAGAATTTGAACTGGCCACCCATATGGGATGCTGGCTCTGCAAGCGGTGACTATGCCACTGCTATGCCACAGTGCCGGCCCCTCCATTTTTCTATGAACTTTCTCAAGCACCCTCACACATCCAGCTGACTCTGCCATACTGAAAGGATATATTTCTTTCATATTTGTTTTTAGGTAGACTCTCTTCCATGTGGAACAAATATGCTCACAGTACAAAAATCCATACGTTCTTCATGATTTTCCAAGGCCCAGGGAAAATGGCATTTCTACCATCAATTAATTTCTAGGCAAAATTAGTCACTTCCAATTTGTACTGCTCTGGTCCTGTGTGCATATTTTAAATTATTTTTTTTAAGATTGCACTGATTTATTTGAAAGGTAGAGTTACAGACAATGAGAGGGAGAGACAGACAGAAAGGTCTTCTTCTCTTGGTTCACTCCCCAAATGACTGCAATGGCTGGAGCTGTGCCAATCTGAAGCCAGGAGCCAGGAGCTTCTTCCTGGCCTCCCATGCGGGTACAAGGGCCCAATGACTTGGGTCATCTTCTACTGCTTTCCCAGGCCACAGCAGAGAGCTGGATTGGAAGAGGAGCAGCTGGGACTAGAACTGGCGGCCATATGGGATGCCAGCACTGCAGGGGGAGGATTAACTACTGCACCATGGCACCAGCCCCAACTGTGTGCATATTTTATTAGAACCATCATATGCCCCTGTATACCCAGGATAGTCCTGATTTAGGCCTGTTATCTTGGTGTCCTATCTGGTTAGGACCTTGGTCTGTGTTTCTCAACAAAGTATCACCAATAGTTTGTTTAAAATTAGCCACACAGCATATTTTTTACATCTCTACTTTCTTTCAATCTTACTTCGTAAAGAGTAATATATCATGGCAGCACCCAGAGTAATTATGAAGTGCATGGTCAAATCTGAAAAGCAAAACAAGTTTCTATTTCTCAACCTTTCACAGATGTCAGAGAATCTACACACCCCTTTCAAGGACAGCAGGTAAAACACTCATGGATAACACAAAATATTCTGACATATGAACCCCTAAGTTACTCTATTTTTGGATGGTAGTGGAAGAAGCATTTGATATTGTTGCCCTGTCAGCTATTTCCTCTAACAGCCAGTTCTGTCATAGACTTTGGTGTGTTTTGAAAGAAATATGATACTACCAGACCACGAAATTGGCAGAAAATTAATGGAAAATATGGATTATTGAAATATGCACACAAATATGCTAAGCTATTGCATGGTAGACCTAAAAAATATGATCTGAATATTCTTGCCACGAATATACTTGCTATTTATAGTATAATTCAAAACTACTTTGTTTTTTTAAATTATTTATTTGACAGGCAGAGACATACAGAGGTAGATAGCAACAGAGATAAAGATAAGGCCAGAAAGAAAGAAAGAACTGAAAATGCTCTCATCTACTGTCTCACTCACAAAAAAGGCTCAGAGCCAGGAATTCAATTCAAGTGCCCTAGTGGTTGAGAGGAACTCATCCGTCAGAGGCATCATCCACTGCTTTCTCTGGTGTGCATTACCACAAAGCTGGAATTGGGATGTAGCCATGACTTGAACCAGGATACTGTATGGGATGTGAGCTTTGCAAATGGCAGCTTAACCACCAGTCCTACACATTATCCTGTATACCATGTTAACATCCCATAACCTGGTGAAAAGGGAAGTTTGTGTGCTAAAATATGAAACATTATGAAATTATGATTTGAGATCATGATAATACATCAAATACATTGTTATCACTTAAAATATTTGGTGTATTAATTATGAGGGAACTTCAAACTGTTCATGGAAAAATAGAATTAAAAGATGTTTGTTTTAATGTAAATAATTTTGAAATCTAGTCATAGTTATTTCATGATTGTCATTTTCCATGAACTTTTCATTGATCCCTGAGTATTGATCATTTAAAAGTACCTATTTTTGTAGGCATGTTCCTTTTTCTAACAATGTTATTTTATTGTGAAGAGAACAATTAACATCAAGTCTGTTTTCTAAACAAAATTTTACCTGTGGAATTCATTATTTTTTACTGTAAATATAAGCCATACTGAAAATCTCTAAAGCTTTTTCATTATGCTGAATTTTATCTCACACATAGGGAATAGGAAGTCAAACAATTTAGCTGTCACCGTGGCCTCCCATGGTCTTCATTAAAAAGAAACTGGAATCAGGAACAATAGCTGGGAGTTGAATTAGATGTTCCAATATAATAAAATGAGTACCTTAGCTGACCTCATGACTGCTAGGTCAAACTATTACCCCAAACTCCACGATTTCTGTTTGTTAGTTTATATATTATGTTTTCTGTATCTTCATTGAAATTCTCATTTGCTCATGCATTATTATTTTGACCTCAGAGTCTATATTTGTAATAGTTTTTTTGAATTTGTCAGATAAATCTAATTTTATTCCTTTAATGTGAGTTTCTATAGATTTATCTTATCCCTATACTCTAAGTATTCTTGCCTGAATATTTATTTTCCCTGATGTTCTCTATATGGTATATTTGTATTAAAAAAAAAAAAAACACATACTTCTCCCATTCTTCAAGGACTAGCCTTGAACAGAATAAGACCCCCACCAACCAGACTGGCCAGACTCTACCAACTCTTTCCATCCCCAAGAAGTAGGCACTATGGTTTTTGTATGTTTCTGTGACAAGAGGTAAGCTAAGGCATCTTCCAGTCCACACTACTCTCTCCATTCTCCCTTGTAAAATTGTATGAGAGTTACTAGAGTTCCAAAACTTGCAGGACAGTTGGCCAGCTCTTTGAACAGCCTCAGAGGAATTGGAGCAGTGGACAAAGGATCAGTTATTTTCCTCTTCAGGAGAAAGCTGACAGCTTGGATGTTTTGTTGGCTCATTTTATACTGAGCCGTGCGGAAGATCTAAGGTATAACAAGCAAATGACACCATTGCTGTTTGCCCCCAGTTAGCTAGATTGTATGGTTCCATCAGAGTTCAAAGGCTGTCATTGGTAATGTTGGGGTGTTGGATATCCAATCCAACTGCATCCTTCTCCTTGGAGAATCTAGGACCTATGGAACTTCTTCCTGTTTGTATGACACCATTCTGGTCACAGGGATTCTGATAGCAGGGTGCCCTGAATAGACGTATTGGCTTCAGTAAGTTCGAGTTTTACTCTCTTCTGGGATGGAATAGCTTTCTAGTTAGGTTATAGATTTCTCACAAAATGAATTGGTAAATTCTTGCTAAATTGCTATGTATATGTATGTGTGTGTGCAGGTATGTGTGTGCATGTAGGGTGAAGGAGAGTCCAGGAATTTGTATGTTGCCATCTTGTTGATGCTGTCACTTGTCACAATAGTTTAGGTGCAACCATTTCCTCAATGGAAATGTCCCCTGATATCAACTTACCACTAGAACCATGACACATTCAGGAGTAATAGGCTATTATTCCCTAATTACTTTCAAGCATGTTATGAAGTATAATATACTTTCATTTAAAGTTTATTATATATTAAATCATTATTTGTTGAGATTTAGACTAAAACATATAGATTATTTTTGCCCATGAATTTCAGGAGAATAAAGCACTAGAAGAGCTATTTAGATTAACTGTGTGAATTTTGGCTTTTAGTTCTTACATGATCAATTATATGTAAATTGCACACAATAACTATGTTCTAATCATAAAAAAATAATTTCTCAATTAAGAATAAAGGAAAATTCATAGTGAACAGGCTATATGCATACAGTATATATTGGCATAAATGGAGAAATCATTTTGTCATTAAAAATATGAAAGCCAGAAAGTACAAATCGGTATAAAAGTTATAGATTTTCATTAAGATCAAATTAAAACTCTACTAAACTAATTTCATCATTTTATAATATTGATTATCTTCTGCATGTATCCGAGACTAATATGCCAGCTTCTATAGCAGAGGAACTTCACAAATACTTACATGAGTTCAAATATGTATCAATCAGAACAATACCTCTAATACAGAATCAGTACTTTGATTGCCTCAAATATTTATGCTTCAATATTTATATTTTTACCTGCATTTTAGGAAATCATAGCAGTCTTTGAAAACTTGTTTTAGAGACAAAGCCTCTGATACTATAAATGCAGTTACATTTTTACATTTCATTAGTTTTGAATTCACTGAGACTTGTTTTATGGTCAGCATATGATTTTATTTTTTTAAAGACATTTATTTATTTGAAAGTGAGAATTACACAGAGAATGAAGGAGAGGCAGAAAGAGAGAGGTCTTTCATCCGCTGGTTCACTGTCCAATTGGCCGTAACGGTCAAAGCTGCGCCGATTGGAAGGCAGGAGCCTGGAGTTTCTTCTGGGTCTCCCACTTGGGTGCAGGGGCCCAAAGACTGGGGCCATCTTCTACTGCTTTCCCAAGCCATAGCAGAGAGCTGGATCAGCAGTGGAGCAGTGGAGACTCGAACTGGTGCCCGTATGGGATGCCAGTACTGCAGGTGGCGGCTTTACTTGCTATGCTACAGTGCCAGCCCCTCAGCATATGATTTTCTAAAAATATCATGTTTACATGAAAAAAATATCTGTTTGCTACTGTTGGTCATAGTGTTCTGTAAAGGTCATTTTCATTGATATAGTTTCTGAAATGTTCCATGTCATTAACAATTATCTGTCCTCCTACTACTGTAAAATATGAGTTTAAATGCCCAAATGAAATTGCAGATTTGTCTGTTCTTTTTGTCTATTTCTGAAAGATATATTTTATTTATTTGAAAGGCAAAGTTATAGAGAGAGAGACAGAAAGAGAGAATGAGAGCGAGATAGACAGAGAGAGGGATACAGAGAGATCTTGCATCTGCTGGTTCACTTCCCAAATGGCCACAATATCTGGGGTGGGGCCAGGTGGAAGACAGATGCTAGGGGCTTCATCCAGTGTCCCACATCAGTGCAGGAGCCCAAGCATTTGCTATCTTCCACTGCTTTCCCAGCAAGGAGCTGGATCAAGACTGTCGCAGCCAGACTTGAACTGGCACCCATATGGGGATGTCTGTGTTGCAGGAGGCAGCTTAGTCCATTACACCACAATAACTGTACCTTTTGTCTATTTTTTTCATGTATTTATAATTTATAGTTAATTAATTATTCTGTTAGGGTTGTCTACTATATTATGATTTACTTTTTTGTTGTTCTCATCTGTTTATTGTTCCTTTTATTCTATTTTATTATTACTTTTTCCTCTTCTAATTGCTAGGCCTCTAATTTGAGGGCACAAAGGTATTTTATCTAACATTTGTAGCATACATCTTTAACTTATCAAAACATCATTATGTCAACTAAAAAAAGTATCATAAAGATTGGTGTTTGTACAGTGGTTAGGATGCTGCTTGGGACACCTGTGTTTCATATTAGAGTGCCTGGGTTCCAGTCCTGGCTCTGTTTTCAATTCTGACTTCCTCCAGACAGGAGATAATGGCTCAAGTATTTGTATCCTTACCACTCCTTAGGGAGACATGGATTGAGTTCCATGCTCCCAATTTCAGCCCGGACAGTACTGTCTGGCCTGTGGGAATGGAGTTGCAGATGGATGATCTCTCTGTCTCTACTGTCTCTCTCTGTGTCTATCTCTCTTCTTTTTGGAAAAAAATATTAAATGATGCTATATTTTCTGACACAAAATATAGGAACTTAACGTATTTCCACTTCTCCTTTGGTTCTTTGAGCTATTGTTTTCATTTGTTTTATGAATATGTATGTTATAAATGTTGTATTTGTCTAAACTTAATAGAGTTATTTGAAATAGTTTTAAAATGAGCAAAATTTGCATATTAAAGATTCAAAAGTTTGCTTTTTGAGGGTAACACAAATATAAATTCTGGTGACACACTGTGTGACCAAAGAAAGCTCTCATAAAAGTAAGAAATAAATGCACTTGGAATTGGTTGTAGTGTGCACATAAATCCTAACAGCAAGCTCATACAGCTCCAATATTCTGATTACAACAAAAATGTTAAAACTTACATATATTCTGTATTCAGTTGAAATAAACTATGTGTGTTTCACAAAGTAATGCTGATTCCAGAAAAAATTAAGAAAACTTGTATGTCAGTATCACTTTCTCTTTTTGCTGGTCATTACCAATAAGACTTAGGTACTCTTGTGCAATTAGAAATAGTATAGAGTGGTTGATGTTTGTAACAGTGGTTAAGATGCTGCTTGGGAAGCTCATGTTTCGTGCCAGAGTTCCTGGGTTCATATCTTGGCCCCAAGTGCATACTTTAGGAGGCAAGAGGTACTGAAGAGCTCAAGTACGCGGGACCTTACTACCAGTAGATAGAAGGTCTTTCTCTCTCTCTATGTCTCTCTCTCTCTCTCTCTCTCTCTGCCAACTCCATCTGCTTTTCAAAGTGAAATGAAAATAAATAAATTCATAAATACTTAAAAAGAAATATCTTGAGAAATTATAGAAAGACATCTATTGAACATAACAACTGAAAACATTAAAATACAGTACCAATGTTAATAAAAATAAGATATTTGAAAAGTATTCTTTAGAGAAAATAGTACATGAAGAGAGTAATTATGGCCAAGAGACAAACTAAAGAATGATCGCATGCACCACAAAGATTATTTTTCATAGGTTATTTTATCTCCAGACAATTCATATAAAGAAGGTATTTCTTTGTGCACAGGGAAGTCATTTAGATTTTTTAGAAATAATTTTAAGATTTTTTTCTGCTTTCTTTCTTTTTTTTTAACTTCTGTTTAATGAATATAAATTTCCAAAGTACAGCTTATGGATTACAATGGCTTCCCCCCACCATAACGTCCCTCCCACCCGCAACCCTCGCCTTTCCCACTCCCTCTCCCCTTCCATTCACATCAAGATTCATTTTCAATTCTCTTTATATACAGAAGATCAGTTTAGCATATATTAAGTAAAGATTTCAACAGTTTGCACCCACATAGAAACACAAAGTGAAAAATACTGTTTGAGTACTAGTTATAGCATTAAGACCCAATGTACAGTACATTAAGGACAGAGATCCTACATGAGGAGTAAGTGCACAATGACTCCTGTTGCTGACTTAACAAATTGACACTCTTGTTTATGGCATCAGTAATCACCCTAGGCTCTTGTCATGAGTTGCCAAGGCTATGGGAGCCTTTTGAGTTTTAAGATGGTTTTAAATACAAACATTTTGAGTTTTCATCAGCATATCAATTTAATTATTCAATTCTCATTTTATTTACATAACTTTGATTGTTTTACATAACTAAAATTGTTTCAATATGTTTAGCTTCTTATACTGTTTGGGTTGAATAGCAAAGCTACCAGATTCTAATATGTATTATTTTAAAGCTATGTACACATAGCTTAGACTGTGTTGCTTGGAAGGGTAAGGATGTTATTGATATTTGTATCTCTAGAATGTGGTCCTATACCTGGTACTAGGTTCTTAGTACAAGCCAAATGAATCTGATTTAATGGGCCAATCTTCTAATAATATAAAACTAGAACTATACTAATTCTATATACTATCTGTGATAAGAAATGTGAAAGAGTATTTATGTGTTTGTTCTATTCTTCACTCATTAATTCTAATCATCTTCAAATATTAAAATTCTGTCTTAAATTTGGCTCATATGATTTTATAATCTTTGGATATAGTCAGTCTCATGTATTTGTAATTTTGAGAGTCTGCAACCTAACATGAATTTTAATTCTATAACAATTTTGTTGATTACATTCCCATTTCTGTCCATCTATTGGAGCACTTGAATCAGTGAAGGCTGGAAAATGTTAACTCCTATAAAATATATTTTATATTTATATGTTAACTCCTATAAAATCAATTTTAAGCATATTAACTGGTTCAAATATCTTGGAAAAATAGTTTAGCAAAATAACAAATGTATATATATATTTTTTTTGAAAAGATATTTCTACAGACTTCAAAGTTTATTACGCTACTGGTGTTGAAGTTTTGTTTCCATGCATTACACTATACAGCTTTTGTCACTCCTGGATTGGTGGGAATCTGCCTGTCATATTGCCATCTACTTTAACCTGACTTGCAGTATCATTAGATGTATCCTTTGTAACATAATGAAATTCTAAAGATAGTCATATTACTGAGTAGCTCGCAGTGTGTAGGCCTAATAATGATGTTGAATGTTCTTTATAAAACTGATGGATCTTGTACAAAGCAAGCGCTCAATCAAGGGCAAAATTCTCCAGGGTGAAATCCACTTCTAGGTTACCATCTAAATCTTAAATATTTTCTGATTGATTTGACTCTGAATAGGATTTTTCTTTCAGGTTAAATATTCCCATTACCCAACTTGTTTTTTTGTAGATAATGAAGTAGGGAATATGGTATCATTTTTTTAATCAACACAAACATATGAAATATTAAAACTGGAAGCTAGAAATAGAAGGTCTTGTGAATACTAAGTTTGGACTTTGGCCTTGCTGAAGTCTCCTGATACATTGAAAGTAATTTATAGAAACACTTAGAAAGACTCAACAGTGAATATTAAGATCTGCTGATCTTTAAAGGTTCATTTTAGAATTGATATTTTCATGGAATTATGCATGTAATTGTTAGACTAGATCTTTAAGTTTTTATCTAGACCTAAAACAGGCAGGTAAATTATTAGTATGCCAGCTTTAGAAATGAGACAATGAAATTCAGATAACTAATGTAAGCTGATTAATATTTCTTTCTTGAAGCAGTAGAGAGGAGAGTCTGTGTCTTCTGCTTCTGATAGCACATTATTCAGCTATATGGAAATCAAGGATTCTCTTTTTGACAGGTCTCTAGATAAATTTATAACAGAACAGAGAGGACACATAAGAATGTACGGGTAATTTGGATTTATTCTTTGTGATACCAAGCAATGCAAAAATAGAGGTATGATGTTAATTTGACCAAAATCACCACAAGGGTTACTCAGACATTATTTCTGACTTAATACTTCTAGTGAATACCCATATTCTAGCTGAGATAGGTGCACCTTCTAGTGAGGATTGTGCAAAGTGTATTAAGTGAAATGTTTATTTCCAATGAAATTACACCATCAAATATATGAAAACAAATGTAAAGAAGTCATTTGTATACCTCACAAAAGAGTTTTAACAATAGTGGGGATTCATTCATATTCTATTGTATTTCATTTAGAAAACATCCTCAAGTTATCCAGGATAAAGGAAGTTAAAAGTAAATAAATTAATTAAAATAATTATTTTTACCATATACTTGGAATAAATGTCTCCTGGTTTCAAAGAAAGCCGTGTTATAAAGTGTTGGCATATGCTGAAGTGATTAATTGTAGATTTGTTCACTCATTCATCTTAAAACTATTTGATGACCTATTGTTATTTTTTTCAAATTTTTATTTAGAAGAAAAATTTAATTATTCCAGTGGTAACAAAGCTTGATTTCATAAGGTACATGTTACTTAACATTTAACTCTTCATTGCCTTTAATTCATTGATGAAGATTGAGTATCACAAATGCTGTCTTAGGTCATATATAAGCTTTTACAGAATACAAATTATTTTATAATACACGCAAAGTCATGTAGTTATGTATATAATATATAAAATATATAATCAGTATAAAATAATAATGTATTTTTAAAAACTTTTCCATTGTGTATAGTAAGGGGTTATATTACTTTTACATATCTAGTATTTATTCTTAACATCCTAGCTAATGAGAATTATAAAGAGAAGTCTTACATGACTTATTTATTTTTAGTGAGATAAAATGTTCCATTTTGGAAGTAAAAATTTGACATAGTAACTTTTTTCTGTTTTATTATAATAACAAGATAGAAAGAAATCTTTTTAGAAATGATCTACTGCCATAAAAATAGAGTAAAATGTAGGATGCCTTATATTTTTGCCAGTGAACATTCTATTTCTTATGTCAATGATTTTATCATCTTTTGTAAATTTATTTCCAACAAAATTATTTTAATCTGGTTATTTTAAGCCAGGAGTAAATTAGCAATGATATCAGTACTATAGGAAAAAATTACATAGGTGATATTTTATTTTTACATTTTTACTTTCCAAATCTGAAAATTATAAGATTTTATATTTTTGCAAACGTGTTGGACATAGTAATTCAAACAGCTATTAAATATCTAATTGGAGAAGTTAAATAGTCAGGTGAACAGAATTGTGTTAAGCTCAGGATAGAAATTTAAGGCACTCTATATAAATGTCTTGGCATCAAGCTAAAAACAGTATTCATTATCATAAAATTGGCTGAGGGTGTCCAGGAAGAAATTGTAGAAAGGGAGAAGAGCATCACGACTAATCTGAGACGTAGACCAGCCCTCAGTCATCAGGTTAACAAGGTAGCAACAGCAATGCTGAAAAAACACTGCAGAGCGCTCGAAAGAAAACCAGAATAGACTGCTGAATGGGAAGCCAAGGAAAGACAGAACTTGAAGAAGAAAGGATTAGTCAGCTGTGACAAATGTTGCTGAAAGGTCTCTGAAAGAGGACAAAAAAGTTACCATTAGGCTTGGCAGCCTGCATTTAAAAGAGCTGTTTAATGAAATAGATGAAAGACTGATGACAAAACTGGAGACAGTTTTATAGACATCTCCCTCAGGAGAGCCCTTTAATAGGTTTCCTTTACAGAAAACAGAAAAAAAAAAAATGGGATAAATTGGAAGAGAATGGGGATATTTGGTTTTATTTGTCTGCTCTTTGAAGATGAAAGACACAAGTCCAATTTATATGCTATTGAATATGGTCCTGTACTGGACTATTCAGAAGGGATGTGAAATGGACAGTCAGAAGGGATGTGAAATGGTTAGAAATTAAGATCTTGAGAAGTGGAGAGAGTTTAATATCAGCAACACCAGAACCAGGGTTATTAGCCTCATAGTGAGCAAGGACATCTCCATTGCAACAAGAAGGGAAACACAGAAAATGGGTTCAGGTGACAGTGGGCTTATAGATTTAGTGGTGCTAAGATGAGGGTGCTTCCATCTTACTGCTTGTACTCCCCCATGAATCGTAGGGAAACAAACAAAAGAGAAGTTGGTAAAAGAATAAAAAAAGAGCCATCAGTTGAAGTGGAAATGACCTAGGGATTATAATTATTTATGGAATCATATATACATGTACATTGTGGAACTGGGATATATATGATTCTTTTCATTTCTATTTGTAATAATAAGTACAAAAATAATCATGGGTCTTTTTTTCTTCCATTTATGGTAAACATATTGGCCAGCAAAAGAATGTGCCTTTATATATAAATAAAAATAGCTATCACTTCTCAGCCTTTTGGCTAAGATCAAGTGTAAAAATAGCTGAATATTTTTTGAATTTCCATTTTATACTGACTTTTTTTGCCAGTTGTTTCATTAATAAACAATTGTCTGCTTGTGTGTTGTTTCTGGTAATGGGTTTGATTTGTTTTGAGATATCATACAGTAGCAGTATTTAAGAACCTTTTTTTTTTTTTTTTTTTTTTTTTTTTGACAGGCAGAGTGGACAGTGAGAGAGAGAGACAGAGAGAAAGGTCTTCCTTTTTGCCGTTGGTTCACCCTCCAATGGCTGCCGCGGCCGGCGCGCTGCGGCCAGCGCACCGCGCTGATCCGATGGCAGGAGCCAGGAGCCAGGTGCTTTTCCTGGTCTCCCATGGGGTGCAGGGCCCAAGCACCTGGGCCATCCTCCACTGCACTCCCTGGCCACAGCAGAGGGCTGGCCTGGAAGAGGGGCAACCAGGACAGAATCCGGCGCCCCGACCGGGACTAGAACCCGGTGTGCCGGCGCCGCTAGGCGGAGGATTAGCCTAGTGAGCCGCGGCGCCGGCCCTTTTTTTTTTTTTAAAGAAGATATTTATTTATTTGAAAGGAAGTTACAGAGAGGCAAAGGCAGAGAAGTTGGTTGGTCTTCCATCCACTGGTTCACTCTCCAAATGATTGCAATGGCCAGAGCTGGGCCAATCCAGAGCCAAGAGCCTGGAGCTTCTTCCAGGTCTCCCACGTGGGTGCAGAGGACCAAGCACTGGACCTTCTTAAACAGCTTTCCCAGGCCATTGCAGAGAGCTAATAGGAAGTGGAGCAGCTGGGACTCAACCAGTGCCCACATGGGATGCCGCACAGCTATGCCACTGTGCAGGGCCTGGACCTTATTGTTTGAATTAAAATCCCAGCTTTCAGGTTAACGCCCTGGCCTAAAGCACCAGCATCCCATATGGGCGCCGGTTCGAGACTCAGCTGCACCACTTCCAATCCAGCTCTATGCTATGGCCTGGGAAAGCAGTAAGACTTGGGCCCCTGCACCCACATGGGAGACCCAGAAGAAGCTCCTAGCTCCTGGCTCCTGGATAAGGATCAATGTAACTCCAGCCATTGCGGCCAACTGGGGAGTGAACCATAGGATGGAAGGCATCTCTCTCTCTCTCTCTCTGCTTCTCCTCTCTCTCACTTTCAAATGAATAAATAAATCTTAAAAAAAAAATAAAATCCCAGCTCTGCTAAGGATAAGCATTTAATATCTCTGAAGTTCATTTTACCCATCTAAAAATGGGATCACATTAGTACTTTGATATGATTTTGTGTTTTAGTTTAAGAGTATACACTTAGCCTGTAGCCAAGTGATTTGCATGTTATATATCCTCAATAGAGAAAGTAATCCTTGTTATTATTCTGTTAATCTTTGTAGAAGAACCATTTCTCTTTCTGAGATATATACATTATTCATTTTTAAACATGATATAACAACAGAATCCAGTGGATAAGACTGAAGTGGCAATATCTGCAAATATTATGATTTTTGTTACTTTTGTTTTGTTATTATCTTTGAGTTACTGTCATAAATAAAGGTTTTTGGACATTGTAATCAGAACAATAGAAAGGTGGGATACTTGCTTTTTGGGTTTCAATATGACACCTAAAGATTAAAAACTTGCTTTATAAATTTTCATATAAGTAATGATAACATCGTTTTATACCACAGTAAACACATTGTATTATATAGCACTATGACTTTTGTCCCTTGGATGTGGTCTCATATCTGCAGTCTCACTTTAACTGTTCTTTAAAAAAATGATTTCTTTATTTGATGGCAGAGGAACAGGGAGAAAGGGGAAAAGAGAGAGAGAGAGAGAGAGAGAGAGAGAGTCCTTCAGCTGGTTCACACTTTGGTCTCCCTCATTAGTGGCAGGGGACCAACCACCTCTACAGGAAGAATATGGATAATAATAGAACATAGACTTCTTGTGAATTGAATGAGATGCAGTTCATAGCATAGTGTTTTTGAAAGTAGAAATCGCCTCCAAAATGATCCATATTAACAATATTAGTTACTCATTCATATCCACTTTTATTCACATTCTCTTTCCCTGTGACCATTACCGTTTTTGCTGAATAAGCAGTTGGCACAAGGAGCAAAATGTACAATTGTATCAACCACTTGATAATTCCCATTCCAGATGAACCAAAATGAGGATGGCCAGTTTTTTGAGGTGAAGAAAACAAGAAAAGGAAGTCATTTTTTTATTATCAATTTCATAGGGTTTTGGAAATTAAACAAGAGAAGTAGGTCACATTGTGGTACAGTGGGTTAAGCCCCTGCTTGCGATGCTTGAGTCATGTATCAGAGTGTTGATTAAAGTCCTGGCTATTCCATTTCTAATTCAGCTTCCTTCTAACACATATGAGAGGCAGCCTGTTCAATGTTCAATGGCCGCAATGGCCCAGGCTGGTCCAGGCCAAAGCCAGGAGCCAAGAGTTTCTCACATAAGTGTAGGAACCCAAAAACTTGGACCATCTTCCACTGCATTTCCCAGGCAATTAGCAGAGAGCTGGATGGGAAGGAACAGCCATATGGGACGCCGGCATCCTAGGCAGTGGCTTTACCTCTATGCCACTACTCTGGTCCCCAAACTTTTCAATTTTTATGTGTTTAAAATAACTGATAGTGCTTGGGCCCTTGCTATACACATGGGAGACTCGGATGGGGTTCCAGGCCCCTGGCTTCCTATTGATCCAGCCCTGGCCATTGTAGCCATTTGGTGAGTGAGCCAGTGGATGGAAGATATTCTCTCTCTCTCTCAATCTCTCTCTCTCTCTCTCTCTCTCTGCCCCCATCTCTCCCTCTCTGTAACTCTGCATTTAATATAATTAAATCTTAAAAACAAAATATTTGATGTTAAAATATTGCACAAAAGTCCTAATTGTGTAGGAACATCATCTATATTGGTCAAGCATGGAGAGGACAAAGAAAAAGAATGAAATTTTATTGAAGAATTTAGAATTGTTTCCGTGAAACACATTAAAAGTTTTCTTTATTATTAAATAAATTAATAAATAGAAAACTGGGAAAATTTTTTATAACTATATAACAGAAAGAAAATGGAAATAAGGATTGTGTATTTGTAAAATCATGTGTTCCCAAAAATGTAAAAATTGATGTAAAATACAATTATTATTCTATTGTAAAATATATAGCCAATTCTTATATGAATTTATAGTGTTATATAATTGATTTTTAATCATACTAATTATGTGAGATTATCTCACTTTTATTTCCCATGGAGATAGCCTAGCTCCTTAAATGGTTATTTGTTTTCCAGAATGGCTATGGTCTCTATTAATACAAAAAAGAAGAATGATTGATGTTAAAATTATTATTATTTGATTTGCCCACAAACATAGAGTGTTCCTAGTATGGAGGTCAATTTTTGAATAAGTAAATAAAATGAGAAAATAGCATTCACACCAAGTAATTATGCCTGTACATTTAACTAATTGGTTTTAGAACTCAAGAAACTAGAGGGAAAAAAAAATCTTTACTCTTTCATCAAACTCCATCATTCTCTGTTATACTTTAAAAATCTTACTCCTAATTTACTTATTAAATAAGAGAAAAAGATGAGCAGTAGGGGTTTACCACCTCCTTTCCTTCAAGTCAACCAAAGGCATACTTTCACATACGATACATTAGCTTTCATATCAAAGACTCATTATTTTAGCTACTTGGTCCCACTTTTTGTTAAATCTTTACTTTCTCATATTATACATTAGCTTTCATATCAAAGATATTATTTTAGCTACTTGGTACTACTTTTTTTAAAATCTTTAAAACCAGAAAAATCTGACATTAACAAACATACATTTTCCTTTCACAATCAGCTAAACCTAAGGATAGTGACTGCATCATTTCAATGCTTTCTGAACGTTGTTATACAAATAGTTTTCTTTTTGAGAAGGCTTACCATAAGTTTAAAACTTTTTATGGACACAAAGTCCACAACATGGGAAACCTCAAGAAATGAAAGTTTTCTGATAATCTATTATGTCATTTCTGCTTTCTCTTTTGAAATCTGTGGTACTTTTCCTCATTCATGTCACTTCTTTCCAATAGAAATATTATAAATCTTCTAAGCAGAAGACCACTGTCCATTTAAATATTGTAAAAGCAACATATAGGCCAGTTTTTATTTCAGTGGAAATCATTCCAGAGCAATGTACATTTACATTCCCACCAGAAATATATGAGTGACTCAGATTTATCTGTAATCTTGCCAGCCTCTGGGATATGATTTAAATATATTTGTGGATATATATACACACATAAATAAATGTAGTTATATATGTATGTTTATGTATAATTATTTATTTTAAAATTATGACTACTTTTGCAAGTATGTAGTAGTACTGTGATTTTAATTTGCATTTCTCCAATAGTTAATGATGTTAAATTTCTTTTAATCTACTAGACAATGTCATTTTTGTTGGATTCATTTTTCCCATATGTGATTAGATTAATGATTGATTTTTTTTTTCCTTTTTTTTTTAAATGTTGAGATTTAGAGGTATTTATATAGTCTAGATAATACTTCTTTTTGGGATATGTACCATGCAAGTATTTTATCCTACTACTCACCTTTTTTTCCATCCTCTTCACAGTATCCTTCATATAGTATCAAATAATTTTGAGTAAATTTAATATTTACCAACTAACATGTATGACTTTTTGAAACAAATTAGCATACAAATTATTTAACAACTAACAAAATGGTTGTGTGCAGGAATTTTAAAATTGACTCAATCTTTTTTAAACCTAGTTTTCTAAAAGCGTATGTATATGTAGAAGGTTCTGTACTTTATAATTCAGAGTTTTGGAACTTTGAAATCAATTTTTATAATATCAAGACTCAAGTTTTGTTTCCATCTTCTGATAGGTTCTGTTGCCACTGCGTGTCGTGACCCAGGGATTCCCATGAATGGGACTCGAAATGGAGATGGCAGAGAACCTGGGGACACTGTTGTTTTTCAGTGTGACCCAGGATATGAACTTCAGGGACAGGAAAGAATAACCTGCATTCAGGTAGAAAATCGATACTTCTGGCAGCCCAGCCCACCAGTCTGTATAGGTATGGTTAAAGAACATTAAAATTATATATAAATTTAAACAATGGTTAAAAAAATGGAATTAATGTTGTTAGCTAGATAGAATAGATTCTATATGGAAGTCTAAGATTTAGAGGATCAAGAACAGTCCAAAAAATTACAAAATTATAAAATTTCATTATTGTTCTATGGTGTAAGTATCAACAATTTCATTAGATTCTCTGTGATTTAAGATCATAAAAGAGTTATGACTCAAAACTCTAGAAAAATCCTGATTTTTAAAATTTACTATATAAACGTAATGATTCATTGCTTTTAACATTTAAAGAGTAAATTCAGATTCTAACTTCAAAATATTCCCTATTGATTATGTCTCTATTATGGTTATTTCTCTTAAAAAAGAATAATTTATCAGAAAGTATGTCAGAGTTTTATAACTTTGAATTTCCATTCAATTCATTTATTACAAAAGAATATCACATTTCATTTGATTATCTGAGAAACTGCAGCAGATTAGATACTACCAACTCTGTATCTTTTGCCTCTACTCCCTGTTCTTGAATCCCCAAGTCAGAGCCCAGAAGAGGAACATAAGAATTATTTACTGCATTTGAGAAAGAGTTAAAGGAATATACTGCTTTTGGAATACAAACTGTGTGAGGATCGACACATAACTAATCTTGTCTACTCTTAATTCTTTTGGTTTAAATGTTACAGTACTGGTTACACATTTTGGCCTCCTGTTTTCTCCACTCAACATTTGATTTATCTATTTACACGTCTCCTTCTCTATACCAAAAACAACTTGAGAAAAGATCCTATATCTTCTTCATCATTGCAATTCTTATATTAACTGACACATGCAAATTTAGCATATTTTAGGAAATTATAATTTTATTCATTTATACTCAATTTAGAAATATATTTTATATAATTTCACAGTGATTTATTTTTGAAAATCACATGAAAATAGATAAAAAGGTGTTTGTTTGCTTTTCAGTCAGCAGTTAATAAACTGAAGCATTCAATTACTCAGATTTATTTTGCTCCATGTTTTCATGCAAAGGTTGAAAAATCATATTTCTTAGTCATTCAATGTGTCCCAGGCACTGTTCTAAACATTGGGGATTTTTAGCCATAAAACCAGTCGAAGAAGTTCCTTGTTATGTACCACCTTCCCAGTGTAGCAAAAACTTTTAGAAAGTCTGAATTTTTCCAGCACATCTTCTCTGCATGTTAAACTTTTAAAAATACTTATATGAATGAAAGAAACATATCCAACAGACCAAACTAGCTTAACAGTATACAGATAGTTCTACATTTCTTCTGTAGAAATGAGGCAGATGTCAAGGAAGTAATCTTATTAAACAGAATTAAAAAGAAAGAAAGTAGACAGTAATGGTATAGCTTGAGCCAGTTCAAATTTGGCCATTTCTTACTTTACACTTTATGTCCTATTTATACCTATATTATTTGTCATACATTGCTGCAGGATCAATTCTAAGTCATCAGACATCAATTAATTTATATTTATTTTTTTGAAATTATACTAAGGTTTATTATAATCAAATTTCTTACAACTAGTGATAAAAATAAACATCAAACACAATCAGAGGAAAATATAGGTTTATATATAGAGGAACCGTGATAATGATAATAAGAAATTATTTTTCTGAAACAATGAAAATAAGATTATGGATCAACATTCTTTTTTAATATTTATTTTTTTAACTTTTATTTAGTAAATATAAATTTCCAAAGTACAGTTTATGGATTACAATGGCTCCCCCCCCCCATAACTTCCCTCCCACTCGCACCCCTCCCATCTCCCATTCCCTCTCCCATTCCATTCACATCAAGATTCAATTTATATTTAACATAATTGTACTTACAAAAGCAGGAAAAATGCTGCAAACAAACTCTCCAGTGATGAAGAGACTTAGACAATGTTTCAAATGTTTGTTCCAGTGTTGAATACCTTTCTTTAATGTTGAGTTAACCTGAAAATTACAATTATAAAACTTCATGTTCTAATATCAATTGGAATTTGGTTTTATGTCTCATAAATATAATCCTTGTCTAAATAGGAAATGATAGAAAACCACATGATTACTACAGGAATTCATGATTTATTTTAATTCTATTTCTTGGCTAAAGGGTGTTGTTTACTAGAATTACTAGAAGAATTACACTGCGTCAAATTTTCTTTTAAGATTTTACTTCTTCATTTGAGAGGTATAGTTACAGATACAGAGAGGGGAGAAACAGAGATAAAGGCCCTCCCTCTGCTGGTTCAATTCCTAAATGGCCATAGCAGCTGGAGCTGGTCCAATCTTCAGCCAAGAGTCAGGAGCTTTTTCTGGGTCTCCCATGTGGGGTGCAGCAGCACCAGTACTTGGGCCGTCTTCTACTGCTTTCCCAGGCTATAAGCAGAGAGCTGGATAGGAAAAGGAGCAGTCTGACATTAACGGGCACCTATATGGGATGCCGGCACTGCAGGTGGAGGCTTAGCCTACTACGCCACAGCACCAGCCCTGAGTCAAATATTTTTTTACACAGAATCCTAAAATGCCGGAAAGCTTTATATTGAAATTTTAGACTACACTAAATCCAAAATGCAAAAGATTAAAAAGTTCTGAGATAGGCTGTTATAAAATTCCATTTACGGACAAGAATTGCTTTAGCTAGCAAGTGCTGTTTCTAGAAAAAAAAAAAATGTTGAGTACTAAATCTTACATAAATTGAGCAGCTTGTAGAAAGTTTTTGTATGGATTTTTGTGCCGTGTATTATTTTTTGGTCAGAAAAGATAGCTTAAGGAGAAAATATGCATTAGAACTTCTCTGAGGAAGAAAATAACCAAAAAAGAAAAAAAAAGTCTGAAAAATTGCTAAGGCTGCAGAAAGCTTGACCTCCGAAACTGATAAGAAAGAACTCCATGATTGGAAATACTATGCCAAAGATTAAACCCTGAACTTTTTAGAAACTCCATAAATCTATGTCTCAGACCCTGGAGCATAAGGCATTTTGCTTGCATGTAGAAGTAGTCACCCTGATAGCAAGTACCAAACAGAAGGACGTCATCTTTAAGAGAGCTAATAGAATTCATTCCAACAAAATTGACAGTGTGAAGATTACTTTGACATTGCCAGAGGGAAAGTAGCAGCACTCAATATGAAGGTAAATAACAAAGATATTAGTTGTGGGTGGGCTGCTGAGAAAGACAGTAGACATAAATAAAATTGAATGGAGGAAAAATGAAAAGTTATCAATAGTTTATTTCATGTAACTCCCCTCATATGCAACTCTGCTCAGAACAAATCATTTCTGTTAAAATTCCATGGAGACTAAAATTTTAATTCATAGATTTCTTTGACCTATGATTAGATGTATGAAAATAAAAATGTATTTCTAAATACTATGTAAAGTTGAGTATATTTAAAAGATAAATTTTTTGCTCTGTGTTTAAGTTTCATGAATATCAGATAGCATCTCTGTATCACCAGCTTTTCTAAATTTTCAAAAGCAATCACAGCATTGAAATATATTGGAAAAATTGAAATTTAATCATGGATAATATCCAATAATGTACTTAATGTAATTAAATACACATAATAGATTTTCCTATAACTTTTGTGATAAAGGATGTAAAACGTATAGTGTATATATGAATGTTTATAAACATATATATGTACATATAATATCTAAAAATATAAGTTCCATGTTCATACTAGATAATAAGAGAAATTAAAACAAACAAAACTGCTCTCCCATTCTCTGCCAATTCTTGCCCTCAGATTACCAATAATCCTACAACCTTAGCAACTAAAGATCAAAATACTTTTCCTGTAATTACAGTCTTTATATATATGCATTTTTATATATATTTACTATTTTATTTAGTTTTCATAATAACATATGATTTTAAAAGTCCCAAAAGCAAAATCAGTTGTTTTTTTTATCAAAAAACAGTTATAGGGCCGGCGCCGTGGCTCAATAGGCTAATCCTCCACCTTGCGGCGCCGGCACACCGGGTTCTAGTCCCGGTCGGGGCGCCGGATTCTGTCCCGGTTGCCCCCCTTCCAGGCCAGCTCTCTGCTATGGCCAGGGAGTGCAGTGGAGGATGGCCCAGGTGCTTGGGCCCTGCACCCCATGGGAGACCAGGAAAAGCACCTGGATCCTGGCTCCTGCCATCGGATCAGCGCGGTGCGCCGGCTGCAGCGGCGGCCATTGGAGGGTGAACCAACGGCAAAAGGAAGACCTTTCTCTCTCTGTCTCTCTCTCTCACTGTCCACTCTGCCTGTCAAAAAAAATTAAAAAAAAAAAACAGTTATAGATTAGCTGCAAATACATCCATATAATTATCTTCATTATTTTCACATCCCTAGTGTTATCTTCATTATTTTCACAATCAATATAAACAGCCAGTAACAATTCAACAAATTAATATGGGATATAATCTGAATTTGAGGTATAAAATTACATATAAGATAGGTGAACAATAACACATAAGATGAAAGCTTTAGTTTATGTATTAGCTGTGAATGTTAACATCTTTGTGGATTGTTTAATAAAATATTACAAGTGAAATAAATATAGGCAGGGTTGCTAAGGATACCAGATAGCATTGCAGAAAGGTAAAGCAAAGCCCAGGCTGGGGGTTTTCAAGATAACTTACTGAAGGCAGTGATAAATCTTAAACATAAGAGTTATAGAAATGTAAAAGGGGAAAAGGCATTTCAGGAAAAAGAAGTATGAATAAAGTCATGGAAATGTAAAGAACTGTAAGCAATTTGAGGATGTGTTGCATAATTTGTTTCTAGAGTGATGGGTAACAAATTACAAGGATTATTAGAATCAGGTCATGAAAGCCTACATTTAGGCATTATAATTTAGGCAACAAAAACAACTAAGAATTTTCTGCATAGTCATAGTATGAATTATATATTTTCACTGGAAAGATAAGTCAGAGACAACTAGATTGCATTAAAGTAATTCTAGAGAGAGATAAAGTCAGTAAAGTCTAGATATAGGCTAGGAAAGAAGGGCAGGTGGAAAATTTTCTCTTTGAGATAGATAAAGTCTTGGCAGGACTTTTTGATGGATTGTATACAAGGATGCAGTGAAGAAAGCAGAAAAATAATTTAAAATAAAATAATTCTAAACCTAAACATATTTTTTATCCTGTTGAATATTTAGATGCTTTTCATTGAGGAATAACATAAGCAACTATTTGTATCCTTTGGTGACTTGCTTTGTTAATCATCTTAGTCTGCCTATAGTTAAATGCAGCACGTAGGTATAGAAAGAGACCATGAGATGAGATTTTTACTTCCAAAAGTATTAATATTTAAGAATAGAGGGGAGTACTGCAGAAAGTTGTGATAGTTCATGATAGTTAAGTCATAAATATATGCAGGCAATTTGACAGCAGTGGGTGATAGATTACGAGAAGCTAAATATTCTCAGTCCAGAAGGTGACATTGTCTTCTGAAAGTGACTGAGGCGCTAAGACAAGAACAATGGAGGAGCATGGGAAAATGCGATAATGGACATCTAAAATTTACTTGGTGAACTTTACCAAATTGTAAGGATGCTTTTGCATATCTAAACTTAACATAAAGAATGGATGCTAAATATTGGCAGAAGCAAAATTACATTTCTTCCAAAGCTAGTTTTATGCTGTTGAAAGAAACTGTATTCCTAATAGCTGAAAGATAACATGTATCTAAGAAAATTTTAATTTTAAAACCTAGATAAGAGAAAAATGCTGATGTGCTGATTATATGAGGATGACATCAAGACAGAATGAGAATCCCTATGCCAATCTTTCTGTCTCTCTCTCTCTCTCTCTCTCTCTCACACACACACACACACACACATACACACACACACTTCTACCCCATGATCAGGGATATCTTCATTTCTCCATTTTCTGAAGCTGTCAACTCTATATAATGTATTATTTTCTGAATGTAAGCTTTGTTTAACAGACTCATTAATAATCCTCTAAAGAATCCATTCCTTAAATTTCACAAGCAATTTTTTGAACTTCTCCATTGAAATGTAGAATTCCTTGCTCAGAGCTCAAAATAACTGTAGTACTTGCCTATTTTTACCAACAAGTCAGGCAACTAGATTTTAAGAATATCTTAACATTCAATTTAAGAGTGTTTTAAAGTACTCTAGGTTCTCAGATAGTTATTCATTCTTACTCATTAATGATTATCAAAGCTTCCTCCTTAAAGACATTAAAAGATACCAGGGAAGATTTGAAATGAGCCAAGTGTCAAATATCCTGTTTTTCTACTAAAACTGATCTTGTTTTGTTTTGTTTCCAGTTCTTTTCTGATAACCACATTTTTTTCTACTAGCTATGAAACTATCATCCTAGTGTTTTTCATTATGTGAAGCAAATAGTTTTTTAAAAAGTAAAAAAAGAGTATATACATAATTTTTCTTGTCTTTTGAAGCCAGTTAAACAGATAAATTCACTGTATCCCAGTATGCATGGAAGTATTCAATATTTTTCTTGAAAGACAATGTAGTAGCCGAGCATCCGGTACTATTAAAATCAGATCTGTGCAAAACCTCATAAGCCTTTAAAAAGAAATGTTTTCGCAAATATTGATAGCTAATAAATTTTATTAATCTCTTAAGGGATTTTGTTTGCTTGTTTAAATTAAAGCACCCTGTGGAGGCAATTTAACAGGATCTTCAGGCTTTATTCTTTCGCCAAATTTCCCTCATCCATATCCACATAGCAGGGACTGTGACTGGACCATCACCGTCAATGCAGACTATGTGATCTCCTTGGCATTCATCAGGTGAGTTCTTTAACATTTCCACCTTTTAAACAAATTGCTTTTGTTGGTTTGCTTTAGCCCTTGCTAAAGTAAATAGGGCAATGTGGAAACAAAGATACATGGCATTTGTATTGCTTTTGATAATCTTACTACTAACACTTTGCAATTGCAAGTTCACAAGACCTTGAATAATAGTATAGCAGTTCTGAGGGTAGTGAATGATCATCTTCACTAGATCCTAGTATAGGAGAATTAGGTTAAAGGTCAAGTAGTTTATGGACTGTTATAAAGTTTGATCTCTTTATGTACTTTCTCCCTTCACCTATACTTACTATCACTGCTTTAAAAAAAAATTCACTTTCTTGCTAAAATTCAGATTAAAAGATCAATTTCTTCCCAAATTGTGCAGCCTCCAAAACCTTTTAAAATCATCTGAAAACCCAAATGTGCTACATCATCTTGGGCTTGGCAAGACACATATTTCTAACTATCATTTCTGCAAGTTTGATTAAGTCAAACTGGCAAAAAAGAATTTGATGGGTCATTTCTTTTAGGGTTTATCAGCACAGAACATGTCTCATGATAGAACTTTCCATGAGGGTGTTCCCATTTTTATAGATTTCCAAAGGTACATTGTGGGTTAGCTTGGAACTGAAGTAGAGTTGGAGTTTGTGGAGTAGGCTGTTGGGTTTGAGTTGTACCTCTGTCACTATGTTATCTGGGTAAATTATTTTCTTGAATGACCCAGTTTCCTCACATGAAGTCAGTAGCCAGTAGCTCAAAATCTTCCTTCTTTCCTTAAGATTTCAGTGGAGGTGTTAAGAAAAGTGATTCAAAGATTTCCTAAACAGAAATGTTCTAATCTTTACTAAAATAATGTAATCAGTATGTCCACCTAGGGTCACCCAACAATTCCTTCTCCCACCAATTTATTAAAGCTGTTCAGGATTATGGAAGATGTTAAGCTTAAATAATATTTTTAAAAATTTATTTATTTATTTGAAAAACAGAGTACAAAGTGAAGGAGAGGCAGAGAGAGAGGTCCTCCATCCGCTGGTTCACTTTCCAAATGGCCACAACTCCTGGAGCTGCAAGGATCCGAAGCCAGGATCCACGAGCTTTCTTCAGGTCTCCCACGTGGGTGCAGGAGCCCAAGAACTTGGGCCATCTTCTACTGCTTTCCCAGGCCATAGCAGAGAGTAGGATCAGAAGTGGAACAGCTGGGATTCGAACTGGTGCTCATATGGGATGCTGTTACTGCAGGAGACAG
Organism: Oryctolagus cuniculus; assembly: GCF_051225735.1. Classification (NCBI taxonomy): domain Eukaryota; kingdom Metazoa; phylum Chordata; class Mammalia; order Lagomorpha; family Leporidae; genus Oryctolagus; species Oryctolagus cuniculus. Next base: position 138,450,377 of record NC_142872.1, on the reverse strand, counting down.
TTTAACCAGCTGCACCATGGTGTCAGCCCCTTAAATAAATAAATAATTTTATAACATGATGAAGATAGATTTTTAAAGAAAACATCATTTGAAGTCATGAAAGTTTAGAAAGTGTATAAATATACAGAATTTCTATTTGTATGATTTATAGTGACGCATTGGTAATGGGCAATACAAAAGCAATAATTGTGATAATGTTAGTTATATGCCAGGACCCATGAGACAACTTCCTGAGGTAAAATACTGTTATTATTACCATTTCACACTTGAAGAATAACAGTGCAGTCAATAGAAATATTAAGATGTTTGATATAGAGCTTAGTTTACTTTTAAAATTATTTTAGCTAGTGACTTCAGTGTAGGGAAGTACATGACTTAAAATTTAATTTCTATCTCTTTCATTTATTTTGTGACCTTAGGGACACCATTGACTTTTCAAGGCCTTAACATATTCATCAGGAAAGTGAATCCTAATCTTTTTATATATCAGAGGATTATATTGCAAGTCAAGTTAATATTTATATAAGTGCCTTGTAAATAATAATGTACTATTACAGTTTAATCCTTCCAATTTTTGTGGAAAAATAATCATTGCAACTAAGATTCTAAAATGTACTGGAAAAAGATTTTTGCTTTATTTTCATTTTCAAAGTCAATATTTTAAGCTTTTTATTATGCAAAAAATTAAAATTTAAAAAATCCTATCGGTTTGTTTCTTTGTTTATTTACTTATTATTTGAAAGACAGAGGAGGTGAGAAGGAGAGGGAAAGAGAGAGAGAGAGAAAGTGACATCCATCTTCTAAGTGCACATTCACTCTCCAAATGGCTGCCACAGCCAGGACAGCACCAGGTTGAACCCAGGAGCCAGGAATTCCATCCAGGCTTCCCACAGAGGTGGCAGGAACTCAAGTAGTTGATCTCTCATCTGCTGCCTTCCAAGGTGCATATTACCAAGGAGATGAATTGGAATCAGCAGCCAGGATTCAAAAGAGCATTCCAAGTGCCTCTGTGCCACAATGCCTGTCCGCATTTCACTTTTATGTAGGATTTTAGCCTTCTGATTGTGATAAATACAATGATATCATTTCTAAAGCACTGGTTTCCAGTGATATTTCCAACAGTGAGATAGGCAAGGAAGTTATAATTATCATCAAATCTTAATGTTGAAAGAAATGAAACTCAGAAGCTTGTGTTTTGTCCCAGAAAAAGTAATAAAATCAGACCTAGCCTTCTAATTTTTGACATATTATTGCAACAAATACCAAAATTTAGGCAGCAGATCTGAAACATTTTAAGGTTAATGACTTTATTAGACTTGTGAAACTACTGAATAAATTAAAGCAAAATATAATAATATGATTGATCCCCAGTATTCTCATGTTAAAGCCAAAATGTGAATATCTGCATTATTTCAATTTCTTCATCACCATTTATGCACAAAAATATCTCATTCCCTAGTTCATCTATACATTAAGAATAAGAATTGTTGTGGAATTTTAAATACTGTTAAGTTATGTAGACTTAGAAATATTGTTTTTCACCTCACAATTTTAATCACTGCAAACATAATAAACCTGACAAAATAATTTTGTCAATGATGTTTAAAAAATGTCAGGCTTTACTGGTTTCATTTTATATTGTGAACTTGACTTTTTTGACCCATGCGAGTCTACCATTCCATTGTGTTTCTCTGCCATAGTATAAATTAAGAAGTAGAAACAGCAATTGATATCTCCTGTCTTTTTAATATGGGTTTCTAAGATCATTGTGAGGCAAATCTCATGCTTTTGAATGTTATGTAAACTTTATTATTCAAATTTTATAATATTTAAAATATTGTTTTGAATCATTTCCATGCTAAAGTTTCCTCTACCACATTACCTAATATGATGCTAAAATGGTCTGAAATGTTCTACATTAAGTTCTAAGAGAAAATGGATTTGCTTTCAGGAAAAAGAATACTTCATAAAATATGTAGTGTTTTATTTTTTATTTTTTAAAGATTTATTTATCTGACAGGCAGAGTTAAGGGGCAGGGGTGTAAGGGAAGGAGATAGGAAGAGAGAGGGAGAGAATCTTCCATCTGCTCATTTACTCACCAAATGCTGTGATTCATGGCTGGGCCAGGCTGAAGCCAAGGCCCAGGAACTCTATCAAGGTCTTGTGTGGCTGGCAGGGGCCCAAGCACTTTGTCCATCTCCTGCTGCATTCCCAGGTACATTAGCAGGGAGCTGGATCAGAGTGGAGCAGCCAAGACTTTTACTGGTACTAATGTGGGATGCTGGAATTGCAGGCAATTGGCTTAGCCTGTGTGCCACAACACTGGCTCCATATTGAGTAATTTAAAGGAAAAGTTTGTATTTATACTTTTGTTTGAATCTGAAGTAGAGTTGAATTTTGAAGCAACAAAAATTCTCATAACATTTTAAGTTCAAGGCAAATACTATCGTTAATTTAAAAAGGAGATTGTATTTGCATGATGTAATATGTGTGATTTAATAAATAAATACCCTCTATACTTTACTGATAATATAAATTAATTTATTTAAAGATATATAGCTAAAAATGGGAGAAACAAGATTTGAACTTAACCTGTATAATCCTTCTTGATAAATTATCAATTTACAGCGATTTTAAAATATCATTTTTTTGTTCTTTTCCATTTCTGATTTGATATTCACATGCGGTGTGTTTTTGCCTAGCAAACTTTCGTATTAGTTTACTTTGATATGGTCTGTTAATTGAAAACAGTAAATAATTATGTGATTATTATAATTAATATCCTAGTAATAATCATGGTACTTCCTTCTCCTTGTTCCTTTTTTTTTAGTTTTAGTATAGAACCAAATTATGACTTCCTGTATATATATGATGGACCAGATAGTAATAGTCCACTGATTGGAAGCTTTCAAGACAGCAAGTTACCAGAGAGAATAGAAAGCAGTTCAAATACCATGCATTTGGCTTTTCGGAGTGATGGATCTGTTAGTTACACTGGATTTCATTTGGAATACAAAGGTAAATATGAATATTCAATTTTAGCATCATATACTTTTGTTCAGGGACTATGCTCTCAGATATAGAATAATTATGTTACAGAAAATGTTTTCAAATAATTAAATGTGTCAATATTCAGAGTAGGGAGAACAAAATATTTTCAGTAACACAATTATATACAATAGTAAAACATACATGAAAATGTCTACTATTCAGCTTGAACTATTTTAACATTGTGACATATTTGCTTCAGATCTCTTTACTCTTGTTTTAAGAAATTAAGTATTACATATGCAGTTGAAACTGCCTTTTGATTTGCCTTGATAACATAGTTTGTCACATTAGGGCCATCACAAAAAGGATAAATTCCACAACATGTGACAGCAGTTAAGGAAAATTATTTCAGGGAAAGGAAAAACTCACAGGTCTGCAAGATGCCACTGCTTAGCATTGTCCAATATCTCTGTCATCACTTGAAAATAAATGCTAGTGTCAAGAATCTGCTGGAGACAGTCATGGCAAAGATTTTCCAGGGCAAAGCAAGAAGATGGCTTTGTCAGTGGAAGATACACAGCCTGCCTGGTGTGGACAGTGAGGATTTGAAGTACCAGCTGCTTTTTGGGTTTACAAATGTTTGTTGCTTGTTGACAAATGCTATAGCTATTCCATGTCAGAGCATATTAGAGAAATTTACACCTTGGAATTGTGGGTTTGGGAGCCAGTGGTCTTAAGGAGAGTTGAGCACTCTACCACTCTCTACATGGGAGTAACTTCTCCACCGTAAACAGGCTATCTAAGCAAAGGTTAAGGAGTATTTAAATTCATTTTAAGACATCCTTGCTTTCTATATGAGCAAATTCTATATGAATTTGGTGCTTATCTTTTCCGTGAATGTATGTTTATACATGCTGTTATAGATCATATGTGTACATACCCTTCATTCTATTTTAATGCAATTTTATATTCTATATGTATATTTTTTTGACAGGCAGAGTTAGGCAGTGAGAGAGAAAGACAGAGAGAAAGGTCCTCCCTCTGCTGGTTCACTTCCCAAATGGCTGCTACAGCCGGCGCAGTGCGCCAATCCAAAGCCAGGAGCCAGGTGCTTCTTCCTGGTCTCCCATGCGGGTGCAGGGCCCAAGCACTTGGGCCATCCTCCACTGTGTTCCCGGGCCACAGCAGAGAGCTGGACTGGAAGAGGAGCAACCAGGACAGAACTGGCACCACAAGCGGGACTAGAACCTGGGGTGCTGGCGCTGCAGGCGGAGGATTAGCCTAGTGAGCCGCAGCACCGTCCTTATATTCTATATTTTTAGCATATACTTCCTTCTGACAGTTGTTTTTCCCTTTACATCATTTTAGAGATGTTAAAGACTTGTAGTCTTCATTTATCAATTTCTTATGATTATCCATTATATGACTGTATTAGAATTAATATATAAATTTTTCTACTGATAAACACCTGGGTTGTTCTTATTTTTCACTACAGAAATGGGTTATGAGAAAATGAATATTCTCTTACGTGTCTTCCTGAACATATCTGTGAGAAACTATTCAGGACTTCTATGTAACTAAATGAGAGAGGGATTTCTGGGTCAAAGTCTCTGAATCTGCAATATAACTCCATATTACCAAGTTATTCTCTGATTTTAATCTAGATATCAGGGGAGGTTAACAGTTTCAGATATTCTACTGTTCTTAAAAACCAGTATATTTTCTGAAATTGTAACTTGTTAATCTTGAATTAAATATTTCTTACCATTTTTATTTATGAGGCAGAGAGACAGAGATAGACTAGATACACGATAGATAGGCAGATAGATAGACAAACAGATAGATGAATAAAGAACCCTATCTGTCATTTCAGTCCCCAAATGCCTCCTACATCTGGAGTGCTGGGCCAGGGCTGAAGCCAGAAACCAGGAAATCAAGCCAGGTCTCCTACATGAGTGGCAGAAACCCTTAAGCCATCACTGCTACTTCCCAGGTCTGCCTAAGTGGGAAGCTGGAATCAGGAAGGCCGGGAATAGAATTCAAGCTCACCCTATGGAATGTAGGCTTTTTAACCAGCGTCTTAACCTAAAGGATAAAATGTCCAACCCTTTAAGTGTCATTATTATTATCCTTTCCCTAATTACAGTTAACTTGGGCATATTCTCCCTGCTTTGCGTATGTGTATTTTTTAAGGCAATAATCATATCCTTATACATTCTTTTACTATTAAATATTTTATCTACTCATTTGACAGACAACAGGTAGAGTGCCCATCCACTGGTTAACTTCCTAAATACTTGCAACAGTCAGGGTAGGACTAAGTTAGGAGTGGAGAACTCAGTAAGGGTCATCACCACTGCCTCCTAGAATCTGCATTAGCAGGAAGCTGAAGTCAAGAGGTGGAGCTAGGTATTGAACCCAGGCACTGCGATATGGTGTGCAATTGTCTTAACCAATGTCTACATCACTAGGCCAAAATGTCTGTCCTTTATTTAAACTTTAGATTTAATTTTTGAGATATATTTTCAACTTTTATTTAATAAATATAAATTTCCAAAATACAACTTTAGGATTATAGCAGCTTTTCCCCCCAGAACCTCCCTCCCACCCGCAACCATCCCATCTCCCACTCTCTCTCCCTCTCCCATCCCATTCTTCATCAAGATTCATTTCAATTATATTTATACAAGGAAGATCAACTTAGTATATACTAAGTAAAGATTTCAAAAGACTGCAATCACACAGACACACAAAATAAAGAATACTGTTTAGGTAGTGGTTTTACCGTTAATTGACATAGTACAATACATAAAGGACAGAGATCCTACATGGGGAGTAGGTGCACAGTGACTCCCGTTCTTGGTTTAACAATTGACACTCTTATTTATGATATTAGTAATCACCCGAGGCTCTTGTCATGAGCTGCCAAGGCTATGGAAGCCTCTTGATCTTACTTAGTCAAGGCCATAGTTAAAGTGGAAGTTCTCTCCTCCCTTCAGAGAAAGGTACCTCTTTCTTTGATGGCCTATTCTTTCTGCTGGGATCTCACTCACAGAGATCTTTCATTTAGGTCATATTTCTTGGCACAGTGTCTTGGCTTTCCAAGCCTGAGAAACTCTCATGGGCTTTTTAGCCAGATCTGAATGCCTTAAGGGCTGATTCTGAGGCCAGATTATCCCCCACCCCAGTGGATGTGATTATGACTATACTGAGTTTATAAATTCTTTGGGAGTAAAATGAAGTATTTATGATGTTTAATCTTATCTGTTAATATGTCATATTCCTCACTTATTTTTTATTTCATGTCTTTCAGTAATGGCTTATAATTTTCTTCATAAAATTTTTCTCATTTTATTCTTAAATATTTTATACTTTGCATTGTTATTAAGTGTTATCTTTATTACTAGTTTTGCTTGTTATTTCTAGTAGTAAAACCACAGTAAATTTCTGTCATTTCTTCATATTTAGCAAACTTAAATCTCTGAATAGCTATCATAATTTTTCCGTAGCCTTTTTGGATTTTCTGTGTAAACACTTATGCATCTGTTTCTTTCTAACCTGTACAAAATTTCTTTTTTCTTATTTATTTAAAGCTCTGACTAGGGAATTAAGAACCATGTTAAAGAGAAACAGTGACAGCTATCATCCATGTGTCATTCCTGATTTTGAAATTAACATATCAAATGCTTAATTTTTAAGTATGATGGCTGTTATTGGTTGGGGATAGTGCTAGAGTTTTTTTTTTTTTAAACTTTTATTGTTCAGGAACATTTAAGTATTTTACAAAAGAAAACATTTACTTCTATAAGTAAAGAATTTTTGGCATAACAAGACTAAGGGATTTGCCCAAAATCAAATGGCAGAACTGAACTTTGATCCAGAGCAGGCTCCGGAGTTCATAATCTGATACAATATGTTATAGAACCTTAATACATTCCTCATCAATTATAGAAAATCCCCTTCCCATACCCCACTAACCCTTTACACAAATAATAAAATACAAGATCCTTAAGAGCAAAGATATTTTCAGTTTAGTCATCACTATATTTTGAATGCCTAGAATAGTGCCCACACAGACTAAGAATTCAATAATTTTTAATTGATTAGTTTTGGAATGTTTAAGGATTTTTATTTTTAAATCAATTTATAATTATAGTAATAGTAGTGTCTTCAAAATTTAAGAAATCTTGAAGATATATTCTTATCACATGTTTTATAAGTGAGAACTTAGTTTAGGAATACCTACTTATATCAGCAAGTTGATAGGCTTATAAATATAACCAGTTTAAAAAGGAAAGATAGAAATGAAACTATTGATAAGTCTATAGAATTAGAGCCAGTTTTTACTGTGAGTTAGTATTTTCAGAGATCACCAGGATAAAAGATACAGCAAAAGTATCTCAAGGCCATGGCCAAGGCAGATGGTACTAAAGGATTACAGCATATTTTCTCATAGAAACTAGGTACAACCTCATTCTCCTTCCTCCATGTAACATTCCAGGTAGCCAACACTAAATCAGTGTAATTAGATTCTTGATGTAAAACCTATTTGCAACATCAGCTAAATGTGTATTCATTATTATTTCCCAGCTTGACAAGTTTATATGTCTCATTATTTCCAAAAATTTAAGATTTATGGCAGCATAAGAAAAGGACCATAAATGTGATTTTAAGACGATAATTATTTCATATGTACCTACTCTATTTTAGTTGTGATGGTTAGCCCTTCTCAAAAAAGAGATCCTCCCTATGAGAAGACACATTTTAAATGCAACAAAATATTATACTAACAACATAATAGTATTACTTTATTTTACAATGGTAAAATTGTGAAATGAATTGCATAAAGCTGCATAAATTATTATTAACACAAAAATTAAAGCAAAAAGTACACATAAGAGTTCAGGCAAAACAAAATACATAATCATTCTACCATATGCATCATTTCCCTGCTCTCTCACCTCCTTTCTCTCCTCATTCCCTCAACATTTCCTACTTAATAATTATGGTTCATTACTCCTTCCCAAACATGAGACCTTATGTTTATACTTCAACAGTATTTCTTTTCAGTGATACTCCTCAAATCCAAACTACTTAATTCTCTAGGCAAGTCTTCAAAACCTCCTGTCTTAAGGAAAATTCTGTTGCCTACTTCAGGATATCCATTGTCTATATTTTCTAATAATTCACCCAATTTCCTATCTTTATTCCAATAAACTCTTCCTCTTTAAATATCCAATTTCTTGAAACTAAAAATGCCGGGGGCGGTGCTATGGCACAGTAGGTTATCGCCCTGGCCTGAAGCGCCAGCATCCCATATGGGCACCAGTTCAAGACTCGGCTGCTCTACTTCCAATCCAGCTCTCTGCTATGGCCTGAATAAGCAGTAGAAGATGGCCCAAGTTCTTGGGCCCCTACACCCACATGGGAGACCCAGAAGAAGCTCCTAGCTCCTGGCTTCAGATTAGCACAGCTCCAGCCCTTATGACAAATTGGGGAGTGAACCATGATGGAAGACCTCTCTCTCTCTCTCTCTCTCTCTCTCTCTCTCTCTCTCTCTCTGCCTCTCCTCTTTCTGTGTAACTGACTTTCAAATAAATAAATAAATCTTAAAAAAAAAAAAACTAAAAAAGTAAAATGGCACTAAAAATTTTTGTAGTAATCACAGAAATCCAGACATAAATTTGTACCCCAAAAATAAACTGACAGATATAATCCAGGCAGGGCCAAACCTTGAAGCCTGAAGCCTTGAACTCAATTCATGTAAATGCCACGGACTGAACTACTTGAGTCATTGCCTGCTGTCTTCCAGGGTGCATGTTAGCAGGAAGTTGGAATGAAAGTGGAGACAGGACTCAAACCTAGGCTCTTTTTATTGGATAAGGGCATCACAAGCAGCATTTAACCACTAGGCAAAACACCCAACCCTGTGTTTGATTGGATTCACTAAATACTAATTTTAATGAGAATACCTATAAGGAATTTTATTCTCTTACTGATCGATATAATTTAATAAAATGTCAGATATACTCAGGATTTCTTTGAACTTGTAGAACTCAAACAGAAAGGAGACTGTTGCTTTATCTTCCAGCTTAGAGGAATAAACTTAGAGGAACAACTCCTGAAGATTTTGTAGATAATATTATTTTAGATAACATATGTTACGTTTTAAGGTCATATTTTAAAATAATGTGTGCTACCATTTTACAGCAAAACTCCGAGAGTCCTGCTTTGATCCAGGCAATATAATGAATGGCACCAGACTGGGAATGGACTATAAATTAGGGTCAACGGTCACCTATTACTGTGATGCTGGTTATGTTCTCCAAGGTTATTCAACACTCACCTGTATCATGGGAGATGATGGAAGGCCTGGATGGAATAGAGCCCTGCCAAGTTGTCATGGTAAAAATAAATATTTTTTTGCTGAGTTTTTATTATTAGAATCAAGAAATGTTTGAATCTATTTCTGTATTTAAAACAAAAATTAATCATTTAATGTATAATCTTTAAGTGTGGTACAGGCAATTCAGATTCTTTATCAAGGGTTTTTATATTGAATTTAAGAAAGAAATGGTTTTGAAAAAGCGTTTATATTCCCAGGTATCTAAAGCAATATGCTCATTACAGGTCTTAGCCTATAGTGAGAATCTTGACTAAAGTCAGAACTTGAGCAGAACATTTTGACTGATTGCTAGGCTTTAATTTAGAGTATATAAGTAGGAAGTAAGATACTAGAATAGTAAACAAGTCAGGATATACATAAGCAGATGAAGTAAAACTTCCTATTATAAGGTGTTTGACATTTATTCTGATTCAGGAAACCATTGATGGATTTTGAGTAAATACACGCTATAATCTGATGTTTTCTTTAAAGATCACTCTGTTGTGTTTATAAAATGCTGCAGGGAGAATAATTGATGGGTAGAAACTAGTTGAGAGAGAGGATAAAAGATAAGAAATGACTGATGCTGTCTAAATGAGGATAGAACTGTGCCATTAGATGAAATAAATCAATGCAATGCAATTAAGTAAAATAAATTAAGTAATGGATATTAAGGCAAATTGTAAAATGCCAAAATAGGACTTTTGCTTATTTTTAATATGAATATAAATACCCATTTGACCACAAATTCTCAGAACACAGTCATATTTTATTTTTTTCTTTAAATATTGATTTGGACTTACACAAAGAGAGCATAAGCTCCATGAAATAATGGACAGCATATTCTTGTTTAGCATTTAACACATTAATTTATACAAATAGGCCTTTGGTAAATATTTGCTAACTTGAAGTGGACCATATAAATTTACAAAGGGTATCTGTTTTAGAAGATAGATGTTTATCATTATTTGGGATTAAGTGTACATTTCAAATCTAAGGAAAATGTTTTAAGGAGCTTAAGTTGGACACTGGGAGATTATATTTGTCAGAAGTAGATCCAAAATGATTGCATCCTGTAGAAAGTCCTGCTCAGTGATGAGAAACTGTGGTTTTATCTCATGAGAGTGTCACATATATTAAATGATAGCAGAACAGCATATCTGAACCTACAGTTAACTGTATGATTTTATAAAAAAAAGTTTAGAAAATAATTTTTATTTTTCATACTTTGATAGATATCTTCAGAAACTCTTAATTTATTATTTACAGATTTATCAGAATAAAGTAGAAGTCACATATCTCTCTTATCCCACAATTTGACTCAATAGCAGGAAAGGTAACAGAACTCACAGAGTAACAGATTCCACATTTCCCCTTAAAATTCATTACTTGATTTATTTCATCTGCTTGTGTTGCATTGACCTATTTTTATCTACTGACACAGTTCTACCTTCATTCAGAGCACCAGCCTCTCTTGCCTCCTCTCCTCTCTCCCAAGTACTTTCTGTCCTTTTGTTCTCACTACAGTCTTTTCTGGACACAATGGTCTTTAAAGTATGCATCAAATTGTATCATGTATTTGTTCAAAATCTACCAATTCCTTCATAAATCAGAATAAATGCCAATGATCTCGTAATAGGAAGTTCTGCCTCATCTACTTATATATACTGAGCTCTTTACTTTGCATTCTGAGTGACACAGACCTCCTTGATTTATCTTCAAAGAACTGATCACACTTCCGCAACAAGGATTCTGCTTTTGCTGTTCTCTTAGCTTAGAATATTTTTTCCCCATCTTTCTTACTGATCAGTCCTTTCACTTACGTTGGATACCCAATCATTTGTTTCCTGAATAGAAAAAGCATTCCTATTTGCCCTGCCCTTGATTCCCCAGAGCACCCAGGATGAAATCACTATCCATATCTAAAATTGCAACCATATATCCTTGGAAGTGATTTTTCTGATTCTGTAAAACCCCAGGTACATATGGGGTCTCAGGGCTTTGAAAGGTAAATAAGTAAACATGAGAGTACTGGGCACAGTACCAATATAATTGTCTTGACCTTTTCTACTTTTATAGCATACAGTGAAAATATCATTGATAGGCAGTTATAATATAAAAACCCAAGAATAAGCACATTTGGGATATTAAATAGCCACTAGCTTGCCGGTTATTCCAAAGTGCTAATATCATTTATTCATTCCTTTTTGGCAGGCATTCAAAAGTACATGCCTGGTCTAGCACTAAGTATTAGGGATTAAAAATGTGAATTCAACATGGTCCTTGCCGTTGGAGAGTTTACAGTCTGTTGAGATATACACAGGTAAGGTCCATTGATAGCAATAAATACAGAGTACTGTGAACTCAGCATGGAGGTACATCTGGTTTAATTATAAAGAGAGATCATGGAAAGCTTCCTGATCTGAACTGAATCTTAAAAGCATGAATAAGTCTACCACAGTATGAAGGGATGGTGTGTTCAAATCCAAGATTCAACATATGTAAAGCTGTAGGAGCAAGAGTGGACAGGAAATACTGATAAAATTACAAGTAATTCAGCAAGGCAAAGGCATAGTGTATTGAAGATACACTGTATCTTCAATTACCTGTATTGAAGATAGCTTTCAAAAAATACATTTTATACTTTCACCATAACTCCATGAAGTAGGAACAAATAATATTTTCATGGCACATGGGGAAAGCAAGACACCAGGTTCATTCACTTATTGAAAGCTATACTTACACAGCAATATTGTTTTTGATCCGTGATCTTCATCACTGCCCTATAAATCAGCTGGTTAATTCTGCAAAGGTCCTTGCATTTATGTTTTTATATATGAACTGGAATATCTCAGTTGATTTCTTAGTCTGTTTTGTGCTACTGTAACACAAGATTGAGTGACCTATAAAGAACAGAGGTTTATATCTTACAGTTCTGGTGGCTGGAAAGTTCATGTTTGAGGGAAATGCATCTGGTAAGGGCTTTTGTTTTTAAAAAATATTTGAAAGGCAGATTTACAGAAAGGGAGACAAACACACATACGCACACAAACACACATACACACACACACACACACAGAGAGAGAGAGAGAGAGAGAGAGAGAGGAGAGAGAAGAGAGAGAGATTGATTGATTTTCTATCTACTGGTTCACTCGCCAAATGGCTGCAACATCCAGGTTTGAGCCAGGCTGAAGTCAGGAGCCAGGAATTCCATGCTGGTCTCCCATATGGGTGGTAGGGGCCAAAGTATTTGAGCTATCTTTTGCTATCTTATCAGGCACATAATCAGGAAGATGAAATGGAAGCAAAGTAGCTAAGACATGATCCAGACTCCAGTATAGGCTGCTGGCATTGCAAGTGGTAGCTTAACCTGCTGTGCCACAGTGGTGGGCCTAGTAAAAGCTTTCTTGCTTTGTTATCCTATGGTGGAAGAATGAAAGGCAAGAGACACAAGAGACACAGTGTTGAATATAAAGGGACCCAACAAACTCATCTTTTTTATTTCCCAAGAATCCATTAACCCTGAGAATAACTGTTTCACTCCAAAGATACCAGCATTGATCCATTTATAAGGGAGGATCCCTCATTATCTAATCATCTCTTTAAAGTTCTACCTGTCAACACTCTTACATGGGGGGTTAAATATCCAAAACAGGAATTTTGGAGGACATATTCAACCATGTAAATTTGTTAAATGATTTACAAATGATACATGGTACAAAGAATAAGTAGAGATATTGAGGATTCTCCATGTATTTCTGAAGTCTTATTCCATACTAAGACTGAAAATTAAAGGAAGACCTTCCTGAAGTTCCTATTAAAAATATCAGAAACCCACACACAAACAAACAGCAAACAACAGCAATACAGTGGTTTATCTGAAAACTGAAATACAACTTTGAGCAGAATCCAAAGTCCTTAATAGATTTCCTTAGTCTGTGCTAATTCAGTTATATTGAAAACCTACAACATTATTTTCAATACATTTGTTTCACTCATGCTAATGTAATTCCTGGATTATTAAAAAAAATAAATACAGAAGAAAGAAAAAAGATGTAAGTAACTTCATCACTGATGTCCTCTGTAAAGTGCGTAAAGATGAATATGTTAGAATTAGACATCCAATATCATCTAGCACCATTCTGTTAGGCCTCCATCTGCATGTGGAATGATAAAAGCATTTTTAAGTAGAAGCTTGTTACTCTCTAAGATAAAAAGAAAATTTTTAAACAACCAAAAAAATGAAATTTATATTATTAATTTAGCTATTAAACTCTAATCTCAAATTAGCAACCTCATATGGCCTATTTTTTTTTTTTTGACAGGCAGAGTGGACAGTGAGAGAGAGAGAGAGACAGAGAGAAAAGTCTTCCTTTTGCCATTGGTTTGCCCTCCAATGGCCGCCGCGGCTGGTGCATGGCGGCCGGTGCATCGCACTGATCCGAAGCCAGGAGCCAGGTGCCTCTCCTGGTTTCCCATGAGGGTGCAGGGCCCAAGCACTTGGGCCATCCTCCACTGCACTCCCGGGCCATAGCAGAGAGCTGGCCTGGAAGAGGGGCAACCGGGACAGAATCTGGCGCCCCGATCGGGGCTAGACCCAGTGTGCTGGCGCCACAAGGCGGAGGATTAGCCTATTGAGCCATGGCGCCGGCTGACTAGTCTTAAACTAAAATCTTTATCATAAATATCCTTCAGGTTTACATTTTTTTGAAATATCAAACAAGTCTGAAATCCCATTTCTTTTTGAATATGTATAGAGATAATCTAGTCTAATACGCTCAGACATTTAGTATTAGATGTTACATAATATGTGAAATAATTAAAATGTTAGATGAAATATTCATGAAACAAAGGCCTAGTAGTAAATTATTTCTGTCAACTAAATGCCTTTTAGAATTTTGTTCATGAATATAACATTTATTTATAATGTATTTTATGGTAAAAATTAAAATATTGTTGAGATAAAACAAAATAATTCTTATTTTTATATGGGGGTAGAGTGTTATGTCAAAAGTAATTAATTATAAGAGTAACTAATTCTATTGAGCACCTGCTATTTTCCAGGCATTCATATTGTCTGTCCAGTTGGCCTCCTGCATACTAGTCTAGACAGTCATGAACAATGTTATAAATAAATTCCTGCCACAATGGATTCTGGAGAAGGCTCTGTAGAGTATCCCACATAAGGAATAGTTTGATTACAAATCAATGCCTATGCCTAAGAGCATATTTTCTTGTGACCATTGACTTAGCGCTCATATTTAAACTCTGTCTTCAGAAGGCCTTGCTTTATACTAAAATGTTCCCTGCCATGTAGTCTATATTCATACCACCATGTAGTTTATATTTCAGTCAGACCTCAAACATATCTTCATAATGTGTTGCTGGTTTTGCAGACAAACAGGAAAAGTATTTATACAAAAGCTTGAGTCAACCTAGTGATTCTCTTTTTACAGAAAGTAGAGTACATAGTAGTAACTAAGAAGTCATAAGATTCAAGTGGTATTAAGGAATGCTACTAATTCAAATGCTATTAAGGTAATGAGACAAGAAATCTAAGCATAGCCATTTCTTTTACACTTATTGGGAAATTAAAAATCCTAATTACAGAGTTCCTTTCAGAAAGCCTAGAAAATATAATATGCCATGTTGTTATTGATAAGCATATCTAGAATGCAGCACACATTCCAGGCAATCTGTGAAAGACATTACAAAGAGTAAACAGAATTTATTCTGTACAGTAAAGTTTTGTACTTTACTGTTCAAAACTGTACAGTAAAGTAAAAAATAATTAAAATTTCTGCTATCTTGAGAGACAAACTAATGACAAACTAATGCACTTGTTTCTTTGGTGCCTCGTATGAGGACTTTCAGTTAATTTCAGTTACATGTTTACAACTCTAAAGCTTCAAAGTCTGATGACCCTACACTATAAAACCAGCAGGTCAGATCTATGGAGTTTCCAAGGAGGAACTGTATGCGAGGAGAGTAGGCTGCTGCTTCCCTGTCCTTTGTAACAGAAAATTTCATCATTTTACATTAATACTAAAACAATAAATCATTCATGCCAATATCCTCAAAATACATATATATATATATATATATAAGAATATATATATATGGCCGGCGCCGTGGCTCACTAGGCTAATCCTCTGCTTTGCGGCTCCAGCACACAGTGTTCTAGTCCCAGTCGGGGCGCCGGATTCTGTCCCGGTTGCCCCTCATCCAGGCCAGCTCTCTGCTGTGGCCAGGGAGTGCAGTGGAGGATGGCCCAAGTGCTTGGGCCCTGCACCCCATGGGAGACCAGGAGTAGCACCTGGCTCCTGCGATCGCGGATCAGCGCGGTGCGCTGGCTGCAGTGTGCCGGCCGCGGCGGCCACTGGAGGGTGAACCAACGGCAAAGGAAGACCTTTCTCTCTCTCTCTCTCACTGTCCACTCTGCCTGTCAAAAAAAAAAAAAAAAAAAAATATATATATATATATATATATATAAAGAATACCAAAACACAAATCTGTTGAGTTAGACTGAACCACACAGAATTAGTGAGTAAAGGTACACCATAATTAGGCTGCGGTTCTAAATCCCCTGAAGCTTAAGCTAAGCCCAAGACTGGATATTTCTCCTCATAATTCCTCACCTGAGTTCTGGGATCTTTCTGGTTCATGGATCTATCTTGTTAGGAAAAGAAACAAAAGATTAAGAAACAGAAGTTCCCACAATACAACTATTTTTTAAAATCTTCTTAAGCCAAATTAAAAATAAATGAACCATACTCTCCTGTAGGAAAGCATAAATAAGAGAATGACACACAGAAATAAAGGTAGTTTGGGAGCAATCCAACTAGAAAAGGAGTTTCTAGACTTTTTGTATATTTTGATAAGTCCTATGGATACCTTCTTAGAATCACCATTTTTAAGTGCATAAAATTGTGTAAGTAAGCTTAAAAGGAAAATACAAATTATGTTTGAAGATACTATCAAAGTACATAAAATTATAATTGAACCAAAACTTTCTGATATAAAGATACTTATGCTTATTAACAACTGCATTAAACTACAAGTTCTACTAATAAGACTTGTGACTGTTGCAGTGTTCAATAACAAGGTGAATTAACAATGTTTTGAGTTACCTGCAACAACTATAATGTAATAAGAAAATATTTGTGTTTTATATTGATGCAAGCTTCTATTTATTTCTAATATACTATACATTGTTATCTATATTCATAACTAAAGGAAATGCTAAAATTCAGAATAAACATATTCATTTGCTGTCTAGAGAAAATATAGACAATTTTCATCCCCTTCCAAATTTATGGAAAAAGTATAAGAGTCCCTGGATTATAAAGGAAAGACAATATGAACCCTATTCCCCTCCTTTTTTTCTAGAATTGTTGACTCTTGTTTTCCTGTTGGACTTTTTAAAAATAAAAATATAGAAAGAAGTAGAGGACATCATGCATTTTGACCTTCAATAAACAGAAAATGATTTCACCCCTTGAGAAACTGTTGAATTGAAGTTGTATTTTCCTCTTTCACTAGAATGTAGTACCATCATCCCATGCTACCAGTGACCTTTAGGGTCTCCCCCAGATACCAAAGCTTCCAGATGTTCAAGTCCCTTATAAAAAATTGCATTGTATTTGCATATAACCTGTGACATACTCTTGTATACTTAAAATCTTCTCTTGATTACTATAATACCTAAGAAAATATGGATTCTATTTAGTTGCTAAACTGTGTAGTTTAGTGAATGGTAAAAAGGGAGAAGAGAAAAAAAGGACTGCTCATGTTCAGTGCATATGAAACTTTATTTTTCTCCTAAACATTTCTATCTGCATTTGATTGAATCCACAGTTATGGAGGGGTGACCATACTCTGTTCGTGATGCTTAGGGAAAATAAAGAGAAGAAGAATAAAAGCCCAAAGCTTTTCCTATGGAGTAACAAAATGCCCTGTGTAGGATCACATAAAAGGCCTTCCTATCTCTTGAAGGAGGAATTTGGCAAGAATACTATACTAAGGTGGTTCCTTCTGCTGTTTCCTCCCAGCTTTGTGCTGTCCTGGGAATGATGAGGTTAATTCATCTTTATGTGGCCACACAAAAGCCTCATTATATTGCCTCTAGAAGGTTTTGGAGTAGGTCAAGACATGTTCTTAATCAATTTAGCTTAAGCTTTCACTATATTCCTGATTTAACAAACACTTCCTGTTCCAGTTCCAGTTTATAATTTGATCTCCTCCAAAGGCTACTTTCTCAGTAAATAAATAGCTGGAATTTAACCTAAACTTTTCAGTCAATAATAAATAGCTGGAATTTAAACCTAAATCTTTGTGATTCCGAAGTGCTTTGAATTTTATATTGTATTCTGCTGTATTACCTCAAAGTATTGTAAATATCTTCAATTTTACAGTTCATATATTTAGTTAATGGCAAGATATTGATAATGTATTTTCCTTAATATAACATGTTTATTGGCAACCTATTATATAAACAGATGCTATGTTAACATCTCAAAGTACGAATGATGACATGAAAGCTTTGATTTAATAGATCTTGTAGAGATACATACAGACATTAAAAAGCTATACAAATCAACCCATCATTTAAGCCATACTCAGTGTCCTAAATTTAAGTGATAGAATACTGAATAATAGGAGCTTCTGAATAAATATTGAAGTTAGAGAAGCCTTTCTTCAGCAGGCAAATTTGAGATTTGGTATGAGTGACTAAATTATAGCAGGCTTTTTTTCCCACTAAAGTCATTTTTGGACTAACATTAGTTGCTTCAAGTATGTTTTAAATAATAAAAGATTGGCATCACTAAAGAGCAATGACTCAGAGAAAGAAGACATCATCTAAGTGATAAAATAAATCTTGGTCTAAAAATGCTAATAATTCAATTTTAAGAAATTATCTTTCCATACACTGTTTAGTACAAAATCACATTAATAATTACCAAGGATTGAGAGTGCAGGAGTGGGGTGTGGCTGCTAATGGAAACTGGGATTCTTTTGACATTGATGAAAATGTTCTGAAATTAGATAGTGGTGTTGGTTGTATAACATCTTGTGAATATGATAAAAATCACTCCTTTGTACAATTGAACATTCAGTTTTATAGTATGAGAATTGCACCTCAAAATATTAAATGGGGCTAAAAAATGAATGACATGGGTATCATAGATTAATGTCCACATTCTCAAGACTATTATTAATAGAATTGAATAGTGTCAAGGAAGGCCTATCCAAGCAACATAGCTACTCATTGGCCTTTGCTATAGAATAACTCTTCTAAGATCATACCCTTTGAATGAATCCAAGCAACTAGTGAAATGGCAGGTGTAAGAGTTCATATACCATTAAACTGATATTACTGAATCATTAAAGTGGGATATGAGTCACTGATTATGGATTATTATATTCTGATGCCTTTATAGCATTAAAAAGTAGCGTAAAACATAGCATAAACTAATTCATGGGTAGTGAGCTGACTTTTGCTTTTTTTAGGTGAGTAGGTGAAATAAGAGAACACTCATAGCAGTATTATCCTTATAATTTTCTGGTGTGCAAATATGAATATATCAAAATTAATGCAAATGAAAATGAAATTATAACAAAATAATTTTATAGTCCTAGTTATACCATTAATTCACATAGTACAACACATTAAGGACAGAAATCCTACATGGGGAGTAAGTGCACAGTGACTCTTGTTGTTGATTTAACAATTGACACTCCTATTTATGATGTTAGTAATCACCCGAGGCACTTGTCATGAGCTGCCAAGGCTATGGAAGCATTTTGAGTTCACCAACTCCGATCTTATTTAGACAAGGTCATAGTCAAAGTGGAAGTTCTCTCCCCCCTTCAGAGAAAGGTACCTCCTTCTTTGATGTCCCCGTTCTTTCTACTGGGATCTTACTCACAGAGATTTTTCATTTAGGTCATTTTTTTTGCCAGAGTGTTTTGGCTTTCCATGCCTGAAATACTCTCATGGGCTTTTCAGCAGGATCCACATGCCTTAAGGGCTGATTCTGAGGCCAGAGTGCTGTTTAGGACATCTGCCATTCTATGAGTCTGCTGTGTATCCCACTTCCCATGATAGATCATTCTCTCCTTCTTAATTCTATCACTTTTAGTAGGCACTAGTCTTGTTTATGTGATCCCTTTGAGTCTTAGTCCTATCATTATGATCAATTATGAACTGAAAGTGACCACTTGGACTAGTGGGATGGCATTGGTACATGCCACCTTGATGGGATTGAATTGGAATCCCCTGGCACATTTCTAACTCTACTATTAGGGGTAAGTCCGATTGAGCATGTGCTGAACTATACATCTCCTCCCTCTCTTATTCCCACTCTTATATTTAACAGGTATCACTTTTCAGTTAAATTTAAACACCTAAGAATAATTGTGTGTTAATTAAAGAGTTTAACCAATGGTATTAAGTAGAACAAAGAAAAATACTAAAAGGAATAATGTAGTAAGTTATTCCTTGACAGTCAGGACAAGGGCTGATCAAGTCATTGTTTCTCATATGTCTATTTCACTTCAACAGGTTTCCCCTTTGGTGCTCAGTTAGTTGTCTCCGATCAGGGAGAACATATGAAATTTGTCCCTTTGGGACTGGCTTAGTTCACCCAGCATGATGTTTTCCAGTTTCCTGCAATCTGCAACAAAATGGAGGAAAGGCTTTCTCTTAAAAAATACTTGAAAACACACTCTATGCTAGGATTTATATTTTTGGGCATTCAATCAGACTGTATCAAGGAATAAGTAATCCATTAGAAGATACAAGTAGTTTTGTAGGTACAGCAATTCTTTCAAACCAAAGGAGTCACAGGTCACCTCTAGTAAATTATTGATTTAATATATCACATTGTTCTTCTGTGACCTGCAAAAGTCATCACTTTTTAAAGTAACTAACTTGCTTTCTGAGAATAATTTATATGTTATATACTAATCTTTATTAAAATATATATTTGATAATAAATTATACATTACACAAGTGAAGAGACAGAATTGAAAATGCAAATAGCTTAAAGCTACATTGTATGTATTACAAAGTCTAAAATTCCTATTGACCCTGTGACTTCCAGATTTCAGACTCAGCCCAGGCTGTGATCCCTGCAGGCATTTTAGGAATAAAACAGTGAATGGGAGGTCCTTCTGTCCATTTAGCTGTATGTTTATGCCTAAAATATGAGTCAGAACATTCAAATAACATGTCTTCCATATATATAGTTGAGATTTTTCTGTTTCGTTCAGTGTTAAGTTACATCTTGTTCTCTTTCCTCATCAGCCCTCTCCTTCATGCAACACAAATGAAAATGAAAGTCTTTTTGATTGATGCCCTTATTTCTCTGATAATACCATCTGTGTCCCCTGTAAGACAAAAATATATGCAGTTCAGTTGTATTTTACACACGTAATACATACATAATCATACCATAGTAATTCAGCTAAAAAAGAATGTTAAAGAAGTTTAAAAAGAGATAAAGAAAGAAAATTAATAAGGAGGTTAACTGTGGCCAGTGCCACGGCTCACTAGGCTAATCCTCTGCCTTGCGGCGCCAGCACACTGGGTTCTAGTCCCAGTTGGGGTGCCGGATTCTGTCCCGGTTGCCCCTCTTCCAGGCCAGCTCTCTGCTGTGGCCAGGGAGTGCAGTGGAGGATGGCCCAAGTGCTTGGGCCCTGCACCCCACGGGAGACCAGGAGAAGCACCTGGTTCCTGGCTTCAGATCAGTGCAGGCCTCGGTGCACTGGCTGCGGCGGCCATTGAAGAGTGAACCAACGGCAAAGGAAGACCTTTCTCTCTGTCTCTCTCTCTCACTGTCCACTCTGCCTGTCAAAAAATAAAAATAAAAAAAGGAGGTTAACTGTATGATTTTACTCATTTAGTGAGCATGTGCCCCAAAGTGATAAAATATTAGCATCGATTGGCAAATATGAATTGGTAGGCATAAAGTTCTCTTCCCTCAGCGAAACTCTATCCATATGGCTCTGATTTTATAAGCATCTTACTGTTGATGTTTACTTCTAATGTTTAAAGATAAATATATATCACATTACTACACCTACATAGAAAGCTTGTATGGTATTTTTCAGAGTGTCTATGAATTCTATATTGGATTTAAGTGTCTTTTCCAGAGTAATTTCAACCAAAAGAAATGTCTGTGTTATATGATGATGGTGGAATATCTTTTTTATTATTAAGTGGTTTTGAAATCACAGTTCATTTAAATATCAAACAGATATTCATAAAGAAGCAACTATGCATAAACACTGTCCTACAAAGAGAAAAGAAACATGATAAGACATGTTTTGGAAAAATTGTTAGTAGTGTTATGAGCTATTGGTGAAGAGTAGAGCTGGGAGTCTGTTGGAAGAGTCCATGGAAAAACTAGTGGGAGTCTGGATTGTAGTAGTTATAGTGACAGCAACGATAGGGAGAAGCTGATAAGCTAAGTAGGAGTATAAGCAACAAATCAATGACGTATTGGATGCAAGAATTGGGGAAGGGGGTTAATAATAATGATATTTTATAAATAGGCTGTTTAATATTTTAAATATCTGAAATACTTTGGCTCTATATGTATACATAAAGCACGGTTCTCTATTGCTGGAAAGCCATAACTGATTACAAATAATTAAATAAACATTAAAATTATTGGTAAAATGGTAGCACATTTTAGAATCATTAATTTGGTTTTTTGAATAGTGTGTTCTCAGGAATATTGGGCCTGTAAGGTGAAATTTGGAAAAAACAAGAATTTTTTTCAGGGTCAAGTAAGTTTGTGAGAAAGACATGCCATTCTTCAAGTGTAAGGCTCAATTTTCACAAAAAATGAAAACCCTGATTCTTTTATCTATGTATTTTCCACTTATTCTTGGAACTATCTTTTCTCATAATTCATATGTTTCACAAATGCACTATTAAAATACAGACTTATGTACCACATGAGTTATAGTCAAGAACAAGTGAGTCCTCGGATTTAATGCACACTAATGGATATAAGCTGTACTATATTCTGAATATCTGTCCTCTTCAACTTAGTTTAGTCCTTAAAATCTTATGTTAATGGTATGAAAAAAGTGGAAACTTAATTGATTATGATATTCTGGAATTAGAGCCTAATGGGATATCATTAGATCACTGCCATGCCATTTGGTCTTTGATCCAAATCAGTGAACTAGCTAGTTCTCTTTATAAGTTAGTTGCCTCCAATATTTTTTAGCAACTGAGTAGTATAGGCTATTTAGAGAAAAAAAAACCAGCTAGTTTGACAAAAGGCCCACAGATAGATTAAGTATATGACAAATGGCAAAAAGTGAGCATAGAATTAAAGGCTTAAACTGCTTTTAGCTCTCACTGATAAAAGCCAGAAAGATAAGCACTGTTTTTTTTTTTCCTACCAGTCAATAAAGTTAAATTAAAACAGGCAATGAGAATTGGAAAAGACTCTAGAAAACAATATGGGGAATCAGTGGAGTTGTCCTCATCTAGCTATTATTTTATAAAAATAAAACATATTACAATAGATCTGTGTTTGAGAACATGATTAATTTTCTCTTAAGTATATTAAAACATACTACATAATAACAAAGTATCATTTGCCATAATTATATGTGATTAAATGGGATTTGCTGCTTCAGCTTACCTGGCCACCCCTGGCAAAGTTTTAAAAGGACCTGCTCCTGAACATGTCTCTCTCTCTCTTCCTCTCCATCTCCTGACCTCTGTTTCTGTCTCTGTCTCTCTCTTACACTCTCCTTCTCCCTGTTTTTCCTTCTTTGCCCCTTCCCTCCAGTCTGTAGGGTTTCCTCCAGTAAACTCATTCCCTTAAAAAAAAAGTGAACTCTTACATATTTGTTTTTGTAAAAAGCAAAACTTAGGTTTATATAAAGGAATTCCAACAAAAACTATATGTCCGTCCATTGTTTACACCCATTGCACAGAATAGCTAATAGGTTTTCAGAAATACTTTTTTTAACTTTTATTTAATGCATGTAAATTTACAGAGTATAGTTTATGGATTACAATGGCTTTTTCCCCCCATAACTTCCCTCCCACCCACAACCCTCCCATCTCCCGCTCCCTCTCCCATTCCATTCACATCAAGATTCATTTTCAATTATCTTTATATACAGAAGATCAATGTAGTGTATATTAAGTAGATTTCAACAGTTTGCACCCACACAGAACACAAAGTGTAAAATACTGTTTGAGTACTAGTTATAACATTAATTCACATTGTACAACACATTAAGGACAGAGAACCTACATGAGGAGTAAATGCACAGTGAATCCTGTAGTTGACTTAACAAATTGACACTCTTGTTTATGGCATCAGTAATCACCCTAGGCTCTTGTCTTGAGTTGCCAAGGCTATGGAAGCATTTTGAGTTCGCCGACTCCAATCTTATTTAGACAAGGTGATAGTAAAAGTGGAAGTTCTCTCCTCCCTTCAGAGAAAGGTACCTCCATTTTTAATGGCCCGTTCTTTCCACTGTGATCTCACTTGCAGAAATCTTTCATTTAGGTTTTTTTGTTTGTTTGTTTTTCCAAAGTGTCTTGGCTTTCCATGTCTAAAATACTCTCATGGGCTCTTCAGCCAGATCCAAGTGCCTTAAGGGCTGATTCCGAGGCCAGAGTGCTGTTTAGGACATCTATCATTCTATGAGCCTGCTGTGTATCCCGCTTCCTATGTTGGATCGTTCTCTCCCTTTTAATTCTATCAGTTAGTATTAGAAGACACTAGTCTTGTTTATGTGATCCCTTTGACTCTTAGATCTATCAGTGTGAGCAATTGTGAACTGAAATTGATCACTTTGACTAGTGAGATGGCATTGGTACATGCCACCTTGATGGGATTGAATTGGAATCCCCTGGCACGTCAGAAACACTTTTTTAAAGAATTATTTATTTGAGAGGTAGAGTTACAGACAGAGAGATGGAGAGACAGAAAAGTCTATTCTCTGCTGGTTCACTTCCCCAAATGGCCACAATGGCTGGAGCTGAGCTGATCCGAAACCAGGAGCCAGGAGCTTCTTCCAGGTCTCCAATGTGGGTGCAGGGCCCAAGCACTTGGACCATCCTCCTCCACTGGCTTCTTAGACTACCAGCAGAGAGCTGGGTCAGAAGAAGAGCAGCTGGAACAAGAACTGATGTCCATATAGGGTGCCACTGCTATATGTGGAGGCTTAGCCAGCTTTGCCACAGCACCAGCCCCAGAAACATATTAATATATGATAGCAGAAAGTTCACGATAAAGTAATAGAACTAAATTTGAATTAAAAACTCCAATTTTTGCTCATAGTTTCCAAGTGTAAAAATAAGTTTTGTGATGTACATTTAAACTATTTTAATTTTAGAGCACCTTAAAATCAAAAAAAAATTTAACATAAAACACTTTACTCATTCTTGAAAGATTTTCTCATCAGCTGCATTATCAGTTGAATAAAGTTATCAGTGCTGAAATAAGAATGCACCTGACTACTGCTATCTCAAACAATAATGAGTGATGAGAATGATGCTTCTTTGGTTATTATCATCACTGCCAATTTGTTGTTGTTTGTGCAGATTTCTAATTTTAGTATGTTTAAATTTGAAGTATTTATTACCCTTCACCAGAATACTACAGAAAGAAGGCTGAACACTAATTAGCCACTCTACTCCATATAACGTATTCTTTGTGTTTTGTACATTCATGTGTTTAAAATATATTGCTGTATTTTTGAACTTTGGCCAGGAATCCATCTAAAGTTTCTACTTTTTCCAAACTCCCATAACTCTTTTGTAGGCACCTAATCCACCCTGCATCCAGTGCTCTTCTAAAGGAAAATAAGCATTAACTCAAATAAATTACGACATAAAACCTAAAGCTATGTACTTTTAGCCTCCTTCTGCCCTTTTCTCAAGTCACTTACTAGTTTTTAAAGCCAATCATTCCACTTTTGTTTTGATCTTATCTCTAGGTCAATGCTCCTTATTTCCTCTATTTCCTCTCTATTGCATGTTCTGTGGTTTTTGTTGTGTTTGTAGTACTAAAAATGTAAAACTCTGTGTTGGTCCATGGCCTGGACTTGACTTCCTGGCTGACTTTGCAGATAGCTTCTCACATTGAAACTACAGCGCTAACACTCTTTTTGGTGTTTGAGGGGAATAATAAACTTATTGAAAAGTTCAAAGTCAATTAGGACAGTCTGAGAGAAATAAAACCATTCGCTTTAATCTTGATAAACAATAGGCTACTGACCATGGACTCATCCTGAAAATCTTACAGTGTAGATGAGCAAATCAGTAAGTGTGTACTTCAGGCAGGAAGCCTCCCAACTGGAAGAAAACTAAAAATATTTGTCCCAGGCTCAACAATCAGAAATCACCTCCTGCTGCTAAGGAATAAGTGAGTGGGCCCAGCAGATAGATTTACTTTGAAAAATTCCTTCCTTATGGAAATTATAGGCCAGGGGGAAGAAGAGCCCTATTGCTTTACACTCCTGATTCCAAGGGAACCAGGACTCCTTTTTCATTGGCCACTTTTCAACACTCTTTTCCTTGAAACCTTCTTTTCTTTCAGCTTCCAAGAGCCTGATTTCTCCATACTCCTTCTCTTTGATCCTAAACTTTTGGAATTTCTCAGTCTCCTATTTGGCTGTCTGTTTCTCATTTCTCATACTTTCCTGAATGATCTCATTCACTTAGAGCATATCAATGATGAACAACATATTAAATATCTAAAGTGCCATAAGTAGCAAAATTCAGAGAACTCATCCCTGTTCTGCTCATAAAGAGCCATCATCTACAAATTTTCCAGAAACCATGTTTTCACCTTCATCTTTTTTATGAACAATCACTACCTCAGGCAGTGAGGTAGTGAGGTAGTGAATCAGTCTACCTAAAGAAATCATCAGCAACTCCTATGATTTCAAAGAAAACTATATAAACTGACAAAGATCAGTGAGAAAATAGCATATTTAGAGGAGTGGGTAAACATATAGGTACAACCATCCATGTCTCGTGTATATAAATGCTCAGTTTGACAGAAGCATAATCAGTGTTACATATGACTAGAGTTTCAAAGCCTGGCAATAAGGACAATAATTTCCCACTTGAAAATGTAATTTGTCATCATTATGAAAGAGATGATTAATTCTGTACTCTTATCAGAAATGAAAGCAAGGCGTCTACTATTACTTTTAGAGATAACACTGTTATAACATTATTATATTATTTTGCTTTGGATAACAGGAAATCTGTATAAAATTTTATATGTACAAAGTTTTTTAATTTGAAAATATTTGAAGTATATTGATAAAAGATGGAAATAAATCATATATGTTATAATCAAATAACCATTTTATATGAAGATTGTATGGCCTGAACTTTAATTTTTTCTAAAAATAGTATTTTTATCATTTTTACTTTCCAGCACCCTGTGGAAGTCGTTCAACAGGTTCTGAAGGCACAGTGCTTTCACCAAACTATCCAAAAAATTACAGTGTGGGACATAATTGTGTTTATTCTATAGCGGTTCCCAAGGAGTTTGGTAAGTAAGATTCATCTCATGATGTAGACTTTTACTCCAGACTTGCTTTATTTTTCACTACATGAAAATTATTTTTTAAAGAAAATTACTCTGCAATTCTTTTAGATAGTAGCTTTGTAATAATAAAACTTTGAAGTCATTTTAGTCAATCTGAATTTACAGTCAAGTACACAGGTGAACAACAATATAAAAATGAAAACAGGATTGTTTTTAATTTTTAAAAATAAATACATTGAATAACCTTGCAAGTGCCTTTATATTGGAATTACATACAATGGAAAATTACCGGAGGATAAAGCGAAGTCTGCCTGAAAAAATATGCATTAAATTAAAATAGAATAACGATTATACAACAAACATTTACAAAACAATCATGTCTGTTTTATAGTTTATTAACACATTTCAAAATAGAGAGATTTTTGTTTTAAGCATCTAGTTCTGGAACAGCAATGAATATAAAAGACAGCAAAGGACATTTCAGCTCATCTTGTCAACCTGAGGATCTGTTCTGCATTGACATTTAGAAGACAATATGTCCTTTGCTGCCTTCACATCTCCTTGATCACAAGTCTGAGAAGTCACTTATCTAGTTTCTAAAAGTATTAGATATGAGATCCTGCTGGATCTAATTCAGATTAAACTCTGTTCATGGGTGGATAGGCAGGAGAAATTTAGTGAGCAATTAAAATATGGGAGAAAGGGTGAAAATTCGTCGGCTCTGGAATTTAGATTTACAGCGTTATGTTACATAGTAAAGGATTTGTTATGGCTGTCATGAATGTCTGGGTCTGGATGACTCAGTATTTTAGCAGGACATGGATTTTATTGTTAAATGTTGTTGGATAACATCTTGACTTTACATTTCTCCTGCTGATATATCAAATAAGCTGATGCTTCCAGTCCATTCTCTTAAAACCAGATATTACCTAATATCCTCCTTTAGTCCCCTCTGAAACAAGTCTGAGATCCTCAACTTAGTTGAGAATACTGTCACCAGAAATGAAGTATTGTACCTGGCGTTTTAACATCAAAATAAATTGACGATACCAGCATTAGCAAGGTGTCTGTGTGCTCTATAAATATTTCCTTTCCCTAACATATAGATTGGTTGAATCAGTTGAGCTTTTTGGTAGTGAAGAGAGTGACAGTTTAGACAGAAAATTATCTTGGACTTAATTGTGTTTACCCTTTTTTCTTTTGTGCTCAAGAGAGCATAAATCTCTTGCTAGAGATTTATGGTCCCCAGGTGCCAAAAATGCTACCTGGCTGCGGACTGAATCCTAGCAATGATTATTCAGAAAACTGTATGGTTCTCTGGGTCCTCTTTGGAAGCCATTGGTTTGTTTTATTCTACTCTGTTCTTGGGATACCGCCTGGTCAAAAGAATGAGAAAGAGGAAAATTAGGCTTTTTATTTCCTGACATGTAGATATTCTGGTCACCCTGGAGATATTTAGTATAGACTATGCATCCTCAAAAAGAGAAGGAAAAAATAATGATCAAAATAAAAGTACATTCAAATTCCTAAATAATGGGATCTTTATTTTGGCAGATGGATATAACTTGAAATAAATCCTTTTACTGTAAAAAATAATGAGAAAATAGTGGACGGTTTTTAATGTTAACTTTTTAAAATATTAGTCTTGCATTATGGATAAAATAGATTGTACTTTGAATTATTAGTAAGGAAATTGATTTATTTTATAAATGTTTTATCAATCTTTATCTCAAACTACATAAAAATATACAATACTTAGTCATTTTAGCCTGCCACATCTCTCTTTGGACAAATTAGTCTCTCTTTGGACAAGTTACACAATCTCTCTGAGACTCAGTCTTTTTATTTATAAAATGTAAATCGTTGTGTCTACAGAGCAGAGTTGTGAGAAGTAGATGAGATTGTATTTATATATGTGTGTGTGTGTGTGTATCTCCTATCATCATGTACAATATCACTGTGCTTCAAAATGCCAATATTGGCATCAGTTTCTGGGTTCAGGCTCAACTCGATAACTTTCCTGTTCCTTTTCTGTGGACAAATTACATGATCAGTGGGAGTCTTACTTTTTTCATCTCTATAATAGTAATGATAATTATCTACTACAAAGGACAATGTTATAATCAAATATTAAAAAGTATGTAAGTGATTGATGCAATAGCACATAATAATTCAAGTATACACTGCCACACATATGAACTGTTTTAGTCTGTTTTGTTGTTGGGGTTATTATAATTCACTGTCACAAACTAGGTAAGGTATAAAGTGTGGAGGGTCATTTAACTCATTGTTTTAGAGGTTGGGAAGTCCCAGAACAAGGTACTGGAATCTGCACAGTATCTGTTGAAGGCTTTTATCTTCATCATAAACTTGGCAGAGGGCATTATTTGGTGAGTCAGAGCAAGCTGACCAAAGAGAGCTTTAGCCCCTCCTAGAATCAATCATTATTTTAACAATACATTAATGGATTCTAGACATAAGGGCAAAGCTCTTATGACCCAGTGACTTCAAGTGTCCTTTCACAACACTGCTGCCTTGGTGTGCAATTTTGAACAAACCAGCTTTTGGAGGACACATGCAAATGACAGCACACACACATAACCATACTTTTTTATTTTAAAAAATAATTTTCCTTTTCTCTTGTATTCAAAATGCATAAAAATGTACAGAAGACTCTCATATAATTTTGATTAGCATATAGAGATATATATTTATGTGATACAGTATAAAATTTCAATATATTCATATAATATGTACTGATCA
This sequence comes from Oryctolagus cuniculus, assembly GCF_051225735.1. Classification (NCBI taxonomy): domain Eukaryota; kingdom Metazoa; phylum Chordata; class Mammalia; order Lagomorpha; family Leporidae; genus Oryctolagus; species Oryctolagus cuniculus. The sequence continues at coordinate 138,420,685 of NC_142872.1, read as the reverse complement.
AGTCATGATAATTATAATTTCCATCTTCTTATCCATTTTTTATGCTTAAAGCTTTTGAACTCCTCACTTCTGATGTTTTACAAAATATATAGTGGGTTATTGTGAGCTATAATCGACCCACTGTGCTGTGGAACACAGAACATATTCCTTACACGCTTTTCTTTATGTTCCCATTCATTTAGAACATCCCCGTCTCCATCCTCCAATACAAAAATAAGATGACTTGGATTGTTCTAGAGTCTTAAAGGTTATATGGATAAAAATAAACCAATTATTTGAATTATTTAGTTAAAGCATGATAACAAATATTTTGAGTTTCAAATCTACAGTGGATGTCCAATAATCTAATGATCCTACAAATTTTCTTAGTTTAGGATAGTAAAATTACATAAATATTTTCTGTTGACTTTTCCTATTTGTACCTATACGTCTTTGTCTTGAAATATTCAAGCAATGTCATTGATATATTCAAATAGAATTCTATTTTATTTCTGCTTCCCATCATTTTCATTTTGCCATAATTTCCTTCTTTTGCCACGTTTGACTATTTTTATTACATTTTGATATCACTTCTTATATATTACTATTTATATTTTTCTCACTTTCATTAATCTAAAATTACATTCATTCCTTCTATATCTTAGATAGTGAACCCTCTTAGAACTTGACTCAAATTATTTAGCAGAATATCTATCAGATTTACTCAGTTCATTCATTAGGATTACATTTTCCAAATAGTTTAAGATTCTAAACTATTTGTATGACGTAAAGATCAAATATAATCAATAATACCCATGAAAATACCTTTAATCACACATAAAATATCATCTACATGATTTTGCATATTCAATATTCTTGAATTTAATACATCATTTTGATTTCTGACTCTATCTTCACAAAACCTTTCCTTCTATTCACATGTCTCTGTTTCTGTGTCTCTCATCTCCTTCCTTTTTTTATATGTTTGAGGCAGGTTGTGTGTGTGTGTGTATGTGTGTGTGTGTATGTAATAGAAAAGGAGGGAAGAAGGAAGTGAGAGAGAGAAAGAGATCCCACCTATTGGTTCATATTGATTCATCCCCAAATGCCTTCCATGTCTAGGACTGCTCTGTGGCTTAAGATAGGAGCCAGGTTCACAATCCAGTTCTACAAGGGTAGTAGGAATTAAAAATCTTCATATACATTGCTATATTAGTATGCATCAAATATTGACTTTATAGGCTAAAAACTGACATCCAGATTTCTCAGAGAACTCCAAAAGGTAAAACATTTTGAGAAATTCAGGCCAGTCTATCGTGACGTGATTTTGTGTTCAGCCACCCAGATAGTTTCACCTCCAAGAAAACCCACTGAAAGCATATTTTTTAGGGAATGCAACTTACCTTTTCTTCAGACTAGTTTTCAGATGTGAAATCTTGGCAATGCATATAAAACTTCCTTATAATCGCTCAACGAATTTGCCTTCCTGTCTTTTGTTATTGGTACAGTCTCTGAGTTACATATATTTTAAACTCATAGATCCCTAAAACACCTAAAGTTTATGTCAGTCTAGTCTACTCTATACTAGTGGCACATAGAATTACTAAAACCATTTGTCATTTGCTTTTGGAGGGGCCACTTTGTATAAGTAGCTGTTACCACTTTGGACTTCTATCTTCCACAAACTATATATATTCACAATTTTTATCTTCCTATCTCCCACTGCAATATTTTTATCTGAATCAATTTATAACATCTTTTCCTATGATATTACCCATAATAAGGATTATAAATATTTTTATTTCAATTTGCCATAGTTTTATATTAAAATAATTGATAATTAGTTAAGAGCTATCTCATTAATTCCTTTTTACATTCATTAAATTTAATGTTTTCTTTCCAGCTGTTAGACTTTGGTAATTACATATGGTTAAGTGCAATTTGTCTTTAGAATATTATATCATTCATATTTCTGCATAAATTATTAGTCTATGGAAAAATAATCTTTGAAAATTTAGGTCTCAGAATTTAGAAGGGAGAATCCAAAGAAATAAATTGAAACCAAGATGCACACACAAAATCTCCAAATGTATATATATTAAGAAACATCTGGATTTTTTAAAATGTGGTAATTTGGTTTTGATCTTTGCTGTTGTATATAAACCTCTTAAAGTCTTTACTTTAAAAAAATGACCTATTTTATTCAGCATTATTTATTTAATTTATGTTCCAACTATCCAAAATATCCAATTTTCCCCATATTTTAGTGACAAATTGCTTTAAAATTCTTTCTGTATGTTCATTAGGTCAACAAATCATTTTATTTTTCCTGATGTAGCTTTTTCAGTAATGAAAGGACCTTTATGAAAATTAATAAAGGTTTTTTTAAAAAAGTTATTGATTGATTTGAAAGTCAGAGTTAGAGAGAGAGAAAGAAAGACGGAAAGGAGAGAACTTATATCTGCTGGTTCACTCTCCAAATGGCAGCAATAGCCAGGGCTGGGAGAGGCTGAAGCCAGGGGCTGAAGCCAGCTTTATCTGGGTCTCCCACATAGATGGCAAGGGCCCAAGCCCATCTTCTGCTCTTTTTCCCAGGCCATTAGCAGGAAGCTGTATAGTAAGTGGAGCAGCCGGGACACAACCTGGTGCCCATATGGGATGCCGGCATCAAGGCATTGGCTTTACCCTCTTCACAATGCTAGCACATAACAAAGGCTTTTTATATTTTATATTTAAAGTATTTGATACTTCATTTTTATATAAGAATATAATAATTATGAAATTAAGGTGGAGTAAACTTCCTTGTTCATTATTCATAACTCCCTTAGATTTTAGACTGTGCCTTATTTAAATTTAGTGGAATTCCCAAGAATAACTGTAGTCTGGGCCCCTGTGTTGCTAGTTCATGAGTTTTGCCAGTTGGTGCATCTCAGTAGATGTTACATTTAATTCGGAATCTATGATGTAAAGGAACAAAATCAGAGACATTTTTATTTCTTTATAAATTCCTTTGGTAAATTTTGTGTTTCTAATTGAGTCGGATTATGGATCTCACCCACTCTCTCAACTTTCTATTCATTCGCCTTCTATATTTTTTGATACTTACTGTAAATACTTCAGAGGAAAGATGGCCTCTTTAATTTTATGTCTTTTAATATGAGATATATGTTATCAATAACATCAGGACTAGGGGCTTTCCTCATGGAAATGGTTGCTTTACAGAATGAAGCTGGATTCGAATTAACTTCTTGGGTGTGCCATGTGGGTGCCTTGAGTATTTTCTTCTGTAAGGCCAAGGATCAGAATTTTTGTTACAATAGATGCCTGGGCAGCACTATTAGCAAAGATGTTTTGTGTTGTGTCATCTTCTGTAAGGAGTTTAGAACTCAGCCTACCACTTATAACTGCTCTTCCATAAAATGGCCACCAAACAGGCTGATATATTGCACAGGGTATCAGTAGTTTCCCTCACTTTTATATAGAAGAGCCACAGTGCCTGGCTAATACAACAAGATGCAAGAGTTGTTCTTTTGAACCTAGCATTAGTAACAGTTATCCTGGAAAGGAGTCATATGATTGAGAGAGAGAGACACAGATACACAGAAAATTCCAGGCCATGACACACAGTTTGTGGTATTTTAAAGGGAATCTAAGTCCTGTTTCTAAATGCTGATTATAAAAACTTCATTATTTGATTCAGTCTGTGATAAATATTTGAGGACACTCAGAAAAATGCAGCACAGAGCAGAATAGCTTCAAGTTTAACAGCACTTAGTAGAGTCAGTAACCAAATCCAAAGAAGAGAAGAGAGACCTCTGATAGTGTTCATCATTGCCTAGACACTCATCTCTCAGCTTCAATTGTTGGGGCTGCCATACAAGCACTGTGGAATACAGAATGTTTTGTTACTCATATAATGGAAATTTCTGGAGGGAGCAGGGCAAACACCCAAAGAGGTCCAAAAAGTATGTGAGAGAGTAAGGAAAGGAGACTGATGGAAGTCTTACTGTAGTTACGGGGAAGTGGTGGAGAGGGTTCCTGTGCACAGGTCAGTACTTGCATGATTTGTATGTTCCTCTGGTATCAGGGGTAAGCATTGTGGAACAGTAGGTGAAGCCCCTGCTTGGGACATCCAGATTTCATATTAAACTTCCTGAGATCAAGTCACTGAAAGTGACTGGGTCTCTGCCACTTACATGGAAAATGCGGAGTGAATTCTCTCTCTTCCTCCTCCTCCTCGTCCACTTGCTCCTATTTCTCCCCATCACCCAACACCATCACTATCTTTCAAATAAATAAAAGCCTCAGAAGTTTTATTTCTGATACCAAAGATGAATCACTCAGGTCTCCTAATCAGTTTGTGTAGACGTAGGGTAACCGAGAAAGGATAAGTGGTAGGGCTTAAAGTTGTCAGAGTTAAACATCAAAAATGGTTTCAGACAGAAACTGTAATTTATAAAGTGCCAATCTTTATGTGTATCATATAATAGTTATATATGTCATGTCTTTCTATTATTTTATTCTCTTCCCAGTTTAAGAAAAAATATTTAAACTTATTAAGAAAATAATACACTCTCGATGTGTTGTTGAATTTTCAAAATAACTATCAAATGTTCTATTGGGTTCACATGCTGAATGTCTATTTGCATTCATTGTGTAATAATGTCAATTTTGAAGTTTCATAATTCTCCGATTTTAAAGCAGTTATAGGAAACAAATTATGCTTATTTTTGAAAGAAAATGAAAATATGGTGCATAAACAGAGATTAAACATTTTTCAACAATTGGCTTAAACATTGATTGTGATGTTGCAATATATCAATATTTTTGCTATTTATGTTTGTTTCTATTTTTGTCTTGTTTTGCTGAGATAAGTTCAACAGTTGTCCTATCAGGTGACTTAATATCCGTTGGCATCAAAACCATACAGTCAATGATGGTAACAATAATAACAATAATAAGATTATTAAGGAGAAGATTAGACAATTATTGTGGAATAGTGGAAGAAAAGGCAAACTGAGACTCCAAAGCACTGGACTTAGTTCTTTATTTGCCACTAATTGGCCCTTGAGCAAGTTATTTAAGCTATCTGGTCGTCATTTTTTTTTTATATTTTCAAATGAAAATCTTGGTCTCCAAGGAACTACTCTATTCAAAATATATGTGAAATTAACTTTTAAATTCAGAGTCTGCAACTAGAAGTTGGAGAAGTAAAGTATAGGAAAATATCACTAACCTTTCTGACATTCTGGATGTGCTCATAGAAGTATATGGATTCATGTATTTTTAGTAAGTTCTATAGCTAACTATAAATGTAACATAAATTCTTATTATTTTATGTGTGTTCCTGCAAAGTAAGATAAGAATTATGTAACAGTGATATATTATGTTCTTCCTTTGAATTTTCCTTCCTTTTTGTCTCTTTTTTAATGCATCAGCATATGCTCAATGGGCAGTTTTACCATTGTTATTGCTGTCATCAATGTGTCATAAATACTTCCAAGGCATTTCACATTTTTCAGTTCACTACAAATGCTAGAAAATCAGTTTTTCACTCTATTTCTCTACTGGTATTTAGGTACAAAGTACTTTTTTGAATGAACCTGAATAGTCATACGCAGGAGTAAACGTTACCTGTAAAGTTTCACTATAAAATTGTTAGTCTTCATTTAGAGTTGATAGGTAAGAATATTTGAAATAATTCAAAGAAAAATAATAATACAATTCCCTATATATATGCATAGCTATTTTGGAAAACTTTTTATGGAGAACTCATTACATATAGCATTTCTATTATTCTGTCATGCAGGGTCACATTTGAAATATTTCACACTATGACAGATTAAAGGTAGAAGATAAATAATTCACAAAACACATAGCATGCCACAGGCAGTCTTTGGTAAACACAGAATACTCATCATTTTTGACACTCTCGAACTAATGTTTCAGAATAGTATAATGATCTCTAATTGTTTAACACTGCACTCCAGTGCTGATTATAATTAAAACACAGATTTCTTTTCTACTTTGGTAATGCATATGATTTATCTCCTTTAGACCTAACAAAACAATCAGCACTAACATTTTGAGACAACTCACTTATTTGAAAACTCAACAAACTTTAAAATAGGTTAAATGTAAAAATGCTTCTCATTGGTTTATAGACAGATGGTCCACATCTCACACTATGGAAATGTGGTTCCAGTCTTTGAACTGAAAGAGTTAAATAATATTTTCATATAGTTTCTATTAACTCAATATTTCAGTCTATATACTTTGCTGAGAAGGTAAAATTCAAAAAGCAGATGTATAATTGGAATATTTTCCAAATTCACTGAAGCTATCTAATATACTAAAATATCAAAATTTCCTCTATTATATTGCTTCTGTTAGCAACATTTTAGATCAGAATTATTTTAAATCATGTTTATTTTATTTGTAAATTTAAATTAAATCTTTGATTCAATGGTAAATAGCATAAATGAAACCGTGTGTTTGTTAATATGTAATAATAGATGGTGTATAGTATGGTGAATATTATCCATGCCTTCTTGAAGATAGTTAAATTCCAAAAGGTTTAAAGCACAGTATGATCCAAACAAAATTCATCTGTAGAATGATCTAGTATATCAATCTTGTATATTTGCTGTGCTTAATTAGAACTATGGATACTTAATGACTTGCTGTCCCTTTTACTCAATGCCTTTGCTCCTCTTTAATGCCTCCAAATTCATACAAATATGCTAATAATAATTCTAATATCAGTGCAAGTAGAGATGTATATTATATTCCTGTATATGGCAGTTATTCACTAATTATAGTAATTCTAGTCTTTTGAGCTAGAATCTGATTAAACAGGTTATATAAACAATGGTTCCTATCTTCAGGAGATCACAGGAAAGGACTTAGTAATTAAAGAGTTTGTTTAGGAAAAACATGAAAACTACTATAAAAACAGTTATATAACTGAAAATTCAATTTGTGAGGGTATTGTGAAAGAACAGAGGCACACTTAAGGCAGAAAAGCAGCTGATCTGGGAGATGGGGGTAACAGTGTCAGAAACATATTCCTTATTAGATGGTGCTTGATTTGAATCTCAGAGAAAGTGCAGTTGTTTGCTAGTTGGAGAAGGACATTCTAGCCAGAGAGAACAACACAGAGAAAGATAGAAATATGGTACATTATTTCTACAAGGAACTATATATTTTTTTTTCTTATGGAAGAAAAAACTATTAGGCTTGGGGCCGGCGCTATGGCGCAGCGGGTTAACACCCTGGCCTGAAGCGCTGGCATCCCATATGGGGGCCTGTTCGAGATGTGTCTTCTCCACTTCCAATCCAGCTCTCTGCTATGGCTGGGGAAAGCAGTAGAAGATGATCCAGGTCCTTGGGCCCCTTTGCCCATGTGGGAGACCTGGAATAAGCTCCTGGCTTTGGATCGGCACAGCTCCGACCATTGTGGCCAACTGGGTAGTGAACCATTGGATGGAAGACCTCTCTCTTGACCTCTCTCTCCCTCTCTGCCTTTCCTCTCTCTGTGTAACTCTGACTTGCTAATAAATAAATAAATCTTTTTAAAAAACTATTGGGCTTGAAAATGGAGAAGCAGAGAGAGACCAGATTATGTTAGGCCTTGTATTTCCATGTTGACACCAATTCAATAAATGCTTATTCCCATTATGTATCAGAGAACTATCTCCTAGACTGAGGTTCCCGGATGCCTAAAGAAACAGAAATGCTTAATTCATCTTATTAGCATATGTGAATACTCTGAGTGGTCAAATAATCCAGAAATAATAGTCATCTGGTAAAACAGTTCAATTTATTTGATTTTTGAAATGTTTCCATTTTATTGACAAATAACCATTTTCAATCTCATTGAATGACCCTACAATTCTCTGGCCTCCTATCCTTTTCCAAAATCCTTCCCTTCAACAACTAAAGGAATAATATCTAGCCTGGCATCAGTTCTGACTGGTCTGTGCCCGTGCCATATTGATTGAATATTTTGAGAGTCACTTGTGAATATAGTTGAATAAATTGAAATACATGCACACAGCACCACAAATTCTGCTAAAATTTCTGTTCAAAAAAATGTGAACAGTGAGGGAAAAATATGTATGAGAAAAAATAAGAAGAGGATCAAATGTAGATTGGGGAGTTTAGATTGCAGTATGCTAAAACATGTGGTTGAGTAGGGGGTTGAAGTTTATTGTGAACCACAGAAACTAGTAAAACAATCAAGCAGGAACTTGACAATGCCTATTAAACGTTTTAGGTAGTAGTACAGGGGAATGTGTTTATATTGGGGGTTGGGGAGGGTTTTTCCCAAAAGCACACGTGTGAGACATTTAGGAAACTAAATAAGGCAGAGGGCAGAGGGAGAATGAAAAAAAAAAAAAAAACTTCATTGCTTGTAGAAGATATGATAGATACGTAGTGTGCTATTTGTGTACATGCATGTGTATTCTACTGTAATTGTCTTGAGACAGAGAATATTGGAAATAGGCATGTAAGTTGAAAGGGTTGAGGGCCCAGCGCTGTAGCACAGCAGGTAATCACCCTGGCCTGAAGTGCCGGCATCCCATATGGGTGCCAGTTCAAGACCCGGCTGCTCCACTTCCAATCCAGCTCTCTGCTGTGGCCTGGGAAAGCAGTGGAATATGGCCCAAGTCCTTGGGCTCCTGTACCTGCGTGGTAGACCTGGAAGAGGCTCCTGGCTCCTGGCTTCGGATCGGTCTAGCTCTGGCTGTTGCGGCCAATTGAGGAGTGAACCATCAGATGGAAGACATTCTCTCTCTCTCTCTCTTTCTCTCTCAAAAAATTTTTTTAAAAAAATTAAAAAAAAAAAAAAGGGTTGAATGTGCCATAGAGGCAATAGAATGTGCTGTCAAAGACATCCCTGATGTCTGGACTTGAGATACAAATCTAGATTCCACTTACCAGCTTTTCTGGTTTAAAAATTCAATGTTGTCAGCTAGCTTGGGAAGTTTTCAAGCTTTAGGAGACCAGTTCATACTGATCCTCACTCACAGACCCAGAGGGTCTGAATTATAAATCACAATGCCAATTTACCAATTCATTGTGAGAGAATATCCAGTAACCTTGTCAGTCCTAGCCCTTTGCCTGGACTTCTTTCTTTCTTTTTGTTTTTTTATAAATTTATTTATTTATTTGAAAGAGAGTTACAACAAGGCAGAGGCAGAGAGAGGGAAAGAGATCTTCTATCTGCTGGTTCACTCCCCAGATAGCTGCAACAGCCTGATTTGGACCAATCCGATGCCAGGAGCCAGGAGCTTTTTCAGGGTCCTCCCAGTGGGTGCAGGGGCCCGAGTACTTGGGCCATGTTCCGCTGCTTTTCCAGACCATAGCAGAGAGCTGGATTGGAAGTGGAGAAGCCGGGACTGGAGCTGGCGCCCATATGGGATGCCAGCACTGCAGGCTGTGACTTCACCCGCTACACCACAGCACCAGCCCCTGCCTGGAACTCTTGATGACAGTCGATCTACCTACTCCTTTGACAATATAATTATTTCCCAAATTATTAACCTGAAATATATAATGTTTAAGGATGTTATGAAGATGCTTAATGTACTTACGGAAAATTTGTATCAAACTACTACAACTAGAAGAAACATCTTTATCTATGCTAGATAAATTTCTTTCTTTAGTCTTCACTAAACCAATCTCTTTGAATGTTTTGGGAGTTGACACTGACACCCAAGTGCAGATGCAGATACAGAAAATCAAAATAAATATTTGGAAACAGTGGGTTAAAAAAGTTGAAAGGTGAGTAGGCATTTAGTACAATAGGTAAGTCACCACTTGGGACAACCTTATCATATATCTTGAGTACCTGGTTGCAAGACCCAGCTCTTCCATTGCTGATCCAACTTTCTGTGAATGTGCATTTCAGTAGGCAACAGATTATGGCTGAATTACTTGAGTACCTACCATTCGTGTTGGGGGATCCAAATTGAGATCTGTGTTCCTGGCCTCAGCCTGAGCCAGGCTAAGATGTTCCAAGGTAAACAAGCAGAAACAAGATATCCTTAACTTGATTCCAAAGTTCCTCCTTGACCTAGCTTCTCCTTGCTTTATCTGAACACAAAGGCATGTAGGACTAGATGCTGGGGTTGGTGAATGTCCAGCCAATAGGCCATATTAGACCTGAGTGGTTATTTAGACTGGTCGTGCCAGGGCAACAAATTAGGACTTGAAATTCAATAAATCTTTAGCAGGCTTATTTTTTAAGTTGATAATTTTGTATGGCCTGTGAATGATGTTCTTGGTAGAAAAAAGGTTCCCCATCCCTGAATCCCTGAATTGAAGCATACCTGATTTTTTTCCAAGGATCAAGGCCCATATGCATCGATAGCCCACGCAAACATGCCACCTGGCATTTGACCTGAAGAGGACTCTGTATAAGTGCTCACCTCAGAGCCATTTTCAAGTGATCCGTTCCAATACTTGCCTGTGGATTCTACTTACACTTTTTGCAGTGTAAAGGCAATTCTAACCAGAGTGTTGGTAGGACAGGGAGAATAATGAAGAGGAAAAACTCCATATGACTAACCAAGTATGTTTCCTAATATTTTCAATTTTGATGCCTATACCTCACCTTTGAAACTCAATAGACTTGTATTCATATTTGATTGTTACTTTTCGTGTTATGCTGTCTATTCTCTAAGGTAAAGTAAAGTGACAAAATTCCACTCTGGGAGAAGGATGGCAGGTGTAAGATTCTGTGGATATACGGAGGGTAATAGTAATGAAGATATCTTACATCATATAAACAAATTTTATAATAGGATCCATGTATGATTTTTAGTTTTGCTTATAATTTCTCAGGAACACATTTATTTTGTAATTTATATTTTATCTATCAATGTATTTATTCTTACTCTTAAATAGCTCCCTTTCATTTTTGCATTGTGTTGTGAGCTTACACTCATCTAATAAGGGCTTGAGTTCAGCCATGTGCACTAATCCTAAAGCATATTTCCTACTGTAAAAGGACAAAATTTACAGTTGTATGATCTGGGTTCCAGAGAAGAATATGTGCTTTACCTATTTCCTCAGAAAATCATTTTTCTTCTCTTGACATTATCTCATCTACAAAAAAGGGAAAATTGTCTGTTTCATCCTAACCAATAAGACTTTTGCGAGCATCAAAGAAGAAATGTGTGTGTGTGTATTTGTGTGTGTATACATTGTTAGACTCCATTTAATGACTGCTTAGAATCTTTTCATTTTATTTTATCCTTGATTACTTTTAAGAAATGAAAGATTAGAAATCCCATTATAAATATAGTTTTAAGTTCTAAACATGTATTTGGATCCATTTATTTTCTTCTGAAAATAGTCATTTAAAAGTACACGTATATTATTAAGAATACTTCATGTGGACTGTATGGCACAGCTGGGGAAGCCTGCAGGGCCAGCATCCCACATCAGAGGCCCAGTTTTAGTCTTGATGGCTTCACTTCTGATCTAGCTGTCTATTAATTTGCCTAGGAAAGTAGTGGAAGATGGCCCAAGTACCTGGGGGCTCTGCTACGCATCTGGGAGACCCAGATGGATTTGCTGGCTCCTGGCTTCAGCCAGCCCTGGCCATCTTTCCTGATTGTCCTCTACACCAGTTTGTTGAACTTCAAAGCTTACCAAGTTGTTTCCATTCATTTTCAATGATTTCTCTATAGTTTTTCAGTGGATTGCATTTTTGAAAAAAAAGTGAACATTCACAGTTTTTTAACCTATAAAGCATATCATAAGATATTTTCCCAGCTCTCTACCACTCATTTTTATTCCATAACATTTTCTTCAGCTTCAAAGAAAATAATATGTTTGGATTGGCTTCTAAATGGTGCCAGGGAATAAGGCTAGGATGTTTTTATGAATGGAATTAGACTGTTGATCGGTGATCATTTTTAGTCAAATGCTGTTTCATCAGAATTCTTATTTTTAAAAATAGTTTTTTTTTTAAAAATTTTCACTTAATTTAATTTCAAAGGCAGAGAGAAACAGAAATGGATCTTCCCTCTGCTGGTTCACTCCCCAGGTGCCCACAATGGGGCAGAACTAGAGAAAGCCAAAAACACGGAAATTCATCTAGCTCTCCCATGTTAGTAGTAGGTACACCAATGCTTGAGGCATCATCTGTTGCCTCCCAGAGTGTGCATTATCAGAAAGCTATATCATGGGGCCAGCACCACGGCTCATTTGGTTAATCCTCCACATGCGGTGCCAGCATCCCATATGGGCACCGGGTTCTAGTTCCAGTTGCTGCTCTTCCAGTCCAGCTCTCTGCTGTGGCCCAGGAAGGCAGTGGAGGATGGCCCAAGTGCTTGGGCACCTGCACCCACATGTGAGACCAGGAAGAACTACCTGGTCCCTGGCTTTGGATCGGCGTAGCTCTGGCCGTAGCAGCCATTTGGAGAGTAAACCAATGGAAGGAAGACCTTTCTCTCTGTCTCTCTCCCTCACTGTCTAACTCTATCTATCTATCTATCTATCTATCTATCTATCTAGAAAGAAGGAAGGAAGGAAAGAAAGAAAGAAAGAAAGAAAGAAAGAAAGAAAGAAAGAAAGAAAGAAAGAAAGAAAGAAGGCTATATCAGAAGCAGAGTAGCTGAGACCTAAAGCAGGCACTTAGTATTTGGGATGCTTCAATTTAACCACTGTGTCAAATGGCTGTCCCTCAGAAGCCCAATTGAATACAGGGGGAAAAAAAAGAAATATAAAATCTGTATCTTCAACTTTTTAGACTTCAAATAGCATCACTTTGAGTTGATTGAAGAATTATCATGACACAGTTTTCCCACTGAGGCAACATGCTGTAAAATTTCAAATGAAATATTTATTTTCTTTACACTATGGTGTAGCAGGCTAAACCTCAGCCTGTGGCACTGGATTCCCATATGGTCACCAGTTCCTGTCCCAGCTGCTCTTCTGCTATGGCCTGGGAAAGCAGTAGAAGATGGCCCAAGTCCTTGGGCCCCTACATATGCATGGGAGACCCAGAAGAAGTTCCAGACTCCTGTCTTTGGATTGGCCCAGCTCCAGCCACTGTGGCCATTTGAGGAGTAAACCAGTAGATGGAAGACTTTTCTTTCTGTCTCTCCCTCCCTCTCTAATTCTCTCTCTCAAGTAAATAAAATAAAAAAATTAAAATATATATTTATTTTATTATAACTTAGATTCCCTGAAATTTAAAAAGGTATCATATCTTTTTAGAGTAGACAAAGTTCTAATCTTTAAAATAACTGACCACTTATCTGAAGCTTAATATCTTTGGGTCTCAGTTTCCTCATCTCTAAGATTAGGACATACAAGCAAATTTCTAGGGCAGTCTTCTACTATACATTTCTTTATTTAGAGTTTGATCATATCTTGACCTCTTTATTATGTTATTTTTCCCCTGATAACTCTAGAGGTTGACAGAGGTGGATTTTCATTCCAGTATTACCATTAACAGGCTGGTGACTTTGATCAAGTTATTTGGATTTTTTTTTAATTTATTTTACTCATTTTGAAAAGAAGAATGACAGAGAAAAGGTGAGACAGAGAGAAAAAGTGAAGTAGCTCTTCCATCTACCCAATCTGGACCAGGCTGAAGTCAGGAGCCAAGAACTCCATCTGGGTCTCCCATGTGGTGGCAAGGGTCCAAGCACGCGAGCTGTAATCTGCGGCTTTCCCAAGCACATTAGCAGGGAGCTGGATTGGAAGTGGAGCAACTGTTACTCAAAGTGGCAGTCAGGTATGGGATGCTGGCTGGCATCACAGGCTGGCAGTTTAACCTCGGCACCACAATGCTGGTCCCTATTCAGGTTTCTTATTGTGAGGAATTCATTGTTCCAGTCTCTTGGCTTTCTATCAATAATCAGAAATCTGGTGATAAATAATTTATTTACAGTGTTTAGCACAATATATGTTATGTAAAAAGTTCACTTAATTTTAACTCTAATTTACATGTAATAACTTTGCCTCGTATAAACCATTATTTTTTAATTGCATTCACTCCCATTTTTTGCTTTCGATTCATTGTGTTCATAGTTCAGAAGACACGATGTGGCATTATACAAAATGTTTCAGGCAGTAGATTTTTATAATTTACAGAAAATGTTATAGTGATAACCAAATAATTAAATGTTATTGAAAAATAATTTAAAATATGCATAAACATATTCTTTGATGTGTATAGTATATTATCTGAACAATATATGTTACTTGTTTCTGCTGGTGTCATGGTAAATACAGGCATATGGTTGGTTTAATTCGTCAAATGTTCTTGTTTATTCAGTTGAACTGACATTAATTTATATGGTAATGTAAACACAGCAGCCATGTCCTGGCATAATCTGGAATGATTAGATCTATCATGTATGTTGGAGTACTTACAGTAGTTGTTTAAGCTCTCAAGCCACTAATTAAAGAAAAAATTAATTATTTAAATAAGCAACAGTTGTACAGTAAAGTTATCCCATAACCCATTGCTATTTGAAAAGAATCTTCTAAAAAGCTAAAGCTACCATTAAAAAGCCCTTAAAAATATAATAAAATCTTTCCTACCACCCAGAATTTCGTATCTTTTAAGGAACAAAATTATGTCTGTTAGATTAAGTAGTCATTTCCCTGTTAACTTAAGACATTTAAAGAAAACTTAGTTGTAGAGTTTCACCAAGAAGTTTGTTTTGTCTACTTTTATTTTTTTTTTATTTCACATGAATACATTATAAGAAGTCATGTAAAGTAGACAAAATAATTATTTCTTTTTACATCAATCCTTTCATTCTTCAGTTAAGATTCCTCATGTTTTCAGGAAGCCCTGTGTTGGTATGTTGTACTTATTTTAAATGTGCTCAACCAAAAATGTGTTACAAACTTTATACTGAATAGTAAAATGTTTTTAAAAAAAACCCAAACCTGTCTTTGTTTCTGAATATTTATATTCAAGGTAAGTTTTGTAGTTTGCTAGGGTTTAAATAGTGTAACACAGGAATCCTGAGGCAGAGTCTGTAACCTGACTTTCCTCTTACCTGGGAATCTTGCAGGCTTTATGGCAGTATGGCCTGGCAGATTGCATGTAAACAGATCATAAATCACAGCTGGAGAGACTTTCAGTCACTGGTTCCGTGACAGAAATGTAGGCCAAAGGAGCAGATGCCATCGGGAAAATTAGTATCTAACCAAGATAATAAATGATTCCAAGTATGTTAAAATAAATAGATCTAAATAATAAATCTTTACATAATATAACAGAAATTCCAATGCAATCTACTTTCAGAAATCTACCTTCAATAATATTGTACTTGTAAATAATTATTACAATACCAAAAGGCTCTAGGACCAAACATACAAACTCAAAAAAGAAAAGTGCACATTATAAAATTTTGTTATAAGGAAGCCTGTTAATGTAAAATGGAAACTAGGAGAAACAATGATGTGATCAGCCCTTGTCCTGACTGTCAAGGAAAAACTTACTCATGATGAGAAACTAGGATGATTACTGATGCCATAGACAGGAGTGTCAATTTGTTAAGTCAACAACAGGAATCACTGTGCACTTACTCCTCATGTAGGATCTCTGTCCTTAATGTGCTATACATTGTGAGTTAATGCTATAACTAGTACTCAAACAGTATTTTTCACTTTGTGTTTCTGTGTGGGTGCAAACTGTTGAAATCTTTACTTAATATATGCTAAACTGATCTTCTGTATATAAAGAGAATTGAAAATGAATCTTGATGTGAATGGAAGGGGAGAGGGAACAGGAGAAGTGGGAGGGAAGTTAGGCGGGGGGGAAGCCATTGTAATCCATAAACTGTACTTTGGCAATTTATATTAATTAAATAAAAGTAAAAAATAAAATAAAAGTTGAAAAGAAAAAATCATACTGAATGCTTTAAATTGCAATAAAATTTCAAGTAACGTTTCTATAATCCTTCAAGAATGCATGTATTTCTCTCTTATTTTAAATATTTCATACTTATCCTAGGGAAAATAGAAAATGAAAACAAATTGGTTTGAATATTATATAATTTTTTCTGTCTAATATTTTGCATTTAGTTTTTAGTTTTTTAAACTGTTTTATATTTTTATTTTATATGAAAGGCAAAAAGAGTCAGAAACAGAAAAAATATGCCATCTGTTGGTTTATTACCCAAACTCTGGCAATAGCCAGGGTTAGGCCAGGCTTAAGCTAGAAGCCCAGTACTGAACCAGTGTTATCACTTGGGTGGCAGTTACCCAAGTACATGAACCATCACCTGCTGTGTCCTAGGGTGCACACTAGCAGGAAATTGGAATTGAGAGTAAAACCAGGGCTCAGACCCAGGCACTAAATATATATGTAGGTGTGCCATGTGGAGTCTTAATTGCTATATGAAATATTGGCTTCTACATTTAGTTTTAATGACTTAGTAAATATAGAATATTAACCATTTTGTATCCAAAATCTTAGCCGACTATATTTTAAGCTTCCTGTGTTTCACTTAATGTCTTTCAGCATCAATATTTTTACTCATCGCATAATACATAATAATAATATTATTCAAATCATCATATATGATTTTTCATACTGAAGTTTACTTAATCATTTCCAAAATGCTGGACATTAAAATTCCTCTTCCCCTTTTTATCATTTACAAATATAGTTGTAATAAACATGCTTATATATGTCTTCAATGAAATCTCTGCTTAGTACCTTAACTTGAATGGCTCGGGAGGATGGTATGAATGCTCTTGAAGCTATTGATATAAGTTCTAAATTGCTTGTCAGAAAGGCTTGGCCAATTTAAAATCCCACCAAAAGTGTAAGAAATTGCCCAAATCAATGAGCCTTGTTGCTCTTTTAAAACAAAATTATTGCAGTTAGATAGAAGCTTCAGGCCAGTCAGCTATCAATTCAAAGGCACTCCTTACAATTAAATCGTGTAGGGAAAAGTCTTCCAGTAGCAGCCTCATGGGATGCTCATTCCTGGATGAATTCACCAAGTTCAGTGATTAACTTTGTATTTTCTAAAGTAAGCTTTGAATAGGTCCCCAGGGACTCAGACTCTCCAACCACACTTATGAGATTCTGATTCATAAATCAGATGATGTTTTGTCAATTTACACAAAGATTTATTTGTGCCAAATAGACCAGAATACTAATGATAGCAAGCTAATGCCTTCTCTTTCTGACTGGAATGTCTTCATAGAAAACTAACATTTGGGCCAGCGCTGCGGCTCACTAGGCTAATTCTCCGCCTGCAGTGCGGGTACCCCGGGTTCTAGTCCCAGTTGGGGTGCTGGTTTTGTCCTGGTTGCTCCTCTTCCAGCCCAGCTCTCTGCTGAAGTCCGGGAGTGCAGTGGAGGATGGCCCAAGAGCTTGAACCCTGCACCGGAATGGGAGACCAGGAGGAAGCACCTGGCTCCTGGCTTTGGATTGGTGCAGCCACAGCAGCCATTGAGGGTTGAACCAATGGAAAAGGAAAACCTTTCTCTCTGTCTCTCTCTCTCACTGTCTAACTCTGCCTGTCAAAAAAAAATAAAAAAATAAAAAAATAAAAAAAACTAACATTTGAAGATCACTTTTTAGTACACAGTCATCAAATAATTGAATGATAATAATAGGTTACATTTTCAGAGTGTGACAGCAAAAATCACACTTGTTGCAGGAGTGGGGGGAACATTTGTGGGCCAAGGGCCGTTTGGATATTTATGACATCATTGGCAGGGCATACAAAATCACCAACTTAAAAATTAGCCTGCTCTAAATTTGCTGAATGTTGAATCCCTTCTGTGGTTGCCTTGTCAGGTCCAGCCCAGATGATTTTATGAGCTGGACATCCCCAACCCTGGCCACATCTTCACATTGCTTAACCAGAAGTAATCCCTGTTTAATTTTCATTTTCTATACTGCGTATTGGAGTCATTTTCATTAATAGCATCTTAGTTTGGGTGTCAATCAATTCGTAACACTAAAGTTTACAAGTTTACATTATATCAATATTTGTAGCATGAGCGTTTTGAAATCATTATGTTATCATAATATTGTGTGTGTTTATGAACCTGAAATTCTTTAGAGTTTTATATTCTATCAGCATTCTTTTCCAGAAGTGAAATATTTAAAGCCTCCATATTCTGGCAGCTTGAACTATCTATGATCTGTACCATTCTGTGTATTATTTACAATACAAAAAGCCACATGTTGCACATTTCAGATATCATATTATATTTTTGTAAGATGATGCTTAATTTACAGGAAACCTGGTTTTTAATTTGGCTTCCAATCTTCATAGAAGTATGGTGTGACATGTTTCTTAAACTCTGTAGACTTCAGTTTCCTCAGCTATAAAAAGAAGATAATAATCTTACAATGTTTTTGGAGAAAAAAAACTGTTCATGTAAATAATTATGTACAATTTCCCAGAATGTAACAAAGCTCAATAAGCCTTATCTATGATTATCTTATTACCATATAATAGAAATGTTTCACATACTTTTAGGAGCAAATCTTAAGCATTCAGAAACATCATGATTTCAGAATCTCTTTGCAATTTTGGGAATGCTAATCTATGCACCTGACTCTCATTTTAGTTTCCTGAAGATTTTAGTTTGTACCATATGTATTTTTTAAATATATCACCTCTAACTTTATCAAGTATAATGAATCTTCAAGCAGTTAGTGGAAACTGTGTACTAAAAAAAAACTATGCATGGATTTCAAAAACTTTTTGCCCCAAAATAAACTTACCTTTTCATTTCCCTTAACTTTATGAAACCCTTATATGGTTGCATGTATGTAAGAGTATACTACTAATTAAAAAATCTGTAGAAGATTCCCCTTAGAACTTTAGAAAAGACACAGCACTATTATTTATCTTATTTTAGAAATCTCTTATAGAACAAGTATGTTAATACTGAAAGCAAAATATTATTGCTTTTAAATGAAAAACTGTACATGAGAAAATTCAAAGAAATCAAATGAGAGTATTTAAAAATAATAATACTGAATAAAAGATAAGTGTGTGTCGCTCCCCCTCTTCGTGGAGGAACGACACTAAGCCCTGTGCTGTTCTTTCGTCTGCTCGGCCCTCCCCGGGTTTGCTGCTGGTTCTTCCCGGGTTGGCTACTATCCCTTCCACCTCCGTGGAAGGGCAGTTCCCCCTGGCCACATTGCCCACTTCCGCAGGGGAGCGGCACACCGCCGGCCGGCTCTCTGGGGGGCTGCACAGGTGTTCCTTCAGCTAGATGTTCCCCTTAGATGTTCCTCATGCATGCCGTCTCTCTCCTCCTTTATAGTCCTCCTCCGCCAATCCCAACTCGGCTGCCCACACGCCGAGTACGCTGCTCTCCAATCAGGAGCAAGTCCTACAGTTTATTAGCTGAACTGGAGGCAGCTGTGCGGAAGCTGTTTACTTCTCTCCCAGCGCCATATTGTGGGAGAGCAGATGCATAGAATAAGTCTTAATTCCAGTAACTCAGTCTAGTCCGGTTTGCTCCCCACAAGTGTGCATTGTCTTTCCTTTGTTAGCAGTAATAACCAGGAAAATATAATTAAAGCAGGTCAACACTCTGATTATTTCATGAGAAGATTTTGAGTAAGAAATTTCTAAAATCTCTGAGTCGCTAAGACTAAATTCTCAGACTTAGTTGCTTATGAATTAATCATATTATATAAAATGCTTAGCTAGTTTATTTTTGCATTTTAATAAATTCTGGTTAATGTCCCTAAGGAGGTTTTAGTTCAGATTAAGAAATAAAATGTTACTGACGTTAGTGATAGAAAATGGTAAACTCTCTGTGTCAGATACTGTATCAAAATGTAATTAAGCTAGAAATGAGACTTTGGGCTTTGAATGATCTATAGTCTGTACCAGTGTTAAAATGAGAATAGAATCCAAAGGTGGAAACAAAAGTGTATCGGTCAGAAGCTTTAATGAGATCACTCAAAAAATAATATTTTCTTTCTTTTATTTTTTAAACTTTTATTTAATGAATATAAATTTCCAAAGTACAGCTTATGGATTACAATGGCTTGCCCCCCCCATAACGTCCCTCCCACCCACAACCCTCCCCTTTCCAACTCCCTCTCCCCTTCCATTCACATCAAGATTCATTTTCGATTCTCTTTATATACAGAAGATCAGTTTAGCATACATTAAGTAAAGATTTCAACAGTTTGCTCCCACACAGAAACATAAAGTGAAAAATACTGTTTGAGTACTAGTTATAGCATTAAATCTCAATGTACAGCACATTAAGGACAGAGATCCTACATGAGGAGTAAGTGCACAGTGACTCCTGTTGTTGACTTAACAAATTGACACTCTTGTTTATGGCATCAGTAATCACCCTAGCTCTTGTCATGAGCTGCCAAGGCTATGGAAGCCCCCTGAGTTCATTGACTCTGATCATATTTGGACAAGGCCATGGTCAAAGTGGAAGTTCTCTCCTCCCTTCAGAGAAAAGTACCTCCTTCTTTGATGACCCGTTCTTTCCACTGGGATCTCACTCACGGAGATCTTTCATTTAGTTTTTTTTTTTTTTCCCCCAGAGTGTCTTGGCTTTCCATGCCTGAAATACTCTCATGGGCTTTTCAGCCGGATCCGCATGCCTTAAGGGCTGATCCTGAGGCCAGAGTGCTGTTTAGGACATCTGCCATTCTATGGGTCTGCTGTGTATCTCACTTCCTATGTTGGATCATTCTCTCCCTTTCTTATTGTATCAGCTAGTATTTGCAGACACTATTCTTGTTTATGGGATCCCTTTGGTTCTTAGTCCTATCATTATGATCAATTGTGAACAGAAATTGATCACTGGGACTAGTGAGATGGCATTGGTACATGCCACCTTGATGGGATTGAATTAGAATCCCCTGGCACATTTCTAACTCTACTATTAGGGGTAAGTCCGACTGAGCATGTCCCAAATTGCACATCTCTTCCCTCTCTTATTCCCACTCTTACATTTAACAGTGATCACTTTTCAGTTAAGTTTCAGCACTTAAGAAGAATTGTGTATTGATTACAGTATTCAACCAAAAGTATTAAGTAGAACAAACAAAAAGAAATACTAAAAGGGATAACATATCAAGTTGCTCATCAACAGTCAGGGTGAGGGCTGATCAAGTCACTGTTTCTCATAGTGTTCATTTCACTTTAACAGGTTTCCTTTTTGGTGCTCAGTTAGTTGTCACCTATCAAGGAGAACATATGGCATTTGTCCCTTTGGGCCTGGCTATTTTCACTCAGCATAATGTTTTCCAGATTCCTAACAGGGATCAATTTTCAGTTAAAATTTAAACACCTAAGAATAATTGTGTGTTGATTACAGAGTTCAACCAATGGTACTAGAACAAAAAAAAAATACTAAAATGGATAAGTATTACATTGTACATCAACCGTCAGGACAAGAGCTGATCAAGTCACTATTTCTCATAGTGTCCATTTCAATTCAACAGGTTTCCCTTTGGTGCTCAGTTAGTTGTCACTGATCAGGGAGAACATATGATATTTGTCCCTTTGGGAATGGCTTAATTCACTCAGCATGATGTTTTCCAAATTCCTCCATCTTGTTGCAAATGACCAGGTTTCATTGTTTTTGACTGCTGTATAGTATTCTATAGAGTACATGTCCCATAATTTCTTTATCTAGTCTACTGTTGATGGGCATTTGGGATGGTTCCAGGTCTTAGCTATTGTGAATTGAGCTGCAATAAACATTAAGGTGCAGACAGCTTGTTTGTTTGCCAATTTAAATTCCTTTGGGTAAATTCCAAGGAGTGGGATGGCTGGGTCGAACGGTAGGGTTATCTTCAGGTTTCTGAGGAATCTCCAGACTGACTTACATAGTGGCTTAACCAATTTGCATTCCCACCAACAGTGGGTTAGTGTCCCTTTTTCCCCACATCCACTCCAGAATCTATTGGTGGTAGATTTCTGAATGTGAGCCATTCTAACTGGGGTGAGGTGGAACCTCATTGTGGTTTTGATTTGCCTTTCCCTGATCGCTAGTTATCTTGAACATTTTTTCCTGTGTCTGTTGGCCATTTGGATTTCCTCTTTTGAAAAATGTCTATTGAGGTCCTTGGCCCATCTCTTAAGTGGGTTGTTTGTTTTGATGTTGTGGAGTTTCTTGATTTCTTTGTAGATTCTGGTTATCAACCCTTTATCAGTTGCATAGTTTGCAAATATGTTTTCCCATTCTGTCGGTTGTCTCTTTACTCTCCTGACTGTTTCTTTTGCAGTACAGAAACTTCGCAATTTGATGCAATCCCAAATGTTAATTTTGGCTTTGACTGCCTGTGCTTCTGGGGTGTTTTCCAAAATCATTGCCAGTACCTATATCTTGCAGGGTTTCTCCAATGCTCTTTAATAATTTGATGGTGTCAGGTCGTAGATTTAAGTCTTTAATCCATGTTGATTGAATTTATGTGTAAGGTGAAAGGTAGGGGTCTTGCTTCATGATTCTGCACGTGGAAATCCAGTTTTCCCAGCACCATTTATTGAATAGACTGTCCTTACTCCAGGGATTGCTTTTGGATCCTTGATCAAATATGAGTTGGCTGTAGATGTTTGGATTGATTTCTGGTGTTTCAATTCTGTTCCATTGGTCTATCCATCTGTTTCTGTACCAGTACCATGCTGTTTTGATTACAACTGCCCTGTAGTATGTCCTGAAATCTGGTATTGTGATGCCTCCGGCTTTGTTTTTGTTGTACAAGATTGCTTCAGCTATTCGAGGTCTCCTGTGTCTCCATATGAATTTCAGCATCATTTTTTCCAGATCTGAGAAGAAGGTCTTAGGTATCTTGATTGGTATTGCATTGAATATATAAATTGCTTTTGGGAGAATGGACATTTTGATGATATTGATTCTTCTAATCCATGAGCATGGAAGATTTTTCCATTTTTTGGTATCCTCTTCTATTTCTTTCTTTAAGGTTTTGTAATTTTCATCGTAGAGATCTTTAACGTCCTTGGTTAAGTTCATTCCAAGGTATTTGATTGTTTTTGTAGCTATTGTGAATGGGATTGATCTTAGAAGTTCTTCCTCAGCTATTTGCATGCCTGTGTATGCAAAGGCTGTTGATTTTTGTGCATTGATTTTATACCCTGCTACTTTGCCAAACTCTTCTATGAGTTCCAATAATCTCTTAGTAGAGTTTTTGGGTCCCCTAAATAAAGAATTAGATCATCTGCAAAGAGGGATAGTTTGAGTTCTTCCTTCCCAATTTGTACCCCTTTAATTTCTTTTACTTGCCTGATAGCTCTGGCTAGAACTTCCAGAACTATATTGAATAGCAGTGGTGAGAGTGGGCATCCCTGTCTGGTACCAAATCTCAGTGGAAATGCTTCCTACTTTTCCCCATTCAATAGGATGTTGGCCGTGGGTTTTTCATAGATTGCTTTGATTGTATTGAGGAATGTTCCTTCCAAACCCAGTTTGCTTAGAGTTTTCATCATGAACGGGTGTTGTATTTTATCAAATGCTTTCTCGGCATCTATTGAGATAATCATATGGTTTTTCTTCTGCAGTCTGTTAATGTGGTGTATCACATTGATTGTTTTGCACACATTAAACCATCCCTGCATACCAGGGATAAATCCCACTTGGTCTGGGTGGATGATCTTTCTGATATATTGTTGGATTCTACTGGAGGGAATTTTATTGAGGATTTTTGCATCTGTGTTCATCAGGGATATTGGTCTGTCATTCTCTTTCAATGCTGCATCTTTTTCCAGCTTAGAATTAAGGTGATGCTGGCTTCATAGAAAGAATTTGGGAGGACTCCCTCTTTTTCGATTGTTCTGAATAGTTTGAGAAGAATTGGAGTCAGCTGTTCTTTAAATGTCTGGTAGAATTCAGTAGTGAATCCATCTGGTCCTGGGCTTTTCTTTGTTGGGAGGGACTTTATTACTGTTATCAATTTCTGTCTCTGTTATGGGTCTGTTTAGGTTTTCTGTGTCTTCCTGGTTCAATTTAGGTGGGTTGCATGTGTCCAGGAATCTATCCATTTCTGATAGGTTTCCTTGTTTGCTGGCATACAAGTCCCTGTAGTAATTTCTGATGATTCTTTTTATTTCTGTGGTGTCTGTTGTTATGTTTCCTTTTTCATCTCTGATTTTATTGATTTGGGTCTTTTCTCTTCTTTTTTTAGTTAGTTGTGCCAATGGGGTGTCAATTTTGTTTATTTTTTTCAAAAAACCAGCTCTTCATTTGGCTGATTTTTGGTAATGTTTTTTTGGATTCAATCCTGTTGATTTCTTCTCTGATTTTAATTATTTCTCTTCTCCTACTAGATTTGGGTCTGGTTTGCTGTAGGTTTTCTAGATCCTTGAGGTGAATTGAAAGCTCATCTATTTGGTGCCTTTCCAACTTCTTGATGTAGGCACCTATTGATATAAACTTTCCTCTTAACACTGCTTTTGCTGTGTCCCATAAGTTTTGGTATGTTGTGCTGTTATCCTTGTTTACATAAAAAATTGTCAGGATAGTAAAATTTTGGGAGCCATATTATGTAATGTATAATTAAAAGATGGGAACTATGTTAAGGAAGGCTTACTGACAGGAGAGTTTTTACCATCAGAAGTGGGAAATAATATGGAATAATTAGAAAAAATACATGGAGGCAGATTTTGGCACACTGTAAGGAAGAAAGGTCTGGAAACCATCTTTTTCTAACAAGAAATAGCTGTCCCCACTGCAGTGAGAACTCTATCACTCAAGATATTTAAGTGAGACTATAAAGGGATATCTACTTGAATTGTGAAGTTGATCTGAAGCTTCCTGAGGTTCATTTCAGTGTCATGGTTCTTTAAAGTTTTAAATAGAAAAAGATACTGCCAAGCAGTATTTTAAATAACCAATATAGATCTCTTTTACTTTTAATTATTTGTTTTGAAGTTTGTGAATTTTACAGACAACTTTCAGCAACTTTTTCTTTGAGCCAGCTTCATGTCAGCTTATATTTATTTGCTATCTATAATGTGAGATTTTTGTCTAATAATTACTCTCCAAACAATACAAGTCTTACAGTTGATCTGTATTTTATTAAAGTCTTTCAGTTTAACAGATGTTAAAACTTTATTCTTGATATGAAATAACTGAAACAAAAGGAGCTGCTATCAATTAATCTTACAATGTTTTTAGAATTTTATTTTAGTTACCTTGAAACATCTAATATCTTCCTTTATAACATATAATTCTCAAAATAGCAGTCTTCATTCATAGTAAACCTTTTTATGCCATATTTTATTTAATATTATGCTTGTCTGATTTTTATGATTTGTAAGAAAAATAGTTATTTTCAGATTATAGAAATAAATTGAACAGTTTAATCCCAAATTATATTGTTTTAACATAGAAATTTTAATCATTCTTCATTTCCTTTTAAAGTTTTCTCAAGTCTCAAAACAAATAGGAAAATAATTCAAAACGGATTCTAGATGATTGATTATGAAAAATATAATATTATTTTATTGTGATTTAATAAAGAATTTAATAAAGAATAAACAATGTTTCACACAATATGAATTTCTGGAAGGCAGTGGTCTTCAGTGACTCTTCATTCAACAGATAAAATCATAGCACCCAACAGAATTTCTTGTCTCTGTACTCAGTGTTTCACAGTGTTACCTTCATCACCAAGCTCCTCATTGTGACCCTAACCTCACTCAACTATACCACAATTCAGGGATCATGTGAAGAGTGACCTAGTTTTCCAGCGTTTTTTTTTTTTTTACAGCAAAAAGAGAAGAAAATTCTTTTTCTCTATGAAACTCCCCAAATGTCTCCTCAGTTTAGATTAAATTATATTTCAATCCTAAACTTCCATCTAAGGCTAGTGAATAGAAAATATTGATTCACTTAAGCCAAATAAGATTGCCCTAGTTTGGGTGTAGGCCAGTTCATCTGATCCCAAATATTCTTATAGGTTTGGCAAAAAAAAAAAAAAAAAACATAAATTGTGGGATTTAAAACTACAGAAATTTGGTTTCTTGCTGTTCTGCAGGCTGGAAGTCCAAAATCAATGTATCATGAAGGTTGTGCTCCCTCTGAGAGTTTTAAAGGAGAATATATTCCTTGCTTCTTCCTAGTTGTTCATGGTTTCTGGCAATCTTTGGCATTCCTTAGATGTTGCTACATTATTCTATTTTCTGCCTGTATTCACATGGCTTTCTTTCCTTGTATGTGTGTGTGTGTATGTTTTAGTGTGTGTGTGTGTTTATGTTTTAGGGTGTGTGTGTGTGTGTGTGTGTGTGAGAGAGAGAGAGAGAGAGAGAGAGAGAGAGAGAGAATCTTCAAATTTTCCTTTCTTACTTTCCTTAAAAAGTTACCAGTCATGGATATTAGGGACAACCCCGCTGGGGACTGAATTGTGTATCCTTCAAAATGTGTATGTGGAAGTCACCCTTCATGTGACTCTATTAGAGATAAGCCCCTTCATGAGGTCATTAACATTAAATAAGATCCTGGGACTGAGGTTCTGTATATGATGGACTTACGAGAATAACCTTGAGAGTTCTGTCTTTACACATCAGGGCATAGCAAGAAAGCAGATATCTATAAGCCAGAATGAGACCCTCACCATAACCCCAAAGTGCTTATACCCTGATATTGAACTTCCAACTTCAGAACTGTGAGAAAATAGATTTTTGTTGTTTAAGGCATCCATTCCATGGTATGCTGCTATTGCAACCAGAGCTAACTAATAAATGGCATAATCCAGAATGATCTCAACTTAATTATATCAAAATCTCTATTTTCAAATAAGACTACATACATAACAATACTGGTTAGGATAACCCAGACCTCTATATTATACTTTTTTTTATATTTTCTCATGAATTTGTATTATAGAAATAGATTGCTTTTTAAAAAGACAGCTTTTGGCACCAAATTTGTGCAAGCCTTCTAAGAAAGATCTAAGTGATTTAACCAAGTTCAACTTTGAGCAGTAGTTACTTTTGCCCACAAATGGAAATTTTTCATTTATAAATTAAAGACTTACTCTGTAAAAGTATAACAGATAATAGCTTACTTCCGTATAGCTAAGTATGTTCTTCCTAAAACAAATATCCAAAAAACTATCAAAGAATTCTACATACTCATTTTATTATAATAAATACAAAATCTAAGCTTCTTACATGAATGCTGGGTTAAAGTGCACTGAGTTTCATGAGCTGCAATGTTCTGATTTATAAGATGTTAGTTAATAAAAAAATTTACTAAGATATTTTAGATGTGATGTTTGTAACATCAAATGGATGTGCCTGTATATAAAATAAGATAGGTTATGAATTAAAAATTGTTGAAGCTGGGCCACATTAACTTCAATAAAATTTTCTATTCTTTTTTTGTTTTTTACATATATGAATTTTTCCATAATAAAAACTTCAGAGAATGAACAAGCAAAGATTTTACATGTCACTAATTGTGACAATTTATCAAACAAAGATTTTTATCTTACTAGATTTATCTTATTTCTCAGAAGATATTGTTGCTAAAATAAAATTTGAAATATTTATCATTGCATTTTACTTAAAAATAATCAATTGGGAAATATAATGAGCAGTACACTATTGAAAACAATTGCCTGCTCACATTTTCCTTCTTTAATTATAATACACAGGAACACAAACCTCAATCAGTAGATCTGAGTAGTAGGAAATCTGAAAAAATAGCAAATACTTATGTTATGTTGGAAGTAGCAAACATGACAAAGACTAGCCTTAGGTAATGTCAAGGTTGTAAGTATTAGGAAGCTATAAAAAATGGAACCAGTGGGGTGGGCATTTTGTGGAGCAGAGTACACCATTACATATTGGAATGCAGATTTGAATACCAGCTACTCTGCTTCCAATTCAGCCCCTTGCTAACATGCCAGGGAGATAGAGGATGATGGCTCAGATGCTTGAGATTCTGCTTCCCACAGGAATAAATGGACAGAAGCTTATATTCCCTCTCTCTCTCTTTCTGTCATTCTACCTTTCAAAGAAATGAAATCAATAAATCCTAAAAAGAAAAAAAAAAGCCTGGAACCAAGGGCAGGTTTTAGCATAATTTTTAGGACTCCCTAAATTTAGGATGCCCATGTTCTATAATAGAGTGCATAGATTCAAGTCATGACTCTACTCCCAATTCCAGCTTCCTGCAAGTGTGCACCGTGGGAGGTAGCAGGTGATGGCACAGGTAGTTGAGTTCTTGCAACCCATCTGGAAAACCCAAACTGAGTTCATGAGTCCCAGGCTTGTGCTGGCTGTACTTCAGCTAAGGCAAGCTTTTGGGGAGTGTACCAGTAGATGCGAGAATTTCTCTTTTTCTCTCCACCACCCTCTCTCTCTGAGTATGTGTGTGTGTGTGTGTGTGTGTGTGTGTGTCTTTCTGTGACTCTAAAGTAAATCAATGAACAATTAAAAATTAAAGGAAAATATGGCTGGCGCCCCGGCTCACTAGGCTAATCCTCTGCCTTGCGGCGCCAGCACACCAGGTTCTAGTCCCAGTTGGGGCGCCGGGATTCTGTCCAGGTTGCGCCTCTTCCAGGCCAGCTCTCTGCTGTGGCCAGGGAGTACAGTGGAGGATGGGCCAAGTACTTGGGCCTTGCACCCGATGGGAGACCAGGATAAATACCTGGCTCCTGCCTTCGGATCAGCGCGGTGCACTGGCCGCAGCGCGCCAGCCGCGGCGGCCATTGGAGGGTGAACCAACGGCAAAGGAAGACCTTTCTCTCTGTCTCTCTCACTGTCCGCTCTGCCTGTCAAAAAAAAAAAAAAAAAAAAAGGAAAAGAAAAAGAGAAAAAAGGAAAACAACACTGAAATAAGGCCCCTTGCCCAACCTCCAAGGAATAAAAATAGAAATTTCATAGGTTATTGAAAGTAAATAGCCACTAAGAGGCACTGAAATTAATATATACCTAAGTAATTTTATGCACATGAAAACAAAATGTGTAATTTTGAGCTCATGCTATATAAACATGTTGAAAATGCCCAATATGTAAAAAACTGATGAAGTAATATAAAACCTCTCAAATTTTTCAAGATTTGCTTAATTTTCAAACTAACATGACAAGAGAATTAGGGGGAAAAAAACCAATGTCTTGGTATTGTCTGTAGTTGTGCCATTAAGGAAATAGAAATATCAAACATCCTGTATCAGGAGTGTTATGCAGTTATTTGTGTGTTAAATTACATAAAGTCTTTAAGAATAGATCTCCAGGAGAATAGTTATCTATATTGTAGAATGGTGCAATGTGCCTAGTTCCAGTTTGTTCTAAGAGTCATAGTTGTTTCTTATCTAGATACTATAACTTATTATGTGAATTGATTTTTTCCTTTGTATTTAGTAAGTCAGAGAGCCAGAGAGAGGTACAAAGAGACAGAACACCAGACAGAACTGTCACTGGTTTACTTCTCAAATATCCACAGTGATGGGAACTAGGCTGGGACTGAAGCTGGGAGCTCTGAACTCAAGCCAGGTCTCCCAATCACCTGAGCCATCAGTGCTGTCTCCTAGGGTCTGCATTAGAAGGAAACTGGAATCAAGAGCCAGATAAGGTGTCAAATGCAGCCTCTTGATATGGGACACAGGCATCTCAACTGGCATCTTAATCACTAGAAAAAATGACCATCTTATTTTGTAATTTTAAAGGAAATCTTACAAATGTTTTCTTGGGAGCCTGGTGGTAGTTTTTCCTTTCTTTAAAGATTTTTTTTAAATGTATTTGAGAAGCACAGTTACAGAGAGAGGGAGTCACAGAGTGAGAGGAGAGAGAGATCTTCCATGTGGTGACTGACTCTTCAAATGGCCCCCAATGGCCAGGGTTGGGCAAGAAGCCAAGACATTTATCTGGGTCTCCTATATAGGTGGTAGGGGCCCAAGCACTTGAGTCATCTTCTGCTGCTTTCCCAGTAGCATTAGCAAGGTGCTGGATTGGAAGTGGAGCAACTGGGGCAGGAAATGGCACCTATAAGGGATGCCAGCATTGCAGGCGGTGGCTTAACCCACTATATCACAATGCAGCTCACGTAGTTGGTGTCCTGTCACTCATGTGGGAGATCAGTATTGAGTTTCAGCCTGAGAAAGCCTGGTTCTTGTGGGTCATTTCAGGAATGAATAAATGGATGAGAGATTTCTTCCTGTGTGTCTGTTTCTCTCTGTGTGATCTTTTGCCTTTCCAATAATTTAAAATTTGGCTTCCCCACTCATTCATCCAGTTAAGTCCTAGTCATGGATTGATGATACTAGCAGAGTAGAGACTTGCTCCAGTATGGTGTTTAGGAGATAGTCCTATTGGGGGGTCCTTAAGGCACTGGGGATGTGCTCTCAGAATGCTATTCTTGTGAAAGAGCTCTTTGTTTAACTGAGTTGGGTCCAGCTTTTTCCCTTCTGCTTCCTGGCTCACCATGTGATCCCTCCTCTGCCTATTCTCTTCTATCCTCCAGCCTCACCAAAAGGCCAAACCAATGGGCCTACCCAATCTTGAACTGTGAATCTCTAAAACCATGAACTAAAATAAACCCCCTCCTTTATAAGTAGTTGTTTTCAGGTATTGCAGTAACATATAGAAGGCTAACATAAACCTTATAAATGAAAAAGTAGAAATCAGACATAAATAACCTTTATGTTTTAGTATGAAATTGTATGTGTATATATATATATAAATAGAAATTAATTAAAATAGTGCAGAGATGCTTAAAACTACCCTGTGTTTATCGTTTTAAATTTTTTCAAATGCTGAAAATCTTTAACACCTTATAGTGTCAATTAAAATACATAAAAATTTGAATTTTAATAATTATTACATATTTAGTTTTCAACTAAGTTGTTAAAATTACATAAGCTATTTCTTGGTTTTGCAGGTTTGCAAAATTATTTAATGATTAATAAAAATTTATTTGTGAAGCATAGGGATAGAAAGAGAGGGGAAAGTGTTGTGAAAGAGAAAGGGAAGAGAGAGAAAGAAAATGCATTTCCACCTGCTACTTCAGTTGCTATATGCCTGCACTGGCTAGTGCTGTGCAGACCAAAGAGGGGATCTGGATTCTCAACCCAGGAACCTAATTATTTGAGCCATTGCCTACTGCCTCCCAGGGTCTGCATTAAAAGAAAGTTAAGTCAAGAAGTATAGCTTCGGCCGGCGCCGCGGCTCACTAGGCTAATCCTCCGCCTAGCGGCGCCGGCACACCGGGTTCTAGTCCCGGTCGGGGCGCCGGATTCTGTCCCGGTTGCCCCTCTTCCAGGCCAGCCCTCTGCTGTGGCCCGGGAGTGCAGTGGAGGATGGCCCAGGTGCTTGGGCCCTGCACCCCATGGGAGACCAGGAAAAGCACCTGGCTCCTGGCTCCTGCCATCGGATCAGCGCGGTGCGCCGGCCGCAGCGCGCCGGCCGCGGCGGCCATTGGAGGGTGAACCAACGGCAAAAGGAAGACCTTTCTCTCTGTCTCTCTCTCTCTCACTGTCCACTCTGCCTGTCAAAAAAAAAAAAAAAAAAAGAAGTATAGCTTCATGTGGAACATGCATGCCCTGACTGGCATCTTAATCATTAGGTTAAAGACGTCCCCTGTTGATTTTTTGAATGGAGGTAAAAAATATTGTAAGTAAGTAAAATAGATACAAAAACAAAAGAATTTTCACATGTACCATGGATGTCAGTAATTTTCTGTTGGAAAAAGAATTTATTAATTTTGCAAAAAAAAAAACAGCAAAGAAAATGTAACAAGTATTTAAAAATAAGAAAATAAACAAAATATCTTTTATTCTAAAATTTTCATGCTGTAGATAGAAATCAGATGGGTAATTGCTTTCAGTGTGATGTAAATAAAACCCAGCTGTCATCTGTTCTTGCATCTAAATTTTAAAAATCTCTTAGCAATATGTCTTAAAGTGAATTACCTGTAAAATAATCTCTTAAAATGAACTTAAGTGAACATTCTTATGCATACTTAAGTTTGAGGGTTCCTTGTGTTTGATTTATACCATCAAACCTCAGAAGGACACTATCCTAGAGTTTCTGTCATTTTTAATAAAATTTTTGTGCTTTCAGAAAATATAATACTTGTTTAAATAAGGCAATTTATTGTTGGTTATATAGTCATATAGTCAGGGGCACACAAAATTGCTAAGAGTGCAAGCTGTGTATTAGACTGCAGAGTTTTAAATTCTGTCCCAACACTTGGTAGCTGTGTATTCTGAGAAGTTCATTGATCTCTCATAGTCTCAGTTGACTCAAGGGGAAAATAAGAGTTAAAGTAATTGATAGCAAAAAGACCCAAGAGAACTTTCTCAACTATTGATTTTTTTATTAACCTTTATATTAATCTTAGTGGTAGTTACAAGACTATATTCTTTTATCTTTATTTATTTATTTATTTGACAGATAAAGTTAAACAGTGAGAGAGAAAGACAGAGAGAAAGGTCTTCCTTCCATTGGTTCACCCCCTAAATGGCCGCTATGGCCAGAGCTACGCTAATCCAAAGCCAGGAGCCAGGTGCTTCCTCCTGGTTTCCCATGTGGGTGCAGAGGCCCAAACACCTGGGCCATCCTCCACTGCCTTCCTGGGCCACAGCAGAGAGCTGGACTGGAAGAGGAGCAACAGGGACTAGAACCGGCTCCCACATGGGATGCCAGCACCACAGGTGGAGGATTAACTAAGTAAGCCACGGCACAGGCCCCAAAGACTACATTCTTTGTCAAAAAGTAAGTGGAGTATAAACTTAGATTATTTTATTACATGTAAATTATACATAACAGTATATGATTAAAAAGATGGTTAAATATTCAGATTTAGCTCTAAGAGTAAGAGCAATATCTTCTTGATGGACATTTGAGTTAGGTCCATCTTCTACATATTATGAATAAAATCATAAGAACACTGTTATTTTGAAAATTCTGTGTCCATATCTCTTCACTTCTCTTGGGTCAGCACCTATGAGTAGAATTGCTGGGTCACGGGGAAGGTATATGTTAACTTCCATAAAAATTGCCAAACACACTTGCCAATAATGTATGATTGTCAAATTTACTCCACATGTTAAACAATATCATCAGTCTGTTAGTTCATGCATTCTTTTTGTGTGTGTCCACTTTAATTTTAGTCTTTTCCTTTACTATAAAAACATGAAGCATAACTTCATTGAATTAACCACCAAGATATATGGAACCTATATATTCAGAAGTATTTATTTAGCTCTCTTACATTGTAATACAGTATGAAGCCCTCTTCATAGGCTGTTAGGTTTAAGTTAGTCATACAAGGTGCTTCATAGAGACTGATACATAGTAAGCACTCACTAAGCAGTACTAACACTATTATATGTCTTAACAATAACAAATGCTATTAAAATAAGATTTAAAACTGTAATTATTATCAATGGCCAGGCATTTTGCTATTCATTGAAAGAAATAGCTATCAAATGATTCTCAAATAATTTGAGGAGCCAGCATTGTGGTACAGCAGATTAAGCTGCTGCTTATGATGCCAGCATCCCATATTGGAGTGATGATAGTCCTACAGCTACTATCAGAGCTGAGATGTAAATTCAAGTATTGTATTGCTGATATTGATGGTGATTTGGGTTCCTAAGCCCTGTACTACATCTCTCTCTCTCTTCTTTAAGATTTTATTTATTTGTTTGACAGGTAAAAGTTACAGACAGTGAGAGAGAGAAACAGAGACAAAGGTCTTCCTTCCGTTGTTTCACTCCCCAAATTGCCTCAACGGCCAGAGCTGGGCCTATCCGAAGCCAGGAGCCAGGTGCTTCTTCCTGGTCTCCCATGTGGATGCAGGGGCGCAGGGACTTCAGCCATCCTCACTGCTAACCCAGGCCATAGCAGAGAGCTGGATGGGAAGAGGAGCAACCGAGACTAGAACCGGCACCTAAAGTGGATGCCGGCACTGCAGGCGGAGGATTAACCAACTGTGTCACTGCGCCGCCCCTGTACTACATCTCTTAACTCCAAAATACGACCCTTGAATGTATGAGGAAACACCCTTATCTGAGAATATCCCTAAATATTATATACCTTTTTGCCATCATTATTGAAATAATTATTCCAGTTCTATAAAATTGGTATTTTCATTACAAAATTATATTACACAGCATTGTATTTTTCATAGAGCTTAAAGGTACAGAATCTCATTTTGTCCTCACAATACCTGTGAAAAGTATGATTATTGCAATTTTAAAAATGAGAAAACTTAAAAAGGAAAATCAGTGCCTTGTAAATTTAACTCAAATCAAGACATGACTGACAACCAGGACTATAATCTACTCTTACTCTTCCTTCCTCAGAATTCAGCACCTACATTAGGAAATATTTAAAAAAAATTTTTTAAGAAACTGATTAGAAATGTTGTATAATAGCCAATAGCACAAATGTCCTAGTTAAGGAGTTATGGAAGTACTTGGTTATAATTATTTTCAAATAAATTAGTTTAACCAAATTCTTTCTGCCCTTTTATGTTACTGGTATTGGGTTCTGGCTATCCTAAGATTAAATTCTATGCATTCTATGACCTTTTTTTTCTGACTGAACATTATCTGGCAAAAATTTCATATTACCTTTTATTCACTTGGTGAATCGTTTTTATACAAGAAACTTTAAAAACCCTATTGAGATTGTTCTCTTATTAAAAAAAAAAAAAAACACACACTATTACCCTACCATATACAATTAGTTCAGATTTCACATAGAAAATCCAGAAGCAAATTTAGATTTTCTTTAATTAGTCCAGAGATAATAGTCTGAAAATTTTGGACATTATGACATGTGATGAGGTTTTTCAAAGAAGGAGACAGGACATGGGAGCATCCATTCTAAGAGTGCACCACTGGATAGCTATCAGCTCCCACTTTTATTTAGAGGGTACCAGCAAGTCTGCAAACCAGTAGGGACGTAGGCAAG
Source organism: Oryctolagus cuniculus (assembly GCF_051225735.1). Lineage (NCBI taxonomy): Eukaryota > Metazoa > Chordata > Mammalia > Lagomorpha > Leporidae > Oryctolagus > Oryctolagus cuniculus. The sequence goes on along the minus strand of NC_142872.1, from coordinate 138,385,814 downwards.
ATTATACAGCAACTTAAGGATTTGGGAAAAGGAATTTGGTCTGCTGGTCTAAGATATGGATTAGAGCTGTGTTGTAAATCATCAGAGCCAGCTCCATTTAGATGCTCCTGCAAATTTACAAATTCCCCCCAAAAAATCCAGGTGCCAATTCATGTCCATTAGCCCCCTGCTTCTCCAGCTGCCACATTCCTTCAGGGCAGGTGTGCCCATCCCTGGCCTGGCCTGTTTGTTTTTGTTTTTTTTTTTTGTTTGTTTGTTTGTTTTTTTTTAGATTTATTTATTTATTTGAAAGTCAGAGTTACACAGAAAAAGTAGAGAGAGAGAGAGAGAGAGAGAGAAAGAGAGGTTTTCCATCCAATGATTCACTCCCCAGTTGACCACAACGGCCAGAGTTATGCTGATCCAAAGCCAGGAGCCAGGAGCTTCTTCCGGGTCTCCGATGTGGATGCAGGGGCCCAGGGACTGAGCCATCCTCCACTGCTAACCCAGGTCATAGCAGAGAGCTGGATTGGAAGAGGAGCAGCTTGGACTTGAACCAGTGTCCATATGGGATGCCAGCATTTCAGGCCAGGTCTTTAACCCTCTGCGCCACAGTGCCGGCCCCCCTGGCCTGTTTTTTGCATGAGCAGAAACTGCAGGGCCTGCACTGGGGCTCATTTGTTTAATCCTCCACCTGTGGCGCCAGCATCCCATATGGGCACCGGGTTCTAGTCCCGGTTACTCTCTTTCAGTCCAGCTCTCTGCTGTGGCCCAGGAGGGCAGCGGAGGATGGCCCAAGTGCTTGGGCCTTGCACCCGCATGGGAGACCAGGAGGAAGCACCTGGCTCCTGGCTTCAGATCAGCATAGCTCTGGCCATAGTGGCCATTTGGGTTGTGAACCAATGGAAGGAAGACATTTCTCTCTGTCTCTCTCTCACTGTTTATAACTCTACCTGTCAAAAAAAAAAACAAACAAACAAACCTGCTGCCATGCCTCTAATTTCAGCAGGGTGTGCCCCCTGAGAGGCATTTATGTGGCATCTCTACAGACATGAATGATATTAATTTAGTCATTTAAAAATAGAAATTGATAACAAACTACAAAATGCCTCCTTAATGACTCCAACGGAAACCTGAGTGGTCAGCATTCTGCCACTTATATTTTATAATCAGAAATCAAAATTTATCTCTAAGAATTTATACCTCCTGATCCACTGTTCTCAATGAATCACCTCTTAAAATGGCAACTGGTTCAGGATCTAATATATAGTTGGGTAAATTTTAACTTACATTCTTTTTTGGAGGAAATGTGGCGAGGGTCATTGTGAATGCCATTGTGATTTTTTCTGTGTATGTAATCAAAAAGATAGAAACAAGAAGCGTATCTGAGATAGATGTTCTAGAAGTGATGATTGCTTGAGAATGGACAGGGAGATTGGGTGAAATGAAGAATTGTTTTGGATGAAGGTCAAGCCTCTGACTTTCAAGACTTAATAGTATGGGGGCATATAACTGATGGCAAACAGAAAGCTGTTAATGAAAACGGATCTTCAAATGCTGCTTCAACTATAGAATGAACCTTTAGTAAAGTAAAAGCGAAAGGAGAGATACATCGTGGAAGGCTGAGTAACTTAAGGTAGACAGCCCTTTTAGCTGTAAAAACTTGTAAAATTCAGTTTTTATACTGAAGTATGCTTTGTAATTGTAATACTTTTAATATTTTATAAGAATTTAAATTAATAACATACCTCACCAACAAAGATAAACACAGACTGAAGGTAAAGAACGGAAAAAGATGTTCCATGCTTAGTGGGAATAAAAAATGAGCAGGAGCAGCCACCCTAATATTGGACAAAATGAACTTTAAGACAAAAACTGTTAAAATAGACAAGGAAGGGCATTAGGAAATGATTAAGGATCAATTGAACAGGACGCTGTGACTGTAGTAACTGTATATGCACCCATTACTAGGGCATCTGGCTACTTAAAGCAAATGTTAATAGATTTAAAGAGAGATATAGGCTCCAATACAATAATAATGGAGGATTTCGCCTATATCTCTCTTTAAATAGATCAGCTAGACAAAAATCCACAAAGAAACAACAGAGCTAATTTACACTATGGATCAAATAGACCTAATTGATATCTACAGAACATTTCATTTCACAGATGCAGAATACGCCTTCTTTTTATCAGTGCATGGAACTTTCTCTAGGATAGCCCACATGCTAGGCCATAAAACAAGTCTCAAGAAACTAAAAGAAAATTAAAATCATACCGTGTATTTTCTCTGACCATGACAGAATGAAGCTGGAAATTAACAGCTTAAGAAACTCCATGCGAACTTATTGAGATAAACAAATTGCTCCGATAAGCAATGGATCATAGAATTAATCAAAATGGAAATTAAAAAATTCCTAGGGATGAATGAAGGTGACAACACAAGATACCAAAATTTATCAATAACAGTGTTACAAGGAAAATTTATAGCAATTTGTGCCTATATTGAGAAAATGGAAAGACATAAAATAAATTATCTAACAATACATCTCAAGGAACTAGAAAAACAAGAACAAATGAAACCCAAATTAGTAGGAAGAAATAATTAAAATTAGAGAGGAAATAAGCAAAATTGAAACAAAAAAAGGTACAAAAATGAATGATTGAAGAGTTTTTTTTAAAAAACATTTGACTTGTTCATTTTAACAGAAATGAAAAAAATTTTAAGAATGTATTTATTTTATTTGAAAGGAAGTGTCACAGAGAGAGAGAGAGAGAGAGAGGCAGAGACAGAAAGAAATCTTCTATCTGCTGGTTCACTCCACAGGTGGCTACAATGGCTGGTGCTGGACCAGAGTGAAACCAGGAGCCAGGAGCTTTCTCCAGGTCTCCACATAGGTATAGGGGCCCAAGTACTTGGACCATTTTCTGCTGCCTTCCTAGGCATATTAGCAGGGAGCTGGATTGAAAGTGGTGCAGCTGGGAATCAAAACAGTGCCCATATGGGATGCTGGCATCACAGGCAATGGCTTTACCTGCAGTGTCACAGTGCTGACCCCAAATAACCAGTTTTTTTCAAAAATAAAATTTATATACCATTGGCCCAACTAACAAAAAAAAAAAAAAAAAAAAAAGAATGCCCAAATTAATCAAATCAGAGAAGAAAAAGGATATGTTACAATGGATGCAGTAGAAATAAAAAGAATCACCAGGATTTACTACAAACAGCTATTTGCCAACAAATTGGAAAATCTAGGAGAAACAGATAGTTTTATGCACACATATATTTTACGAAAATTAAGTCATGAAGACAGAGAAAACCTAAATAGTCCAATAACCAAGACATAGATTGAATCAGTAAATAAGACCCCCCCAAAAAAGAAAAGCTGATGGCTTCACTGCTGAATTCTAGCAAACTTTTATTTTATTTTTTATTTTTTTTGACAGGCAGAGTGGACAGTGAGAGAGAGAGAGACAGAGAGAAAGGTCTTCCTTTACCATTGGTTCACCCTCCAATGGCCACTGTGGCCAGTGTGCTGCGGCCGGCGCACGGTGTTGATCTGAAGCCAGGAGCCAGGTGCTTCTCCTGGTCTCCCATGCAGGTGCAAGGCCCAAGGACTTAGGCCATCCTCCACTGCACTCCCTGGCCATAGCAGAGAGCTGGCCTGGAAGAGGGGCAACCGGGGCAGAACCCCGGCACCCTGACTGGGACTAGAACCTGGAGTGCTGGCTCTGCAGGTGGAGGATTAGCCTATTGAGCCGTGGCACCGGACTTCTAGCAAACTTTTAAAGAAGAACTAATTCTAATTCTTCTCAAACTATTCAAAACAATTTAAAGGGAGGGAATCCTAAACACCTATGAGACCAGCGTCACATTAATTCCAAAACCAGAAAAAAGATACAACAAAGAAAGAGAACTATAGGCCAATATCCCTGATAAACAAAAATGCCAAAATTCTCCATAAAACACTAACTAATTAAATTCAATAACAGTTCAAAAGGATCATTCACCAGGACTAAGTAGGATTTATCTCTGGTATGCAGGAATGGTTCAACACTTCCAAATCAATAAATGTGATATATCACATTAACAATTGAAGAATAAAAACCATATGATTAACTTAATGGACACAGAGAAATAATGAAATCTAGGGATCTGCACTGTGGCACAGCAGGTTAAAACCCCATAATGCAGCATGGGCATCCCATATGGGCACCAGTTCAGCTGGCTTCGGATCGGCTCAACTCTGGCCGTTGCAGCCATTTGGAGAGTGACCAGTGGATTGAAGACATCTCTCTTTATGTCTCCAACTCTATCTGTAAATAAATAAAATAAGTCTTAAAAAACAAAAGAAATAATTAAATCTAGTGAAGCTTCAACTACTTTCAATGTTGATTTTTCTCCAAAATCTATTCCTTTCAACACACTACTATACTAATGTTTATAAAGCTCTTCACATTCTGTTTGACTCAGGTACTAAATCTTAGATAAATTCAATGGATTTCATTAGGATGGAGCCAGAACCTAACTTAATCGTTCTATAACTGTGCTTGAATAACACCTTTTCACTAAGCCAAGTGTAAAGTGTACATTGAATAAAGCCTAATACAAAACCAAAAGGATTTCCTACTCTGCATCCACAGTTGACTCCTCACCATTGCCTTCACATTCGTTCAAATGCCATATGTGCTTTTGCCTTGCCACATACATTGTAACACTTTTTAATTTATTGATATACTAATTTAATGTCTGATAGTATATTCAAATCACCCAAATTTTAGTAGAGTCTGATTACATAAATGTTAAGTATTTAGGTAGAAATTAGGGATAAACAAACATTAGTGAATAACGATAGAGGTAGGTTGAAAATGTACCTCTGCATATATAATAAAATTATCTTGCCCTCAGAAGTTTTGAATGCAGAAAAATTACTTCTGTATCAGTAAGATGTTATTTCTAGTCAGCACTATCAGATGTTGTATGAATATATAATAGTATAAATATTTTATACACATTATGATTTAAAAATGACTTATCATTTGAGGAATATAGAAACGAATAAACCCATATTGTACAAGTGAGGGGGCATCAAACAATTGATGGGCAAAAAAATGGAATCTAAAAGATATTGAAACTTTGAACTTGTTGAAAGGCTCTTATGTTTGAGTTAACAATTCTCTTTGGGAATGAGGAATGAATATGACTGATGTTTCTTCATTCAAACAAAAGACAGATTGTTGGTGTTGTGACACAGTGGGTTAATAATAACTTTATTTATTTTTAATAACTTTATTTTTTTGACAGGCAGAGTGGACAGTGAGAGAGAGAGAGACAGAGAGAAAGGTCTTCCTTTTCCGTTGGTTCACCCCCCAGTGGCCACTGCAGCCGGTGCGCTGCGGCCAGCACACCGCGCTGATCCAAAGCCAGGAGCCAGGTGCTTCTCCTGGTCTCCCATGCGGGTGCAGCTGCACTCCTGGGCCATAGCAGAGAGCTGGCCTGGAAGAGGGGCAACCGGGACAGAATCCGGCGCCCTGACCAGGACTAGAACCTAGAGTGCCAGCGCCGCAGGTGGAGGATTAGCATATTGAGCCACGGCGCCAGCTGAAACAGTGGTTTAAGCCAATACTTGAGAGGTGAGCATTCCCTATTGAAGTTCTGGTTCAAATACCAGCTGCTCCACTTCTGATCTATTTCCCTGCTAATGTGCCTAAGAATGCTGTCAGTAACAGTCCAAGTACTTGGGCCTCTACCACCCATGTGGGAGTCCAGGATGGGGTTCCTGACTCTTGACTCAAGCCTGGCCCAGACCTGGCTGTTGTGGTCATTTGGTGAGAAACTAGCAAGTGGAAGATATCTCTCTCTTTGCCACCCTTGCCCGTCACTCTGCCTTTCAAATAGACAAGCAAATAAACAAATCTTTATATAGAAACACAGAAAGGAATTAATTGATCTTCTATATTGTTGCTTAACTGCATATTAATATTGTGAATTGGCTTTATACATGTCCCTTTTTCATTAGATCAATTTCTCAAGATGAGGATTAGCCATTTAGAAGTCAGTGGGAGATGATTTAAAAAAGCAACCCAACGGCAAAAGGAAGACCTTTCTCTCTGTCTCTCTCTCATACTGTCCACGCTGCCTGTCAAAAATAAAAAAAATTAAAAAAAAAAAAGCAACTTTCCTAGGCTCTGTTTCAGCTTTATTATCAAGAGTCTCTAGACAGGAACTCCCCAACAAATTTTGAAAGTATCCAGAATTACTTTCATATGTACTCTGCTTGGCAACCATTGTACCATATTTGCTGCTCCTCCGCACGCGGAGGAGCCGCACCGGACCGGACGCTTGTTGTTCCCTTTTTTACAAGTCCTTTCTATAGTAAAGTAAGAATAAGTAAACAACAAACTCCCAAAGCAAGAATGAGTAGAGAGAAATGAGAAAGAACGAAGTAACGAACTTCCCCGCGAACCCTCCAACACACTCTCCAACCAACCCACACCACCATGCCGTCTCTCTCCTCCTATATAGTCCTCTCCACCAATCCGTGCTCTGCTACCCACACGCCGAGCGCGCTGCTCTCCTCCAATCAGGAGTGACTCCTGCAGCTTGTCAAGTTGGTGAGAGGCAGCTGTGTAGAAGCTGTACGCTCCTCTCCCAGCGCCACGTTGTGGGAGAGCAGATGCATAGAATAAGTCTTAATTCCAGTAACAGTATAGTCCGAGTTGCTCCCCACACATATTGGAAATATGTTGTCTTATTTATCTTTATTGTCGGTTATTTGGGTATAGCCACATGTGATTTTTTAAATTTAATCGGATTAAAATGATTTTCTTCATTTCTTATTAGTTCACAGTAAATGTGTTATACTTATAAGCAGAAAAAAATAACAAAAATCCTTGCAGGGTGTTTGAGAGATGGTCAAGATAGTATATCCACCAATTAACTGTGACATTGCAAAGAAAAAATAGAGAGGAAAAATGCACGTTGTTTTTAGTGCATAGTGTTTCAGGAACAATTTTGAAATATAAGTCATAAATCATGTTTAAACTATCTTGAAAGTATTCAAGTTAAAAAATGTGCCTCAGACATTGTTTTGTCTTAGTAAGCACTCTGCTAACCATGAAAAATGATTACTTAACAAAAATATTTTAAGTTGTTACATCATATGCTCAAGGTTTATTAATTTCTAGAGCCTGGATCTGATTTCAATGAAATGCTCCTGAGAATCTGACCTCAGAAATGAGCTCATGATGAATGATCAGATTTCACAACAATTTTTCTACTTGTAAAAATCCAGATTGTAAGCTTTAGTTATGCCATATACACTATGATAACGATCCAAAGCCCGGACCAGAAGCCTCCTCCGAGTCTCCCACGTGGGTGCAGGGGCCCAAGGAGTTGGGCCATCTTCTATTGCTTTTCCAGGCCACAGCAGAGAGCTGGATCAGAAGTGGAGCAGCTGGGTCTTGAACCAGCGCCCATATGGGAAGCCAGCACTGCAGGCCAGGGCCTTAACAAGCTGCGCCACAGTGCCAGCCCCAAAACAATTATTTAAAACACTGTGCCATACATTATTTTTTCTGAATTCAATCTACACTTATTTAAAAAGAATTGTCTCAGGGGCCGGCACTGTGATGCAGTGGGTTAATGCCCTGGCCTGAAGCGCCAGCATCCCTTATGGGCACTGGTTCAAGACCCAGCTGCTCCACTTCCCATCCAGCTCTCTGCTATGGCCTGGGAAAGCAGTAGAAGATGGCCAAGTCCTTGGGCCCCTGTACACATGTGGGAGACCCGGAGGAAGCTCCTGACTCCTGGCTTCGGATCGTTGCAGCTCTGGCCATTGCAGCAAATTGGGGAATGAAACATCAGATGGAATACCTCTCTCTCTGCTTCCCTCTCTCTGTGTAACTCTGACTTTCAAGTAAATAAATAAATCTTTAAAAAGAAAAACAATAAAAAGTTTTGTCCCAAAGCTATAGTCCCCAGTGTCTCATTTGCACCTCCAAAATCAAAGTACTATTTTTAAAGATATTTATTGATCGATTTTATTTGAAAAGTAGAGTAACAAAGAGGAACAAAGAGAAAAAGAGAAAGAGGGCAATAGACACAGAGAGACATCTACCATCTATTGATTGGCTCCACAAATGCTCACAACAACTGGGGTTAGGTCAGACCAGAGCCAGGAGACTGGAACTCCATCCAGGGCCTCACATGGGTAGCTTACCCCTAAGTGGACCAGCCCTTGCTGCCTTCTCAGGAGCATTTGCAGGGAGCTGGATCAGAAGTGGAGTAGTTGTGATTTGAACCAGCATCCCACTGATCACCCACTCCCATCCCCTAACAGCTGAGTTGATAACTAACTCTGAGAGTAGCTGCTCTACCTACTGAACTATAGAAAAAAATTGCATCTATCTCCCTATTTAATGAAGATGTAACTCTGGTGAACTAGTCATGGGATTTTTTTTTTTTTAATTACAGTGTCAAAAATTCTCATGTTGTAGGCAACTTTACAACGGGTGAGCTCTGCCATTGTGTTTATGCCCAGTGTTGAGAATGGATGCAGAATTTGTGTGACAAAGCTTTTTATCTTGCTAAGCCCTCCTTAAAAAAATTTAAAGAGTGTTGCATTTAAAAATCTTATAAAAACATATATCCTTGTGAACACATTGATGATATCCTTCCAGGATCTTGGAAGAAGCCTGTGCAAGGGAGAAATTTTCTGCACTTCACAGTATATTCATGTCACCAAGGGGTAATTAAATGTTTTTCTCTCTCACTTTTCTGAGAAGTTTACAATATCAGTCTTAGAAAAAACATATTGTATATAGTGTATATAGTAATAATGAGATACAGCATTTAATATGATATTAATGTGACATACTTAATAGCTACTAAAATAAAACCCATAAAAGAGAAAGGATACTGGTATCTATTTAGAAGAGAGTTAAAGGAAAAGGTATTAAAATGTGTTAACAATAACAGTGTTGATAATAGTAATAAATTAGCATAGTAAATTGGAAGTTGCATAAGTAAAAAAATTAATACCCAATGTTGCTACATAAATTCTATAAAAATACATGTAATAATGACCATCCACATAGCATCATTTAGGGATATGCCTTGTCATCTGATTTAATCTTTATATCAATATAATGGGTTAGGTTTAATTCACTAACTTCTCTGAAGTTTATTGAGTCATAGTGGTAGAATTGCAGCTCTAATATGTCACTTGACTCTTAAGTATCACTTCACACTGCATTTGGAAAACTTCACAAAAATATGTATGCATGGCTAAAGATATCTAAGTTCACAGTGGCAATAAATGGAAGTAGTCTGGAATTAATAAAAGAGGTTGAAACCTATCTTAATTCCATGACAGCCTTATCCCATATATTTTAATGAAGAATCAAGTAGCTTTTCGAACAACGCACAAACTAATAGAAGTAAAGCTAATACAGTAACAATGATAGAGATTTATAAAATAACTGATCCTATGAGAAGGAATTCACCATCAAACTAAATGGTTTACTATCTAGTTTTTTTGTTTGTTTGTTTTTGTTTTGTTTTGTTTTTTACAAGCAGAGTTGGACAGTGAGAGAGAGAGAGACAGAGAGAAAGGTCTTCCTTCCATTGGTTCATTCCCCAAATGGCCACTACAGCCGGCGCTGCACTGATCTGAAGCCAGGAGCCAGGTGCTTCCTCCTGGTCTCCCATTCCGGTGCAGGGCCCAAGCACTTGGGCCATCCTCCACTGCCTTCCTGGGCTTCAGCAGAGAGCTGGACTGGAAGAGGAGCAACTGGGACAAAACCGGCGCCCCAACTGGGACTAGAACCCAGGATACCGGCACCGCAGGCAGAGGATTAACCAAGTGAGCCACGGTGCTGGCCTACTACCTAGTTTTTAATGCACTAAATCGAAAGTTTAATAATCACAAACTTGTGAAAAGTCTTCTGTAGACAAAATATTATTATTATTGTTATTAGTATTATTATTACTACTGTTATCAGTTATCTATGTAGGTTTTGTTGAGGAACACTTTTTTTCTTCTTACTATGAATTCTTTACTTAGTGTAAGGCTAAACTTGCAAAGTATAAAATAAACTGAAAGTAAAACAGTGTAAAAATTAAAAGAATGAGAAAGGAAGGAGAAGTGAGGATGGGAGCATAGGTGGAAGGGAGGATGGGTGGGAAGTATCATGTACTCCTTAATCTGTATAAATGAAATAAGTGAATTTGTTCTCCTTAAAGATTAAAAATTATTTTTTGACACAAATACGTTCACAAATTGCTTTGCCCACAAGAATTATATTATGCTCCACATAGGTGGTAAAACAGATGAAAGGGTTATTTTTCATGTCTTCCCTGCTGAAGATCATTTTTGCCCTTGGAGGAAGTTGTCTTCAATCCCAGGTTATCTTGTCTTCTTGTAATATGAAACTAGTTTCTAAATTTATTTCTACATAAAGAATGATAGCATTGCTCTCACATAGATTTTTTTTTTAAGATTTATTTTTATTTACTTGAAAGACAGAGTAACAGAGAGTTAGAGACAGAGAGAGAGGTCTTCCATCCACTGGTTCACTCCCCAGATGTCCGCAAAGGCCAGAGCTGCGCCAATCGGAAGCCAGGAGCCAGGTGCTTCTTCCGGGTCTCGCACATGGGTGCAGGGGCCCAAGGACTTGGGCCATCTTCTACTGCTTTCCCAGCCATAGCAGAGAGCTGGATTGGAAGAGGAGCATCTAGTACTGGAACAGGCGCCCACATGGGATGCCAGTGTTTCAGGCCAGGGCTTTAACCCACTGCGCCACAATGCCGGCCCCTCCCTTACATAGACTTTTGATTGAACTGATCACCCTTTACTTTAAAGATAAGAATTTAATTGGAGTCACAGTTACTTTTTTTGTCCCTGTAATTAATTCTAAAATGTGAATGAATGTCAGTGACTAGTTACAATAAAGAGTTCATGAGCATTAAGTTTTTGTCTAATAATTAATAGTTTAACACTTGATATCATTCTAAACTTTCAGACTTTTTGCCTGAGATTCACATTAAGAAGTATATTTGACTTTTAATTCCGTTCATACTTTCCTTTTCTGAGCTGTCTTTTCTCTTCCACTCTATTCTGCACTATTCTATATCATTCTAATTCATTAAAAATATGCTTGTTATGATCTGACAAGTTGATTTTATAATGCATTAAATGACCATGACCTTCACTTTGAAGATCATTTCTGTAATTTAGAGTACAAAATAAGGAGTAGTGCAACATGCAATAAGTATGTGTTTCCAATCACTATACAATAAGAAAACATTTATTAATATGGATATTCTTAGCCGTACTTCATGCTTTGGGTTGTTACTTTGCTCACTCATTTTTTTTCTTGCAGGATATATTTGACAGTTTTCAAATGGTACTTTTGTGTTTTTTTATATATTTTCCCAAAGAAATATTTTATTTAAGGAATGCAAACTTCATGCATTTCATAAGTACAACTTTAGTTTTATCATGTATAATAGAGAAGTAGGTGAAAGGCAGACAAAAATAGGTGAGAAGAATGCAAAAACTTGCAAAGATTCAAACATGACGTAGATTCTCTAAGGGAGAGAAAAAGCGAAAAGTTTCAAGTTGGGCATAGGGTGGAGGAGTGGGAGAATTTAATATATAATGGAAAAAATGAGTTACCAAGCATTATCTTCTACCCTATTTTTTGGTATGTTTATACTAGAGGTATATATTCTTTAACGTACAAGTCATGAAAACTTATCACAGTCAGTGTCTGAAAAGGAATATGTAGCTATAAAGCATAGAGGGTTTCACAAGTAGCATGGATCAGTTCAGTTCAAAAGAGTTTTACTTTGTAGAGAGCTCACAGCTCAAGGTGGCCTTTGTATATTTATTGGGTAGTGTAGTCTACAGAATTCATCTATCATTTCTCTGTTACAGCTCTGCCTCTCTAAAGAAATTAAACAGTAGACACATGCCATACCTCATCATCATTCATTTTACTTAGTGCCCTTTTTGCCAAGTTATTTCTACTATCAACCTGCTACTTTTAGTGACTGTATGTTTATGTATAAAGAAAATATACAGTAAGAAACTTCCTTTTGTAAAAAATGTTCTTGAAGTTATCACCTCTGTATTGTAGTAAAAGTCAGATTAAAATTTGAAAAATTTACAAGTACTGATTTTTCAGTAAAAAAGTTAAAAATTATTTTTGTTGTCTAGTAATACAATCTTCCATTTAGTTTATCCTTTTAAGCAGCAAAAGCAAAATGAGATGCTGTATGCCTGATATCCAGTACTATAGTGTTCTTTCAATTTTATTTCATTCAAGTGTTACTCAGTCATGCATAGTCTGATGCAGTTTATTAACCTAGTATCTGTGATACTTCATCACAATAATATTTAAATTATCTCCAGATCCTGAATTTAAAGCTGAGAGGCCTTAGGTAACTAATATAGCATCAGTCCAGAGAAATAAAAATTGAGCACGTTTTATTGGGATCCCTAGCTAATCCTTCAAGCGAGAGTGAAGAAAAACACACATGCACACATTGTCATACACATACAATGAAAGCAATTTAAAAATCTTTAGAAAATGGAATTTAAAGATAATTAAGTTCATTTTGGTGGAAAATATGCACATAGTTTTTAAAGTGATATTCATTTTCCATGAATTTTGCACAGACTTTGATGCATAGATTTCAACTTTTTGCACCAAAATAAACTTATCTTTTAATTTAATTTCCCCCAAATTTTTAGAATATCCTTGTACACAAGCATACTCATACAGCTAACAACTAAACTATGCACTAACTATGCATACGCCTCACATACATGCACCTAATAACTAACTATACACTAACAACTAACTCATACACCTAACAACTAAATTAAATCCCTTTTTCCTTCTGTTGACCTATTTCTCTTGAGTACATTTCGAACAGGCTAATGTAGGGTTCATATTACTTTTTCTAGTCTGTACCATTAATCTTTAGTCCAGTGAACTGAATATTATACAAAATCAGCAGTTGCCATCAATTGAAATTCTGAAAGTTACTAATGCTTGACATCAGGTTGTTTACCAAGTGATTTATGTGACCGGTTTACCATGGCTCCTAAGATATTTATCTTCTGTTTATAAATGCTCTTTCATAAGTTCACATGTGTATAATACTTCCCTGTTTGACCATGAAGATATATGCAGTTTTTATTACTTAAGCTCAGTTTGCCCATGATTCTAGTGACTAATTAAAGAATATTGGTTTGAAGAGGCAACAAATTGTCAGTTAGATGAGGGTGCCCACATGCTTCAAGCTGGCCTTCAGTACCTGGCAGAGATGGTGATTAATACAGTTGATTACATAAGTGAGTGAAAAATAATGAGGGAAATGTTACAAGGAGAGGCTCTGTGGGCTGATGATGACTACTTTCTCTTCACCCATTTGATCTGGCCTTGACTCTGTTGCTTTGAGTCACTTGATGGCTAATTCTTGGATTTGTTTGAGAAACAGAGGAATAATTCATGAAATAAAGATTTGGAGTTACAAAACCAATTTTAAAAAAAGCTTATAGACTTGATGTGTATAATACACAGATTCCCCCTCAGTAAACATACATTTGTTCTCCTCCCTGCCTCAGGCGTGTAGGGTAAAACGTCAGCATTCTTAAAAGTTATGTATGAGATGATTTTCTGCAAAAATACTGTGGATAAATAAAAGACTGACCTCAGTTTCAAAACATGATTTATATTTGATTGCCATTCAAGATGCATACTGCTTAGAATTAGATTGTTAATTCATTTTGTTTTTACCTATCAAGGCACCAGACTTTAAAAAAAAAAAAAAAATTCCTCCTGTTGCTATAGTACAGAAGCTTTAACCTTCTGTAATTTTTTTTTAATTTGGTTTATTTCTATAAATTCTGCAGGATAGGAGCTTCTAAATGAATGTTTTTTTACTGACAACTCCGACAATTTCTCAATTGTAAGTTCATTAAAATGAAAAACATAAAGTTCCTGGTTATGGCCAGCACCACAGCTCAATAGGCTAATCCTCTGCCTGTGGCGCCAGCACCCCGGGTTCTAGTCCCGTTCGGGTGCCGGATTCTGTCCCAGTTGCCCCTCTTCCAGTCCAGCTCTCTGCTGTGGCCAGAGAGTGCAGTGGAGGATGGCCCAAGTCCTTGGGCCCTGCACCCACATGGGAGACCAGGAGAAGCACCTGGCTCCTGGCTTTGGATCAGTGCAGTGCGCCGGCTACAGCGCACCAGTCGCAGTGGCCATTGGAGGGTGAACCAACGGTAAAGGAAGACCTTTCCCTCTGTCTCTCTCTCTCACTGTCCACTCTGCCTGTCAAAAAAAAAAAAAAGTTTCTTGTTGCCTGTTTACACACTTTCATGTTTTTAAATTATTTTGTTGCTTTTGAGACCTGGTTGTAAATTATATACGTGTGTATGTGTGTGTGTGTGTGTATATATATATATATATGTGTATATATATGCATGTATGTATATATATATATGCATGTGTATTTATTTATTTATTTATTTGAGAGAGAGAAATCACTCCAGTCCCTGCAGATTAATTCCCCTAAGGCCTCCAATAGTCCAGTTTGTATGCTAAAGCCAGGAAACAGGAACTCAATCAGTCTCCCAAAAGAGTGGCAGGAACTGAGTTACTTGAACCATAACCTGTATGATCTGCACTAGAAGAAAACTGTAATCAGGAGAGGAGCCAGTACTGAAACCAAGGGATACCAATATCGATGTGGGCATCTTAACTAATGTCTTATGTGCTAGGCCAAACACCCATCCCTAGTCATAAATAATTTTAACTGTTGGCTGCCTGCATGTTAGTAAAGATTTTAGGTTAGGATTCCAATAGTTTTTCATGACTGATAGCAATTTATTTTGAAACTCTCTGCCCAGGATTAAATCCATAGGATGAAGTCATTCTTAGAGTATTTCATTCTTGTAATGGTAAAATAGATTGTACTTTTTTGTATTACCATTCGTTGTTTAATATACTATGATTCAATATTTAACGGTTCAATATTTAATGATTATCTTCCCTGCTAACCTGTCATACCATCAGACCCAGAACAGTACCAGTGTTTTTATTTACATCTGTGTTCCTAGTACCCAGTGCCTAGTACCTGCCATCAGACATTACATTTAGGTAAGACTTTAAGACAGCATAAGCTTTTCATAATAGGTGATGCAGGTATTAATCATAGACATCCAAGTGAATTAAGAATATGTACAGCTTAATGTTGGGAATTCACAGGTGATTCATGGAGGAGATAAGCCTTGTTTGCTCTTGGCAAAGTGAAAATGTCATATACCCAGGGGGAGCAGAATACTAAGGAAGGGATCTGTACTACTGAATTTACCATACAGGGTGGTGTTTGGTAATGTGTGGGTCTCCTCCACTAGCCTGTGAGTACCTTGAGGGTAGTGACTGTACTTTTATATCCTCAACCCTAAGAAGATTAATTTATACTTCAGCAGCATTCAATAAATATTTTGTGTTTCCTGCAAAATTAATCTGATTTCTAGTCTGTCTGCAAACTTGAAACAAAGTTTCCAGGGCTTCTTGTGGTTCTTTCTACTCTTATTTCTTAACATCTAAACTCCTCTTGGTTGCTTAATTTGTCAGTTTCTACCTTTTGTGATGAAATTATTTTATACCTCTGTTTTAAGATGGTGTATATATATATATATAAAACTTAATTTTGTATACTTTCTTTGACCTTTATTAACTCCAAGTGCCTTTTATAGATACTAAATTATGATCAAGACTTTTTAAAATTCCAAATCAATTGTTGTTTGATGAGTATAAATAAGACATTAATATAGTTGGCATCTTCGAGTTCACACAGAAAATAAAAAAATATGTGTCTTCTTAATAGTAGTTAAAATGGTGGCGCTGGGGATGTAGATAAGATTTGGAATATAAATGCCAGGTAAATTGTGGTAAAAAGAATATGAAAATATCAAGTATTAATGTAGCCCATCTGCTCAATTCCTGAACAAAAACTGCCTTGAACAGAAAAGTAACATCATCAGATTTGCATTCTAGATTAATTATTTCCATAAAGGCATGGAGAATGCATTGGAATTGCTCCAGGCTGATACACAGGCATGTCACTGTGGAGGCCAGAGATGATGTAAGCCTAAATTAAAGACGTAATAATGGGAGTGGAGAGGAGGTGGTCTGTTAGAATCAAGATACATTGGAAAGAAACTAGTAACTTGCATGCTTCTGTGTATGAGATTAATAAAAGAAGAAACTCAAGGGAGAGGCTTCAAGGGGCACAGTCTGTACCCCAAAGCCTATCGTAGACATTGTAAGCCATCATAAATACTGTCAAAGGCGACTGGGTAACCAGGCAGATATCTTTCCCCACTTGAAGAGAAACTTGGGAAAGAAACATGAGTTTAGTTTTGAACAGGCAGCTTGTTTTTGTTTTAACTGTAACATTCTGTGTAGCCGCCTTAATGACAAGAAGCCATCAATCTTAGATGAACTGAACTAAATACCCTTGTTTTTGTTATCCTTTTAAAGAATCTTGTGGCAACTCAATTTATATTTAAGGAAGCTCTGTCAAAAATGATTGATAATTGCTTAAATCATATTGATTGTGAAACAAAACAAAGAAAATGGAAAAGGGGAGCCATGCTGACATAATATTTTTAACACCTGGTATTTGAAGTGAGTGCAATATATTGTGATTACCTGAAAAGAATGAAAACACTGTCTCAGCATTTCTGATTCTGTTGTTTGTACACCATTGAAGTTTCTATATCCATTGAACAAACATGTAATGAGTGCCAGGAAAGTAGGTAGTGGGATATAGAAATAAACAATCTCAAGTAGCAGTAGAAAAGAGATTTAAATAAAATTTTCAAAATAATAACTTGCTTCACTAACATAAGCAGTGGGTACAAAGAACATTTTAAGCAGAACTTAATCTCAAATTCTGAGATAATTATGGCGCATACTCAGTGATAGCTTCACAGAGCCAAGTCTTCAAAGTTGCTAGGCAAGAAGTCACACAGAGAGCGCAGCATAAACAACGTTAAAGTGAGGAAGAAAATATTTTTAGGAGATGATAGGAGGTTTCAGCCTCTCAAGTCTGGAGCCCTAAGCACACAGGAAGAAGTGCCACAGGTGGCCAGACCCTGTTTACTGAGTGAAATCTTTCCGTTGTTTCAGCTATTTCACCTTAGTAAAAATAAAAATAAATAAAGATTCAACATGACTCATGATTCTCTTTTGGTGCTTTGATAAAAGAAATGTTTCAAAAATATGGAAAAGGTTCATATCGATACACACTCTCTGTTGAAAGGTACTTACTAATGTTTAAAATATTTTCAGTCTACCTCTATAACACACAACATTTCACCAACTGAACTTTACATTACTTTATTTCATTGTACCCTTGACTCACCACCACTACATAAATCATTCTTTTACAGTAAGTTTCTAATGATTTGGAATTATTCCAGCTCTTTAGAGTTCATGTTTCCTAAAATATTTTCCTGTGTATCTCTGCAATAGAATATTTTCAACCTGGTGAAATAATGATTGTAACACAGAAAAATGAAATTTCAATTATGCCATCCTTAGCAATCACTTAGATTTTTTATCCAATTTTTATGCAAAAGTCCAAAATTCAATGAATGTCCTTTCACATTTAAAACTTACATTCATTTATTTAAAATATTATTTCATTAGAATTTTTCTATTGTTTTGAGCCATGATATTTATTTTCTTATTTTAAAATTTAATCCCCCAAGCCGACGCCGCGGCTCACTAGGCTAATCCTCCGCCTAGCGGCGCCGGCACACCGGGTTCTAGTCCCGGTCGGGGCGCCGGATTCTGTCCCGGTTGCCTCTCTTCCAGGCCAGCCCTCTGCTGTGGCCAGGGAGTGCAGTGGAGGATGGCCCAGGTGCTTGGGCCCTGCACCCCATGGGAGACCAGGATAAGCACCTGGCTCCTGGCTCCTGCCATCGGATCAGCGCGGTGCGCCGGCCGCAGCGCGCCGGCCGCGGCGGCCATTGGAGGGTGAACCAACGGCAAAGGAAGACCTTTCTCTCTGTCTCTCTCTCTCACTGTCCACTCTGCCTGTCCAAAAAAAAAAAAAAAAAAAAAAAAAAAAAAAAATTTAATCCCCCAAGAATCCAGTTTTATTTCCCAGGACCAAATGGATTCACTGCTGAATTCTACCAGACATTTAAAGAAGAACTAACTCCAATTCTTCTCAAACTATTCAGAACAATCGAAAAGGAGGGAATCATCCCAAATTCTTTCTATGAAGCCAGCATCACCTTAATTCCTAAGCCAGAAATAGATGCAGCATTGAAAGAGAATTACAGACCAATATACCTCATGAACATAGATGCAAAAATCCTCAATAAAATTCTGGCCAATAGAATGCAACAACACATAAGAAAGATCATCCACCCAGACCAAGTGGGATTTTTCCCTGGTATGCAGGGATGGTTCAACATTCGCAAATCAATCAATGTGATACACCACATTAACAGACTGCAGAAGAAAAACCATATGATTATCTCAATAGACACAGAGAAAGCATTTGATAAATACAATATCCTTTCATAATGAAATTCTAAGCAAACAGGGTATGGAAGGAACATTCTTCATTACAATCAAAGCAATCTATAAAAAACCCACAGCCAACATCCTATTGAATGGGGAAAAGTTGGAAGCATTTTCACTGAGATCTGGTACCAGACAGGGATGCCAACTCTCACCACTGCTATTCAATATAGTTCTGGAAGTTCTAGCCAGAAATATTAGGCAAGAAAAAGAAATTAAAGGGATACAAATTGGGAAGGAAGAACTCAAACTATCCCTCTTTGCAGATGATATGATTCTTTATTTAGGGGACCCAAAGAACTCTACTAAGAGATTATTGGAACTCATAGAAGAGTTTGGCAAAGTAGCAGGGTATAAAATCAATGCACAAAAATCAACAGCCTTTATATACACAGGCAATGCCATGGCTGAGGAAGAACTTCTAAGATCAATCCCATTCACAATAGCTACAAAAACAATCAAATACCTTGGAATGAACTTAACCAAGGACGTTAAAGATCTCTATGATGAAAATTACAAAATCTTAAAGAAAGAAATAGAAGAGGATACCAAAAAATGGAAAAATCTTCCATGCTCATGGATTGGAAGAATCAATATCATCAAAATGTCCATTCTCCCAAAAGCAATTTATACATTCAATGCAATACCAATCAAGATACCTAAGAACTTCTTCTCAAATCTGGAAACAATGGTGCTGAAATTCATATAGAGACACAGGAGACCTCGAATGGCTAAAGCAATCTTGTACAACAAAAACAAAGCCGGAGGCATCACAATACCAGATTTCAGAACATACCACAGGGCAGTTGTAATCAAAACAGCATGGTACTGGTATAGAAACAGATGGATAGACCAATGGAACAGAATTGAAACACCAGAAATCAATCCAAACTTCTACAGCCAACTTATATTTGATCAAAGATCCAAAACCAATCCCTGGAGTAAGGACAGTCTATTCAATAAATGGTGCTGGGAAAATTGGATTTCCACTTGCAGAAGCATAAAGCAAGACCCCTACCTTTCACCTTACACAAAAATTCACTCAACATGAATTAAAGACTTAAATCTATGACCCTACACCATCAAATTATTAGAGAGCATTGGAAAAACCCTGCAAGATATAGGTACCGGCCATGACTTATTGGAAAACACCCCAGAAGCACAGGCAGTCAAAGCCAAAATTAACATTTGGGATTGCTTCAAGTTGAGAAGTTTCTGTACTTTAAAAGAAACAGTCAGGAAAGTGAAGAGGCAACCCACAGGATGGGAAAAAATATTTGCAAACTATGCAACAGATAAAGGGTTGATAACCAGCATCTACAAAGAAATCAAGAAACTCCACAACATCAAAACAAACAACCCACTTAAGAGATGGGCCAAGGACCTCAATAGACATTTTTCAAAAGAGGAAATCCAAATGGCCAACAGACACAGGAAAAAATGTTCAAGATCACTAGCAATCAGGGAAATGCAAATCAAAACCACAATGAGGTTCCACCTCACCCCAGCTAGAATGGCTCACATTCAGAAATCTACCAACAATAGATGCTGGAGAGGATGTGGGAAAAAGGGACACTAACCCACTGTTGGTGGGAATGCAAACTGGTTAAACCACTATGGAAGTCAGTCTGGAGATTCCTCGGACACCTGAATATAACCCTACCATTCAACCCAGCCATCCCACTCCTTGGAATTTACCCAAAGGAAATGAAATTGGCAAACAAACAAGCTGTCTGCACCTTAATGTTTATTGCAGCTCAATTCACAATATCTAAGACCTGGAACCAACCCAAATGCCCATCAACAGTAGACTGGATAAAGAAATTATGGGACATGTACTCTATCGAATACTATACAGCAGTCAAAAACAGTGAAACCCGGTCATTTGCAACAAGATGGAGGAATTTGGAAAACATCATGCTGAGTGAATTAAGCCAGTCCCAAAGGGACAAATATCATATGTTCTCCCTGATCGGTGACAACTAACCGAGCACCAAAAAGGAAACCATTAAAGTGAAATGGACACTATGAGAAATGGTGACTTGATCAGTCCTCGCCCTGACTGTTGATGAACAACTTAAAACGTTATCCCTCTTAGTATTTTTTTTCTTTGTTCTACTTAATACTTTTGGTTGAATACTGTAATCAATACGCAGTAATTCTTAAGTGTTGAAACTTAACTGAAAAGTGATTGCTGTTAAATATAAGAGTGGGAGTAAGAGAGGGAAGAGATGTGCAATTCGGGACATGCTCAAGCTGACTTACCTCAAACGGTAGAGTTAGAAACATACCAGGGTATTCCAATTTAATCCCATCAAGGTGGCATGTACCAATGCCATCTCACTAGTCCAAGTGATCAATTTCTGTTCACAATTGATCATAATGATAGGACTAAGAGCCAAAGGGAGCACATAAACAAGACTAGTGTCTGCAAATACTAGCTGATAGAATAAAAAAGGGAGAGAAGGATCCAACATAGGAAGTGAGATACACAGCAGACCCATAGAATGGCAGATGTCCTAAACAGCACTCTGGCCTCAGAATCAGCCCTTAAGGCATGCAGATCTGGCTGAAAAGCCCATGAGAGTATTTCAGGCATGGAAAGCCAAGACACTCTGGGGAAAAAAAAAAAAAAAAAAAAAAAAAAAACAAACAAACAACAAAAAAAAAAACCTAAATGTAAGATCTCCGCAAGTGAGATCCCAGTGGAAAGAACGGGTCATCAAAGAAGGAGGTACCTTTCTCTGAAGGGAGGAGAGAACTTCCACTTTGACCATGGCCTTGTCTAAATATGATCAGAGTCAGTGAACTCAGGGGGCTTCCATAGCCTTGGCAGCTCATGACAAGAGCCTAGGGTGAGTACTGATTCCATAAACAAGAGTGTCAATTTGTTAAGTCAACAACAGGAGTCACTGTGCACTTACTCCTCATGTAGGATCTCTGTCCTTAGTGTTGTGTACACTGTGATTTAATGCTATAACTAGTACTCAAACAGTATTTTTCACTTTGTGTTTCTATGTAGGTGCAAACTTTTGAAACCCTCACTTAATATATGCTAAATTGATCTTCTGTATATAAAGAGAATTGAAAATGAATCTTGATGTGAATGGAAGGGGAGAGGGCGCGGGAAAGGGGAGGGTTGCGGGTGGGAGGAACGTTATGGGGGGGGGAGCCATTGTAATCCATAAGCTGTACTTTGGAAATTTATATTCATTAAATAAGTTTTTAAAAAAAGAAAAAAAATTAACCCCCCAAGAATCTAGTTTTATTTCCCTTCCACTGTCGATATTTCTCTGAAGCCATTACTATTTATTCATTTTGTGAATGTTAATGAAAATAGTTTTATCATATGGAAGAAGGAATATTAGAAAAGTATCTGTTCTGACTCTTCCAATATGTTTGCTATGCCATTGTTTACTGCAGTGTTTAAAAGAGGGTGACATTAGTGCAGGAGTCCCTGCAAGTCGGGCTCAGCTGCACAGGATGCACTTGGAGAGGTTTGGGAACCACCAGATGGGGATGGAAGATCTCTCTCTTTCGAAGAAAATTTAAATAAATAAAATTTTTAGGGGCAGGCTTTCTGATATAGCAGGTAAGGCTGCTGCCTGCGAGGCCGGTGTCCAATTTGGCACTTGTTTGAGTCCTGGCTGTTCCACTTCCAGTCTAGCTCCCAGCCATTTGGGGAGTGAGACAGTGGATGGAAGATATGTTTCTCTCTTTCTCTCTCTCTCTCTCTCTCTCTCTCCCTCCCTTCCTCCCTCCCTCCCTCTCTCTGTATCTCTGCCTTTCAAACAAATAAATATTTTTAAAAAAGAAACAAAAATTAAAGTGTTAAAACTCATTACACTATAAGCTCTGGTTGCTGAAAACAGTTTTGTTCATTAAATAAATAAAATGAACATTCCCTTTATGTTTTGAAGTGATTTATTTGGAAGTGATTTAAAACCATTTTTAAAATGTTTTTCTTAAACACTTTTTGTTAGGAGCATAAACAGAACAGATTTCTTGTATTTCATAGATGCAATTCTAAGAACATAACAATTTTATAAACCATTTGATGAGCACATAAAACATCATAAGTCACTTTCATGAAAAGTTACTTTCTTTTTTAAAAAAAATATTTATTTATTTATTTGAAAGTCAGAGTTGCAGACAGAGAGACAGAGAGATCTTCTATCTGCTGCTTCACTTCCCAGATGGCTAAACAAAGCCAGGAGCCAGGAGCTTCATCTGGGTTTCCCACGTGGGTGCCATAGCCCAAATACTTGGGCCATGCCCTGCTACTTTCCCAAGCTGTTGGCTAAGAGCTGGATCAGAACTGGAGCAGCCAGAACTCAAACTGCAGCCCATATAGGTTGCCAGCATTACAGGCAGCGGCTTTACCCACTATGCCACACTGGCCTTGAAAAGTTTATTTCTTATAAAATCTTTACTAGTGATAATGTTAACATTTAAAAATTATATTTAAATTTAATTAAAACATAATAATTATTAATCTTTATATTCTTAAAGTTTATTTTCTGTTATAACTTGCAAATTAATAGATGTGAAATCACATTTTAAATTTATCTTTTCCCTGTTTTCATTGATTTGAACTTTAAACAGTTAACTCTTCTTCCCAGTAAGTTTGGAGGAGTGCAGGGGATGCTATTTTAGTTAGTTTGCATTCAGATACAAAATGATTAACTTTCAACCATTTTCTCTTTTGAAGAGAATCAAATGCACATTTTTCACACAGCTTTTTAAAAAAGCTAAACGCTTTATACATTTTTTGAATAAAATTTGCACATATAAGAAAAATTTCTTTATATATATGAAATATTTTCAATGGAATTACAGCTTATTAAATAGTTAATAATATTTAGAGTGAGTCTACACTTAACAGCTTCTCTAATATCTAGACAAACACCAGGAACTTGAATATTTTATCACACAATAGGACAGGACTTCCCCTGCCTTGACAGTGTCACGAGAAAAAGGCTCAACTCTGATGAGAATGAGGCAGGGAAAAAAAAAAGTAATGAATTCTCAAAAATCAATTACTAATTAGATTAAGAATAAGAGTACGGGGGCCGGCGCTGTGGCTCAGTGGGTTAAATAAAGCTCCAGCCTACAGCGCCAGCATCCCACATGAGCTCCAGTTCCAGTCTTCCGATCCAGCTTTCCGCTATGGCCTGGGAAAGCAGTAGAAGATGGCTCAAGTCCTTGGGTCTCTGCATCTGTATAGGAGAGCTGCAAGAAGCTCCTGGCTCCTGGCTTAGGATGGGTGCAGCTCTGGCTGTTGGGGTCATTTGGGGTTCTTCACATATGCATTGTATTTAAAAATATTACACCTCACTACAAATTCTTCACTTTTTCCTACTTCTCTACCTTCATGAATGATTTGGACATAGCTTTTAGTATAAGGATATAGAGATAATAAGATTAAACAGTATTTTTCATGCCAGTGACATAATTAAATTATTCATGTCTAGGGATTTTAATTTGTTTTCTCTCAGTGAAATTCCAAGTCCTTCTGGGATATGTGTTTCTTTCTATTCTAATTGGATCTCAAAATGCATTTTCCTACAAGATTGCTGTTGCAAATCATTCAACTTTTCTGTACTTCAGTTACCTCATTTATTAAAAAAGTAATTAAATTTCATGATCATGAATTCTCTTTTACATTTAAAATATACTGTTATTTTCATTAAATATGATGATTTCAATTCAAATTGATAAGTGAGTTAATTTGGGCACTATTATTTCTATATGGTTTCCATGAAAACATTCATTTTAAAATCTTTAACAGCCTGATGGTAAATATCTATCTAACACCTTTTGGGTAAATTCAATATGAGAGTAGAGAAAGGCTAATCTTAGCTAGTGGACATATATCAGTAATTGATCATAGTGAAAATTTTATGAGATCCAGTTGTTAATTAGAGTCCATCCACCTCTCAAAATTTGGATTGTATTAATACAGTGGACATTTGGCCTGTGTAAACATAATACTTGTATATCTATTAATTTACTTAAATGATTTTAATCTATGCAAAAATTTTGATTCAGGAACTAGAAACAAACATCAATACGCTAAATATTATAAAATACTAATACCGATCCAAATAAAAACCAAATGTGTACCACATGAAGAGAAATAAGATCTCAAGTTTCCTTAGTTGCATATGTATACTTAAATAATTTTCTAATCAAAATATCTTTACAAGAAAAACTGAAATATCTCCTCGTTTATGGGTCTAAAATTTCCTTATATTTCTCAGCAATTAGTGCAGTGTTTGGTACATAGTATATAATTTAATAAAGATATGGGTATTTGGAATGGAATTATTCATGAATATCAGTTTCATTTAATAATGATGGTGATAGCAATGATGTTTCAAAATACTAGTGATGATTGTGACAACAGTAACATTAAAGGTTTTGAAACAGCACAGTGGTAAATATGCTTTTAGGTATATTTAGAAGAGTAAACCTTTTCAGACTAGTACAAAATTTTTATATATGTCTGTTTATGGACAAATGGCTTAAAGCAGTTTCTTCAAAAATACATTAACTATGATAAATAAGACCATTTGCCTACTAGTGCTACTCAGTGTGTTACTTTTCCAAGAAGTACATCCTCTGTAGATTTATTTCAGTAACTCATTCATGTCCCTGGCAAATGTGTATATACTCTGGGGAAAGTTTAGGAACTAAAAGGATGTGTAGCAACTGATAAATGGAATCAAATGGCTGCTAATGTATCTTCCAACATGTTTTCATGGTTAAGATTTCTAAATTTTTTCTGTTATAATTACAACTGATTTATTAATTTTTAAATATTTAAGAGAAGAAATAAGGAAAGTCATTATGTATATACATGTGAGTGTTATGATATGTATTATGTACCAGCTTGTTGATATACTTTTCAGATTAACCCCTACAACAATCCTGGGGAAAGACTACTATTTTTTCAGATTAGGGAAAAGATTCAGAAAGCATTTATAGTTTGTCCAAGGTCACAGAATCTATAAATAGTAAAGCTGGTCAAATTGAGGTTTGTACAACTACAAATCCTAGGTGGTTTATGGCAAACACTTTGTTTTGTTATAATTATGAAAGCAAAAGTTAGCGGGTAGATTACATTGCTCCTCTAAATTCTAAAATCTGCCTCTAAAAATTCATTTAATACTTTATGCAAGAATACATCTTGATATATATGATATGTATCTTTTCAATATAGCAAATTTACTCTTATTTTTAATCATGACTACATAACAATTTGGCCATTTAGGAAGTTACTTTATGAATATGACATAAAATATTTCCCATCTTCCTGAACAAGCTAACCAAAAGTAATTATCCTTCTAGTTTTGATTCTTTGTCATGGATCTTTTTGTTGGATTAATCTGAATTTACTACAGTAAGATTTTCTTGAGGACTTTCAATACTACCTGTTTACCATTAAACTCCAAACTGTTATTTAGGGACATGGTTAAGAGACCAAACACAAAGTAAATTCTTATTCTATGAATTCAAGTCTTATCATTCTCTAGTCTTAGCTTAATAATAGTTTTTCAATAATTCTCTTAGCTTATTAACATTTTAATTTTTTAATCTGTGCAGTGGAGATAATGTCTATCTGAAAGGCTTTTTTGAGTGTTAATCTAGCTGATATGTATTACATATAGTAAGGGGTTAGTGAGTGGTAATTAGTATTATACCGTTAATAAAATAGTTTTTTATTTAGCAACTAAATGACTGTATGAAATATCCCATTTTCTAGGTGTCTAACAGTGCCAAATGCTCTTACTTTAATTGGACATTTCTAATGGACTTTGAGGAAATAACTATCAGAGCATGGTAGAATTATATCTATAGTAAGAATAAGTGAGCTTGGAATCCCTTATTTTATGAAAATGTACAGGCATGACCCTGAAAATGATAAGGTTGTAATCCAAATTAAAGATATGACTTGTGATGATTTCTTGAAAAGCTGAGACACCCTTTAAAAATGTTGCCCTCTGATGCACCCCTCCATCTGTCGACCAGAAACAGCTTTAAATTCTGCCTACTAAAGAGCCGTTGTGGGCAGCTGTTTGGCACAGCAGTTAAGAGACCACTTCGGATGCTGCTGAATGAGTTCAAATCCTGGCTTCACTCCTAGTTTTAGTTTCTTGTTAATGTGCACCCTGGTAGGCAATAGGCAATGACTCAAGGACTTGAGTCCCTGCTGCCCATGGGAGAGATCAGAATTGAGTTCTTGATTCTTGGATTCAGCCTTGTTCCAGCCCTTGCTGTTGCAGGCATTTGGAGAATCAACCAGTGGATGAGAGATCTCTGTCTCTCAGACTTTCAAATAAAGTAAATAAAATTTAAAAAATTTTTTTACATTCCTTAAGCAATAGAACTTTGAGAAGTAGGAGAGTCAGAATGCGGTGCTTGTGGGAAAATTGTGACATATGTGTAGGAGACAACATGCTGAGTAAATACTTCACTTTAGCAAGAGATTGAATCTAGGCTTAATGCAGAGCTGTGTGTCAATGCCCTATGTATACAGCAGAGAGAAACAAAGCTTTTCTACACTCGATCTTAGCCAAAAGGCCGAGAAGCCATACAAAGCTTTTCTGATTGAAATGAGAGTCTGGGACCTGGAGACCTATTGGCTTAGCAGTCCTCTCACCTCCAGAGTTGTCCTCTGAACAAAGTATTTGCTTATAGCAGCTTCATAAAAGTAACTCTTGGCCAACTCTGAATGACAGTAAAAAAAAAAAAAAATGATCAGTTGAATCTTTTCTTTATGTCTTCCAAAGAACCATATTTTTTTCATAGTAAATGTCATTAAAAATGATAGGGTCAGAGATTTTATACATTAAAAGAGAATTTAGTAACCCATCAACCAAAGGAAATGTATGGACTTTGGATTCTGATTTGATCAAACTAACTGCAAAAAGTCTCTCCTTTTTGGAAGAAAAATCAATAAAATGGTCAAAAGAAATGCATTGTTGATTTTTTAGACCTCGTAATTATATTGTGGTTATCTTTGTAAGTTGTTTTCCGTTAGAAATTCTGAAATATTTATGGAAAACTCATATGATGTCAGGAATTGCTTTAAAGCATCCCTACATTGAGAATGCATGGGGGATAGGAAAATACTAATGAAACAAGACTGACAAAATGTTGGAATTCCTTAAGATGGGTTCAAGAGCTTTTATTTTATCATTCTCTCCACTTGGTATATGTTTGAAAATGGCTATAATCTAAAAAGTGCACACAAGTTATAATATATTTAAAAGTATTTTCCTGCCCTAAATCTGTCGGACCTAGTTGGAATTTGCCAAACATAGAGAAAAAACATCTTAGGAATTATTAAACAAAAACACTCATCCAAATTGAAAATTAGTTCAAAATAACAGTTAATAAAATATTCTATCACTTTAAACTTTTAATTTTGTTATTTTAATTCTTTTAAACATGCAATAGAATTTTCTTATGCTTTTCTTTATTTCAGTGATTGAAAAACACCAAATTGATTCTAAGCTGTTGGGAAATGTTACAAATTGCAGATAAACTGCTGGCTTGCAATTTCATAGATGTTTGCTTCTGGAACAGTTAAATAAAATCAAACTGTATTTTCTATACTATGGTTCCTATAATGTCTATGTCTAAAATCTGTCAAATAGGTAGTTTTGGAATGTTGATAGTATGGCAAATGGTCACAATACGAACAGAAAGCTAGCTTTAGAGCAATGCCTTAAATTAGGCATTATGGATTTAGTGAGTAAACCTCGATAATGGATTGACAGAAGTAACACACATAAAAGTGGCTAACTGATAAGTTAGGATCTCATTTATCATTGTGAGTTTAAAGGGACTTATGTTCCTAGGGCTACTAAGTTACTAGACAGTCAAGAACTGTAGTTAGATCCAAGAATTTTAAAAATAATGTCCTTTATTTCTAAATTATTATAAAACTGCAACACATTTTAAGGTTTTTGGCATGTTTATTTTCAGAGCCAGAATGACTTCATTGTACTCTATTGGCTGCCTACCTAGCATTTCTAGATTTTTTGCTCTATGGGAATATTAGCTCCAGCATCTAGAATGGGACCATGCTACTATACTTGGTAGCCTGTGGGTAATTACAATATGGTCTTCACTAAAATACTGTATTATTATGAAGTACCTCATCATGAGTTAATAGTATATGACCATTGTACTATGGTAATAACATTGAGTATATGTATTTTAACAAATATGTGGAAAATATATAGCTTCAAAATATTAATCATTATATTAATTAATACAACATGTATTCAAATTTTTTGTTGCATGATAATATTTTAAAAATAAGTTGGACATTGATTGCATTTGAAATTGACTTTAAAAAATTCTGCTTTTCCTATGCTTTGGGGAATAAATTTTGACAATTCACTTTTATTTATATATTATTTCATATAATTAAAATTTTAACTAAACATCTTAGAATCACTTTTAAATGATAAAACCCTTAGAGGTATGAGATATTCCAGTGGTATAATGAACCAAAATTGCAACCTTTTAACTATTTACATAATAAGTACTTTTTATAGTTCAGGGCATACAGCATGCAAAGAGCTCTGTATTATACCGATTTAAAACGGAAGCCTTTTTTGCATGCATGAGAATTCCTAAAGTAGTCTCTTGAAATATTCATACGAGATGAATTCCTGAGACAAAACTCACATAAATCTATCCAAATTTTTTTTTTTTTTTTTTTTTTTTTTTTTTAATTTTTGACAGGCAGAGTGGACAGTGAGAGAGAGAGACAGAGAGAGAAAGGTCTTCCTTTGCCGTTGGTTCACCCTCCAATGGCCGCCGCTGCAGCCGGCGCACCGCGCTGATCCGATGGCAGGAGCCAGGATCCAGGTGCTTTTCCTGGTCTCCCATGGGGTGCAGGGCCCAAGCACCTGGGCCATCCTCCACTGCACTCCCTGGCCATAGCAGAGAGCTGGCCTGGAAGAGGGGCAACCGGGACAGAATCCGGCGCCCCAACCGGGACTAGAACCCGGTGTGCCGGCACCGCAAGGCAGAGGATTAGCCTATTGAGCCACGGCGCCGGCTTAAATCTATCCAAATTTTGATAGCTTATGTTACCAATAATTTTTATGCTTTCACACATAACCAAGTGCTGTTCCAAGTGCATGTTTGATTGAAATTTTATTTATTTCTGTTAGTGGTATGGGTGCATGTATGTATTTTCAACTGTTTTGTGTTGATGAATAAAACACAAGCTGAGCAAAACATGGTTGTCTTCTTACAAAATTTTTAGCTGTGCCACAAACCAGCTGACTAATATGTTCATTGAAATAAACCTTAGAATTCAAAAGAATGTGTTGAATTAGCAAAAGGGATAACAGACACATTGAGAATCAAGCTGAGATATAATATGAATTTATCATGTTTCCAATTATTTTTTCCTGCCCAGACTCCCATCTGTGTGGATCTATTTCTTTTGTAATGGATTTTTAATGCCTTCCAGCAGAGGAATAGAAAATGGAAGCATTAAACAAAAACAGAAGTAGGAAGCTCTCTCTCACCTTGCTCCCCTTTTCTTACCACAAAAAAAAAGGGGGGGGACTGATAATTACATTTCAGAAGGATAGAATGGGAAATCAAGTCAACAGAAACATGCATAACCATTTTGAAGTCTAAAGACAAAGTAATCTTAATTAAAATAACTGGAATACTCATCTTAATCTATCATTTATTTTAAATATGCATGTATAAAAAGCAGAGATGGGACCAGTGTTGTGGCACACAGGTAAAGCTGTAGCTTGCTATACCAGTGTCCCATATGGGTGTCAGTTCGTGTCCTGTTGCTCCACTTCCTATCTACTCCTTCCTAACGGCCTGGAAAAAAGCAGCAGAAGATGGCCAAGTGCTTGGGCCCCTACACCCACGTGGGAGACCTGGAAGGAACTCCTGGCTCCAGGCTTCGGCCTGGCCCAGAGCTGGCCATTGTGGCCATCTGGGGTGTCAACCAGGAGATGGAAGATCACTCTCTCTCTGTAACTCTGACTTTCAAATAAATAAATCTTTAAAAAATTCTAAAAAAAATTATAAAGAATGAGAGAGAATATGTTAACATCAAATACCAACTAAAGTGGGGCAGCCATTTGACATAGCTGGTAGGTTGCTGCCCAAATCCCGTGTCAGTGTGCCTGGTTCAACTCCCAGATGCACCACTTCTGATCCAATTTCTCACTGATGCATGCCCTGTGAGGCAGTAGATGATCCCTCAAGTGCTTCAGTACCTGCCCTCCACTTGGGAGACCTTCACTGAATTCCTGGCTGCCGACTTTGGCCTGGCCTAACCCTGACTATTGTGGTCATTTGGGAAGTGAACTAGCAAAAGGAAAACCTCTCTGTCTTCATTTCAAAATAAAAATTAAAATATATTTTTAATAAAAAAACAACCTTGGCTAACTTTTGCACATACAATTATAGCTAGTTATTAGTAATATTATAGTATATTTATATTATATAGGCTGTTAATTCTCTATGTGTTACATACATATAGTTAAGGTATTAGTTTTAGTAGCTAATATTTACTACCATGTTTTGGGCACTGTTAAAAGTTTTTTACAGGTATACATTTATATAATATTCATGATAGCCCTCAGAGGTTGGATATCTTTATTAACCCTAATTTACTAAGGCATAGAATGGTGAAGTAACTTACCATTAGATTTGTCCTATGTAGTAGGGAGTCTGATTCCAGAAAAAGAATCCATGGTTCTTGCCTATTACACCTTCCCTTACCACATATATCTATATCAAAACAAATTTTAATAAAGCATAAAATTATCACAACCTCTTAAATCTTTTAAATTTGACTACTTATCACCTTCCATAGAAGTTGTTGTATCAGTTCCCTTATCCCTGCAGTCTGATTCTGAGTTTATTTTTCCCATCTCACACTGACTTGCCATTTGGATACTCAGAAGCACTCCCTCTGAGACAAAAGAACAAATACAAAATTGAAACCACTCTTTATTTGCATAAATTCAATTTTCCTTTTTAATTCAGTGACTCTAGTCTTAATCCCCGAATAACAGTAATCATGTCCATATTTGTTTTATTATCCTCATTTACAGTTAATTAATTGCTAAATCAGTGGGCCTCTACACAATGCACTAGCTAATTATTTCGATGGCACAAAAATTAAATGTGACTTCTGAAAGTTTCCGGTTTGCTTATACAGTGTTAAAAAAACAGTTGTTCATTAAACTGTTGAAGAACAGAAGATGAGACTATACAATCAGCACAGGTATAGAAACCACTGCAATGAAATTTTAGCAGTAGGAAGAGAGAAACTGAGCTCAACTCCAAATACAACAAGGACAAGTGAAAATGTATAGCCAAGTTATATGAAGGAGACCAAACAAGACAGGATATGAAATATTTTGGTGTAGAATAGGAAACAAATGCTTCCTGAAATTTTGTTAAATGAAAACTTACCCCATGCAGACCTTCACAGTATACAGAACCTTGCCTCTATATTGGCTGGATACGATATTATAAAAATGAAATGTATTTACAAAGATGAGTAGATGGTCACAGTGCCTTATCTCATTTTGAGTTTATTTGCTCGTCAGGCAGTATATGAACTAGGACAAAATTTTCAAATCGAGTTAAATAATTTATCAATATGGTATTAACTAAAGGTCCTCTTTAAGAGCTCTATGCAGAATTTTGAAGTACTTTTTTAAAAAAATTAAGCTATAGATTCTTAAAGAGGATGTTTGAATCTCCCCTAAGTGTTATCCATTAGAGGCTGGTACAGAACTTGCTCTGAGGAACAGATTTAAATGTTTTGCAAGTAATCTACCTGGAAAGATAACCACATTGTTGGTTTATACTTAATTTGGTTAACTATTCTAACATTTTTTCATAGAAAGAATAAAGGTAAGCTGCCACCTCAGTACGCATAAATATCTCTAATGATATTTAAAAGCAGGGTCCCTATCTGTATTGGTCACCTTCTTAACCTTGCTATTTAACTCCTGGTACATTATAGGGTAGAATCAACTAATATAGGTTGAATTAATAAACACTATTCAAGAATAAGATATATAGAAAATGAGAGGTTCAGAAGTAGCTTAGGCATAAAGACAGATTATTTCAATAGGCCTCTTTGTGTAAATATTTAATTTTACCTTACTAGGCTTCCATTTTGCTCCTTTTGCTAGCTTGCTGTAATACATATAATATTATAAAAATTATTTTAGACAGTTAAAGACGTTATTTTAACACCAATTATGTTTTTAAAGGAGGAAAAACATTCCTTAAGAGACAGATTGATGCTCAGAGCCTACTTTAATACGTAGCAGAAAAGTGCTGTTGACATCCGTATGTATGCTTCCAGAGAAAGAGAAAGATGCTCGGAGATGAGATGCAGGGAATTCTGTTTCTCTGGAAACTAAGAAATTGGAGATAACTTGATAATCATGAGAAAAGTCATAATCAGTCCAGAATTTGGATGCTAATTGTGATTCTGAAAATGAAAACGTGATCCAGAAATTGAATTAGTGCCTAGATCATTGTTAAAAGATGATTTTTTAAAAAGCATTAATTATTGCTTTAATGCAAATATAATGCATGCACATATCAAAAATTTATTTAGATGGGGTCCCATGTAATGGGTTAAGCCACCACCTGCAGTGTTGGCATCCCATTGTTCCTGTTCCAGCTGCTCTGCTTCTGATCCAACTCCCTGCTGGTGTGCCTAGGAGAGCAGTGGGGATCATGCAGCTTCTTGGACCCATACAGCCATGTGAGAGACCTGGATGAGGCTCCTGATTTCTGGCTCCAGTCTCCTGGCTCCTGGCTTTGGCCTGGCTCAGCCTGGGCCATTGCAGCCATTTGGGGAGTGAACCAAGAGACGGAGGATCTCTCTATCTCTTCCTCTCTCACTCTGTAGCTCTGCTTTTCAAGTAGATAAAATAAATCTTTCAAAAAATGTATTTAGCTCTAAGTTAAAATTTTAGGGGATCCATTAAGATGTTACAGTACTTTATGATAGATAATTGACAGATAAATTGTGTAGACCTGTGGATAAATAGTTACATAGATTTGATAGCTATAGATAGATACGTAGAACATTAGTCAATATTCACAATGTAACAAACACCTGAGAGAAGCAAATGATAAGGGAAGTTTATTTTGGCTCATGATTTTGGTGGTTCACCTTCAAAGGCCAGGTGGCTCCAATTGTCTGGTGTCTGCTGGTGGTGATAATTGGATAATGGGAACAGAGGAAGGATCATATGTCCAGCCAGGAAACAGAGACAGGGAGCATGCTCATCTCCATGTCCATGTGGTCTTGAGGCCACTATGATTGAATCGTGGGTGCCCCCCACTTTGACAACCCAATCCAGTCTCATCACTTCAAATACACCTCACCTTCAAAGCATACAACTGGATTAAATATTAAACCTTACTCTACTACTATAAACACTAACACATTAATCATTAGCAAAAGACTTTGGGGGTCAAGTACCTATTACATGGGGCTTTGGGATACACTAAATAGCCAAGATATAGCATATAAACAGTTACATAGCTAGAGATAGAGAAAGCAAAAATAGAGGGAAAGGCAGAGACGAAAGAGAGAATGATAATGGAATGTTGAAATGAATTTACAAATAGATGTGACAGATCTGTTCAATAGAAAATAATCCATTGTATTATACCACAACCTCCATAACCAAAATTGATCCTGCTGTGTTAACAATGACTTTTTTTCCAATAACCAATAACCAGTACTCTTTTGGTTCTAAGTCTCTCACAAATTTTCTCTATGTCAGTTTAAACCAGACAAGGGGTGTTTTTGCCCATCAGAATATTTTAGTAGAAGACCCACTGCTATCTGTACAAAAGAAAGCCAAGTACATTAAGGCATTTACAAAGTCAAAGGAGAAGCAGTTTATTTCCTATGATTTCTGACTGAGAAGTGTGCACTTGATTTGGGATTGTAACATATCAGTTTAATGAGACAATATTTAGTCTGATAATGAGTAGAAAAATCAATTTTACAAATATTCATATATTTCATGCTAAAAAGTAACTTACTAGATATGTATTTTAAATTTTTCTTTGATAAAATCAAAACTAACTTTTTAAATAATGAAGTATATATTGAATTTAAAATTTCAATTGCCCAAATTATTGTGAATTTTATTATAGTAGATAAGTGAGTGGCTTGCTCATTGTTGATTGGGTAAGATTCAACTCTCCACATCCTTACTTTAGAGGCACTATAACAAATCACCACTACAAATTACTAACAGCACTGTAAATAACATGACATATGGCTTTCTTTAGTTAACATGGTACAAAAACACAGGGTAATGAATGTTTCATTAATAGTTGTAGTCTGGACACTGATTTTACAGGTGATGTAAAACCCATCTTCCCTGGTAGAAAGGCAACAATTGAGGCCTAAAGACAAGAAAAAGAACTGAAACTTTTTGTTTTGCTTCATGCTCATAATCTTTCCATATTAGAAAAGAAGCCCAAGCAAATATTTGGGTTGTTTTGAGTGTTTATAAATGTAGCAGCTAGCTTGAAAATTTTGCATGACTTAATAGAGTATGTGATATATTTAACCAGAAAGAGTTGAAGGCTGTTGATCATTAGTTTTTCTCAATGACTTCCCAAAAGGACTAGAGAGAGAATTAATTTAAATGTCAAGAGCCTTGTTGTGTAGTATATCAATACAACAAAGTTTCTGTCATTAAACTGATTTATTTGATTAATATGATTTTTACATTTGGTAAAGAAACAGCAACTCCTGCATTATATTATAGACCCTTTTAAAGACACATGTAAAATCATCCAAACATCAATCAAAATAAATTCAAAAATAGAAAACAACCTTTCTTCATTTTTTGGAGTATATTTGAAATAGCTTGAAATTTGGTGGACCAAATTCAGAACCTTGAAAAAGTCTCAACATTTTACAAGAGTGGTAAACCAAAAGAATATTTCACTGCAAGTATATGCTTTAGTCAAAACATAAATTTGTTTTAATGAATTCTGGGAACTATTTTAAAGGGGAATATGTACAAATTTTTCCACATCAATATTCAGAAATCATTCAAAGCAATGATATTGTACTTGCTAGCATATTCATTTTTTACTCCACTAAGAACTGGACTGAGATCACCAGCTTATTTTTCAGACCAAAAATATAAATGTAGTTTTGTTTATAGTATTGTGTGTATATCTATGTTTATAAACAAAAGTCAACATATTTCAAGTAAATTACTATTTTCATAGGAACAACCAGCTGATGTCCATAACCTTGATTTGAGGTGTAAAATACCTATCGGAACCTTAAAAAATAAATATGTATACACACAAAAATATATAATTTAACTTAATATAATCTTAAATTTGCAAAAGTGACTTTGTTTTTACATAATTAATTCTTAAAAATATTGATGCTCTCTTAAACCCTACAATTTTCCATTTAAGTTGACATGTTTTAAAAATATTTTTAAAATCTATTTTGCTTTTTTAAAAACAGAAAACTGATTTTCACTCTGGAATTGGTTCTTTCTTTGAAGTTTAGATAAATTCTGCATGTAAATGTAGAGTATAGTGAAAGGATTAGTACAAAATGAAGTAAAAAGAAACATGTAGAGTTCCTTTAGCAAGTGCTACAAAATCGTACTTAGCATGAAATTGTAATCATTTTAAAAAGATTTATAATAGCTCAATTGCCAAGGAATCATCAATAATATTTCTATATTTTGGCAGGAGATTAACAATAAAGTTTAGGAAGCATTTTTAAATTAGAACAGAATTTTAACACTATTCCTGTATTGGGTCTTGCTGATATTTTCTAGTGAAACTATTAGTCTCATAATGGAATACCATTTTAAGAACAATGTTAAACAAAATCCCCCAAATTAAATCATTGTCTATCTCATCTAAAAGAGGAGAAGAAAAATTAGAAAAAGAGAAGAGAGTCACAAAGTGAAAAGAATAAAATTGTCATTGGGAAAATCCAAAAGTAGTTACTATAAAGTATTAATCACCAACCTTATGATTTCTTATCTACATTAAATGCTATACACATTTATTTTTTCATAGTTTTATTAAAATTTTATTGCTTCTAGGTCATAGTCACTATCTTTATGACCTAAAAAACCTGTGTCAGGAATATCAAGCAATTGGCAACTATCCTTTTTTTAAAGGTAGAAAAAAAAGGATGACTATTATATTGTAATACTTTGTTCTCTCTCTCCTCCTCTTTCTATTTTTTTTTGTTTTTGTTTTTGTTTTTATTTTTGGATGGTTGGTGATTTGTTTGCTTCTCCTGGTTCCTGTTGATCAGTGGTGTTTGGCCAGTTTGTATTTTTCCAGACATCACTCCACGATGTTGTTGAGGTGTATGATGGGCCAACTCAGCAATCTTCTCTGTTATCTTCCCTCTCAGGATCCCATTCAGGTATCCTTTAATAGAACTGCCAATGCATCAGTTATTGATTAAAGACTGACTTTGATTAGTATTGCAGTGAAAGTTGAGATTTATGTCATCCATATTAGATATAAAGTAAACTGAAAATAGAATCACTTTTTTTAAGAATAGAAACACAATGAAGAGTAACTCAAAAGCTTAATAAAAATATAGTCAACTATTTTCTGGGTTTGTAATCAAGTAAATTTAATATTTAATCACTTAGTCTGTGGTGTTGAATGTAATATAAAATATTTAAGAATTCTTTGAAGAACAAGGCAATATGTATCAAAATGTAATTTAAGGCTTCTGGTTAAAAAGGTTACAATTGAAGCTAAACCCAAAGACAGTATGTCGTTAGCAGTAGGATATTTTAAAGTAATTTGATAGAACATAGATTGACATTTTCAAATGACAGTGTAAAATAATATAATTTGTTAGGGTTACTGAATGAAAATTATTTATGATATCTTAGTGTTTGTTTTGTTGAGTAGGAGAATCACTTCCACTGAGTTCAGGTAATCAGATCACAATTCGATTTACATCAGTTGGACCAATAACAGCTAAGGGATTTCACTTTGTTTATCAAGGTAAGTGACCCTGTAGTCTAGAAACACACTAAGGAATGATATAAATTTCCATGTTATGTTCAGAGTTATTGCATAACGAGATCTTCATAACCATATAGGAGAGAGAAAAAGTCTCTGTTTTGTTTTTTAAGCAGTTTTACCCTTTCTCCTCCCCATCACTAGAACATCACTTTGACCAATGTCAGATAAGACCTACTGCTTCATTAATCTCAATTTAAATGTCTGGTTTCCCACTTTCCAATATTTTCGTTTTAAGACATCTGTATTTTTCTGAAAATTCTTTACTGTTTACATTTTCAGTTTTCCTCATAGTCTAGCACTTTAAATAAAATAAATTGTATCCTTTGTCTTGATGTACTTAGACATGCCAAAGGAATCATTGCTCCTTTCTGAAATTACAGTTTCTGATTCTCTCAGAAGAATAGAAACTTTCTTCACAATTATGAAAGTATTTAGTACAATAGGAAGCCCATTTACAATTTATTCTTACTTTTTGTAATCTTCCACATCATCATTAAACTAAATTAAGAGCCATCATCTGAAAGTTTTTTTGAATTATTTATGATCACATGCTCAGTCCTGTCAAGCATAAACTTTATTCCAAATAAATTTGTAAACATACATGATTTGATATTATAACACCCACTTATCCTATTGCTCAGTTGGTTATACTGTAATACTTTTATTTTAGTGGTATTTTATCCTTAACCAATTTGTGGTTTTACAAATTTAAAAAGGCACTGTAACAAATGAAGTTATACTTACTGATGTCATATAAGAAGAAATAACCTATTAGGAATTCATCTTATCATTTTAGTGCTATTGTCAACTCTTTATTCATATTTGTATGTGATTTAAAAAGAAAAAACATCCTGTTATCATTCTTTCTTACTGAACCAAAAAAAAAATAAAAAGGCACAATTCAAGGACATATGTACAAAGCCTAAAACAATTCAAATTTGATATTGTATGATTATTAAAGTACATGCTTTTATTGTTGTTAATCTGTCTGACTTACATTCTGATTAGTTTTAATGTAGTTATTGTGTTAATAATGAACATGTTTTGAAAACTAAATTTATGAACATGATGTAAAATTAAAATTGATTGCTTTTTTAAAGTTTACATTGAGAACAAAATAATGAATAAATGTGTAAAATTATTTCATGTAATGTGACATATTTTCTCAATTTCATATTCAAAGTTTAAAAAAATTTAAAAAAATTGTAATAAACTAAAACTACTTTCTTTATATTAAAATCATAAAATAAAAGGAAAGTCATGGTGATGTTTAATAAAACAAAGAAAACTGTTAAAATTCATTTTATTGTAACTTTATTTAGTATGAGATTTAATTAGAAATGTATACAATTTTTAAATTAAAGTTGTGACACAAAGTAAAGATTTCTTTGAACTCTGTTTAGTTACTTTTTAAAATCTGTATTCATCTAACAAATATGAAACTAAAATCAACAATTATTTGTGTACAGCTGTTCCTAGGACAAGTTCCACACAGTGCAGTTCTGTACCTGAACCAAGATTTGGAAGAAGAATTGGCAATGAATTTGCAGTTGGTTCATTGATTCTTTTTGAATGTAATCCAGGATATATTCTCCATGGATCCACAGCAATTAGGTGTGATACAGTGCCCAATTCTTTGGCCCAGTGGAATGATTCCTTACCAACCTGTATTGGTGAGTATATAAATGTGTTTTCTCTGGTTCACATATTTTATACCAAAATTAGTTATCTTACATCTTTCATTTTAAAATTTCAGATCAAATAATTATGTATTAATTTTACATAATTTATGAGTTATTCTGTATCTAAATATGAAATTAAGTTGGCATTTGCTGCAATTTCCTTGGTGATGCAATCAATGACAAAATGTGAAGGATTAACTAGATAGTCCTTTATGCCTTTATATGGATGAAAGTACATATATGATTTTCACTAACACAAACTTTGATACTGCTAATATGGGATTAC
Organism: Oryctolagus cuniculus; assembly: GCF_051225735.1. NCBI lineage: Eukaryota > Metazoa > Chordata > Mammalia > Lagomorpha > Leporidae > Oryctolagus > Oryctolagus cuniculus. Next base: position 138,346,142 of record NC_142872.1, on the reverse strand, counting down.
TAGGTGTTACAATCTTTCTAAACAAATATAATTTTTCACTTCTAAATTTTATACAAAGATTTCTATGCCAATATGTAAAAAATTCAGTTTTTTTTTTTTTTTTAAGAATCACAGACATTGATTTTTCTGGATACATTTTACTTTGAGTACTAGTTTTAGCATTAAATCACAATGAACAGCACATTAAGGAAGAGATCCTACATGAGGAGTAAGTGCACAGTGAAATCTCTTGTTGATTTAACAATTGACACTCTTATTTATGACGTCAGTAATCACCTGAGGCTCTTGTCATGAGCTACCAAGGCTATGGAAGTCTCTTGAGTTCACCAACTCTGATGTTATTTAGACAAGGCCATAGTCAAAGTGGCAGTTCTCTCCTCCCTTCAGAGAAAGGTGCCTCCTTCTTTGATGGCCCGTTCTTTCTACTGGGATCTCACTCACAGAGATCATTTATGTCATTTTTTTTTTTTTTTTTTTGCCACAGTATCTTGGATTTCCATGCGTGAAATACTCTCATGGGCTTTTGAGCTGCATCTGAATGCCTTAAGGGCTGTTTCTGAGGCCAGAGTGCTATTTAGGACATCTGCCATTCTATGAGTCAGCTGTGTATCCCGCTTCCCATGTTGGATTGTTCTCTCCTTTTAAATTCTATCAGTTAGTATTAGCAGACACTAGTCTTGTTTATGTGATCCCTTTGACACTTAATCCTATCATTATGATCAATTATGAACTGAAAGTGATCACTTGGACTAATGGGATGGCATTGGTACATGACACCTTGATGAGATTGAATTGGAATCTCCTGGCACATTTCTAACTCTACCATTAGGGGTATGTCTGAAATAGCATGTGCCCAACTGTACATCTCCTCCCTCTCTTATCCCCACTCTTATATTTAACAGGGATCACTTTTCAGTTAAATTTAAATGCATAAGAATAATTGTGTGTTAATTAAAGAGTTCAACCAATGGTATTAAGTAGAACAAAAAAACACTAAAAGGAATAAAATAGTAAATTGTTCTATTGTTATTTACAATCTCACAATATTTAAGGATTATGATAATGACTTTTGGTTCCTTATGGTTCAGTAGGCACAGAAAATGCAGATTTGGAAGTTCCTTTCTTCTCTCTCTCATTAATGTCTCTACAACTTTCTACTTTAAATTACAGAGTATTATTTTCATAGAAAATGGTGAAAGTTAATCTGAGGTTAAGAAACAGTTCAGGGGCCGGCACTGTGCCTTAATAGGTTAATCCTCCATCTGGAGTGCCATTATCCCATATGGGCACCAGTTCCAGTCTAGCTGTTCTTCTCCCATCCAGCTCTCTGCTAGAGCCTTGGGAAAGCAGTAGAAGATGGCCTAAGTCCTTGGGCCCCTGCACCTGTGTTGAGACCCAGAAGAAGCTCCTGGCTGCCTGCTTCAGATTGGCGTAGCTCTGGCTGTTGTGGCCATTTGGGGAGTGAACCAGTGAATGGAAGATCTTTCTCTCTTTCTCTGTCTCCCACTGTCTGCAATTCTGCCTCTCACATAAATAAATACAATATTTACAAAAAAAGAAACAGTTTAAATGGCTTGGATTCTATGTTGCTGAAGTTTTATTGGTATTTTATTTGGAAAATAGATTTTTTAAAAGATAAGCTAAATTTTGTTTGCATTTTATAAATCTCTATATTCCACTCTCCATTGAAAAGACATGATAATTATAAAGAGGTTTTAAAAAGTTTGTGGGAAATTAGTTATTTTTTAATTCCGTTTCCCATGAACTTTTTTTTTTTTTTGACAGGCAGAGTGGACAGTGAGAGAGAGAGAGAGAGAGAGAGAGGTCTTCCTTTGCCGTTGGTTCACCCTCCAATGGCCGCCGCGGCCGGCGCGCTGCGGCCGGCGCACCGCGCTGATCCAATGGCAGGAGCCAGGAGCCAGTGCTTTTCCTGGTCTCCCATGGGGTGCAGGGCCCAAGCACCTGTAGCATCCTCCACTGCACTCCCTGGCCACAGCAGAGGGCTGGCCTGGAAGAGGGGCGACCGGGACAGAATCCGGCGCCCCGACCGGGACTAGAACCCCGTGTGCCGGCGCCGCTAGGCGGAGGATTAGCCTAGTGAGCCGCGGCGCTGGCCTCCCATGAACTTTTGAAGCCCCATTTTATGCAGGCATGTAACATACATGTTTATATAAAATTATATTTGATAATACAATCTGCCATAGGTCACAACAAATTAATAATGATTTTTGATTCTTTAAAACTTTCTGTTTTTTAAGATTTATTTTATTTTTACTTGAAAGGCAGAGTGACAGAGAAGGAAGGAGTGGCAAAGAGAGAAAGATCTTCTATCCACTGGTTTACTCTCCAGATGGTTACAATTGCTGAGGCTTACCCAGGCTGAAGTTAAGAGCCAGGAACTCCATCCTGGTCTCATGTGGGTAGCAGGGCTCTAAGCACTTGGACCATCATTTGCTGCTTTCCCTGGTGTCTTAGCAGGAAGCTGGATCGAAAGTGAAGCATCCAGGATTCAAACTGTTACTCAGATTTGGGATGCAGGCATTACAGACGAATGCTTAACTCACTGTACGATGATGCCAGCCGCAATTTTTAACTTTTGATAAGGTATTTGTTTATGTAATATATTTAACACTGTGAATAATATAGGGAAAGGTATTTGGCCTAGCAATTAAAATGCCTGAATCCTACATTGGAGTACCTAGGTTGAATACCTGGCTCCAGCTCTGACTGCAGCTTCCTGTTGGTGCAGATGCTGGGTGGCAGTGGTAGTTCAAGTAGTGGGTTCTTGTCATGTACATGGTAGACTTGGATTGTGTTTAAATAAAAAAATAAAAGAAAAAAATGACATAGAAAGTATACTAATTTCTACCTAGTAAAGACTGTAAAAACTGGATAAAAACTGTTGCTAGGAATGTATAGTACATGTAATTTGCATAGTGCATTTCTGCTTTAACTAGATAGAATGTGTTTTTTACCCTTAAAATCAAGATATTATTTTTTCTAAAAAAAAGCATCTTTTTTCTATTAAAGTAACTGCAATTAGGAAACCAAAGGGGGAGCCCCAGGCTAGGACAATGGTGACTTCCCTCCCTGCAGCAGAATGGGGGAAGAAGGTGTCCCCTACATCCTTAGTGATCTCCACCCCCTCCTCACTCTGCTGATCATCCTAGGGAAAGGCTAAACCTTCTCTGGGACTGTGAGTCAATAATCCAGCCTGCTGTATCTCACCACCCTTGTCTTGAGGGAGAGAAATGTGTGCAGAACAGAGGAAAAGCGTGAGCAGGAACATTTAATATTGATAGCATTAATGATGGATGCCTTAGAGTAAAACATTGAGCAGAAGATATCACCAATGTCCAGGGATAGATGACCATAGGAAAGATGGAACAAGAACCTTAGGAATGTGGATAGGGAGCAGAAGAGGTGGGAGTGGGAAGGGCCAGCTTCTTGTTATTAGTGCCCCATATGAGGAAAGAGAAGTAGGCCTATGGTGGAAGCAGGGAGGGTTGGGCACAAGTCCCAGCACACCTTAGATGGCTCCCACAGTGAACCTGGGTCTCAGCTAGACAACAGTTGACTCAGCGTGTCTGTCACTGCAATAGATACTCAGATCCTAGGGTGAGGGAAGGTTGGACCTGAAGCCTTTAGCAAGAGGGGGGAAGCAGATATGTACTGTACTAATTACCAACTTTTCGTCCTGTATCCCCAGAGAAGCTGTCTAAAGTAGTGCAGGGGTTAGGTAAGATGAGAGAAGAGAGAAAAGTGAGTGGGAGCCCTACCTGGTGACATAGGTAGGTTAGGGGTGTCCTGAAGCTCCAAATCAAAATGTTATTAACAGTTGTGCTGGGATAATTGAATAAACTATTATTGTCACAAATAAAAATAATGTCAATAAACTCATCATAAATTGTAGATATCATAACTAAGAAATGCATTTAATTCAGCATTCTGAACATCATAGCTTAGCAATGAAGTACATCGTAGAGTATTAATTGTTTACCTTTGTGACTGTATAGCTGACTGGGTACTGTAATTTGCTGCTGCCTGGTGTCACAAGAGAGTTAACATGAAGCACGTTTGTTGCCCAGGAAAAAAATCAAACTTCAAAATCTGAAGTATGGTTTCTTCTGAATTCTCATCACTTTTGTGCCATCCTAAAGATGAAAGATCCTAAGTCATTTTAAATCAAGAACTCTTTGTACTCAATTAAGTTGTTCTTATTGTTAGCAAATACTCCATCATAGATGGAGCTCCTGGCTCCTGACTTTGGATCAGTCCAGCCCAGCCATTGTGGCCATTTGGGGAGTAAAACAGCAGATGGAAGACCTCTCTCTCTCTCACTCTCTCTCTCTCTCTCTCTACTCTCAAATAAGTAAATAAATCTTTAAAAAAATAAACTATCTACAACTTTTGTCTAAATCTGAAAAAACCCTATTTTTCCAGAGTTATTATAAATGTTTTTCATGTCTCATATGGTCAGTCCTAATGTTTTTGCCATCAGAAACTTAAATTCTTGTAAATTAAAAGAAGGTTATTACATCCAATTAAGAATGTATCTCCTCAAGTACAGTAGCTCTCACCAGGACCCCAAGACTATGAAAGACTTTGAAACTGTTACTTGATCTCTGATTGGCCGATACTCAACCTCAGGAGTGAATAATGGTTTACTGTCCCCAGCCTGTATTTAACCTGAATTTATTTTTAGATTTTTTATTTTTTAAGATTTATTTTATTTATTTTAAAGAGTTACAGAGAGAGGTGGAGGTAGAGAGGTAGGTAGAGAGAGAGAGAGAGGTCTTCAATCTGCTGGTCACTCCCCAAGTGGCCACAACAGCAGAAGCTGAGCTGATCCAAAGCTAGGAGCCGGGAGCCTCTTCTGGGTCTCCCATGTGGATGCAGGGGCCCAAGGCCTTGGGCCATCTTCCACTGTTTTCCCAGGTGCATTAGCTGGGAGTTGGACTGGAAGTGGAGCAGCCAGGATGTGAACCGGCACACACATGGGATGCCAGCGTTGAAGGCCAAGGCTTTAACACACTGTGCCACAGTGCCAGCCCCTACTTAAAAATGAGATATTCAGGAGCTCATATTCAGAGGACCAGCTATCTATATTTTCCTATGCTGTTTGTTACTATATCCATGGAGAGTCTTTAAGAGAAAAGACTGCCTTTTATTTTGCATTGGTTTGCACTGTGGCCTGAATGTTTCTTTGCCCTTCAAATTCCTGTGTTGGTATTAGGAGTCAAGGCCACTGGGAGATGATGGGGACATGAGGGCAAAACCCTCATGAATGGAGATAGTGTCCTTATAAAAGAAACCCCAGGTAGATAGTGCATTCCATCTGACATCTGAGGACACAGCAAGAAAATGACTATGAACCAGGAAGAGCTAGAAAAGCATTGAAGAGGTAATTGTGATGAGATCTCAGAACAAAGAGAAGCATGTTATAGGGAAAGCCTCTACCTTCTTGGAAAATACTAATGTGGTCATGAACAGAAAATTGGTACAGATATGTACAGTGAAGCTCATTTTGATGTTTCAGAAAGAAATCAGGAAAAAGTTATTTGACAATGGAGAAGATTGTCCTTGTTATGAAATGTGAAGAACTTGGCTGAATTGTGTTCATATTCGAGTGTTTTGTGGAAGATAGAATTTTTAATAATGAAATGAGATATTTGACTAAGGCAACACCTAAACAAAGTATTGGAAGTGTGGCTGGGCCTTCTTCATTGCCTATAGTAAGATGTGAAAAGAGAGAATGATTTAAAGATGGGATTTTTAGTCAAAAGGGAAACAGAACTTAAAAAATTATAAAATGATCAGCCTATCAGTACATGACAAAATGAGAAGGGCTGTCATAAGAGTGTGCCTAAGGGATTCTGTGTTGTGGTGCCGCAGCCTGGGGCACCAGCATCCCTTACAAGCACCTATTCAAGTCCTGGCTGCTCCACCTCCAGTCCAGCTCTCTGCTAATGTGCCTGGGAAACAGCAGAAGGCCCAAGTACTTGGGCCCCTGCCACCCACCTGGGAGTCCCGGACGGAGTTCTAGGCTCCTGGCTTTAGAGTGGTCCAGCCCCGGCTGTTGCAGCCATTTTTGGGAGTGAACCAGCCAATGGAAAATCAGTCTGTTTCTATTTCTTCTTCTCTCTGTAACTATGCCTTTCAAAATTATAATTTTCAAAAAAAGATTGTGGCCAAGCAATATTTGGTAAGGAGATTAATAGGATCAACTATCTCAACAGAATGTAGAAGCTATTCATCAAAATCATGAGGACATTACTCAGCCATCCTAAGAAGACAATGGAAGAATGACTTAATGCAGTTCAGAGATCACTGGGACTTCTGTTCCTGTCACAAACCCAGGGTATAAAGTCTTGGCATTACAGGCATATCTCCTTTACTTTGGCTCTTGTCTCATACTCCAAAGAATGAGTCAAACAGATAATGGAAAGTGAGCAATTGAAGAAAATTTATTGACTGAAAGAAAAAGCTCTGGATAACCAGGAGGGTTGCCATTGAAAAGGTTTTGTCTAGGGTTTTTTTATGTGTTTCAAATGAACAAGTTTATCCATTTGTATGCTAATAAGTGAAAACTTGAATGTTCTTTGTGAGCCCATCAGCTATCTATGTGGTCTAATTTACATGCAAGAAGTTCCCAGAGTGTTTAATCAGGTCTCCGATGGGATGGGCAGAATATTTTGGCTGGTGAAAATCAGGAAACAATTAGTAATGACTAGGTAAGGTACTTGTAGCTGCAATTTGCCCAGACAGCTTCCAAACCACAGAATGCTCCAGGTTGCCCCATGGAAGATCCCTGGCTCAGCGCCTGAGCCACTCTGGAAATCCCAACAAAGGACCCCTGTCCTTGGGGTGCACATTTCAAAGGAGGAGTCTTTGTTGCCCAGATCTACCTCACATCCCAAACTCTTCTCGCTTCACTCTCACAGAACCTTTGATCAAACCGGAATAGCTCCGAGGGATGTGATACCACATGTACTGGACCTAACAAAGCTGCCAAGACCTGATTACCATATAGATTTCAGAGGACGCCCTGAAGATCATCTTTTCCGAGGCAGAGAACTGCCAAAGGGCAGAGGCTCTGTTAGGTTATATGAGTAGGGTCATTCCCATGACCCTAGACCAGTAGACATACAGGTGTATAATTCTAGCCAGGGAGAACCACAGATACTCAATTCATCTTGTAAAAGCTGGGCCATGGGCTATGCCCAGAAAATCCATGGGGGCAAGGCTGCCCAGAGCTTTGGAGTCCAAACTGTGGCCCAGGATCTGCAATGTGGCACCAGTATAGCTTTGAATCTCACACTCATATCAGATTTTATATTTAGCTGAGATGTTGAACTTTAGAATTTTGAGTTGATGCTGAAATAAATGAAGAATTTTGGTGTTATAGAGGTTAGAATTAATGCTTTGTTGTTGTTGTTGATGTCTTTTTTTTTTTTTTTTTTTTTTGCTTGTGAGATAGGAATTTGGGAAGTCAGGAGTAAAGTGCTATAGTATTTTTTTTTTTTTTTACGATTTCATTTATTTATTTGAGAGTTACAGTGAGAGAGAGAGGGAGGGAGAGATAGAGAGATCTTCCATCTGTTGATTCACGCTCCATATGGCCTTAACGGCTGGAGCTGAGCCAATCTGAAACCAGGAACCAGGAGCTTCTTCCAGCTCTCCAGTGTGGGTGCAGGGGACCAAGCACTTGGGCCATCTTCTACTGCTATCCCAGGCCATAGCAGAGAGCTATGCCCAGACATGAACCTGTGCCTATATGTGATGCAGGCACTGAAGGTGAAGGCTTAGCCTACTGCACCACAGCACAGCCCAAGTGCTAGAGCTTTAATATTTGTTTCCTCCTAGATTTGTATGTTGAAATCCTTACCGCCAAGGTGATGGTATTAGGAGAAAGGGGCTTTTGAAGATGAATAAATTACATGATCAGGTGCCCCTCATCAAATGGCATAGCAGATTTCTAAGAGACTCCAGAGAGGTAACTCACCTCTTTTGCATGAGGACACAGTGGATCTGTGAATCAAAAATGGTATTTCAGTAGACATAGAATCTGCCAGAACTTATAGGGATCTTCAATGTCCTAGCCTTCCATATAATGAGAAAGAAATATCTCTCTCTCTCTCTTTAATATTTTTAAATGTATTTGAATGGCAGAGTGACAGAAAAAGGGAGAGACAGAGCGAGTGAGCAAATGAGAGAGAGAGATAATATGAATCTCTTCCATCTGCTGATTCATTCCCCAAAGGACAGCAATAGCCCAGACCCCAAGAGCTTCATTCTGGTATCCCACATGGGTTGTAGAGGCCCAACCAATTGTACCTTCTTCCACTGCTTTTCCAGGGGGACCAGCAGGGAGTGGGATAAGAAGCAGAACAGCTGAGACTTGAAGCAACACTCCAAAATAGGATGCCGGGATTTCAATTGGAGTCTTAACACAATACACCACAACGCTAACAACAAATTTCTGAGATTCTTTTTAGCTACTCAATCTATGATATTTTGTTCTAGTAGCCCAAATGAACAGAGATGGTTTGAAAGTGCACATTTAGAGATAGGAAATTGTATCAGATGACTTGTGTTTCCTTCAAGATCACATGAAAAGGACATGTTACCTTTAAAGAATATTTTTTTTTTTTAATAGGCAGAGTTAGACAGTGAGAGAGAGAGAGAGAGAGAGAGAGAAAGGTCTTCCTTTTTCTGTTGCTTCACCCCCTAAGTGGCCTTTACTGGTGCGTCGGGACCGGCACGCTGCGCTGATCTGAAGCCAGGAACCAGGTGCTTCCTCCTGTCTCCCATGCGGGTGCAGGGCCCAAGGACCTGGGCCATCCTCCATTGCACTCCTGGGCTATAGCAGAGAGCTGGACTGGAAGAGGAGCAACCGGGACAGAATCCGGTGCCCCAACAGGCAATAGAACCCAGGGTGCCAGTGCCACAGGTGGAGGATTTGCCTAGTGAGCTGCGGCGCTGGCCTAAAAATATTTTTAAAATAATTAAGCCATTTAGAAATATTCTTCCATGTAAAATGTGTAAATCCAGAACACTGACTATAGCAGAATGATATATGGGGTGTGTGTGAGACAAGAAATGAAAAGATGATGAATCTAAATGAGAAGATAGCTTCATTTGTGTTTTACTGTTTGTTTCAAGTACTAACCCATACATAAATGAAAAAGAATGTACATGTATATTCTTAGCTATTAATATTTTAATATATTATTTTTCAAATATCCTGAAAAAATAATTGTATCTTAAAATACTAAAAAAGAAAAGCTTATTGTCTTACATATTCAAATCTGAGCATCAAGGACAGAGATCTTTTAGGTTGATATCAAAGTATTCTTTAATTTATGTTCAACTTCAATACCTGTTATTGTATAAAATATGGTATGCCTCGAAGCCTTTGAATTTTCTATTCAGGCTGAATGGAACATACATTCCTTAGATATCTTTTATTTTGTGACATCATTCAAGTAGCTACCTGGTTTTCATCCTTGGTTATCCTATCTAAAACAATTTACTGCCACTCTTTCCCCATGCACTCTCTAAACATTCACTCTGCTTTTCTTTTAAAGGAAAAATTTACCATAATATATATAGTTAATTGTTTTTTTAATTGGAAGTCGTTTGCCTGTCAATGTATTATTTTATGCACATCTGAAAGAGGACCTGACATATAATATGTGTTCAGTTATCTTTCATTCAATGTATGGAATGTTAGCAAATAAGTGTTGAAACTTTCTGAATGTTTATTGAAGCCTAACAACTCTATCCAGGCTCCCAAACTATGATGATCCATGTGTTTCAACTTCAGTATCCTACCACGTAGTCATGCTTTTCTTATTTTGATTGCTTAGACTTAACAAATCTGAAGTTTCAAACTCTTCTGAAATGTAAGGAAGACATTTAGGTAAAACAGAAGCAATATATTTATATATTATATGTGGATTTCTGTTCTGAAGGCACACCAATCCTCTATTTACATTTAACAGTGTAGATACAATCTTTGACAATCTACTGCCAAGGTTTTATACAGGATGATTGTTTTCTCTGCTTCCATATTCAATCAATGCTCTGTTAACAGCTTAAGCTAACTAAGCATACAATTAATATCAAAGAACACAGCTTTCTACATTTCTAATGTTTTTTAATTTCAATTGTGCTCTTTCAGTTTTGCAATTTTACTACTGCTGTCAGCACTTTCTCTTTATTTCTATCACAGTAAAACACAATAAGATATTCAGGAGTTTTTTATGTACTGACATACTGAATCTTAACTGCTGACAGCCTCATTAGACGTGATATATGGGTTGTGATTATAGTTCAAATGGTCAAATACTAAAATATGGAATCCATAGATTTAAGCAATTTGTATGTAAATAACATTTAATAATCTTCTACAAAGTTGTAATGGGATAGTATTATTAGATAAATTATAATTAAATATATATTTTATATTAAAACTGTACTTGGAACAGTATAAGACTGAAAACCAAAACTTACACTGAAGATTGAGCTTTTGTCTTCTAAATTGACCTCCTTAAATTTTAGATTTCTTAAAATTTCCAGCCTACAACCCCCCAGGCTGTCTTGCCTTAGAGCTGATTCAAATAATCCCCTGCAGCTACTAACAGCTTTGACAATGTATGGCTTTAGGTATAAGTACTTTGGTTTGTGGGAGGTCTCTTTTGAAAAGGCCTACCCACTCCCCTTTAGCAAAAAGTCTTTAATTAACCGCTTTCCCATCACCCTTATCAAGGTATGTTTTTTAAAGTCCTTTAGAGGCCCAGAAAGAATTACTTAGAGAATCTCCATGGCAACACCTATCTATTTCATCTTCTCCTAGACTGGGAAGGAAATTGAGGAAGAACTACATACAGGATCTCAACTCTCCCTTATTGAGTCATTCATTCACCTATCCACTCATCCATGAAAAAGTTATTAAGTATAATAACAAATAGTGATTATTAGCATTTGTATAAAGCACTATTAAGCATTGCCTAATTTAATATTAACTCCCAGAGATAGATAAGATTTCTTTTACAGATAATCAAACCCCTATGGTTCACAGCCAAAAGCAGAATTATTATTTGGACCTAGGCTTCCTGATTCTAAAACCTGTTTTTTTAATCAATATGTTATATTGTATCATAGTGATGAGAGGGAAATTTATCATATGTCTTTTAAAAATGGGAGGCAAATGAACACATATGAAGAGAAGCTTGTAAAACATTCTATATGTGGTAATGCATGTCTGGGAATATCTATATTTTTTTTTGGTGAAAAAAATGAAAATTATCTTGGCCAGTGTTGTGGTGCAGCAGGTTGGGACTCTATCTGGTTCACCATCAGTCCTGGCTGTTCCACTTCTGATCCAGCTATCAGCTAATGTATCTGTGAAAGCAGCAGAAAGTGGCCCAAGTACTTGGGACCCTGCCATCATTATGAGAGACCAGGATGGAGTTCCTGAATCCTGGCTTTAGCCTGGCCTAGGTGGTTAACCAGTTGATAGAAAATATCTTTCTCCAGGCCCTCCTCTGCCCCTCTATAATCTGCCTTTCTAATAAGTGAAATAGATCTTTTTAAAAAATCATTGAAATAGAATTTAACAGATATGTCTTGTTTATGAAAATAGTGGGACATAAGAATGATACAGAAATGATACAGAGGCTACTTTTAACAGATAGATTTCGTGCTTCAGTACCTTACTTAACAAACAAGTATTATTGAATAGGGACTAAGTGCCAGGCAGTTTTTTGGCACTGATGATATACTTTTTAATAAAAATATAAAATCTTTGGCCTTATGGAGTTGACATTTTAGTAGAAGAAGACCAAGCGTATTAATAAATTTAATTAATAAATAGCATGCAGTGGTACATGCTATGAAAAAAGTAAAGCAGGAATTCAAGTTTGAAGTCATCGTCTAGTGGATATGGTTGTTTTTATATCATACTGAAATGAGTAATGCATAAAAGTCTTAGTGGTGAGCAAGTATATGGTTGGGAAGAGGGTTATTGACATGCACAGACCACAGCGAGAATCCTAGATGTCTGCAGCAGAGTAAATGATGGCAAAGATGATGAGCGCAGAGAAGCAGAGCTGAAGCCACAACATACTCAGTTCTGAAAATTATGGGGAGTTTGAATTTTCTCTACTCAGTGTAGGAGTTCATTCAATAGGGAGTGCTATAATTCAGTCACTGGAGTGAATGGAGGAGGTATAGGGTAGAAGCAATAAGAATGATTAAGAGCCTTTTATAGTAGTGAAGGGGAAAGATAATGGTGATTTAGATTAGAAGACTAGGGTCAAGTTATGAGAAGTAGTAAGCTTTGTGTTATATTTTTAAGATAGAGCTGAAAATCTTTATCGGCTGAATATACATGTAAATGTGAAATTAAATGTAAGAAAGATAATAAGGTGGGACTTAGGTTTATGGCATAAGTACTAGGTGAATAGTGGTGACATTTTCTGAGGTGGAAGAGAGTATAGATGGGGAAAAATTTCAAAAGTATTGTTTTGACCATAGTAATTTTGAGATACTTATTAGTCATATTATTATACAACTCAGGACAGAAGTCATGGTTGGAGATAAACATTAGTAATCATAATATAAAGAAGACATGGAAATAGATGGCATCACTGAGTGATTTTGATGGAGCTTGAACATAATTTGTCCTTCTAACTCATTTATCGGGTTAAATTCCAAAGTCATAAGTTTATGGTATCAACAGCATGCTAATTTAATCTAATTATGGTGTCTAGGTGGTGGGCCTAGTGGGAGGTTCTCAGGTTATTAGGGACATGCTCTCCATGGACAGTTCTTATGGGAGTGCTGGTTTTAAAATGTGAATTGAGCCAATTGCTCCCTCTGCTTCCTGGCTCATCATGTGAGTTTCACAAGTATTCCGCTGTTGCCATCTGCTGAATGAATGAGGCCTGCCCAGCCCTAGACTGTTAATCTCCAAAGCCATGAGCCAGAATAAACTTCCTCCTTTGGTCATTAGTTGTAATAATGAAATAATGATTAATTGGTGTTTGGAAAAAAAAAAGATACTTTGGGACCTAGACACACAGTACTTTAGCATGTAAAGGATCAGAAGGAGGAAGATGAGCTACAAAAACAGATATAAATAGTATGTACAGGAGAAAATTGACTGTGGACAGTTGAAGAAAGGCTCAAGATAAACGATATGATTGACATTGGAAAACAATTGCTCACTCGTAGACTGAGTGCAATGCAAAGAATCAATCTTGTTGCTAGAAGGATGCCCTCATGACTTTCATGGTAGTTTCAACAGTGTGGTGAGGCCCAAAGCCTGATGGAAGGCATGGAAGAGAAATGGAGTAAGGGGATAACTGGAAGCAGCATGGGATGAACTAAAGAATGTTTATTTTAGTCCAGAAATATTTTGAAAGCCACACGGGGGCCTTCCAAAAGTTCACAAAAAATTGTTTTGTAGTAAACCTATTCATGGATTTTAAACATTTTTTGCAACAAAATAAACATATTTTAATTATATTGTTCCTTGAAGATTTTGAAGTACCTTTGAATTAAACACAACAAATAATAGCAAGATTTAGTCAATAGAGGAACAGTTTAATAATTTGGTCTTAACTATTTTAAAATAACTCTAATTTTTAAAAACACAAATATATTGGCTTTTAAAATTTAATTTCATGTTCAATGTGGGTGAAATTTGTGATATGTAAACACATAATGTTGGGGCCAGTGTAGTGGCACAGTGGTTTAAGTCAATGCCTGGTGAGCTTGGGAAGGCAAAGGAAAGTGGCACAAATACTTGGGCCCCTGCCACCCATTTTCTTACAGTTTTATGAGAAAATGCAATAAAATGACTTTCCATAAAATTACATTATTGCATCATTAAACAAGTTTGTAGCACTGTTTTGGAGAAACTATACTGGGTTGTTGCATATGGCTTTAGAAGTAGCACAAAACTAATTGCTTTTTAATAGCTATTATTATAAAAGATATGTTTTTACATCTCACCATTATATTCAGACTAGGACAGATGCCCAGTAGCACAATGCTGTTACTACCTAAAATAGTCATAAAAAATAAAATTTATTGAATCATTGTATTCCAAGTAATTGGCTAGCTTTTTGTGTACATTATATTTTCCCTATTTTTTCAAAAAAGCCTTTTGTAAGCAATAGCATTAACATTTCACAGATAAGGTATCTGTATTTCAGATAATTTCAGTGTTACACAGTATTTGGAAGTTCTGAATTAAGCCATGCCCAGAATCAAACTTGATACTATTAGTAGATAAGAAAATTTTGCTTTCTGATTAGTACCTTCAAAAATCAAAGAAGCCTATATTGACTTCCGAATAGGTAACACAACTTTTTTTTTAAATATTTATTTTATTTATTTGAAAGGCAGAGATACAGAGAAAGAGAGAGATCCACCATTCACTCCCCAAATGGCTGCAACATTTGGGCCTGGGCTGATCCAAAGCCAGAAGTCAGGAGACTCCTCAAGTCTCTCATGTGGGTGCAGGATTCAAGTCCCAGCTCTGTCTCTTACTCTGTTTTCTTGGGAGAGAGATTTAATAACTTAATGATTGAGTTTACTCAACTAAAGAATTGAGAGACTGTTTATTCATTATTCGTATCAGTGACTTTGGGGAGGCTGAGTGAGTTAAAATACATTAAATGCTTAGGAGTGTGCTCAGTGTGATATATAAATACATAAAGTTGTGATCATAATGTAATTGCTGTCATCATCATTACTCTTCAAAGGGTGCTGCTATTCTTCAAATGATACATGAGGAAGAATGTACCACTTATTTTCAAACAAAAATTTCTATATCTAAATTAGAGCTATTTTAGGGAATATGTTGTCATAGTTTTTGTAATATGAAGGGTATTCAAATTCATGCAAAATACTCATGAAAAAACTATGAATGGAGTTCAAAAATTGGTGTACCAAAATAAACTTTTATTTCCATTTTCCATGAACTTTTTGAAGTATCCACATGTAATATAAATTATAGGCTATTATTACATAAAGTATCGTGCGATTTTAGATACACCATTGTAAGGTCAACTGAAAAATGCTGCCTCGTTATTTTAAAACAATTTTGTGATATAGACAGACGTGATTTTCATTGTTCTTCTGAATCTTACAAACAGGATGACTTGATATTGTTTTCCAGTCTTGTATCTGTCTAAAATGTTCTCTCTGACCTTTTCTCTTATTTTAATTCTTTACATCAGAATTAACTCCTTCTCTTGGACTGCTTTGTTTTTAGTGCCCTGTGGTGGAATTTTAACTAAACGCAAAGGGACTATTTTGTCTCCTGGATATCCTGAACCTTATGACAACAATCTGAATTGTGTATGGAAGATCACAGTGCCAGAAGGAGCTGGTATTCAAGTAGGAATATTTAAAATTTTCTTCTTTGCATTGTATGTTTGAAGTTAATATTTTCAGAGACAAGAGAATGAACATTATTTTTAAAAGCTTAGCAAGAGTTTTTGACTGACATGGTTGAATTTAATGGAAAGGTACTTATTCATTTTTTTCACCTTCAAGTAACAGAAAACAAAAAATAATAGAATAAGCATTATAAAAAATGTGTTGCCTCATATAACATGAAATCTTGAAATGATATGATTTAGCTTTGATAATTTCAGAGATTCGAATTTTGTCATTCTAGACTGAGGTAATTTCCATCTCTCTGTTCTGCCATCCTCAGTATCTTGGTATAAGTTCTGAGCCTTCCTTTTTCATTTCAACAGTTTGCTCCCACACAGAAACATAAAGTGAAAAATAATAGATGATTTTTTAACTGATGATGAAATCAGATCAGACCTATTGTCATGTTTAATCCCAGTTGAGAGTCAATTTGGGAATTGATAATTTCTTATTTATTCTTTTTTTTTTTTTTTTACAGAGGATCAGTTTAGTAAAGTAAAGATTTCAACAGTTTGCACCCCCATAGAAACACAAAGTGAAATATACTGTTTGAGTACTCGTTATAGCATTAAATCTCAATACACAGCACATTAAGGACAGAGATCCTACATGAGGAGTAAGTGCACAGTGACTCTTTTTGTTGACTTTACAAATTGACACTCCTGTCTATGGCATCAGTAGTCTCCCTATGCTCCGGTCATGAGTTTCCAAGGCTATGGAAGCCCTCTGAGTTCTCCGACTCTTATCTTGTTTAGACAAGGTCATAGTCAAAGTGGAGGTTCTCTCCTCCCTTCAGAGAAAGGTACCTCCTTCTTTGAAGACCTGTTCTTTCCACTGGGATCTTACTCACAGAGATCTTTCATTTAGGTGGTTTTTTTTTTTTTTTTTTTTTTTTTGCCAGAGTGTCTTGGCTTTCCATGCCTCAAATACTCTCATGGGCTTTTCAGCCAGATCGGAATGCCTTTAGGGCTGATTCTGAGGCCAGAGTGCTGTTTAGGACATCCGCCATTCTATGAGTCTGCTGAGTATCTCGCTTCCCATGTTGGATCACTCTCCCCTTTATTTATTCCATCGGTTAGTATTAGCAGGTACTAGACTTGTTGATGTGCTCCCTTTGACTCTTAGTCCTTTCATTATGATCAATTGTGAACTGAAATTGATCACTTGGACTAGTGAGATGGCATTGGTACATGCCACCTTGATGGGATTAAATTGGAGTCTCCTGGTATGTTTCTAACTCTACCATTTGGGGCAAGTCAGCTTGAGCATGTCCCAAATTGTACATCTCTTCCCTCTCTTATTCCCACTCTTATGTTTAACAGGGATCACAATTCAGTTAAATTTCAACACTTAAGAATAACTGTGTATTAATTACAGAATTAAACCAGTCATATTAAGTAGAACAGACAAAAAAAATTACTAAGAGGGATAATGTATTAAGTTGTTCATTAACAGTCAGGGCTATGCTGATCAAGTCACCGTTTCTCATAGTGTCCATTTCACTTCAACAGGTTTCCTTTTTGGTGTTCAGTCAGTTGTCATCCAAATCTCCTTCCTAGACTGTACAGCATCTGTCCAGCTGTCCCAAATTCAATCTTGCCAAAACTAGCTCCATGAATACTTTTTATTTCTCTTTTTTTTTAAGATTTCATTTATTTATTTGAGTGACAGAGCTACATACAGTGAGAGGGAGAGAGAGAGAAAGGTCTTTTGTCTGCTGGTTCACTCCCCAAATGGCCAGAGCTGGGCCAATTCAAAGCCAGGAGCCAGAAGCTTCTTCCAGTCTCCTACGTGGGTACAGGGGCTCAAGGACTTGGGCTATCTTCTAGTGCTTTCCCAGGCCACAGCAGAAAGCTGAATCGAAGAAGAGCAGCTGGGACCAGAACTGGTGCCCACATGGGATGCCAGTGCTGCAGGTGGAGGATTAACCTATTGCACCACAGCGTTGGCCCCATGAAATTTTTTTTCAAAATTGTGAATGTTCCCCAAAAGTTCTATATTATAGAATGACATCTATTCAATTGCACAAGCCATAAATCAATTTTTTTCTGTCTTTTTCTCTACTCAAAAATGTAGGTCAGGTCCATCTTTCACAGATCTCTCAAGCAAGTCCATTTTCTCCATCTGTACTTTTCCCACCCAAGATTGATTGGGTACCCATCATTCCTGTCTCAAATTCTTGCTGTCTCCTCCATTCAATTATCCATGGAGCAAATAGATTAACCTGCTAAAAATTAAGTCTAATTCTGCTACTTTACTGCCTATAATACCTCAGTTGTCCCCAATATTCTTAATTCTTTCAATTCAGTTGATCATAGATCTGGGTGCTCTATTTTCATTTCTTTCCTAGTCTATTCTCACTACTTCAGTTCCTTATAATAAACCTGGCTTTCTTTTGCATCTGGAACTTTCTGCATATTAATCCTTTTGCATGCAGTGCTCTCTAACATCTCCATTTATTTAACTTAATCTTATTCACCAATTCTATCTTAACTGTGTTCCCTATGGAAGATCTTCTGTGAACTTGAGGCAAGCCTAAGTTCTCATGCTGTATGTTCTCATAGCTCACCATAATTTCTTCAATTATACCTATCAAATTTGATTGCTTATAATTATCTGTAAGCTCCTGAGGACAGTGACCATGTCTATTCTGGAAATAAGCAAATTGCCTGAAAATATATACTCAGTAAGCATTTTCAGAATGAATCAATAAGTACCTCCAAATGCAGTTGTGTTTTGCTTCTTTTATTGCATTAGCATGGAGAGAACTGATAATATGTATTCGGGAAAACTACGTTTATTTCATTTATTCTAGACAAACACTATCCAAAACTGCATACATATTAATGATAGTATAATATCTTTTACCTAGGAAGGGTATTTTTTAATATTTAATACATTAGAAAAGAGAGTTTGAGTATAGCCAAACACTAAGGAAATTTATAGAATGTGAAGAAGCATACTTGATTTTAAAATTTAAGCACTGTAAAAAAGTAGTAAGCACATATTTCAAATTAACTACTTATATGCATACTAATTTTAGACATATCAGTAATCACAGGAATTTATAAGACACACGCACACACACACGCATGCACACACCCAGAATCCTCATAATGACTTATATTTGAGATTTTACTAATTACACATTAAAAAATAAAAATGGGGCAGCCATTGGCAGAAAGAAAAGTGGAAGAATGCTGAGAAAATAACAATAATATAGAATGACCATGCATTCTATAGAAATAACCTTAATAAATAGACCAATTTATCATATTAATGAGGTATTTGTGGGGATTCATTTATTTACTTCATTCTCTTACTAGAGTTTGTTACATGAATTCCAGGGAGGATACATTCAGCAGTAACAGTCACAATGATCAAGAAAAAAGTCAACATTTATGTGATAAACCATAGGAGAAAATATGTTTAATATATAATTGTGTTAATTTATAGCATGATCTTGATGAGCTAATGTAATCTTCCAAGCCAAGTAAATGGAATCTGAGCATCTGCATGATAGACACCTGGCATGAATGGTTGGAAATTAATTACCTCATAAAGATTTCCCATTGCCATGATGGATAACATCACCTAATGGGAAGTTCCTTAGAAAGTTGTGTTAGTAACTACCTGTTTCAAAATTTTTAATTGATCTCTTTTGACTTTCTGTCACAGTGGGTTCTCATTTACTTCAGTCTCTTAAAAGATATCTGGGCATAGCTTACTACTTCTTCTTTCTTCACACTCTACAATTGTATTATGCCAAACAATTATTATATTTGTACAGAATCCATAATTGCCCATGATTGGCAAATTGTATTAGATTTGTGTGGCTAATGTAAAAATTTACTATGAAATTTATAGCAATAAATAAAATTGTCCTCTCTCAGTACTAGAGACCAGAAGTACAAAACAAATTTTAGCATGCTGAAATGAAGACTCTGACAGAACCTCTCCTCCCTTCTCAGGCTTTAGAGAATTCCTTTCTTTTGTATTTCCACTGCTAATGGCTGCAAGCATCCCTTGGCTTCTGACTACATTACTCTAATTTCCCCTTTTGTGGTCACCTTGACTTCTCCTCTTCTGTCTGTGTTGAATTTCTCTCTGCATCTTTTTATCTCAACATTCTTAAATTTATCAAATCCGAAAGAAACTTTTTCCTTACACTGTTTACAGGCTGCGGGGAATAGGACCTGATATTTTTGGGAGTCATTGTTCAGCCTTCTATACATATATATTCAGAATTAAACAGATTTTCGTCCTCCCATTCAGGTAACAGGTATACTTGGAGGTAACATTTCTGTTCTTGCCACCTGTATGCTCTGAATAACTTGGGGGGGGGGATAAATCATTCTTAAATATTATCTTTCATTTCTCTTCCTATTCAAATCACACAAAATCTAGTAACTTCCCTATAGCAAAGTATTTGATTATCTGGATCTTTCTTTCTACTATTCCTGTTTCTTACTTAGTTGAATCTCTCATAACTTCTCACTGCCATAGACTTTGAAATATTACTTCAATGGACATTCCCTTTGTCTTTTCACTTTTGTTATTTTCACCCCAGTTAGCACTGTACAAATAGCACAGTCATGATGGTATTTCTCCTCCTACTTTGGAAGCCATCAGTGGGACACTGGTGGTATGATTTAACAAGTATGTAATTATTATGAGTCTTTTTCTCAGTCTCTCAGATAAAATTCCTTGAATCGTCAATACATACTATACACTATTTCAAACCCTGTATACAAATACAATAATTAAATTCTAACAACAAACCTATGAATTAGATACCTTTACTGTGATGATTAATATGTGTACTCTGATGCACAAAAAGTTTAATGGCATTTTTAGGGTCACATGCCAGCAATAGAGGGAGCCAGAAACAAGCAAATCCAGGTTCTCTAAGGCCTACTGTGAATGTGCACTAAGCTCTACTCTTTTTCATTTTTCTATGCTTTTTCTAACTTTGCATGCAAATTTCCTATATAACTACCCTACATGTTGTTGAATTGCATTACTGATGGTTCCCTAAGTTTAGCTCATGGCTTCACTACTCTACAATTTTAAAAAGTCAATAATTTCTTTCAGTGGCAAACCTCTCAATACCTACAGCTCTCAGCCCAAATGTTAACACCTGTATAAATGTTTCCATTTTTTTTTAGCTGAATACGATATTTTCTTCTCCTAATTTGAAGGAAAGGAAAATACAAATATGAAGAGAGAATTGATCATTGTTTAAGGTGGCGGTTAATTCTGGCCTTCTTCCTGTTCTGGAACATTGCCATTGGATCTAATGCCAATCTCACAGGCAGGGTATCTGTTGCCATGTGGCACTCACCCCTGGAAAAGAGGCACACATTCACTTGAACAGAAGAATGATGATGGACTATTTTGCAGATAAGAAATGTTTAGTGAATGAATTTTTTGAAATTATTTTTAGTGAATGAGTTTAGTGTCTACATTTACAAAGCACTTCAGTTAGATAAAATAAATTTATTTTAATGCAGTTTTCATTTTTTCTGCTTTCAGACTGTAAAATATTTCGTAAATAAGAAGAAAATAGATAAGATGCACAGCTGTGGGGGTCCTAAGGATTCTTTCAAAAGCTCAAACTGTGCTAAGTGATGTGCAACAAAGTAACACATGCCCCTTTCTTTAAATAAAATCTAATAGACATGAGCTATATCACCCCAGAATTTTCCTTCTCAACTTTAAGGACGTTCAGGGTGGTTTAGTTTCGACTTCATTCATAAAAATGATCTATAGAAAATGCATTTGAAGCACTTACAAAGTATTATTTGTGGTGATTGATTTTGGCATATTAAAATCCTAAAAACCAAAAATATTAAAAATGTTCATATGGGATTACGTTAAAAATTTGAAGTAAAAAGAAGAGAAAAACATGAGAAAAATGTGTAATGAAAGGAGAAATGTATTCAGGAATAAGCTGAGTTTAAAATGAGTATTTTTCATTTATATATTCACATATGCTGTGGACCACAGAGCCGATTATTTCCCAATAGCTTCAACCAGTGACAAAAATATAATAAATGATAAGAATCTTAACACTCCAAAAACTTAAATGTTAACTGTTTGCAACATAGCATTGGGGTTCCTAGACTCACCAAAACTTTATATTTTTTAAAGATTTATTTATTTATTTGGAAGGCAGAGTTACAGAGAGGCAGAGGTTGAGGGGGGCTTCCATCAGCTGGTTCACTCCCCAAATGGCCACAAAGGCCAGAGCTGGGCCAGGAGCCAGGAGCTTCTTTTGGGTCTCCCACATGGGTTCAGGGTTCTAAGGAGCTGGACCATCTTCCACTGCTTTCCCAGGCCTTAGCAGACAGCTGGATCTGACAAGGAGCAGCTGGGACTCAAAATCACAATCCATATGGGATGCTAGCACTTGGGTGGCAGCTTTACCTGCTATGCCACAGCGCCGGCCTCTCAACTAAAGCTTTTAATCGATAAAATGCAATAGTGATAGACATGTTCTATATTGTACCCACCCTGCTAGGTGCCCCGTAAGACTTTTACAAAACTTAGCTCATATAGCCCAGTGCCATAATAGCAAAGATCAGTTCTTTTGAAATCTGTGAAGAGCCACAGTGATGTGGTCCAGGCTTTGGGTTCTCTCTTCCTTGGAGAATCAATATACTATTGTATATCTTTCTATTTAGAAATGTATATCCTTACCAATAATTATTTTTTCACAGGTGCAAGTTATAAGCTTTGCTACAGAACATAATTGGGATTCTCTGGACTTTTATGATGGAGGAGACAATAATGCTCCAAGACTTGGAAGTTATTCAGGTAACTAAGAAAGCTGAGCTTAATTAGATGAAGATATAATTATGAATATAAAAATATTTTTTAAAGAGCTCCCTGAACCACTTGGTGTTTTCAGCTGCATTTTATAAACCATGCACAATACATTAAATTACAAGTTTAGGAACATAAATGTTGTAAAGGTGTATCAAAATTTCTACTTAAAAGCTTATTATATAAACTTACTATATATACTTCTTGTTCTTTTCATATTTCTATAACTATTTATTGATACCTTTATGCTCATAATAATATTTTCAGCTGATTTATGGTTCAGGAATATATGTGAACTTTTCTTTCCTTAAAGAAAAACAGAATAAAAGAATAATAGTTAAAAATTATAGTCTGCTTGGTAATTATGGTATGTTCACTCAATAAAATGCTATGTATTCATTAAGATAATTATAGACTATCTGACAACATGGCAAGCATTATAGGTACTTTTATGTGATAATAAAGACAATATGTAATTATTTCTATTAAATCAAAAAATATGGAAAATTAACAGTTATGCACATGCACACATATAAATTCATGTAAAAAGATCAGAAGGAAATGCAAAATAAAGTAGTATAATTTGTTATTCAAGATATTGACTGATTTTAATACCTTCTGTTAGGTTGTTGATGCTTTAAAGGTAACTTATGTAATCACCTAAAAGTCTCTTTCTGTGCAGAGAAGTTATAATCAGGAATTTTATTTTGATAACTTTTCTATTCTTTATAAATTCTGAAAATGCAAACATAATGAAATTATTAACCTATATACTTCGGACATAGTATATTGAAAAATTTAATGGCTTTAAGCTTTTAAGAGATATTTTTTCGGGGTCAAAATTGTGGCATAGTGGGTAAAGCTGTCGCCTGCAGTACTGGCATCCCATATAATTGCCAGTTCAAGTCTCTGCTGCTCCACTTCTTTTTTTTTAATTTAATTTTTTTTAAAATTTTTTGACAGGCAGAGTGGACAGTGAGAGAGAGAGACAGAGAAAGGTCTTCCTTTTGCCCTTGGTTCACCCTCCAATGGCCGCCGCGGCTGGCGCACTGCGGCCTGCGCACCACGCTGATCCGATGGCAGGAGCCAGGTACTTATCCTGGTCTCCCATGGGGTGCAGGGCCCAAGGATTGGGCCATCCTCCACTGCACTCCCTGGCCACAGCAGAGAGCTGGCCTGGAAGAGGGGCAACCCGACCAGGACTAGAACCTGGTGTGCTGGTGCTGCAAGGTGGAGGATTAGCCTAGTGAGCCACGACGCCGGCCCTCCACTTCTGATCCAGCTCTGCTATGGCCTGGGAAAGCAGTGGAAAATGGCCCAAGTCCTTGGGCCTCTGCACCCTTATGGGAGGCCCCAAGGAGGCTCCTGGCTCCTGGCTTCAGATCAGCACAGCTCTGGCCCTTATGGCCAACTGGGTAGTGAATCAGCAGATGGAAGACCCCCCCCCCCACTTCTGTCTCTCTGTAACTCTTTCAAATAAATAAATAATTTTTTTTAAAAAAGAGCTTTTTTTCCATGCAGTATGATAACCAATTCTTCAACATCATCAATGAGGAAAGGAAATAAATATTTAGAGCAAGAGTGATGTGGTTTGGGCATAAGCAAGTTTTAAATATAGATTAAGATACGTTAGAAAAATCTCTTAAAATTTTGAATATATTTGATTTATAATAGGCTGGTTGTAATACTTTCATAATAATGAATATAATGATGATGAAAGTGATAAATGAGTACTATTCTTTACCAAGTGCTATCTCTGTGTGAGGATTATTATCATTTCCTTACTGATTTTTCTAGCAGTCTGAGTAAGTGTTTAAAGCTTGGAGAGATTAAGTTTCTTGAGGTTGTAGAGTTAATGTTAGGAGAACACTGGGATCCAGCTGATATGACTCCAGAATCGGAGCTCTTCATCATAAAATTCCTATAAGAGACTTACCGCAGGTTGAGTGAACATTTTAGTTTCTGATTATCTTTGTCTTCAGTGACTGCAGTTAGGACACTAAGAGCAAAGTAAGATCAGAAAAAAAACAAAGCAATAAGTATGTTCTGTAATGATTCCTTTCTATTTTTTCAGAGAAGACATCAGGAAAAAGTCCACAAAGTTATGCAAAGCTAGTGTAAAATAAATATTTACATAAAAAGTGATGTCTGTCAACTCATGTGCTTGTTGACCTTTTTCTTAGAACATAGAATTGACAATTGTTTTAATGATTGTCATCTGAATCTTTATCCTTTTAAGATGTTTGAATTATTTGCCCAAAAGATATAATTAAACAGTAATTGATTCATGCTAGTATTTTATATATTTTTAAGATGTATTTATTTATTTGAAAATCAGAGTTACGGAGAGGCAGAGGCAGAGAGAGGGGTCATCCATCCACTGGTTCACTCCCCAGATGGCTGCAATGGCCAGAGCTGGGCCGATCTGAAGCCAGGAGCCAGGAGATTCCTCTGGGTCTCCCATATGGGTTTAGGGGCCCAAGCACTTGGGCCATCTTCCATTGCTTTCCCAGGCCATAGCAGATAGCTGAATCAGAATTGAAACAGCTGGGTCTTGAACTGGTGCCCATATGGGATGCCAGCACTGTAGGTGGTGGCTTTACCTGCTATTGCATAGTGCCGACCCTAATATTTTATATTTTCATACGTAATGATTAGATAATATAAAATTGATTTACTTAAGAAGCTTAGAACATCATTATAATTCATTTGCTGAGAGGCAGGTTAACACTAGTCATAATTGGGATTAGGTTCAGAGCTGTGGAGTCGTGAGTAAAGCTGCTGACTATCATGCCTGCATCCCATATTGAAACCAGCTCAAGTCCTAGCTGCTCCACTTCCCATCCAGCTCCCTGCTAATAACGTGCCTCAGCAAGTCACGGAAGATGGCCCAAGTGCTTGGGCCCCTGCACTCGCTTGGAAGACCCAGAAGTAGCTCCTGGCTTCTGGCTTCAGACAGGCCCAGGTCTGGCTATTGCGGCCATTTGGGGAGTGAACCAGCAGATAAAAGATTAATCTCTCTCTCTCTCTGCCTCTGCCTCTGCCTCTCTCTCTAACTCTGCCTTCCAAGAAATAAATAAATATTTTAAAAAACTGAGAGTTTTGCATGCTGAATCAACTGCATGCTGTCAGAGTATAAGAAACATTAAAATATTTGACATAGTGTAGAAATGTATATATGAAATAAATATATATGTAAGCATATAAATATATTTTTAATAAAATGAATTAACTATCTCATCAAAACCCCAAATCATGTTATACCATAAATTCACATGCAAATTTAAAAAAAAAAGTTTATTATTATCTCATGTATGGAGTATTGATTCACATGAAATTCAAAACATTTATTTTAGGTGATATGGAAAATTGCTGCTATGACTTCTACAAGCTTTTTTGCTCTTACTTTTTAAAATTATTTATTTGAAAGGCAGAGTTACAGAGAGGCAGAGGCGGTGTGCAGAGGGAGAAAGAAAGAGAAAGGACTTCTATTTGTTGGTTCACTTCCCAGATGGCCATAACAGCCTGAGCTGGGCTGATCCCAAGCCAGGAGCCA
Source organism: Oryctolagus cuniculus (assembly GCF_051225735.1). NCBI lineage: Eukaryota > Metazoa > Chordata > Mammalia > Lagomorpha > Leporidae > Oryctolagus > Oryctolagus cuniculus. Next base: position 138,320,299 of record NC_142872.1, on the reverse strand, counting down.
AGAGCTTCTTCCAGGTCTCCCACACGGGTTTATGGGCCCAAGAACTTGGGCCATCTTCTACTGCTTTCTAAAGCCATAGCAAAGAGCTGGCTCGGAAGTGGAGCAGCCGGGACTCAAACTGGCACTCATATGGGATTCCGGCACTGCAGGTGGTGGCTTTACCTACTATGCCACAGCACTGGCCACTCCTATTTATTTTTAGGCAGCAATCTAAAGTCATTTCATATGTCCATATTCATGAAGTATGGAATGAAAGAGAATTATGAGAGAAAGTTTTTTTTCAAAGATTTATTTATTTGAGAGGCAGGGTTACAGAAAGAGGGAGAGAGACAGAGAGAGAGATCTTCCATCCACTGGTCCACTTCCCAAATGGCTGCAATGGCCAGAGCTGGGCTTATCCAAAGCCTGGAATCAGGAGCTTCCTCTAGATCTCTCACGTAGGTACAAGGCCTCAAGTACTTGGGCCATCTTTCACTGCTTTCCCAGGCGCATCAACAGGGAGCAGAATCAGAAGTGGAGCAGCCGGAACTTGAACTGGCACCCATGTGGGATGCCAACACTGTAGGAGGAGGCTTATCCTTCTCTGTCACAGCACAGGTCCCCAAGAGAAATTTTTTTTTTTTTAAGATTTATTGATTTATTTGAAAGTCAGAGTTACAGAGAGAAAAGGTAATACAGAGAAAGAGAGGGAGAGAGAGAGAGAGAGCTGTTCTGTCTGCTGGTTTGCTCCCCAGATGGCCACAATGGCAGGGCTGAGCCAAGCCAAATCAGAAGCCAGGAGCTTTATCCTTGTCTCTCATGTGAGTGCAGAGGCCCAAACACTTGAGTTATCTTCCACTGCTCTTCCTAGGTCTTTAGCAAGGAGCTCAATGGGAAGCTGAGCAACCTGGACATGAAGCAGCACCCATATGAGCTGCCTGTGTTGCAGGCAGCGGCTTTACTGCTACACCACATTGCCAACCCAAGAGAAATTTTTTTATAAAAAAAACTTCCTGAAAGGCAGCTTGAGTAAAATTTTAGTGACAATCTTTTGGCTAATTAGCAGTTAAATTACTTAACTTTACTATGGTATTATTATGTTATCCTTTACCTGTCTTTTCAATTATCATTTCAGGAACAACCATACCTCATCTTTTGAATAGTACATCCAATAATTTATATCTGAATTTTCAATCTGACATCAGTGTTTCTGCTGCAGGATTTCATCTTGAATACACAGGTAAAACTATTATGTGCTATTCAGGAAAGTTACTAAGAACTTCATATTAATTTTTGAAAATTGCTTTTGTAAATGAAAAATTAGAGTAACATTGTTTTTTTCTAGAGATTTTGAAGTATTCCATCAATTCAAGTATAAAATTACATGAATAAGTCAAGTGATTTCACAAGATTTTATAAATATTTCTTTTCTAAAACTGTGATAAGAATAATTACTATGAGATCTACTCTATTAGCAGTTTTAAGTATATAGTACAGTATTAACTGGTATACTATACATAGCAGATCTCTACAACATACTCATCTTGTATAAGTAAAACTTTGTAACGATGATCGTAACTTCCAGTTTCCTCCTTTCTGAACCCCTAGTAACCACCATTCCCTTCTGCTTCTAGGGGATTGATTATTTTATAGACATCTTGTAGGTAGAATAACGTAGTATTTGTTCTGCTCTGATTGGCTTAGCTTAGTGTTCAAAGCCTCTATGTTCATTTTTGTTGCATTCGACAAAATTTTTTTCTTATAAAATACTATATTGTATGTATGAGAGTAATTTAAAACATTAATGAGAAAATGCAAGTAAAAGAGATTGTTCATTCTCCATGGCATTTTGAAGAACTCTGAGACATATAAGCTTCACTTTATCTGTTCATTTATTGATGGACATGTAGATTGTTTCCTTGTTGTTAATTGTGAATAATTCTGCAATGACCACAGGAAGGCAGATATCTCTTCAAGATTCTGATTTTGATTCTTTTACATCTAAACAAGAAACAAGATTGCTGGTGGATCTAGTGTTAATATTTTGAAGAATTGCCATACTGCATACTGCAGCATACGACAGCAATACCATTGTAGATTTCTACCAACTGTGGTACAATGATTCCAATTTCTCCAAAACCCAAAAATCTTATGGTTTTGATTCTCATTTTTCTTGTGAGAAAAGATGTTGAATGTTTTTTCATATACATGTTGGCCATTTCTTTGTTTTTAAAATATGTATTCAAGTGCTTTGCTTATTTTGATTAGCTTATTTGTTTACATTTGAATTGTGTTTCTTACCTATTTTGGATATCAGTGACTTCTCAGATATATTGTTTGCAAATGTTTTCTCCCATTTTCCCATTTTGTATGTTGCCTTTGCTCTCTGTTGATTTTTTTTTTTTTTTGGTTTTTGAATTTTCTATACAGTCACTTTTTATTTTTAAAGATTTTATTTATTTAAGATGTAGAGTTACAGACAGTGAGATGGAGAGACAGAGATAAAGGTCTTCCATCCACTGGTTCATTCCCAAAATGGCCACAATGGCTGGAGCTGACATTTGTTTATTAGTTCTAATGAATGGTTTTTCTGAGAATTCTTAGAATCTTCTACATATAAAATCATATCATCTGTAACAAATGATGATTTTACTTCATCATTTCCAGTTTGAATTTGTAAAAAATTAATTTTGCTTGCTTATTTTCCTACCTACGACACACAGTACTATATTGAGTAGGAGTGGAAAGTGTGAACGTCCTTACCTTTTTCCTGATATTAGAAGAAAAGTTTTAGCTTTTTTACCATAGAGTATGATATTAGCCATGCTTATATATAAGCATAAAGCTATGCTTATATATATGACCTTTATTATAATAAGGCAAATTCCTCCTGTAGCTAGTTTGTAGAGAGTCTTTAATCATGAAAGATTATAAAATTTTGTCAAATACTTTTTAAAATTTTGCATCCTTTGATAATATCATGTGATTTTTAACCTTCACTCTGTTAATGAGTTCTATCATATTTATTAACTTTTGTATGTTGAACTACCCTTGTACACCAAGGTGGACATGATGTATAACTTTTTAATATGTTAATTTTTTTCATCCATGTTCAGCAGGAATATTAATCTATAATTTTATTTTCTTGTGTTACATTTGCCTTTCACTATCAAGGTAATGCTGACTTTAATAAATGAGTTAGAAAGTATTTACACTTCAATTTTTTAGAAGCATTGGAAAAACAATGATATGAAATCCTCTTTAAATATTTGGAAGAATTCATTAGTAAAGCCATCTAGTCCCATACTTTTCTTACTTGGAAAGATTTGTATAACTGATTCAATCTCTTACTAGTTATTGGTCTGTTCAGATTTTCTATTCCTTTCCAATTCAGTCTTGACAAATTTTATATTTCTAGAAATTTGTCCACTTTTCCTGGATTATCCAATTTTCTGGTGTATAACTGTTCTTAGATATTCTTTATGATCTTTTTCTCTTATTAAACTATTTATTTTTAAATTATTAAATTATTTATTTGAGAAGTGGAATTACAGAAAGCGGGGGAGAGTGAGAAAATACTAAGTGAGAGAGAAAGGGAGAAGGATAGAGAGAAAGAGAGAGAAAGAGATCCTCCATCCACTGGTTCACTTACCAAATGGCTTCAACTGCTAGGGCTGGGCCAGGATGAAGCCAGGAATCTGGAACTCTATCTGGATCTCCCATGTGGGTGTCAGGGGCCCAAATACATGAGCCATCTTCTGCTGCTTTCGCAGGTACACTGGCAGGGAACTGGGTTGGAAGCGGAACAGCCAGGACAGGAAGGGGCACTTATACAGGATGCTAGCATCATGGGTGGTGGCTTAACCCGTTGTATCACAACCCTGTCCCCCCTTTTAATCCTTTTAATTTTTGTGTTATCAATTTAATGTCTTCTTTTTCTTACAAGCATTTTCAAGTTATGAAAAAAGAATTAGTCTAGAAATTTTCAAACTTAAGTTAGAATTAATGGTTTTTGTTATTGGGCCAGAAAATATACATTTTTTCCTTGTTCTGGAAAGATTTTAGACAAAAAAATTCTCTTAAATACATAAAAGAGACATTTTGATGTTTCCTATTAAAACCATCACAGGTATAACTAGATGATTATTTGGATATCGATGGGTTTACTTCATTTTTCTCTAAAATGTAAACTCCAGGAAAACAGAAACCGTTAGAAAACATGATATGTTAAGTTTGGATGTCATTCTGTCTCTAGTGCTGAGTCCAGTCCCCAAAACTTATTGAACATTGAAAATACATTTGTTGATGGAGTAAATGATTGAATAGACACAATGTCTTAAAATAGTAGATAATAAATATGCATAATTTGCATATATCATTAACATCAGTTACCTACATTGATGCTGGTGTTCATAATGGGTTTAGAATTTAAGTCTACACATTTTAGAATTCTTTTGGAATATGCTTCCTCAACCAAATATTATCTCTTTGAAATCATCTAGTCCAGGCCACTCATTCCATTGCTGCAACCTTACTATCTAAACTAGAGGTTGTGATTAAAGAAAAATTCCCAGTGGGAAAGAACAAAGGCTACATTCATAGCCTGTATCTAAAAAAACACTCCTCAATTAATTTTTGCAATATTTTGTTTTATAATATGGTTTACTTTCCAACTATTGCAACCTCAGGACACAATGCAAATATTTTTGTAATGTAAATACATGAAAATCCATAACAGAAAATTCGTTTATTCATTCTTCATTCAATCATTAGGGTTTTTTTTTTCTTTTTTTTTTTTTAAGTGTACAAGTAGAAACAAAGTTTACTTGGCTGTGAGAGAATAAATATACATTCATGCAGAAGTGTGAGCCACCTACACAGAGAAATACCCAACATGAGTGGGAGAAATAATTACTGGTAAACGAGAAAGTGAGAGAAAAAACCTGAAAAGAGTACCTCTAAGTGAGAGGGGCACAGACAGGTCAGGCTGAGATTAGTCCACTGTAGAAAGAGAGTGAATGAAAGATATGAATAAGCAGGGTCTATGGCAGAAAGAGCCAACCATTAAATTTTTCAAAATCAAAGCTTGCTTTATATTTTAATTTAAAAATGTATTTATGTATACTTAATTTGAAAGGCAGAGAACAAAGAGAGATCTATTCACTGCTTCACTCCTCAAATGCTTGCAATAATGGGACTGGACCAGGTGAAAGCTAGGAGCCTAGAACTCTGTCTAGGTCTCCCAAGTAGGAGCAAGGACCCTGATACTTGAGCTATGATGGGCTGCCTCTCAAAGTGCTCATTACCAAAAAGCTAGCATTGAAAGCAGAGCTGGGGCTTGAACCTGTATGGATGCAAAGGTGTCCCAAGTGGCATCTTAACCACCATCAAATTTCAGCCTCTCAATAGATATTCTGCACTCTTACTATATTAGGCACTATGTTCAACATTAAAATGTAAAGATAAAGAAATCATAGTATTTGAAGAGATAGAAGTCTTGTAGAAGAGGTAGAAAAATAAAGCAATAATTCAGTAACAGGTATATTAGTGATAGAGTACACCAAAGCAATACACAGGCAGTACCATTTGACAAGTTCAGGTAATACTTCAACCAGAAGCTAACACTTGGGCAAAATTTACAAAACAAACAAACAAAAAGAATGGAATTTCACAGTTTGACAAGAAGGAATGGATATTTTCAGTGGAGAAAATAGGCAGAGGTATGAAATATGGGCATTAGGAGAATTTCAACTGTTTCAGTAGGACTGGTTCATAATTGGGGAAGCCACAGGGAACTCTGTTGGCTTCTGAAAAGCATAGAGTGTCATCGTCAGAAAAGTGATTACATGAGATCTATGTCAAAATAAGCTTATGTTTTGATAGTTATGTTTATCTTTTTAAAATAAAATATTAATTTACTTACTTGAAAGACAGTTACAGAGAGGGAGAGAGAGAGAATCTTCCATCTGCTGGTTCATCTCCAAATGGCCACAACAGCTGAGAGTGGACCAAGTTGAAGCCAGGAGCCTGGAACTCCATCATGATCTCCCATGTGAGAGCAGGGGCTCAACCATTTGGGCCATCCTCTCCAGTCTTCCCAGGTGCATTAGCAGGGAGCTGGATTGCTAGCAGAGCAGCTGGGGTTCGAACCAGCATCCATATGGAGTGCTGGCAATGCAGATGGTGGCTTAATCTGCTGCACCATAATGCCAGCGCATTAATAACTGCAATTTAATAATTGCAAATAAATTGAAAAAAATTTTAAAGTTATTTCTATATTTTCACATTTCTCAAATATACTGCTGAATTCCCAATGGATCCTTTATATGTGTAAGATAAATTAAGATAAAATAAGATCATTAAAATCTAATGGCATTACCTATGTAATTATATTTTCCAACAGTTATTTTGTATAGAAACGCTTTATTATTTTCTTTTCTAAAAATTAATATAGAGAGCAAATTTCTTGAATTTTATATATCCAATTCTCAGAAGATAACCATACTTTCCCCTCCCTTCTTCAATCCCCCTTCCTTTCTTTTTTTCCTTTAATTTTTGCAATTCTTTCAATATACTTTATGATTAAAGGCTTAATACACCACCATCCATCATGTTCAACAAGCAAAAAGTAGAAAGACCACTGCTCCACAGGAATATAGACAAGGACTATAAACAATAATCAGATCTTAGGATGTCAGTTTAATCTTATACATTTTATGGTATTCTATAAACTACCATGTATCAGAGAAAACATATATTATTTGGCTTTTGGGGTCTCGCTTATTATGCCAAGCACAGTGGTCTCTATTTGCTTCCATTTTATTCCAAAAAAAACCACACCAGGATTTCATTTTATTTTATGTCTGAGTAGAAGTTAAGCCACATCGTAATCAACACAAAAATGTGTTTTTATCTTTTAATTTGTATATTTTTAATTTTATACTTTTAAAAAATATTTTGCCACCTTAACTTCAAATGTATATGTATACATACTCATATAAACTATTTTTTCTTGAAAACAAATACATTAATACCATACAGTGAGAGATTCATGACAATGATCATATGGGAAATCATAATGGGAAGAAGAGTATATTGTCATTTACATGGTATAATTCAGTGAACTAATATCTGTAACATATATATTTTTTAAAATATTTATGTATTTATTTGAAAGTCAGAGTTACACAGAGAGAGGAGAGGCAGAGAGAGAAAGAGAAGTCTTCCATCCGATGGTTCACTCCCCAATTGGCCACCATGGCCGGCGCTGCGATGATCCAAAGCTGGGAGCCAGGAGTTTCTTCCAGGTCTCCACGCGGGTGCAGGTCCAGGTCTCCTTGGGCCATCTTCTACTGCTTTCCCAGGCCATAGCAGAGAGCTGGATTGGAAGTGGAGCAGCCAGGTCTTGAACTGGCACCCATATGGGATGCTAGCTCTTCAGACCAGGGCTTTAACCCACTGCACCACAGCACTGGCCCCTATAACATATATAATTTATAATATTATGAACAACAAATAGTATGATATCCACACAATTTTTATACAGTATTTATTACCTTTCACAAATAAGAGAAAATGTGATATTACTAATACATACATTGTCTCAGAAACAGATTGTGAATGCAGATTGCTATTCTTAATGGAAAACAATGACTAGAGGCTTAAATCTTACAATTTTAGGTCTTTAAAACTAAAATATTTGATTTTTAAAAAGCAAAATTTTATGCAATTTAAGCATTTTTAATTATGATCTTTAATTTAGAAAGTAATGAAGAGTAGCTTTGTAAAGTGCACTGATTGGAGCTGTATGGGAACCAGAAGATGAATGAGACAAAGCACTTTCCTAATTGACTGAAAACTGTATTATCTGGAATGTTTTTCCATTAACTGTTATTGTTCATCCAATTGTATTGCAACTAATTATTTCTATAAAATGAGCAAAGAATGCCAAATTCTTCTAAATTAATTATCTGAATCTAATGTGAGAAGGAACTTAATATTGATAATGAATGTACATAAAAATGCTACATTATGTATTTTGGGTGCAATTATTTTATTTTATTTTTTAACTTTTATTTAGTAAATATAAGTTTCCAAAGTACAGTTTATGGATTACAATGGCTTCCCCCCATAATTTCCCTCCCACTTGCACCCTTCCCATCTCCCGCTCCCTGTCCCATTCCATTCACATCAAGATTCATTTTGAATTATCTTTATGTACAGAAGATCAATTTAGTATATATTAAGTAAAGATTTCATCAGTTTGCACCCACACAGAAACACAAAGTGTAAAATACTATTTCAGTACTAGTTATAGTATTACTTCACATTGGACAATACATTAAGGACAGATCCCACATGAGGAGTAAGTACACAGTGACTCCTGTTGTTGACTTAACAATTTGACACTCTTGTTTATGGCGTCAGAAATCTCCCTAGGCTCTAGTCATGAGTTGCCAAGGCTATGGAAGCCTTTTGGGTTTGCCAACTCTGATCATATTTGGACAAGTCCATGGTCAAAGTGGAAGTTCTCTCCTTCCTTCAGAGAAAGGTACCTCCTTCTTTGCTGGCCCCGTTCTTTCCACTGGGATCTCACTCGCCGAGATATTTCATTTAGGTCATCTCCCACCCCCCCCCCCAGGGTGTCTTAGCTTTCCATGCCTAAAATACTCTCATGGGTTCTTCAGCCAGATCTGCATGCCTTAAGGGCTGATTCTGAGGCCAGAGTGCTATTTAGGACATCTGCCATTCTATGAGTCTGTTGTGTATCCCACTTCCCATGTTGGATCGTTCTCTCCCTTTTTGATTCTATCAATTAATATTAGCAGACACTAGTCTTGTTTGTGTGATCCCTTTGACTCTTAGACCTATCAGTGTGAAAAATTGTGAACTGAAATTGATCACTTGGACTAATGAGATGGCATTGGTATATGCCACCTTGATGGGATTGTATTGGAATCCCCTGGCACATTTCTAACTCCACCATTTGGGGCAAGTCAGCTTGAGCATGTCCCAAATTGTACATCTCCTCCCTCTCTTATTCCCACTCTTATATTTAACAGGGATCACTTTTCAGTTAAAATTTAAACACCTAAGAATAATTGTTTGTTAATTACAGAGTTCAACCAACAGTACTAGAACAAAACAAAGAAAAAATACTAAAATGTATAAATTATTACATTGTACATCAACTGTCAGGACAAGAGCTGATCAAGTCACTGTTTCTCATAGTGTCCATTTCACTTCAACAGGTTTCCCCTTTGGTGCTCAATTAGTTGTCGCTGATCAGGGAGAACATATGATATTTGTCCCTTTGGGTAATTGTTTTTCTGTAGCTGATTCATTTCACTTAGCATAAGGTCCTCCAGATTCATGTATATTACTGCAAATGACAGGATTTCATGCTTTTCTGTGGCCGAATAATAAACCTTCATGTATAAGTGTATTTGTGTGTGTGTGTGTGTGTGTGTGCATGCATCACATTTTTTAAAATTCAGTGTTGATAAACACCTAGGTTGATTGCATATCTTGGCTGTTGTGAGTAGTGCTACAGTGAACATGAGTGCAGTTGTATCTTCAACATACTGACTTCTTCCCTTTGGATATTCACCTAGTGGTGGAATTGTTAGATAAAATGTTAGTTCTATTTTCAGGTTTTTGAGGCAACTCAAATTACTGTTTTCCATAATGACTGTACCAACTTACATTTATACACATGGGATATGGTATTTTTAGTGTAAGTTTAGACAGTTTGATGAAGAAATGTGTTTAAGTAATTGAGTACTGGGGAAAGTAATTGTATATGAAAGAGATGTTTGTGTGTGTGTGTGTGTGTGTGTAAACAATGCGGTGATATTAACTTTTTTCTATTGAGGAAATACCTATTTTACTGCATGTCTTTAGTATTTCATTTGTGAGAGTTTCGAAAATAAAATTGCTGCTTACATAGTACCATAAGGGAAGAACCAGAACGGGGAAATATATCTCATAATTATGCTATGAATACCAGCAACAGATGGAGAAAACTTTAAAATTTTCTATAAAAAGGTATATATATATATGTGTGTGTGTGTGTGTGTGTGTGTGTATGTGTGTATATATATATATATATATATATGTATATGTATTTTCCCAGGAAATTAGACTATGTTCATAAAAGAATATTTTAAATAGTAAAGGTTTCAGGGAAATGTGACAGGTGTTCTTCTGTCTTGGGAAATGGAAATTAGACTGAGATGCCTTCCAGCCACTGAATATTTTCTTCATCTGATTTTCTACTCCCTGATGAGGTATTGAGAACAAAAATATCTGATAGCACAGTCACTACACTGACATGCTTTTTAGTTACTTAAAATGTAAATGCTTCCAAATAGGCTGGTTTTTATCATTATAGTAATCTTCCCCCCCTTGAATTTGAGATAATGACATTTTAACTTCGGAAAGTTGACCTTTATTGTTATTACTATTCTCATATCACAGAGTGATGTTCCTTCTGCTTTGTCTATCCTTTCCATATTTTTGTCTCATTAGTATTTCTAGGTATTTGATAATTGCCTATCATTTCCTTTCTATTATATTTTACATAAAGTCAATATTTTAGCCTCTTACTCCAGCAATAATTTCTTGTATTTTTTCACACATTAATTTCATAATGATCTCCCACTTAAATAAAGTAGTTATTTATTCCTAAGATGTATCAAGCCTTTCCCCTCTGCTTTCCCTATCATTTCTCTCTACTTGTCCTGTTCGATTTCTGTTCTTTCTTTTTCTAACTATAAGACCGTTAGCTCTTATGTTCTACCCTAAATATCAACTTTACTAATCCAGTTAGTTCAACCCAGAAGTAGTTTCTTCCCTCATTGAATTCTGAAGTCACATCCTTTCCACTCTTCTTTCAACAAGTTATGGAACACTTCTGTTTCATACATTATTCACATTAGTGATTGGAAAAGTTAATATCTTCTTGAACTCATGGGGTTTATAGTCCATCAGGTGAAGATAGATTAAAAATAAAGATATAATAATGAAGTAATCTATATAAATCTTCAGAAAGTAATGAAGTGCAGGAGAAGGTAAAAACAGAGTTGGAAGATTAAAAATGCTAGGGCTGGAGAGAGGAAGTTATGATGGATGTTCAGGGTAGACCTTATAAAGAAGATGACACTTCAGTAAAGAACAGAAAGTGGTGAAGGAATGTCTTGCTGAAAATTAAGGAGAGTGTTTTAGGGAACAGCCACAGCAAACACCATACAATAGGAATATGAAAAGCAAGGAAACAAAGGTAGTATGATAGTATGAAATGAAGTGAGAGAATGTAAAGGTAAGTGGGAAATTATATGCCATTGTAAGAACTTTATTTTATGGTAATGATATGGAGAATCATCAGGAGACTTAATCTAGGAATGACTTGCTACTATCTAACAAGGCACTGCCATGTTTTTCAACAACCAATGTTTAGGCAATAATTTAAATTAGCATTTTGAATTCTCTCTTAATGAATATTTTAATATTTTATTTATATGCATATGTTTAATTGATACATAGAAAATGTACATCCTTTGGTGTACAGTGTGACATTTCAGTACATGTATACACTGTATAATAATTGGATTAGATATATCTCTTGCTTCATACATATCATTTGTTTGTATTGGAAACATTAAATCTTCTTTATTAGCTATTTTGAAGTACCCAATTTTTATCAACCATACTTATCTTACTGTGCTATAGGACATTAGAAGTTATTCTTCCTGGCCGGTGCTGTGGCTCAATAGGCTGATCCTGTGCCTGTGGCGCCAGTACACCAGGTTCTAGTCCGGGTCAGGGCACCGGATTCTGTCCCAGTCGCTCCTCTTCCTGTCCAGGTCTCTGCTATGGCCCGGAAGTGCAGTGGAGGATGACCCAAGTCCTTGGGCCCTGCACCCACATGGGAGACCAGGAGGAAGCACCTGGCTCCTGGCTTCAGATCAGCGGCCATTGCCTGGTGAACCAACGGAAAAGGAAGACCTTTCTCGGTTTCTCTCTCTCACTGTCCACTCTGCCTGTCAAAAAAAAAAAAAAAGTTATTCTTCCTACTCAATTATATTTTGCATTCATTAATCATCTTCTTTCCATCTCGGCCCCCCAGATTCTTCCAGGCTGTGATTACTACTTTTCTATTGTTTGAAATCAACTTCCTCGTATTAGTAACAACATGCAGGAATTATCTTTCTGTTTCTGATTTATTTCAGTTAACAGTGTTTTTCAGATCCATATTTGTTGCTACAAATTACAAGTGTTCATTCTTTTTTAAGGCTGGATCATATTCTATTTGTGTGTGTGTCTCTGTGTGTATGTGTATCATATTTACTTTATCCATTCATATATAAATGCACACCTACATTGATTCCCCATCTTAGTTATTGTGAATACTGCTACGATGAACATATGGTTGTATATGTCTCGTCAACATACAAGATTTCAATTCCTTTGGGTATATACTCAGTAGATGAACTGCTGGATCATATGGTAGTTCTATTTCTAGTTTTTTGAGGAACTTCCATATGGTTTTTCATAAAGGCTGTACTAATTTGCATTTCTACAAATAGTGTATGAGTTCTGTCTACATCCTCACCAGCATTGTTATTTTTTTCTTTTAAAGATTTATTTATTTATTTGAAAGAGTTACAGAAAAAGAGGGAGATACCAAGTGAGAAAAATATCTTCCTTTCACTGATTCACTCCACAAATGACTGCAAACAGCCACATCTGAGCCAAGCCAAAGCCAGGAACCTGGACCTCCATCCCACATGGGAGACAGGGGCCCAAGTACTTGGACAATCTCCCACTGCTTTGCCAGGAACATTAGCAGGGAGCTGGACTGTAAGTGGAGCATATGAAACTCAGACCTATGCTCTGATGTGGGATGCTGGCTTTGTAGATGGTGGTTTAACCCATTCTGCCACAATTCCCAACCCTGCAATTTTTTTTATAATAGCAATTCTGACTGGAGAACGATGATATTTCATTGTGGTTTTTATTTGCATTTTCCTGATGATTAGTGATATTGAGCATGTTTTCATATGCTTTGAATATTTGTGTATCCTGTTTTGGGAAATGTCTGTTCAGATCATTCACCCATTTTTAGGATTATTTGTGGGTCTTTTGGTTGTTTTTGTGGCTGATTTGTTTGAGTTCTTTGTTTATACAGGAAATTAATCTCTTATCAGATGAATATTTGCAAGTAATTTATCCTATCTTGCTGTCTGTTTCTTCCTTCTTTTGATCATGTAGTTTGATGTACACAAGTTTTATATATTCCATTTGTCAATTTTTCATTTTATTGCCTGTGATTTGGGGGTCCAAAAATCTTGGGCTAGACAGGTGTCCTCAGCTCTTTCCCCTAAATTTTCTTTTATTAATTTCATGGTTTCCATTATTACAGATAACTTTTTGATATATTTTGGTTTGTTTTTTGTATATTGAGAGACATTGATGTAACTTCTTTCTTTTGCATTTGAATACTATTTTCTCAGCACCATTTACAGAAGAAAGTCCCTGTTCTTCAACTTGGCTGTAAAGATATATATATTTTTTTTTATTTATTTGACAGGTAGAGATGTAGACAGTGAGAGAGGGAGAGAGAGAAAGGTCTTCCTTCTGGTGATTCACTCCCAAAATGGCTGCTATGGCCGGCGCTGCGCCGATCCAAAGCCAGGAGTCGGGTGCTTCTTCCTGGTCTCCCATGTGGGTGCTGGGGCCCAAGCACTAGGGCCATCCTCCACTGCCCTCCCAGGCCACAGCAGAGAGCTGGACTTTAAGAGGAACAACTGGGACTAGAACCCAGCACCCATATGGGACGCCAGCACCACAGGCAGAGGATTAACCAAGTGAGCCATGGCACCAGCCCCTGTATATTTTTATTTGTGATTTTTCTATTCTTCCCCACTGTCCTGCATCTTTCTTGTAGGTACTATAGCTTTATAGTGTATTCTGAAATCAGGTATTATAATGCCAACAGTCTTGTTCCTCTTTCTCATGGATTGCTTTTTTAAAAATTCCTATATATGCATATTTATTTGCTACTAAAAATTGAAACATTTCATCAAAATGTCCTTTTATTTCAATTCAAACCTTTGAAAACCAGAAAATCTTATTACCTCTAATGATGCCCTAATTCTTTGGCTCTTACCAAAATGTTCAACATTTTCTTTACATTGTTTTCCTGCAGTTTACTTTGCATCCAGTTCCTGGTGCTGGGTTTCATCTCGTTTACTTCAGTCTTCTAAAACATATGAGAACACTTAAGACCTACCAGTGCTTCTTCTTTGGATTAAATAAAAAGCACTAAAGTATATAGGTACATTTAAACTACAGATTCCTTATATATTACTGATATCAAGCTAGGAAGGGAAGGACATTACATAATTTATATTATAGGTTGTCAAAATCATTTGTATACAAGTCTGTCTTAGTATAGAGTAGCTTTTTCTATCATAAAATTACCAGTGAGATTAACATAAGAAGAAGGCTTATGCCTGAATTGACTACGTCATAATCAGTTCCTGTGCTAGCATTCTCAGAAGGATCACAATCATGAGATGGGCAGTAGCTGCAGCTACATTTGAGTGGTTCACTTCTTGATTCACTTTGAACTCCCTTTAAGTACAATGTATGTGTTCTCTTTAAAGCTGAAAATGTAAGAGGTATATCAGTTTTACCAGCCTGTCTTTTTCACATGATTACAATGTCCTATCCCTCTCCTCTTCTTGGGCAAGCTACTTCTGATTTTTTGGAACATCTTCTGACTTCTGTCAGGCAGTTGAGGTGGATCTTGTGGTACAAGAGAAAGAAATTTGGTAGCAGAGTTAAGAATCAAGTTACTAAGGAATTTTGTTCACATTTCTGAATAGGCAGAATGAGAAGTTGAACTCAGGATTTCTTTTGCTATTTAGGTCTTTTGTGGTTCCATAGAGATTTTTTGATGTTTACTTTTTAAGATTTTTTAAATTATTATAAAGAAAACAGATTGTATGCATTCGTTAGGTACATTTTCAAAAAGACAACTACACTTCCCCCATTCCCCTACTCCTCTCCTAAAACCTCCCTCTCTTCCTCCCCTCCCTTCATAGGTGTTCACTAAGACTTAATTTTAATCTACTCTATGTCCACAGGCTTAATTCATCACTAATCATAATATTCAACAAGTAATAAGTAGGACCGCAATTTCACAGGAGTGTAGACACAAGCTAAAATTGACAATTATATCCCAAAGTCTTGTTCTTTTCATTGCTATTTTCTTCTTAAAAAACTGTTCATCCAGTCAGTATCTCTTCACTCGGGGGACTTAATCTTCCTAAACTTAGGTTATTACTGGTATGTGAACTATATTCCTATTGCTCTGTTATTTATTCATGGTTGTTTTATGTATCTTTTGTTATTTTCTTTCTCTTTTGTTGATATTTGTGGATTGGTAGTTTTCTGTATTGGTAGCATGCGATTCTCTTGTAACTGTTCTACTTTATATATATATATATATATATATATATATATATGTATGCGTGTGTGTGTGTGTGTGTGTTCATATAGTTTTATTTATCTTCATGTTTGTTATCATCCTATCAATTTTGATATAGGGCCTTAAAATTTCTTATAGAGCCAGTCTGGTGGAGCTGGAACTCTTCAGTTTTTCCTTGTCATGAAAAGTATATATTTCTCATTCTATTCTGAAGGATTATTTTTCTAGATATAGTATTTTTGATTGACAATTTTTTCTTTTAGGAATGGAATATTTCATCTCATTCTCTACTAAGTTGAAAGATTTATGCTTGACACATTTCTTTCATTGTTTTAGGAATTTTCTCTTTGCCTTGTACTTTTTAGTTGACTTGCCTCAGAGAGGATATTTTTTCATAATATCTATTATGAGTCCTGTGTACTTTCTGGACTTTGATGTCTGCACTGTTCCCAAGATTTGAAAAGTTTTCAGCAAATATTTCTTTGAATAGGTTTTGTAAGCTTTCTGCTTTCTCTTTTTGTTTTGGAATACCCATAATGGGAATGTTTATTTGCTTAATGATATCACTTAAATCTTGATGGCATATCACAATTTGTCTGTCTGTATTTTCTTATCTCTTATTAATATTTTTGCAAATCATTCATTGGAATTCTTTGTTAACCAACTTACTGATTTCCATTTCTTTGTTGTCTGTTGTCAGAGTTATTGTGTACCTTTGGATAACCTTATTTTTTTCATGTGTCTTATATACCTACAATGGTATTTGTGTACATGAGACTTAATTCCCCATCCTTTCCAACAAGTGGAAGGGTCTTTTCATGCTGTACTGCTTGGAGTTGGAGGGGTGTCATGTGCAGTTTGCTCCTTCCTTTCTTCTTTAATGTATCTTTCTTGGTATTATAGTCAAACCAGGCATTGTCATGAAGGTGCTTTCCTAAACTCTTGCTAAGGTGGTTTGCTGCATGAATAGTTGTCCAGATTAGTATCTCTGTAAGGAAACGATGACAGCAACATCTCACTCAACTGCCATCTTGCTTTATGTCCTCTATTAGTTTAATATTAGAACATTAAACTGCTTATGAGAACAATGTTGTACTTTATTTATTTTCAATAGGCCACACAAAGTATGTTGCAGATTTTATGTCCTCAAGAAAAATTTGTTGGGTAACTAGAAAATCGATGAGTACTTTTACCTAAGGCATGTTGCCATTTTGAATAATTGTGGACTATGTCTTAGCTTTTACCACCTAAAACCCAAATATTTGACTGCCAACAAGTTACTTGGACCACTTGTGCTAGATTCAGTAGTTCTTTTGTCAATTATTTATAAAGCAGGAAGACAGTATATTAGTCATTTTTTCATTATTTCAATTAAAGTATCTGAGAAGAGTGACTTAGGAGGGAAGAGTGACTTAGGAGGGAAGAAGGCTTATTTTGGCTTACAGTTTGGAGGTTCACAGTCCAAATCAGATGGTTCCAATACTGTGCTATCTGCTGGAGGCTGGTGATGATAGAGCACTGGTACATGGTGAGCATGGATGTAGAGACAGGAGTATACTCAGTTTATGTAGCCAACCCTCTCATGAGTAGAAATTTCTTTTTCTTTTAAGATTTATTTATTTATTTGAGATGCAGATTATAGACAGAGAGAGTAAGAGACAAAGAGAGATGTATTCCATCTGCTGGTTCACTCCCAAAATGGCTGCAGTGGCTGGAGCTGGGCCAACCTGAAGCCAGGAGCTTCCTCCAGGTTTCCCATGTGGGTACAGTGGCCCAAGCACTTGGGCCATCTTCCACTGCCTTCCCAGACCATTATCTAAGCATTGGATTGGAAGAGCAGCAGCCTGAACATAAACTGGCTCCCACCTGGGATACTGGCAACATAGGTGGAGGGCTTAACCTATTATATCACAGCACGAGCCCTGAGCAGTCTTTCCAAAAACTAGCTTCCAGTGATTTAAAGACATCTCATTGAGACCACCTCCCACACATCATAATTAGATCAAGTCTACTTTAATCCATCAATGATTAACACCCATCCATTCAGAGGTTCAAACCTGTGCATGAGATTGGATGTAACATAACAACTGGACTTAGAAAATTGTTTTCCTTTCTGGAGAAATACTGATTACTTTTATTTGGTTTAATAAAACTTTGTTCTTTTCTTTTCAAGTACTCAATTGAGTAAATCTAATGTTTATGTTTTTAAAGAAAATTTTCTTTGTAGTTGAGTCAAATGCTTTCATATATTTTTTCTTTGAAAATAATTGAAGTAGATACTATTTAGTAATTTTATAAATATTATACATTTAAATCATATTATAAATATCATATTTGTGGCTCTCACTAGCCTGTTTGTGACAGCTTTCAAAGTGTGGTATATTCAATTGGTAATCAGCCATTTGTATCACAGCATTATATGCTATTAACTATTTTACAATTTTTATTTGTTATATATATTTCATATATACAGATTTAGGAACAGAGTAACACTTTTCACCCACACTTCCTCCTATACACACTTCAAACTTTCTTCCTGCTCCCTCTCCCATTCCCACTCTTAATTTTACAAAGAACTACTTTCAGTTTACTTAATGGCCATAAAGTTAACTATACACTAAGTAAAAAAGTTCAACAAACAGTTTGAAGAAAAAAAAAAAAAAAACACTGTTCCTCAACAGAAAAGATAATGGTTGTAAAAAAAATATTGAATCACAAAATGCCCTCTTCACTTCAATATATTACACTTTGGGTATTGTTTTCTCAGATCAGGGAAAACATATGTAAAATGTATGCTTTCTGTCTTTTTGTCATTACACTAAGTATAATGGTTTCTAGTTGTGTTCATCTTGTTGCAAAGAGAAAATTTCTTTTTTTTTTTTTAACTGCTAAGTAGCACTCCATAGTGTGTGTGTATGCCATAATCCCTTTATCCAATCAACAGTTGATGGATATCTGGATTGATTCCATATCTTAGCTATTGTGATTTGTGCTAGAATGAACAAAGGAGTACAGAAAACACTTTCATACGCTGATTTCTCTTTGTTTGCATAATTTCCCAGGAGTGGGATGGCTGGTTCATATGGTAGGTCTATATTGAGATTTCTGAGGTATCGCCATACTGTCTTCCACAGTGGCTGTGCCAGTTTACATTCACACCAACATTGGATTAGGGTACCTTTTCCCCCACATCCTTGCCAACATTTGTTGTTTGTTGATTTCTGTATGAGAGCCATTATAACTGGATTGAAGTGAAACCTAATTGTGGTTTTGATTTGCATTTCCCTGATCTTTAGTGATCCTGAGCATTTTTCAAATGTCCATTGGTCATTTGAATTTCCTCTTTTGAAAACTTCCTGTTAAAGTCCTTTGCCCATTTCTAAACTGGATTGTTTGTTTTGTTGCTGTTGAATTTATTAAGCTTTTTTATATTTTGGATGTTAACTCTTTATCAATTGCATAGTTTGAAAATGTTTTCTCACATTCTGTTGGTTGCTCCTTTACTTTGCTGAGTGCTTCTTTTATAGTGCAGAAGCTCTTCAGCTTAATGTAACCCCATTTGTCAATTTTGGCTTTGATTGCCTGTGCCTCTGGGATAATTTCCAAGAAGTAGTTGACTATGCCAATTTCTTACAGAGTTTCCACAATGTTCTCTAATAATTTATATCAGCTCATACATTTAGGTCTTTGATCCATTTTGCATGAATTTTTGTGTAGGGTGTAAGATAGGCATCTATATTCATACTTCTGCACAGAGTTATCCCAGCAAAATTTGTTTAAGAGGCTATCCTTGCTCCAGGGATTGATTTTAGCTCCTTTGTAAAAGATAAATTGGTTGTAGATGTGTGGATTAATTTCTAGAGTTTTTATTCTGTTCCATTAGTCTACATGCCTGTTTTTGTGCCAGTACCACGGTGTTTTGATTGGAACTTCCCTGTAGTAAGTCTTGAAATATGGTATTGTGATGCCTTCAGCTTTGTTTTTGTTGTATAAGATTGCTTTAGCTATTCACGATCTATTGTGTTTCCATGTAAATTTTAGCATCATTTTTTCTAGATCTAAGAAATTCATCGGTTTTTGCTTGGGATTACATTGAATCAGTAAATTGCTTTAAGTAGTATGGACATTTTGATGATGTTGATTCTTCCAATCCATGAACATGGAAGATTTTTCCATTTTTTAATTTCTTTAATGTTTTTTAAGTTTCATCACGGAGATTTTTTTATATATTTGCTTAAATTTATTCCAAGGTATTTGATTGTCAATGGAATTGTCACAGGAGGAAAGGCCATGGAAGCCATGGGGTTCTTGTCTTCACTCAAGTAAGAATACAGGTCTGAGACAGAAAGCAAAGTGATAAGGGCATCCATCAGAATGGAAGGGACAGAGAGAGAGTGCAGTCACTAGGACTGGGGGAGAGCAAGGCTACATGGTTGAATGGAGAGAATACACCTGGTTAGGTGAGCAGCTCAGCCAAAAGGCAGAGAGCTGAGCAGTCTGTTTGGACTCCTTAGGATTTTAAGGGAGCCTGTTTACCTACCTCCCCCTCTCCTCCAGGACAAAGGGTTGGGATTCTAGCAGAAGGGTTTGTTGGGTGAAAATTAGCATTTTCCTCCCCAGATTTGCTGGCTCTGGGCAGAGCAGAGAGATTTCCCTTGGGGAAGGTTTTATTGCCCTGTGTTATCAGGTCAGGAAACCCATTTGGACTTGTGAGGAAGCACTGGGACCACCTGAAAAGTTATCAGGGTCTGAGCAGGACTTTGAAGTGCAAAATGCTGGGCTTCTGGAGTTTCTGCAATAAGTGTTAGTCTTCGGGCCTGTCTCACACACACATAGGCTAAATTTCTGACTTCCTATCTAACAAGATTGATGCTAAAAGTTCTTTCTCATTCATGGCATTTTTCTTTTTTCTTTTTTTCTTTTTTCTTTTTTCTTTCTTTTTTTTTTTTTTTTTTTTTTTTTTTTTTTTTTTTGACAGGCAGAGTGGACAGTGAGAGAGAGACAGAGAGAAAGGTCTTCCTTTGCCGTTGGTTCACGCTCCAATGGCCGCCACGGCTGGCGCGCTGTGGCTGGCGCACCACGCCGATCCGATGGCAGGAGACAGGTGCTTCTCCTGGTCTCCCATGGGGTGCAGGACCCAAGTACTTGGGCCATCTTCCACTGCACTCCTGGGCCATAGCAGAGAGCTGGCCTGGAAGAGGGGCAACTGGGACAGAATCTGGTGCCCCAACCGGGACTAGAACCCAGTGTGCCAGTGCCGCAAGGTGGAGGATTAGCCTAGTGAGCCACGGCGCCGGCCCTCATGGCATTTTTTATGTATACAAATGCTATTGAGTTTTCTGTGTGAATTTTTATGCTACCACTTTACCAAACCCTTTTATGAGTTCAAATAGTCTCTCAGTAGAGTTTTTTGGGTCCCCTAATATAGTCATCTGCAAACAGGGATAGTTTGTCTTCCTCCTTCCCAATTTGTATCCCTTTGATTTATTTTTCTTGCATAATAACTCGGGCTAAAACTGCCAAGATTGTATTAAATTGAAATGGTGAAAGTGGGCATCCTTGTCTGGTTCTGGACCTTAGCAGGAATCCTTCCAGCTTTTCCCCATTCAGTTATATGCTCGCCATGGGTTTGTCATAAAATGCCTTAATTGTGTTGATGAATGTTCTTTCTATATTCAATTTGCTTAAGGTTTTCATCATGAAAGGATGTTGTATTTTATCAAATACTTTCTCTGCATCTATTTAGATAATCATATGGTTTTTGTTCTTCTGTTTGTTAATGGAATATATCACATTTATTGATCTGTGAATGTTGAACCATCCATGCATACCATGGATACATACACTTGGTCTGGCTGGATGATGTTTTTGATGTGTTGTTCAATTTGATTATCTAATATTTAGTTAAAGATTTTTATGTCTGTGCTCATTAGGGATTTTGGTTTATATTTCACTTTCTCTGTTAGATCTTTTTTCTGGCTTAGGAATTAAGGTGACATAAGCTTCCTAGAGGGAGTTTGGAAAGATTCCCTCCCTTTCAAATATTTTGAATAACTTGAGAAGGATTTAATCAGTTCTTCTTAAAATGCATGGTAGAATTCAGCAGTGAATCTGTCTGATCCTAGATTTTTCTTATTGGGAGGCTCTTTATTACTGTTTAAGGTTCTGCTTTGTTATTGGTCTGTTTATGTTTTCTGTGTCTTCATGGCTCAATTTTGGTCCACTGTTTGTATATAGGAATCTATCCATTTCTTAAAGGTTTCCTAATTTGTTGGCACACAGCTCTTTGTAGTAATTCCTATTGATTCTTGTTATTTCTGTGGTATGTGTTGTTACATTTCTTCCTTTTTCTTCTATTGATTTGGGACTTCTACCTCTTTTTTTTTTTGTTTGTTTATTTAAGCCAATGTCAATTTTGTTTATTTTTTCAAAAAAAACGCCGTTCATTTCACTGATAGTTTGTATTTTTTAGTTTCAATTTAGTTTATTTCTTCCTTAATTTTAATTATTTCTTTCCTCTTATTAATTTTGGGTTCGGTTTGTTGTTTTCTATGGGTGATTCTGTGCCTGGTTTGGAAACTGCCTGCCTTGCCCATGCATGAGTATAAGAATATATGGTATACCATGCCTTCTGGGAAAAACCCTGGTAGGGGGCTCAACATACTGAGACTCCCACACATGACCGGACTGCTGGCAGGCGGTGGGGGCCCCAGGCACTTTTCCCCCACCTCCACTTCCAGTTGAGAGGCCTTGTAATTGTCAACTAGATAAACAGCTCTGGGGGTGGCCCAGGCCCCTAAGACCACTGGAAGGCTACCTAGACTAAGTGACCTTCAACCTGATTGAAAAAGGGTAGAGGTGCTAGTATCTGCTTTATCCTATAGAATTAGTGTTGCTACCCTGAGCTACTCCCCTTTGCTTGCCCTATAAAAGCTTGTGCTTTACTGTTAATAAGTGGACATATTCACTGAACCTGTCTCTGGTGCTTCTTGTTGAAGAATCCTGTTGCCCCAGCATACTGACAGTGTGAGCCTTGCAATATGAGCTACACTTTTCTAGGTCCTTGAGATACCTTGTTACCTTTCCAGTTTCTTCATATAAGCCCCAATCGCTTTAAACTTTCCTCTTAATATTGCTTTTGCTATATCTCATAAGTTTTGATATGATTTATTGCCCTCTTCTTTCAATTCCAGAAATTTTTGGTTTCATTTTCATTTTTATTCATGTCATGTATGGGTCTCTTTAATTTGTGGATTTGCTTCTAATTGTTTTTGAGTAATCCCATGATTAATTTTTTGAATTCCTTTCCCAGCATGTCATCAATCTCTTCATCTGCACATTCTAATATTGAAATGTTTTTGTGTTCCTTTGGTGGGGGGTTATGGTGTTTTCCTTACTCTTGTTTCTTGAATTTTTCATTTATTTTTAGGCATTTGTAACACGCAAGCTGGGTGTGGTAGATCTCTCTCCTCCTGTTAACATAAGGGGGAGGATAGTCTTCTCTGTTGTTGTTATCACTCCCTCACCTCCTCTCCTCTAATCTGAGCAGTGCCGGATGTTAGCCACCAATGTGTTGAACACTCATCCACACTGCCATATGAACCACACAGATGATCTGGGCAGCCCTCACTCTGAACACAGTTCCTGCTGCAATGACCCACACCAAGTACTCAGTGATTGCCCAGAGACACAGCTACACCCTCCACTCTCTCATGTCGTCGCCACTGAGTCACTCCTCCTATCTAGGCTCAAAGTCAGTGGGGATTGTGGATTTTTCCTCTGCTAGAATCCACTTTTTAAATGGACTCTCCCCAACACTACCTCCAGTACTGCAAATAACATGGCGTACTGTCTCAGCCATTTGCTTCCTCTGCTGCCACCCAAACCTAAAATGTCACCTGTCCTTTCTCAGCTAGGCAGTGGATGCTGTTCTGGGGAGGTTGGAGCAGGAGAAATATGATCTCTCTACTTCCATTTGGTCTTGGACAATTGCCAGCCACTACCAGCCCTCAGGGCTCTAGCCCAACCCATGCCACGCTCTCACTCCAGCTATATCACCATGGGTTGGTGCAGCTTAGTCTCACCTCGGTCTCTAAGCTGCTGCCCACTCTGGCTCCTGACTGCTGCAGTCATTGTTGTATCTGTGTTCATGCTGCACATCCACACCTCTCACACAGGTCCACAGTCATCTTTTTCCTCTTGTGAGATTTCCAGTGCAGTTTTCTCTCCAATTCTCCAATTCTCCCCGAGAGTGCATTTCCTACCTTTTTTTAAAACTTTTTTATTTTTAACTATTTATCCCTTGACTGTGTGTCATTCCCTAATCCACCATATTGGAATCTCTTAACATTTAAATATTTAAATTTTTCTTATTTTTTCATTTGAGAGGCTGAGAGAAATAGAACAAGATAGGCAGAAAGACAAAGTTCCCAGCTGCTGGTTCACTCCACAGATGCCTGCAATGGCTCTTGGCCAGGGCTAAAGCTGGGAACACATACTGAATCAAGGTTTCCCATGTGGGAGGCAGGAACTCAGCCACTTGAGCCATCACTGCTGCTGTCCAGATCTGACTTAGCAGGAAGCTAACGTCAAAGAAGAATGTGGTATCTAAGCCAGGCACTCCAATATGGTACATGGATATCTTAAGTGTTAGAACATATATCAGACCCTACATAGATTTTTAATACTAAGTAACAATTACTTCATCATTGTTATAATAATCATAATAGATATTTTATCATCCTTGTGACACAGACTATCATTTTTCAAATGTATGGTGTATGCCAAACAAGTGTTAACTGTTTTATATACATATTTTTACTTAATTTTTATTAAGTTTTCCTATTAATCATGAGGTAGTCTTTAAGCTTAGTTTACAGGTGGTAAAATTCATATTTAAAAAATAGCCTTTAGAGATCAGAATTTTCAAAATTTGTAAGCACTAAAATATATATATCAGTGCTCACTTCAGCCTATTCCAGCCCTGATCATTGCATTAATCTGGGATTGAACCACCAGGTGAAGTTCTCTTTCTCTGCCTTTCTCCCTCTCTTTGTAATGCTGCCTTTCAAATAAATTAATAAATCTTTAAAAAAATGGTGACAAATTTTTTAAGATTTATTTATTTTTTTGAAAGGCAATGTTACAGAGAGGCAGAGTCAGAGCGAGAGATCTTCCATACACTGGCTCACTCCTGAAATGGCTGCAATGGCCTGAGCTGGGCTGATCTGAAGCCAGGAGCCAAGAGTTTCTTCTGGGTCTCCTCCGTGGGTGCAGAGGCCCAAGCACCTGGGCCATCTTCTACTGCTTTCCCAGGCCATAGCAGAGAGCTGGAGTGGAAGTGGAAGTGAAATCCTTGGAATGTAGATATGTAAATGGATATAAGAGCATGTACTCTGGATTCACCCTTAAGTTTCTGCCTTATCTCTGCTATTTGATAGCCATGTGACAACTGGAAAATTCTACAGTTTAAATCCAGTGTCTTCACTGCAACATAGGATTTCAGCTTGAAAAATTGCTTTAGAATTTAATGAGATTATTCAATAAAGTGCTTTTTGAGCACCAGATACAGCAAACCCTCCAAAATGTCATCCTTTTTTGGTGATGAGCTGGACCCACAAATGGTATTTTTAAATGCTGGAAAATTTGATTAAGTATATGGGATATGATTTCTCTTATAGAAAGAGTAGAATCAATTGAACACTTCAGTTCATACAGTAACATTAAGTTTTAAATTTTTGAAAGTTTTTTTTTTTATTTTGAGAAGTGTTAAAGGTGTGGTATGAAAAGCACAGGTCCAAGCATCAGAGAGGAGGCTGTTATGATGAATCACATGAGAAACTCTGACAGCCATAACTGTGATTGTATAAATTAAATGACAAGTGATTAAGGAGATATTAACAAAGTTAGAAACAAAGTAATTAGAAAGATTTATGGCCAATTAGATGTTAGGGTTGCGAGAGAGGGAAACCTATAAGATAGTTTTTGTTCTTCTGTTTTGGTTTTTACTTTAGAGAATATCACTTTTCATTTGGTCAGGGTTTTTGTTATTTTTGTTTGTTTGTTTGTTTTTTGCTTTTCTCCTTTGGTAAGACAACCTCTCAATTCCCTAGACTTTTTCATTGCTTTTTAGATCAACCTAAGCACTTTTATTTTTAAAGATTTATTTTTTGATAGATATAGTGACAGAGAGAGAGAGAAACAGAGAAAGAGAGAGAGAGAGAAAAAGAGAAAGAGGAGTTCCATGTTCTGATTCACTCCCCATATGATCCCAACAGCCAGGTCTGGGCCAGGCAGAAGCCAGAAGCCAAAAATTCCATTCTGGTGTTTCACGTGGGTGGCCAAAGTACTTAAGCATCTTCCCCTGCCTTCCCAAGCTCCCTAGCAGGAAACTGATTTGGAAGTGAAAGAGCCAAGACTCAAACTTGCAATCTAATATGGGAGGACTGTGTTGCAAGCAGCAGATTAACAAGCTACACTACAACTCTGGCCCTTTAGACTTTTATATAACTGTAGAAATTGTACTTCACATCTTACAGTGAGATATAGGAACCAAAAGTATTTTCTAATTTAACTATTGATAATGCCAGTATAGATATATTTCTAAAGAGTGAAATCTTTAGAACACAAATATAATACAACACAGAAATGAATAATAAGTGACAAATAGATACTGCATGTGTTATGTACATATATATTTTTAATATTTATTTTTATGTTGCTCAAACTGTGTTCTTTTGAAGGTTATAGCTGTTCCACAAATAAATTGAATCAAACAGAACAATTTTTGTAAACTACAAATATATAGAATGAAGTAATAAATATAAATTTCTCAATTTAGAACTTCACTTGAATTATTTTTTCCTGAAACTTTGATGTTTTATACTGATTTTCGCTAAGACCTACGAAATTATTTGACATATAAATAGGTAGCTAGTATTAATGGAATTGTTGATAAAAGGAGCCAATTTTGCTTTCTGTTAATAATAAAGAGGAATGAATATTGAAGATAATTAAGGAGGACAGAATGAAAGAGGCATATTTCTCTGACAATCTTGGGAGAAATATAAAAACTCAGGCAAGTACACTGAAATGTTGTGAATACATTTATTGAGGAAATCTAAGACTAACATGCCAGAGTTTGGATGTGGTACACATTTTTCAATGTTCAATAGAGAGAAATCCAAGTTTTAGTTAGGAGAGGCTCATTAGTATATTGGTATTTCCTGATATAGATGATCATGAGTAGACATAAAATGATATCAATCTTTGTGTTGGAAATCTGTGCTGGTTGAACAGTCATGTGAATAGATACAGCTGAACCAAGTTAATAAAATTTATCCAAGGATTCTTATGTAAAATATTAAAAGCACTGTTTCCTGATCCAGAGTAGCACTGAAAGGTAACAATGAACTCTTAAATTGACAGTTTGTGTTTTTGTTGTTCTGTTTAAGTTAAATAATCTTGCCTGTAATTGTGTATCTTGTATAATTAGATTTGTTACTTTAAAAAATGTTCTTAGTGAGTCAAAACACAATAATATTTGTAATTAATAATGAGTTACCACAAAGTTAATTTGCATTTTCCGTTTGCTTTGCCACTTGGGTTTCAGTAGAGCCTCAGCATGAATACTCTTATTTTAGAATATTAGATTATTTGCCTGATTACAGTATACATACATCATTTCCATCTCATTTCTTGAAATCTGTTGAAGCACCTATTTAAAACCTGACTGATGATAAATCAGAGAGGGACCTTGAATCATTTAGACATCGATTAACAGAGTTCTATTTTGAATGGATAAAATATAAATATTTAAAAAATGAAACTCTATGCAGGAATAGTGCTTGCAAAATCTTAAGAATCTTTAGAGATCCTCAAAGGTCTCAGGACTTAGTCTTTATGGAAGACAAAAAATTCATGTTTCCTTCATGAATAGATTTTCTGTCCCCCACACCTAAGGTACTCATGACATCTGCCACTAATACCCTTTTCTGTAAGTCATGTGGTAATTCAACTGGTGTGAAATTCTCTTTCCATCCTGTGCAGTAGCTGTAGAGCTGGACTGAATACCTAAAAGTGAAAAAAGCTTGCAAAATGATAACATCCAGTAATTTATCCAGAGTCTTTCTTACAAACAGCAAAACATTTGACTAAACGTATCCATTGTCTTACTGCTTCCCATCCTCAAGCAATATGCTTAAGAGATAATACATTAGATCTTACTGAGTTTACTTTTATAATCACTAAAAATGATCTCCTCCTTTGGGCTAATTATATAATTGATTATTTGAAGAAAACAGGGCTTTTACAATTAATTATATTTTTGCTTACACTAATTTTATTTAGTTTATGCACATCAACATTTCATAAAATATTAATTGTAGAAACACCTCCTGCCCAAATTAATTTATTAGTATTTGTCATTTCTAATTTCAATGGCCATTAACTCAGAATATATTGCATACAAATAAGTATACTTGATCTCTGTAAACATATTTCACTCCTTAACTCGTACATTCCCTTACAGATTTGTTATAGTTTATATTTTGTTTCTTTTGATCAAATTTTATTTTGTGATCTTTGACTTTTCACCTCCTTGTGGTGCTGGCTTAGAGAGAGCTATAGCCCAAGTTCCTATATTCTGTAAACATTGTATTTTTGCCTTTGAAAACTTTCTTTTTTAATGCTTTTTTAAATATTTATTTATTTATTTATTTGAAAGTCAGAGTTACACAGAGAAAGGAGAGGCAGAGAGGGGTGGGGGAGTCTTCCATCAGATGGTTCACTCCCCAGTTGGCCACAAGGGCCGGAGATCCAAAGCCAGGAGCCAGGAGCTTCTTCCGGGTTTCCCAAGAAGGTGCAGGGGTCCAAGGACTTGAGCCATTTTCTACTACTTTCACAGGCCATAGCACAGAGCTGGATCAGAAGTGGAGCAGCAAGGTCTAGAACTGGTGCCCATATGGGACGTTGGAGCTTTAGGCCAGGGCATTAACCCGCTGTGCCACAGCACCAGCCCCTGTCTTTGAAAACTTTCTCTAGTTAAATCTTAAGCTTACAATCCTAGGATTCACTGTAATAAAATCAATAACATTTTAGTTGCCTATCGAAGAAACTTCTCATCTTGAACCTGTCAGAAGACTTAAGGTACTGAAATTTTTGACCCTTGATATTGACATTTACATATTTGCTTTATATAAATATTTCTATAATATTTATGTAAAACCTTTTTATCTTAAAGACATATACATTTATAACAAAGGAAAAATGTCTTTTAACAGTTAGAAATCTAAGTAAACATTGATATTCCCAGTTTCATGCTTGAAACCCTAATAATGGTGTTAGTTAACATTTACTGAGCACTTTCCAGATCCCTAGCACTATTTTTAATATATATATACATATATATATATATATATATATATATATAAAGTATCACAAATTGAATATGAAGTGGGTATTTTCTTATTCCAGTTTTATTGGTAGGGAACTGAGGTGCAGAAAACATCTTAGATTTAATAAGAAAAATGCAACAAGTGGAACTAAGATGCTTTACATAAGAATTTGTGTTCTAAACCATGAATTTTTTTCTGCATTAGACACAGAAGGAAACTATAACACCTAGCATCGGTTAAGAGGTTCAGATTTTACACAATCTATTTTCTGCCTCTTTTTTCAGCTTCATTTCTTTCTACTTTCCCTAGAACAATACATTAGTCTTTGGGCAAAAATGCTCTCCTTTCCATAAAAGAGAAATAAAGGACTCCATTAATTTGACATATCACTTTCTCTGTTAGATCCTCATAACCAACTTCCCACTCATTATAATGATTTGGTAAAATATTTGTTTTTTTAATATTGACATGTGTTATTTCTTATGAAAGTATTATTTGACAAAAGTTGACCATCATTTATTAATTTTTTCACTACAATCTAATCAACTGTTAAAGTAACTGCCTTGCTGGCTCCATTAAGTTTCTTTAGAGCATGGTTGCTTACATTTCCAATAGAATATTTTATTTTTAGCATCTACTTTTATTTTCAGCACACAATAGAAACTCACTAATTGCTGGTGTAGTGAATAAATAATACTTAGAGGTTGCAATTATATTTAACATTTTATGTAACAGAATTATTCTGTAGACTAAAATTTGATAATTAGTATGTATTAATGAATATTCAGTTACTTATTAGCATGATGCTAAGATAAACACCAGTTATGGGTAAACATCAAAAATAAATAAGTAAAATATAAGGGTAAAAGTAAATAGGGGTGAAACCTGTACCACAACGTATTCCCCAAACACTGAAGCCCATCGGTGACTATAAAAAGTCTGATTAGCCACAC
Source organism: Oryctolagus cuniculus (assembly GCF_051225735.1). Lineage (NCBI taxonomy): Eukaryota > Metazoa > Chordata > Mammalia > Lagomorpha > Leporidae > Oryctolagus > Oryctolagus cuniculus. Next base: position 138,290,477 of record NC_142872.1, on the reverse strand, counting down.
ACATTCATTAAATTTCATGCTATAAATAGTATTTGACAAATATTTGTTTAGTAGATTAACTAATTAATGCTGAGATATAGTATGCCAGAAAAAAGGTCTGTGTGCCTAGCAAGGCAGTTTTCAATCAGTCTTCAAACTTATAGACAAACTCATTGAATTTACCCTTTGATCATCATGAATGTCTACCTTATTCTTAAACTGTTATCTTTACAATAGTAAATATTCTGGTATAGATTTCAAGCCCCTCAGCATAAACACAGAATTAACAGTTATTTTGTATCTATCACTTACATAAAAATAAAATTTTAAACATGAAATATATTTAAAATAATGAGATCTTCACTTTCACTAAATACAACCTTTTGTGCAAAGACAAATTCAACTCCTATTCATTTCTGACATCAATACAAACCAATAATTTTGTTTCATGTACATAAATACACACACATGTGTGCTCAAAAATATCAGTGATAAATATGATTAGCAAGTTTTCCTGCTTTAGACTGAAAGCTTTGAAAACAGAATTGAAAAAAATAATTTTGGGTTATAAATAAATATTTGTTATGTGAAGAAATGAAAGTTTCATGTTTTAATCCAGGGTAACTGCCTACAATAATTTGAAGGAGACATATCTGTATGTAATTTATAACTATGTATATCTCTGTGTAAGCTATAACTCTATGTAATTTTTGATATGGAATTGTCCCTGTTTTTTCTTGGTTTCTAGTAACTGATTAATTAATTCAATCTCATTAAAAAGATCCATCCATGATACCATCTCTGATTGTCAGGAACATAATTATACAATATTTTCCCTCATAAGCTTAAATATTTTGATTACCTTTGTTAAGCATGGGATTAGCAGAATTGAAGACTTTGTAACATTTTTACAAAAATCTTGTTTTTATTTGCCATTCCCATAAATAACCTGTGTTTTTTATGTAGAAAGATGTAGAACATGATTGTTAAAGTGGATATTTTGAAGTTAATATTTAAGGACTCAGAGTTTATTTATATAAATAAGATATGGCTTAAAACATGAAGTACATGGATTTTTGCTATTTTTGTTTTACTTTCTTTATTCCACATTAAAAAAAAAGCTGCTCCCCCAAAATAATGAGTGAAGTTGTCAATATATAACTTTTTTGGCTTATCTGATTAACTCATAACTTTACCCTGAGGGAATCATATTCAACAGAGATTTAATAGGCCAATTCAATCTCTTCTATAAAAATAGAAGAGAAGATGTTCTTGTACCCCTCAAATTCTCTGTAAATAAAATTCATTTAATGAAAATTATTTTGCCATGTTCAAAAATATTTCATTACATAGAAAATTTTAAAATCAAGAAAATATAAGGAAGAACATATAAATCATAAATAATCTTTTAAGTAAGAATCAAAACCATTATTTTAAATATTTCTTTTTGCTCATTTTAGTCTGAAGTTATTTCACTTATGTTTTTTTAATTTACAAAATTGCTATTATATAACATATAATTTTATATCATTTTCCATTTTCATTTTCTTCTCCTTATAGAAAGAAATAGGTATTGATAATTTTCTATATATATGACCTTGAATTTAGTACTTAATAGAGAGAAAGAAAATTTATGTGTGCAAAATTTGTCCTTCTCAGTATGAATGACTGCAGGAATAACCTTAATGTTGAATAATAATCAATGTACTGCTAAGAACTCCCAAGAGTGTAAGATTGTACCAAATGAAGGGAAAATATTGTTTGTAAGATGTATATGTTGGGGCCGGCACCGTGGCTCACTTGGTTAATCCTCCGCCTGCGGCACTAGCATTTCATATGGGCAACAAGTTATAGTCCCGGGTGCTCCTCTTCCAGTCCAGCTCTCTGCTGTGGCCCGGGAGGGCATTGGAGGATGCCCCAAGTGCTTGGGCTTCTGCACCCACTTGGGAGACCAGGAAGAAACATGTGGCTCCCGGCTTCAGATTGGCGTAACTCCGGCTGTAGCAGCCATTTGGGGGGTGAACCAACGGAAGGAAGACCTTTCTCTCTGTCTCTCTCTCTCACTATCTAATTCTATCTGTCGAGTAAATAAAAATAAAAAATAAGAAAAAGATGTATATGTTTGAATCATACCTTATTTTTTCATATTAATTCCTGAAAAGGGGATGAGTTTAAAGTATAGAGAATAAGAGTATAAGAGAATAAATATAAAGACAAGCCACTCATTAAGGAGTAATAAATGAAATTAACACAAATAAAAGACAATTTTATCTCATGTGGATCTCAAATTCTAGTTTCAGAAGCAAATCTTCAACACTATTGATTTATTTGCTTATTTATGTGAAAGGCAGAGTGACAGAAAAAAGAGGCAGAGAAAAATCTTCTCTGCTGGTTCACCCCACAAATGCTGCAGTGTCCAGGGCGTGGCTAGGCCAGAGCCGGGAAGCGAGGCCTATATCCAGGTATCCCACGCGGTGGCACGTCCATCATCTGCTGCTTTCTCAGGCACATTAGCAGGGAGCCAGATTAGAAGCAAAGCAGCTGAGACTGGAATTGATATTTTGACATGGGATGCTTGTATTGCTTCACACACCAAACCTCCATACTGGCCACAAACACTTCATCGTTTTTAAGTAGGTCACAATTTAATGGGAAGCCAATTATTACGAGGTACATGAATTCAAGATGAAAAACATTCAACAAATATGGTGCATGATGAAGACATTCTGACCTGTCTAATTAAACCACTAAGCACTGGGATTGCAGTTTACAGACTTTCTTTATCTCATACAGGATAGCTTTAAATGACCATTCACTCTGGCTCTACCGCCTTAGATTCTAATCTGATCATAACTATAGTCACTGCTTCCATGACATTTTCTGTCTTCAAATGTCATCCACTTGGGCATGATGTAATCTACTCCAACTATGTTATTAGCCACAAAATCTCCTATTTTCAGAATTAGACATTAACATTTATGAATAAATAATCAACATAGGCAGGTCACTGTCCTTTTTATACTGTGCATTTTTCATACAGTGTTTGTGGAGTACTTCCTCAAGATGTTGTGCTCTAGGCTGCCTTAATGAAGTTTCCATTCTTTCAGGGAACATAAATGTAGAGCAAGTCATTGCTCAATTATTTATACATTACCAGTTGTGTTAAGTGCCTCAAAGACAGTGTAGAGGATGGTGTTACAAACCCATCCGCAAAAGGAAAGTAACCTAGCTAAGGGCTGAAAGAATATGAGGTGTTTTATTGCTTTAGGATTTACTTTCTAATATTTTTGTTTTTATGAACTGTAATAAATATGATTTTGGAGTGGTGAATTCTACTAACCCATCTAAACACGCATTAAATTAGCTTCAAATGTGAATTTAGAGAAAGGAATAACCATGTTTTTTACCAAACCTTAAAACAATTTTACTAATTGATATTTTTAAAATATCAATTTTTGTTTTGGTTAAAAAACATAAAACTTTTTAAGGCTTTAAGTGAATCATTCTAAGAACCTTTTTATATTTTCCACGTTTTATTCTTTTGTATTGAAAAATAAACTCATTGCCAAAATAATGAAGTGTTTTAAGAATTTTTTTTATTGTCATGCATTACATTTACAATTAGATTTGGAGTTTAAAAAGTAAAAACACAAATGATTGGTACTTTAAAATTGAAAAAGATTTATATATTTGAGTTCCAATGTATACTGCTCTTTTCCTCTACAGTTAAAACTTGCTTATAAAAAGTTCTCAATTTCTCTGACACTAATACTCAGTTGTGGCAATTTAATATGCATGATTTACGAATTCATTATTTGAAAGTGATTTTGATTATTTTCATTAAATATTCTTAGCAATTGGTTTGGATTCTTGTCCTGAACCACAAACTCCTAGCAGTGGAATTAAAATTGGAGACAGATACATGGTTGGTGATGTGGTATCCTTCCAATGTGATCAAGGCTATTCCCTTCAGGTAAGTCTATTTCAGAGTTATAGTTTTGATTTTCACTGCCCTTTAGAATGTTTTAAAGCATCAGTGATGAAGAAGCCACAGTTTTACCACCATATTGATTCTGGGCTACATAGTCAAAAAGATGTTCAATTTGTTAACAAAATATACAACTGAGAAAATTCAGTAACAGACTAAATTTATCTTATTCAGAAGTAACCAAAATGATTTTTTAAAAGATTTATTTTATTTATTTGAAAGACAGAGTTACAGAGAGAGGTAGAAGTAGAGAGAGAGAATCTTCCATCCCAGGTTCACACCCTAAATGACTGTAAAGGCCAGAATTGAGCTGGTCAGAAGCCAGGAGCCAGGTGCTTCTTCTGGGTCTCTCACGACCCAGGTGGGAGGAACCCAAGAACTTGGGCCATCTTCCACTGCTTTCCCAGGCCCCTGCAGAAAGTTGGCTAGGAAGTGGAGCAGATAAGATTCAGACTGGAGCCACATGGGATGCCAAAGCTGCAGGCTAGGGCTTTAACCCACTTTACCACAGCACTGGACCCCAAAAATGATTTTTTGAGGCAAAATCAATCACTGCTTCGCTTTGTCTTATGTAAGGTGAAAAAATTGAAAATAAAATGAAGAAAATACAGATGAATGCAAATGAAGCTAAATGCAACTTACATTATAATAAAATCCACAAATTAGTGAAAATCTATTACAGTTGTACATTCCTAAGGAAGGGAACTTGCGATGTGTATTCTGTTTATGTATCTTATATTGATCCTCTTTTGAAGGTCTTGTTTTGAGGAGCAGGATTCAGGTTTATGATATCATATAATCTCCCTAAAATACAGATCCATTAAGAAATTAGGGAAAAAATGAGGAACTATTTCATATGATAAAAAGAAAATTCATGGATGAATCAAAATTCAAAATTAATAATTTTTAGCCTTAAAATTATTAGTCTCAGAAGTATAATTAGATCTTTTTAGATTTTATACTTCAATATAAAACATAATGTACTTTGACTTATTTCAGTATTTTTATGAAAGATATTTGCAGTGATTATATATTTAATCTCTCTCACCTTTAATACTAACAGAGATTTATTGTAAACAACACTGTATATTACTCTTTCACTTATAATATCAATGTAGAACATGTCTTGATAAAAATATTAAAGTCATATATGGTTATTTTCTTAGAATTATATCTATAAGATACATGAAATCTCTTCTGTTTATATTTTTAAATTAAGAAAGAACTGTTTGTAATATAAAAATCTTACTTTCTTACCAGAATCCTTTTCTTATATTTTATTTTTTGTCACATGTATGTATAATAACGTTTCTTATTGTAAGTCATATTAAGCTTTCCAGTAAAAGAGAAGGATGTACTTTTCTCTGAAAGGAGGAGAGAACTTCCACTTTGCTTATGGCCATGTCCAAATACTGATGGAGTTTATGGTCGCAAAAGGCTTCCATATCCTTGGCAGCCCATGGCAAGAGCCTTGGGTGATTACTGACGTCATAAATAAGAGCATTAATTGTTAAAGGAACAACAAAAGTCACTGTGCACTTAGTCTCCGTGTAGGACCTCCGTCCTTACTGAGTTGTACTATGAAAATTAACTGCTAATCTTGCTCTCAAACTATACTTTATATGTTGTGTGTGGGGGTGAATGTAAACTGTTGAAATCTGTCCTTAACATAGAGTTGGTCCTCTGTATATAAAATCAAACTAAAAATGAACCATAATGAAGAAGGGGATGGGAGAGGGAGTAGGAGATAGGATGTGGGTATGGGGGAAAGACCCACTATATTCCTAAAGTTGTACCTATGAAAAATGTATTCATTAAATGAAAGCTTTTAAAAAAGTATATTTCAATGTGATAATAGATATTTAAGCTTATTTTAATGAAAATCATTCATTCTGCTATGTTTAATTTAAACTTTTTGTAAATGTCTCCTGAACTGCAATAATCTTGTTCACATAGGGCCATTCTCACATTACATGTATGCCTGGACCAGTAAGACGATGGAATTATCCAATCCCAATTTGTTTGGGTAAGTTAAAACGACTATAAATAATGTATAAGTCTAATCAAGTTCTAAAGATACATCCTATATTATCATGTTGTTATAAAATTTACTTAGTAAAGAATAAAAAAAAAGATGTGTTAATTTGTGCTGATTTGGACTGTGATCTGAGAAACAACAAAATTAAGGCAGCCTTGATCATGTGCTCTGAAGTTTGACAAAATGGTTCTGGTTTCACAGGCCACACTGTAAGGGGAGCTGTTAATTATATCTCTTGTTTGTCAGAAATTATGATTGCTATGGCAGAGGTCAGATTGATTACTTGGAAGGGGATTGGACACTGAGTCAGGAAGCAGGAACCAATGTTTCACAAACAGTTGCAGACCCTGTTCATAATGTCTGCATGTACCCAGAGAGCTGGTGCAAAACTGCCCCATTCCAGATTTCAGCTGCAGATCTGCCCGAGGCATGTTTGAAAAAGAGCCTCTGACTATTTTGAATGTCCCAAATCAGTGCTGCTCTGTTCTTGGTTTCTTTGATGAAATATTTTGTCTTCATCAAGTGTTATGGAAATGTTATTTTAAGATGTCTCACTTTTTTAAAAATTGTATACAGTTTTTTTTAAACATGGACAATATTGGTAGATGGCATAAAAATGCAGAAATCAGTGAAAGGTAAATTTCTTTTTTTATTCCTCAGCATCTTCTCAGGGTGATATGGGCAAATACCCATAGGTCAGAAAATAAGTGAATATAATATTGCTTACTATTTCGCCAGAATGAAAAACCTGAAGGCTATCTCAAGGGAACATGGCACTCCATGAGATGTCATTCATGGTGACAGGCAACCAAGATATGTAATATGTTGAATGAAAGCATGGGTATTTCTTTCTGCTACATATATATTTTCTCTTTTCCACATTTTTGGTGCCTGTATGCAACCATTAATACACTGGCCTTTATGCAGCATGAACATTAAATATAAGGTGGATTTCTACCTTTAAAACATTCATTTATCATTTGGAGTGTGAGAATAAAATTAATTGATAAGAGAATAATTTAGTGTTAAATAAAATCATTAACTACATGATGAAATTTGGAACAGTGAACTGATATTGATTGAAGTCATTGAGAAGTATAGTGATCCCATAAGGTTTATAGAATTTTGAGTCATAAGTGTAATTAAGATATGTGGATGAAGAAGATAGCTTTTCCTGGATAGGAAAAAAAAAACATAAGCAAAACAGTATGTAAAACTTGCATGACTTATCATGTCTGTACAATGATTTTACTTATATTAGTCTGCTTGAGCTGATCTAACAGAATTTTCCCAAATTGGATGACTTAAAGAACAGAAATTTATTTTCCTATAGTCTGGGGAGCTGGAAGTCCAAAACCAAAGTGGCAGCAGGTGGTTTTCTTGAGACCTGTCTTGTTGGCCTATGGATGTCTACCTGAATGTTCACATGATCTTTTGCTGTGCAGTCACATTCCTGGTAACTCTTTCTCAACTTCTAAGGATACCACTTCTATTGGATTAGTATCCACCATTATGACCTCATTCAACCTTAAGCACTTCGTTTTAGACCCTATCTTTAAAGAAAGGCACATTGGCAGTTAGAACATCAGCATATGAATTTTAGGGAAACACAATTCTGTTCATAATATCTGTATACAGTGTAGACAGTTCCTCCTGGAAAGTAGTGAAAGAATAACATTTAAGAGTAGAAATATTTAGTTGGTAATTACATTGAAAACATTCAGACTTTAGATTGGGGAATTTTTTAAGGACTTTTTTTCATGCTATAAATAATTTATGAAGGCACATTATAACAGTTTTTAAGTGCACACACACACCTGTTGTAAAACTGTTTATAACAGTTAATCATTGATTGTGAATGCAATCATTGTTGTGTGTGTGGTGTGTGTGTATGCTATTGAATATAAAAATAAAGAACAGTGCAAAGGACAAAATAAAATTTATTACACTGATGAGAGCATGGGGAGTTTATGTATTTTGTGTGTTGCTATATCCCCAGTGCCTGGAAGAGTTATTATCTTAAACAGACATCCAATAGATATTATTTAATGAATAAGTTAATATAAGTTAGTAGATATTTGAGATTCTACTGTATACATATATGGTGTAATGTATTCCTTCCTGCCATTAACTTTAAAAATTTTATGTATTATGATATGCTTTAAAAGCTTAGTTTTTAAAATGGCTTCATAGCACATAACATTTTCTAATTTGTGTAGCTACTCTGTTTTAGTTATTTTATTTTTTTTAAGATTTATTTTATTTATTTGAGAGTTACAGAGACAGAGACAGAGACAGAGACAGATCTTCCATCCCCTGGGTTACTCCCCAGATGGCCACAATGGCTGGAGCTGTACCGATCCAAAGCCAGGAAGCAGGAGCTTTTTCCAGGTCTCCCATGTGGGTGCAGGGGCCCAAGGACTTGGCCCATCTTCTACTGCTATCCCAGCCCACAGTAGAGAGCTGGATTGGAAGAGGAGCAACCGGGACTAAAACTGGCACCCATATGGAATGCCAGTGCTTCAGGCCCCGGCTTTAACCTGCTGTACCACAGTGCCAGCCCCAGTTTCATTTTTTTGTCTTTTATACTTTAATAATTTATGAATATTTTTCACATATCTTTATACACTTTTCTAATTAATTCTTCCTTAAGTAGATTTATTATGTCATTAGATACCAAGTATCTATGTTTAAAATTTGGATAAATATTGTCAAATTACTTTTAGAAAGTTTTACCAATTTAAATACTATATAGTATTATTATATTTTAGTACCCTATTACTATCATCCATTATTTTAAAATGCCAACTTTTTAGGTAGATGAAGCATTACTGCACTTTGTTACATATGCATTTTCATTACATAATGTTAAGTAGCCAAGTTTAGGTGGAAGTGATATTTTAATAGAATTAAGTAATACATTTTAGTTCTATTATATAGAATAAATTAGTATGAAGCCATATTGAACACTTAGACTAACGTGCTTCTATATTAAAATTTCAACTCAAGGAAAAACTATCACATATGAAAAACATAGCATTCTTTGGGGTTTCTGTGTGCTCATCTGTAAGATAAAATAATGTTTGCCTCATGCATTTACTGTGAGGATTAAGCGAGAGAATTTGTTTAAAGTGCTTAGCACTGAACTTGGAAAACACATGGCTGCCAGACTTATCATAGTAGAAAATGGCAATTAGTTAAGGATCCAATGACAAGGAGACTTTTTAAAAATGAGAATAACTTGAATCAATATTATAATATTTAGTTAAATATTAAAAGCTTAAAACAATTCATAGATGATCCTATTTTCACTATATATATATATATATATCTATGTTTAACAGACATCTTTATGTAGAGAAAAAAATACAATTAATTTGTAGGTGGTAGAATTAAACAACATCTGTATTTCCTTTCTACTACTCTTTTTTATTTTATTAATTCTGAAAAACAAGATTGGAACATATTTGGTAGAAAACTAAAATACCTGACCCTTATTTCACATCATATTATAAGTAGATAGTGAAGGTAGGGGGCTGATTCAGAAAATATCTTAAAATCCTAGTCATCAGGTAAGAAGGTTCAGCTTTGTGAATTGGAAAGTAAGCAATTTGCCACATGTGTTCATAGAAAAAAGTAAAACTCATAAGAGATGTTAAATATTAGGGAATATAACACAAAAGAATCAAAATTTTATCCCAAGGACTAAGGTTTGGCCATGTCTCTAACAAAAAGTGGGGGGCACAGACGAGTTCCTTTGAAGCCACTGGTAACACACACAGAACTGTCACTGAAGACTTGGGAGTATGTGGGATAACAGAGACAGTGAGGAGATGGACGTGAGTGAAGAGCTAATAGCAGATGCTTTATTTTATATAGTCCTTCATATGTTTTTCATGGTTTGTCATTCTTTTCTTCTTGCTGCATTATCTGTCTACCCTTTCTCTCCTTCATTCTTAGATTTGGGGATTTTACTCAAAATGGTGCAATGGACAATGCAGAATAGGAATTTCTGGTCATTTCCATAGAGATAGAGGGAAGCAGAATAGAAAGATAGGAGCAGGATTGGGAAGGCAAGAAAAGGAAAGATAGCCTGTGTCTTTTACTCAAAGTTCAGAATAAAGCAAAACAAATGTACTAAAGTGGCGCTGCCAGAGTATTTTGATTGACTGAAATTTAACTCCTGAATTATATATTAGGGCTTTTGATGAATATATGTGGAAAACAAAAATAGGGAAAAATCAATTGATGAACAGTAGTGATGTATATATATTGAAATTCATTTTGTTTTAATGATAGATAAATTGAGAATTCAAAATGATGGAAAAGTATGGAGATGTATCTTTAGAGCTCATTGAACACATCAAGTTTGAAAGATAGGCTTATATCAAGGTTGACTCCAAGATTTTATATACCTCCCTGGTAAAATGTGTTTGATAGACAATTTATTCAGTTCACAATAGTAAAATTGTTTATTGACATTATACTTAATATTAATAGTTTGTCTACTGAATTAGTCATTCTGATATATACCATAGAAATTTAGTATCTGTTGCTATTTGAAGTAGTACTAAGTGAATGAAACTGCAAGTAAGTGTTCTGTAAGGTAACTTTTGAACTCAATGTGCAATCATGACATTTTTTAAATCAATAATTAACAGGTATGCATATATATATTCCTTTGATTAAATAATAAATGGTGTTTTTAGAGGAAAGAATGGGCATCTGAAACACAACTGTTCTGTAATACATGTTAAAATGTTTTTTTCTAATCATGTAAAACTAAAATGGGGAATTTTCTTATAATTTTGCTTAACTCATCAGTCATGAGTCCATATACTAGAGATTCCAAAACAAGTACATTGATAAATTCTGCCTAAAATTTCTAACTTCTGTTAGTTATTTATACTTCTTGCTTTTTGCCTTGATTCTGTTAGGGCAGAATGGGGTCATATTCCAACTGTATGATATGACTTCCTTCACATGTTTTAAAAGGAAACCAGTATTATCCTTAAAATTCCTTACTGTCTTCTCACCACGAGCGAAGAGAAGAGGGGAGGTTGTGAAGAATATTCCCTCTGGAATACAATATTTACTGATAAAGTGGATGACTTGATCTTATTCTAAATGATAGCATCTTTGAAATGATTCAAAACATTATACACAAGGAAGAGAAGTTAAGCTACCTTCTGTGGGAAAGGGCATGTACTTATCAATTGCATTCCCTTCACATGAGCTATTACTTGCTCAGCAATAATTGATATAACTTGCAGTTATTTTTGATGAAGGAAGTATGATGCCTTTCTGTGCTATTTGAAAAAATTCATTGCCAATCAGTTATACTTGATTACTATCTCTTAATGAATGAGTGTTGACATTATTTAAATTTATATCAAATGGTTTTAACTTGGAGACTTGGTGAAAATTTGAAATGATTTTATTTTTTATCACTACTGCAAATAATTTCACTTCTCTGGTTTACTTTGGATCTCTATTATTTTGCAGCTCAGTGTGGTGGTGCTATGTCAGATTTCAGTGGTGTGATCCTTAGTCCTGGTTTTCCTGGAAACTATCCTAGCAGTTTAGATTGCACGTGGACAATAAAGCTGCCTATAGGTTTTGGTATGTATACTAAGATCACAGGAATGAACTTTCAATGCTCATTAATGCATCCTTTTAAAAGAAATTATCAATGCCTAAGAAGAACTTATAAATCTTTACAAATTATAGTATAGTTTAGGAGTATATACAAATATGTAAATTGAGGATGAAATTTGAGTGACTCTTTTTAGCCAAGTACATTTCATCTGGAGTGCTTGTATAATTGAATATATATCAGATTTTTCTTTTTTCTCTATATTATATATTTATTGGCAATATATGTAACATGTTTTGAATGTATACATAATACATATATATATATATACATACATTGTGAAATGATAAAGCAAGTTAGCACGTTACCTTTTTGTGGTACACTTAAAACTTCTTGTCTAAGCAATTTTCAAGACTAGATTATATTGTTATTAATTATGGTCACCATGTTGTTGAACTTATTTCTACTGCCTAACTGAAATTTTGGACCCTTTACCCAACATATCCCAATCTCCTGACTCAGCCCCTCAGACACCATTCTAATCTCTGCTTCTGTGAGTTTGATGTTTGTAGATTATACATAGAAGTCAGATGATGTCACGTTAGTCTTTATGTGCTTGGCTTATTCCACTTAATGTCCTTTAAGTTCATTCATGTTGCTAATGACAATATTTCATTATTTTTTAAAGTTGAATATTTATTGTATATACAAAAAGTATCTTCAAAATGTTTGTGAAAAGTGTATATTAGGAAAATAAAACATGTATTTTAATAATACCTAATTTAAATTTTATTTAATTTAAATACATAATTTAAAAATAATTTAAAATTACTTTTTCATCAAAATAAATTTATCTCGTAATTCCAATTTCCTAAGAAAAGTCTGTATTTATGCCACATTTTTTTTATTCATTCACCTGTTGTTGCACACTTAAATTGATTCCATATCTTGGTTATTGTGAATAGTACTATAGTGATTATGAGAGAACAGATATTTCTTTGACATATTGATTTCTCTTTATTTGGATATATTCCTAGTAGTAGGATTGCTGGAAAATATGGTAGATATATTTGAATACAATCTGAATGAGATCAGTGTAGAAAAAAAAATTAAATAAAAATTTCACATATTGTAGTTTTTATAACAGTTTTCTTGTAGCTGTTACCAATTAATATATAGATACTTTCTGATAATCTGTTAAATATACCAAGTTCTTTTTTAGAAAGCTATATTTTATATTTGAAAAGTGATACACATTTTCTATCTTAGGTTTAAACATATACACACCTAATAGTTTTCTGATTCTAATAATCCCTGGTGGTTTATATTTGTTTTATTATATCAACATTACATTTAGTAAATTCTTTTGACCTTTATATCACTAATGCATTTTTATCTTGCCTTTTCAGATACCATTATTCTGTAAATTAATTAAATGAAGTACTATGTTGAAAGTAGACTTGTTTATTAGATTACAGAGTGTAGGACTAATAGACACTTTGAAGCACAAACTAGGTGGATTTAGAACAATTAAGAAATTCTGGACTATTTGATTCATTAAAGACTAAGCTTAGGCACCTCAATATCCAAGAAGCCTCTAAGGCCTCAGATTGTGAATGTATTTAATTGTTCCACAGAAATTAACAAATAATTCAATTTTCACAATTTTTTGCTGTATACACATATTCAGTATGTGTTATATCATGGTAGATCTAGAAAAAATATGTATAGTGAAACAGATTTTAGACTTTGTCCTTGATAAATTATGGTCACATTGAAGAGACAGAGTCAAATATGCTATTATTACATAGCACAACAAGAGATCATTATGATTTAGTATGAGATGATTTTAAGTACATTCCAGTTTAGGAAACATAGAAAAGTATTGCCAGAGGACAGTGCATTTCTGTGGCTTTACAAGCAGAGATGAGTCAGCCCAGCAAAGCAGACAAGTCTATAGGATGCCTAAAAAAATTCTAGATAGAGCAGGAAAGATGCAGATAAGAAAGCTACAGATTCAGTAAGCCTGAGCACTGTGTGGCAGACTGTGGATTTAAAATAATAGGAGGCCACTGAGAGAAGAATGCATGGGGAACTTTCTAATGAGTGTCATTTTGTCTACAAGATGGAAATCCACTGATAGAAAGAGAACACTGATATAAATGAATAATAATTTTGAACCAGGATGGGGTACTTTTTAAGTCTTTTACTAGCTACTAATGAAGCCTCATCCAATGCTACCTCTGGAGCCAAATGAGTTTCTTTAAAATAAATTATTAAAAATATTTTCAACAGTGTCAATGTAACATCATCTTCAGTTTAGCTCTTTCAAATACTTCCTTAACTTTATGTATTATTATTTTTAAAATTCTTTACTTTCAGTTTATTTGAAAGACAGGGAGACACAAAAAAGAAAACAGAGACAAACAGAGAAAGATTTTCCATCAGCTAGTTCAGTCCCCAAATGCTTGCAACAGACCGGGCAGGGCCAGGTTGGGAACCCTAATTCAATTCAAGTCTCCCTTGTTGGTGGTAGGGACATAATTTCTTGAGCTCCCCAGTTTCACGTTAGAAGAAAGCTGGATAGGAAGCAGTGGACCTGAAATTTAAACTAAGATCTCAGATATGGGATACAGACCTCCCAAGAATTGTCTTTAACTCCTCCACCAAATGCCTGCCCCATTTCCTTCATTTAAACAAACAAAAAACCAGGTTTATTAAACATTGAAAAGAATAATAATTTTGAAATAAATACAAAAGCCACTTTTTCTTATTTGTTGATATTTAAATAATCCCAGTTTTCTTTTAGTTTTGGTTAATTTTACAATGTTAAGTCTAGGATATTTGAACAAGTAATTAATAATTTTTTGAAAGAAAAACAAATACATCTCAACATTCGAGTATTTTTTCGGATGTCTATCCTGCCAATTATACGTAAGATAATTTGTGGAAAGAGGACTCGAGAAATTTTTAAGTAAACTATAAAACATTCTGGAAGCTTGCATATGGAAGTAGCATTTCCAAAGTATCTAGGAAATTATTTCAAAGCATATTATTACTATGTCCCAAAGTAATTTTTGTTCACAAAACTCTTTTTATCGTTTAGAAATAGAATATCTCGTGGGATCTCCAGTATAATTATTAATAATAAAAGCTTAATAGAGTACAGGAGATTGAGTTTCTGGTCTGCTTGCGCATTGTGTAAACGTGGCATGCTATTGTGCTTCTCCACTTCACAGTTTCCTCCTAATTCTCATGAGTAACTATGAACTTTAAATAAGTGAGCATTTATAAACCAGTTAACATAGTGTCTAGTCAAAGGAAAACAGTAAGTGTCTGCTTATATTTATAATTTGGGGAATGGTAGCAGTAAGAAAGACATCAAATTACTAAAACTGAGTATTGAGTGAATTAGGCAAATGTGCATTAATTAGTGTTTCATATTACTTTCTCTATTCCAGAGATATTTCATTATTTCATTTCAGTTATGTTTATGAAGCCATTGAGCTTATATAACCATATGGCAATGATAACTCAATTTTAATTCCATTCAATAAAATTCTGACATAGAAAAAGAGCACATATGTAAATTGAATACATCTAAATTATATTTTTGAGGAGTTAATGTATTTCTTATAAATGAATAACTCACATGTTATGCCATTGTGGAACCTGATTATATTAAATATAAAATATTGTGATCATTTTTTACGTCAAACTGCTTTCTACATAATACAGTATATTGTGACTTTTTATCTTTAAAAATGCTTTATCTAACTTCAAATGGCATTAAAGAATGAGAAATCAATTTCTTAATTAGTTTTGACATGGTGACATTATAATACACAAAAGATTTTTTTTTCTTGTAACAAATAATGAAGATTTGAGAGCAGTGTTCCTTCATGTTGTCACTTAGCAAAGTTAATTGTCCCAGGCAGATAGTAAAGGCATGACCCAGATCTTGCCATCTTAAGAATGTGACCGTGACCCGAACTGGAACATATCTAAGTACAGTATATGATTATGCATGTGTTCGTGTTGAATTTAATCAAAGAATAAAGCAGTATTATGTCTATATTTTGTTCTTTAGGTGTACATCTTCAGTTTGTAAACTTTTCTACAGAAACAATACATGATTACTTGGAAGTAAGAAGTGGTTCTTCGGAAACTAGTACTGTTATTGGCCGGCTTAGTGGTCCTCAAATACCATCTTCATTGTTTAGCACAACCCATGAAACCAGTTTGTATTTTCACAGTGACTATTCACAAAACAAGCAAGGATTTCACATTGTATACCAAGGTAAGAATGATAATAAAAGTAAAAGCATATTTAATCCCAAATCAGCTATTAAAAATCTTTAAGTATTTTCTATATTCTGTTTTAGAAAGAGAAAGGAACATAAACCAAGGCAAACTTCAATTAGGAAGATTTGTTTTTAATCAACACAAATCTCAAGCAATTATAACAATAGAACATTATTTTTCTAAGACCCTTGAAAATCATATTCATGAAAAAAAACTGGATTAGCCTTAAATCATATATAGTTAAATTAAGCTAGGTAAAACAGTTAAGGAAATCTGGGTATCAAAGATTATCTTTGCTTTCATATTTAAATGAGTGTACTTTTAAAAGTCATTTTATGATACTTGTATATTATATATAGATGCTCTTTTTACATTACTGATAGAAAACAATATGACATTCCTTGATTTTATTCTACTGCTTTAGGTTATAAATATGATGTTCAGCATGTTATATTATACCTCTCGCTCATGTAGAATTGCTACATGACCTTGTGTGTTTGATTGCAGAGTTTGGACACAAGTAGAGCTTGGTTCAATTGCTGATTCTCCTAATTCAATCTAAAGAAGTCTAGGCTTCATTTATTCTTCTTTTTAAAGGATTTAATTCTGGTACCTACCAGATAAGTTGTGTTAAATTCTGTATAATAAAAACGCATGTAAATATATCTCAATGATGTGGATTACTGTTACTATTTAGTACATTTTAGCTATTACATTTCTTCAGAACTTAAAAGTCCAAATTCTGTTAAAATTAAATATTTAAAGTTATGATATTTTTACATGCTATGCTTCTACAGATTAAAATTTTTAGTTAAAGTAACTTACAATTTTATTATATCTCTGCATTAATTATTGGCACTGTTAAGTATGTGCTGTTTTTGGAGGTGAGCACTGTGAGAACTGGGATTTTTGATATATCTTAAGTGCCTAGAACTATAGGAACACAAGGAAAATTTGTCAAAATTACCTACCCAAAAGGAAATTTGAGAGTAGTATAAATAGAGACTATAAACACTAAACTGTATAGATCTAAAATAATTATAATTTGTGTTACACTTGCATACATAATTTAAGGATGCTGCATTGCACATCATACTCTCCATTAAATAGGAATCATTTCTACCATCCTTCATTACAGACTTAGCCATGATATGAGGAAATTAATTATTTTAAAAATGACTGGGTAAACGATTGAGTTTCTCTCTTCTTGTGGCCAGAAGGCTCAGAACCATATTTGTGTTATACTCTAGAAAGTGCACAAGTCCTTATGCTAAGCTCTTTGGTATTCACCTTAAATTTGGCTTTCATCTTCTTGTTTTCTGTTTTCATGTTTCATCTGCCTCTCAAAATGTTATAGTGTGAATGATATAAAGCCAGAATTTGAATATAATTAACTATTTTAAGCTAATGAATTCTTAAAATCAATTATTAATGCAGTATTTATAATATATTAAAATTATTGACATGAGCCTTAATGCATTATGCAGGTATTCAAAAATTTGGTGGAAAATGCATATTATGAAATAGCTATGCATGCATTTCAAAATTTTTCTGCTGAAAATTAAACACTTGATTCTATTTTCCCACAAGCTTTTTAAAATATTCTCATGCAATTATGACTAGATAATATTTGTGAATTACATTAAGTTTTAAAGCTATTCATTTTACTGCATTTATGTTATTGGGCAATTTAATATAACACCCTACTTTATATGGTTTGAAAGAACTGAAAATTGAAAGGGTCTATTTAAAAGAAAAATATGTTCTAACTCTTAACAATCAAATAATATACATTTACCTTGAACTGGAAGGAGAATTCTTTAGGTTTTGATATGTTCTTTGAATGAGTACTAACTACAATGAAAAAAAAATTAAGAGTGTAAGCACTTAATGCTTTGAAATAATTTTCTCCTTAATTTGAAATCTGTAGCCATAAAAATTGAAGTTATATTTTAATAAACAATTGAGTGGTTTATTCAAGTGTAATTTTGGGGGAGGACTGGGTTATTATAGAATATTAATGGTCAGTTAGAAAATAGTCTTTGGGGGCTGAATTTGTGGCGCAGTGAATTAGAACCCCAGCCTGCAGCACCAGCATCCCATATAGACGCTGGTTCGAGTTCCAGCTGCTACACTTCTGATCCAGCTTCCTGCTGGTGTGCCTGAGAAAGCAGTGGAGGATTATAGGGATCCTTTGGCCATAGTGCCCATGGCAGGGACCCGGAGGAAGTGCCCGGCTCCTGGCTTTGGATTGGCTCAGCTACAGCCTTTGCAGCCATCTGAGGAGTAAACAGGCAGATGGAGGACCTTTCTCTTTCTGTCTATACCTTTCTCTTAACTCTGTCTTTCAAATAATAAAAATAAAATTTTTTTTTTTAAGAAAGTTGTCTTTGCGGGTAGCACTGTGACATATCAGGTAAAGCCATTGTCTGTGGTGTTCACATCCTATACGGGGCGGGTTCAAGTCCCTGCTGCTCCACTTCCAATCCAGCTCCAAGCTAATACACCTGGGAAAGCAGCAGAAGATGGCCCAAGTGCTTGGGCCCCTGGACCCACAATGAATACCCAGAGGAAGCTCTGGGCTCCTGGCTTTGGACTGGCCCAACTCTGGCAGTTGTAGCCATTTGGGGATTGAATCAGTGAATGGAAGATCTGTCTCTCCCTCTCTCTCTGTAGCTCTTTCAAATAAAAAAAAAATCTTTATAGGAAAAAACCCTTTAACTACTATAAATTATATTGTATTAATTCATATACAATTTTGAGCTTCTTAATTATAACATTTCAAATATTTATATGAATATGCATCCTGTTCATAGGTTCAAAATTCACTTAACAATGTTTACTAAATACCTAACTATATGAAAGGCAATTGGTCAAGGCTTTGGAATATAATGATAAGCACATCAAGCAAAGATTTGATATCATATATCATGTAGAACCACATAAGCAATAGAAAAAATAAATAGGCATTTATACTGTAATGCCAAAAATATCACAATAACTGAATTAAGATGTTTATTTTATATTATAAGATATGTTTTCTTAGTACATTATTTTACTAAATGACTTTTTGGAGAACCTCAACAGAGGGAAATAATGGTTTGTTTCTTTTAGAGAACAATTGGTAAAACATGTAAAAAGATTAAGAATTGGGCTTATTTTTTGTACTTGCAAAATAGCAAGGAAGCAATTTCATTCAAGTAAGGAAATCAGCGTATATTTGATGAAAATTCTGACTACAAGAGGAATTTACATTCCCATTAGAATTTCTAATTTAAATAAGCTACACAAGTGTATGAAGAGACCAGATGCATTTTTATGAATAGTAGTAATGTTGCAAATATGAAAATTGTTGCATGAGAAGAAAATCATATCAAACTGTGATTGACATCATTTATTATAACAAGGATTACTAGTTACAGCTAAGTACAAGTAACACCTCATCTATTTGGAAGTTCAAATAATGTCTACCTGTGATTTCTGCAATTCAGAAGGCAAAAACATCTTTCTTTTCTTCTTTTTCCAGCCTATCAGTTGCAAAGTTGTCCTGATCCACGCCCATTTCGAAATGGTTTTGTAATTGGCAATGATTTTACTGTGGGTCAAACCATTTCATTTGAATGTTTCCCAGGATACACATTAATTGGAAATTCAGCTCTCACATGCCTTCATGGAGTCAGTCGTAATTGGAATCATCCACTTCCAAGGTGTGAAGGTATGTTAACTTGAAGCTATTTTTTAAATGACATCATTATGATTAATAACTCTTGTTTTGAAGCTTTTCCATTGGTATGCTTCCTACTGGGAATATAGAGTCTCTCTCTCTATCTCTCTCTCAGCTGAGATACTGTTTTTAAAAAATGAATCCTAGATCTACATAATGGATAGCTGATTTTTATTATTATTGGCAGGAATCTTAACCCTTTCCACTCGGGGAGAAAACATATTTAATACTTTAGAGCTCCTCTTACATTTCTGTACGAGTCAGGAGTTGCACACACACACACACACACACACACACTCATACACACATATGCTTATGTAGTTACTACTCATTTTTATATAATAACTAATCCAGATACTGCTACTGAATTTGGAGTTTCTTTCCTCTATGAAATGCTTTTAAATAAAAAGGGCTTGGATCCTTTTATAAGGATCTCTCTCTTTCTCTCTCTCTTTCTCTCTCTCTCTCTTTCTCTCTCTCTCTCCTATCTCTACGTTAGATAAAGGGTAAACAATATTTGCATTGATATAAAATATTTGAATAAAGCGAAGACCATGTAATTTGTAAATCTGGTGGTAATAAAAAATAAAGACTAGGTGACATACCTCATATGGAAAAATAAATCAAAGTTGATTGTATTTTGGGATTCATTATCAACTTTATTTTATATATCAACTGAGGTAAAAACAGAACCCAGATGTATTTCATACTACTTAAGAGTTATAAGGCCTTTGTTATTTTCTTTATCATCAGTATATTGTAATTATTTTTCACATTTTTTGACTTTTTTTTCTTCAGCTCTCTGTGGTGGGAATATAACTGCAATGAATGGCACCATTTATTCTCCTGGTTATCCTGATGAATATCCAAACTTTCAAGATTGTTTTTGGCTTGTAAGAGTGCCTCCTGGGAATGGAATCTACATCAATTTTACTGTCCTTCAAACTGAACCAATCTATGATTTTATTACTGTATGGTAAGCCAGGACCATTGTTAATGGTTGATTCAACTGTATATGACACTGAAAAAATGTAGGAAAGAAAATATGCCAAATCATGTTATAAATTTCCATATGATTTTTGGAGTGGAGTAACTA
Source organism: Oryctolagus cuniculus (assembly GCF_051225735.1). Lineage (NCBI taxonomy): Eukaryota > Metazoa > Chordata > Mammalia > Lagomorpha > Leporidae > Oryctolagus > Oryctolagus cuniculus. The sequence goes on along the minus strand of NC_142872.1, from coordinate 138,269,751 downwards.
AGTGACAGTATATGTACTGCAGAAGGAGACAAACAGGAGGAACAGGTTTTGGCCTAAATACCCCATGAAGTTACTAAACATTGTAGAGCAAAATCTTCTGAAATGAAAAAAAAAATTTCAAATTGTTATTAAGTTAACATGCTAAAACAGTGAATTAGTCAAGTAAGTTTACAAGAAGAAAGTTCTCATTTACAAAAACTGGCACAATATAAGAGAATTAATGTAGCATTTAATATAATAATTATTATCAAAATGTTATAAAGTATTAATGGAAAATGAAATTAAAACATGCTTATTATGATGAAAAAAGTTTGAAATCCAGTCTCGAGTTTTTCTTAATATATAATTTCCATTAACTTTTTGAAAATCTTTGTATTTTATCTTGTTTATTTAAATATCTTCATTTTAAAATATGAAGAAAATGTCTGAATTAATAAATTACAGTTCAATTAAATTATTTTATAAATTTTGAAAATTTTTCTAATGTGAACAGTCTGTAATTCTCCAGATACTTGCTGAAGAAAATGTAAGGACAAACCTCATTTGAGAACATTTAACAGAATGAATCTTGATCAAAGCCAAAGACAATTTGTTCATTAAATCTAATATGGGTATATTTCATTTATGTAAAAGTGTGATCTATGTTTACATTTTATGTCATAGTATATTATCAGCTATACAGATATAAAATACCCATCTGATTTATCATTCTTGGCCATTTCATCTATTTGCATTTATTATTTATATATTATAAAAGTATATAAGTGCAATACTTTCATTAAATTTGGTGTAAAAATCTCTAAAAACATCAATTTCAATCTTTCCTCTTTCCCGACCCCTACGTAATAGGGATGGACCAGACCAAAACTCACCTCAGATCGGTCAATTCAGTGGTAATACTGCACTGGAATCTGTCTACAGCACTTCAAATCAGATTCTAATCAAATTCCACAGTGATTTCACCACAAGTGGCTTTTTTGTGCTCAGTTATCATGGTTGGTATTATCTATGAGTTTCTATTTTATTTGTTTTAATTGCCCTGGAAAAATTGAATGCAGTATATATTTAAGCAATGATTTAAAAAGTATTAAAATTTGACTCATTTATCATCAGTGTGACTGTAGCATTTCAAATGCATTTACTTGCAAAGGATGACCTCTGCTAAGTAGTTAGAAACATTAAAATGTGAGCAAATGGATATGAGAAATAAATCAATCAGTAATTACCTAGTGGAAAATAATCACTTTTGCATGGAAACCAATAAAAGAGAGCCAGCTGTTCATATTTTTATTGCATGTAATTTTGAGGCATCAACAGACTTTTTCTATGCAAAATGTTTAATCTATTCAACCTGCTGTGAATCTTTCTAAAATTAGCATCAAATATCTTTATGCTTTGAATTACATTACTCATTCATTTCTACCCTTGTTTCTAAACTGTATCTATTCTAGAATATTATATTTTAAGTGTCTATAATAGATCATTAAGTTTATAGCTTTTATTCTGTAGAATAATTTATGAAGAGGATCAATTCTATTTGTATAAAATTGTTTCTAGTGCTGTCTTAATGTTAACCTTTGAGAAGACATTCAGAGAGTACTACAGAGATTGTTTCATTTACAAATTTTTATTTCAAATTGATTTCATGTAATTATAAATAATAATGTTTATTTTTAATGATTAAATCCTTTTTAATGCTCTGGCCACAGTCATTGAAACACATTCTGTCTCATGTAACTTTGTCAGGCAAGTACATAAATATTTCATAGAATCTGTAATCTACTAAAACGCATTTATAAAATCTATGAAAATGTGGAGGGCATTTTTTGTCCATTAATTTCTATACAGCTTCATTTTCCCCCTTTTTAACACGATGTATTAAAATATTTGCTATAAAAAGCTCTTATTCAATGAACATATGGTAAGTCAATTATATTGTGTTCAAAGGAATTTAAAATACAGTAAGTTGAAAATAGCAGGAGAATTGACCATAAAATATTTGAATTGCTTGACCTTAGTAGTTATGAACCAGCTAGAGGGTATATAAATAATGTCCTCATCATCATGCACATGGGCAACAGAGCTGCAGATGTACTCTGGCACTGCCAGTTAGAAAATGGGGCGTTAGATTAGAACATTTATTTTAGACTGCTATTTCTTTAGTAACTCATTTTTCTTTATACTGAATTGATCATTGATGCTAGCAACAAGTACATACATATCTAGGCTGTTAGAATAACATTATTACTTTTATAATCATAATCCAGAGACCAATAGTCAATGAAGACGAAAGATAAATTAATTGGTGAATTATATTATGTACATTTTCTCTCTTTGTGGATCCATGCCTAAATTTGTATCATATTGCATCTTGCCTAAATAAGTCATAAAGAAGGGAATATTCATTGATGGACTATAAATAACCATCACATAACCCTATAATGAGTATAATATTCTCATGAAATTTAGGAGACATTTCAAAGGGGAAATATTATCAGAGGAAGGGACAGTAGTATGTGTGTGTGTAGTTTTACAGAGAATACGTGGATAACAGAATGTATGAATACATACTTACAAAATATGAATGCATATTTACAATCATGTCTGTGAATGTATGCACATATTACCACTCCAAAAATATGTTTCTTTGACTTTTTCATTGTTTTTTTTTTTGAGATATGTATGATATAAACTGCCTTAAGAATGAAGCAGATCAAATATTCAGTTATTTTTCCAGTTGATCCTAGACATGGTGACCTTCTGTCTCATCTTCCCTCATTGTGAACCCACCTGGTACTGCTGCTGAAAGAATTAGATGACATATTGGATGTTCAGAATTTATTCCCATCGTTGGCATATGTTAGATTCAATCCTATGACCTTGTTGGGCAAAAAGTGCTGAATATTGACAATTTTGTTTAGTTCAAGTGAGAAATACTGTCATCATCACTATTATCAGCATTAAACTGATGATGTCATAATTGAAGATAATAGATAATATAGAGTTAACATAGTGCCTAACAGACTACATTTTTCAATAGATGCATCCTTACCATATATCATCTCATTTGTTATATTTTCATTTAGAGCATTTATTTTTATTGTTGTTTTATACTTTGAATTATTTTCTAGGGCCTATTGAAATGTAATATTTGAACCAATAGCTCTGAGAATTTTACACAAAAATTAAAATAAACTTGAAGTTTGAGGATGCAGCTAGCATTTATGTTAAGAATTTACTGATAACTTTACATTCTTCTAATCCCAAAAGATGACTGTGTTGCTGATCTGCTTAGATCCTTACCTTCATTTGTAAGAATGCATAAAGCCAACTAAGCCAAATTTAAAGCCACTCTGTAATCTCTGTAATCAAGTTCACTGAATCTTACTGCCTGGTCCCTACTCAACTCCAGTGAAGTTGGTTTTCTCATTGCCTCCTGAGCTTCCATTCCTAAATCATAAAGTCAGCTCCTTGTTAATACTATTGGTAACTTCCTCATCTTCAGTTATTTCAGTGTCCTTAGATTAAGTCCTATTTCCCTTACTTCTTGACAATTTGAATTCATAGTGCTCAATACCATCTTTTCTATGATCGTATTTACTCATTTTATCTTAATTATGGTATGGAATGTTGTTTTGTAGCCTTATGAGTTTAATAATGGTGAGTGCTTTTTTGAAGAGACAGAACACATTTCATCTTTTACTCCTTTTATAATTTTACTATAAATTTAGTATATTTTAGTTTTATAGTGGGAAATGTGCATTCAGATCTTTATATAAAGGTGTTTATTTGAACCGTGCTAGAGATACCTTTTTTAAAAATTGACTTAGAATGAGTATAGGTATATGTATCCACCTTCACAAAAGCAATAACAAAAATCTCTCCTGTCAAATTGATATTAATGCAATTAAATGCAATTATTAAAATTAAAATATATTATCACATACCTGGCCCAAATTTAGTAGCAATAGCTCAATTCCAAAATAAGCTTTCAAAATGATAAAAGGTTGGCTAAGCCATGCCATACTTTTTGAGAATTAAGCCAAGTAGATAATTATTTACCACTTATTTTAAACTGATTGTGCATATCTAACTTTAGGATGGTTTACTCCCTCACTCAGTTTTCTTTAAAATTTCTTGTTGATTTAATAGCTTCTTCTGTTATACATTGCCCTGTAAGTGAGAAGTGAGAAGATTTGTGTATTTATTTTATAAATTTGACAGTTGAGTCTTTTTATTTACTTTCTTAAGGTCACATTGACCATTTAAGCTTTATTTGTATATTAATACACTTGGAAAGAAAAAATGTGGTTTTTTTTCTGTACCCTGACTTTATGAGATCCAGCCAGCCATCTGTTATAAAACATCACTTTCATAAAACCTTTCATGATCAAGAATAACATTCATAAAAAGCTTTGCAAAATGAAAGTTCTGTGCAATGAAAAATAGGACAGGCATAAATGTTGAGGCATTTACCTCAGATATCATATTTCTTCTTCATTTTGAGGAAATATTTTTGTCACTATAATGCTGTAATTGTAAATCTCTGAAATAAGGGTGAATTTTCTTCATATCTGCTGTGGAATCAAGATTGCATTGGCTTATAATAAATAATAATAGTACTGAATCCTAATCAATGACCTCTTAAAAGTAAATTACACAAAATCTCTTTTAATTGCATGTTTTATCAGGTGATGACTTTGTGTAATACGCACTGCTACCATTTACTGAGGCTCAAAATACTTGGCACCGGATTATGTGATTTCCATGTATCCTTGCAAATGTTCGTGATACCATATAAAGTAGATGTCATTATCTCTTTTCCAATAATAGAACAACTGAATGGAAAGATAGGTGCTCTGCACAAATCCAGAGAACTAATATATAGAAGGGCCGGCCAGAATTCAAAATATATCTGCCCAACTACAAAAAAGAACTCTTTGTAAAAATGAAGACAGCAGTACAATGACTAAAGTGTATTGCCTACTTACTGACAGGCAATATCCTAAGCATATGTTATATCATGACTATATTATATTTAATGGTATAAAATCTTAATTTTTCTTTTAAAATTCAGCAAAAATGATTTCTTCTTTCATAGTGAGATGATCAGTCAGCTCAATCTCCAGAAGATGCCTAATTACAACTTGGAACTTCAGACTTCTTAGTGTTTCTCTTTTCCAGAACCTATGAGCTAACAATAATACTTGGTAGATTTATCAAAATTTTGTGTGATCCTTTAAAAGTATACAGTATAAAGTTATTATACTTAGCCATTATGCCATTATAAAGTTAGTTTTATGGCCTTCCAACTTATGCCAACCAAAATAACCTGAAGACTTGAGTATAGTTAGAATCTATACTAATCAATTTAAAATAGAAATTGTCATTTTAAGAGGTTTAAGTCTGTTATATGACTCTTCTTTTCTAGCATTAGAGTTTTAGAGAAACTCAACTTGCTTATCATAGGTTTTCTTAATGAGCATACAGTAGTGCCTCCCTTATCCATGGTTTCACTTTCATAGTTTCAAGTATCTGCCATGAGCTGCTGTCCAAAAATATTAAGTGGAAAATTCTAGGAATAACCAACTAAGTTTTAAATAACTGTTATTACAGTATTTTGTTATCATTGTTTTATTTTATTATTAGTTAATATTGTTAATTTTTATTTATTAGTAATGCCTAATTTATAAATTAAACTGTAAATAGGTATATAATTATCGGAAAAAACAACATTATGAGGGATCTTCAATAAGTTCATGGAAAATGTGTAATATGAAAAAAACTCTGCATGAAATTCTTTGCACCAGAATAAATGTATCTTTTAGTTGCATTTTCCACAAACTTTTGAAGTCCCCTTATAATAAAGGTGTTGGTGATGTTGGTGACTTCAGCCATCCACTGGGGACCTTGGAATGCTTCCTCCAGAGTGAAACAGGTGCTGCTACAATATGATTTACAAGTTGACATCCATTATTGTCATTTCTGTTAAAGGTGAATTGGTTACATAATTACTCATTACTTTGGAGAAATATATATAAAAATGTTGTAATGCTTTCCAGGTCATCTTTTACAGGCTATGTTATCTTTACAATACATTTTGTGGTTGAGAATAAGTATATTTAACTCTACAGTGTCTCATCCTGAAAGAAACAGCTTCAGATATAAGGACACATTTTATACAAAATACAAATCATAATTGCCTCATATAACTAAAGACTTCCTTTTGTATTTTAATAGCTGGATCCCTTAGTTCATAAAGAATTTCACTGTTTGTGTTCAGAGTGATTGGGTGGTTTGGACATCATAGAATGGGGTGTGTGTGTGTGGATGTGTGTGTGTAAATTGAAGTGGTGGAGCTAAAAAAAAAAAACCAAATTGGTTAAACTGTTATGAGGGAAAGATAGTGCTATTCAATGACTATTTTTACAATCCACTAAAAGTCATGTCGAAATTGCTTCCTATATCTTGACGCTTTGCTGTTATCATGTGTGAGGTCCACGGATAAAGTATGATATTTTATTGAATACAGTATGTTCCTGTCTCTGGTATCAAAAAAAAAAAAAAAAAGGAACAGAGCTTTTTGTTAAGCAAAATTGGTTTTATTGACTTGTGAGACTACACAGCAAAAGAGAAACCGCCATCTCAGCAAGAGGCTTTGGGAAAGGCTTGTTACAGGGTTTAGACAATGTGGTTGGTTTTGGGAAAAAAGAAAAAAAGGTTTTCTTCTGGACTGAGTGATGTCAGACTGTTGGAGCAGCTCTGTGACTGGAAGTCTCAATACTGTTTTTCTAGAATATGGACAGAATGGAACACATGTACATAATTAGTACAGAAGCAGTGTTCACTCATATTAGCAATTGTGTTTCATTCTTAGTCATTTTCATGGTTTGTGTAGTGTTCTTGGTTCTTTAATTATGATTATAGAAAGGTCTTGTTTTTGTCTTGTTCCAACAAGGCCAAATGTTTATCTTGCCTATTAAGACTTGAGAAATTGTTCATGTTCAACAGAAGACTATGCCTATCAGTGCCAAACTGACAGAAAATACAAATAACCCTTTTTTTCCTTCTCAACATAGTCAATATATTAGTCTAAAGTACAATAAAGATAGCCATAGAGGCCAGCGTTGTCATTTAGGCGGTAAAGCTGCTGCCTGAGATGCTGGCATCCCATACGGGTGCTGGTTTGTGTCCAGTTACTCCATTTGTGATCCAGCTCCCTGATAATAGTCTGAGAAGGCAGCAGATGATGGTCTAAATGCCTGGCCCCCTTCCATGAATGTGGGATGCCCCAACGAAGCTCCTCGTTCCTGGCTTCAGCTTGGCCCAGTGCTGGCTATTGTAGTCATCTTGGGAGCGAAGCAGTGGATGGAGGATATCTCTCTGTAATTTTGACTTTCAAAATAAGTAATTAAATATGTTTTAAAGTATAACTGTAGTAAAACTGTAGCATGTTTCTTTACAGCAAAAGCAAACCAAACTGCAGTAGAGAACAGAAGAGACTGATGACAAACTGTCATCCATAAGTTCTCTGTAATCTATTAATGTGCACATTACTTTTCAGATTCTAATGGGCTCAGTACTAAGACAGGATACCTTCACTTAGCATCAAGGAAGTCAATTCATGCAATGGATATTGGAATTTCCCTCTGCTGATTCAGGAACTTTCCTAATATCTTTTATTATCCATTTTTTTTAGGGAAATACCAAGAATGCCTTCTTGTGGATCCATTTCTTATGATGGACTTTGTTTCTCTCACCTTTAAATCTTAGCATGAGCAATTGTTCCTGATTTCTAATATTTTCCCTTATACAGTCATAAAACAGATTGATTATAAAATATTGATTATAAAATGATTATAAAATGTTAATGGAACAAAGTGATGTTTGCAAGTGATATAAGCACAGCTCCAATGTAATTTACCTCTATAGTTCATGTCAACTCACCAGCAGATTCTCTGCAAAATGGAAATAATTGTTTATTATTTTCCCAGTTCATTAGAACTTGAGTTGTGTTTGTTTAAATTCTTTCAATTGGAAATGCTTGAACTTATTTTAGATAACTTTTGAAATAATATATCCAAATTATATAACTGAATATATAATTAGCACTGCTTTCCTCCCCCATATCTTTCCCTAGTCATGATATTATCATATTTGAAGAAATGTGGGTCACCACTGAAGTTGGTGGGGGCTTTTATAAAGCTTAGAATTTGTAAGGGAATATAGAATGGTATTTTTGTCTATTGCGAGGAATACTGTGTTTTCATTTAACAAAAAGGTTATGCATTTGTACTTTTTTGGTTTGGAAAGGGAATGGCAATTTGCCAGTGTTCTGTTTTTTCTTTTTGAAGAACCCTTTAATAGCTCAGTTGAATAGAAATAGATAAACGCAGCATTCTTTTTTGGAAATGTGTTGGATGTTTCATTGCAAATAAAATAGGAAAACAAAAATAGCCAAAAAAATATTGCCAGAAACAAATCCTAAAGCATTTTCAAGAAGCAAATGTGTTGTATCAGTAACAAGATATTGATGTACATTTAAACAAAAATAGGACACTATTCAAATGGCCAAGTCCCAAAGATACTGACATGTAGAGTATTATGCCTTCATTTAGTTGTTCAATAATAAGTGACATGACAAATCAAATGATTCTTCTAAAGAAAACATGGATTTAAATCAAATGTTTATTTTAAAATTATAAACATCTATCTTGCACAGCTTTTCTTTTGAAGGCCACTACTGCAAAACTGTTTCTAAATAGAATAACCCATAAAAATGTGAACTAAAATATATGTTCACACTATGGAAAATGTAGATGACATAATTTATATCACTTAGTAGTTTCAGTTCTGCTAGTAAATGAGTGTGTGACTTTGTCTACCTCATTTTACTACTCTAGATAACTTTCTTCCCTTCACCCCAAACAAAAAGAGATTAGGCTAGATGACATATAAGGTGACTTAAAATTCAGTCTATGAGTCTAACCCATATAATATTTGATTTATTTGTACCATATTTGTTTATTTTCTTCCAAAGTAATTAAAGCATGTATTTTGTATAAGAAAATATATTGTCAGTTCAATTAGTTATTATCTAGTTTTGAGTATGATTTCCAAAACATTGTGCTGATTATTTTGAGAACCCAGTTATATATCACTTATATGGTACCTGACTATAGACTGTCGTAAGTATTGCTGAAATTATGCATTTTATATTACAGTATAATATATGTCAATACAAAACAATAAGAATCTCAGCATTTTCAAAGTACACCCCAGTAAAATCAGAATATAAACAACATGAATAGTTGGAAATATTTCAGGAAATCGTGTGTATACTTTAAATGGCATTGTATTTGTTAGAAAAATGGAGTCACTTGAAATTTGGCATTTATAGGCAGGGACATAAGAGTCAGTATTGCAGCCATAATGATGTTAATATATGCCAAACAGAGAACGTACTCTTCCTTTTAAATAATTATATGTGCTTCAACCTATTCTACATGCTTTAAAATAGTTTTAATTTATTAAAATAACTTTTTCTCTTTAATTTTTTACTATCTATTTGAAATTCAGACAGCCAGAAAGAAAGATTGAAGGATCTCCCATTTGCTGGTTCACTCCTCAAATGCTTGCAAAAGTTGGGATTGGGCTACTCTGAAGCCAAGAGGCCAGAATTCAGACAGGACTCCCCTGTAGGTTGCATGGACCTAGCTACCTGAGCCAGCACTTGCTGCCTCCCAGCCTGTATGTTAGTAGTAAGCTGAAACAGATCAGAACCTGAACCCAGGCATTCTGGTATGAAGTGTAACTATCCCAGGAGATGGCTTTACTGCACCAAACTCCCACTCCTCAATCTTAGTTTTATATATTATACAGATGAGAAAACTGAAGCAGAGTCTTAGTCCCAGTTGCTACTCTTCCAGTCTAGCTCTCTGCTGTGGCCCAGGAAGGCAGTAGAGGATGGCCCAAATCCTTGGGCCCTGCACCTGCATGGGAGACCAGGAGGAGGTACCTGGCTCCTGACTTTGGATCGGCACAGCACCAGCCATAGCGACCATTTGGGGAGTGAACCAATGGAAGGAAGACCTTTCTCTCTCTCTCTCTCTTTCTCTCTCTCTCTCTCTCTCTCTCTCACTTTTTTAAACTTGTAATTCATCTGGGAATGCTGTTTTTTAGAAGTAATCAACAATTGTTTACCACTCACTCTAGTATAGATTCTTTATTAATCTCTGAGGCATCTCCTCCTCTCCCTTTCCAGTTTTTATGTTTTCTTCTACCATAGCCAGGATGATTTTTTAAAGTAAAACTCTGACCACATTATTCCCAATCTTGAACTTTTTCGAATACTTCCCATTGGTCTCAGATTAAAATAAACAAAATGCTGGGTGCAGTCTCTAGATTCGTGTTTGAAGTAGCCTTGTTTTAGCTCTTCCTTATTCCTTTTCGCTTGACCCAGAGCTCTATTACTGTCCACTCTGAATTTCTTTGCTAGTTTTACTGTGCTCAAGACCTCTCTCTCTAACACTCTCCCTCTCTATCTCCTTCTCTCTTGCTTTCCTTCTCCCTCTCTCACTCATGCACATGTGGACACACACATACACACACACACACTACATATCCCTTCCTTCAACTGGTTTTGAAAGTATTTAATTAATATTTTTCTCACCAACTCTTTGTGTGTATACTGATAGGATTGTATGTACTTTATTCATCATTACATTCTCAGAACCCTATGGGGTTCAGTGGGTTCTAGGAGGTCAACACTAATTTATCTCAGAAACAACCAAATGAATCGTGTCAGGTATAAAAAGAAACGTATATATGTATAAAATGTCCCTACATAAATGACAAATGAAACAAGGCCTAATGCAGGAAAATATAAGGATTACACAATTGAAGCAGTAAAAATCTAAATGCTGAATAGCCAATTTTCAGACTAACAAGATTGCCAAAAATTAATGGATGTGGTAGAGAATTAATATAGACAATACAAGAGACCTTAGAAAGTTTTTTTTTTTTTTCTGGAGTGTAGCAGACATCTAATTTTATGAATTAGTGAGAATTTATGGAATGAGGCTCCTTTATCTAAGATTATAAATTTAACTTGTAGGCTAGGAAAAGCCACTGTGAATTGATAATAGGAAAGTGGAAGCATCAAGAGAATATTCCAAACCAGGTTTATTTGTCTGTAAATGTGGAAAATATATCTTAATTTTCAATCAGAACTTGGTTAAAATTCTGCCTCTGTGAACTTGGCAAAAAATTCAACCATTCTAAAATGTGTATCCCATTTTGTAAGATAAATATGCTTATATATCCTCTAAAAATGTTTTTATTTGAGAAGCAAAGAGACAGCAAAGCTAAAAGAGGAATGGCTCTCATCCACTGGCTCTGGGCTGAAGCTCAGTCTCCCAATTGGGTGCTGAGGGCTCAGTTAGCCATCTGCTACCTTCCAGTATCTGTGCTGTCAGAAAGCTGGAGTTAGGAGCCCAAGCTGGGAATTGAATCAGTGTTCCAATCTGGGATACAAGCATCATAACTGATACACTTTCTTTCTTTTTTTAAAGATTTATTTATTTACATGAAAGTTAGAGTTACACGGAGAGAGGAGAGGTAGAGAGAGAGGTCTTCCATCCATTGGTTCACTCCCCAGTGGGCCACAATGGTGGGAGCTGTGCCGATCTGAATCCAGGAGCTTCTTCCAGGTCTCCTATGCTGGTGCAGGGGCCCAAGGACTTGGTCTATATTCTACTGCTTTCCCAGGCCATAGCAGAGAGCTGGATCAGAAGTGGCACAGCCAGGACTTGAACCAGCGGCCATAAGGGATGCTGGCCCTGCAGTCGGTGGTTATACCCAATGAGCCATAGCGCCGACCGCTGAGACACTTTTCATGAAGCATTTTGTTGATTAACAAAAGAGCCATATTGAATATCTCACAGAATCCTTTACTCATACTGAATTCCACATAAACACTGTCTTGATTCTCTTCTACCACTTTACCAGTGTGTATGTTTTATGAAAGAGAGGCACGGAAAGTAAGCCAGTTAATAATCCAGTGTAGTTTAAAATAAGAGAAATTTATTCTTTTACAATTCTGGAGGCTAGACATCTGCAGTCAGTGTATTGACATATTGGCAGTATCGTTCCTCCCTACTCCAATGCTCTAGGTGACGATGCTTCCTTTCCCTGTCCTATTTGTGGTGACGGGTAACAATCTTAAGTATTCCTTAGCTTTTAGATGAATTACCATAATTTCTGTCTCCCTTAACACATGGCTGTCTTCCCTATGTATCTGTTTCAGGGGCTTTTAGCTTCTTTTTTATAGGGACACTAGTCATATTGGATTAAGGATCCACCTTAATTTAATATGACTTCAATTTAGCTAATTCCATCTGCAACAGCCCTATTTCAAATAACATTCTGAAATTCCAGTAAATACATTAGTTTTTGGAGACACTTTTAAACTAAGTATACCAGGTATGACATGACAGTGGTCTAGATTGAGATCTGGCAGAAAGAATGAAAGACACTGGAAAGTCCTAGTTCTATTAAAGAATTAGCTAAAAGAAATTGATGAAGAGTAAAAGCAATTATTGAAAGGTGCTTAAAATTTAGCAATTTGTAGTACTTTATAAGTGTCAAAAGAAAAACATGAAGAGGCTTCAAATCATTATCCCCTGCTCATTCTTTTAAATTAAAAATTGCATAGCCCAACTCTGAAAAACATCTCATGGAAATGCTTCTTAGATTATGTCCACTAGTTCCTCCCGACCCACATTTGCTTCTGTTTCATCTCCATTTGCAGTTTTACAACTGAGCATCATCTTAGGGAACATTATAAATTTAGACTATTTCTTAGGAATTCTACATTCTGTCTATTACTTAGCAAATTATTGTTGAATTATATGCATAGCTAATGGATCTAATTATTGACTTGTTAAAAACTATTTTAAAATGTAAAATGTATGACTGAAATTTACATCTTTTCATTTGATTATTGTCTATAGCATTTGCCTATATTCCTGCTGAAATATGATGTTTTTACTTTTTGTTTATTGGACAAATTTGGTGATACATTAAGCTATTGACTATGAATTAAAAATGTATTATCTCAAAAATTTTTAGAAATAAAAATAAAAAATAAAATTTTTAGAAAATTTTGAAAAGAATTAGTGAAATCACTGAGAAGAAGTTGTAGAAAGTTTACTCAAAGAAAAAATTGCTCAGAATTGAAGTTTATAAAATTGATCAATATACGATGCTGTTATTGAAGTAGAAGTGGAATGTAAGGGCATAAATCCCAGATGCTCTATGGCAGTACAGTGATCCCCTAGCTTCTAGGGACACAGTTGATGAAATTAATGATGATGGAAAATAACGAAGAATAAGGCAGACTTTAGTTCACAGCTCTATATGGTCTTGGAAAAGTAAGATAATATCTCTAAGCCTCGTACTCCTCATTAATAAAGCTTTACTACCTCTAGCCTGGTGACTCTGCAAATGAGTTATCAGGATCACTAAGCACATTCCACTGATAACAGCAGTCACGGGTTCCACGTAAAGATAAAGATGCTTCTTCTTTAAAAATAATACAACAAATTGTGATTAGCATGAAGATTAAAAATAACTTTCCAGCCAAATACAAATGAAAACAATACACATGTGGCTATTTCTATATTTCTCTAATTTCTGAACTGACTATATTCTACATTAAGGTTAGATAAAATATTCTCTAAAGCATAAACTCACTAGGATTTCTCTGCTTAGGGGGTCTCTGAATTTTCCTCTCTTTTCTCTTCGTTTTTGGCTGTTTCTTACAATACCTTTTTACCTTTGTACTTATTCTTTATTTTTTTAAGTTCTAAGTTCATGGAAAAGAATTTAAATCCCTATTTACAGTCTACAAGGCTTTTCCTCAAAAATTAAGGTTATAGGTTCCTTCCCTGGGCTTCTTTATGCTCTGGTAAGCCTTTGTGTAGGGCAAAGCTTTTCTTGAATATTGACATTTCTGCAAACCAAGTGCTTTTATAAGCAGGCTAAAGTACTAGACTGTAGATGTTTGAAATGATAGTAATCTGCAGAAGGCAACTGAAATAAATTATCCTTGATTCATCACTATTCTTTTTTTTTTTTTTTTTTTTTTTTTTTGACAGGCAGAGTGGATAGTGAGAGAGAGAGAGACAGAGAGAAAGGTCTTCCTTTTGCCATTGGTTCACCCTCCAATGGCCGCCACGGCTGGCACGCTGCAGTGGGCGCACCGTGCTGATCCGAAGCCAGGAGCCAGGTACTTATCCTGGTCTCCCATGGGGTGCAGGGCCCAAGCACTTGGGCCATCCTCCACTGCACTCCCTGGCCACAGCAGAGAGCTGGCCTGGAAGAGGGGCAACCGGGAAAGAATCTGGCACCCCGACCAGGACTAGAACCCGGTGTGCTGGAGCCGCAGGGTGGAGAATTAGCCTATTGAGCCATGGCGCCAGCACTATTCATTTTTATTTTGAAAAATTCTCTCTGTCCTTAGTAAACTGGAAGTTTATTAGCCAATAACCTTTAAATTGCTCTTTGTTAGGTGATGATAAAATCAATGATTTATTCCTTTGCTGAATTTATTTTCAATTTTTTTTCCTCCATACGAAATGATCTTTTGCTCATGATTACCCTTAGAACTAAAGAAGGTCATATTTACTGTTTTTGTAAAAACTTTGGTAACAGTACTTGTATATGTCTATGGGGTACCTCTCCTAATTAATATTGAAGGCTCGGAGCTTCTTGCTTCTCTGTTCATATTATATATGCTAGGATATCATGAACTATAATCTTCTTGCTATACTGTTTAACATTAGGATTTATTCCTTAAATTTAACTCTGGTTTGGTATCCAATTTCAAAACTGTCTCTCCTTCCTAGCCCCTCCTATATGCTATAGCCAGCATTCTGTGTTAAAATTGAGTTTTTTGGTTGTTTTTTTTTTTTTTTTTAATTTCCGTGTATGAGGATAAATGTGGTATTTGGCTTTCTGTGTTTGGCTTATTTCACATAACATAATGTCTTCTAGTTCCATTCATTTTGTTGCAAATATATTATTACTTTTATGGTTGCATAATGTTCATATATATCTTATTTTTATTCATTCTTCTAATAATGTGTACCTTGTTGATCCTATATCTTGGATATTGTGAACAGTGCTACAATATGTGTGGTGGCAGATAACTCTTAAATACAATTTCAGTTTTTTCAATAAATACCCAGCAGTGGTGTTGCTAAATCATATGGAAGTTATACTTTTAGCTTTTTAGGAAATCTCCATAGTGTCTCTGGGAGGCAGCAGTGATGGCTCAAACAATTTGATTCCTGTCACCCATGTGGGAAACTTTGATTGAGTTCCCAGTTCCAGCTGAGGCCTGGTACATCTTCAGGCAGTGCAGGCATTTTGGTGGTGCACTACCAGATGTTTTCTCTATGTCTCTCTCTCTCTCAAAAATAGATAAATAAAATTTTTACAAGTATATTACATTTTAAAGGCATCCTAGAAAAAACAAGGGTTTATTCAAGCAAATAATTGTTATTGATTTCAGATATGATATGGTACTAACTGGCCATCATTCTTGGATACATTGATACTTTTCTAGAGTGGCTTTTAAATTATACCAACTATTAATCTCCTGATAGAATAACCTGTTTAAGTGATAAGATAGTTAGAAACATGAAATTCAACAAAGTTACCTACAAAATGTAGTAGTGCAGCACAGTGAGGTAAGATTCTGGAGTGAGACTATCTAAATTCAGTACCAGCTTTGCCACATTGTAGGTATGCAGTTTGGACAAAATCTTAACTCTTAAACAGTTTTCTATGATACAAAATGAGGATAATTCATCAATTAAATAATAAAGATTTTGGGTGAGGATTGAGTTAATGTAAGTGCTTATTACCTTGAGTGTGTATTTGCAGTCAATTCATATGTCATTCACTTTGCTAGCTGCAGTTAAATCTGTAATGAAACTTGTGAAAGATAGGCATTGAACAAGTAAGCAAACATAAATGCAAAGTCCCAAACTGTAATCATACCAAGGAGGAAAAAAAACAAGATGTTATGAACTAGCTAATCAGAGGGATTAGAATGAGGGTGCGATATAGTAGTAAAAAGATAAGAATTCTTACCATGGGAAAATATTTTGCCATCTAAAGAACGTGCTATTTTCCCCTCAATATTTTAGTATATTTTAAAATGATATAATTTAGTCTTAATAAGTTATATGTTTATTTTTAGTCTTATAAAATCTTGCATATTTTTCTTTTTTGCATATGTGAGTATATATAGCTATGCAGAAAGGAAATAAACATATTATCTATTTTTGTAGCCTATCAACTAAGAGTATGCCAGCCTCCACCACCAGTGCCCAATGCTGAAATTCTGACAGAAGATGATGAATTTGAAATAGGTAAAGTCTGTTGAATTAATTTCAAGAAAATATACTGTTAGCAGAGCCTTTTGCTTTAAAAGAAACAAAAACCAAGAAGAGTGGCAGCCTGTGCTTAGACCTCTTTCCCTGGGTTGATAGGAATTGTTTAGAATTATTACGATGGAAGAACATTTAAAAGAGAAAAGGAAATATTAAGTAGGAAGAATGAATTCTCTTATCACACAGTACACAATTAGGAAACTGTTGGAATTCGAGTCATATAACTGTGTCCTGGTGGCTCTTCCCAAATTATGTTACTGGTTTCTGACCCATAGTTCTAATTTCTGTTCTTTGAATTCAGGCAAACATCTGACTTGGTAGAATGGATATTTAGGCTGTGTTGAAAGGCATATTTCATTTCCATGTCCTGGAAAATGCTTGATAGAGAATAAGGTCCCTTTAAAACTGAGTTGGAAGTTCCTGTCAGATCATGTCTCACAGTTTAAAAAATCATGTAAGAAATTAAGACACATTGTTAAAACAGAAAATTTTACCATAATGATTTTAATTTCTTAGGTTGAGGCATGTAAAGAAACTGTCATTGGCTAATGAAAATGAAATATAAATATAAGAACAATATTAAAGAGTTGCCTGACTACTTGATATGTTGCTACACAAACCAAATTATTTCATTTAACTATTTCTTATGTCCAACTACCATATACCAGAACAGTTGGACACATAGTTTATTTTTGCCTTCAGTTCTCATTGGTCAAAGTCTATTAAGTACTGCTTGTTCAATATATGTGTATCATCTCTGCCAATAATCAATAAAATTTTTATACTGGTTGAAAATGGTAAAGAGAAAAATACTCTGCACTTACAATTAAATATCTATTACTACTTGTTGAATTACTTATTTAGTGGGCAGTTAAGCTTGTGATTATAAAGAATATTTAAAGTATGTCATTGTAAAGGAAAAAAAAGAAGTAAAGAGGGTAGGAGTGAGGGAGGTAGGGAGGGTATGGTGGGAAGTATCATTATGCTCTCAGAAATATATATATATATGAAATACCAAAAGAAATTATCTCAAAAATTAAAGAACAAAAAAGATAGGAAATAAGGTGGGTTTAAGGAAAAGAGAAAAGTAGGCAGGGTTGGTTATCTTCTTAGAATTGTATCTATGAAATACATGAAATTTGTTACCTTTCTATTAATAAAAATTTTAAAAATAAAATAAATATCTACTCATTTTACCATAACATTGTTGCTTATCTGAAATCCTTCCTGCCCTGTTTTTTTTATAGGTGATATTATTAGATATCAGTGTCTTCCAGGGTTTACATTGGTTGGTAATGCAATTCTGACATGCAGGTTAGGAGAGCGACTCCAGATGGATGGAGCACCTCCAGTTTGTCAAGGTACATCTTCTTATGATCATTTATATCTTAAATATTTGTTTTTATATCCCAGTATTAGCAAATTGAGAAGAGACTATTTCATTTCAATATGAAATATTTAATGAGAAAGAATATTGTAAGATATATAACTCATCTGTGATATTTTTCATTATATTATTCCATAGTTTTGATTTTAAACAGTTTTGCTTCTTCAAAAGATTTAATATTTCTAATTTAGCTTGAAGTCAGTTCAACTTTTTAAAGTTACTTTTCTTTGAGAGGTGGGAATGGAGTTGGAGAAAAATATCACTTTAGATAAACATGCCAATGTTCATTACATTTATTTGCAAACAGTTTTTATACTAACCTAACCACTAAATTCATTCAACTTCATTAAGTATGTGTTAATACATGGTCTAAGGAAAAGACAAACAAAAATTCTGAAGTTTTAAGTGGCTCTTGCTGTGATGGCATTATAAGATGGGGATTTGGTAGCTGGGCAGGTGGTAGCGATACAGTTTAGGAAATAGACTGAAACTGTAGAATCATATTATTTAATTATTTGTGAGTTGGGGAATGTTTCATGGAGACATTTTTCCTTAGCCATAACTTTCCACTGACCTCTGAAAACTTATTTTGGTGGGACAATGCTATAAAAAAATTAGTCCAAGTGGCAGATGTATTAATGTAGACATAAGGAAAATACAGTGGAGCACAGACTTCTCATGATGAACTGATGTGATTTTCAGGACTCATCTGTTGTTATTTGTGTAGTTTTAGTGTCAGAAAAGTTCCTAATACCCCAAACTAATCATAATGGTGTTTGATTATCCTGTCTCAGATTTTCTTGGAGTACTTCCTTCATGTTTTTTTTTTCCCTGAGGATATATAAATATGCTTACTGTATAGTATCTTAACTATTGTCAGACGCTTAAAACAAAAATTTCTTCTAATTCTAAACATGCTGTGCAATTGGAATCCATACAAGAAGATGAAAGGGTTTTCACAGGAGGCTTTTTCAGTAGCAAAGACGGGTTTGAAGGTATAAACCAACTCCAGTGTGAGAATTTCTCATGGTCTTATTGCTATTAGAACATCTTGAAGTGGGTTGGACATGTTGAAGTCTATCACTTCTCGATATGCTGTTGTCATCATTTAACTATTTTTTTCATGTGAGTCTATTCTCTATCCAAGGGGATGATATAAAAATAATATTCAGACATCTAGATAAGTAACTGAAGAAGATGGTTTCCACCTCTTAGGAAATTATACCTGGGATAATACTTGGACTAACTCAGGAAAAATGAATAACCATATATATATATATAGCAAGTCTTCATTTTAGTCCCCAATTTAAAAAACATATTGTAATCTTGCAAAGCAAGACTCTGTTTTTTTCTGGATCACTATTAAAATATATTTTTAATGAAAATGAATAAAACTCTACAGATTACAGTGCTGTATTCATAATTCTTCATTTTCCAGACTCCCAATGTCTTGTTTCCAAATCCAAGTTTCCTATAGATTAGTAATTGCACTGCACGTCTTATTCTGTCTGCAATAGAAAATAAAAACTGACAAATATTTAAAATTGTTCTTTTTAATGTGATACTGTAATTGTTTGGAGATATAATGCTATCTAATACCAGAATAAGTGGTTTTGTATAGTAGCTGAATTAGAAAATGACAAGAGATATATTTCTAATTCAAAAAATTATCAAAAGTTATCTAGTTTACACATTTTTCCAATTGCATAAATATCCCAATAAGAATATTCAAAAAAATGATTCAACCTAAGTTTAAAACCTCTTTAGCAATGATACACATAAGACATGGAGCCATAGCCACTTTTGCTTGTCTGAAAAATAAAATTCTTCCTTGAACCAAATCCTGTTCATCACAAACTCTACTTCTGCATAACGTGGGACACACTAAGGAATTTCAATACTTCTTCCACACCATGTAAC
Organism: Oryctolagus cuniculus; assembly: GCF_051225735.1. Lineage (NCBI taxonomy): Eukaryota > Metazoa > Chordata > Mammalia > Lagomorpha > Leporidae > Oryctolagus > Oryctolagus cuniculus. The sequence continues at coordinate 138,249,981 of NC_142872.1, read as the reverse complement.
TTCACATCTTTTAAGAAAAAATCTAAAATGGCATCATCTGAGTAAAATGACCTTGATAAAATTAGTCAAACTCTTACTGCAAATCCAAGTTTAAGAAGATATTTGTATTCTTTGCTCTCATACATAATGCTATCAGTGCCAACAATTAAGGTTAATTGTACTTTAGAGCTGTTAGGCCATTTTTTTTTGCCAATATATAACAAATTATCTAACCGAGCTATTGTTATCCAGGAAGAGAAGCTTGTCTTTGGACCACTTTTATGGCCAGCAGATAGCACAAAAAACTGAACGGGAACTTTTCTGGTGACCCAGAATTCTTTTATATCCTCATGACTTAAGCACATCCCTGTGATCAAAAATGGCTTTGAAGTGAATACTCTGAGGGGACACAATTTCCTTTAAGGCCCCACATATCTGAGTGAGTTGAAAGCTTTAGGAAACAAAAAAAGTGAGTAACAACATAGGAAAGAAAGGACAGGGCAAAGATATGAATAACAGAGGCAAAGGCGGGAGAATGCTACACAAGGAATAGATGGGAAAGGATGTGAGGAAGTAGAAGGGAAAGTGCCTTCTATTCTATTTATTTATTGTCCAGAACAGTAGTGCATCTTCCATATAATAAAGAAGGAAATCAATAATTGCACATTGGTAGATCATTCCTCTATTTTCTGAATGCCAAGATTAGCTCAAGTTGTCTTTTCTAACACATAATTCAAGCTATCATATTCTTTATAGTTATCAAATGTGAAAACAGAGTACCCAGATTTTAAAATGCAGTTTTCACTTAGGTCCTAAGCTCTAGCAGTATTTAATGTTATCTTTCTTTGACAGTGCTCTGCCCTGCCAATGAATTACGACTGGATTCTACAGGAGTCATATTAAGCCCTGGATATCCTGATAGTTACCCAAATCTTCAAATGTGTGCATGGAGTATTTCAGTTGAAAAGGGTTATAATATCAGCATGTTTGTAGAATTCTTCCAGACAGAAAAGGAATTTGATGTTCTTCAGGTGTATGATGGTAACCATGGGTTATATTTACTGGATACTCATAAATTCATTCTCAATGCTCTAATTACATGTGTAGATGTTTGGTATAAACAACTACTTATGAGATTTTATTTTATAGATTTTTTTTGAGGTATCAACCTTAAATTTACCAGTAATGTATATAAAAACGTTAGTTAGGTTGCCTATTATTTTACAAATTATGGATACTATAGCTAAGTAATTAAAATGTTTAAAGAGACATTTTGTGTTATGTTTTCAGTTACTGCTGATGAGGTAGATTGGTTGTTGGGAAAGTTAACTATGTTTGGTACTACTTTAATAATATAAAACAGTAAGGATAAATGAAAATATAGTTATTCCTCTCTGTCTAAATCGTACTGTTTTCTTCTTGAAGGACCAAATATTCAAAGTCCAGTGCTTGTTTCCCTCAGTGGAGATTATTCGTCTGCCTTTAATATAACAAGCAATGGTCATGAAGTGTTTCTTCAATGGTCAGCAGATCACGGCAATAACAAAAAAGGATTCCGGATAAGATATATAGGTATGCAATCCCTACAGTCTCTGTACAGATCTCACCAGTGTCTTCAACATGGTTCTAAGTAAAGGCATGGATGCTATTCAAATAGACATACATCAAAATCACAGCTCTCCCATTGATGTTTTTGAACAATTTAGTAAATATCAATGCCTCGATTTTTATATTGTAATGTAATAAATCACAAACTTCATGTTTTACTAAAGATAGGAATCATTTTAGATATTTATACACTTTAGATAAAGTTAGTATAAATTAAAGTGAGAGAACAACATTGTGGCTTAATGGGTAAAGGCACTGCCTTAAATGCTGGCATCCTGGTTGCTCCACTTCCCATTGAGTTCCCTGCTGATATGACTGGGAAAGCAACAGAGGATGGCCCCAGTCACTGGGCTCCAGAGACCCGGATGAAGCTCCTGGCTTCTGGCTTTGGCCTGACCCAGGATTGGCCATTGCAGCCTTCTGGGGAGTGAACCAGCAGATGGAATATTTCTCTCTCTTTATCCATCTGTCTCTCCCTCTCTCTGTAACTCTGACTTTAACATAAATAAATATTTTTTAAAAATTAAACTGAAATTTTAATGCATGTTTTCATAGATTTTTTTCTCTTGAATTCTCAGAAAATGTTAATAGCATTGCCCAACTGTATTACTTGACCTATTTCCAGTATTTTGACTGAAAAGTTTAAAAAAAAGATAACCATACCATGGTATAATATTTATTTTACTTAAAATCCATCTTTTATGATACTTGCTAATATATGTTAAATATTTAAAGAGAGATAATGAACATCAATTTAAAGCCATCAGTTTAGAAGTCATTGGTTTACCATTGCTGCATTCCATTGAGTAGTATTTAGAAAGATGTGAGCTGAAAATTCTTTTTAATATTAAGATGACGCAGTGCTATCTATATACTTTATACTTTACTGTGTATAAGGTCTACCCATAATGAGCCAGTGGTTTTCTTGCTGTGTATATGCATAAGAACTTTTTCACTATATGAAGGTTATGTTCCTTTGCTTTATTGCCATTTTATATAATGACAGAAGCATAGGTACAAGTTCAATAGCAGAATGCTTCAAAACAAATAACTCTCTTTTTCATGGTATTCAAACCATGCTTCTCAAGCCTATGGGTCACCGCTAATCCATTCAAATTGAAATTTTTAAATGTTTTAGAAACAACTCTGACATGATCTTGGGCATAGATAAAATAGTCTTCAATTCTGTTTTAAAAGTGTACTCTCAAATTTCACTCATTTCTGTAAATTTGCAAATATAAATAGAATGTATAAATATGTAATTTTATCTAGCATAATATAAAAACTATGAGATAACTTCATTTTAATTTATTAATAATTCATTATTTGTATATTAGTAGTAACATGAATGAAAGCATGCTACAAATCCATATTCATGTTTTATCCTACAGGGGTTTTTATTAAAAGAGTTATTGTGCAGTCAATGGGGAAATGTTTAAAAAGATGAAATATATGCCACATTAATAACAATATTTTCATACTTAAACTATGCTTCTTCTATTTCAATATTGAAAATGTCTTTTTAATAAAGATTTACCAACAAAAAACTTTTAAAATTACCACATAATATATTTTGATTATCATAAAAAAGAAAATTTTTGAAATTAAAGAATTGGATGCATTAGATTTACTAATTTACATCAATCTTTATCATTACATCAGTCATATCATATAAATATAATGATAAAACATTTTGGCTCCCTCAAACTCATTGACATATTAAATACATATTTTTTCTTTAGAAAAAGTAAGCTTTGACCTATATATTCTAAGTCCAATATATTTCTCACTGTTTATCCCTCGAATTTTCTTTTTCTCATCTGAATACATTGAAGTATCAAAGGGTAAACGGAACCTGCCAGGTTTAATAGTCATAAACTACATATATATGAAAAAGCGATTTGACATTATCTCTTGACATTTCAGGTTTCAAGACATGAAAAAAAAAAGTTTTATTGACAATTTTTATCACCATATGTAAGCACTCTTGACAGAATGGAAACTCTTTCCTAGATGGAGAAAGAGGATTATGGAGTATGAGGGCTTATTTTAGACATCAACCAAAATGAAAAGCATGACCTAACATGATATAGGTGTCTGGAGATAACTTCAAAGTGACATGTAAACAATAGACTCTAAAATATTGCTATTAAGACTGTGACATTTAGGGCCTTCAAATCAAGGGGAATGCTGTTTCAAAAATTCTGTAAAATATTTGTAGGGCTTTTGAACCTCCAGGGTATTAGGAAAATATATTTCAATTCACAAGACATCTTTCTACAGTGACAATAAAGTAAAAGACCAGATAGTTTTTTTTTTTTTTTGTCTAAAAGTTATGTATGTAGCTTATTTTTAAAGGGATTAAAAAGCAATGCGATGTTCACATAAATTAAAGTTGATCTGATTTTAAGTATTAAGACTCACTGTAGAGTTTATAACTTTGGGTAATAAATAATTTCTGATTCACTAGTTAAACAATGACTTTTCCTTTTTTAAAAGCTTTCTACTGTAGTACACCAGAATCCCCGCCCCATGGATACATCATCAGTCAGACAGGTGGGCAGCTGAATAGTGTGGTCCGTTGGGCCTGCGATCGAGGATTCCGACTTGTTGGGAAAAGCAGTGCTGTGTGCAGGAAGTCTTCCTATGGGTACCATGCATGGGATGCGCCCGTCCCTGCCTGTCAAGGTAAAGTATATTTCTGAAAAATGTGTAAAAAAATTAATTAAAGTTTTATCCCATTGACTTTTGCTTTTTAATCACTGAAGTTCCAAACACGTACATGTTCAGAATCGTTTTATGGAGTCCTCTTAGAAAAATTAGGCATAAAAGGCAGATAATGTTGAAGAGAAAGAAACATCATTTTATAATTCATCATTGTTAGGTGACCTTTATGCCTAACTCTTTCCCGTTGTCATCCACTCTTCCTGTTACTTTATTTTCAGGACAATATCAAAACAGACATGGTGATTGAGTTAGTGTAGCTTCTGCCCTGAGAAAACAGAGACTAAGAAGGGCAAGTACTTGGAAGAGTACACTCTCAGTATACAAAGCTACACACTCAGAAAAACAAAAAGAAAAATGTAACCAACCACTTGTCATTTTTTTTTCATTCTTCAAACCCAACAGTGATGCTTTTCATTCTCCTTTGTATTTTGATAGAAAAGGAAAGGCACTGTATGAGCACTAAATCATTATGCTATAACAAACAGAACAAGAAGCCTATTAGCCAGTAAAGGCACATTTTAGAGCTTGTTTTGAGGACTTGTTTTTAAACATAGTTCAAGCAGCTATGTAGGCTATAGTCGTAAAGGCAAATTGGACAACAATTACAAAACTAATCTCAATGATCTTGAAATTTTTTCAAATATTTTGTTTATTCCATTACTTTATCAATATGAAGCATAGTTTTATATTATTTTTATTCTACCCAGCATGTAGAGGTCCATAGCAACTTTGAACCCTCACATTAAAAAATACAGAACACTCTGAGTTGATAAATAATGTCTTATCTATCATCTAATTTTTAGAAGAAACTGAAATTAACAAAAAATGGTAAAAGATATCAATTAAAATTTTAAACTTAGCATTTGGCCTGATAATTGAGATGCCCACCTCCCATTCCAGAGTGCATGGATTCAGTGCCCTCTTTGGCTCTGGCTTCTGGCAGCAGTGTTGTCAAGTATTTGGATTCCTGACAACCATTTGGGAAATTTTAATTGAGTTCTTGGCACCCTAATTCCCATTGCAAGCATCTGGGGAGTGAGCCAGCAGATGGGAACCATTCTCTCTCTCTCTCTAGCTCTCGCTCTCACTCTCATTTGTCTTTTCCTGTCTTTGTCTTTCAAATACATCAAAATTTTTAAAAAGTTACAAAATATTTGTTGGATATGACCTATTTGGAGACATCCAATTAAAGGGAGATTATTCTATGTCATTAGGAAGAACTATTCACATAATGTGAATTTGGTACCAAATTTGTTACATTCTTCATTCATTTTTCTTCTTGCCTTCTGTTTCCTTATGTCCTCACATGTATTCACTTGGAACTGTAGTTATACATTGAGAGCACGTTATAGGTAGAAAATTTAGTCAACTCTCTCTATTTGGATTTGGTTCGGTGTTGTCATTCTTTTTCTATACCTCAAGTAACCATATATTGATTTTCCTCCTTCAAGAATTGAACCAGCTCCATCCACTGTACAACTGAGTATTGTATAGTGTTAGATAGAAGCAGTCACTCTGTATTCCCTGCCTTACTTTTCAGCTGTGTTTTCTGTAGAGAAGCCTCTTTGACACCCACTCAGTGAAGATGATTCTGCAGAACTGGATTTGTTTTCTTTTGTTTTTGTCTTTTAGCTGAGGAGTTGAATTGTAAACAACCATAGACACAGTAGTTGTCCTGTCATTTTAGAATGCTTTTTAAAGTTCTAAAATGTGACCATTTTATACTGAACATATATGTGGAACTTATACTATTTAATTATATTTATTTTTTACTTTGATTCAGGATGAGTCTATCCTACCCAAATAGTATATAACTAATTTTTTTAAGAATTAGTACATGCATTATCTTTGGTGGTATTGTAGTGGAAAGATGGCTTTGTTCAAATTCCCAGGTCCTAAGTGAAAATATAAATGTGGCTTTAAGAAAATCAGGGAACCATTTGTTTTTGAAACATTATTTTAGAGGGTTTGTCATAAGAAAGCAGGGATAATAACATAATTATATGATAGTATTTATGTAATTTATACTACTTTTCATTCATAATTTGTAGGTTGGCAAATTATAAATGATCAAACTATTCAGCAGTAGAGTCTGTCACTTGGTTTTGACAATTTCATATAAATTTTATTAAGGTTATTCACTTTATATTCAATTCATATGAATTAATTAAAATTAAACACCTAAATAGTAGGTTTTAGATGAGAAGTAGAAAATAATTTTAGAATGAAATGGAGATGGGTGAATAGAACAAAATATAGTATTCAATTTAAATTTATATCCTTCTGTTACTTCCTTTGCTATGACTAAAATGTTAAGTCTAGAATCCTTTAAATGTAACTTCTTAGACCAGATGTATTTCAGAATTCCAAAACCATATGATTTTTATAAAGTTCATGTAATACTAACTCTAGTTGATTCTTGTACAACATGCGTACACAAATACATTAATCTTTCTGCAGAAATGTGCATAAACTCACTGAGAATGATGTATAAAAATACAATAATGTCATTTTATTGGAGTTTACAGCCAGATAGTTCTTTGAAATATTATATATATATATATATATTTCTTTCTTGAAAGGCAAATTGTGTTTGTAGGGCAGAGATGAAGAAACTAAATCTTACATGTTTTCTTTGTAAGAACCTGGATATCAAAAAAAAAAAAAAAAAAAAAAAGGCTGGCGCCGCGGCTCAATAGGCTAATCCTCTGCCTGCGGTGCTGGCACTCTGGGTTCTAGACCCAGTCAGGGCACTGGATTCTGTCCCCGTTGCTCATCTTCCAGTCCAGCTCTCTGCTGTGGCCCCCGGGAGTGCAGTGGAGGATGACCCAAGTGCTTGGACCCTTCACCTGCATGGGAGACCAGGAGAAGCACCTGGCTCCTCACTTCGCTTTGTGGGGGAGGGGAGACTGGACTTCAAGACACATCAAAGGGGGGCAGCGCTGTGGTGCAGTAGTTTAATCCCCTGCCTGCGGCACCAGCATCCCATATGGGCGCTGGTTCTAGTCCCGGCTGTCCCTCTTCCAATCCAGCTCTCTGCTATGGCCTGGGAAAGCAGTAGAAGATGGCCCAAGCCCTTGGGCCCCTGCACCTGCATGGGAGACCTGGAAGAAGCTCCTGGCTCCTGGCTTCAGATGGGCATGGCTCCAGCTGTTTCCGCCATTTGGGGAGCAAACCAAGGGAAGGAAGACCTTTCTCTCTGTCTCTGTGTCTCACTGTTTTTAACTCCACCTCTCAAATAATTAAGTAAAATCTTAAAAAAAAAAGACGCATCAGTGAAATTCAGGAAGATCCTAACTAGGTTATAAGATAATAATTCTTATCCTTATATTTATTAAATATGTCCAGTGAACACAATACTCTATAGACACTATCCATGCACATACATTTTACATGAAATAAAAAATAGCTGGCTTCCAGATAAAACAAAATTGTTTAATTGTTGGCCAAAAATTGATGAATATTGATTACTGCTTCCTTTTTATTCTTTAATTATTACCTGTGAAATTGAACTAACCCAAATTGCTATGTAGTGGTACAATCACGCATTAGTACAGGATACATATTGCCTAACTTGCAACCTCATATAATCTATATGAATGCTGATAGATATGTATATGATGACAAGAAACTAAGTATGAAACCACAAAATAAAGTATTAACCATATGTGGATTCACCAATTTAAACATTATTCAAAAAGAGTTTAAAACAAATTATTCAGAAGTTATGATTCATAAATGCTTTGTTTGTAAGGACTTCTGAAATTGTTCCAGCAAGTTTGATAAAACACTAAATACTTTTCGTGTTTCACAGTTTAGCAGACTCATCTAATAAACGAAGCATTTTCTGTTTCTATGACATTCTGTATATGTCTTTATTCTAGCAATTTCTTGTGGAATTCCTAAAGCTCCAACAAATGGAGGGATACTTACCACAGACTACTTGGTGGGGACTAGAGTTACCTATTTTTGTAATGATGGGTATAGATTGTCATCCAAGGAACTTACTACTGCTGTATGCCAATCAGATGGAACATGGAGTAATCATAACAAGACCCCTCGCTGTGTTGGTATGTGTACTGAGGAAATTTCATCACTTATTTTTATATGATTTGAAATTTTATATACTGTTGAATTTTTAAAACTAATCTGTTAATGAAGTATCATGTCTAAGAGGGAAATAAAAGAAGTTAATTAAACTCTCTTACAGTATGAAGCTGTAGAAAAGAAAGAATAAGGACTTTACATTCATTTTAGGAAAATCCAGGATATATATATATATATCAATACTGCTTTTCATTATAAATAACAAAGTTCTGTTTATTTTTTAAAAATATGTAATATGTTTTTATAGTTTTTTTTCCTAGAAACCTTTTATTTAAGGAATACAAACTTCATACACTTCATAATTACAACTTTAGGGACACAGTGATTCTTCCCACTGTACCTGCTCTCCCACCCAGTCTCCCACCCCTTTTCCTCATCCCTCTCCTATTCCCACTCTTATTTTTTTAACTGATATTTTCAATTAACTTTATACATGTCATCTGTTTTTAATACAGTTAATTTGAAGTGTTTTTTAGTTTTCATTAATAAAATTATATTTATAATGCATTCAACTTTGAGTTGTAAAAATTTAATTAATATATTACATTTATACATATTCATGTGTGACTATGATGTTTTGATACATACATATATCTTATAATATTCACATAGGAGTAAACCTATTTATTTTCTCAAACTTTTATCCTTTCTTTGTGGTGAAAATATTCCAAACCCTTTCTCCTAGTATTAGGAAAAAAAAACATTATTATCATCTATCATCACCCTTCTATGCAACGAAACCCACGAATGTTTTCCTTATCTAACCTTAACAGTGCACTTTAATCAACCTTTATTCATTCTTCCCTCCCCCGTTTTTCTCCAGTTTCTGCTAACCACCATTCTAATCTCAACTTTTTTTAGATTCCACATATGAGTAATATGTGTTTATCTTTCTGTTCCTGGTTTATTTCAGTGAGCATAATGATGTCCAGTTCCATCTATGTTGTTACAAATGACAAGATCATTTATTCTGGCCAATAGTATAATTTTTATATGTGCCACATTTTTTATCCTTCATTATATGATAGATTCTTAGTTTGTTTCTGTTATTAGCTATCAGCTCTTTCATAAGGATAAATGATATTGCTTCAATTATCCATATTTTTTACTTTTGTCAGTATTCTTCAGGTTATTTACACTTGTATTCCCCATTACTATCATTACTTTAAGCAGTTAATTAATATTATATAATGATAAAATACATTAATTCTGTTAAAGCAACAACAAAAGAAATGGAAATGCTTCTTTAAATAGGGAGATTTTTTTGCTTCAATTATTTCTTCCTATTTGGTACTGATATTTAAATTTAGCTGTGATTTTATTTAAAATGAGGCTCTATAAATTATATGCAATCTTACTACAAGTGTCTAATAATGCTTCTACTTATTTGAGCAAATTTTGAATTAGTCAAATTTTATATCACAGCTCTTGCATAAAAAGGTCGTTCTCATAAAAATATCATTATGATATAGTTCTTCCAAAGCATCTAAAGAAATAAGTGTGTAGAAGTATGGCAGTAATTGCAATTCTATGTAAGTAAATAATATATATCGATACTCAGAATATGTTCAAGAAACTCCCAGGACTACCATTAAGTTTGGGCAATAGAAAATATTAACAAGAAGCAGATAATAGATTCTAAAAGATGGAGTACGGCACAATAGTGGAGTGATTAAGGCAGTGGAGATGCGAAGGATGGTGTTGAGATGAGATAGGGTTAAAGACAGAAAAGACATGACTGACTTATGAACATTATATTCTTGATTTTGTGTAGTTGTTACTTGTCCAAGCATCAATTCCTTTACCTTGGAACATGGAAGATGGAGAATTGTGAATGGCTCTCATTATGAATACAAAACCAAGGTAGTTTTCAGCTGTGACCCTGGTTATCATGGATTAGGTCCTGCTTCTATCGAATGTCTTCCTAACGGTACCTGGAGTTGGAGAAATGAAAGACCATATTGCCAAAGTAAGTATGAACTCTGCTAACCTTATTTCATGAGCTATCTTTGGCTATTTGATTTCTTGAGTTACTCCTTTTCCAAACACTTTAGAGCAACAATGAGGTAGCATTAGAAATGTGTTTAGATTTAGTTTAGATTAGTTTAGATTTTCTAAACTATTTAAAGTTTATAAAATTTCTGTATGTCTATTTAATAGCTGTTTAAAGCTTAGCAATGAAAGTCACAGCTAGAACCAAAATGAAGTACCCTATGCTGATGCTTAAGTGGTGGACTCTAGAGTTAGAAAGTTCGATTTAAATCTTGATTTAAGAAATTATAGGCTCTGGAAACTTATGAAAGTTATTTAAATTCTCCATGCCTACCTTTTTGTATATACCATTCAAATAATGCTACACTTACCTCAGAGATTTGTTTTGAGAATTACATATGCAAAAGCACTAATAGTAGTAAAGTAAAAGCACTCAATAAACATTATATTTTAGGGTTTTTATTCTACAATTGTCGCTCCCCCTCTTCGTGGAGGAGCAACACTAAGCCCTGCCTAGGCTTCATATCCGAGTCACGGCACCATTATGTCGCTCCCCCTCTTCGTGGAGGAACGACACAGGACCCTGCGCTGTTCTTTCGTCTGCTCGGCCCTCCCCGGGTTTGCTGCTGGTTCTTCCCGGGTTGGCTACTGTCCCTTCCACCTCCGTGGAAGGGCGGTTCCCCCTGGCCACTTTCCCCACTTCCGCAGGGGAGCGGCACACCACCGGCCGGCTCTCTCGGGGGCTGCACAGGTGTTCCCTCAGATGTTCCCCTTAGGTGTTCCTGGTGCATGTTGTCTCTCTCCTCCTTTATAGTCCTCTTCCAATCCCAACTCTGCTACCCACACGCCGAGTACACTGCTCTCCTCCAATCAGGAGCGGCTCTTGCAGCTTATCAAGTTGGTAAGGGGCAGCTGGGTAGAAGCTGTACGCTCCTCTCCCAGCGCCACATTGTGGGAGAGCAGATGCATAGAATAAGTCTTAATTCCAGTAACAGTATAGTCCGAGTTGCTCCCCACAACAATGATATCTCATTTAAACCCTTTAAGTGTGGAGGAGTCATAAGACCTAGGTTCTAAACAATTTAGCAAGTCAGTTAATCTTTCTTCGTTTTTTAAGCCTTCAAATTTGTGAAAAACAATTATATCTAATGAATCTTGTAAAAATCAAATATTTTTCATGGAAAGCTCTTTATTTTTGTTTAGATATGAGGAAAAATTGGTATAGTTAAGTCAAAGAACTTGCCCATCGTCACTTTTGTACTAATTATCTTCTTTTTAATCTTATGGTTTTTCTTTCAATAATACTAGATTGGCCAAGAAAAAAATTACTAAGAAAAGAACTCCATAGAAGATTTTATGAGAACACAAAGAAGAATAATTTTAAATTATGTCATTTCTTTTCTCTACACTTTTACACTCATTCAGACAAGTTTTATAGATTTCAATTGTAAATACATCAAATGACAGGGAACCCAAAATGTCAGAAGCATGGTTTTGTTGTAAGTACATTTTAACTATATCTTTAGGGTTTTTTTTTTAAACTTATTTATTATTTTTAAGTTATTTCTTGTGGAGAGCTACCTACACCTCCAAACGGAAATAAGATTGGAACTCAGACATCATATGGCTCTACAGCAATCTTTACCTGTGATTCAGGATTCATGCTTGTGGGCTCAGCTGTGCGGGAATGCCTTTCCTCTGGTCTTTGGAGTGGATCTGAAACCAGATGCCTAGGTAGGGATTTTTCATCAATTTTATTCCCCCTTCTCATATCCCTTCACACTCTGGGAAAGAGGCAGATCTTTTTCCCTAATATGAGATGGTAACTTAAGTCATTCCTGTAAGGATGCTAAAAACAATTAAATGCTTTAATTTTAAAAATAGCTCATGATAGAAAATCTAAAACAGATAACTCTTAATCAACTGGTATTTCTGTTGAGAACCTTATGTCATTAAGAACAGACACATTTCCTTCCAGGCATGCTGAAAATAAAAAGGTGAAAACTAATTGCTGAAAATTGTATATCTGCATACTGTACTGGATTAATCGCTGTAGCAGTTAATGCATTCTAATCCATAGTTAATTCTCCTTTCACCTATTTGCTTAAGGTAATAATTTAAGAAGAAAAAAATGTACCTACATATAATTCTTCATTTTTCTTTCACAAGATTTCAACATATGTAAAACAATTTTCTATCTGAAACCTAATTTTTGAACCTCATTTTAGGCAAATGCAATTATTTCCCTTAGGGTTCTCTGAATTCATTGTGAACAGAAGAAATTGAACTACTTCATTCTTTTTATTCCTCTTTTATTATGAAAAAAACCAGTAAGGTTTATGCTGCACCTCTTTATTCAAATATTTCATAATTTCTTTATTTTAAAAGAATGGTATGATTTATGCCTTATTTTTCTCCAAAATAATTCCCTTATATGACAGCACATATTGAATTAGATAATAATGGAAATTGGTGAATCTCTTTGTCTCTTGGGTAGAAGGTATGCTCTTTTTGTTTACTAATTTAAAACTTGGTGATTGTGACTAGGGTATTGAAGCATTTGTATAATTTTTATGTCAATAAATTCACTATTAAAATGATACATTGGAAGAAAAGTAAATACCAATTTAAATCACATATTTCAATGTAAAAATATTCATGGCAAAATAACCATTATTTGAAACCTAAAATGACATAACTAAAACTTCCGGTCAAAATTCCTTCTTTTTCCTGCCTCAACTACATTTGTTTATAGATATATTTGGAAACCTAGTTATAGCCATTTCCTAATAAGACCAGTTATTTGAATGCTATAAGACTATTACATAAAAAGAAAATAGCAAATAAGTCAAATCATTATGTGTTAATATGTGCGTAAATAATCAAATACAGGGGCGCTGTGGCACTGCAGATTTAGCCACCATCTATAGTGCCTGAAACACATATAGGTGCCGGTTCATGTCCCAGCTACTCCACTCCCGATACAGCTCCCTACTGATATGCCTGGGGAAGCAGCAGAAGTTGGCCTAAGTGCCTGAACCCCTGTCCCCACATGGAGACCTGGACAAAGCTCCTGGCTCCTGCTGGCCCAGTCCTGGTCACTGCAGCCAGCATGTGGAGACCTGTTGGTTCCCTCTGTCTCTCTCTCTCTCTCTCTCTGTATTTCTTTCAGTAAATGAATAAATATTTTAAAAATAATCCAATATAATATTTTAATAGTTCTTCACTGATTTTATTATGCTAATTTTAATTACAGATGGCTATTTATCTATGAAATTAAAAATATATATTTAAATGTAAACTGAATTAAAAATACTATCTTTAATTGCCATATGCTCTGATGAACTGTTACTTTACATTATAAGTTATTTATTTAATATTATAGGTAGTGAGTGATTTTTTACTTATTTAAAACATTGATTTTTAATTTAAAATGTTGGTTTTGTTTTCATAAAAGATATGGAACTGTAGGAATACTTATAAGAAAATATTGCCTCTAAGACTGTGAAACCAATATAGAAAGAACAGTGTTGACGTCTAATATAATTCCAAAAGGAAGATGGTAGGGGAAAAGTAAAACTGTAAAACAAGCAAATCTTAGAATTTTATGCTCAAAATTGACCTTAAAGATTTGGTTATTATCAACTTACCTTTGTAGCTCTAGACACTTGTGGCTTAGGATGTCCACTAGAATATATTTATTATTTGTCTGCATGTAGTAGATGTATTTCCAACCCCAACATTTTATTATTATACTTAATTGGAAGAATTAACAGGTAACATTCATATTCTACAACCTAGAGTCTATAATTAATTTATCTCATATTTGCTTATTACACATCTGTCCATCTTTCCAAGCTTTTATCAAGCCATTAATTTGTTTTTATTCATTTTGAAATTACAGTAATCAGTATACTTCATTGCTAAACTTTTCTATGTAGATTTTACTATCTAGAGCTTAATATTTGTTTATGGTTTGTTTCCTCTTATTTCTGTAGCAAAATCTAAATACAGTGAAATACATGTCATAAATGCTGTCTTAGATGTGTTTTGAAAAATATATACACCTGTGTATCAAAGAAATATAAAGTTATATTTTGAAAAGTGTGTACACATGTGTAACTATCCCACTATAAAGTACCTCAGAAAATTTCCTCACAACACTTCATAGACAACCAACAACTCTCTACCCCCAATCTAAGGCAATAACTGATTTTTTTCACCATCTGTTAATTCTGTTCTAGAAATCATGGAATGGAATCTTGGATTACACGCTCCTGACTTCTTTTGTTCTCTTTCATTCATATTGTGTGTATCTTTGATTGTTCTTTGTATTGTTGGATAGATTTCCATAGTGTGAATACACTTCAGGATTCTTTTACTGAACACATGAGCTCTGCTTAGTTTGGGACTATATGAATAAAATTGCTATGAACATATGCATTCATATCTCTTGAGCACACAAGAATAGAATATCTGGGAAAGGTCTGATGTCGCTCCCCCATTCGCAGAGGAACGACACCGGACCCTGCGCTGTTCTCTTTGCCCGGCCCTTCCCGGGTTAGCTGCCATTCCCTCACTTGCGGAGGAACGACGCCATCCCCGGTTAGCTGCTGCCCCCCCTCCCCGCCTCCGCAGAGGAGCAGGCCGGCTCTCTCAGGGGCTGCTCAGATGTTCCTCAGATGTTTCCCGGTGCATATTGTTTCTCTCCTCCTTTATAGTCCTCTTCCACCAATCCCAACTCTGCTACCCACACACCAAGCACGCTGCTCTCCTCCAATCAGGAGCAGAATCAGTTCCTGCAGCTTATCAGTCAAACTGGTGAGGCAGCTGTGTGGAAGTTGTTTACTCCTTCTCAGTGCCATATGCTGGGAGATCAGATGCATAGAATTAGTCCTAGCAGTTCCAGTAATTTAGTCTAGTCTCGGTTGCTCCCCACAGTCTAATCTCACATTCTCCCAGCATAAAATTTTAGTTTGTATTATCTTGATGACTATTGATTTTGAGAAGTTTTATAAATTTATTATTTATTTGTAAATTTCCATTGTGGAATGGTGAAAGATCTTTTTTGGATTTTTCCCATTTTTAATGAAGAATACAAGGATGGGAATATAATTATGTTCTTAAAATTATATCTACAAACCACATTGAATTTGCTAAATTAAAATTAAAATTAAAAAAACAATCTTTGGATTAGAGTTATATTTGGTTATTAAAGTTACTACCTGGGGTTTTATCCCAATATTTTTGTTAATTGCTAACCTTTTATAGCCAAAAATATACCCTGTTTAAAACCAATTAAAGTAATAACAACAAAAATATGTGTAGGTATTTATGAGTTACAATGTGACATTTAAATACAAAATACCAGGGATGGCTCTGTGGCATAGCAGGTATAGCTGCCACCTGCAGTGCCAGCATCCCATATGGGCGCCAGTTGGAGTCACGGATACTCAACTTCCAATCCAGCTCTCTATGATGACCTAGGAAAGCAGCAGAGGATGTCCCAAGTCCTTGGGCCCCTTCACCTGTGTGGGAGGCCAGGAGGAAGCTCCTGGCTTGGGATTGGCATAGCTCTGGCTATTGCGAACATCTAGGGAATAAAACAGTGGATGGAAGACCTCTCTATCTCTCTCTACCTCTGCCTATCTGTAACTCTGCCCTATCAAATAAATAAATAAATCTTTAAAAAAATGAAGTGTTGAAGTCCCCCATTATTGTATTGGAGCCTATGTCTCCCTTTAGATCCATTAACATTGCTTTTAAATATCCAGATGCCCTGATACTGGGCACATATACATTTTTGATAGTCACATCTTCCTGTTGATTCATCACTTAATGAATATAATGTGCTTCTTTGTCTCGTTTAACAGTTTTTGTCTTAAATGCTATTTTGTCTGATGTTAGGATGGTTATTCCTTCTCATTTTTGCTTTCTGTTAGCATAGGATATTTTTTTCTGTCTTTTCACTTTCAGTCTGCGTGTAGCTTTGTTTGTGAAGTGTGTTTCTTTTAGGCAGCAAAAAGATGCATCTTGTTTTCTTAATCCATTCAGCCAGTCCATATCTGGACCATAGCAACCTCTTCTCCTCTTATTAAAAATGGCTACCTGCTGGTTGCCTGGTGCTGCTCCAAGAAGATGGTGTTACCTCCAGCACCTAGCTGCTGAAGTCACTGACAGTGATTGTACTGCCCCCACTGCTCCATGCAACTCTCTCCTTTTTAATAATTTGCATTGCAAATTTCTCTTCAAGTGTTCCCTGGAAGTGCTTTACCTCCCCTTTTCTTCGGTTATCTTCCTGTGGTCAGAATCAGTACATAAATTTTCTATTCAGCCATCTTGGATCTCTCCTTCTTTGAAAGACCTTATATGCAATTATAAACTATAGAATTCCTTTACATATTCTGGTTACAAAGCCTTCATTGTGTATCTGATGAATATTTTCTCCTAGTATGTGACTTACCTATTCATAATAGAGTCTTTTAACCAGTAGGAATTTTCAATTTATGCAAAGGCTATCTTTTTTCTTTGCTTTTCTTTCTGGTTATTGCTTTTTATACTTTTTACATCTTGTTTGTAAAATATTTACTCAGCTTTAAGACACAGATTTTCTGTAATGTTTTCTTCTAGAGGCTTTGCAGCTTTAGATTTTACTTTGATATCAGTGGTTGCTCATTAATTTTTTTAAAATGTACTCTGTCATGTAACTGGGACTTAATATTTTCCAGGATTATATTTGCCACTATTTAATGAAAATATTTTATTATCTTTTTTCCTTGAAATCATGTATGAAGTCTTCTGAATTTGTTTTTTTTTTTTTTTTTAAGATTTGTTTTATTTACTTGAAAGGCAGAGTTACAGAGAGAGAGAGAGATCTTTCATCTGCTGTTTTACTCCCCAAATGGCCATAATGACCTGGGCTAGGGTATGTTGAAGCCAGGAGTCAGGAGTGGGAGTGGGGGCCCAAACACTTGGTCCATCCTCTACTGCTTTCTCAGGCATAACAGCAGGGAGCTGAATCATAAGTATAGCAGCCAGGACTGGAACCAGCACCTAAATGGGATGCTGGCACTGCAGGTAGCAGGTTACACTGCTATGCTGCTATTTCCCACAGTGCACATTGGCAAGAAGCTAGAATTGGAAGCAGAATCAGCATTTCAACCCAGTCACTCTAATATGGGATATGTGGGTTCCAAGAGGAATTTTAACAGCTGTGCAGAAAAATGCCCTTTTTTTTTTATTAATATTTTACACTGGATAGGACCAGTAGAACCATGTTAAAAAGAAATAGAGTCCACATTTTTGTCTTGTTTCATAACAGGAGGAAAGCATTGAATATTTCACTGGTACATATATCAGCTAGAAAATTTTCTTAACACATCTTATTAGATTGTGAAAGTTTCCATATTTATTGTTAGCTTTTGTAACAAATAAGCACTACATTTTATCATATGCTTTTTTCTGCATTTATAGAAATAACCATACTGATTTTGCTCATCTTTTTTCTGTTAATATGGTATATTGTAGTGACTGATTTTTCCATATTAAACTTTTCATTTCTGGATTAAAAACCATATACTCTTGTTGTATTGTCATTTATATGTGTTGCTAGAACGATTTTATAAAGTTTCGTTAAGGAGTTTAACTCTGTCCATGAAGGGCATTCGTATTTTACATGTGTGTTTTTCATGTTTTGCTGTTGGGGCTATGGTTGTTTCATAATATACATTAGGAAGTAATTTTTTTTCCTTCATCTGTTTTCTAAAAGATATCGTGTAAGATGGATGTTTTCTTTTTTCTTTAATGTTTAAATTTATCAGTGAAATCGTCTGTTCTTGAGTGTCTTATGTGGGCTTGTTTTTAAGAACTCAAAGGCTTAAATTAATGAAGGACTATTCATATTTTCTGTTTTATTGTGTGTTAGCTTTCAGTAAGTTTTAATTTTCTAGGAATTGTCATTTCCTTCTGAATTTTTAAAATATATTGGCATAAAACTGTTCTTAATAATCTATTGTCTTTTTAATTCCTGTGGACCGTGTAGTAATAGCATTTCATTCACTCCTGTTAGGGATAATTTTGTTCTCCATTTTGTGTTGATAATGTTAGCTAGGGGTTAGACAATTTGGTTGCTATTTTTAAATAAATATTTTTATCTAAGTTAATGTTCTCTGTTGTTTCTGTTTCTTATTTCCTTGATTTTCCTATTGTCTTAAAACTTTCCTCCTGTCTAATTGCTTTGACGTTATTTTTTCCTTCTTTATTTCGTTCTTTTTCCTATTTTACAGTAGAATTAGAATAATGTTAATTTAATTTTATTTTTTCTAATAAAAGCATTTAATGATCTCAGTTTACATTACTTGATTTGAATTTTTCAAACTGATATATTATGATAAATTTTTATAAATATTGAGAGATTTTATAATTTCTTCTAGATCCAAGTGTCATTAGAAGTCATGTTTTCTTACAATTCCAAATAGTTGGTATTTTGCTAAATATCTAAATATCTTAAAGTTATCATTTTGTCATATAATTATGTTTGAATTATTTTTGGCATACTTTTAGGTGAACATTAAAAGTTTAGTAGTGTTGCTTATATATATAAGTACAAGCATGAAACAAATTACAATATTATCAATATTACTTTTTGACCCATTTCAGCGGGTCATTGTGGAATTCCAGAACTCATTGTGAATGGTCAAGTCATTGGAGAAAATTATGGATACAGAGACACAGTCGTATATCAGTGTAATCCTGGTTTTCGATTGATTGGTTCTTCAGTGAGAATATGTCAGCAGGATCACAACTGGTCTGGTCAACTCCCATCCTGTGTGCGTAAGTAAGCATGGCAAAAGAAATTAGCAACCTATGGTCTCATGAACTCATGATAAGTAATTATTTTTTTCTCAGGAAAGATAAATATATATAAATGATTACAGCTAGATAGAAGACAGCATAGACTAAATTTCCACAGTCCATTCTTTTATACTATTATGCAATAGCCATTAAAGTGGGGTGTGTTCAAAACCATATAAAACTATCCCCTTTGGGCTGCCTCTGAGACGTAGTCAGTAAAGCTGGTGCCTGCAGTGTCATCATACCATATGGGTGCTGGTTCAAGTTTCGGCTGCTCCGCTTCTGATCTCTGTTATGGCATGGGAAAGCAGAGGAAGATGGCCCAAGTCCTTGGGCCCTTGCACCCATGTGGGAGAACTAGAAGAAGCTCCTGGATCCTGACCAGATTGGCGCATCTCTGTTGCAGCCATCTGGGGAGAGATCCAAGAGACAGAAGACCTTCTCTTCTCCTCTCCTCTCCTCTCCTCTCCTCTCCTCTCCTCTCCTCTCCTCTCCTCTCCTCTCTTCTCCTCTCTTCTCCTCTCTTCTCCTCTCTTCTCCTCTCTTCTCCTCTCTTCTCCTCTCTTCTCTCCCTCTCCCTCTCCCTCTCCCTCTCCCTTCTGCCCTTTCTCCCTCCCTCTGCCTTTCTATAACTCTGCCTTACAAATGAATAAAATTTAAAAAAAATCTCCACAGGATCAGGATTGTGGCACAGTGGTTAAAGCTTCCTCCTGCAACACCAGCATCCCATATGATCACAGGTTCGCATCCCAGCCACTCCACTTCCTATCCAGCTCCCTTCTAATAGCCTGGGAAAGCCCTCTTCTGCCGAAGATAGCCTAAGTGTTTGGGCTCCTGCAGTCCATGTGGGAAACCCAGATGAAGCTCCTGGCATTACCCTGGCCCAAACCCAGCCATTGCTGCTATGCGTGTAGTGAACCAGCATATGGAAGACCTCTCTGTTTTTCCTCTCTCTTTGTAACGGTTTCAAAATATATAAATAAATATTAAAAAAACTATTCACAAGAAAGTTGAAGTAATTATTAGAATATTTGTCATTTATATATTATCATAAAAACAAGATATTGAATTCAGCTTTTCCAGTCTTTAATACAAATGAATATTTAAAAATAAATATCAGTTACAAAAGATACATTCTCTTGTTTTTTAGATTTTTTAATTTTTTTTGTGTGTGAAATAGAGCTTTCTTTTACTGGTTCATTCCCCCATTCCCACAAAACAGGAATTCACTTTAAGTTTCCAATATGAATGGCAGGAGGCCAATTACTTGAAGCCATTACTGCTGCCTCTAGCATTTGCATTAGCAGGAAGCAGGAGTCATAAAACTGACACAGGCATGGAGCCCAAGTATTCCAACTTATGATATAAGCATCTTATCCAGTACCTTAAGCACTAGGCTAAATGCCTACTACCCCAGCAGATTTTTAATTATAAGGGTTTAAATAAAATGAGATCATGGTGTAAAAGTAACAGCATTGTTGTTATATAATGTCACAAAGCATTTAATAATGGAAAATGCCTTGGATTTTTTTCTGATAATTATAATGCTATAGCTATCACATCAAAATCATATATTGATAAAGTACAAGTACAGTTAATGGAGGGGAAATTATCAGGCATGACATGAAGAACCATTGTGCTCATTTCAGTTCCACTGTTACATGAACTGATGCTGCTAATTTCATCTCTCTGGGGCATAAATCTCTGACATATAATTGAAGATTTTCAAGTATTTGTCGTTATGAATTGTTTTACTTTAAAATCCATTGTACTTTTCAATATATCAAGATTATATTTACACAGTATAGCTATGTATGTTTTCATAAGTGAGTATTTGGAATAGTTTAAAAATTATTGGAAATTTTATATTAAGGGCAATTTCTAGTATTTTTATTTATTTTTAAAGATTTTTTTTGAAATACAAAATAACATAGAGGGAATGAGAGAGGGAGAGAGAGAGAGAGAGAGAGAGAGATTTTTCATCTTCTGTTTCACATCCAAATGGCCACAATAGCCAGAGGTGGGCCAGGCCAAAGCCAGGAACCTCGAACTCAGCCCAGGTCTCATGTGGGTGGCAGGAATCCAGTGGTATGGGCCATCATCCTCTGTTTTCTAAGGCACATAAGCAGAAAACTGGATCTGAAACAGAGCATCAGGGACTTGAACTAGCCACTCTGCTATGATATGTTGGCATCCCAAGTGGCAGCTTCCCCTGCTGCACAATAAGCTGATCCCTCCACTGTTTCTAGATTCATAAAAGTGCATGAGTATAGATAATTTTAGAGTTGTTTTACTAGAATTTTCACCAGTTCAACAAATACCCATGTGATATTTTAATTTATGAATAGGCACATGAATATTAAAATTTATTTCAAACAATCCCTTTTAGTTATAAGTCCTGAAATATACTTGCTGTGCTTTGTAGTCTGGGGTGGGTCTCTTCCTATATGTATGGTGTTAGTTTATCACTGGAGATAAGTTTTTATATTCCCAAACTGGTAATCTAGTTAAATAATGATAAATGTATAACATTGTCTTGCTCCAGTAAATTCCCAGAAACATGCAGTATTTCAGATCATGATCTATCTTTGTACCTTACAGTCATTTATTCATGTACTTCTTATTATTAGCTCATAGTAATTTCTTTCTCCAATTATTGACATTTCTATTAATATTTTGACAGTAAGTTAAGATAAATACTATGAATATGTTTTATTTGTCATGCTATAAGATTATGCAAAAGATATTTTGGTGACTTCAGTAAAATAGTATATATGAATTTCATTGTATGTTCACAGGAAATATATAATGTGTGACAGATTTTATCTATTTATCAATTCTGTCATTGTCACATTTTTATTTAAGTAACTGAAATTTATTGAACTCCTAATTTCATGGATAATGTTTTGAGTGTTGAGATAATGGGATAAAAGACCATTCAGTTAGGAATTAAAATAACTTCTCTACACACACACACACACACACACACAGGTTGTCTGATGATTTAACAAGAGCAATATTCTGCTTGAGTCTGCCATAGATCTTTTGTCTTTCATTTATATTCCAGGATAGCCAACTAATTTTACTGTTTTTTCTTGTGAATAATTGAGACTATAAGTGAGAATTAGCCCTTGAGGTAAAACTGGTTTTGTTATTGATCATTTTAAATAAGAATAAAATACAGTTAAATTTCCAAATGAATAGGTTGACATTAACAATGAAGCTGAAAAATAATTGCTCTTGGGTCATTCCAAAAAAATATTCAAAGTGACTATGTTATTTTTTTTACTGTGCCCAATTATGAAGCAATATTACTGCAGTTGTCTGATTACTAGTATTAGATGACATAATACAGCAGTTGATAGAAATATAGTGTTTGAGGAAAGCCAGAACTACATAAAATTTCTTATAGGTCCATAGCTTTAAAAGACTGAATAAAACATTTAACTAAGAACATAATTTCTGAAGAAAATTGCATTAAATTTTCAAGTACAAGAGGTGAAGAAAATAATAGGAAAGGGTGTGAAACTCCTGAACGAGTTTGGGTGAACAAATCAGAGACAAACACCAGTATCAGTTTCTACTTTGTTTGAAATGATTAAGTATAATTGTCATGTGATAACTGCTAATGAAATATTCTTCTGTTTTATGCTCTCCTCCACTTTCCAATGCTATTAGCTGTTAGCTGTGGTCACCCTGGTAGTCCAATTTATGGAAGAACAAGTGGAAATGGATTCAACTTTAATGATGTAGTAACATTTTCTTGCAATATTGGGTATCTTATGCAAGGACCAACAAAGGCACAATGCCAGGCCAACAGACAGTGGAGCCATCCTCCTCCTGTGTGCAAAGGTAAAAGACTTAACTGTATTCTAATGAGTCATAGTAATAATGTATCTGTGTAAATAACATTTGAAACAGCTTGGGTAAAACAGTATAAAGTTTTTAGCCAATAAAGCAAAAAGCTTGAATATCGAAGTTATCTCATAGCAATTTGTTCCATTTTCTTAATTTTTATAATTTTTTGAAAACTGGCAGATTTAATCTCCACTTACTTTTTTAAAAATCTTGTAAACACATTGTATTGCATATTAAGTCAACGAGAACATATTTACTTAGAATTTGCTTTATAATTAATAGAACTTCATCAGTTTCAGATAACTATGTTTGAGGCATGAATTACCATGATACTTGGATCAAGGCTTTATTTTCTCTATAGAAACAGATTAAAGAGAATTCTCTGGTGATATTTGACTTGCAAAAAGTAGAATATACTTTATATTGTCTGATAAAAGATAACCAAGTAACACTTTCTATGTTTTAATGGTACAAGTATGGATTAAAAGCTCTCATTCTCTAAATTTGTACACAATATAGTATTTATTGAGCTGCTGTTGTTCAAAGAGATTGTCAAAACTTTTTTCCATTTTTCTCTTTCCAACAAACCATTCAAATTTCAATCCATTATCAAGATAGTCTATAAATTAATTCTAGGAATCTTTGATTTATTTGATTAAATTTACATTTGAGATTAGGTTTATGGATTTATAATAAAAATCTCTATGGATATATATTCCAAATATAGCTCATAAAACTTATCTCTTGTTTAGTGGTCAACTGTTCTGATCCTGGAATTCCAGCCAATTCCAAAAGAGAAAGTAAAATAGAACATGGGAATTTCACCTATGGCACTGTGGTATTCTATGATTGCAATCCAGGTTATTTCTTATTTGGATCTTCAGTTTTGATATGCCAGCCAAACGGACAGTGGGACAAACCTTTACCAGAATGTATCAGTAAGTAGATAATGTGAATTGTTCCTTAAAAACAGATCAATGAAGCAATATGTATGTTTACTGTCTTTGTAAAATTTCTAGAGCTATATATAGAAGGAAGTATATTAGCTTTATTGATTTATTATTTAGAAATCAAACTTCCCCATATCATGCATATCAATGTTTAAATTAATGTATAATTCTTGGGTTTTGAAAGTTGATCATTTATGAAAATAAGGCATTTTGTGTACTCATCCCAGAAGAGGTTACTGGTGCTTTTATTTTGTACTAGCATTTGAAATTTTATTAATAACCAAATTAGTTTCAATGTAAACATCCATCAGAGTTTCAGAATGCCTGAGACTTTAGAAAAAAAGTTTATTGAAAACCTGTTGACCTAAAATATTTGCTATATATAGATGTTAATAAACATCATCTTTCAAATCAACAACTACTTAATGACTTTGTTTTAGTTGTATGTTTTGTTAGAAGTTGTAAAGTATAAATAAATTATAGCAAAATGCATGTAACTAATGTTTATAGTGAAAAAAAAATTAGCAAAATTTTTTCAAATTTTGTAAAGACATAAAGAAGTAAATATGAACTCTAGGAATTTAGCTAATTGATGGACCTGAAATTGAGTGTGGATGAATCTTAAACCTTACAGGAAAGAAAAGTAGAACTGGGAAGATAGAAATTGCCCATAAAGAAATTATTTACAAAAAGTTTTTGGTTGTACTAAATTTTATAAATTTTTTATTATCATGTTATTCAGAAGTATTTCCTTTACATTAATGAGGTGTGCTTTTATGAATTTTGTGTCAAAATTCATGTGTTAATGAAATCACAAAACTTTTTGCTGTATCTATAAAATTTCAGATTCCATGTAAATAATTTATAAAATTAGCCTACTTATTAAAGTGTATTTACTTCCTTTAATACACAACTATAATTGTGCTTTTTTTGAAAGTGATACATTTTATTCAAAAGGTGAGAAAAACACATGTCGCTCCCCCTCTTCGTGGAGGAACGACACAGGACCCTGCGCTGTTCTTTCGTCTGCTCGGCCCTCCCCGGGTTTGCTGCTGGTTCTTCCCGGGTTGGCTACTATCCCTTCCACCTCCGTGGAAGGGCAGTTCCCCCTGGCCGCATTCCCCACTTCCGCAGGGGAGCGGCACACCGCCGGCCGGCTCTCTCGGGGGCTGCACGGGTTCCCTTAGATGTTCCCCATAGATGTTCCTGGTGCATGCCGTCTCTCTCCTCCTTTATAGTCCTCCTCCGCCAATCCCAACTCGGCTGCCCACACGCCGAGTACGCTGCTCTCCAATCAGGAGCAAGTCCTACAGTTAATTGGTTGAACTGGAGGCAGCTGTGCGGAAGCTGTTTACTTCTCTCCCAGCGCCATATTGTGGGAGAGCAGATGCATAGAATAAGTCTTAATTCCAGTAACAGTCTAGTCCGGTTTGCTCCCCACAAACACACACCTACACATGAGAGCATTGTTCAGGGAGAGTGGGCCAGTAAATGAAAAAGAGTGAATTCAATACCCTGCTTGCTCTGGGTACACATGGAGACACACATACACAGAGAGAGAGAGAAAGAGAGAGAGAGAGAGAAAGGAAGAGAGAAGGAGAGAGAGATAGGAGTTGAATTGTTTGAATAATTCTCTTCCTTGGTCTTGTATAACTGTAACATTAAAGTTAAAAAATCTCTTTGTAAGATATGTAAGACTTAAGTTCTTTAGTTCTCACATACTTTTTGCGTGATTTCCTGTCACTCTTCTTCGTTGTGAGCTAAGTACTCAAATGTTTCATTAAGTTCATGTGTTCTTATGTACTGTTCTTATGTGCTGTTTGACACTTTAGAGATATGTGATAGTCCAGTGCAGCTGATAGAGAGCACACGTTAAATTCCCAGTCTACCTTTTGCTTCTAAGGAATATCCTACAATTTATTGATTCTGATTCTGCTACTCCTAGCAGTGTATTGATTGACAAACCACTGAGTAATTTCTTTGCACAGCACAATTTATTCATTAACAGTTTGAAATAGAATGATTCTAGACTATCCATTAATTAGATTAGTAATCACAGATTCATCTGCACACCATCTGTTTACTCTCAAATTTCTTCCCTTTCAATTTCTATATACTTTTTTCTTTTTTTTATAATAAAAAAGAGAACAAATTTCACTCATTCTATAGGTTAAGTTCCAAGAATACAACCACCCTTCCTTACCCCCTTCAATTATTCTCCCTCCCTCCCCTTTCTTCCTTTCATTGTTTTTTTGCAGAGACATAATCTTAATCCACTCTATATTCAGAGGCTTGATTCACCACTAACCATAATATTCAACAAATAAAAAGTAGGAAGACAACAGTTCACAGGAGTATAAATAAGGGCTAAGAATGACAACCATATCACAAAAGTCTACTTTATTCTTATATATTCTCTTATATTGCATATTAAATTTCACGTATCAGAAAAACATATAATATTTGATTTTTGATACTGGATTATTTCAATAAGCATAATGGTTTCCCATTGCATTCATTTTGCTGCAAAAGACAAGATTTAATTCATTTTTATGATTGAGTAATTTTTCATAATGTATATATCTGTACATTTTATTTATTCAACAGTTGGTCAGTTGATGGACATCTGGGTTGATACCATATCTTAACTAATATGAATGGCCTCACTTTGAATCTTACATGACTTCCTTTTTCCATATTTAGTGTCACTTATCTCTCTGACTTGTACATCTGGTCCAGGCATATACACACTTCAATCAAATACAAATGGACTCATACTTACCACTCACACTATGTACAGACTTGTTATAATTAATCATTTTTATGTTAGCCTTCTAATATTTCTGTTGTACTCAACCTCAGGATAAGTGCATTAACAGAATAGCTCCTATAACTACAAATTCCATTTTATTTTTAGAAATCTAATTTAATCATGATAATATTTGATTCTATAGGTTTTAGATGTTGAAGCAGAAAATTTACTTCTAATTTATTATATGTCATTTCATAAACAATTTGGTTCAGGTTGTTCGATAGGAGATATAAAAAAATTTTATATTCAATAATTATGTATTGTAGTGATTGACTGTGGACACCCTGGCGTTCCTCCTAATGCAGTCCTGTCCGGCGAGAAGTATACTTTTGGGTCTACTGTTCACTATTCCTGCACAGGAAAGCGTTCCCTTCTAGGCCAGTCATCAAGGACTTGCCAATTAAATGGCCATTGGAGTGGATCACAACCTCATTGTTCAGGTAATACTTGGAAAATCAGTGTCTTTTAGAAATTATGATATTAACATTATGTTCAGAAATATATACACAAAACAATCTAAATACATAAAACAATAAGTTTAAATTCTAAAAACCTAAGAGCCGCAGTTGTTTGGCAGAGCAGAATACCTCCATCCCATATCAGAGTGCCTGGTTTTGATTCCTGGCTCTGCTTCCAACACTGGCTTCCTTCTCATGTGTATTCTGGAATGCAGCAGGTGATGGCTAGTGTATTTTTGCCTCTGCCACCCATGTGGGAGACCCAAAATTATATTCTTGACTTTTGACTTTGGCCTGGCCACATGCTGGCTATTTTAGGCATTTGGGCAGTAAACCAGCAGATGGAATATCTCTCTTGTCTCTTACTCTCGCTCTCTTTCTCTCCCTATTTCTCTCTTTTTCTCTCGCTCTACTCCTTTCAAACAAAATGAAGTATTTTTTTTTTTATTTTGATGAGGTAAGCTGGAAATTTGCCTACACATTAATTGGATTAATTCTAAGGTAATATAAATCCAGATTGCAAATTGACACTGATTTTTGTAGACAGTAAATTACAGGTGTATATTTTTAACTATGATGTATAAAGTTGAAAATCATTTGGTTTTAGGATGGTACACTAAGTGAAGTGCTTTGGTTCATTAAAATGTCGGAATTACTCAATCTAAAGACCTATTCCATTTTAGCAGACATCAAATATTATTTTTCCTGATGACTATGTTGTGTCAATGATTTTTCCCAAGTTAAGTTCTGTTAACCTCATAAGCAATTGTTTACTTAATGGCATAAGTTGAAAATAAAGTCCTAAATGTTTTAAATTGAACTAACCTAACAAGTTAAATTATTTATCTATGCATCCTATTAATAATAATCAACATATAACTCTTGAGCCTTTACATTAATTGAGTAAAATTTGAATAAAAATATTAATGTTATATGTAATTAATAATTTGTTCACTGAGTGTGTATTTTATATTTTTCCTTTGAGATGGTTAAGCTGCTGCTTTTCTTCAAAAACACTAACTTTATTTTAGATCTAGGAAGACTTCCCAATTGATACTGTTTTGTTTTCACCCACAAAGTAGATATTATGCTTATTTTTCCTCTGTTCTTTTTAATTATAGATTTTCTTTTCTTATTACTTTGTTCCTGTGAATATCATACTGATGGCTTAGTATGAGTTGCTTTACAATGTTTTCCCTGTAGATGTGAAAGTTGTGAAATGGTTACCTAGTCTCTGAATCTTCTTTTGACTAGTAGTTAATCCCTATGACATCACTACCTGAAAATTTTCAATCCACTTTTAAATGTGACTATAAAACTAATTTTCATGAGAATAATTGTTTCACTTTGCAGTAACTCATAGTAGAGTAACCCTCAGTGAACTGGTTATACATAAACATATACATACACCAACTTGTTTGAAGACTACTACTGAATTACAAAAACAATGCACACAGATACCTAAATGTGAAATACTGATCTAAAATTTGAGTGGTTATTAATATTACATCACATGAAAATGAGAAGGTATATATTTATAGATTCCAAATACACAGGGCATTTGCAAAGGCAAATAGAAAGAGGACATTTTCTTTTTTTATTTTAAAGATTTATTTTATTTATTTGAGAGTCAGAATTACACAGAGAGAGAAGGAAAGGTAGAGAGATAGAGAGACATCTTCCATCTGCTGGTTCAGTCCTCAGTTGGCCGCAATGGCTGGAGCTGTACCGATCAAAGCCAATAGCCAGGAGCTTCTTCCGGGTCTCCCATGTGGGTGCAGGGGCCCAAGGACTTGGGCCATCTTCTACTCCTTTCCCAGGCCACAGCAGAGAGCTGGATAGAAAGTGGAACAGCTGAGACTCAAACTCGTGCCCATATGGGATGCTGGCACTGTAGGCGGCAGCTTTACTTGATACACCACAGTGCCGGCTCCAAAAGAGGACATTTTCAATGCTTTCTCTCATTATACATTAATGCTATGGCAACTGTGATAAGAATTATTTTAGTATTAAAAGAACTGAGTACAGACTGAGTAAATCTTTTTTTTTTTTTTTTTTTTTTTTAAAGATTGATTGTTTTGCAAGTCAGAGTTACACAGAGAGAGGAGAGGCAGAGAGAGAAAGAGGTCTTCCATCCAATGGTTCACTCCCCAATTGGCCAAAACGGCCGGAGCAGTTCCAATCCGAAGTCAGGAGCCAGGAGTTTCTCCTGGGTCTCCCACGTGGGTGCAAGGGCTCAAGGACTTGGGCCATCTTCTACTGCTTTCCCAGGCCATAGCAGAGAGTTGGATTGGAAGTGGAGCAGCCAGGACGAACTCGCGCCCATATGGGACGCTGGCGCTTCAAGCCAGGACGTTAACCCGCTGCACCACAGCACCAGCCCCTGAGAAAATCCTTAACATGGAAACAAAAAAGATATAACCTAGTTATTAGCATATCGGGAAAGATTTCTTATTCATTTTTTCATATATGAGAAACAGTTCATTCATCTTTGTTTATTAATAGGCATTGCTAGAAAAAATTACAAGAAGTTTTATGCTATAGGGAAACCATACTGCAGTATTTACATGTTTTGGTACACCACATTTTAGTTTAAAAATATTTTCAGTTCACATGAAATTCCTAGAAGGAAACATGCGAGGTATTCATTCAGTTGTTTAATTTTAATTTTGTAAGTCCATAGTACTGTTGATTATAAATTTCCCATTAGGTTGGTTATATTCTAGGCTCTAGGAATACTAATGAAGTGTTCTTAATCTATTTATTGTCTTTGGATATCAGTGGACACCATACTATGCAACTATTTTTTTTTATTTAAGATTTTCTTCTTATGACTGCAGTCAGATTGGATATAGGAATATTGATATCATGGTAAAATATAAGATACCCCAAAACAAATGCCTACCAGATAGTTCACCCAAACCTTGACTTCATAATACTTACTGACATACATGAACTTTAAATGTATTTTTTTGCAGGTGATGCCACTGGTACATGTGGGGATCCAGGCACTCCTGGTCATGGCTCTAGACAAGAGAGTGATTTCAGAACTAAAAGTACTGTACATTTTGCTTGTGATACTGGTTACATCCTTCATGGCTCAGAACAAAGAACATGTCTAGCCAATGGCAGTTGGACTGGAAGGCAACCAGAATGCAAAGGTAATCTCAACCAGAAACTAAGTATATTACAAGTGCTGAGATTTAATATGTATTCATAATTGGTTACCACTTGGAAAAGTACTCCTGGCTTTGTTTCATCTTAATCATGGAGTAAAAGCAGTGGTATTTCAGTATCACTCTAAAAGAGAACTATGACAACTAAAAGTTATGTTTTAAAAAAATCTCAGTGATTGTATATCAAAATTGTTCATGTTGTAGCAGACATTTAGATTGAAAAGTTAAAGAAAGAAAATGTGTGTGGGCTTTTGGTGAGATGATTAGGATGCTGCTTGGGATACCCGCATACTGTGTCAGAGTGCCTGGGTTGGAGTCCTGGCTCCACTTCTGATCCAGCTTCTGGTTAATGCACACCCTGGAAGAAAGTAGGTGATGGCATAGTACTTAGTCCCCACCACCCACGAGAGGGACCGGCACTGGTTGCCATTTCCTCAGTTCAGCCTGATCCAGACTTTCAGTTGTGGCCATTTGAGGAGTGAACAAGTCTGTGGAAGATTCTCTGTCTCTCTCTCCCTTTCCATCTCTCCCAGCCCTGTCTCTTTCCCATTTATCTTTAAAACATTCTGATAATGTGCAAACTGGAACTCTATTAGTTCTAGATGATGTTTATTGTTATGAGGAGAATTTGACAAATTTGACTCATAGGACATATCTATACTTTTAGTTCATTATTCTACTTAGGAATTTTTTCCAGCAGAAAATAAAAATGTAAATAATATACTCAATCTTGAAAATGAAATGTTAATTATTTATAACTAGTAATAATTGGAAATGTTACACTAGGAAATATTACATAAATAATTATTTTATATAATTTGTGTATAGTAAATAATATATTAGCATAAATGCAATGAAGCAATATGAAAAAGTATATGGCATAAAATATAGTTAAACAAATTTAAAATTGAATACTCTGTTAGAACATTGGAAATGATACTTGTTTGAAAGAAAGTATTAAGTATATAAAATGATAATAGAGCAAAATTGCCAAATTAGTAATATTTATTGTTTGTTATAAAAGTTTTACATTATTGCTCCATTACTTTTAGATATTTCTTAAAATTGGACATATATACAGAGTTTATATATGTTAGTATATTATTATAACTAATGATTATGAAAAATTAAACAAAGTGAAAGTTAATGTTTATCAATAGGGGATTATTCAGTTAAGATATGAATTACACATAATGGAAAACTCTTTAGTCATCAGTTTTACTGCAGAAAGTTTAATCTTGGGGCTGGCATTTTGGTGCAGCAGATTAAGCCACTGGCTGCAACGAAGGCATCCCATATGGGTGATGGTTGAGTTCCGGCTGCTCCACTTCTGATCCAACCCCCTGGTAGTGCACCTGGGAAAACAGCAGAATGTGGCAGAAGTGCTTGGGTCCCCACATTCACATGGGAGACCTGGATGGAGTTCCAGGCTCCTCGCTTTGGCCTGGCCCAGCCCTAGCCATTGTGGCCATTTTGGGAGTGAACCAGCAGATGGAAAATTTTTATCTTTCTGACTCTCCCTCTGTCTGTAACTCTGTCTTTCAAATAAATAAATAAATATTTAAGGAAAAATGTTGCCATATTAAGTAAATATAATGGTGTTTTAAAACAGCATGTATATTATGGTTCTTTTTAAATTTTAACATTTCATTAGTATATGATCTGTCTAGCACAATGCCTATTTATATTTATATTATAATGCGATTTATATTTGTATTAATGTATATTAATATGTGCATTATATATGAATATACAAGTATTTTATCAAGTGTCATCCCTTAATAGTGGACTTATGAGTGATCTTTATTTTCTTCCTTATATTTTCATTTTTTTTTTGACATTTTAGAAATGGCTGCTTAATATTTTGGTAAAAGAAAAAAATGTTGCAGTGAGCTTAAAATAAAAATTATCTCTAAAAACAGAAGAAAAGTAAACATAAAATATACTTCATGTGAAAGATTCAATACAAAAATACTCAAAAACATGTACTGTTTAAACTTATTATTCACTATCCTGAATATGATCCAATGCTTTCATTATGTGCTATCAGAATCATTCCTAGGAATTTGCACTAGATGAACAATCTGCAATTACATATCTGTGTGATACTGGGCAAATTAACTGTGTTTCAGTTATCTACCAAGAATAGGTAATAATATCAGTACTATTTCATAGTATTGTGAGGTAAATATCACTGGAAGACTGTGACTGCCACGTAGTAACTGCTCAATGACTATTAACGATCATTTTATTAATTAGGTATTTTGATACTGCTGGGAAATGACTCTGAGGAGAGATGACTTTGGAAGCTAGTCCTAAATGTAGATGGAGTTTTGCTCACAGGCAACAATAAATCCCTGGTTTTGTGTAAATGTGGTAAATGTGAAAAATGTATGTTTCCTGTCTACACAGGCATGGGCACATACACATTACTACTGCAAATGAGAGGCATAGTGAAATATTTAAGATGCGGCAAGGGATATCAATGAAAAGTTGTTAAATTATAATCATATTTCATATTCATATAGATGTAAATTCTATAGAGTACTAAAATGCCTTCTGATATTACAATAAAACATTATTTATTTGATATAGAATTTTTAATATATTTTAAACTTATGGTATTGATGGCAAATAAACATATTACATTAATCATAAAGACTTGTGCTTGTGATTCCAGTCTAGGAAATGTTGAAAATTTATTGAAAACCATTGCTGGAATTTAGTTACTTTATTTTTACTGAGTTTATTTTTAAAATTCCTTGTCCCAAAAATTAGTTTATAAAGTTTTAAAGCAAGCCATTTCTCTATTTATATAAATAATACATTAAAATTATATAAATATTAAACTATTTAAATATTAAAATTATATAAAGTTATATGAATAAAATGTTAAAGTTATAAATGGTTATAATTTTAAAACTGTATAATTTGTAGTTGTCTACTTAGAAGTAGAAGTGTAATATATCTCTATTGCATTTTATTATTTTACATATCTTCTCATTTCTCATTAGATGCATTTTTAGAGATCACGATAATCCTTCTCTGATTTTACAATACTGAAATGCAATATTCTTCAAGTAATTACTTTGTAAATTTTTCCTGAAGCTACTAACAAAGGTCTTTAAACGTATCTGTTATATGATTTCCAGTCTGTAATTAAGCAAATAAAATCAACATAAACTTGTCTTAAATTTAAACCACTTATGAAAAATAGTTCGCTGCTTATTTCAGAAATTTTTATTGCTTCTCTGGGTAATTTGGGGGGATCTTTTAATCATTAACTTTTTGTGAAGTGATTTCCAGTTACATTGCTTTAATATACACTCATACATTTTGTTTTACAGCCGTACAGTGCGGTAACCCAGGAACAACAGCCAATGGGAAAGTCTTTCGTATTGACGGCACAACGTTTTCTAGTTCAGTCATTTATTCGTGCATGGAGGGATACATCCTTTCTGGACCTTCAGTTAGACAGTGTACAGCCAACGGGACATGGTCTGGAAGTTTGCCAAACTGTACAAGTAAGTTGTTTCAGCAGACTTTAAAATCATTACTTACATGAAAGTGTTCATGAATATATGAATGTGTGTAAGTTTGAATTGTCATTAATAAAGCCCAGCAAAGGTTTCAGTATTTGTATTGCCTTTCCAATTGATAGGTGGTAGTAGTATTATGGTTGGAGTATACGCTAGTCATTTAACGAATCAATTGGTTTACCTAGGTTTTACTTTGGCTGGCAGAGGAAAGGGAGATTATAGAAAAGCAGCACTATTAAACATAATTTTAAACAGTTTAATTTTAAACTATTAAACAGAATTTTAAGAATAATGAGGTAGCCGTAATCAAAATTCACTATACAAAGAATGTAACTTTATTGTACAAATCTAACACATATTAGTAACACACTTGACTATTAAAGGCATATCAGTTATTTATGTGCTCTTTCACTGGTATAGTCAAGATAGCTGATTTCTGCACTGTGATAACAACACTTGCTTGAGAGAGATTTTTGAAATGAATAAATGAATGCCCTTGTATGGAATAAAAATGAATGAATGCCCTTGTATGGAATAAAATAGTATTTATTTAAACACCAATAAAATATCTAATGGAAAAATTCTATTTCCTTATGCTCATTAGAAAGAAATCACATATGTCTGTGTGGAACAGTTGATTGTAGCAAATATGCCACTGTAGTATGGAATGTTGACAGTGAGGAAAGGTTTACAAAGGGGAGCATGCAGTATGAAGTTGGTCATCAAAAGGTCCACAGAAAATGTATCTTATGAAAAAAATTTATGCATGGAATTTAGAAAATTTGCACTAAAATTAACATTAATTCCATTTTCCATGAACAATCTGAATTATCCTTTATATTGGAATTCTATACTTTCTGCCTAATTTTGCTATAAACCTAAAACTTCTTTAAATGATAAAGTCTATTTCAAAAAATAAATTACTGCAGTGGTATCTTGTAAATCATGAAATTTTTAAAAACAGCAGAGTTAAGTAGGATAAATAGACACTATGGAAGTCATCAGAGGGGGCTGCTAAAGCCTCTTTAGCAGAGCAAACTCTTAATGTTACAATGTGGCAGATTATTGGTTCTTATAGGAAGACTTGCTAGAAGTAGACAAATTTGTAATAACGTAAAAGAGCTTAAGTAAAATTTTTACAAATAAATGACATGTTGTCTCTAGGTCACCAAAAGCATAGAGCTTAATTTAATGCCATATTGATAAGTTCAATGGCTTTTTATACACTGTTCAGTAGTTGTTTGTAGACTGTGTCAGCAATGGAATGGCCCTTGACTAACAAAACATTTCCCAGAAATTTGAATGAGGAGGTGGGCCTTGTACTACTTGTGGGGCAATGATCTATCAGACCAGATCTTTTCTTCTTTTTCTACACTCATTTGTATTTTTATTGCATGAACAATTGGTTCAAATGAATACACTTCAGAGGAGGAATCCATTAAAGTAATAGCATACCTGTATTCCTGGAAAAAATAGGTTGTAGTAAAAATCTTGTCTGAAAAGTTAGTGTGCAGTGGTAGTGCTGGTGAGATATCCCAGGTGTACTATGTCTCTTCAAAGGTGAAGGCAAACTGTGATTGGGAGGCTGTTAAAATAGGCAATGAATGAAATCCATCAGTAAAACCTGAAATAATAAAATATTTTCCAGTTATGGCTTGGAGTCAACCAATTGGAATTAAAAGGGGATCTTAAGCTGGACTGTGAGTCATTTAGGTTGTGGAAATCTATTTTTAGATGCACTTCATTTTTATTAGGTTTAAACATTGACCATAGAAAACCAAAGGAAGAGTGGACATTCTTTCAGTAGCTATTGTACAGTTTTTCTTAATTACTGGAGATGTTGTTTTATCTATACTGGATTGCATTAATTATTATAATCAGTGCAAATGTCCATGGGATTCTGTTTTGTCAAGATGAGTAAAAGTGCCACATATTTAATCTAATTTTAATTTGTTATTATTTGGCTCATTGTTCATATGGGAATATTTTAGGTACATGGGCACTGTGATCATTGAAAACTTAGACAAGATAATCATGTTAATGTTTAATTTGAGACATACATGTTGATCCTCTATTTTACATTTGGAAGCTCCCCTAAAGCACATGATGTGCCTTATGTAAATTCAAGGCAGTCTCTGGGTGCTACTGTGATTTCAGGCTCTGTGCCTATTAAGACAATGAAGATTTTTCAAGTGCTGCATATCAAGAAATGTTCAAATTAATTTAAAATGTGCTATGGAGATATGAACGATAATTTGATTTTCTGTTGGTTGAATAAATTATTTTAGTAAAATTTGGTTTTCTTATTATATCCAATTATGGACTGTTATTTCAGCTTTTATTTCCACCCCCTGTATCCAGGCCTTTTTTCTTTTGTCTTTTTGTTTTGTTTTGTTTGGTTTGGCTTTGCTTTGCTTTGCTTTGCGTTGCTTTGTTTTGATGGGAGCTGGGATTGGGAGAGGGCAGTTACCAGATAAACTTTAGATAGAAGTTATCTTTTATTCTCTGTCCATATTTATAAGTATCTCTTCTCAGAAATTTTCAAATAGATATTTTTAGGATTAGGGAACTTCCTCAAGGCAATTATCACTTTAAAGGTGTTAGGGACTGTTGCTTAAATCAGGTTTCAATCATGTCCATAGCTGTGCCATGGGGTGGCATTAGTGGTATTTCTCTGTAACTTTATGATCAGAATCTTTTGGATGTCAGATCCATGGGTGGCAGCAGCAGTAGCAAGCAATATCAGCAGTAAAAGTAGTCCATGGGTTCCAGTTGAACCATCTACTTTTAGAATTGTGGATGTGAGCATACCAGATAGTGATTAAACTTTCTCAGATGGCAGCCACTGGATGGGTCTGCTTGTTGCATCAGCCTTTCACCTGAATGAGAATTAACATCTACTTGAGATATGCAATAGAAGAGGGGTCAACACCTGTTTGAGACATGCAACCCAGTAGTCATGGAATAAGACTTGTGTCCTTTATTCTCAATCTTTTTTGGATTGAGATGTATAATTACCCGAGACACAGAGCTTAGTCCAGGCTGATTCAGATCATTTGAGGGAGCCCCCACCCCTCCAAAAAAATAAGGTGCCTCGTACTATACTCCCTCCTCTAAATTTCAGTTTTTGATAATTCTGACCTGAATCATTCATTGAAATTTATACAAAACAAACGAAATACTCAACAAAACACTACAAATCACCTTGTTCTCAAGTTGCAAGCACAGTAGCACAGCTCAACACATTGTAGCCACCAGAGAGCAGAGCCAGCTAGTAAGTCAAAAACAATAGAAGAAAGATGCCCAAGTAGTGGTGGTCATAGCATAGACCATACTACTCACAGCACTAGTTGTTCTGTGGTTGCCCAGTGAAGGGCATGATCAACTTCCTGTTTCCCCAAGTCAATTTGTTAACCACTGATGGATGCCACAAAATAGAAGATGTACTGAGAAGATATTAAAGATTTTCCACACATCATGGCTCTCAGCCGAGTGGGGAAGGTACCTAAGCTGGTCGGAAGTGGCATAAATGGTGGGGTGGATGAACAGGTTTGATATTTGGTTGCGATTAGGGATGTGGACTCAGAGAGAATGCCTAAAGATGTATCAGGATTTGCTCAGTTTGAACTTCCTTGCTGGTGCCATAGGCAGGAAACAGCCAGGCTTTCTGTTCAACTGACCCAGCTGTAAATCAGATGGGAAGGGAGAAGTTAGAGCTTGAAACATCAGAAGTGGAGTCAGACTGTGTATGACAATATATTGTTGTCAAGTATTTTACTTTTGTTACTGCACACTACATTGTTAGTCATATGTATCTAAACATTCGATTACTCCTCGAGAGATTTAAGTAGTAACACAAGTCTTAAATATTTGTATATGTGAACACCACTTCAGGTTGCCTTCATCCTTTTGCATACATCCATATTTCCAAATGATGTAATTTTTCTTTTGCCTTTCTACTAATCATTTTTTGTAGTTTTCATTATTTGCATATGGATATATTTCACTTTAACAAAAAAAAAAAATCCTAGGAAACAATTCAGGGCAAGTGGTATTCCTTGCTCTGTATCAGCACTAGGTACTGTCATATCAAATGTTTCTGGGTAATTCTTTCCCATACATTGAGGTATTTCCTTACAAACTGATCAGTATTCTGCTGACCACTTGAGGATTTCCTTCCCTGATTTCCCAGAGAACCTTCTCTGGGACTGTCTCCTTTGTTACCTTGTCCAACAGACTCTGTCTCTATGGTGCTTTTCTGACTCTCAGATCCAACTTCTCAATGCACGTAGTGCATGTAATTGCACAGCTATCATAGCAAATAGGTTCTTATTCACAGTCATGCATTACACTACAATGTTTTGGTGAATGACACAGACCTCATATAGGACATTGATTCCGGAAGATTATATTGCTAGTGTTGTTGTGGACATCTATGATGTTTGCACAATCACATAAAGAAATAACCTTATTACACATTCCACAGAATGTGTTCTTCCCATTAACCGCTGAGTGGCTGTATCATATGATTTCAATATCTAGTTATCAGAGAGTAAAATAATGATTTTGAGAAGAAAAATGTATCACTGTATCACTGCGAACTTTGCCAAACAATGAGAAGAAGCAATTCATTAGGTCAGATCACTGCTCTCTTAATATTTCACAAGCAAGTGAAGCAACATTGGCACTCTAAGAATTTTGCCCTTTGAAAATTTGACACCAGTATGATTTGAAAATACATCTTTTCATTTGGTTGATTACCAGGCAGCAGCATATACAGGTGCACTACTTTCCTGAAAGTGTTTTTTTTTTTTTTTTTTTTTTTTAATTTATTTGACAGATAGAGTTAGACAGTGAGAGAGAGACAGAGAGAAAGGTCTTCCTTCCCTTGGTTCACCCCCCAAATGGCCGCTCCAGTCGGAGCTGCGCCGATTCAAAGCCAGGAGCCAGGTGCTTTTCCTGGTCTCCCATGCGGGTGCAGGGCCCCAAGCATTTGGGCCACCCTCCACTGCCCTCCCGGGCCACAGCAGAGAGCTGGACTGGAAGAGGAGCAAACGGGACTAGAAACTGGCGCCCATATGGGATGCCGGCGCAGCAGGCAGAGGATTAACCAAGTGAGCCACGGCGCCGGCCCCTGAAAGTGTTTAAAACTCAGTCCAATCACATCTGTAGATAAGTCAGCTGTCATTTGCCTTGGACATTTTAATTTTAGAAATATTTTTGGAATAAATGTAATTTAATAGTAATGGAAATGTTCCCAAGCTTTTTTGGGAACATATTTGGCCACTGTAGCGATTTTGATAAAAGAATAAAATTTTAGTCACATACATTCTCCTTGCTTTGTTACTTAACCAGCTTTATTTTATAAGTGAGCTGAGAAATTGCTTGTTTAAATAATCTTTCTCTAAAAGTATATCTCACAAGCTAAGCTTCTTTGCTCTTCCTAGCACTCATCTTTATTCTACTGCAATCAGATACTTATTAAACCCAAAGCCAATGCTGGAGGGTAACATTGCCTCCATACAGATTGTTTTCCCCTGGATGCGATGAAGATTGTATTGTGGAGTTAAGATCACACATGGAAATGTCACATACACTTTGGGAAAGGAATTATGCATTATCCGTTATAAGCAGCTTGCTGCAGGAAGAAGATACTTGCCATATATTAGGTAGCTCAAGACTAGCCTGGTTTTATTATTTTATTAAGTTTTAAAAGATATTTTTTTATTTAAAAAACAGAGTTACAGAGAGGCAGAGGCAGAGAGAGAGGTCTTACATCTGCTGGTTCACTCTCCAAATGGCTGCAAAGCCCCGAGGTGGGCCAATCCGAGGCCGGGAGCAAAGAGCATCCTCTGAGTCTCCCACGCAGGTGCAGGGAACCAAGCACTTGGCTTTCCTAGGCCATAGCAGAGAGCTGGATTGGAAGCAGAGACTACAGACTCAAACTGCCTCCCATATGGGATGTCGGCAACATAGGCAGCAGCTTTACTGCTGTGCCACCGCGCTGGCCCCGATCCAAAGCCAGGAGTTAGAAGCTTCTTCCAGTTCTATCATGCAGGTGCAGGAGCCAAGGATTTAAGCCATCTTCTACTGCTTTCCTAGGCACATTAGCAGGGAGCTGGATAGGAAGTGGAGCAGCCAGGATGAGAACCGGCACCCGTATGGGATGCTGGTGCTGCAGCAAAGGCTTTAAACCTCTAACTAAAATAAAACTAACCTGGTTTTAAAATATGTTCATTTTCTGTGATGTTTAGACTGAGAGTTTAAAAACTAGGCCCAAGTATAGAAAATATTTTAAGAATATTGATTATATAGCATTCTTACCTTTCATGTGTAACAGGGAGAGCCATCCTTGGTACCTAGAGACCACAGTGTGCTGAGTATTCAGTGTTTTGGAAAGACGTCACAACCTATGCCAGGGCATGGCTTGTTAAGTGGAGTAAGGACTAATTTTCAGGTCTGAATGAAATGTACTCATTAGTGTTTTGGGTTTTATTTTCATTCACGATGACTTTTGCTTCTAACATGAGCAATGCACAAGAAAGTGTGTCTGTCACATCTTGTTCATTTGTCCCAGGGATAGCATACTGAATCACATTGTAGTAACCATGAATAAAGTTTTTTGTTCTAAATAAGCAACACAGAAATGGCCCTTACTAGAGTTTTTGTCACAAACCTGAGAATTCTCAAAGATTTTTTTGTTGTAAAGGACAGGTCAAGGAGATAGGGCTAGTGTCACACAAGAACGAGCAGGGGATATTCCAGTATGAAATTGCATCAAATGAAGCTACACAAGAATCTTCATTACCTCAAGCAGTGAGAGCTATTGTAAGGAAAATATTGGCAGAACAGAGAGGAGACAGGATAGGAACTCACAGCCAAAACAAATTGTATTCAAGGAAAAATAAATTCGCAGTGGCTAACTGCCAGCATCCAAACAGGACAGGATGAGATGTGGAAGAAATCAAGAATTTAGTTACAGACTGAATTTATAGAGCGTAAACCAGATAACGGCCATGAAGGGGGTGGAGCTGAGCTAACTTTTTACCGGCTTTTCATACTTTCTGGGGCTTCCTTTTTGCCTGCTGGCTGATGGGAAAAGAATGCAAAGGATTGGGTGGAGAAGAATACAGGGCTTTCGCCTGAGCCCTGTCTGTCAGTGTAGTGGTTTCCAGCGAGGGATGATTTTGTTTTATGAGCGATATTTAGAAATGTCTGGAGATATTTTTGTGTGATCATAGTGCAAGGATGGGAAGGGGGAGTGCTATTGAAGTTAAAAGATAGATTCCAAGGACATTACTGAACATCCTGCAATACAATAACTACTCAACCATAGCCAAGAATTGTTTGGCCACTAATGTCAATATTGCAAGGTTATCGGGGAGAAATCTTTCCTCCCTGGGAACTAAAAGTGAAGCCAGTTTTGATTGGAAAATTAATGTAAAATCAGAAGTGTTGTGAGATTAAATGGTTTGACCATCTTTCTGAAACATCATTTTGCCGCAGTAAAATTCTGTTCTGGTCTTTAATCTAGAAATCTGGGAAAGAACGTGTATGAAGCCTCCATAAGTTTGTGTTTTGCTGTATTGTCTGTAACAGGAAAACAATGGAGTAATTTAGCCATCAGTCCATAGGGATTTGGTTCCATAAATTATATTACATGTATATCCACATAAGAGAATATTATGCCACTAAAAGTATCTTACATATTTATGTATACTAATATGCAAAAATGTGTTCATTAGATATTGAGCAAAAATGAATTTGGCTAAAAGATTATGTATGCAGAGATCTTATTTTATCTTATCTTAGTTTAAAATGCACATTTGTAAAGCTTATATGAGTAGTAAAAAGAAAAGGTAGCCTTAAATTCCAGATAGCCTAAAATTACTACAATTGTTTTATTTTTAATGTAGAAGTTATTTACTTAGATTTATTGTAAATGATGGCAAATTAGCAGCAGTTACATAATAGACTCAGAAACCTCCCACAGAACAAATGTTAACTTTTGAAATACTTTATGTTTTGGGGGAATTTGAGCTTACAGTTTAATCATTCTTTAGCATACTCATTCATTTATTTAT
Organism: Oryctolagus cuniculus; assembly: GCF_051225735.1. Taxonomy (NCBI): domain Eukaryota; kingdom Metazoa; phylum Chordata; class Mammalia; order Lagomorpha; family Leporidae; genus Oryctolagus; species Oryctolagus cuniculus. Next base: position 138,207,838 of record NC_142872.1, on the reverse strand, counting down.
ACTTCAAACAAATATTTAGACTTTCATAATCAGTTATGTACTATATCAGCCTCTGAGAAAAGGAACCAATACCTCTCTTTATGGAGTTCTAGTGGGGGTGGGAGGTATGCAATCATGCATGTGCACTTGTATATGTGGTATTTGTTTAGGAAATTTAGTGATTTTAGAAGATTTTTTTTTGCAATAAACCACAGCACCCTATTGTCATGTGTTGATGCCTCTGAATTTTAGGGTAAAGCCTTAAAGAGCTGCTATTCTAAGATTTTGCTTGAAAAGACCCAAAGCTGCTTTTTGTTGCTTAGAAGAAACTGGTAGTGAATAAATTGACGTTCAGAGCAGGTGCTGTTTACAAAGCCTGTTGCTATTGGAAACTGCCTCTTTGGCCTTTACTTCATTAGGAAGTCACCAAACAAATCCTTCAGAAGCTTTTGTTGTCAGGCATTTCATTCATGATGCTGCAGTGATATGCACAGCTCTTTCTTGGTGCATCTGTAAAATAAACCCTCTGTCCTCTCCTTCGGTGGCTCCCTCTCAGCTCCTGTGCTTACAAATGGGTTGACTGTTCTTTCTTGCCAAGATTCAGTCTGTAAAGCACTGCCTAAAAATTACAATTTGTAGGTATAACCTTTCATTTTATCATCTTAATTAGGAATGTAATGTATTATAAGGGAATGCAATATATCATAAAATAAAATGTAAATATAATAATATGTAAATGTAAAAATACATAAAGTAAAATGTAAAATAAAAAAGTAAAATGAAATAAATGCATTTATATGAGTATAAATTTGGAAAACAAGAATAATATTTGAACTGCAATGACCACAAATTTGAATAGTAGTATTTGATTCCAATCCAACTGTGTTGTATCATTTAAGAAAATCTTTTCCTTATCAATAATCATAGGAAGAAAAATCACCCTTTATACAAAATCCTAATTGGGAGTCTGAAATAGTCAATGAGTTTGATTTTAGTAGACTCTCAAGAGGGCCAAGAACTATCAGGTAGACTGCTTCAAATATTATTCTGTAATTGGTCTGTCATGAGTAATGGTCCTAAAGTTTCCTACACACAGAGGCTTAGAATAATATGAAAGACACCTTTGCATTCATAGTTCTTAATGGTAAATTAATAAATACACTATAATGGAAGTTCCATTAGAGTCTTTCTTGCCTTAATTCATTCTTTGTCTTTGACCCTGGACCTCTAAAATATGGGTAAGAATGAATTTTAGAGAGGGAGAGAGGGAAAGAGAGTTAAGATGAAGAGAGAGAGAGATGGAGACAGAAACAGAGACAGAGACAGAGTGAGAATATAAATCAGATTTCCTTGGGGCGATCTTTTTTTAATTTTTATTTATTGATTTATTACCTTTTTCTTTTTATTTTTTTAACTTTTATTTAATGAATATAAATTTCCAAAGTACAGCTTATGGATTACAATGGCTCCCCCCCCATAACTTCCCTCCCACCCGCAACCCTCCCCTTTCCAACTCCCTCTCCCCTTCCATTCACATCAAGATTCATTTTCGATTCTCTTTATCTACAGAAGATCAGTTTAGCATATATTAAGTAAAGATTTCAACAGTTTGCTCCCACACAGAAACAGAAAGTGAAAAATACTGTTTGAGTACTAGTTATAGCATTAAATCTCAATGTACAGCACACTAAGGACAGAGATCCTACATGAGGAGTAAGTGCACAGTGACTCCTGTTGTTGACTTAACAAATTGACACTCTTGTTTATGGCATCAGTAATCACCCTAGGCTCTTGTCATGAATTGCCAGAGATCGATCATTTACTTTTAATGAATCGAAAGATTCCATAGACTAAAAGACCAATATACTACCTGATTTTTTTTTTAATTTCAGGAAATAAAAGATAAAACTTGTATTTTTTTTGATTCAGAAAGCTTTTAGTCAATTTGTGACACAAATAAATCCTATCCTTCAAAACAGATAGATTAACATATATAAACACTGTATATAATCTTAATTAATTGACTTAAATATATTTTAAAATTTATTTTTAATTACATATTGTGTTAGTTGTATTTTCTAAGTGCTCTCAAGTCTTTATGAAAGTTTTTAAGTGACATTATAAAATATCATAGTATTATGTATGTAATCATAGGCATGAGATCAGTACAACTAATAAAGCCTTATGCACAGAGCGTCCTGTGCAGAGTTTAATGCTCTGTGATAGCTGTTACAGAGTTCATAACAATTTTACCTTTCAACGTGTCTTTTGTAGATAAAGGCCTCTGGGACGATCAATGCAGCATGTCCTGAGGGCTTAAAGCCTCTCCTGTGCAGTCGTGCTTCCTAAGCACATCCTTAAGTTGAGATCTAGGCCTTTTGCTCTCAAGAGCCTCGTGTCCCTAGCCCTTCCTGGCCTACCCTATTCATGCAGTCACTGGGCGGAACCAAACATTAAGTGTGCCTTTTCGAAATTGGGAACACATGGCATACTGGGCAAGGATTAGGATTTGAGAGATTTCTCACTCAACACCAATATAGGTAGCAGATACACTTAGAGTGGAGGTTCAGTTCCTTAACATTTACCCTTCTGCCTCGGTTGGTAAGTGTACAAATGGGAAATTGATTTCTTTACCACCGACTGTGTGACATTTTCACTTTGCCCTAGGAATAAAAATAATCTATTGTGCACTGTGTGATAAATTCACATTTTATACTCTATTCATTCTTTGACTTATTCAATAAAAAATATTCTTTCAGGAGATAGAAAGAATTCTGTTTTAATACACAGTTGATGATGCTGTAGAGACGATATGCTCTTAGCTCAGCAAGTCTGACAAATGAGAGATTTAAGTGCATTTGTAGGAATAGAAACTTTAAATAGTGCATTAGAAATCTAATGGTTTCTCAGTGGTCATACAATACGGATTGTAAGAAGTTACTGCAACAGAGTCTCCTACAACATAATTTCATATTAACCTAGCTTTTCATGGTCTAAATAACATTTTATGAACTACATGTATAGAATCTGTAATAAGCATATCTGATGAAAATCAGGAATTGGCAGTATATTGTTCAAATAAGTTTATGTTTTATGATTAAAAATGAACATAAAAACCAATTTTCTCTACTTAATATTAAGTATGCCATGTGCTTACTACTCCTCTCCATTAAATCCATGCCACATTAACCATCTGTTCTTCCAATCCAATACTGATAGTAATCAGTTGTGGAGACCCAGGTATACCAGCCAATGGACTGAGATACGGAGATGATTATGTGGTTGGACAAAATGTTTCTTACATGTGCCAGCCGGGCTATACAATGGAATTAAATGGCTCCAGAATCAGAACTTGTACTACTAATGGCACCTGGAGTGGAGTGATGCCAACTTGTAGAGGTATGATGTTGATTTCTTCAACAGTTTAAAGTAATGTCTACCACGTAATTTAAATAGTATTTTGTAATTCTTAGTTTCATTTGTTATTCTGGTACTGAAAAATAGCTGATTCAATTTTTTAAAACCTCTGTTGTTATATATAGGTCTTAAAATTTATATTTTGCCAAAAATATATATTAATATAATGACAGTGAGATTTACATCCAAAGGAAAAATATTATGTATTCTAATATTCAATCATCATTATTATTTATACTGAAAGATGAATGTTTTGAAAACAGCCAGACTGAATGATAGAACTATTGATTTTTCTAAAGAATAGAACTGCTTATTTCTTCAAATAGTGCATTCTAGAATTAATCTCTTAATCAATGAAGGCAAAGATTTGTTACTTTATGCTATTGTTTCACTGGAATATTTTCATATTTTTGTTTCCAATTTTTATGATTACTTATAGAATACTCAAATTGGAATGCCAGGAAACATATTGCTTCATAGTAATTTTTATTTTAAATTTAGAATGCTCTTTAAGCCATTTTTAAATGTCTGTAGTTTAGTATCTCCCTAACTTAAAATCTAACAAAAATAATTTTTTTTCTCCTTATTTACACAATTTCTAATTCACATGGCTGTAAATATGCAGATAGTGTAAATATTTGAAAATATATGACCAGAACTTTTATATTTTAGGGTTTCTGTTATACATGATTTCAAGGATGATTTTAACTGAGTCCTTTAGTCTAAATGTTGCTAGAAAACATATTACAATAATTTCTTATTTTATTTCATTTTTTAAAAGGCTTGTTTATTTACTTATTTGAAAGGTAGAACAACAGAAAGAGAGAGGGAGACACAAAAAAGTGGTTTATCATCTGTTGGTTGACTCCGCAAATTGCCATGACAAACCAGGGCAAGGCCGGGCCAAATCCAGGAACCAGGAACTCCATCCACAAAAGTGGCAGGGACCCAAGTACGTGGGCCATCTTTTGCTGCCTTCCAAAGTGCCTTAACAGGGTGCTGGATTGAAAGAGGAGCAGCTGGAGCTTGAACTGACCCTAAGATACAGGACACCAGTGTTGTAAGCAGCAGGTTAACTTGCTGGGCCACAACACTGTCCCCTCATTCCTCATTTTAGATTTTACAGTTGGTATTCCTGATTTTAATTTCATCTCTGTCATCTTATCTAACCTGTCTTTATTTGAGGACAACTTCAAACAATTAAAGCAAAATGAAGTTTTAAAAGGTAAAAACTCATTGATAAAGATATAATTAGCTTTAGTATATGAATCTAAGTGGTTCTGGGAACCAATTTGGATATTTTAATCAGACACATGATCTGTGTTTTCAAAAATGTCACAGAACTACTTTGAAATTATTTGCTAACAATGCTGAGAGGATATGTAGCCCAACAGCCTAGGCCTACAGTCAGTCTAAAGATCACTGGAAATAATTTTATAAAAATCCAATAATTAATTGGCTATAGTGTACCAGAGAAGGTTACCCTCTATTTGCCTCCCTGTAGATGCCAGAAAGCTTGCTGTATTGTAAAAGGATATTTGTTAAGAAAAAGTCACATTGTAGAGGGATTAATTCCAGGGATGTTTCAGGAATTCTACCAGGAGAATAAAACATGTCAAACTGTATTGTCCTCCAAAGGTTAAATTAGCACATATGCTTCTTCTAATGATATTTATTATTTTTTACACTCAGGACATTCAAACAGCTGTGTCTAATCTCTTTTAATGTAATTGCAGCTGTTACCTGCCCAACTCCTCCACAGATCTCTAATGGAAGGCTCGAAGGAACAAATTTTGACTGGGGCTTTAGTATTAGCTACATCTGTTCTCCAGGCTATGAACTGTCCTTTCCTGCTGTTTTGACCTGTGTAGGGAATGGTACCTGGAGTGGTGAAGTACCACAATGCTTACGTAAGTATAATTTCCATACATTAAAAATGATATTTTAATTAACAAATCCTATTTAAAATTTTCAGACTTTGCTAGATCTAAAATCAGATTGCTAAACTCTCGTCCATGCCTAGTTAAGAGTCAGGAAAAACTCAGTATTTACATTATAGCTACATTTCATATACATTTCAGGCATGGTAGTTCTGCTCTGAATCCAAATTTTAGGCTAAACTGCCTTGTTTACATTTTTTTTTATTTTTCATGATTATTTCTCAAAATAGAGATTCTCTTAGACTAATTTGCTTATGGAAATTTATTTATATCCAGCTGGTCTGAGCAAAATATTCTGTAATTATCCCAAAAATTTCTTACTAGGATAAATCCGTGTCACTTCTACATATTCATTCAAGTTTTTACAGTGCCATTTGTCATTATAATTTTTGTGATTGTGTATCTAAAATTACAGTTGTAAGCATACAGATGAGCGATTATTATTTTTGCCACAGAGCCTACTGTATGTAGGATGCAGCAAGTGACTCACATTTCTGTTATACACAGATAATTGTAGTGCATTTTGTGGACAGTAGTTATGTAGAGAAGTGTCCAGCGCTATCCTGTGCTGGTCCCCCTCTTCTTCCCGACATGCGATAAGGAGCATTCCACCTGTTCCCTGGTCTTGAAGTGAGGCGGGGCCACCTGAGCTGCTCAGAACCCTCCAGGATCTCCTCAGTTCATTCAGGCTATGGGATGCGTTTCTAGTTCTCTGATGGTATCATGTTCTGCTACTTCTCTCTTCATCCACTGCTCTGTAGGCATACAGACCTCCTTACTGTTAGAGCGCTCAGCTGTCCCTTTACGTCATATCAGTTATATGCACTGTCCATTGTCTGGAAATGTTCTTTCACTCCTTCAACATTTCACATAAAGCTCTTCTCTGCTTTGTCTTCCCTGATCACCTTAGTTAAAATGTCCTATTTTGACAAGTAAGACTGCCCTTTCAAGCCTTATTTATTCTCCTTGATAGTCTGCTTTCATCCATTATGTTTTCTCTTTACAGCATGATATACATTTTACTTATCTTGCTTATTTGGACTCTACTTAAACATATACTCCTTGAAAGTTTTTTTGGTTTGCGCCTCTATCCCTGGTAGAAGCAGACATTAGCAGATATTTACTTCGCTCACTGTAGTTGTTAAGGCAGCATGAGATTGGTGCAGGTATAGAAGGAATAGAAAGTAAATCAGTGTTGTAGAGAGCACAGAATTATCTAGAAATATTTGGCATATGATAGAACAAGTCATCAGAGGGAAGAATAGACATTTCAATTAATGCTACAAGGCAGTTTGTTAAAACACCACACTTATACACAATCTCTATCTCATACTAAATGCAAATAAATGCTGGATTTACATTTATCAAAGACTTAAAAATAAAGTCATAGATAGTAAATGTGCATCTAAGTAGCTTCAGGGAAATAAAGAATTTCTTCAGCAAGATACAAAAGATACAAACCCATAACTTGAAAAAATAAAAATTACTGGCAATGTTAAAATTTTAAATTTCTCATTATCCAAAAAGCTGTCAAAGATGTGGACAATGTATATAGTTAATATGTGAAAAATAACAATGATATCCAGAATGAAAAAAGTGTTCCTAAGTACCCCAAAACAAAACAGTAACAATGGGCAAAAGACATAACTATTTTCTAAATATTAGGGTGAAAAACAATGTTAGATAACATCAGTGTCTAGTAAGGATTGGAGCAATATAAACTTCCATAAGTTATGAATTGACACAATTATTTGCAAAATCTAGTTGCTATTATTTAGTAAATTTAAATATATGCATAGTTTATTGCTTAGAAATCTAATACCTAGGTATATGCCCTAAGTAAATTTTTGCATAGGTACAGAAGAAATATAAAACAATATTAATATCAGAACTGTATTAATATTAAAATCGAACAATTTAATTCATACATACTTATAGATATATATTGCATATGGGTGTCTGTGTGTGTGTCACTTAAACACAGTTATATTAAAGCAAAGTATATATTCAAGTTCAGAAAAGGTGGGCAAGAGAAAAATGCTCTTTTTATCAAATAGCCACATTTATTAATTTTAGAAACTTTATTAGGGAGAAATTCTTTTCTCTTTAATTATGTTTAAGATATGTGCTTTCATATTGAAGTTTATCATTTTGAAACAGAAGTCGTTTAAAAAGAAGTCTCTAACTCTGACATCAGTAGGTCATTTAATTTACTACATGAAAATCCACAGATAGAAAACAGATGAACAACACACAGAGGAATGAGAGGAGCTGGGAGCAAGAGTGACTAAGGAGTTTATTTGGGTGCATCTCTGTCCTTTCTTTTCTATGTTGAGTAAAGAGAAGATTCTGAGGTAAATGGCTTAGCATAAATACAGAAGAGAAACACTTCAGCTGTAGTCTGTGAAATAGCAGTGAAAGAAACAATTTTCCAAGCTGAAATATCCTTTGAAGATGTCCACTGAGGAATTTGTTGAATTCAAAATGTGGTAAATATACAAATATCAGTAAGACAAGCTCCTGGCCGCTAGGGTTTGTTATATAGCGAGAAATTCTGTATACTAAGTTAGAACCAAGACTGCAATATCTAATAGGTGGTGAAAATTAAAAGATAATAAACCTATGTTTATTCCCCCACCCATTTTATTTTACTATTTTAACTGTATTTTAAAAAGAAATATATTACTATAAAGAGGTCTGGGAATTCAAGATTATCTTAGAGTCTTGAATTTCTGGGAAGGACTTTGCACACTGAGCCTGAGACTAAGGTAGTCTGTTAATTAGGGTAAGCATACATTCTAGTTGGTGTGGGCATTCTTGATTTCTTCTTTTTTTTTTTTTTAAAGATTTTTTTATTTCAGGGCCAGTGCTGTGGCATAGCAGGTAAAGCAACATGCTGCAGTGCCAGTATCCCTTATGGGTGCCAGTTCTTGTCCTGGCTGCTCTGCTTCTGATCCAGCTCTCTGCTATGGCCTGGGAAAGCAGTAGAAGATGGCCCAAGTCCTTGGGCCCCTGCACCCACGTGGGAGACTTGGAAGAAGCTCCTGGCTCCTGGCTTCGGATCAGTGCAGCTCGGGCCATTGAAGTCATCTGGGGAGTGGGCCAGCGAATGGAAGACCTGTCTCTCTCTCTCCCTCTCTCTCCCCCTCCCTGCCTCCTTCCCTCCCTCCCTCCCTCCATCCCTCTCTTCTCTGCCTTTCAAATAAATAAATAAATATTTTAAAAAAAAGGATTTATTTATTTATTTGAAAGGCAGAGTTACACAGAGGGAGAAGGAGAGGCAGAGAGAGCCTTCCTTCCATCCCCTGGTTCACTCTCCAATTGACCACAATGGCTGGAGCTGCACTGATCAGAAGCCAGGAGCCAGGAACCAGGAGCCAGGAGCTTCTTCTGGGTCTCCTACTTTGTTAAAGGGGCCCAAGCACTTGGGCCATCTTCCACTGCCTTCCCAGGCCATAGCAGAGATTTGGGTAGGAAGAGGAGCAGTGGGACTTGAACCAGTGCCCATATGGGATGCTGGTGCAGCCGGCAGCTGCTTAACCCACTACAGCACAGAACCAGCCCCATGGGTGATTCACTTTATAGTTGCCCAACCTTTAGCCATCTTACGACACTTACACTTAAGAGTATTCAGCCGTTGCTGTTTATTTGCTTTAGAGGGAAATAAGCTTTTAGGTTCTGAATCAGCATATTTTAAAATTGAGTGAATTTTAAATGTTTGAAATGATGAATATATATTGATATTACCATAATAAAAAAATTTGAGATCATTAGCTATACATGTACTTGCTTAGGTTGTATGCTAGACTTGAAACCATTTGATCTCATTCCATGCCTCAGTCACACTTGCCTCCTTATTACTCCTTCTATTTCCTCTATCCTGAATGCTCTCCTTTGGTACATTAACCTGGCTAAACATTTTGTTTCCTCCAAATATTTTCCCCATGGGAGACACCTTTGCTACACACACACACACACACACACACACACATTCAGTCCATTGATCTTAATCTCCTTCCCATGAACTATTTTGTCCACAGGGTATACTGCATCCCCACATACTATCTTTCTTGCTCATTTATTATGTTAATTGCTTATTTGCTTTCCTCACAAACTTATAAATCCCACAGAGGCAGGAATACTACTCCACTTATTTACTGATATGTCCAAGTGCCTAAACCAATGTAGAATATAGTGTTTAGTAGTTAATAAATATATATTGAATGGGATTTTTTAAACAATTTATTTAGAAATCCTGTCAAGCTGATCTCTTCAGTGGTTGTTGTAAACATGGAGATGCCCTAGCTTTGTACAGAATTAGACTCAGGTGGCTGTCTTTACTCTTGATAATACATTCGGCAACATCGTGAGGAGAAATGCAATGAGATACTGGGATGTATGCTCTGAGTATTCAGAGTACAGGGAAACAATCTTCTGTTGTGATTTGTGTAAAGGGTAATGTAATCTAAGGAGTCCAACTTGCAACACTCTGGGTTGATTCTTCTTGAAGGAGTCACTGTGAATCATATGCCTTGTCAGGGGTATATTTCAGCTTTCTAGATTATAAATACATATTATATAGTGTGATTCTCAATGATATAAAGCAACAAAATATTTTAAAATGTATTTGTGAAGGTAGCCTGCAAAGTGGAAAATACCTGTATCATGCTAATTTTTCAACAATTTACAGATTTTTTATTCAATAGATGTTGTAGTTACAAACTAAAACAATAAAATTTAAAGATATAGATTATCATGGGTTATATGTTACTTTGGTGTAATATATGAATTCATTGTCACAGTTTTTCTAAATTATTTACAATGCTAAATCCTAAATCTTTGCTGTTTCTTTCTTTTCACTTTCAGCCAAGTTTTGTGGTGACCCAGGTATACCCGCCCAAGGAAAACGAGAAGGCAAAAGCTTTATATACCAGTCAGAGGTTTCATTCAACTGCAATTCTCCCTTTATATTAGTGGGATCAAGCACCAGAATATGCCAAGCAGATGGCACTTGGAGTGGCTCATCACCTCACTGCATTGGTAATGTTAATGAAAGGTTGATGATGCCCAGTATGTTTGGAATTAATAGAAAGTAGTGACATTCAGTGGTGTTTCTTTATACCATCAACCTTACTTGGCTAATTAAGAAATCAAAGAAAAAAAAAGCAATTAGAAGGTTTGGAAAATGAGTATTGGTAGAATATATGACATTATTTTTAGCATTTTAACTTCCAGAAGAAACACTTCAGAATATTTTTTTGCATATTAGTAAAATGAAAAGAAAAAGGCCTTTGCATTGGTGGCATTATTAAGAACTGTCATTTATTTCTATCTTAATAATTAACATAAGATATTCATGTACATAGAAACTGGCTTCAAGGATACATGAAAACATGCATTGGTTTAAAAATGTTTATAAGGACATTCCTAGCATCAAATGCCTCATTTAATAAATGATCAAATAGACTGTCATACAAATAAACCAACTCTATAACAAACAAATAAACAGACTATCAGTCCTACCATTCTTATATCTGGATTTCCTGCAAATGTTAGTGAAATCTAAATCACTAAATCTTGTTTCTCATGAAAAGTCTGAGTTTTTGAGGGGAATATTATCTTGTATTAAATCACAATTTAGCAAGATCCTTGGCCAAATGTCTTCGCTTATGAATTTCTTTCATACATTTTATTTTTCTTTAACTTTGTGTACCTAGGGTTAATTAGATGTTATGTAAAAGGTTTCAAATTTCAAGACTTGTGTAACTCATATCAAATATAATCTACTGAATTCTTGCTTCAAGAATAATAGGCTTCTGCCCATGGAGAGATGCTATTAGATTTATATTCTTTCTTATTACCAAGGGTACTTTCAAAAAATATCAGATGATTTAAAAATTTTTGACAGGCATTGAGCTATGATAAAATTAAAGGGATATTATGTTTTTAATCTCCTCTTTAGAACCTACCCGCACCTCCTGTGAAAATCCTGGTGTGCCTCGGCATGGATCACAGAACAATACATTCGGATTTCAAGTGGGTACTTTAATGAGATATTTCCATTTAGTGTAAAACTAAGTCAGAATTCTTTGGTTCCTGTGCTTGCAACCTTTATAACATAAGGAGAAAAAAGTCACAATTTTATCTGCATTCATAAACACAGGAGAAAACAATAATATGCAACAAAGGATTGGAAATAAAATAAAATAAATAAGGAAAAGAAAAATATGCTTCAAGAAGAATTCCTAGCTGAACATAAGAATACAAATGACAGAAAATGCAGAGATAGATGTAGTACAGATTGTATAACAGGAATAAGAGTAAGTGAGGGAATAAAGGAATATTCCATATAGAAATGTGTAGAAGGTAATGAGGAAAATTAAGGATGAAATAAGCTATAAAATAGACTCTGAGACAGCAAATATATAAATAATACAGTTAGTCAATAAGGAAATTATAATATATAATTTTAAAATATTTTTAAGCATTTTAACATTGATGTGAGGAATTTTTGTAAAATAATTTAACCATACCTATTATGCAACACATAGCTGGATTGTTATATTAGAATCTTTAGCATACCCAGTCATGTGTAGATGCTTTCTTCTTCTCTGTTTTTCCTATTTAGATTTTATGTAGAGAATCACCAAGTTTTCTTTTGCAGAGGTTTTAGGGGAGCCAAAGTGTTTACTGATTCTGAAAGGCAATAGCCAATGTACACATTACCCCATTACCTGTGTTGCAAGGTTTTAAAAATCGTGCTATTCTGAGTGAAAGTCAGTGTGAACCTGAAGAACATCCATTTCTAAAGAAAGGGCTCATCTAAGGCGCCATATTTTTGTTGCTAAAAATAGTTTCCATTTATCCACAGTTCAGCCACAGCATGAACCTTGATTTGATAGTGTTCCAATTCTGGTTTGCTTGACTCCTCTCCAGATAATATAAAGGTGTAAAACTATGTCTCAGTCCATATCAGCTGTCAACGTTTTTAGAAACCTTTGCCTTCATACAGCCATAAAATGTTTTATTAATTGATATAAAATCTGAATATGAGCAAATATTTATGCAGCATTGTCCTTATATGATATAGAAATTGAAATATGTGGCATGTTTTGATCACAGATCAAATTGTTGACACTATCCAGAGAGAATACAACTCTTGATATTAGTGTCTGAGCAATTAACTCAGGATGAAAAAAAGAATATGTGTTTTTTCTAGTAAATATTCTTTGAGATAATCAAAAGGAAACTATTGAATTTAGCATAATCATTTAACAGAATTTTAGAATCATTAACTGCTTTTTAAGTATTTTTAATTAATGAAAAATGTTATTATAAAATTGATATAACCCTATAATCATATTATTTAGGTTAATAAACATTTATTGAATCATTATATTCTTAATGATAATAATGATATAGACTAGGTTTCTAATATGATAAAGCCTCCTATTACATCCCATTATGTTGATCTTTATTCAAAGTTAAAATATACAAAGGATGTTTAATTAGGGACATCAACTGTCACACAAGCACATGGCAGATATGCATATCTAGAGCCAACACTGTGAAAAAGTAATTATAGCTAATGTCAATTTATCAGTGGATTCCAAATGCATATACTCAAATACAAACATATATTTTTGGAAAATATTATTTATTTATTTATTTATTTGAAAGGCAGCGCTACAGGGATGGAGAGGACTTGCATCTACTGCATCACTCCCCAAATGACCTCAGTGGCCAGAGCTGGACTAGGCCAAAGCCAGGCACCTGAAACTCCATCAGGTCTCCAACATGGGTGTCAGGGTCCCAAACTTTTGAGCCATCTTCCTCTGATTTTCTGCAAACATTAGCAGGGAGCTGGATTAGAGGTGGACTAGCTGGGACTCGAACCAGCTCTCCTATGGGACGACCGTGTTGCAGACAGTGACTTAACCCGCTGTACCACTGTGCTGGCCCTCAAAAGGCATGTTTAGGAGTGGAGAAAAACTTGCTGTAACAGAAACTATTTTGAGCTAATATAAAACTAAAGGCATTGCAGACTGAGTGTGGGTATGTCTGAGACTCCAATAAAAAAGAATTCAGGCGAGATGCAGCAAACCTAAAATCTAGGCATTGGACAGCATCACTCAGTCTTTTCTACAATATTCTGTGTACATATTTCACTTTTCCTTTCTGCAGATTGACCATATAAGCAAAGGCTGCGTCATTTCTATTTATATCTCAGCCATAAACAGAAAGTGATGTTTCAATCTCAATTCCAAATTTCCAAAGAGAGAAACAGAATGTCCCAACTTTCATATTTATTCTGGTCATTGATCATGTTGCTGAAGTGAGTTATGAAGTAAAATCACAGCCGTAGGAAACTCGCTCTGGAAGGGGCAAGAGTAAGTTATGAGTTGCCTCAAGTACTGAAGTCATTTTCTAAATTTCCTCTTTAATGTAGTTGCTTATTTACTCTATTTTCCTGTTTAGCTTTATATAGTAGATGTTTTGGATATAGATATCCAAATTATTAACCTACAAAAATACATCGCCTGCTGCTAGGGGTGATGAAAACTGTTACTGAAAAGAAAGTTCTATACATAATTTCTCTTCTTATGTAAAATATTGTAAATTGAAATAATATTTTTGGTAAAAATTGATTGATAGTGAAGGGAATAGCTGTCAAAATGATTGATATAAAATGTAGGTTAGTTTTGGAGTATGTTTCAAGCACCCATATATCATTAACTGCTATATCACTCTTTATATTGAGCTCTGGAAAGTGGGGTATAGATAGTTAGATCTAGTGCTTGTTACACAGAGTTATCATACAAATGAATTTCTTAAAAAATTTCACTCTATAGACTTTTAACACCCAGACACAATGTTTAAATAGCCATAAAACATTTAACTCTTACCAGAACAACCATGGTGAATGCACATGATTTCCGGTTTATAACTGAAATGTACCCCTAAGTACATTGAAAGAAGGATAAGTTAATTAATGTATTATTACCTTAATGATGAGTATGATGACATGAATTATAACAGCAAAAATCTCCAAACATACATTTAGCAATTAAAGCTCATTATTACTTCTGAATTCAAACTCATAAAATTCAACTTTTCTTAAACAAAGGAAGCTCATCAACAAAGTTCTTACTTAGTGAAAATCTCTTGCATGTTGTCTTAGGCATCTGATTTATCCCTTCATTTTTATGATCTTTGCCTGTCTACTTCAATTTTATTAATCATTTTATTAAGATTTATTTATTTATTTGAAAGGCAGAATTACAGAGAGGGGGTGGGGAGGGGAAGGAAAGACAGAGAGATTTTCCATCTGAAGTTCACTTCCCAAATGACCTCAACAACAGAGGTTGGGCCAGGTTTTAAGCCAGGATCCAGGAGCTTCTTCTGGGTCTCCCATTGGATGCAGGGATGCAAACACTTGGGCCATCTTCCACTGTCTTTCCAGGCCCATTAGCAAGAGGATGTTGGTACGGAAATGAAGTAGCTGGGATTCAAACTAGTGCAGATATCGAATGCCACTGCTTAACCAAGCTGCACCAGAAGGCTGGCCCCAACTTTATGAAGTTGCCTGCTTTTTCTTTGAAGATACATCAGTTTTTCTTGGATAAGTGTTTAGTAAATGCTCGTAAAATAATACATAAAATAGTTGTTTAAAAATATATTACAGGGGCCGGCTCTGTGGCATAGTGGGTAAAGCCACCGCCTGCAATGCCGGCATCCCATATGGGCGCCAGTTCGAGTCTTGGCTGCTCCATTTCTGATCCAGTTCTCTGCTATGGCCTGGGAAAGCAGTAGAAGATGTTCCAAGTCCTTGGGACTCTGAATCTGTGTGGGAGACCCAGAAGAAACTCCTGGCTCCTGGCTTCAGATCAGTACAGCTCTGGCCATTGCAGCCAATTGGGGAGTGAACCAGTGGCTGGAAGACTTCTCTCTCTCTCTCTCTCTCTCTCTCTGCCTCTCCTTCTCTCTGTGTAATACTGACATTCAAATAATAAATATTAAAAAAAATTATGGAGGAAAATTATATAAATATTTGAAGCCATAAGTATGTATAATACATATATATTCCAAGTTTTGAAGAACTATGCTAGATATTCCAGTTAAATAATTACATGATGTTAAAATCCAGATCTGGAAAATATGATACTTTGTGAAATAAACCAGTCCCAAAAGGACAAATACCATCTGTTCTCCCTGATCTGTGATAACAGAGCACCAAAAAGGCAATCTGTACAAGTGAAATTGACACTTTGGGAAGCAATGACTTAAACTGCCCTTGTCTTGACTGTTGAGGAGCAGTTGTTTTATTTTTTTTCATACTATTTGTTGAATTCTTTATTTAACATAGAGTTAATCAAATGTGTATAAACTCAGTTGAAAATAGATCTTAGCAAAAAAGAGGGAGGAGGAAAGGGGTGGGAATATTCGTGGGAAGGCGGGCATGGTGGGAAGAATCACCATGTTCCTGAAGTTGTAATTATGAAGTGTGAAGCTGTACAGTTCTGCATACATTCCTACAGACTTACTTCTAAGGGTACTGTTTAAAAACTTACAGTGGGATTCCCAAACCCCTTAAGCTGGGTAATAAAAATACAAGTGTTAAAGTGATCATATGGATAGGATTAAGTGGTAAAGTGATCATATAGATAAGACTAAGGGTCTGGAAATAATAATAGACAGAATTAAAAAGGAGTGAATGCTCCAACATGGGAAGTAGTCCACACAGAAGACTCAGAATGACAATTGCTTTAAATAGCACTCTGACCTCAGAATCAGCCCTTATGGTATTCTGGTCTGACCGAAAAGCCCATGAGAGCATTTCAAGCATGGAAAGCCAAGGTACTGTGGCAAAAAATATCCTACATTAAGGACCTCAGTGGGTGAAATCCCAGTGGAAAGAAGTGGTCATCAGAAAAGGAAGTACTTCGCTCTGAAGGGAGGAGAGAACTTCCGCTTTGCTTATGGCCTTGTCTAAATACTGATGGAGTTTGTGGATTTAAAAGGCTTCTGTAGACTAGACAGCTCATGTAAATAGCCTTAGTTGATTACTGAAAGAATACGTAGTATGTTAATTGTTAGGAACAGGAATCACTTTGCACTAGCTTCCCATGCAGGACCTCTGACTCAAAGAGTTGTAGTATGAGCATTAACAGTAAAACTTGTTCTCAAAGATTTGTTTTGTTTTAGGGTGTTAAGTGGAGGATTTTCTTATGTAGCATAAGGTGTTTCTTTAATTAATGATGAAATTCATTCTCAAGGTCTTACTTTCTTTTAATGTATTAAATGGAGGATATTCTTATGTCCCATAATTATAGTTATATCTGAGCACTCGCAAAAGATGTATCCTTCTTGAGTGCTTCTTTAAAGTTAATCAAGTTTAAAAAAAATAAAAACGAAATTAATTTCAAGAAGCAATGACTTTGAACAGCCCTTGTCTTCACTGTTGAGGAATAGTTTTTTTTTTTCTTTTTTGTGCAAATTGCTGAACTCTTTACTTATTATAGAGTTTGTCTTCTGTGTATAAAGTTAATTGAAAATGGATCTTTGTGGAGACTGGGACCAGGAATGGGAGAGGGAGAAGGAGGGGTGGGAGATTGGGTGGGAGGATGGGTTTGGTGGGAAGAATCACTATATTCCTAAAGTTGTACTTATGAAATACATGATGTTTGTATTCCTTAACTAAAATGTTTCTTTGGAAAAAAAAAAAAAAAAAAAAGAACAGATACAAGGGGCTGACACTCTGGCTTTGCAGGCTAAGCCTCGCCCTGCAGCTCCGGCATCCCCTGTGGGCATCAGTTTGTGTCCTGGCTGCTCCTCTTCTGATCCAGCTCTCTGCTCATGGCCTGGGAAAGCAGTGGGAGATGGCACAGGTGCTTGGGCCCCTGCACCCATGTGACAGACCCGGAAGAAGCTCCTGGATCCTGGCTTTGGATTGACTCAGCTTTGGATGCTGCCATTTGGGGAGTGAACCAGCAGATGGAAGACCTTTCTCTCCATCTCTCCCTCTCTCTGTCTGTGACTGTAACTCTCAAATAAATAAATAAAATCCTAAAAAATATAAATTATTGGAATGATGAAAATTCCAGCAAGCTAAGTCATTTGTTTTAAAATTTCATGAAAACTAAAGAGAGATATTAAGTATCTATCCTAAATGTATGAAGAATATCTATTAATTCTGTGATTTGTTGAAAAAATCAAGATCTAAGAACTAAGACAAAACATTCAAAATAGAGTAAAGAGTTAAGGAGGATAATGATATTCACTAATTAATTAATTTAATTAATTAGAATTAATTAATACAAATAATTAAAATTATTTTTTTAAAAAAGATTTATTCATTTATTTGAAGGAACTGCAGAGAGAG
The DNA here is from genome assembly GCF_051225735.1 of Oryctolagus cuniculus. NCBI lineage: Eukaryota > Metazoa > Chordata > Mammalia > Lagomorpha > Leporidae > Oryctolagus > Oryctolagus cuniculus. The sequence goes on along the minus strand of NC_142872.1, from coordinate 138,190,120 downwards.
CATGTGAAAGAGAGACAGCAAGATCATCCATCCATTGGTCTACTTCCTAAATGGCCACAACAGTCAGAGCTGAGCTGGTCCAAACCCAAGAGCCAGGAGTTTCTTCCTGGTCTCCCATGTGTGTGCAGGGGCCCAAAGACCTGGGTCATCCTCTGTTGCACTCCCAGCAGGGAACTGGATCAGTAGTGGGAGCAGCCAGGAACTCAAACCAATACCCACATGGGATGCTGGCATCACAGGTGGCGGCTTTACCCAATAGGCCACAGCACCAGCCTTCGTGTCTTGAAATCCTGTACTGCATTTTACATAACGTGTTAATTTATTTTTAGGAATTATTTATTTATGCAAAAGCCATGGTTACAGAGAAAGAGAGAAAGATTTTTCATCCATTAATTCACTCCCAGGTTGGCAGTGACAAGCTGGGCTGATTTCAAGAGCCATAAACTTCATTTAGGTTTCCCAAGTGGGTAGTAGGGACCCAAGCACTTGTACCACTTCTGCTGCTTTTCCCAGTCCATTCACAGGGAGCTGGGTCAGAAATGGAGCTGCTGGGGATGCTAATGTCGCAGAAGGCAGGTGTACATGCTACACCACAACACTGGCCCCAACAGCCTAATTTGAATCAATTTAAAGTGATTTTCACTTAAATGTTGATTGTTGTTGATACTTGATGTTAATTATTTTAAATTACTGATAGAAAAAACTTCTTAATATTAATTTTCACAATGCATATAATTATTTGTACTGAGCACTTTATTAGTAAATATTAGTGAAAATTGCTTGTTAAATGAATTTTATCTTTCTTTAGAATTTTTAAAAAAGATTTATTTTATTTATTTGAGAGACAGAGTTAGAGAGAAAGGTAGACAGAGAGAGAGACACATCTTCTATCAACTGGCTCATCCAAAATGGCTCCAGCAACCCGTATCTGGGCCAATCTGAAGCCAGGAGCCAGGAGCTTCTTCTTGGTCTCCCACATTGGTGCTGGGGGCCTTGCAATAGAGTCATCCACCACTCTTTCCCAAGCCATTAGTAGGGAGCTGAATCAGAAGTGGAACAGCTGGGACTCAAACTGGCACCCACATGGGATGCTGGCACCATAGGCTGGGACTTTAATCAGCTGCACCACAATGCTGGCTCTGTCCTTAGAATTTTTATAATTGGGTAATGTAATTTTTATATCTTTACTTTTTAGAATTAAATTGTATTATGTATGCTAATTGTTATTTCGAGTCAGATCAATCAATAGAGATAGAGACTTATGGATAGATAGGATGGAGACTTATGTAAAATATATTATTAAGTAAACATTATTGACAAATTCTTTACTAATGCACTCATATTTAGAGAAAATATTTGGAGATGACTTTGGCTAAACAAATTCTGAATTCTGAAATTACTAAATTTGCATCATTCTCCTTACATTAGATATTTGATGTAGATATTTGTGATTCTAACAAAAATCTTAATGGTAATGATACATAGAAAATCTTTAAGAAGATTTTTAAAGATTTATTTATTTCTTTAAAGAATTACTGAGAAAGAGGGAAAGATCTTCCTTCCACTGGCTTACTTCCCAAATATCCACAATAGCTGGGGCTGGGACAAGCCGAAGCCAGGAGCCTGGAATTCCATCCTGGCCTCCCATGTGCGTGTAGTGGCCCAAGCATTTGGGCCATCTTTTGGTGCTTTCCCAGTTGCATTAACAGGAAGATGGATCGGACGCAAAGTAGCTGGGACTTGAACTGGCACTTCAATATGGGATGCTAGTGTTCTAAGTGGCAGCCTAACTCATTGCATGGCCCCCTTAAATAAATTTAAATTCTACAGTGTCTGGTTAATACTTAAAGCAATGGTTATTGTGACTTCAGAACATTTACAATTGGGGGGATCTTATAGTAAAAAGACAAAATTTTATTTAATCCAGCATTTTCTCTTATCTGATTAATGTAAAGATTTGATGAAATAACCCCAATTTACCCTTTAAGGAGTAACAGAATGATTTAAATTTATCGAAAGTAGCACGTGACATAACTTCACTTTGTTTAGTAAAATAGTCTTAAGTTTAATAGTCAAATAATTTTATGTTAAATAATTAGAATTTCTTCCTTTATCCAACATTTTCTAAGCTCTGAGTGCACAAGGGTGAAAACACACAGTCTGGCGAAAACAAACTAATATTTTGGAGCTGTATGGGTCAGTTGGAATGGATGATTTCATAGAATAACTGCAAGTTGTTAAGGAAATACACAAAAAAGATATTTTTCCTAATTTGTTGCTCCTGGGAAAGTTTTCTAGCGATGATGTTTTCGCCAAATCTTTTAGTGTAAGAACTAGGAAAGAAAGTTAGGAGAAGCATCTCATGTGGAAATAACTGCATAAAAATAGCCATGCATTCTGGGGATCCAAAGTTCAAGATTACTTGAGCACAATGTATATACGTGTTAAATGGTTAATAATGACGCTACAGAGATGGTCAGTGGTCAGGTTATGGAGGTCAGTGTAACTTTATCCTAACAGCTGAAAAACCTTTAATAATATGGAACTTTGTTGGAAAAGTGGTTTTGAGATCTGCTCCAGATCTACAAAGTTAGAAACTCTGGTGAGGGGGCTCAGCTGTCTGTTTGGATAAGATGTTCCTGGTAACTGTGATGCTAAAGTTTGAGAACCAAAGCCTCTAAGGAAAGATGTTGAGGACTAAGACTGGATATGTAAGTGGGGATGGACAGAAGGGGACTACATGAGAAAGACTTGGAGGTGCCATTGTCAGTATTTGGTGGTGAATTGAATGAGAAGAATATAAATTGGTAAAATATGTCATGATCAACAAAAATCTAATTTATCTTAAGTTGGATATTGTAGAACCAGTTTTACTAAAGAACAGAATTGAAAACTGTATATAATCAATCAAATAAACCAAAATCTGTTATGCCATATTGCACAACTTGAGCGAATATGTAAATTGTCTATTCTGAAGCACAGTTCAGGGGACTCATAACAAATACTGTCTCTGTGGTGGCTCTTGGAGTCAGTCAATACAGTAACATTGGGGCATCAAGAGGTAGTCTTCAGAGTCTAAAGTGAAAAGTGACAGATCATTAGATAACTAGAAGGATAAAGGTTGTCCTAAGACATTGATTATTGAAATTGAATAGTTCTTGTATAAAATAGTTTTGGATAGTAATGACTATAAGATAAATGATGATATTTAGCTAGTCAAAGATCCAAGTGGAACCACTGTATCAGATTACATCACATTAGTCAGTCTCATGTGCCTTTGGCTGGTGGTAGTAGACTAACAGGAAGGCAGAAAACAGGGTCTGACTAACAAGTATGAAAATAGTGATGTGCCTTCTCAGATACAATTTGCTAGGGAAGCCTTTAGTAGCAGACCTAACTATTTCTTATCTTGTCTTCCACCATTAATATTTAGTAAATTTTGCTGATTTTTCCTAGTAATATATTTTGACTATATGACTTCCTTCCCAGACTTAATGTCTCAAATTAATCCAGCTCTTTGTACTTTAATCTCAAATGATAGTGGTCAGCTTCATAAACAGAATAACTGATCTTCATTCTTTCAAATACTGTTGCCTGCTAGTTGAGGCTCCTCAGAAACTGATTCTTACTTAGGTGCCCAATTTATAACTATTATAACTAGCTGTAAGTTATTACAACTAGAATTTATTTAAAATCTATGTGCTCTTCCAGGGTATTTAATTTAATCCTTAAAACAAATCTCAAGACAAAAACAATATGATTTATACATGAGAACCAAAGTCTCAAAGAGGCAATATGACTTAATAAAATAAAGCCACGTCTAGAATTAAAACCACATATACATTACTCTAAGGTCTGCTAATTTATTTCCTATGCCCCATTGCATCCCACTTTATCTACCCCTTAGCTTCCCTGTTCACTTTTTGAATTATACATGCCAATCTATCAAATGTACTTTTTTTATAAAACATGATGCATATTTTAAGTCACATAGGATTTTTCATCATGTTCTTATCTTCTCTACTTATATGTCACTCACTGTCAAACTTTAGTGTTTGTTGAAATCACCTGAAGGCTTTATTAAAACTGCTGGTCCCCACGCCAAGAGTTTCTGACTCAGTGGCTTTAGGGTAAGTCCCCAGAATTTGCATTTCTTGCAAGTTCCTTGGTGATATTGATGATTTAATGAGGATACCATGCTTTGAGAACAGTTGCCCTATGCGTTTATCTAAATTCGACAACCTTAAAAGTTTAGTGCAAAATGAGTGACTTCCTATGTATCATTCTGTTACAACAACAACCTTCAGTAAGGGTTTTTGTTTTTGTTTTTTGTTTTTTTTTCTATTAGTTGCTATATTTGATGTTAGACTTGTTCATTTCTTTTCCTCTTTCAATTGCCATAGGTGGGAAGTGTTGTGCAGTTCCACTGCAAAAAAGGACACCTTCTCCAAGGTTCTACTACTCGCACTTGCCTCCCTGACCTTACATGGAGTGGAATTCAGCCTGAATGCCTGCGTAAGTATGCTGGGTGACAGATTATTCTTATCATGGGAATGAATATGCCTTCTATCTGCCAGTTTTCCAGCTGTGAAAATATAGTTGTATCAATATACCAGATGTAAATTGATTTCTAGATTATTATGAAATATGTTATGCATGTAACTGGATTACTATTCCAAGGGGAAGCACTCTCAGAAGAAGTCATAAGGCATGAGACACAATTTTGTTCTTTCTAGAAAGCTTTCATAATCGGGTTTAGTTTGAATACCTGGTAATTTTGGGTGATGATTAGCTTTTAGATTCAGAGATCTGTATCTATCAATTTGAAGTACTCTAATAACTCTTACTTTTAAAAATCACTTATAAAAGAAGTCTGAGAATCTGGGGAAAACTAGAAACATCTATGAATAAAAATATTCTTAGACACAAAAATGCTTTCAGGGTCTTCTGACCCCTTAATTATTCCTGATCCTAAGTCGAGAACACTTTTTTTAGAAATTGATAAAAGTAAAGCTCAAGGTTACTAAATGGTATTTTCTAATATACAGTTAGAAACAAATTTCAAATGGTCAACTATTTGTCTCTTCTTTCCCTCCAGTTTCCTCTCTTTGTCTCTTCCCCATCTTTTTTTTTTTTTCAAAAAGATTTATTAATTCATTTTAGAGTCAGAGTTACACAGAGAAGGAGAGGCAGAGGCAGAGAGAGAGAGGTCTTCCATTGCTGGATTGGCTGCAATGGTTAGCGCTGCGCTGATCCAGAGTCAGGAGCCAGGAGCTTCTTAAGGGTCTCCCACATGGGTTCAAGGGCCCAAGGACTGGGGCCATCCTCCACTGCTTTCCCAGGCCATTCCAGAGAGCTGCATTGGAAGTGGAGCAGCCGGGACTCGAACTGGCACTCATATGGGATGCCGGCTCTGCAGATGGTGGCTTCACCGACTACGCCACAGCAGCAGCCCCTCTTCCCCATCTTTTTAAATTCTGTGTCTTCTGGAGGAAATTTGCATTAAACTATGTCTGAAATATATATTGTGATTTCTATCTCAAAATTTTCTTGACATGACTATGGAATTTTAATGTCATTCTCTTTCTTAATATAGCCCACAGCTGTAAACAACCAGAAACTCCTGCTCATGCAAATGTAGTAGGAATGGACCTTCCGTCCCATGGGTATACACTAATCTATACTTGCCAGCCAGGCTTCTTCTTAGCAGGTGGAACAGAACATAGAGTGTGCAGATCTGATAACACCTGGACTGGAAAAGTCCCTATTTGTGAAGGTAAGTTTTCTCTTTAGAAACTTTTTGCACAGATTTTACCGTTAGGTGCTCCTCAGAGGCAAGAGATGGATTAGCTTTGAACAAGAAACTTTGTTGGCCAACTCCAATGAAGAGTTTGAGTAATGTGAAACCTCTGAATTCAGGAGCATGGAAATAATACTTAGATTTTTCTAGTAGCTTCCATTCCATACTGATGTTATTCTTGCATTATTATTTCTTCAAGCTCACTTCTCCCAGATAGGTCAACTCATTTTCTAGGGCCATGATCACAAAGTACCAAAGCTAGTTGGTTAAACACAACATTTTTTTTTCCCTTTCCTTTCACAGTCCTGAAGACCAGGTGAAGGTATTGTCAGGAACTTACACCCTCTGTAAGCTCCAGGCAAGAATCATTCCTTGCCTCTTCCCATCTTCTGGAAGCCCTGACAATATTGGTGTTCCTTGGTTCATAATCTCACTAACACTTCTGCCTCCATCTTCATAATGCCTTCTTTCATGTGTAGCTCTCTTTACATGCTCTCCTCTTCTTGAAAGATAAAAGTCACTGCATTTGAGGAGTAATTCTTCTCAAGATCTCTGACTAACTATATTTTCAAAAATTTATTTCCAAATAAGATGATATTCTGACATTCCAGGTGAACATAAAATTTGGGAGGTACAACATTTGACCCATTAGAGTATTAAAAAGTGCTACCGGCATTCCTGGTTTCAATCCCTTCTGCTGGAGTGGCCCTAATAGAAAGACTGTTCCCACATTTTGGTCAGAAAAGTAGTATTTAAGACTATGATTGCTGCAATTATGAACTGAGCTTATCCCTAGATCTTACTCAGATAGAGTTATTATTGTTACTCTGACTTGTTCTGGGTGAAGTGCTAGTTGCTCAGGACAGTTCCCAGTTGGACAAGATGTAATGAGTATACCACAGGAAAGGGTTATATTGCTAGAAGAAGGAGAAAGAAAAAAATTAAAATTTTTGATAAGGTCATCAATAAAACCCTTTTCCTTATATTCAACAAAGTTTCTTTAGGTCTTCTAATTTATTAAAGATTTTTTTATGAATTTAGAATACAGAATGAGCCAGGTTCTTCCTCCTGGTCTCCCATGGGGTGCAGGGCCCAAGCGCTTGGGCCATCCTCCACTGCACTCCCGGGCCACAGCAGAGAGCTGGCCTGGAAGAGGGGCAACCAGGACAGAATCCGGCGCCCCGACCGGGACTGGAACCTGGTGTGCCGGCGTTGCAAGGCAGAGGATTAGCCTATTGAGCCACGGCGCTGGCCTATTTTTCCTTTCTAAACCTGTGTTCATGATTGAAATCCTTACTGTATGATAACTTTTTACTATTTTCTTTCTTTGCTTGTCATCATTTGTTTCAACTCTCCTGTCTTATCTGCCCTTGCTAATCTAGAATATAATCTCAGTAACAACAGAACTTGTTCAAAATGTTTTACCTGCAATACTGTCTTCTTGATCAATGTCTTATACCAGTGCCTTAAATTTAAGAAGTGTTCAGTATATGTATTTGGAATGAATGAGTGCTTTGCTCCTTCCCAATTCTTATATCCATTTTCCATTTCCTTTATAAATGTATTATTTTCTACTCATAATTTTCTAAAGGCTCAGAACTTTTTCATTTGCTCATTTTGTTCGGTATCCTATCCAAGGAGATATCATTCAAGTCAATGGCTTCAATACTATCCTTTATGATGATTACTTATAGATTAATATTTCTGGCTCGTTTATCTTATCTTTTTTTTTAAGCTTCAGGTTTGTGGATGTTGTTGCTTACTTATCATCCTGGTTGAATTTCTCAAAGATGTTTCAGTATTCCATGCAAGCAAAACTAAAGTTGTAATTTTTTTTTCCCTATGTTCATCTACTTTTGGCATTACCTACCCCAGTGATAAATTATGTAATAATTCAAACGAAGAGTATAGTTATCACATTAGATATCTTCCTATCTAAATCCACCATGATTTGCATAATTTTCTTATCAATGTATTTTCTTTTTACCTTCACTATTATAGTAATGTAACTCAGCATTATCTCTACTGGGATTAGGACAGTAACGTTTTGCCTTTTCTGGCTATATCAATAATTGCTCCTTTCTAAACTGTGCATCCACTTTGGAATACTTCCTCTTAAAGCCTTTTAAAGGCATTAGAGTGTTTTTAGAACACATGCCCTGCAAAGCATTGCATGTCATAACTACTGTAATTTTTGCTGTCCCTCACAGCACCCAAATGATTTGCTGGGTTTGGAATGCTTTGGATTTAGCTTAAAATGTTAAAGATTTTCACCTTTGAGGTTATCAAATTTCAGGTACACTATGAGCTGCTTTAACAAATTTTTGTTTTTAAAAAGAACCCTACCCCAACACTTTTTGCCTTTTGTCAACAGGCACATACCCTCTGCCTTCAGCTTCCATGTTGGAAACAACTGTTTTCCATGTGTTCCTACACCTCTAAAAAGAAACAGTATCCCAAGATGATAAGGCAGCACTAATCTGCCCCAAACTACTGCATGAAAATGGGGGTAATTGTTGGTGTTATTTGTTGAACAAGAGTGTTGAGTTGGGGATTGAGATGTCCTGGACAGCAAGGCATTTTAGAGAAAATCACATGATGTATCAGGGAATACAGTTGGCAATGTATCACATTGTGTGTGTGTGTGTGTGTGTGTGTTTCTAATTATATAAGTTTGTTAAACACTTCCATTTCTTTTCATAGCTGGTTCTAAAATATTGGTGAAAGATCCTAGACCTGCACTAGGAACACCCAGTCCAAAGTTAAGTGGTTAGTAATTTTATCTGTCTTTTTGGAAGTAATTGTTCCATTGTTTTCTTGATATAATGACCATTTACTTGGGAAAATATGTTTATTATGGCAAAATTATGCACCTGACTCTCTTGAATTAGAAAATGTATATTATAAATATTCAATTTAAAGGATTGCAATTGCAACACCACAATGTTGATATTCTGAAATATTGTTTAGAATCATCTAAATATCCTTGTCTCTAAAAATGAATAAGAATAAGATTATTGAACAGTGAGCTTTATGAAAATGAAGTGTAAAGTGCTGTGTCTATAGTAAGGTCTTCATATATAAGAACTACTTTTTCACATTAATATTTTGTTTATGTGATATAAATGAAAAACTTAAAGTAAAACTAAGGGCTTAGCGTCTAATCCTTAACTTGGAGACAGCTTTAGCCCAGTTTTATTGGGCCAAGGATGGTGTTAGGATATAATTTTAGTTGGATTCTGAATTTTCAATGTGCATAATGTAAAAGTACAGTGCCCATAAATCTCTGAGACTTACATTTATTCAACACTTAGTAAAAACTTCCTGAATGACACTATGATAATAAAAGAGCATGTTAGCATAAGATATATTTTATTAGCAGTTACTTAGTGAGCTACTGGAGCCACAATTACCCTGTTTTATCTATGAAGTATCAATAGTGGAGGCAGGTAACAATTATCTAAATGCTTCACATTCATTGTCTTATTCAATTTATATATCCCACTATGTTAACAACATGTTAGTCATGCAGAAATTCAGGATTAGAGTTAAGTATTTATGCAAAATGACAGTTTATAATTTTTATAAAGGAGGGGCTTAAATACAAGCAACTTAACTCCAGTGACTACTGTCTAACCTTTCTGCTGTATTTTATCACATTTCACCTCTCTCCCATGAGAGTTAGATAATTCTGGTGACAATTCTTTTATTTCTAAAAATACCTTTAAAAATACCTGTAAAGCTGTTGAAATGATACAGTCTTGTTTTTCTTCAGCAGCTTCTATTATCACAATAACTGAACTCATAAGTAAGGGGGGCAAAGGTATAATCTCTCCTAAAAGTCTCCCGGGGCCTTTTTGCAAAGGTGGAGGTGGGCAGTGAACTATTTGCTCTTCTTCCCATGAATCTATTCCTGCTATTAAGAGAGGAGCAGGCTTCTTTGACAAATGCATGGATTGACTTGGTACAGTGAAATCATTTTATTTTTCTGATAATAGAAAATAATGTTATAGGGCACCAAATATAAGTGAAGTTTATATTTACATGAGTTATAAATATAAGCTTCATATCTTTAGGTGGCATCATCTGTTTCCCTATTATTGATGAAATATCAACAAACCTATGTTTTTACACTTTTAATTGTTTCTAAGTTATGACATACTCTAACTTGGAGAATTCATTTTATTACACACCTTCAGCATTACTGAGTATTTAGCAAAATACCATTATACAAGTAATATTTTAATATAATAGTTAATACTTTTACTTATAGAACACTATAAAATTAATGTGTGGTTTGTTTACAGTTCCTGATGATGTGTTTGCCCAAAATTACATATGGAAAGGCTCTTATAATTTCAAAGGAAGGAAACAACCCATGACTTTGACAGTTACTAGTTTCAATGCTTCCACTGGAAGAGTTAATGCAACATTAAGTAATAGCAACATGGAACTGCTACTTTCAGGTAAGACATTCAAAAACAATAACAACATTGTCTTCATTTCTATCATAAGTTCATCATTTTACTACTTAGTATTATACAGTTTGTTAACATTTGTTTTAAATGATATTGGTTATTCATTTGGAAACAAGACTTTTTGGTTTTTGGATAGATGAATGGATATTAATACACAAATATGAAACTCTGGTTTTGAAATTTCCTTCAAAAATTGTTATATAGTTAAAGTTTGATGTCATAAAATAGAAAAGAAATTTTAAGTTAATTTTAATTCAACCAAATCTTTTTCTATTCTTATAAAATTAGAAACCAGGTCAGTGATTTCCAAAGTATTTGATAGCCACAAAATCATTGTTTAGGTGGACACTGAAAATTTAGAAAACAGAGAAATATTCATTTGATTGGCAATAGAAGACCCAGAGAATGCTCAACTTCATTGTTTCTATTTCTACTATCTAGTACATATGTACCTCTTTATCTTTGATTTCTGTTCTTCCTCATATTCAGATGTTTTCTCCAATCCATCTCCTCAGGTAGTACTTCCCATGCCCTTATCTAAAATAACCTCCATATAATAAGCACTTAGTCAGACACACTCAATCTATATCCAAAGGGTAAGACAGGGTTAGCCATTTTAGATGATTTCTTTTCACAATTGGAAATTATATCATATTATTTATACTTACTCCAACAACCTAAGCTCTAAGAAGGAAGCTTTTTACCTTCCAATTCATTAATATATCCCCAGAGGCTAGACAAACTTCTGGGACAAAATAGACTTTAATAAATATTGTCAGATTATTGAATTTGAATTATTTTTTCTAATTTATAAAAAATTGAGCACTCTAATATTTTAGTGTGCAAATAAGAAATATATATTATAACCTTCTTGGTCATAAATCACTATTGACAATATATATTTGTTAATAAATGAAATGGGATATACAATTATTTTCTATTGATCTTGTAAATATTAGATGATGTTTTGAATTTTTACATGTTATTGAATGGTCTGTATTAAACTAAAAATATACATACTAGAATTCAATGTGTATTACAGTTTAAAAATACACACAAGATGCAAAGAAGCTTTATATGAATAAGAGTAGTAAATCAAAATCAAATTTTGTCTAGTGATTATTTAGTATCAAAGTGTAAGCAAAATTGTTGCTTTATTCTTTATAAGAGTTAAGAAAGCAAATATATATATATAATTAATCAAATATAGAAGGACTTCAAATTAAGCTCATGAAAATACAGAAAAAGCATGAATAATTAGATTAATTTAATTTTTTTCACTTACTGTTAATATAAAAATTATAATAATTTCCAGTGTTGTTAGTTATGATTAATCTCATGCCCTCTCCCATTGATTATAATTTATATTGGGTCAAGATCTGTATCTTATTTCGTATCCCCAACATATTATTATAACGTGTTTTATTACATTATTGACTGATTAAACGAATCAGAGAATGCAACTAAATTTCAACAGTTAATTCCAAAATTTTACACTCAAAACTATGTTGCCTACTATCCTCCTACACATTTATACTCCTCTCATTCTTACTCTTAGACTACTTAAAAAAAACATTGTATATATTTTTACTTCTACCTTTTATGTCATAACCTGTATTTACCTCTTGAACTAAAAATCTTAATCGATTTTCAAAACCCAGTTTAAATGGTTTTTATAAGTATTTGCTGATCAGTCCATTTGTGAAATAATCCCTCTTTCTTCTGGCCTTTTCTTTATTATTTTATCACACATGTTTTAGTTAGTTTTGTACCTTCTTTTATACCTCCTACCTGGAAATTTTTAAAAAATAAGAACAAGCAATATTCATATTTCTGGCTCCAGTATTACCTAAACTGCTCTATTTCACAGAGCAGGGACCCAATTCTTTTGATATGTATACTTGATGATTTTATTTATTTATTTTTGAATATTTATTTATTTGAAAGGCAGAGTGTTTGGGAGAGTCACAGAGAAAGAGAAAAAGAGAAAGAGAGAGAAAAAGAGAAAGAGAGAAAGAGAAAAAAAGAAAGAGAGAGAGAGAGAGAGAGAATCATCCATCCACTCTTCACTCCCCAAATAACTGCAACAGCCAAGTCTAGGAAAAGCCAAAGCCAGGATCCAGGAACTCCATCGTAGTCTCCCATGTGGCAAGCAGGGTCCAAGTACTTGGACTATTTTCCATTGCCTTCCCAAGAACATTGGCAGGAAGCTGGATCAGAAGCAGAACAGCCAGCACTTCAGTCAGCACTCAGATAATGGATGATGGCATTGCAACCAGAAGCTTAACACAGTGCACCACAACACTGCCCCTACTTGTCTTTGGAATGTGATTTGGGCAGATATTTGACATAGTGGTTAATATGCGTCTTGAGATGCTTGCATCCCATATCAGAGTGGCTGGGTCCTCAGTTCTGGTTTCACTCCCAATTCCAGCTAATGTACACCCAGAGAGGCAACAAGTGATGGCATAAGTACTTAGGTCACTGCTACCCACATAAGAGACCAGCATGGAGTTCCAGATTCATAACCCTCACTGTCTCGGGATCTGCTCTTTAAGGCATTTGGAAATGAACCAGTGGACAGAGTGTCTGTCTGTCTCTGTGTTTTTTTCTCTCTCTGTTATTCAGCTTTCAAATAAATAAAAATATTTTTATGAAAAAAAGAAAATTATTTGTGAAATCGGAAAATGATATTATTAGGAGTAATAGGAATTAATTTTAATGCCCTGGTAATTTGAGACCCTTAGATGAGATTTAAGTTGAAAATTTCAGTTGAAAGAGATATCAATAGATAGTGCTAGATTTGTCAAAATTATTGTGGGTATAAAGTCAGCCTTGACTTGGGCCTGGTTTTATTTCTTTTCCTATTACATATCATACATTATGTGCCTAAGGAGTTATAGATAATAAAATTACAGCCTAACTATTTACAAAATTAAGTAGACTAAAATGTCCTTGTATTTTACAGGGGTATATAAAAGTCAAGAAGCTCGCCTAATGTTGCACATATATCTTATTAAAGTACCAGCTCATGCTTCTGTGAAGAAAATGAAGGAGGAAAATTGGGCCATGGATGGCTTTGTAAGTATGCTTCTTCAAAAGCATGCTGGTGATTCAATGACAAATTTGTATTTTTTTTTTTTCAGAAAAAGGGTATTTCAAAAATTTAGCTAATTATGAATATAACACATAGTAGTATATGTAAATATGTAGAATCCTAAAGGATTATTGGATTCTGGTGTGTCTTGTTAATTTTGAGAGTATGTGCATGTGCATGTATTTATGTGAGTATAGGTTTTCATAGAATTATTCAGTGGCTTAATAAACTTTTTTCAATCTATAGTAAACATTAAGAGAAATAAATCTGGATAAAGTATAACTCAGTCTTTGTCTGAAAGCACCATGTTAGGTATATGAAACATACCTAAAATGCATCAGGAAATTATGTTCATTAAAATCAAAGCAGAAGTTCATAATATTTTATAAATTTGTCTTTGAGGAAGAACTTACATGAATTACTTCCTATGGAGAAACAGTTGCTATAGCTTCACCAAGGAATCATGCTTTCTCCTATCCATTCATTCATGAAATAGGGTTTCTAAATTGACAGTTGGAAGCAAGAAATCTTATATTAACAACTCAGTGGGATTTGCTGATGACTTAACATGAGAAATCAGACCATATCCTCTCAAAATACCAAGCCTTTTTATATAAGGAAAACTTAATGGGAAGGAATCAGTTGTCATAGTGTCACTATTTGTGGAGTTAGGAACTAACTCAAGTTAGTTACTAATGTACTTGGATTACTTAATTGTATTATATTATCTACAAAAAAGCAAAATTAACCTACTCATTAAAATATTATAGTTTGAGCAATTGTCTCTAGAATTATTTCATTTTTTTTTTTTAATTTTTGACAGGCAGAGTGGACAGTGAGAGAGACAGAGAGAAAGGTCTTCCTTTGCCGTTGGTTCACCCTCCAATGGCCGCGCGGCCGGCACGCTGCGGCCTGAGCACCGCGCTGATCCGATGGCAGGAGCCAGGAGCCAGGTGCTTTTCCTGGTCTCCCATGGGGTGCAGGGCCCAAGCACCTGGGCCATCCTCCACTGCACTCCCTGGCCATAGCACAGAGCTGGCCTGGAAGAGGGGCAACCGGGACAGAATCCGGCGCCCCAACCGGGACTAGAACCCGGTGTGCCGGCGCCGCAAGGTGGAGGATTAGCCTATTGAGCCACGGCGCCGGCCTAGAATTATTTCATTTTTAAAATGGCCATACTCATGCTGGTTCAAGTCTCTGCTGCTCCAATTCCAGTCCAGCTCCCTGCTGGTGCACCTGGGAAAGCAGTGGAAGATGGCCCAAGTCCATGTGCCCCTGCACCCACATGGGAAACCCAGAAGAGGCTCCTGGCTCTTTGCTTTGGCCTGGCCCATCCCTGGCTGTTGCAGCCATTTAGGGAGTGAATCAGCAGATGGAAGATTCTCTCTCTCTCTCTTTCTGTAACTTCAAATAAATAAAATAAATCTTTAAATGTAAAATAAAATGGCCATGCTCAGAATATGATGTCTGCTAATAATCATGTGGTCTTTTGTGACTGGTTTCTTTCACTTAATAGAATGGTAAACATGCCACTTAAAGCCTAGACTTACAATTGACCTATTGACAATCCTACCCACATCACCATGGCCAAAGAGAACCAAGCTAGACTCAATGAGATAGGAAGTATCTTCTTAAAGAGGTTGGTAAGAGCCAGCAGACGGAAGGCATATATGAGGAATACTAATCTAACCTAAAGAAACAATATGATTATATTTTAATTTTAATTGACCATTTCCCTCACTCTATTTAATCAGTCATTGACCTTTATTGACAATAGGTTTCTTAGTATATAAGAATTCTCTGTGTCTATATAATCATAATTATATCCAATCCCTTGCTTTCCAATATCACAAGTATTTAAAATTAGAAATTTTTTCTTGTACTTTTAGTAATGGAAAATTTGGACACTGTGCTGTTTTTTCGCATAGGAGAGAGTCATATAAGCAAAGAGTTCTGGATAATATTTATTTCAAAAAGAAACTGGGTATTTATTAAGACTGTGAAAATATAGCTGTGGCCAGTCTTCAGATTTAATAGGACTTTCAAATATGTTTAGGTTTCGGCCGAGCCTGATGGAGCTACTTATGTATTTCAAGGCTTTATTCAAGGGAAAGATTATGGGCAATTTGGACTACAAAGGCTGGGTAATGTATTCATTTTGGTTTTTGTGTAGGTCCTCTATTACCTTAGATTTCATAAGAAAGTACAGTGTATTCTGTACATTAGGTACACTTACTACATTTTGAATTCTTCATTGTCAGGACTATATATTGATATATTTCATGGCTATTTAAAATAATTATATTCTTTAATATATTTGTTCTCTATGTACTAACTCTGAAATATATCATTTTTTTCGAATTTCTAATAAACATGACAAGTTGTCTTGCCCTTAAGCAAGTAAAAATGAGAAAAATGAGATAGATAAAAAGAAAATATTATACTGTAAATTATTTTATCTCAGGAGAACTGTAATACTTTCCTTTCACTTTGAGTATTATTACAGTTTTCTTACTCTTTTCAAAATGTAATGCCACTAACAAATTCAAAGGGTCTTGAAACAGAAATAACTGAGGAATGGGGCATTTATTGTGGCTTGATAGTCTTCAAATATGTAAATTTTCTGCATTGGAAACATAGAATTTTTCATTTTTGCTTCTAGCTCTTCTCATATGTGCATAAATATTTAATGATGTTAGGGGAAGGTATTTATAAATATAACTATTGGTATATAATTTTCCTAAGTTATACTCTTCTATTATGTCATGCTAGCCTGGAAATTCAAGCTGTAAAATGTACTATGTGGTATTATTTTAAAAATGATTACTTTGAACATTATCATAAATAAATGGAATCACTGGAAAAAATAATACATAACTAAGTTACTATTTTTTTAAACCTGGACAAAGATATACATTAATTAGATATAAATTTACCAAAATTGGAAATGTGCCTTCTCTAAATGAGGAATAAGATGACATTTCACATAACGTCCTGCCTAATATTGTTAGTTTTAAAAACAGGATAAAACACACATTAACATGGTATAGTAGCACTGTTGTGTATTTTAATGCAGAATATTTTCATATAATATTCTCCAAAGTGTCTCAAACGCTGCATGTTAAAAGAGAGCCTATAGAAAAGGAGATATTATTTTCTGAAAAAAGCAGTCACCTAGTTATTTCCTGTTCCCCATTCCAAGACATTGACAAACCTGATTTTTTTCAATTCCTACTTCCATTAAAAGTCTATAGCCATTTGCTTAGAATCTTATACTATCTTACCCCTTTTTCATCCAGACATATTCTGTTAATTTTTATTATGAAATATTCCCCGTCTATCTTTTCATCCTCTTTGTAATGTTCTACATCAAATTTAACCTCCTTTCATATCGGAGTTGTTGCTAAAACCTTCTTGCTGTATCAGCTGCTGATTTGCACTCCCTCAAGTCCGTTCTACCCTAGCTGCTTTCTAAACCTCTTATCTTATCACTAGGCCATTTATTTCCAAACACCCTTACTGAGGTGAGTAGTCCTTTGAGATCTTCAGATATTTATTTCCTCCAGAATCCAGCTATGGTCTATGAGTTTAGCCTCCTCCTCCACTTCAGTGCTTGTCACCTCCTCCAGACAACCACTCAGCTTCCCGTTTCTAGGCTTATGAAATCTCAGGTCTATCTCCATTTGTTGTTCTACTGTTTTCTACCAGAACATACTCTTATGTATGCAGATGGAATTATTCCTCCCTTTTCTAAAGCACATGATGCATTAATCCACATTTACTGTCTACACTGGGTATCTGCAAGTCTTCCTACTATTGTGTAAACTCACGAGTTCAGGGACACTGCTTATTTTAGCTCATATCCTTTCCTGGAAAAATATCTCTCACAGCAAAATCATTGTACAAAACTGTGTGGAAATTAGTTGTAGTTTCATGAGTTATTTTTATTGATTATGTAAATTTCTAAATAGGTATCTTGAGAGTGGAAGAAATCAATGTACAAGTAGAAATCAAATATAAAATAGAGATGATTTTATATTAATCACTTTTTTTTTTTTATTTTGTAGGACTCAATGTGTCAGAAGGCTCAAATTCTTCAAATCAACCTCATGGTACAAACAGTAGTTCTGTGGCCATTGCTATCCTTGTGCCTTTTTTTGCACTTATATTTGCAGGATTTGGATTTTATCTTTATAAACAAAGGTAAGTTTGTTGATCTTTAACTACAAATGGTTTCAAAACCTGTATTTCATATTTCTACTGCAGTGGTTCAAATTCTAATTTCCATCTTTCTTCTGGGTTTTTAAAAGCTTGGTTTGCCAACTTTGGCCATAGTGTTGAAACCCTAATTTCACCTGCCCACACAAGCAGTACCACATATATATTACAGAAATTGCTTTGTTAAATTGCACTGGCATTCAACCTAAACCTTCCGACTTTTCCCTGATTGTTTCCTGGTGGAGAACTAATTATACAAACTATTTAATATTATTTCTTGTGTGAAAAGTACATCCAAAGGCTTTGAATGAGGCCAACTGTAATCTGTTCAGTGTCTCAAGCCCAGAAAGATGAATTAGTCCTTGAAAGAAATGACATTGAACTTGTTTCAAATTCAGCTACTTTGATTCAGCAGGCAGCAGTTAAAAATCAGGATATCAGAAAATTTTTGATGGTATCTATGTCTCTGAAATAGAAACAGTTCAGCAGGCTGATGTTTAAGGCCTGCTAGTTGCTTGGCTACAGAAACAAGAACCCGGCTTGTGTCTTGTGGTATTTTAATAAAGCAATAAAAGATCTATTGATTTGAAAAAAAAAATGAGACTTTAGAGGTATAAGATCTTCATTAAGATTTAAATTGGAAAGATGAAATCTACTGACAGATTTATTTAGAGAACTAACAAAAGGCTTGTGTCTAGACCTCTTAACTCCCACAACAATACTGACTATAAGAAGACCTTCAGTAGCATCCTTCAACCCTCTCATCATCTTTTGATTTTGAAGATTTTGCAGTTAATATGTTATATCTGTGTTAAATGTAGCTTATGATTGTACATAATTATCAGTAAGTCCTGCTCAATATCTGGGTGACAGGCTTTACTATGCAATTCTCCACCATTTGGACAATTCTTTGACATGAAAAAAATACACAGGTAGTCAGATGATTACATGAATATTAGCTAAATGTATTTTTTCCAAAACTGATGTTTTTATTGCCAGTATAATATCTAAAAATGATTTACTTAATATCATATATATTTTTAAAGATTTATTTATTTATTTATTTGAGAGGAAGAGTTATAGACAGAGAGAATTCTTGTACATTTTTTGTGATTTTTATCTAATTATAAGGAAATAATGTTGTATTGATATAAAAAATGGAAAAATGTGATCCAGTTGTGTTTATGTTATGGTAGAAGATGTTCCTGGTTAAGAACAAGTTAGCAGAAACCTATGATAGCTTTCTAAAAACTTCATTTCCATGGAAATCACCTATAGGTGCCCTAGTGATAGTAAAATAGCATAATATGACAAATGTAAATTGTGGTGAACTTAATTGAAATCTGTAGTATGTGATGTAAAGAAAGGAGTTAAGAAATAACTTTATTTAAAGATACTTCTTTTTGGAATTGGGATCCAGAAACAAGTAGAGGCGAGTCTGCCTTTGTAATATTACCGATGTCTGCAGAACATGCAATGAGATGAGGGAAAGAGAAATGAGAGGCTTTTGTATATACTTACTCTAATGCATAGTATCCCCTTCTTGTAAGTTCATGACTGGCTCCTTCTTGTCCCTCAGATATCAGATTAAATGTTACCTCTTCACAGATGCTTTTCCTTATAACCTCTCGTAAAAGGCTTGTCATATAAACCATTTTCCTTTTCATCATAGCAATTCTCATTACCTACTGTTTTTATCATTTTACCTATAATTTCTTCACTGTTTTCTATCCCTACAATGAGAGCTCCATTAGAGCATTGATTTTGAATACTTTTTAAAGAATTAATATATTGAATGAGTAGGATGGTGCTGCCATAGAATACAAGCTCAGTAAATATTTGATGAGTAAATAAATAGTAATAAGATTTAAATTCATAAGTATCATCATAATTTATTTATTATATAAATGACAAGTCATAATAGTAAATTATTATGGAATAAGAAAATCCATAATTATCATATTATCATTTATTTATATTACTCATATTACTGCTATATGTAAATGTGTATTATATTAAAAAATTAAAGTCACTCAAGATTTAAAAGTCACAAGTGAATTTTTCATGTTTTTTGTTATGTTTATCAGTTAATACTTTTATGATGTGCACAAAAGTGATAACTGGAATATATTATGTTTGAGTCCCACTCTGCTGTTTCTAAAAGAAAGTTAACACAGAACTAATTAATGTTCTCCTCAACAGGACTGCACCCAAAACACAGTACACAGGATGTTCAGTTCATGAAAATAACAATGGCCAAGCAGCTTTTGAAAACCCCATGTATGACACCAATGCGAAATCGGTGGAAGGGAAGGCCGTGCGATTTGATCCCAACTTGAACACAGTTTGCACAATGGTATAACATGGCAAATCTTTGCCTCCTTCAGAAGCTTGGGAATTGACACACAAAACAGTGCACATTTAGTTCACTGCTAAACAAATTAAAGCACACTTTTCAGGACTTGCTGGGTCACCTTTTCCTGAGGAATGATAGAGAAGAGTGTTTTTTCATAAACTGGACCATAATCCTTCTTCATGTTTACCATGGAGAGTTTTGCAGAAATTCGGCTGCACTCTGAGAGTGCTTACTCACAGTTTATTTGCTTTTTTTAAAAAGGAGATTATTCTAAAACATAAACTTATTTGCATATATTGGAGGAGCATCCACTATCAGTATTTCTGTGCTTTATAAACTATATTAGAGGAACTGGGTTTAAAAAAAAAGATATAGGGTAGAAAATAAGAGCTATACTTACAAAAGTCAATAGATCACTGACTTTAACTGTCATGAGCTATATCATGCACATAAGTCTGCATTTCATTTCACACTACTGCCTATCCACTCGTTAATGGAAGCATTCTTTCTCTATTTTCATTTTTATTTAAGATTGAGTCATGCCTTTAAATGTTTATGAGTAATTTATGCCACAGAAAAGATAAGACCGCCCACTCTATTTTTGTCCTTGTGTATCAGATTTCTATTCTTCTTTTAGATGGGTTGCCATAGACTAAAAATGTCAAGGTCATTGTGTTACCCTCTCAGTTTCTCCACTTCGGAGTAACCAGTTTTATTCAGTGAGCCACAGGGTAGTGTTAATTCCTTGCTTTGATGTTTTGTCATCCACAAACCATTTTGGCTGGCAAAAATTATCTGTAAGGATGACTTTGCAGTCACATGAAACACCACACTTATTACCATCCTTGTAATGTTTTTGAAAGAATCAAATAAGACCTATTGGTAATCTATTGTATTCAGTTTATGATATATCTACATTTCCTTCCAGGTGAGCCTCCATATTTAACACTGCTTTTGACGTTGTTTAACTTCACATATCAATGAGTTAGAAATATATTTTGATCCAGTTCCCTAACATGAATGAAAAAAAAAATCTTTCAAACCACCCACATAAATTTGTTTCTAAACGTTGTGAATTTATCTTGTTTTCATATCTATATTTACATTTTTAAAAGGGAAGTTTCAGATACAGCGGTTTCTTTCATTGTCAGATTAAGATACTCTTGTAGATTACTGGTGGCTCATTTACAACTGTATCATACAGCATTGCCAGCAATTTTATTTACTAGGTCACTGTCTTCCTTTAAGAGCATGTTTTATTTCATTGAATAAAAGTCTGTACCCAGTGTGAACTCTGTTGTTGTCCCTTTCAAATGTGGATAACTCTGTGAACAGTCTCTACTTTTCGTGTCATGAGACAGAGTGCCTAAGAGAAACCATTGCACCCAGGAGCACTGCTTGGATCTATCTCTCTACAACACTTAGCGAATTTCTTGTAAACCACTTTGAGATACATTGTTTTGGAAATTCATACAATTTTCTCAACATTGTACTCTACAGACAGGATGCGGTTTTAAATTTTATGCCATCAGTTATTTATTCTTGTTTATTCAAATGACTGCAATAAAAATGATTCATTCACTAATGATAAGATTAATACATTTAAGATCTTGTTTAAACAATGTTTCTTCTGCAACTGGCTACTCCTCTTATATTAATGCATACACTTTTGTAAAGAAGTATATTTTTATGAAAAAACTTTGTAAAAGTATGATGTAAATTTTCAGTGCAATGTAAACAATAAAAATGGATAATTGCTTTTGTAAAATGTGTATTCTTTTAAAAATTATCTGCTTTTTTAGCACTGGTTAGTAAAAGGAATGAACACCTGCAATTATTTTATGTTTTTATAAGTTAAAAAACTAATATTATATTGTTATAAAATATGAAATATGGGTATTTTTCTTCTGTATAATCCATGGTTCCCCAAGGTGACATTTACTTAGGTAAATAGATTTCTTGTAAATATAATAGTACCGTGAGAACCTCATCTTAGAGCTTACTTAAAATATAAGCATTTTAACATTACTAGCAAAATTTAGTTACCACTAGTGATTTCTATTATCCCTGCAGTGTATTTTCATAGAGACATTTATGTTCACCATGATTCAAAAATATGAACTCAGTAAACTTTTAAAGAACTCCATCAAACTGATTCTCAAAAACAAATTATTTTTGCCAAGATATACCATTTACATAAATAAATGGATTATTTAAACATTTCTAGAAAGTTATTAAGTTTCTATAAAGTTTAAATCACAATTTTCTTAAGTTCAATATTATTTACGAGTATTTTTCACAAAATGCCATGTCTTTCTATTATAGAACCTCAAGTTGTAGCCACTATAGTTTATCTCTATTTATAATACTTTCATTTTATAAATGAATGCTACATGATGTAATTGTACTACTTTTGTTAACTTTTTATTTCCACCTTTCACTCATTTCATGTCTTGGATATTTCATTTTGTTTTTGTTTTTTGTTTTTGTTTTTATTTCTATTATTCTCCATGATTTCTTTCTCATTTTCCGTTTTATTCTTTCACTTTTCTCTTTTTTCTCTTTTCTGAATATTCTCACCTTCTTTTACATGTCTTCTGCTTTTTAGCACCTTATTCATCCTTTTTCTGTTTTTCTTCACCATTTATATCCTTATTTGCAAAACTAATCAGCAATTTTAGTGGAATCCTTATTGCACTTCTCAGATACTAAAGCACATTAAAGATGTAGCTTGCACCCAGAATCTATTGCTACTGGTAAATGATGAGTGATTATGAAATAAACCCAAAAGCAAGATTTATGTTACTGGTCCTTTTCACTTACAAGTGAAAAAAACAATAATACAACTATGACTAAACATCAATGAAATAATTGGATGATACTATTTTTAATAACAATACAGTGTCAAAAGTATTAGCTTGTGAATATAAATTTTAAGGTAGGCATAGTTGATGTAAATTTAACAAATCTTTTCTATACAATTGTGGGAGACCATGAAGCTGAAAAATAGAATATTTGTTTTAAATTGGGCTGAAAGAAACATCAGTTTGCTACTTTTTTAAGGATAACTTTGGAGATGAGGGAGTGTTGATATGAGAAGATAAGTATGTTGTCAATTCCGAGAAAAATGTTTCTGTCATGTGCTTCGTGTTCATAAGTAATTCATGAGTATATTTAGAAGTTTCAGGGAGTAGAAATGGCCAATGGACATTAGGTTTCATTCTTCAGTATACCAAGCAATGCAACTAGTGAACACCTGCCAGAAACTTCCCCAGCTTTTAATAAGTCCCTATGTGTAGTAATTTTATTAGTCTTAGTCTTGAAAAATGAAATGTATTCCATGCAAATTCTTAGATATAATTTGGACTGAAAAATGCAAAATAAGAAATCTATATTTAAACTTTCATAAGATTGAAATATTGCTTGTTACTATTTGTGAACATATGAAAACAGGGATAGACCAGCATGTTTTAGACGGACCAATGTGATATAAAGATTTAGACAAAAATATAGAGCCATATGCATGCTGTGAATTAAATGGAGCTCTAAGACCTCGTTCTCAGCACATGTTTTCCTCATACACTTAAGATTCTGAATCTCCAGGAGGAACTAATTAGAGTGAGATGTGTTGTATGGAGAATATCATATGATGCTGCTATAATCCCAATAAGCAAAGTACCTCTTAGCCATTACAGAGAGTCAGTAGAAGAAACCAGAACTTCTTTGAAGGCTATAACCCTATAACCTCTTTCTCAGAATGTTGTTTTCAAATTTTTAAAATGAAACACAAATAAAATCCATCATAATAAAATGTTTAAATATTCTAATATATATATTTTAGTATCCAGGTATGTACATTGATACACACACACATACACAATGTTTTTGTACTTAAACATTAAGCACTGGGACTAACAATTTCCAACATTTTGAAAAGTAATGATAATGGCAATATTTTTAAATATTCATAGCATATCACATGTCATAGATGTATGTGGTTTTTATTGACGAAAAAATCAGGGTTTTTTTTGGTATCTTTATGCTTGAAGTAAAAATTATACTTTAATTAGAAGATCAGTGAAGCAAGTAAATGTGTAATTTATTTTCCATCCAAATGTACTAACTCTTTGAATTCTATCTGCATACCTGTTTAAGAATCCAGCCTTATAGGCTGGAATTTACAGTTAATGTGTTGTGAAGGGGAAGCCAAGAAAACATTGTGATCTCTTTTGCTACTGGATACCAAAATGGAGTTCTTAATTACAATCCTGGTTGCCAGATACAAACATGAAGTCAGTAAACTCTTAAGAATAAATCCCTAGTGGGAAGAACTAGGTATAAATAGTATATTGTCATTGACCAATTAATTTGCTAACACAACAAATATTTTCTAACATTAAAAATGTGTGCTATTCTACCTTGAAGTATAATGGATATTGGAAGATTAGAGATATAAAAAAAGTCCTGAAATAACCTAAAGTCCTGTCAAGCTATTAAACATTTTATTAAAGTATATCTAGGAAGCTATCACACAATGAGTTCATGTGATGTCTTTTTAGCTCTATCTGTGCTTTCATTTTTATACCATTTTTTATGAATTATAAATTTCACAAATTATAGTCTATTGAATGAAATGCTACCCTATTTTATTAGTCTAATGATTGTAGGGTATAGAAATGATTTGAACTATGTGGCATCAATATGTATATTCAAAATATTAAAAATTCAATATTCAATATTCAGTTACTACAAAAACTGCATATTAAGTCAATATACATCACAGAAAACATGTACATTGTTTGACAAAGTAATTGTGGTCTTGTTACAATTTCATTGAGAACATACGTTTTATTTTATCTATATATATTTCCTTAGGAATGTTTGTTAGTGTTTTATCTATAAAATATCATTTGTAATTTAGTTGAAATAAAAAGTGTACCCATAGTGTCAATAGAAATCAGTTACATAATGAGACAAAAGTAAAATTTATATTTAATGGTAAGGCATCAATTATGTAAGGAAAATCAGTATTCCATTTGGCCTAGTTATTGTACTCAATATGTTATTCAAAGAGAATAGTCAGAGGTGCATATTTGAGATGAGTTTTCAAAGCGTGCATTCTTTACATATGGTGAAAACTATAACACTAGTCATCAATGAATAAATATTCACTCATCTGACACTATATCAGAAACTACCATAAGCTCACACTAATTATTAAAAATCAAAGTGTAACAATGTGGAGAAGAACCCAATGTTCAAAACAAAAACTGCACTCTTCTCTCTCTTGAGTACTCTATCTCCTGCTTTTCTCTCTCTTTCTCTGAAATACAGATGTATACAGACAAAAATATCTTAGCAAAGAATAAATATGTAAATGGTAGTTACATATTTTTATCAAATTTATTTTTTTATTTTTCCCAGAATACATATATGATAATTTTATTCTATAAGCAATTTTTAATAAATACTGTGAAATTTAAAAATTAGATTTTACTTTGATGATAATTTTGTTAGGAAATATACTTCCCCTGGAAGTGATAGTTGCAGAGCTAGAATGCAAGACACTCACACAAATCATGTCTACGTGGGTAATCTCTATGAGAGATCCGACATGCAGTGCAGCAGGTTAAGTCACCACCAGGGATGACATGTCATGTTGGAGGGCCAGCTTGAGTCCAGGCTGCTCCACTTCTTTACTTGCCAAGTCTTTGCAAGTAAAGTCATATATTTACTTATGTTATTTGAATAATAATAATACATATACACATTTCTTAGTCATTTCACTTGCATAAAACTTATTTTTACTGGCTTTCTTTTTAAATCAATGTGCCAATGACAAAATTTTTGAGTGCTGTACCCCTAAGTCTATTTTCCCTCACAGACTTTGTAATTTATTAGATCCATAGCACAATGGTTTTTAGTAAAATAAATGCCACATTAAATTTGAACTGTCTGCAATTAAGTTTTTGTATTTTACAGCATATCTTCCAGACACGGGAAATAATAAAACTATATGAGATGAATTATTTAATTAATTCTGTGCCCATATTCATAATTCTCAAGAACTTCATTCTTATTAATTTGTTATTAATCCTTGAAGGGATAGTTTTGTGTATACAGAAGGCCAAGTTTCCTCTCCTATTGTTACAATATCAGCATATCCTGCACACTTTTCTGTACCTTTTTGTTTCATTTCACATATCTTGAAGATCTTATGAAAAAAGGGAAAGCATTCACATTCTATTGTGTTTACAGTATGTATCCTATAATTTATATAAACAGCTTTCTACCAATGAATATTTATGTTGGCAGTCTAAAGTTGTGACAAACAGAACAAAATCTTATACTTTTGTTATTGCTGATATATATCAATACATCTACAGGCTCACTTTCTAAAACTGGGATTGTTACATTAAAGGGCAAGGGGTACTCATATTTGAAATTCTGTTAGGACTATTAAATATTGCTGCAAAGCTTTGTGACATTTTAAACCCCCATCAATAAAGAACGACACTCTTTGCTTTATATTAAAGTTATGATTTTTAAATATTCTTTCAGATAAATAGTATTAGACAAATACTACATCCTCTGTAATTCAAGAGGTTATACAAGTATTGTGTATTGCTAGCCATCCAGGCCAGCATGTTCCTCATTATGTTCCCCAAGATACAATCACTGATAAAAGTGCTCAAGAATTGTTTTTGGAAAAGAAAAATCATTTGGCCAAAACTAGTTTATTTTTAAGTCATTAATTTTATTTTTAATTTTTCGAAAGAGAGAAACAGATCTCTCATCTGCTGATTCACCCCCCTAATGCCCTCAACATGCAGGGCTGGGCCAGGCTTAAACTAGGAGGCACAAACTCAACGTGCATCTCCCAAGTGGGTGGCAGGTATTCAACCACAGAAGTCATCACCTGGGTTCCAGTGCTACACATTAGCAGGAACAGCAATCAGAAGCAGAGCCAGGATTTGAACCCAAGTCTTCTGATATGGAATGTGGGTGTCAGAAGCACATTTAAACACTAACCCAAGTGCCTATATTCCAAAAATAGTTTTGAAAACTTAGGAAAGAAAGTCTCCCTTAGAAATTTTTGGAAGATTTTACATGTCAGTGTGAATCTGGAATATTGAAAATGAGAATGAAAATTAAATATTTTCTAAAGTAGCTAATCATAGAGCACCTATTACCATTACATAGACTGCAGCATTTCTTGAAAATAATTAAGGAAAAAGCTATCTGTTCACCCTTCACAATTTGTTTAGATGTTTGTTCTTCTTAAGGTAACAAATCATTTATATGAATATTTAATATTTAATATTAATATATCTTAATAGCTATAGATGTAGATAGAGAACAAACATTGTAAATCAAAAATGTATTTCTTTAGAAGGTCAATATTTTGCTGGTGTGGGCTTTAATTTAGTTGATTTTGGAGGATGTAAGGGAGTAGACTTTCCTATGAATTGGCAACAGGATCAATTCTTGAATATTTGAATAAATATTATAAATATTAAGGAAGAGGAAACTCTAGCAAGAAGTTAAGCTATAATTGTCATGAAGTAAACTATTCATATTAATCAGAATGGGGGGTATTTGGTCAATTTCATGTCTCGGACAATGTTCCTCCCCCACCTCTTTGTTCAGACATAATTTTGTGTAGTATTCCTTTTTGTCTCGATTCACCATAGTCATGTAATATTGGTGATCAATGAAATTGTCCATGTTCTACATGGGAACCTCAGGGCAGAGCTGCAGTGTCAGGCTACATGTGACAACACCATATCCTGGATGTCTGTTCTGGGCCAGCTCATTGATATCAGAGGTGCATTCTACTTTGCACTACATGGTAATATTGTTAGCACTAAAATCTAGGTTCAGAAAAAAATCCAACCTCCTATTTCTTCCTTTAGCTTTAATTTGGGAAATATTTTAATTCACTTATAGGATTTTTCAATAATATTACCAATTGAAATATTTTATTTTATTATAAAGGGGAATTTATTTTAGATTAACTTTGGCCATTTAATGAAAAACTGTGCATACATGTCTGACTTGCTCAGTGCAGCAGTAGTAAATACAGAGAGTGATGCTCAATGTTAGCCCCTGAAGTCCACACAACGAATTGTATTGTAACCTGGTGACCCAAACACTCTACACCAGGATTCAGATATCAGGAACATTCACTTTAGCATTCTCTTTCGGTTTGTTTGAGGGGTTTTGCTGTTTTTATTTTAAAAAATTTAACTGGCATGTGAAAACATTACGCATTTATAGGGCTTCATGTGATGTTTCAGTAGCCCACATGATTTAAAAAATGATTTTTCTTGAAAGCACAAATCACTCACAATAAAAGTAAATTTGCTTATTTTTAAATTTTTATTTATTTGAAAGACAGAGACAGAAATATACAGAAAAAGAAAGAGAGATTCTCCATCTGCTGCCCCATTCCCCAAATGATCATAAAGAGTAGGGTTGGGCCATGCTGAAGCAGGAACCTGGAACTCTCTCCTTGTCTCCCACGTGGAAGCAGGGACCATCACCATTTTCTGCCATGGTGCACCTTAGCAGGAAGCTGGAGTCAGAAATGAAACCAGGACATAATCTCAGGCACTCCAATATGGGACACAGGCATCCCAAGTAGCATCTTAACTGCTACACCAAATACTCACCCCAATAAAAGCACATTGAAATAGCTGTCCTGAAATCACAGTAGAATCTGCCAGAGTTCAAGACACCAGCCAAATTCTCAAGGTAGTACATGGCCTGACTAATTCAACAGAGTTTAATGGACTTACTCCCTGTGCAGGGGAAAGTGTTTGTTCTCCAACACAATCAATAGAGATTTGCCATAAGGCAGCTTCCTCCTCCAGGCCCCAGTCAAATCTCTCACCCTTGGACTCAGTCCTCTTCCCAGCAAAGGCTGGCAGTATCTGGGCACTTTTTCACACATTGATCTTTTCTCTCTGAATTCTCCCTCAACTCACCTAAGACAGGTCTGGCTTCTAAAGCCAGAAATATTTATCAAAAGATTGTCATTACAGAGGATAGTTTTGTTATCTTACTAAATAAATGTCTGGGAAATATCTAAATTGTACACATGGATATTCTTTTGATATCATAGGAAATAGATGTCCTCTTAAAAAGTAGTGGCTAGGCCGGCGCCTCGGCTCACTAGGCTAATCCTCCACCTTGTGGCGCCTGCACACCGGGTTCTAGTCCCGGTCGGGGCGCCGGATTCTGTCCCGGTTGCCCCTCTTCCAGGCCAGCTGTCTGCTGTGGCCAGGGAGTGCAGTAGAGGATAGCCCAAGTGCTTGGGCCCTGCACCCCATGGGAGACCAGGAGAAGCACCTTGCTCCTGCCATCGGATCAGCTCGGTGCGCCAGCCGCAGCGCGCCAGCTGCGGCGGCCATTGGAGGGTGAACCAATGGCAAAAAGGAAGACCTTTCTCTCTGTCTCTCTCTCTCACTGTCCACTCTGCCTGTCAAAAAAAAAAAAAAAAGTAGTGGCCAACATGAAGGTTGTAGTGATTGTGATATGGTAGATTTAATTTGATTATTTATGTTATTAGTATTCATGAGAGAATTGTTTTGCTCATTAAAATACTTGTTTTATAACTTTCTATGACTTACACTAACCTAAAATGAAACCTATCAAATTTGACAGTTTACAAATGCAAATATAGTCATGTGATAAGTGGTCTAATAATGTTTGTTCAAAGTCTTCACGAAACATGTAGGAGGAATTGACTCACCTTGTTTGAATGAGTCTGTTTCTAAAATAAAATATTTTTGAGTCATGAAGATGAATGAGGTAGGTAATCAGTGGTGGGGAAAGGCAACGAAGGAAGATTCCAGGCAGAGTAGCAGCATGGGTACATAAGGTAGAGAGAATAAACATACTTATTTAGTACCCCTGAAGCCAAGGGGCCTTTAAAGGAAAGATGAAAGACGAGACTAAAAGCTTTGGAAAGGAAAAGATCAGGAAATCCCCTGGATGCTATGTTCTGGAAGTTCAATGAGTTTCTGTATTACATTTGGGAGCCAAGGACGATTTTAAAGAAATTATATTAAGATTTTGTTTAGGGGGAAAAGATCAATCTATCAGAAGAGAGACTTCCTGTTAAGGGAGAAGAGTTAAGAGCTAAAATCCCAGTTTGAAAGACATGACGATATGCTAATGAGTCCATCGGGCTGTAATGTACGTCAGTCCTAGCTGTCTGAAGAGGAGGTGTACCCTGAAATGGTAACAGGGCCGGATGAGCATGGTGTGGTACAGACTGCAATTGGATGGTGAGGGAAACGATGGGAAGTTATAGAGTCTGAATGGACTCCTGAATTTTCTGATTTGGAGAATTTTGGCTTGAGAATGCTAACACTGTACAACATGAAATGCTAAGGGATAACAGCAAAGAGGATCAAAAGAGAGGTGTTAAGCCTGATTTTAAATGTATGGAATTTCTGGAATTAATTCATCTTAAAAATGGGGAGTTCAAACAGGGGTCATTGTAGAGCGTGGGAGTTGAGGGAACAATTTTGAGAGGAACTCACTTTTATATGCATTATTGTAGAAACTAAAATTGTAGGGGTTGCGTTGTCTGTTAGAAAGGTACACACAGTATGAAGATTAACATAGGAAGAATACCTGAGACAGCTTCTCTCTGGGAGTAACTAGTTTGGAATGATTTCACACTGTTTTACATTTGCAACCATTTATTCTTCCTCCAGTTTCCGCTGGTACTCTTCAACATTTGATTTGTATTTTTGACGTTTTGTTTTTGTTGTTAATATCAACCTATTTCACCTATGCTCAGGGAAAAAGAGAAAGATCACATTTTGTAACAGTTTTAGAAGCCATATGCAAGTAAAGCCCCAGGAACCTGAATGGTTGTACAAACTAGCATCAAACTTGGAGAATTCTAAGGAGCAAATTCTACATTTGTTAAAGAAGTTAAGACCATTTCGTCTTTTATTTTCTCTTGTCCGGTGGATTCTCCTAACAAGGTGACAAGTAGACAGATGCATTTCAACCTATTCCTCTACTTCTATCAGGTAAATTCTCAAGGTGATGGATAATTTTCACCTAAAAAAATGGGTAGTTACAATACAGTGCAATGGTTATAAATAAGTTATAAAATGCTTTTCAGAAAGTCTTGGTTGCACATAGAGATTTCAAAAGTTTTCAATTAGATATTGCTTATTGTACCTACATTCATCTCTATCTATTCACAAATAGATGTATTTAGCCAACCTTCCATATCTGTGGATTTGCAATCATGTACTCAATCAGTCACAGATTGAAAACATTTGTAAAAAAAATTACATCCGTACTGTGCAAATATAGCACTTACCGGCTTTTTTCCCCCGTTATTATTCCTTACACAACACAGTATACAGCAAGTCTGTTTATAGCCTATGGAGGATGCATGTAGATGATATATAAGTTCTACCCTATTTTATATAAAAGACTGTTCACTCACAGATTGTGGCATCTGCAGGAATTTTGGAATCAGTGTCCTATAGATACCATAGAACAACTGTATATTTTCTGGAAATCTTTGCATAGAGGAAAGCATACAAGAATCAATTACTAAACAATGTATAATTGCTTGCTTGGTTAGTTAAATCACACCAGGACAGAGAACTTAAATAATTAAATTTTCATGGACATCCAACAAAAGACTTAAAAGCCTTCCCAGAATGGGCTAAAAGTGGTGTAAGCAAATACTGGATGAGACTATACTCATAGTTAGTTAACATCAGGTCTGTCTTCTGTATTTTCTTTGAGTTGACATATGGGCGTAGTGCTTGTTATGGTTATTCTTCTCTTGCTTTATGTCCTATGGTGTTTGAATATAGCCTGGGGAAAAATTGCCTTGTATGGTCCAGAGGGCTGGGCACATCATACAAGAGAACAAGCTCCAAGCCCTGCCTTACAACCTTGTGGAACTGGATGGCTTTTATTCTGTTAGAGACAAAACAAATAGGTACATTAAACACACATGGTATAAATAGAAGTAGTATGATTATGGGAGCAATAGGGCAAAGAACAGACAACAGAGAGGAATTTCTTATCTAATGCTTGGTCAAATTCCAATCTGTTGAGTCCAATACTGCAGTTATATGGCTTAATCAAAGAAATGGTGAATATCCTTTTGCACCTGTCCAGCTTGACCCCAAAACTTTCTTGGAACATGGCACCGATTTCCCTTTGGTCAGCAGTTAGCATGTCAACTGCCAGCCTGTTTTGAAGGACAGGGTTTAGCAACCCTAGCACAGGGGCCCTGGTCATGACAGCCTTTAGGTTTTATTTTGTTCTTTCCTAATGCAGGAGGACCTGGTCTGGCTTGCTATTGAGAGCCTGATA
Source organism: Oryctolagus cuniculus (assembly GCF_051225735.1). Lineage (NCBI taxonomy): Eukaryota > Metazoa > Chordata > Mammalia > Lagomorpha > Leporidae > Oryctolagus > Oryctolagus cuniculus. The sequence goes on along the minus strand of NC_142872.1, from coordinate 138,157,802 downwards.
CAAACCCTGATAAAGGAGATTTACTATTTTCTTGTACCTAGGGATCCACAACCTGTTAGTCTGAGAAATGCCAGAACTGTCATAAAACTGTAACGGCAGGAATTGGCTGCGTGGCCTATATCCTCTATAGGGCCAGTCTCTGTCCCCCAGTGAGAATGATTCCTAAATGGTTTACTTCCTGATTGACCAGTTGGATTTATTTACAAGAAACCACATTCTGTTAGAAAGTTAATAGGAATCATAGATGGGACAACAGACTAGTGAATCATCTACATTGCAGATCATCTTTCCACACCCCCTCAATATATTTATTGATCCTTTAGGTCCTTTGAAAGAGCCGTCCAAATAGATTGAGATTATCTATAAACCCGGAAGTACTGTTTAGGTCAGTTGTCACTTTACACCCTGTTTGCTAACCCACATAGAAGCAAATAGGAACTTACAGGAAAAGTGTTTAGGTCTGGCTAGGTATGTGTGAGGCCTAGAGCTATCTGTTTCTTCGTATGAGGTACTGGAGGAGACATTACAATGGAGATGTGAACTTTCTGTCTTTCTTTATTTGAGAGGTAGAATTAGACACTGAGAGAGGTAGAGAGAAAGATCTTCCACTGGTTCACTCCCCAAATGGCTGAAACAACTGGAGCTGAGCCAATCCAAAGCCAGGAACCAGGAGTTTCTTCCAGGTCTTCCATGCACATACAGGGGCCCAAGCACTTGTGCCGTCTTCCACTGCTTTCCCAGGCCATAGCAGAGAGCTGGATTGGAAGAGGAGCCACCAGAACTAGAATTGGTGCCCATATGGGATGCTGGGGCCACAGGTGGAGGATTAACCTATCCTGCCATAGCACTGTCCCCAAGATGTGAACCTTCTTAGGGAAGGCACCTGTTAACTTCCATTACATGCCTAGGCTTGGAAGAGAGCCAGCCTAAATAGAAGACAGGTAGAGTAGGTGGCTACCATATCTAAAAGATAATTCATAGTCCCACCTGCTGTGAAAGCAATGACCGTAAATTCGTACTTTCAATAGTGGTGGTCAGCTTGGGAACCAGGAGGAGTGAAGGACTTTTTCCTCTTACGGCCAAAAGGATCTTCAGTTCTGACCCAGGAGTCCTTTGACCTTCAGGAAGTTCCATTTCCAGTGACCCAATTTTGACAGAGTGGGCAGGGCTTTTTCAGAAACCAGCTTCTGTCAAAACAGCTGTTTGTACAATGCCCTAGATTCCCACAGCAAAACAGGGAAGAGAGGCCTGGCCTTGCTGGGTTCCCTTGACAGCAGATCACTGAGTAAGGCAGCTATTAATTGGGCCTACCACCTAGTCTTTTGCCTCGTCTCTGTTAAAGTAAACCACATGTAAAAAGCCTTTAGGATGTTAGCCAAGGGATTTCTCAGTTCAATCCCTAATATTTGAAAATTTCTTTTTCTATCGGGGGCAGCTTGAGCAAGAAATGCATTAGTCTTAAGCATGTGTTTGTCTTTTTGTGTGATTTAAGATGGTGCCTTGGGAAGAAGTAAGTCCTTCCAGGTAAGATAAAAAATAATGACCACATTACACAGCCTGTATATAAATGTTGAGGTAATCAGTAAAATTTCTAATACCCTCTCCTTAGTTTGATTCTGTTTAATTGAACCCATCGCAGAATAGATCCAGCTGTAAAATCATATTACAATTTAAGCTCTAATTCTCTGGCTATGATATTTGGTCCTCTGCATTGTAGCCAGGCATTATTACAGAAAAAGGTTAGTCTTCCATTTTAGAAGGTCTGGAGGTCCTAGTGAAGAGTCCTACAGAATAGCCACTTTTCCATCTGGACAAGAATAGGGGAGAAATGAGGCAACAAGTCAGGCCTCTCTGATTGTTTCCACACTTGGAAAGAGCCAGTTGCTTGCCGCTTGGTCCTGCTAAGCTACACTGTCGGGGATGAGCAAGGTGGTGGTGCCTTTCCCTCCACAAAGACACCGGGTACAGGCTTCTGTGAACATGTCCATTTTTATTCACAAGCACCTACATTATAAAGGGCAGGTAAAAGGGGCATAACCAATTCTGGGGAATGCTGACCACAGGGCAGAATGGACACTAGCACCAATATACCTATCCAATCAGCTTGAAGGTCACGTAGACAGGATGGCTCCCAGGTGGGCCTAGTGGGCCTGAGTTGCATCCGGGAGTAGTTTACCTGATTGGCAGAAGGCAGGGGTGGGGAGAAATGTGCCTGGGCTCAGGTAACTGCTGAGATCGCCCACAGGTGCTTCCACCTGGGTTCACTGCATGGTCACACTTTCTGGGATTTTGGACTTAACCTGCGTTTACCGTGTAGCCTGAGTTCTGGAGCTTTCAGACTTAACTTGTGCTCCATGCCTAGCCACACCTCCTAGGTTTTCAGAGATAGCATCCACTACATAACCCGGTTATCTAGTATGTGTATCTTTCACATAACCCATTTCAGGATGTCTCTAAGTCTCATTTTGGAGCCATCCCTTTTTTCTGGCCGAACTCCCTTTTTGACACATATTTTGACCTGGCACTTTCTTGCTATTTAATGTTTAGCTTGCCTGAACCTTTGTCCATTCCTCTTTAAAAATGTGGCCTGCTTGCAGATACCGCCAGCTTGGGCAGGGCAAAATCTCATGTTTACTCTTTTTTTCCTTTGTATTTAGCCAGCTGTTTGAGTTGTTTGGCTGGAAAGACATGTGCAGGTGCTTCTTGCCTTCCTTCTAGGCAACTCTCAGTCCCTGATGTGCATGCTCTGCCCAGGGCTAGAAATTCTCTATGAGTCCCTAGACTTGAGTCCTGTGCAGATGGCAACAAATACCTGCCATGGGATTTAACCCTGAGCACTGGGATATTCTCGGAACCTGATCACAATAACTTAGCAATTCACAGCATTTTAAAAAGTACACACAGATTATTTTATCCTTTCAGGCCCTAAAATATGTAGTGGCAGAGGCAGTGGCAATTGGAGAGCTGTATGAGTTTAACAAGGCATGCATTGGACTCAAAGTAGAACAGAGGTATCTTAAATAAATGGGAGGAGAAACTTCATGATTTAGTGAGCAAGAAAATGGGAATTCCTCCCACTTCCTGACCTTTGAGATAAAGGAGAAGAGATAGTGCAAGGGCCAAGAGTAGAGAGTTTGAAAGAGAGTAAGTTGGCCTTGATCTCGTGTAGGACACTCCTCCTGCTTGGATGCAGCCAAGAGACTTTTGCTGAAAAAAGATAGAGCAGGAAAAGGCCGATGTGGTTCTTCACAACAATGGCTGTTACTACCGCTAAGTCCATCGTGCAGAACTGACAAAGTTTGGGCTATCACACAGGGTATAAAAACATTGGAACACAAGAAACCTCAGTCCATTCCCCTGCTCTGCTCCAGAAGAGGTTTACTTGGAGGATCATATTGTGGTTGATACTTCCCTCTGGGGGCCAAATTTCTCCATCCTCCAACTTGTGCGCTGACAATACCAGAAAAAAAAATACCAGGCTTTTTTTTTTTTCTCAAGGATTGAGGGTCAAATAAATCCCGGTGCTCCACAATACACTATAAGGGAGTATATGCCTTGGATTTCTTGTTACTCATCTGAAATGAAAAGCTCTACCTTTTATTATTTAATATATAACATCAGGCCCAGGAAGCCATTCACCCAGCAGAGAGGAGGCAGGAGAAAAAAACAAAGGTCCCATACCCAAGCCCATAAATACTCCAGTCTGACTGCAGATTGGGCCTTCAGTTCTTTACCGAGATGTCCACCTGCTCTCTTAAGTTGTTTCAGCCGATTTGAACCCTGAGAACTTGTTCTTTCTGCGACAAAGTCTGAAGCACATGAACAAACCTAGAAGGCAATTTTTAGCAAAAGACTTTTATTGAAAAGAACAGAGAGAGACTGAAAGAACAGAGGGAAAGCTCTCAGGAAAGCAGCTGGGAGGGGCTTCTTCAGAAGGAATAAACCGTTGAAAGGAAGTGATCTGGGGTTAATGCTCCTTCATGCAAGGTCCAGAGGAAGAGCATTTCTCGTGCGGTCAGCTCATCCTGCCTTCTTATCCCCTGTTCCTCCAATGTGGTTGTGATTTTTGCAGGACAGAGAAAAAGTTCTGTCTCGGGGCCTGCTGTGGGAGTTGTTAGTCTTCACCATACTCCTAAGACTGGGCACAGACAAAGCCAACCACCTGGCCTTCTGTGTGACCTTGGCGCAAAGCCTGCTTTTTTCCCTACTACTCTGTAAAACTCTCTATGTCTGTTTTATTATTATACCAGCTTTCTAGCTCCGGCCGGTTTCCCAACTAGGCTGAGAAATGTTCCCAGGAACCCATTTGTTGCCTCTACTTTTTTACCATTCCTACTCTAACTCTTTTCAAAGTGGACTCTCTTCGTCACTTCTTTTCATTAAACTTGGCTGGCATGTGTACTGCTAGTCCCTGTCTCTGAATTCTCTCCCGTGTGAAGACAAGAATCCCTGAGCAGCCAACCTCTGGTAACATCATTTGACAGGCTGTTCCCCATGGAAGGAAACAGGGTCTGAGACAGGTCAACATTTGCCACTGGCAAGAATGGTGCAGGGGAGTTAACCAGGTCTTTCCCAGCAAAGCCTGTCCCCTGAATCTTGAAGTCCGGCAACTGCTCTAACCCTGTTCTTAACTGGCTGACAGCATCCCGTTGTTTTTCAGGGATTGAGAATTGTGGCGGAGAAGAGGACTCTCCATAAAAAGGAGAGACAGAAGTGGTCTGTCTTCCCTTACCATTCTGGGGATTTCCGTATGGCCCCTCAGAAATGAAGCAGGAGTGGTTCTGAGCCACTTGGGTCTGCTTTCTTGTGACGATCAACCACGAAGGCACAGACCCAGAAGAGTGAGTGAACAGTGAAGCAAAGTTTGGTGAAGAGAAGTATTCCTGATGGACCAGGCAGCATCTCAGGAAAGAAGTAAGAGCCCAGTCTGCATTCAGACTGGACTTTTTGTGGATTTTGGTATGGAATCTCCATTTCTCCTCTTTCCTCCTTGTCTGGGATATCTCCTTGGTGGAGGGCTCCTGGATGTGGAATTCTTTTTTCATTTCTTTTTATTTTATTTATTTATTTTTTTTTGACAGATAGAGATAGACAGTGAGAGAGAGAGACAAAGAGAAAGGTCTTCTTTCCGTTGGTTCACTCCCCAAGTGGCCTCCATGGCTGGAGCTGCACCCATCCGAAGCCAGGAGCCAGGTGCTTCCTCCTGGTCTCCCACGTGGGCGCAGGACCCAAGCACTTGGGGCATCCTCCACTGCCTTCCCGGGCCACAGCAGAGAGCTGGACTGGAAGAGCCGAAACCGGGACCAGAATCCAGCGCCCATATGGGATGCCGGCACCACAGGCGGAGAATTAGCCAAGTGAGCCATGGTGACGGCCCCTGGATGTGGAATTCTTAAAATCCCTCCTGCAACTTATTAATGGACCTAATAGCCCCCTTCATATAGGGAAGGGAAGGTTCCCCTAAACCACCCCTGGAGAGGGTTGGGATCTCCCCAAAAGGGTTTTCGAACTAGGGCGAACCTGGGTGTGCAAATGCTGGTCTGCTTCCAAGGCTTGCTTCTACAGTTCCTGCCTCATTCAACCACAAAAAAACTGCCAATTTCTTTGGCCTCTCATACACACATAGGCTAATGACTACCCAGATACCTAAGAGTTCAGATATACTCCTTGTCTCCTTAATATATCCACGGTCTACAATAGTTTATATGCCAAGGTATACAGCGAAGTATATTAATGTATCATTGTTTCCTGTCTTTCTTATGGTTTTAATTTCTTGTGTCTGTCTAAGTTTCTTAGCAGTAGCCTGTAGTTTGGTCTTGCTTTTACTCTAAATGAAAATTTTGAACAGAGTTAGGCAATAGGCAGTTAGGTCACGTCCCTGTTGAAATGGGAAAAGGGAAGAGTCCGTAAGAGAGGACAAAGTGCTCGCTTCTTCCCAGGAGCTTTCTTTAGCAACATCTAGTTTTACCATGAGAACTGGCTTGACAGGATCACCAATTCCAGCCCCCGATGGATTTTTCCTTGCCTTCTGATTGGTTGTTATTCTAGCCTTCTGATTGATTGTTAGCTGTTACTCTGCTCCTCCCCTGGTTGGTTAAATGTAGGTAGCCACTTTGTGCATCAAAGTGCCAGAGCTTAGGGCTTCCCAGGCAACCCAGGCGACTCATCCCTCGGAGGCCCTCTCCTGACTGCTGTGGGAGATTTCTCGCTTCAGTAAATCTTACTTTGGGACCAGTATTGTGCTATAGTGGGTAGTCACTGCCAGTGATGTCAGCATCTGGAATGGGTACGGGTTGGAGTCTTGGCTGATCCACTTCAGATCCAGCTCCCTGCTAATGGCCTGGAAAAAGTGGTGAAAATGGTCCAAGTGTTTGAGCCCTTGCCATCCACATGGGAGAACTAGAAGAATTTCCTGGCTCCTGGTTTCAGCCTGGCTCAGCTTGGCCATTGTGGCCATCTGGGGAGTGAGGCAGCAGATGGAAGATTTCCCTATCTCTTTCTCTCTTTCCCTCTCTAACGCTGACTTTCAAATAAATAAATAAATAAATCTCACTTTGCTCACTTTCCCTGTCCACATAGAAATTCTTTGATGTGGAACTGAGCTTGCATTCATCATCCTGTAACATTTAGACCACTTATAGTTAATACAAATATTTACTTGGAGGCCAGCACCGCGGCTCACTAGGCTAATCCTCTGCCTGCGGCACTGACACACCAGGTTCTAGTCCCGGTTGGGGCACCGGATTCTGTCCTGGTTGCTCCTCTTCCAGTCCAGCTCTCTGCTGTGGCTCCCGGGGGTGCAGTGGAGGATGGCCCAAGTACTTGGGCCCTGCAACCGCATGGGAGACCAGGAGAAGCACCTGGCTCCTGGCTTCAGATCGGTGCAGCATGACGGCCATAGTGGCCATTTGTGAGGGTGAACCAATGGAAGGAAGACCTTTCTCTCTGTCTCTCTCTCTCTCTCACTGTCTAACTCTGCCTGTCAAAAAAAAGTATTTACTTGGATAGAATTAAGTATATCTCTTTTTTCTATTAGTTCCACATATTATTTTTATATTTTTCCTTTTTTCTCTAAATTTGATTATAAACTATGATTCACTCTTTTAGTGCTTGGTTTGGTTTTTATAGAATGACAATTGATTCACAATCTATATTCAGGTAGTATTACATCACTTAATGTGTCATAATATGAAACAATATACTTCCTTTTCTCTCCATTTAATCTACTATTTTCTTCATAGTTTTTATTTAGAGTATAAAACCTACATTGTTATTAAACATTCAATGAAATTTTAAATAGATTTAAATAAAAAGAAAAAGTGCATTTTGTGTACTTATGCATATAAGCCGTTTCTTTCTCTTGCTATATTAATCATAAATTATTCTCCAGAGCTACAGAACAAGTGTGAGGTAAAGAATAGGGACCAAATCTCATAGTCTGCTATCTATAAGCTGGAGACTCAGAAGGGCTGGTGATGTAGTTGTAGTCCAAGTTAGAGAACCAGAAGAACTGGTAGCTTAAATTACAGTCTGAGTGCAGAAGACTGGTGTACCAGCTCAAAAAGGGAGAGTGAATTCTCCCATACATCACCTTATGTTCTGTTCAGTCCTTCAATGGTGCATTAGACAGGGTTCTCCAGAAAAACAAAACAAGTAGGAAATATGTGTGCATGACTACCTGTATGCTTTCTTAATACACACAATTCATGTATTATTTATTTATATATGCCATATTCACAAATGCATTTATGAGGTTCATTTATTATATATATGATTATTATGAAGAATTGGCTCCCACAATTATAGAGGCTGACTTGTCCCATATCTGCCTTCTGGAAGCTGGAGACTAGGAAAGACAGTGATGAAATTCAGTCTGAGAACAAACCTAGGAAGCACAGGATGTAAATTCCAGTGTGAGGGCAGAAGACGGTGAACTGAGATGCCCCTGACTGAGAAAGAAAGCAAAAAAGAATGGGGTGTGTATTCCTCCTTTTTTTTTTTTTTTGTTCTATTTCAACTCTCAAAGGATTAGATGAGGCCCACGTGCATTGGGAACAGCAATCTGCTTTACTCAGTGCATAGATGGAAATGCGAATTTTATGCAGAAAACCCATACAGTCACACCCAGAATAATGTTTAACCAAATATCTGTTCACCCAATGTCCCAGTCAAATTGGCATTTAAAAGAATCCATTTAAAAGTAGTAGTTGGTCTCCATTAATTTATATAGATTCAGAACTACCTCTGTTATCATTCGCTCAAACTCTTTTTTTAAGTAGCTTTTTTTCAAAAGATTTGTTTTATTTGAAAGGCAGAGTTACAGAGAGAAAGAAAGGGGGAGAGAGAGAGAGAGAGAATCTTCCACCTGCTGGTTCACTCCCCAAATGGCCAAAATGGCTAGAGCTAAGTCAACCCGAAGCCAGGAGCCAGGAGCCAAGAGCTAGGAGCTTCTTCTGGATCTCCCATGTGGGCTCAGGGTTTCAAACACTTGGGCCATCCTCTGCTGCTTTTCCAGGTGCATTAGCAGGGAGCTGGATTGGAAGTGGAGCAGCTGAGACTGGAACTGGCACCCATATGGGATGCCAGTACTGCAGCTGGTAGCTTTTAAGACTACACCACAGCATCGGCCCCCTCCCTCAGATATTTTTTAAAAGCAGATCTTATTGAGGTAAAATAGTTCGTTGATGGATTAGTTTTTGCTTTTGTGTGCTTGAAATTTAATTGGATGGACATAGTAGTAGAATAGATATAACAAGGGAAAAAGTGAACTTGAATATAGAAAAATGATTTTTATCCAATCTGAACAATAGCTAAAGCTAATTAAATAAAAAATAAATAGATTGGAGCTGGCGCTGTGGCATAGTGGGTAAAGCTGCCGCCTGCAGTGCAGGCATCCTCATACGGGTGCTGGTTCAGGTCCTGGCTGCTCCGCATCCAATCCAACTCTCTGCAGTGGCCTGAGAGAGCAGTGGAAGATAGCCCAAGTCCTTGCGCCCCTGCACCCACGTGGGAGACCCAGAAGAAGCTCCTGTCCTGGCTTCGGATCTTCTTAGCTCTGGTCTGGGGAATGAACCAGCAGATAGAAGACCTCTGTCTCACTCACTTTCTCTCTCACTCTCTCTTTGCCCTTACCTCTCTGTAACTCTGCCTTTCAAATAAATAAATAAATCTTAAAAAATAAAAAAAGATATCTCTCTAAAAAAAAGGAAAAATAAACAGAGCTTTGGCAATTTGTGGAAAAAAATAGCCTTAGAAAGAGAGGGAAATGAAGTAGGCACAGAAAAATTCTTTGAAGTAACTGCTAGAAAACTTCACACAGTTGGCCGGTGCCGCGGCTCAGTTGGCTAATCCTCCACCTGCGGCGCTGGCACCCCAGGTGCTAGTTCTGGTTGGGGTGCCGGATTCTGTCCTGGTAGCTCCTCTTCCTGTCCAGCTCTCTGCTGTGGCCAAGGAAGGCAGTGGATGATGCCCCAAGTGCTTGGGCCCTGCACTCGCATGGGAGACCAGGAGGAAGCACCTGGCTCCTGGCTTCGGATCAGTGCAGTGCGCCAGCTGTAGCGGCCACTTGGGGGGTGAACCAATGGAAGGAAGACCTTTGTCTTACTCTCTCTCTCTCTCTCACTGTCTAACTCTGCCTGTCAAAAAAAAAAAATCATACAGTTGATGAAAAAATAAATTTACATGTTGAACTAACTCAGTGAGTACCAAGAAAATACACTGAAGGAAACTCCTACCTAAATACATCAGAACCAAATTACTGAAACAAGTCATGCAGACAGATTGGGAAAGAACATGAGTTATGGAAGGCAAAGTGGTTAAGGGGTACATCCCTGTGGTGATGGAAAGTCTACTCTACCTCCTTCCCTCATGTTCTTTCAGAGGTTGATTTTTTAGAATATTTTATTTATTTGTCTGAGAAAGAAAGCCACAGAGAGAAGGAGAGATAGAGAAAGGCCCTCCATCTGCAGGCTCACTCCCCACAGGGTTGCTGGGCCAATCCCAAGCCAGGAACCAGGAGCCATTTTCTCAGACATACTTTGTCCAAATGAGCTATCATATTCTCAGCTCTTTCAGAAGACTCTTTCAATTTATTGAGAACCTTCAACTTTTGTCTGTATTTGTAAACTTTATTTATTTAGTCTTTCTATTCTGTCCTGATGTTGATGTCCTATAAATTTCCTTCTTTTTTTCTTTTCATTTATTATTCTTTTTCCCTTTGGGTCTAAGTCATTCTTATAATTTTAGCACTCACTTCGTTGTAAAGGAATCCTAAATATCTGTCTCACTGATTATCCCATTTTGACAAATATTTCAAAATCCACTCACTGGTATATCCAGTGAAGGCTGTTCCAGCCTTTCAAATTTAACATTTTTCATATATAAATTTAGCATATATTATAAGTCCTCCTGATTGGCCTAGTTATGTCTGTGACATCACTGGATCTACTGAGGCAAGAAAGTCGAGATTTGTCTGATCCACTTAACCCTTACGACAAAATTATCATATGGAATCCATCTTTTAATCTCAACTTCTGGAGTGTTTTTTTTCTAGCATAGTCTCATGATTAACATATTTTTTAATTACCCTTGAGTGATTCTTTTGAGTATTATGATAGCCTTGGCGAAAATTTTCCAGGTAAATGTATTTTGTCCAGAAAACTAAGACTCATTTTTTTCAGGCACACCCTTGTTAAAAACCATCCCTAATCTAAATACTTATCGTGGTTTTCTAGGCCAGTTAACATTTAGATTTCTCTGCTAGAATTTGTATTGTTCTGGAATCTTCCCAACTTTCCTAGACCTTAATGCACACTGTTGTTTGCTGGCCTACAAATATTCTCCCATTATTTCTTTCTAACAGAATCCCCTATTTCAATTCCAACTCTAGAAAAACAATGATTAATTCACATAAACAAGTTTATACCATTTGGTTTACCAGAGGTTTTTTTTTTTTTTTTTTTTTTGTGAATGAGTCCTATGCTGATACTGCCAAGTGTCTTTTTCCAAATAAGGAAATGCAATATTCCTTTTCACATGTTCCAGGTATAGGGGTTTGGCATGTTTCCATTAGTCAATATTTTACAAACATGGGCATTAGTCAATATATTACAAGCATACAAACGATATTTGTCACCAAATATAGCACATTCGAAGAACTGAAAACCAAATGGTGAGATGGAAGAACAGGAGGCACAGAAAAGAGACTGCCAAGACAAGCTAGAGAGATAGAAGGGTCAGACTAACAGGCCCTTGTAGGACATCCTTGCGGATAGCTAACCCAAGTTTCATACAAATGTATATAAATGAGTTAAGATCATTTATAAGGATAGTATGGAACTGAGATTTCCCTACAAAGAGACTCAGTTGTGAAAAGCAGATAGAAAAGTAAAAAGTGGTGGGGATGGCACTGTGGCATAGCAGGTAAAGCTGCCGCCAGCAGTGCCAGCATCCCATACGGGCACCAGTTTGAGTCTCAACTGCTCCACTTCCAATTCAGCTCTCTGCTATGGCCTGGGAAATCAGTAGAAGATGGCCCAACTCCTTGGGCCCCTGAAAGAAGCTCTGCCTCCTGGCTTCCAATCAGCACAGCTCTCACCATTGTGCCCAACTGGGGAATAAAACAGCGGATGGAAGACCTCTCTCTCTCTCTCTCTCTCTCTGCCTCTCCTTCTCTCTCTGTTTAACTCTGACTCTCAAATAAATAAATCAATCTTTAAAAAAAAAAGAAATAAAGAAAAATAAGAATGGAAATTCTCCAGCTGCTGTTTTTTCTGCAGCTTCCATCACATTCAAACTGAGGCTACACTTTGGCCAGACTGTTCATAGCCAAATGGCTGGAGTTACTAGATGTGGGCTACTCTGGGCAAATATGAGAATCTTCCACCCATAGATTTTTCTCTCTGGGTTCCCTATCAGTACCACTTTTACAGAGCAGTCCTTAATATCTGCACAATCATCCCTTTTTCCCATTCTCCTTTCTTTTTTTTTTAGGATTTATTTATTTATTTGAGAGGTTGATTTATAGACTGAGAGGGGGAGCAACAGCCGGAGCTTGGCCGGGAGCTTCCTTCAGGTCTCCCATGCTGGTGCAGAAGCCCAAGCACTAATGCCATCATCCGCTGCTTTCCCAGACCATAGCAGAGAGCTGGGTCAGAAGAGGAGTAGCCAGGACACCAACCAGTGCCCATATGGGATTCTGGCACTGCAGGCAGAGGCTTAGCTTACTATACCCAAAGGCTGGTGCCCCTTCTGTTTTCTTGAGTGTCATAAATGCATTGCAGTTTTTGTTTCTTGCTTTTTTCCTGCTCTCTTTCTCTCTCTCTCTCTCTCTCTCTCTCTCTCCTTCTATTTATAATTTGCAGCCATTTCCTCCATGAATCCCTTACACTAATAAACATACTGTATACTGGAAGATGTGAGCGGGTGAAATTGATGCCAGGAATAGTTCAAAAAGAGAGGTATTAAGATGGTATAACTTCACACCTAGCTAGGAAAATTATGACCCAATTGTGGGATATAAACTGTCCCTGAAATAAGACAGTAGCTCTTTTCCTAAAGCTTTAATGGTGGCTATCCTGCAAAGTGTCTTGGTGAAGGGAAATTACAGCCCATCCAAAGATCCAGGTATCTGAAAGATATGGGGCAGCAATGTATGAAAGTCAGGTGGAGCAGATTAGTATTACTAAATGTATTAATGCTATTAATGAAGGAATAATACTTTATTAATCAAAAGTATTATTTAATTACTCCATACTACAAAGTAAAACAAGTACAATTATAATAGATTTAAAATCATTAGTTAACTGGGCAATTTATTGGGAATTTTAATCCAGTACTTAAATTGCCACGCTAGGCAGTCTTGTTGAGTTTTATTTTCAATAGATTTGCCTCAAAACTTTATTCAAAATGTACAAGACTTAATTCCACGTTCTAGTTCAGTTGCTCAAGGACACATCAGTGTGATAGCAGGCATTCCAGAGCTGTTTGTGCTTATTCTGTTCCAGACATTCACAAAAGAGACTTTCTAAAAAGACTGAAAGTCGTATATCTGGATTTGGTATTAAATATTGTATTCAAAATATATCTGAATATAATTAACATATATTTTAAAGTTATTTTATATGAAATTTGCATCTCTGACACCCTCATTATGTTTTAGATTAGTGAGGTTAATTTTGGGTGGATAACTCAAGTGTAAAATAAAACTATCACATTCTCACAAATGAATTCAGATCCAGTGAAGTCTGAAAGAGTGTAGTGGCTACTCTAATCTCTAATATATTTGGCTGAGATCTAATTAGCTAAATTTCTCTTAATTCTTTTGGTTAGCTCTTTGTTTACCCAGTTAACCTGGAGAACTGACAAGTTTACCTATAAATGAAACATGTTTTATCTTTGCTCTTGAAGGGTTAAAAATAGCCCAAGATATCAGATTAGTTTTGTCTTGCTCATAGTGTGCTGCCTAAAAAGATGGATGGAAAGTTAATTGTACCATTGCAATCTGCATGGTTCTGTCAACTAAATGTTTATTATTTAAATTAAATTAAGTAGGGCTGTTTTAAAGTAAGCCCATTTTGCCTAGTAGACCACTATCATCAAATACATAGATTAAGAAATGCAGTATTTTGCATGTCAGTTTTCTATTAGGAGAAACAGACTGAAAACCTTTGGTGGAACTTAGTAACTTTTCATAGTCTCCCACATTTTCTTGGTTCAGTTGTAAAATCCTTAAGGACAAATGCATTTTAAGATGGAACATTTTGTGTTGTTTTTCTTAGCTAGTATGACTGGTATATACTCATTCATTTGGTATGTTGCTCAGCTAGAGGACAAAATATATGTTCTCTTTTTTAGATGATACTTTTATATTATATAAATTTCTCACTGAACGCACACACATACACACACATGAAATATTTCCAGAGGTCAGTCTCCTGGGCTACTGTTAGTGACTAGGGAACATACTATCCTACATGCCAGCCTATAAGTCAGTGGCCTCTGGGCCATTCCATCCTGAACAAAATTAATCAAATGTTAGACATACTTTCTTCCAGAAATCAAGAGTTTTCAATGAAATGGATACAAGCATTTTCTCAAATGCAATGTCAGTTCAAAGTGCAGCTGACCAATTTTGGAAAAGTTGAATTTACTCAGATCACCAAAGGTGATAAAAAACTAGGAGACAAATACAGTATTTCATGGAATAAGATTTTTTTGATTGCAAGCTGCCTCATTGTTCTGTGCACCTCTTAGAAACAAATGTTAAGCTATGACAAAATGGTATATTGATAGCCTTAGGCAGTACATGCGTTGATCAGACCAGTCTCTGATGCTTTGGCATTTCTTTCATCTATCCTGAGACATTTGCAATTTATCCTGTCTTTGGTTTGTGTTTGGTACAGGAGTCTTTCTCTCTCTCTCATCTTAACAAATATTAATACAGAATCTTCCTGAATATTTTCATGTTAGGTCCTAGTATAAGGTGATTACTTAGAAAAACGTATACAACTTTGATCAATCATTTATCTCATGACAAACATTAACTTCATTTTGGTATTTTAATCTTCAGATATATTTTGGGAGATATTTTAATGGTATTTGAACATAGCTGAAAGTATTCACAGTATCAACAGCTATGATCAAACTGATCCCTGCAGAAGTAATGATCACTAGTCATTAATGCCACTTGACTGATTCATGATATTATTGATAGCATATATTACACTTCTGAGATGCTATAATGTGAAACTTATGTTTGTGTCTAAATATGAATGAAATATGATAAGCCATTGCTAGCCTCTTAACGAGCATTAAAGATTGCTCATATTTCTGGGAAATATGATAGTGATCTATCATAATTATCTTTGACTCTAGTTTTATACAGTTTAAGCAGAGAATAAAATGTTTCCTCAAGTTATAATCTCCTGTCTCCTACTTTGTCTCTCTATAAATAAAAAATAATACTCAAAAATATCTGCTAAATAAATGACTCCATGAATGAATGCTTTCAAATAATGTTAGTTGACTCTTGGATGTACTGGCTAAACAGAGGGGAAGATCCCACATTATTTTCCTTCTTCCCTTTGTTTTCCTATTCTCATTTTTCCTTTCATCTTTGCCATTTTTTCCCACAACAAAATATATAGATTTTTTTTTTTGACAGGCAGAGTGGACAGTGAGAGAGAGAGATAGAGAGAAAGGTCTTCCTTTGCCATTGGTTCACCCTCCAATGGCCGCCACGGCTGGCGCACTGCAGCCGGCGCACCGTGCTGATCCGATGGCAGGAGCCAGGTGCTTCTCCTGGTCTCCCATGGGGTGCAGGGCCCAAGCACTTGGGCCATCCTCCACTGCACTCCCGGGCCACAGCAGAGAGCTGGCCTGGAAGAGGGGCAACCGGGACAGAATCCGGCACCCTGACCCAGACTAGAACCCAGTGTGCAGGCGCTGCAAGGTGGAGGATTAGCCTGTTGAGCCGCGGCACCAGCCCAAAATATATAGATCTTGAAAATGGATCTTTTCTGAATCTTGATGTGAATGGAAGGGGAGAGGGAGTGGATAAGGGCAGGGTTGCGGGTTGGAGGGACGTTATGGGGGGGAAGCCATTGTAATCCATATTCTGTACTTTGGAAATTTATATTCATTAAATAAAAGTTAAAAAAAAACAGCAAAAAAAAAAAAGAAAAGAAAAGAAAATGGATCTTTTCTAAGAAGCACAATCCAAGTTCTGTGTAGCTGTGAGTGACTGAAGATGGTTAAAAAATGATGTGATCTATATTAGTCTGTTTCTGCTGCTGTGTAACTTGTAAAGATTAGAAATTTTTTTCTTAAAGTTCTGGGAGCTGGTAAGTCCAAGGTCAAGTTTCAATGTCTGGTGAGAGTGTGGTCTTGCTTCCAAGTTGGTGCCTTGAATCCTGTGTCCTCGCATCTTGTGAGGCAGGAGAGCAAGTGGGACTGAATTCACTCCCTCAACTTTCCTTATAAAGGCCGTAATGTTAATCATTTCCTAAAAACCTCAGATCTCAATTCTGCAATATTGGGGATTAAATGCCAACATGAATTCTGAAAGGAATACAAACATTCAAACCATAGCATGAAGTAGCAGTTATATTTTGTGACATTGTAAAATTCACTGTTCAACCTACTTTTGGCAGAAAAATGAATATCATAAAGAAAGATTTGCAATTTAACTCAGTGAAAGGATCTAACCTCCATTGAAATTGTCTCCAAACTCAGCATTTTGTCATGTTATGATTACAAAAATGATAAATAATGGAGGAGAAATGCATAGAAAATGATATAAGTAGTCCCAGGAAGAAGACCTGAAATGAGAAGTTAGAGAGTAACTAAATGTAGAGGATCTGTGAACTTAGCCATAATGATATAAGATATAGAAGATATAAAAGCACTTCAGAAATGGAAACCAAGACATCATTTAAAAAATAAAAGAGAGAAAATCAGGGCCGACTTCTAAGCTGGTGGAGCCACCGCCCGTTACATGGTAATCCCATGTTGGTGACCTGGTTTGAGTGCTGGCTGCTCCACTTCTAATCCAACTCCCTGCAGTGACCTAGGGAAATTACCATAGGATGGCCCAAAAGGCTGGGCTCCTGCCACCCACATGGGAGAGCTGTGTGAAGTTCCTGGCTCCAGCCCCGCCCTGGCCATTGCAGCCTCTCCCTTTCTGTAACTCTGACTCTCAAATAAATGAATAAATCTTAAAATAAGAAAAAGGAAAAAAAATCACTGGTTAAAAATGATGCAAAAATATCAACTAGAAAGTTATCAGACTCTAACGAAAAACAAATAGTTTTGATTATCATGAGCATCAATAATCTGTAATTAAGATCATAAAATACAAGTATATGTACTTATGTTTAAATATGCATTTGCATATACACTTGTATGTGGCCTAAATTAACCAAATTAACATAAGTTCCTTTACATACATAGAAAAACGTATCCCTCTGCTTTGAAAGTTTAATGAATTTATAATAATTTTTGCTACTTATTCCTTTAAATCACCCCTAAAGTAGACTGCTTGCTCAAAGCTATGCAATCAATAAAATTATTTAAAATTAAACTTGTCCAATTCCATTGCTAGTGTGTTGACTAGTCTACTACTTTTTCATGTGACACAATTTAGATATTATATGGGATTGAGATACAGGTATTTATAATAGATTAAGTTATATTATCATAGAAGCTCACCATCAAATATTACCAAATAGCTTGACCCCTGACAGAAAATGACACTAGAATCAGTGCCCCACAGAGCAAAGAGCTGCAAAAATATCTTTCCATCACATTTCCTGGAAGTTGTGCTCAGAAATAATTGAAGATATATTTTCAGATTTCAAAATGATGGGAGATATTTTATTTTGCATATAATTTTATAGCATATACTATTTCCTCCAGTCAATAATTGTGTCTCTACTCTCAATCAGGGAATACCAATTATGTCCTTTTAATTCGGAGAAGCAAAATCTATTCATTGAAAATCTTCCCTTACCCTTTAGTTGGATTTGTTACATTGAGAAATACATATTTTCTCCAATGTGGGAAGAAGGTTTAGTAGTCTACTTTGTTTTCTCAGAAGAGAAGGAAGCTTAAGTCCATTTTGCTTTCACACAAGAGAAGGAAGCTTGATGTTGGTTTTGATATCAGGTAGGGTCTTGGCACAAATGTATGGCACAGTTAGGGTAATTTAGGAGAGTTTTGTAAAAAATTTTCACAAAACTGTAGAAAGGAGTTCAGAAAACCAGTGAAAGAGAAAGGGCACACGAAGCTAGCAACAGCCCCAGGTAAGCCGGCTGCAGCGCGCTGGCCACGGCAACCATTGGAGGGTGAACCATTGGCAAAAGGAAGACCTTTCTCTCTGTCTCTCACTCACTGTCCACTCTGCCTGTCAAAAAAAAAAAAAAAAAAAAAAAAAAAAAAAAAAAAAAAAGAAAGCTTTGTAGTGCTTTGCAAATGAAAAGTAGGATTCACAAAGATATTTCACAAATACAAAAAATGTAATTATTTTCTACCATTTCAGGCACAGTGAAATTTCTGGAAACTTTGATGAACGAGGCAGAGGTCACTGGTCGCTTCGTGGGGCTTCAATCTAGTTCAAGTGATTGTCATTTTTCCACATGGGCTCTCTTAATCGTCAAATCAGCTACACATGGTGGGAAGTAATATCACCCATAATTTATTTCTCAGCAAATTAAAGGAGAATGAAAAAGGAGGTGAAAATCACATGGTAATTAAGCATGAAAGAAACAATGAGGATTAGCTATTAAATTGAAAGCAACACATGTTGCAGATTTATTATATGTTCTTAACATTAGAGAGAGAGAGAGAGATAGGAGAAACAATCCCACTTTCTCCTATTCTTCATCCTCAATCTTTGTTTAGTTTGATGGTTTCTGACAAGTTGTTATCTAACGTGTTTATAAAGAATTTGGCTAGAGATTTCAATCCCAAGTCGGACTGACACCTCTGTCAGTTCTCAGTCTTATTTCTGAGGTATCCCTGCCTTTTTTTTTTTTTTTTTTTTTTTTTTTTTTTTGACAGGCAGAGTGGACAGTGAGAGAGAGAGACAGAGAGAAAGGTCTTCCTTTGCCGTTGGTTCACCCTCCAATGGCCGCTGGGGCCGGTGCACCGTGCTGATCCGATGGCAGGAGCCAGGTGCTTATCCTGGTCTCCCATGGGGTGCAGGGCCCAAGGACCTGGGCCGTCCTCCACTGCACTCCTGGGCCACAGCAGAGAGCTGGCCTGGAAGAGGGGCAACCGGGACAGAATCCGGCGCCCCGACCGGGACTAGAACCTGGTGTGCCGCCGCCGCAAGGTGGAGGATTAGCCTAGTGAGCTGTGGCGCTGGCCTATCCCTGCTTTCTTAAAGTCCATAACTCTAGGTTCTAGTGTGACCAAATGGCTCCTTTTCTCCTCAGTGGGAGTGGAGGAGGCATCAGCAAAGACAGGAGAAGTTAAGATAGCGCACAAATGGTAAGAAAGACACCAGCTACACTGACAGAGAAGGTTCCCATGGAAGAAACAGGAAAATAAAAAAGTTGGAGACACATTTTAGGAAATAATTACATGCAAATGTCTCCAGCTCCCAAATTAACTTCCTACCAAGTCCTTAACCTCAAATACCCTCTATGGAGACACTGAGATATATATTGATTTAAAAAGAGCTGGATTATTCTTATACTATTATCTTTTTAGTGAATAGTAACTTAAAATAATTTTATTTTTTTACTTAAAATTCAGAGACAGACAGCTACAGAGACAAATATCTTCTATCTACTGCTTCACTCCTCAATTTTCCCCAATACCAAAAGGCAGGAGCTCAGAATCCAATCTGGGTCTTCCATGTTGGTTGCAGGGGCTCAAGTACTTGAGCCATCACTGGCTGCCTCCCAAGATGCACATTAGCAGGAAACTGGCATCCGAACAAGAGCCAGAACTCAAATCCAGGCACTCAGATTTGGAGCGTGGACATCCTAAGAAGCCTCTTAGCCATTGTACCAAAGCCAGTCCTAGTGGATAGCTATTTTAAATCAAGATTCCTTCTTTTGAGAACCAATAATGAAAAACCACTGAAGAATCAAGGGGTTACTTCTCTGTATTAAATAGTTCTGTGAGGTGCTATTATTAACTTTTCCAGCACACTCAGCAGCTCCGGAATAAATATTTGTTGAGTAATTGAACAGGGTCTTGACCTTGGCACACATACCATATATAGCTACCAGCTAGTACTGATTGTAGAAATTCAATTGAAATGATAAACCTAGTGCCCACAAAAAACAGAGGATCCACAAAGAAATAGAGGATTCCAGTTTAATCATCAGATAAAGTTTGATTTCTTTAGAGAAAGTAGTATTATTTTGATGGAATAGTTCAGTTGTAATGTCTTTCATATGTGGTAAATACTTACTGGTTCAACTGAATTAAAATTTAATTATAGTTGGTACTAAATATGGTATGTTAAACTTTTCCAGGTTTTTGGGAATAGATATTTATGTGGAAATATTCTCATTGCTAAATGTCAGTTTTTTTTCCATTTTTGGAGGAAGGTATATAGAGGAAAGGAGGTTAGTATTGATCCTGTAGCCCGGTTCTGTATACCAGCCCATACATTCTCGACTGGGTGTAATATTGAAGGACAGGGGACTGGCATTGTGGAACAATGGATTAAGCTACCACTTGCAACATTGGCGCCCCATATGGTTGCTGGTTTGAGTCCTGGCTGCTCCACTTCTGATCCAGCTACCTGCTTATGTGCCTGGGAAAGTAGTTAAAGATGGCCTAAGTACTTGGGCCCCTGACACCCACATGAGAGATCTGGATGAAGCCCTTGCCTCTGGGCTTTAGTGTGGTCCAGCCTGGCCTTTGAAGTCATTTGATGGAAGAATTCTCTCTCTCTCTCTCTCTCTCTCTCTCCCCCCTTTCTTCCCCTCCCACAATACTGCCTTTCAAATAAATAAAAGAAATATGTTTAAATATTGTGAATGAAAGGATCTTTCCAAACACAAGCAAATAGATTACAACTGTGCTTGCTCACTATAACAATAACACTTGGTTGTAATAGGAAGAAAACACTGGTGACTTCTATTTCACAGTCTTATAATCTATGTAGACAGGTCAGACAGTTTGCAAGAAATATTGGGTTTTGGAAAGTTTCTTCTGAAATAGTATAGATACACTCTAAATTGCTTAGGTGGCAGCCTTCCAGTTCTCAGGTTTTATGATATGTTCCATGTCAATAAGATGAAAAGGCACTTTCTCAGTAGCATGTTGGTCGATATGAGCAAGCTAACATTCCACACAAAGACACTAAGAAACAAAGCCAATTTTTCTTCTGTTATTTGAGCAGATTATCAGAGAAGAAATGATTTACAACTTTATAGATAATCACATTCACCAAATTTCAGATTAAACAACATCTAATTAATCAATTTGGAATTCAAGAGAAAAAACTTTGAAAGCTGCTTTTTTGTATAAACCATACATTTATTATGAAATATCTAAGGTTCATTTATTAATGTTTTCATTAAAGTGATTATAAAAATATTACTTTACCTCTGAAAATTTATCTTAAGCCATAAGGTTATTTGTAAAATAATATGGAAATTTGATTTCACTATTTTAGAAAATTCAACTGGTGGTAATCTTGACAACTAACTACATTCATTGTTTCCACCTTTAAAGTAAGCATTAAAATGCTTGTTTTTAATTAATAACACATAGAATTCAATAAGAATAATGAATGAATTTATGTTAAATTTCCCCCTTTGTTAGGTGATTTTGTCAGGGAGAGTTATAAATATCTAAAACAATCAGTAACTTTGAAATAAAGACAACAAATGCACAGAAAAAAAAAAGTTTCATGAATAAAGGGTTTGTAATTTAATAGGTGTGGGGAGCAACTGGGAGCAACTCGGACTAGACTAAGTTACTGGAATTAAGACTTATTCTATGCATCTGCTCTCCCACAATATGGCGCTGAGAAGGGAGTAATAACTTCTACCCAGCTGCCTCCAGTTCAACCAATAAACAGCAGGACCTGCTCCTGATTGGAGGAGAGCAGCGTTCTCGGCGTGTGGGTAGCAGAGTTGGGATTGGTGGAAGAGGACTATAAAGGAGGAGAGAGACAACATGCACCAGGAACATCTAAGGGGAACACCTGTGCAGCCCCCGAGAGAGCCGGCCGGCGGTGTGCCGCTCCCCTGCGGAAGTGGGGAAAGTGGCCAGGGGGAACCGCCCTTCCACGGAGGTGGAAGGGACGGCAGCCAACCCGGGAAGAACCAGCAGCAAACCCGGGGAGGGCCGAGCAGACAAAAGAACAGCTCAGGGTTTGTGTCGTTCCTCCACGAAGACGGGGAGCGACAAATAGGAACATGGTAAAAATGGAAATTAAGAACCTATAAAATGCATTATTACAGATATAAGTTACCATTTCTTAATTATACTTACTTTATATGAGGCTTTTGTTAGGTAGGTCAAAGTTATACAGGATACTGTTTGTGTGTACATGACAAACAAGGAGAGAGGGAGAGAGGGGGAGAGAGAGAGAGAGAGAGAGAGAGAAATACAGACACTATTTGAGAGCTCCTAAAAGTTAGTGGAATAGTGGAATTAAAGGGTGAATTTATTTTTGCCACCCACCAAAAAATCAATTGAAGGGTGGGAATTAAATGCTGCTTTTTTTTTTTTTTTTTTTTTGACAGATAGATTTAGACAGTGAGAGAGAGAGACAGAGAGAAAGGTCTTTCTTCCGTTGGATCACTCCCCAAATGTAAGCTATGGCTGGCACTGCGCTGATCTGAAGCCAGGAGCCAGGTGCTTCCTCCTGGTCTCCCATGCGGGTGCAGGGCCCAAGCACTTGGGCAATCCCCCACTGCCTTCCCTCCACTGCCTTTTTTTTTTTTTTTTACATTTTTTAAACTTTAATGAGAAATTAACAAAAATAGAAATAGAAAGAAGTTCATTTGCTTTAATGTTGTACAAAAGAAAAATGAGTAGAACCAAAAGTAAATAAACATTATCACATTTGTTTACACCACTATCTAGTTCTTCATATTAACTTTACTATTCAAACAATAGAAAGTTAAGTGGCAACTTAGGGAATGGGAAAAAGATAAAACCAAAAACCTCTTCTACCACATTTATTCTTCTACACCGTGTACAGCTGTGCTCACAGAGACGGCTTCTTTTACTTTTCCACTGTGCGTAATTCAGTTGTATATAAAATTGAACCTGCTCAACAGCTGAGGGAGACTAGAAATGATGTGTCCATATCCTGGTGCATTGTCATACAATTCAAACAAGGGTGCAGCTACCAGCTTGTAATTTTAAGGGACTGCAAACAAGGCTTTCTCTTGAAGTTGAACCAGAAACAACTTCTTATGTGCCTTAGGCTTTGCAATATGTGCAGGAATATATGGATACTGAGGAGGTTCAAAATTTGGTCTCCACCAGTTACCAATGCAGTCATCAATGACCCAGTCTTGCAGAACTCCATCTTGGCGGCCTAGTATCTCTGTCATTAAGCGTTTTAGTCTTCTCCTGGGTTAAGTTCACCACCAGGTAATTTGAAGAAAGTTGTTCCCAGTTGTAGCAGTAACACATGGGGTAGCCGGTGCTCGTGTACCATCAGAACCCCTTCTACAGTCCTCCTCATTCCAATTTTATCAAATTCTTCCTGCATGCGCTGAAATCTGGCTGCAACAGAACTGTCCTTCTCATAGAGAGGCTCTTTTGTACCAAAAGTATAATTGGTAAGAGGATAAAGGTTGATGGTGCGCTGCAGGGTGAGCGGCTTAGTCCGCTGGATGTACTTGTTGCCAAACTGATTGACCCCATAGGGCCAGCCAGTCTGCGAGCGATTGGGCGGTACCACCGACATGCTGGCGACATGCTGGTGGTGAGCAGAAATCGGGAGGTGAGGGAGATTTTTTCCCCCGTGCGGGCAGCGGTTATCTGCGACCTACTCAGTAGCTGCTGCCCGCCATTAACATGAGATAGATTTAGACAGTGAGAGAGAGAGACAGAGAGAAAGGTCTTTCTTCCGTTGGATCACTCCCCAAATATAAGCTATGGCTGGCACTGCGCTGATCTGAAGCCAGGAGCCAGGTGCTTCCTCCTGGTCTCCCATGCGGTTGCAGGCGCCCAAGCACTTAGGCCATCCTCCACTGCCTTCCCAGGCCACAGCAGAGAGCCAGACTGGAAGAGGAGCAACTGGAACTAGAACCCAGTGCCCATATGGGATGCTTGCGCTGCAGGCGGAGGATTAACCAAGTGAGCCATGGTGCCGGCCCTAATGCTGCTATTAATAGGACACTTGGGACAACCACATCCCATATGTGAGTGTCTTCAGATCATTCTAATTTTATTATTTTTTCCAAGTACAGAAATTAATAACTCTAGGAGGATCCATCTCTATCTGTGCAGTACAAGGAAATGAAGATTAATAGTGGCATTGATTGAATAGCTGTAACTTAAGAGAATGAAATTAATTGGTATTTCTCTAGTAGAGTGAAGTTTATGTTCTGTCTGTGAAATAATTATAAAAAATTAAGATAAGATTATTATTTGGGATAGGGGAAGAGGAAAAATATGTGAAAAATGGTCTCAGGTTTTGGTAAAGAAATAATTCATTACACCATATTTAGTCCCTATGTTCCTAATCCAGTTCAATTGTGGATTTCCTAGATTTGCTTTCTTCAGTCAGATTGGTTGAATAACTAATATAGCAGTACTAATATCCAAGACCTTCAACTATTAAAATATCTTTTCCTCACCATAATGCTAAGCTGAATGTTTTTATCTGTCTTTTTATTTTTTCCTAATCAGTACACGGTATAAACTCTAAGGCACCAAAAATTAACACAGATTAAGATGATAGTCAAGACATTTGGCTGAGAATAAAGCTGCCACAAGTTTGGAAACTGGCAAGTGGCTGGCATTGTAGGGTAGTTGGTTAAACTGCTTTTTTGCCTGCAAGGTTGATATCCTATGTGGGCACTGGTTCGAGTCCCGACAGTTCCACTTCTTATTCACCTTCCTGCTAATATGCCTGGGAAAACAGTGGAAGGTGGTCCAAGTCATTGGTCCCCTGCATTCTTGTGGGATACCTGGATGAATCTCCTGGCTCCTGTCTTCTGGACTGTGTGAGATTCCATTGTCTCTGTATCCATGTGTGGTTTTTCAATAGACTCCTATTTATTTGACATAACTTGAATTGATTTTTAAAGTCTTTGCTTAGCAAGTTTAAATTTCAGGCCACACTAGTGGATGTGTAAGAAATAAAACTTTTTTTATATATAACATAGTTTAATTACTATTTTGAACCACAATTGCAAAGTATAGCAGAAACTAAACCTCAGAAAATTATGTGTAATTTTAGACACTTTGAGATCCTCCACCACCAGTTCTGACACCATATTTCTGCGGGACTCAAAAATAGACAGGGCAAGAATTGGGGGACATTTGTCTACTGCTTTGTTGCCATTTCTCCACACAGGCACTCATTACTATAGGACCATGGGAAGTACCTCCAGTTCTTTTTTAGTTAATTAATTTATTTTGAAAGTCAATATTATAGAGATAGAGAAGATGCTAGTTCATATGCTAGTTCACCCTCCAGGTGTATGCAAAGGCCAGGGCAGGGACAGGCCAAACCCGGTAGCCAGGAGCTTCATCCAAGTCTCCTGCACAGGAGGCCAGCTTCTGCTGCTTTCCCTGTTATTGGCAGGGAGCTGGATAGGAAGTGGAGCGACCAGGACGCAAACTGGCATCCCTATGGGATGTTGGAATCACAGGCAGTGGCTTTACCTGCTACACCACAATGCCAATCCCCATTTAGTTCTTAATATTCCAAGGCTGTTGCAGCATTATTCTCAGTGGTCCACTGCAGGAATGGGAGCTACGGAAAACTTGGTGGAACTATAACTTTTATTGCACCACTCCTTTACTTTTCTCAGGACCAACATGGAAAACATTTTGAATTTTGGAAACTGTTAGGAACCTCTCAGATCTAAATAGCCTGCTATCTTGTAGTAGCATTTCTGTACTCAGGAAATTGGTCTGTTCCCCCATGATTTATGTAGCCCTAATGTAAAAGTACATAATCTCTCAAATCCCAAAATCTCTATACTAGTAATTGTATATCTCACTCATTGGAACTTCTCTCTGGAACTTGTTCCAAGATTATTTTTGGAGGAGAGATGAGCACACATCTGATTCAATAGGCTTTACCTTTTTTCACTTGTATCTTTCTGCTTTATCTTCAGCTGCTGGACTATTATTTTCTTAACATATACTTACAAAAATTTCAAAAATTCAGAAAAGTAGAAATAATTTTCCAGTGAATACTCATATATCAGTCACTGAATATGCATTTTTGCTGTAATTGTCTTAACCCACATTTATCCACTTACTGCAATATCCACTTCTCAATAATTATTTTTTGTTGACTTTCAAAACAAATTACAGGTATCAGAAAACTTCTACTAAAT
Organism: Oryctolagus cuniculus; assembly: GCF_051225735.1. Classification (NCBI taxonomy): domain Eukaryota; kingdom Metazoa; phylum Chordata; class Mammalia; order Lagomorpha; family Leporidae; genus Oryctolagus; species Oryctolagus cuniculus. The sequence goes on along the minus strand of NC_142872.1, from coordinate 138,131,796 downwards.
GCTTCAGTATTGATACCAGTGATGAGAATTTTTATTTTTTTATTTAAATTATAAATTTAAATTTTTAAATTTAAAATTTTAATTTTAATTTTAAAAATGAAATTACACACTCAATAAGGTTTAAGAAAAACATGATTTGTGTAAATAAATACCTATAGCATAAAATAGAATTGCTATCATCCCAGAAATTTCCCTCCAGTCCATCCCAGTAAATTTCTGATTTGAGGGTAAATATTGTCATCATTTACTCACCATAGATTACTCCTTGCTTTAGAATTTTGTACAAATGGAATTGTATAGTATGTATTATTTTGTGTAAAGCTTCTGTCACCAGCATGATGATTTTGAGATTCACCCATGTTTCATTGATCAGCAGTTTGCCCCTTCTTATTGTTGAGTAGTATGTTCTTTCATAAATATGTCATAATTTATTGTCACACTGATGAATACTTGACCTTTTTCCAGGTTTCAGTTATAGTGATAAAGCTGGTACGAGCATTCTAGTGAGTCTTTCTGTGGGTGTATGTTGCCATTTTCTCTATAATAAAAATCCAGGTTTGTAATTGCTGAATTCTAGGGTGGCTGTGATGTTCAATAACATCAGAAACTTTAAGAAATATTTTGAAAATCATACTTCCCCAATATATTCATGAGAATTTGGTGAAGGCGTTATGCATGAGTGTGTTAGGTTGGGAAAGGCTGGGGTTTGGAGAATTACGTTATGTGCATATAGTCTTGTCTGCCACATGACATACAGCTTAGCTGAAACAGTGGCTTTTCTGTTAAAATAAATGTGAAAAGATGTCACTGAGGAAAGGTCACAAAAATTCATAATTCTAAAAAAGAAATTCATTTGTTTGCTGAAAACATATAGGATGGCAACCTATCCCAAAATTACTAAGGATCATGGAAATGCATAAGGGTAAATATGAATGACAACTCAAACTTTTTTACATATAAAATATCACTTCAAAACAACTTTAAATGACCACAATGCCAAGAATAGCAATATTTGGGGATATTCATATATATTTGTGGACTGCACCATGTAGTAGTAGTATAAATATGCTAATAATCTTTTTAGGTCCCTATAATTTTGCTAAAATCAGAACTGAAAGCAATAGTATTGTGGATGATTTGATATTGTACTAAGTGATTTTCAAATACTATTGAATCATAAGATATTTTCTTTTCAATTTATATATAAATGTTGTGATTCAATCAATTGTGTCCCTTGATCGTGGTTGACGTTCCATTCACTTGACTCAGCAGACTGAGTAGCTGACTGACATATTGCTGTCACAGACTTAACTTCAGGGTTTATAAAGGAAAAGAAATTCAGTCTCAGAACATGTCCACAATTTAGTAAGAGAAACATAGAAAAGTCATGACACAATTAAAAGAAAAATGTTATTGGACTGAAGATATATATGTTTAAATTCTGTAGTGGCAAAGCAACAAAAAGAAAGAATGATCAGTTTTAGTAAAATGAAAGAAAAATGAATGTGTGATAAATTTAGCTAGAATGAGAGGTAATATTATATCAGAGGTGATTTCCTTAGTTCAGGGTATATGATAGTATAAACTTCACTGGGTTCTTACTGCTATTAATATGTGGTTTTTAAACCATAGCATCTATGCAGGTTTCCACCTTTTGTTATATTCACATGGTCTAATTTACTTTGATATTATGGATTTATTTGCATTATTATGCAGATATTGCTGCAATAATAATCTCACTGTAATTTCATCAGACTAATTTTACAGTCTGTTGAGTTTCCCCAACATTTATGTAGACTAACGTGGTGTGTGGAATAACAGCCATCCATTTATCTACATTCTGTATCTTCAACACCTGCAAACATGTTAGGTTATGTGATAATGGGGAATGAAGACTCCAGATGGAATTAATGATGTTAGCTGGCACAAAAATGGAATCTGGGTTATACAGGTCAATTGAAAATTTAAAAATTCTTTAAGAGTGAAATGAGGAATCAAAGGAATCCAAAGAGTCAGAGATGGCAGCATGAGGAAGAATCTTCCCAATTTTGCTAGCATTGAAAATGCAGGAAGGAGATGGGAGCTAGTGAAAGCAGGTGGCTTTTAGGACTCAGAAACAGTGAGTCAGTGGATTCTCTTCTAGAGATTCCAGAAAGAAATGAAGCTCTCCCTGCACTTGATTTTAGGTCAGTCTGAGCTGCAGAACTGTAGGAAAATAAATGTGTGCTGTTTTAAGCCTTGAAATGTAAAGTAATTTGTTATAGTAGGCATCAAAAACTTGTACAGCTATCTTTAATAATGCCTCCTCACCAGAGAACTTGAAGTATAGCTTTTGTTAATTTCTTTTGCCTTCCAATCCCTAATACAAAATGAAACTTAAAGTCATATAGAGCTAAACATTCCCCTAAAAAAAAAGATTAACTTTGATCTAATCAAATCAAGTTCTTGTGGTGCTTCTGAAATCCAGAGATCCAGTTGATCTCCAGGCACATGAGAATGAAGGGTGAATAGTATTTTCTTGCAAGGAGCACAAAAGTGTGTTAAAGCAGTAGAATATAAAGAAAAAAATATTAAGTGCAACCACAGAAAAAGCCACATGCAAAATACAAACACAGGAAATCTAAACTGTTTTGAGAGGATTTGGAAAAGTTTCCATGAAAACCTGACCTGAATGACAAGTAAAGATTATCCATAATTAAAGGCTGGGTTACAGCATTCCAGAGATCAGAGAGTAGCCATATGTATTCCCTCAGGTAGGATGGAGGTCACAAATTTCAGTACACAGAGATGAAAAGAGCTGTGTTCTCTCTTCCAAAGTTACTCTTGATGAGCCTTCCCTCATGTCCTCTGCCAACTAGTGTTGTCTACCAGAGACTGATTGCAGTGCCTCTTTCCCCCTCATCTACATTGCAAAGTCAGTATATAGAATTCCTTTTCATATTTCACAGCTGGAAACACTCTTGCCTTCTTCTTTAGCACTTTATCTGTCCTCTCCTATGGCATTTATCCCTCCTTTGCAGTAGTTATTTTTGAGCATTTCTTACATCCCAGACTAGATGATAGATTTTTAGTTTTTCATGTGTTCTTGGAAAGTAGGAAAGGGCAAAAAGCAGCATATGGTGTGATTACACTGGGTGTGATGTAGAGATTGAGTCTGGAAGAAAAAGCCAGAAAGCTGAAAAACATGAACATGTTGGAAAAAGATAAGTAGCTGAATGGAGGCATTGGTAGCATTTTAGCCTTTTTAATTTGTCACAGCCCGGTAGCCACATATGGATAATCATTTCTCACTTAAACAATTGTTTTGACTCTTATCCCCATTTCTCTGCCATTTTCTTCCATATGAACATACACGACAATGATCTATTTAAGTAAAATGCATCTAAAGGAACTTCAGCTCTTCTGCCACCAAGTGAGCTGGCATATTCCAGTCCTGAGCACACAACAGGAGAACATACAGGGGAAAAGTAAAAATCATAGAATTCTCTGAGTTTTCTCTACTCAGCATAGAGGACTTGCATATTTGAAAACACTCCTTTATTGCATATAGATATTCTAGTGGTGGGCAAATTCCAGTCATAATTTCATAACTTTTCTGCAATATATTGTACAATCTTTCTATCATATATCAATATATCTAAATAGATAGATAAATATGTGTGTGTGTATATATATATATATATAAATAGATATTGTAGGTTAGGTTATAATGAAGCTCAAAAATATCAGTGTTTTCAAAAAACAAAAACTATTTCTTCCCCCAACACTGTACTTACTTGAGAGTTACATGAAACCTTGCTGTGCTCATCTGGGGACCTGAATATGAAGGCTCACTAGCTGGATAGATAATATTTACCATGGTTGTGGAAAGAGAGAATATGAATAACTGATTTGGCAGTATCTTTGTGTGTTTTATTAAGCTATTTATCTCATGTTGTTAGAGTACCCTTATTCAAGGGAGTGGGAAAGTGCACTCTTCTCATAGACTCAAAAAGAGGTGATGATGGAAATTTGGTGAGTAGGTATAATATTTATGATGTCCATTTATCTATATACAATATTTTAAAATAAATAATTAAGAGCCAAAAACCAAAATAGAACAATAAAAGGGCCATTGGCCTCATATGAGATGGTGACTAGTACATAATGACGTCTACTTAAGACTGCAAGTTAGGGTAAGTATTAAATACATGTCCTAACTTGGCAATGAGAAGTTTACCGTGTAGTGAAAAAGGCCACAGTTGATAAAGAAAGGCTCTTATTCACAGAAGAATGTCAAATAGCAATTATGGAAAGAATATCATTAAGCAATTGATAGTTTGTAAATCTAACAAAATAACGGACTCAAACGAGAAAGGTCAACAGGAGGTAAAACTAGTATAGGAAATATTGATTGGACATGGGTATATTCCCATGAAGCCTAAGTTTTATGAGACAGATTAATTATGGCTCACAAATGGGAAGATTTGGTTTCATGATGGAAAGATCTAGGTTTCTCCTACATTCCCTGATATTAATCTCATCATTTCTAACATCTCACACACACACACACACACACAAACACAAAGCAACACTTTATTACTTCACTTATGAATTACTCTTGACAAGTATGTTTCATCTGTGTCTATCATCATCTTATCTATTTTCTGTTTATATGACTTTCAGATAATGGAGATAGATGTTAAGATACAACAAAATAATAGAAACAATAAATTTCCTCAAATAACTTAAGAAGATGAGATATTTTACAGAATAGTTAATGCACCCACCCTCAGCAAATTATGCCATAGGAGATCAAGTTTCAAGAGGGTGGGATTATTCTAGATAAAAAGAGAAATAAGAAATATAGATCCAACTGCAAACATTCAAATGTAATCTGTTATTTGATTGGATCATAAAAAATAAATTTGGGGGCTGGCACTGTGGCACAGTGAGTTAACACCCTGGCCTGGAGTGTCGGCATCCCATATGGGAACCAGTTGGAGACCTGGCTGCTCTGCTTCCAATACAGCTCCCTGCTGTGGCCTGGGAAAACAGTAGGGGATGGCCCAAGTCCTTGGGCCCCTGCACCACGTGGGAGACCCAGAAGAAGCTCCTGGCTCCTGGCTTTGAATTGGTGCAGCTCCGGCCATTGCGGCCAACTGGGGAGTGAAGACCCGCCCCACCCCGTCTCTTCTCTGTGTAACTGTGACTTTCAAATAAATAAAATGAAATCTTTAATAAAAACAAAATTTTGGACAATTAAGGAGATTTTAAGATTTATTTATTTATTTTATTGTCAGAGTTACATAGAGAGAGGAGAGGCAGAGAGAGAGAGAGAAAGAGAGAGAGAGAGAGAGGTCTTCCATCCCATAATTCACTCCCAAATTGGCTGCAATGGCAGGAACTGTATTGATCCAAAGATAGTAGCCAGGAGCTTCTTCCAGGTCACCCAAGCAGGTGCAGGGTCCCAAGGACTTCAGCCATCTTCCACTGCTTTCCTAGGCCATAGCAGAGAGCTGCATCCGAAGTGCAGCAGCTGGGTCTTGAACTGGCGCCCATATGGGATGCCGGCAGTTCAGGCCAAGGCATTAACCTGCTGTGCCACAGCGCTGGCCCCAATTAAGGAGATTTTAATATACTAGATTGAATTTGGTGATTTTTTTCATGTTAGGTATGACGATGGTTTAAAAGAACACGCTTGATTTCTAGAGATACAGAAATAGATGTCAGGATGTTTGGGGATAAAGTTTAATAGCATATTTAAACTATTTTTTAAATTTCAGAATAAATTTGGAAAACATGGCAAAATGTTAGGAATTTTCCACTCTACAAGGAAGTTTCTTTAGGACTTTGGATGAGGAAAACAGATTGGTCAGGCTTGGATCTTGGAGGAACATCCGCAATTCACACTTGATGGTAGAAGTAGGTGATCTGCCCAATTTGAGTTAGATATGATCCAAGAGTAAGAAGGGCTTGGTATGTGCTTTCAGACAAAGGTAAATAAATTCTGAGAGGGATAAAACACTCTAAATTGTATGAGTAGTGTCCATAATTCAGATTTAGGTTTGGTTTTAGTTACTCCTTCCATCATTCTACACCATGAAATTCATCATGTCCTACCTGTCTTTTCTTAGCCTTTTGTCAATATAGACTCACACTTATTTGACTTTTTGTTGTATCTATGTTTGCTTCTTCCATAATATTATGTGTGAATACAAATAGAATTTTACTCATCTTTGTATACCTATATCTAGCCTGGAAGTAGCATAAAGTATATCTGGTGATTTATGTTCGAATGAATTAATTGGTACTGGTGCTCACTGTGTAATGTTAGATTAAGGATGAATAAATAAGACAATTCAAGTAAATGATATTTAAATAACTTATAGCAAATGGGCTCTCAAGTAATAAATGTGTATGGTCTCATAAAAATATTTCAGGTCCCTTGGTTAATCCAACAACTTTACTATCATAGTCAAAAATGTAAGTGAATGTGATGATATCTGGTGAAAGCTGCATGATGTTCCTCTCTAAGGCATTTAAGGCCATTCATCAAAGTTTACAACTTGATGAGTTCCATTTGCTTGACACTTTTAATGCTTTAATCACATATTGGCTTTTCTTCAAAATTGGAATTAATGTCCTCTGACACATTCAATGTTCATGAAATTGTCTAAATAATGAGGTTCCCTTGGTTGCATGTGTTTTGGGTGTAATTAATCATTCTCATGAATAAACTGTATCTGTCCTTATCTGCATGTCTATCTTAATATTTTCCCAAAATACTTCTTTCTTCCCGTCTATATCTATACAGCAAGTTTGTTGCTTGCAAAATAACTCATGAATTATTCTCCAAATTTTGTTTATTCTGTTATACCAAAGAACTTTTATGTTGAATATATTGTAAGGCATATAGAATCCTTTAAATTTCATCTGAACTTTTTAAGTGGATGCGTATATCTATGACCATATCAGACCTCATTTGAGAGCATCAGGCCTAAATTGGATATCATTTGTATGCTAGAAGTAACTCCCATATTTAAGTAAACTGACTAATTCCCTTTTCATCTTCATCAAGTCCATGTAAGTAAGTAAAATATTAGAAGTAAAATATTATCTATAAAACAGATTTTATTAAAGTTTTATGTCATAAGGAATACCATTCAACATTCACAAAAACACTGTAAGAAAAACACCATCCCATTTCACAGAGAAGGAAACTTAAATGTGCACACTCAGAGGCACTCAGTGGGTTACAGGCAGGTTAATCACCTTCATATTCAGTCTCTACAAACTCAGACTTCATAAATGCCAATCATGCACTCACTGTTCCCACAAGTAACCACTTTGGTGGTGAAAGGGCCTGGAAGAGATGATAAGGGACGCTGCAAGAGACAGTGAAGTGGGATAAATGAGGCATTTCTTTGACATTTTCTATTTGACCTACCTGTCTCTATCAACAGCAGCAGGACAATGTATAGTTCAGCAAGAAAAGCGCAGTTGCAGCGAAACCATCAACACCTGACTTTCTTGTTAGCACAAGTGGACACTTCCTGGGGTTTCAAGACACATGACAGTGAATATATGATTGTGGATGAGTAGGTGGGAAAAAAGTTTTCAAAATCTTTGTTTCTATTGCCTCATCCGAATGCATAGGCAGATATGACTCAAATCTACAAGCTAAACTTTTTTTTTTTTCTGGATATGCTGTATTACTCAATTAGAATATCTCGGCTTTTACTCTAGCCACTAGAATTCTTTCATCTTGAGAATTATAAAACATAAGAATTCCACAGACTTTCCATTTTAATGTTGATAGAATAGAAAGGCTATTAAAAGAAATGAAAAAAAGTTAGGAAAGTACACATGAAAGAAGGATTTAAAATAGAATATTCAGCTAACAATAAAAATAATCTTGAAAATAAATATTTCTCTTACCACATTAGGTAATTTAGCTTTGCTCAAATGTTCCAAGATTCCTTTGTGATTATAACAAATCCAGGAATGGATTTTAGCTTTTTTTTTTTTTTTTGCTACACCTTACACGTCCATTATACTGAAAATTGTGTCTTGTTTTCCTGCCAAATCACTCTTCTCTGCATTAAAAGTTTACATTTATGCAATATGTAGAGATGAAAAGTCAACTAAAATTATGAATTTTTATACAAAATAAACACATATATCCCTCTAACACAAGATTATTATCTCAGTTTAGGACAAGGCCTAAGTCCAGATCTGGGTCTTCAGAAATATTTTAGCATTGCCAAAACAAAACAAATATTAATTATTACAGTTTCCTATTAAGTGCTGCTTCTTATATGTTTCTATAGTGTTAAGATTTCTGTGGGTTAATTCATTTGAAATCAGTGAGTAAGGAAGGGAAATTATGAACATTCTCATTCTAGAACTAAGAAATGATTTCAATGACTACTTTTAGAAATGCATAATTATATATTCTATAACAAGTATGATGTTTGTTGAATTTGCATAACTGGGGTTTGAATGTATAAAAGACAAAAATTGTGGGAAGGTTAACTCATAATATGTGTAGATCAGAAAAATTAAATCAAGAAAATTCTAAGGGATACATTTAGTATATGTTGCAGAAAAGGAGCCAGATACTGTAATCAGATTTATAATTGATAAAACACTATATACCCTGTTCAGTGGAACTGTTAAATATATCACTGAATGAGGTGAATATTTTCTTATATCACTGAATGAGGTGAATATTTTCTTTTTATCATAAATGTTCAAGATCCTTTATAATAAAAATCTAGGCCAGCGCCGCGGCTCACTAGGCTAATCCTCCACCTGCGGCGCCGGCACACCGGGTTCTAATCCTGGTTGGGGCACCAGATTCTGTCCTGGTTGCTCCTCTTCCAGTCCAGTTCTCTGCTGGGGCCCGGGAAGGCAGTAGAGGATGGCCCAAGTGATTGGGCCCTGCACCCACCTGGGAGACCAGGAGGAAGCACCTGGCTCAGGCTTCGGATCGGCGTAGCATGCCAGCTGTGGCGGCCATTTGGGGGGGTGAACCAATGGAAGGAAGACCTTTCTCTCTGTCTTTCTCTCTCACTGTCTAACTCTGCCTGTCAAAAATAAATAAATAAAAATAAAAAATAAAAATCTAATTGTCATGTGGCTTATAAATCTTCCTTCAGAAGAGTATAAAATAAGCTTCAATAATATTTCTTGACAGTATCTTCAGAAACCCTGGGGGTTTCTAGAAATTCAGAAATTGCCTAATCCAGCTGATCAACCAAGATCATGTGTGAACAGGTTTATTACTTCTCCTTTAGTAAATCATATACTTACGTGATGCGGTTTTAAATATCTACTCTTATTGACAAAAAATAAGAGTTTGGTTTGTATCTGAGGCACCAATAAAAATCCAGCAAGCATAAAAGTGGTTAACATAATTTCTACTGGTGAGGTTGAGCAATTGTATCATTTTAATGAAATTTATAAAACTATTAATTCATTATATGATAAAAAGTTATATTTGACTTGACATCACAATGAACAACTTAAACAAATAACAGCAATACTGATAATAAAGGAATAAAAGATAAGACAAAAGATGCATTACTACAGTTTTAATAAAATTATTACCAATTTAATAAAAATGATGTCAGATGTTTGTTGTCATATCATTAAGTAAGCATCCTTGGACAACTTATCTTGATGTACAACTATTTTAAGAGCACAAGTTGTTTTCAAAATTTTTACAAGTCTTCCACTCAGCAGTACATATAAAAATAAGCATAAATTTCAGAGAAAAAATACTTCTTTAAAAAAATCAACCTTATGTTTTGCACAGTGGCAGTGAGGTTTATCCTAGATGCAATCATTGCTAATTGAAAAAAAAAAAAAAGAAAAACATCTTTAAGGAGATATTTCTTTTGACTCTTTTAGATTAGTGCTCCTTAAAACTGAACCAGATTAAAGAACCTCTTTTATATTTAGTGTTTAGAAATTTATTACTACATATATTCTCAAGGTCACAGCAAATGAGTAATAAGCACAACACAATTTTATCAATTCTCATGTTAATATGATAATTCAAGGGGACTAGATTCCATATAGTTCATAGATAAGTTCTAAGAATATGATACTTCTCTACCCCTCCCCTGTCTCTCTCCTTTTCACTCTCTCTCTTTCTCAGTTTTTTGAGATAACATTTTTAAATTACATTGTAGTTAAAGGCTTAATGGCCCACTGAAAAACAAGAGTTCATCAAATATAAAGTTGAAAGATCATAGCTTAGCAGGAGTGTAGGAACTGACTATAAACAATAATCATTTCACCCTGTCTCTCTTTTTTCTCTGTCTCTCTCTCTCTATCATTGTCTATAACTCTACCTCTCAAATAAAAAAATAATTGAAAATTGGTCCAGTTATTATTCTTAATACAATATTTCAGTTGGAAGCTTTGTTCATATGTATTGAGTACTGTAGAGTTAGAAAGAGAGAGGAGTATCGGGAAAGAATTTTCCACTTGTTCCTAAATCTTTAAATGTAGCAGGGTTTCCAAAAATCACTCACATAGTTATTGGTTTGTTTCACCAATATTTTGAAAATCTGCATTTTTCAGTTTCTGGGAAAAAAAAAAAAAAACAGAGAAAATAATCAAGTTCCTGCCTCATGCAGCTTGCATTATAGTGAGAAAAACAAAGACTAAATATACAAGATGAGGTCACATGCTCTGTAGAATAGAGCACATAAAAGGAGAGAAATATAATGATTGAAGTTATTTAAGATTGAGTGGTTAAATAAACCTTTCTATGAGGTTATATGGAGCAGGAAATTGAATCATGTGAGATATGTGCCCTGTAAAGATTTTGGTTAGGAAGCATAAGCTCAAGAGATGTTATGGTACAACATGGTGACTACGCTTAATAACAATATATGACATTCTTCAAAGTGTTGACTGGTTATTAAGTGTTCTCACTACAAAAATGGTGACTCTTGAGGTAATGTTAATTAGCTAGCTTTATTTATTTTATATAGAGAGTTAAAAATTTTGTGTTCTGGCACTCTTCCTTTCAAACCTGGGCCCTACAAGATGGCTCCCACAAAGAAGGGTGGTGAGAAGAAGGGCCATCCTGCCATCAACCAAGTGATGACCTGAGAGTATACCATCAACATTCACAAACGTGTCCATGGAGTGGGCTTCAAGAAGTGTGTCCTTGGGCACTCAGAGATCCAGAAGCTTGCCATGGAAGAGATGGGGACTCCAGATGTGTGCATTGATACCAGGCTCAACAAAACCATCTGGGCTGAAGGAATAAGGGACGTCCCATACTGCATTTGCATGAAATTGTCCAGAAAACATGAGGATGAAGATTTGCCACATAAGCACCAGATTTTAGTTACGTATATACCTGTCACCACTTTAAAACTCTAAAGAGTCAATGTGGATGAGAATTGATTAAAGTTGTAAAGCTGAAAAAAAACCTTATTCTGCCTGATATATATATATATATATATATATATATATATATATATATATTCTGTTATAAAAATAACAAAAAAAAGAGTTGGAGACTCACATTTCTAGCAAAAGAAACTTTAAGGCCAGGGGACCTGAATCAAGAAGACTAAAATGACTGAAATGTAAATGAAATAAGGTAGAGACAGGGAGGGTACATCATGTATTGTAGTGCTATTTGGGCCAGGGTAAAGTTTTGATTTTTTTTCTGATTATCACAGGAAACCATTGAAAAGCATTGAAGTGGACAGTGACTTGATCTGATTCACATTTTTAAAAAGTCATTCTATGTGTTTGAAAACATATAGTAGGAAGACATGACTGGAATCAGGGACATCAAAGGAGTCAAAGTAGTTCCAGGGAATGTGGTGAACTGACTTCGGACATTGAGAAAAGCCTAGATTAGGATATATTCAAAGACCCAAAATGTTGGCTGATATGAGGTGGAAAGAAGAAATAGAAGGCAAACATCACTGCTGAGATTTGGAAGCAGAGTAGGGCATATATGTAGGTGCCATTACTGAATTTGGAAGAAGCCATGGAGGAAATTAGACATGAGAAATAAGAATACTCTTTTGGATGAATAAAGTCTAAAACAGCAATCCAAGTGGAAATTTTAAACAGACTATTGGATACATGTGTTTAGTATCCAGATATGAGAGGAAACAAAGATATGAATTCTTATAAGAATATGAGGTATTTCTGTGAAATTCACACTTCCTACACATTAGTTTTTGAATTTCAGCATTTCATTTATATCTACATGTCTTGTAGGATCAGATCAAATTCCTTCTTATCACTAACTCATATCATGCATAACTCCCAGCAATTTGCAAACTCTAAGATCTCTGCCTCATAAATCTTCATTCTTGTCCTTATCTTTGGAAAAGAGAACTTCAATACAAATAAAGGAAATACATGATTACAAGGACTTGAAAGATAATTGAATAGTTTATTGCTTAATTAATGGGAAACACTCTAAACCATGAAATATCTTTTTAGATATATCTTTGTAAAAATATGGTAAATTTTCTGAATGTTCAAGACATTCTCCCGTTGTATATTCACATTTGGAAGCTGCATCAAATAATTTAGATTTGAGAATCTTCTTTTTTCAGTTTAATAAGAGTTTCTTATTCTTAATTATCCAAACTATTTCTCAAAACTCTTCTTGTGAACTCTGGCACATATTGACAAACTGATTCTGAAGGCTAAGGAGCCAAACTAATTACATATATACTGATGTATTTGTTTATTAAAGGTTTAATCTTGAACTCCTTACTTCAGTTACACCTACAGAAAGACCTATGGATATTATATCATCTGTTATCACAAAAATTCACATCATCACCAGGTGTGAGCAAGAGAGTATTTTTAGAATTTACTGTATGAAAATCAGTATTCATTTTATACCTTCAACAGTCAGCAAACGTCTCTTGAATGTTTACTCCAGATTGAACATTGATTTTGGTTTTCAGGAAGAAAAGAGTTTCCCAAATCAATTTTTTATATAATGCCATATTTAGCTGATGTATAAATTAGCCATTTTTACAAAAATAATGAATTAGAAATCACTCTTCTTCATAATTTAAAATAATAAATATGTTTAAGCTCAGGTCTGCAAATGAATTGTGTATATAATGAGGTGGGCTGGTCTTTTGGGTGGCTCTTCTTCAGGATTTAGGATTATTGGATGTGGATCTTGGCTGTGGTCTGGTCTGAGGTATTTCCATGTGTTTTTTTCTTTTTCTTTTTCTTTTTTTTTTGTGTGTGTGTGTGGTGGGATCATTAATACACCAAGTCCATGCTCTTCTCTTGGCAGTATAAAAGAGTATGAAACATTTTATTGTCCTTCTTAAGAATAATCTCAGGGAGCAGCTTACCCCACTATGCCACAACACTGGCCCCAATAATTTGCTTTTTAAAATAACTAATTTTAATTGAAATTAAAATAGGGTTTATGTGCATTTGCATATATTTAACCTAAAAAGTTTGTTTTCAGCTGCAAACCGAGAGGTAAAAAAGCCAAAAAGAAAATGTGAAAAAAAAAAAAGAATGTGAATGCTTTCTCTATGAGATAACATAGTTGATACTTTTGTGTTTTTAAAAAGGGGTGCTTTTTATATGAGATAGTAGATCAATGAAAGAGAACAGAAAATTGAAGCAGTAACACATAAATAGAAGTCACTGTAATATGCAAATCACCTGGGAAGAGAGAAGAACAAATTCTTTAATAAATCACATTGAAATAATTAGGTATCTTCCTAGAAGTATAATGAATTTAGTGCCCTATTTTATACTATGCACAGACAAATTCTGTAATGATTGGTAGCTTTGAGATCCGCATGGAGGAAAGGCCTATACTTCCGGGAATGGAAAGTTCCTACCTGTACTTCCGGGGAAGAAAAATCCTTGTCAAGGTCCCCGTGGGTGCCTAAAGGTCAACCAATGAGGATCAGACCCGCCTCAACCTTTAACCCCCATGCCCTGAATCTATAAAAGGAGCTCTCCCAATCTCTGACATGCGACTTCCCCGGCCCCCGCTCTGTTGCTCTGTTGCTCTGTTGGGACCGGTGAACCTTACCCGGGTACAGAACCCCAATAAGCCTGTGAATTAATTGATCCGTCTGCCTGGGAAGATTTGTTGTGCGCCAGACACCTTGCAATGATTAATGTACTAAATGTGAAACACATTTTCTCAAAATTTCATTTTGAAAAATTTCATTGTATTTGTAAAAATATCTCTACTAAACATGAAATCCATTAATCACAAAGAAAATAACACTTTTTTATTTTTAACTTTTATTTAATGAATATAAATTTCCAAAGTACAGCTTATGGATTACAATGGCTTCCCCCCCATAACGTCCCTCCCACCCACAACCCTCCCCTTTCCCACTCCCTCTCCCCTTCCATTCACATCAAGATTCATTTTCGATTCTCTTTATATACAGAAGATCAGTTTAGCATACATTAAGTAAAGATTTCAACAGTTTGCTCCCACACAGAAACATAAAGTGAAAAATACTGTTTGAGTACTAGTTGTAGCACTAAATCTCAATGTACAGCACACTAAGGACAAAGATCCTACATGAGGAGTAAGTTCACAGTGACTCCTGTTGTTGACTTAACAAATTGACACTCTTGTTTATGGCCTCAGTAATCACCCTAGGCTCTTGTCATGAGCTGCCAAGGCTATGGAAGCCCCCTGAGTTCACTGACTCTGATCATATTTAGACAAGGCCATGGTCAAAGTGGAAGTTCTCTCCTCCCTTCAGAGAAAGGTACCTCCTTCTTTGATGACCCATTCTTTCCACTGGGATCTCACTCGTGGAGATCTTTCATTTAGGGTTTTTTTTTTTTTTTTTTTCCCAGAGTGTCTTGGCTTTCCATGCCTGAAATACTCTCATGGGCATTTCAGCTGGATCCACATGCCTTAAGGGCTGATTCTGAGGCCAGAGTGCTGTTTAGGACATCTGCCATTCTATGGGTCTGCTGTGTATCTCACTTCCCATGTTGGATCGTTCTCTCCCTTTTTGCTTCTATCAGCTAGTATTTGCAGACACTATTTTTGTTTATGTGATCCCTTTGGTTCTTAGTCCTATCATTATGATCAATTGTGAACAGAAATTGCTCAGTGGGACTAGTGAGATGGCATTGGTACATGCCACCTTGACGGGATTGAATTGGAATCCCCTGGTATGTTTCTAACTCTACCGTTTGAGGTAAGTCAGCTTGAGCATGTCCCAAATTGCACATCTCTTCCCTCTCTTATTCCCACTCTTATATTTAACAGCGATGACTTTTCAGTTAAGTTTCAGCACTTAAGAATAATTGTGTATTGATTACCGTATGCAACCAAAAGTATTAAGTAGAACAAACAAAATAAATACTAAGAAGGATAACATATTAAGTTGCTCATCAACAGTCAGGGTGAGGGCTGATCAAGTCACCATTTCTCATAATGTTCATTTCACTTTAACAGGTTTCCTTTTTAGTGCTCAGTTAGTTGTCACCTATCAAGGAGAACAAGTGGTATTTGTCCCTTTGGGATTGGCTTATTTCACTCAGCATAATGTCTTCTAGTACCATTGGTTGAACTCTGTAATTAACACACAATTATTCTTAGGTGTTTAAATTTTAACAGAAAAGTGATCCCTATTAGGAATTTGGAAAACATTATGCTGAGTGAAAATAACACTTTTGTTTAATGTTAAAACTTCACTGCAAAGACAGGAATAATAATACTTCTAAAAAATTACACACAAAACTACAAAAAAACTCCAAAACAAGTAAGATTGGCAGAATATCTATTGATGTGTGTAATGCCTTTGTGAAAGACAATAGAAACCTAAATGTCAGTAAAAAATGCACATGACCCACTTAAAAATTTCAAATACATGAATAGTCAATTCAAAGCAGATGAAACATTAATGACCAGGATAAATGTGACAATCTTGCTAATATGTACAAAGGTTGATTTAATTAAGGATCCACTATTTTACACGTAGCAGATTGACACATTTTGACAATGGTATTATCAAATGCTGTTGAGGATGAAGGGAAGTAGAAATGCAAATCCTGTAGTTGGTCATTTTTCATTGATTCCTTGAGACGGTATTTCAGTCATTCCTCAGGTTATAGAGAAATCCCCATCCAAGTCAATATCTTCAACCACTTGTGTTGCTGTAACAAAATGCTGCAAGTTAGATATATATAAACAATGTACATTTATTGCACGTGGTTCTGAAGGCTGGGAAGTACAGTAAAAAGTCAGGATTGAAGTGTTTGAGTGCTGCCCTCTGCTCTCAAGAATGTACCTTGTTGCTGCATCATTTGGTGGATGGGGAGGAATTTTTGCATGCAGGACAGATAGAAGTAAAAGAAAGAGCTCCCTTCAATCAGGAGCTCTTTCTTTTTTTAAACTTTTATTTAGTAAATATAATTTTCCAAAATACAGTTTAGGGTTACAATGGCTTTTCCACCCCATAACTTCCCTCCCACCAGCACCCCTCCCATCTCCTGCTCCCTCTCCCATGCCATTCACATCAAGATTCATTTTCAATTATCTTTATATACAGAAGATCAATTTAGTATATATTAAGTAAAGATTTCATCAGTTTGTACCCGCACAGAACATAAAGTGTAAAATACTGCTTGAGTTCTAGTTATAGCATTAATTCACATTGGACAACACATTAAGGATAGAGATCCCACATAAGCAGTAAGTACACAGTGACTCCTATTGTTGACTTAACAATTTGACACTCTTGTTTATGGCGTCAGTAATCACATGAGGCTCTAGTCATGAGTTGCCACGGCTATGGAAGCCTCTTGAGTTCACTGACTTCGATCTTATTTAGACAAGGTCATGGTCAAAGTGGGAGTTTCTCCTCCCTTCAGAGAAAGGTACCTCCTTCTTTGATGGCCCATTCTTTCTACTGGGATCTCACTTGCACAGACCTTTCATTTAGGTTTTTTTGTTGCTGTTGTTGTGTTTTTTTTTTTTTTTTTCCCCAGAGTGTCTTGGCTTTCCATGCCTGAAATACTCTCATGGGCTTTTTAGCCAGATCGGAATTCCTTAAGGGCTGATTCTGAGGCCAGAGTGTTGTTTGGGACATCTGCCATTCTACAAGTCTGCTGTGTATCCCACTTCCCATGTTGGATCATTCTCTCCCTTTTTTATTCAATCAGTTAGTATTAGCAGACACTAGTCTTGTTTGTGAGATCCCTTTGACTCTTAGACCTATCAGTGTGATCAATTGTGAACTTAAATTGATCTCTTGGACTAGTGAGATGGCATTGGTACATGCAATCTTGATGGGATTGTATTGGAATCCCCTGGCATATTTCTAGCTCTACCATTTGGGGCAAGTCGGATTGAGCATGTCCCAAATTGTACATCTCCTCCCTATCTTATTCCCACTCTTATATTTAACAGGGATCACTTTTCAGTTAAATTACAACACCGAAGAATAAATGTGTGTTGATTACAGAGTTCAACCAATAGTATTAACTAGAGCAAAAAAAATACTAAAAGGGATAAAATATTACATTGTACATCAACACTCAGGACAAGGGCTGATCAAGTCACTGTTTCTCATAGTGTCCCTTTCACTTCAACAGGTTTCCTTTTTTGTGATTGGTTAGTTATCACCGATCAGGGAGAACATATGATATTTGTCCCTTTGGGACTGCCTTAATTCACTCAGCATGATGTTTTCCATATTCCTCCATTTTGTTGCTAATGACCGGGTTTTATTGTTTTTGACTGCTGTATAGTATTCTATAGAGTACATGTCCCATAAAAAGTTCAATTCCCATTCATGAGTGTGGCACCCTTGTAATTTAATCATCTCCAAAGGACAACAGTTTATAATATATGTTAACACTTTTGCATTGGGGATTAAGTTTTAAAATGACTTTTGGAGGGAGTACCATCATTCCAAGCATAGCAGTGTTCACAACTTTTTAATAATTAATTTAATAACATCTCTAATTTACAAAATGTTTAAAGCTTTGATTTAGCTATTTAAACAGTTTTAAGCCATATACACTTTATTTTATGTTTATACACTTTTTAAAAGATTTATTTAATTTATTTGCTTGGCACAGTAACAGTAACAGAGAGAAAGGCATAGACAGTTTTTTAATCAACAGGCTCTCTACCCAATTGGCCACAACATCTGGGACAGGAAAAAGCCAAGAACAGAAACTGGGAACTGTACCCAGTTCTCCTATGTGGGTGGCAGGGATCCAAGTACTAGGACCATCTTCTGTTGCCTTCCCAGGTTCATTAATAAGGAATTGGTGGAAAGTGGTACAACTGGGATTTGAGCACGCAGTCCTCTATGGGATGTTGGTATTGCAGCTGGCAGCTTAACCTGCTGTGCCACCATGCCAGCCTCAGTCATATGCATTTTATAGTGGGTTATATTTTCCTGGACTTAAAATACTTTATGAATCAAAAAATAAACGGAATGTTGATAAGAGAACAGAGAATTATGAATTGAAAATCACCAACCAATGCTCTAATTTGGATTTTACATTATGCAGAATAATCTCTTTTATCTGTTATCCTGAGGTCCATTTTTTTTTTTTATTTTTGACAGGCAGAGTGGAAAGTGAGAGAGAGAGACAGAGAGAAAGGTCTTCCTTTTGTCATTGGTTCACCCTCCAATGGCTGCCATGGCCAGCGCGCTGCGGCCGGTGCACTGCGCTGATCCAATGGCAGGAGCCAGGTACTTATCCTGGTATCCCATGGGGTGCAGGGCCCAAGTTCTTGGGCCATCCTCCACTGCACTCCCAGGCCACAGCAGAGAGCTGGCCTGGAAGAGGGGCAACCAGGACAGAATCCAGTGCCCCAACCAGGACTAGAACCCGGTGTGCTGGCGCCGCAAGGCAAGGCGGAGGATTAGCCTATTGAGCCTCGGCGCTGGTCTGAGGTCCCTAGTTTTAATAGTCAATCCCTTTTCTCAAGATGTAAATTTCCAAAATGTATGAAAATCTTAACATTAGTAAATAAGTGAGCAGAATAATAAAAGCCGTATAGCCATATGGCCAGATAAAATGCTATATGAAGGGCTGGTATTGTGGCATAGTGGGTAAAGCCTCTGCCTGCAGTGTTGGCATTCCATATGGGTGCCAGTTCGAGTCCTATCTGCTCCATTTCCGATCCAGCTATCTGTTATGGCTTGAGAAAGCAGTAGAAGATGGCCCAAGTCCTTGGGCCCCTACACCCACATTGGAGACCCAGAAGAATCTCCTGGATCCTGGCTTCTGATCGGTACAGCTCTGACCCTTGCAGGAGTCAACCTGTAAGTTTGGGGAGTGAAACAGTGGATGGAAGACCTTTCTCTGTCTCTGCCTCTACCTCTCTGTAACCCAGTCTTTCAAATAAATAAATAAATATTTAAAAATGACTATATGAAAGTGTTTTTAAAAACCTAAACAGATGTTTGGCATAGATATTAATATGACATTTGGAACAACCCCATCCTACATCAGAGTGCCTGGATTTGATTCTCAGCTCTGACACCTAACTCTTGCTTCTTGCTAATGTACACCTTGGGAAGGAATAGGTGATGGTTCATGTGTTTGAGTTCCTACAAACCACATACGATACTTTTATTGAGTTCCTTGGCTCCTGGCTTCAGCCTGGCCTGGCCCTTGCCATTGCAGATATCTGTGGAGTGAAGCAGCAGATGAGAGTTCTCTGTCTCTCAAATTAGAAAAGCCTTAAATTAGAATTTAAAAACAGTTAAATCAGGCTTCAGTCATAAGAAGAGATATAATAGATTGGACATTTAAACAATCCTAATTAGTTTAGTATGAATTTTCAAAAGGTCATGCAAAAGCAAGTGGACCCAAGGATCTCTAGGATATCAACTTTCTCTCAAGGATCACTTGCCACCACGTCAAGGTACTGATGAATTTAGTGATGACTGAACTCGTAAGTGCATATGCTACTTACAACTTTTCACTTACATTGCTTTTTTTCTGAGATATAAAAATCAAGATTTAATAGAGTCAAAGACCTCCAGCCAGAGCAGCACATTACTTTTTATGAACATAAATAGTCTACTTTAAGTCCTCTTACTGAAAATGAGCAGATGTTACTCAAATATTTAATATTAATATATATGAATTGAGTATATTTGAGATTAAGGAAAAACACTTTTAAAACAAAAAATAAGCAATTTTGAAGAAGAGCATGGAATTCATAAGAGCAAGCAATGCAGGTTTATGATAAAAGTAGAAAAGAATGAATTCTAGCTCTATTGCCTAATTGTGCTATCTTACTTAAGTTACATATATTTACTTATTTTCTGTTATCTCCTTTTAAAGGTGAGGGGGTATTATTCGCTATCTCTCAGTTTCATCAGAGTCCAATGTAAAGCATTTAGAACTGTGCTTTGCAGGCCCACCCACATGAAGTCTGGACTGGCCTGGGACTTAAATTAACCGATTCAAAGAGGAAGAAGTGATGTTTCAGTAATGAAGAAGCTAGGCATCAAGAAAGACTGGAAACTTCTGCTTTTGCCTTTTAGGAGCTCCTGATCCATCATAAAGAACTGCAGTTACCCTACTGGAGAGCCCAGATGGTGAGAGCACATGGGAGAAAGTCTGCAAGAATACAAGGTAAGGAGTCTCGGGAAGATGGTGGAATAGGGAGGGAGCACACCAAAGGTCCGGGAAGGGAAGGTTCAAAGAGGGGTGAGAATTTGTAGTTTTGAGGAATGAGAAGCCCTTCCCGAAACTGGGGAGACAGGGTGAACACGCGAGGAGGACGCAGACGCCTGAGGCACAGGACACCAGCAGGAGTGTGTACGCACCAGCACTGGAAGCCAAGGAGAGACGGGGTGCTCGCCCAGCACCGCGGCAACAGCTGCCACCGCCCCTCCCCCAACCCACCCTGGGACGGACAGTGAGACACACACGACTGAGTAGGGGAGGAAATAGAAAACGGAAAAGAATGACATGATACTACATATAGGGGACCCAATAAACTCCTGTAAGAGACTACTGGAACTCATAGAAGAGTTTGGTAAAGTAGCAGGATACAAAGTCAACGCTCAGAAATCAACAGCCTTTGTATACACAGACAATGCCAGTGCTGAGGAAGAACTACTAAGATCAATCCCATTCACGATAGCCACAAAAACAATAAAGTACCTTGGAATAAATTTAACCAAGGAGGTCAAAGACCTCTATGATGAAAATTACAAAACACTAAAGAAATAAATAGAAGACGACACAAAAAAATGGAAAAACCTGCCATGCTCATGGATGGGAAGAATCAATATCATCAAAATGTCCATTCTCCCAAAAGCAATTTACAAGTTCAATGCAATACCAATCAAAATACCAAAGTCATTCTTCAAAGACCTAGAAAAAATGATGTTGAAATTCATATGGAGAAACAGGAGACCACGAATAGCTAAAGCAATCCTTTACAATAAAAAAAAAAAGGCCAGAGGCATCACAATTCCAGACTTCAAGGCATACTACAGGGCAGTTATAATCAAAACAGCCTGGTACTGGTACAAAAACAGATGGATAGAGCAATGGAACAGAATAGAAACACTGGAGATCAATCCAAACATCTATAACCAACTCATATTCAACAAAGGACCTAAAACCAACCCCTGGAACAAGGACAGCCTCTTCAACAAATGGTGCTGGGAAAACTGGATGTCCACATGTCACAGTATGAAGCAAGATCCCTACCTTACACCTTATACAAAAATCCACTCAACATGGATCAAAGAACTAGAGATGCGCCACGACACCATGAAACTAATTGAGAGCATAGGGGAAACCCTTCAAGATATCGGAATAGGTGAAGAATTCCTGGAGAAGACCCCACAGGCACGGGTAATCAAAGATAAAATAAACAAATGGGATTACTTTAAATGGAAGAGTTTCTTAACAGCAAAGGAAACAGTCAGGAAAGCAAAGAGGCAACCAACAGAATGGGAGACGTTATTCGCAAACTGCACAACAGATAAAGGATTAACAACTAGAATCTACACAATGATCAAAAAACACCACAGAATCAAAACAAACAACCCAATAAAAAATGGGCCAAGGACCTTAACAGACATTTTTCAAAAGAGGAAATCCAAATGTCCAACAGACACATGAAAAAATGTTCAGGATCCCTAGCCATCAGGGAAATGCAGATCAAAACCACAATGAGATTCCACCTCACTCCGGTTAGATTGGCTTACATAAAGAAATCAACCAACAACAGATGCTGGCGAGGATGTGGAGAAAAAGGGACACTAATCCACTGTTGGTGGGAATGCAAACTGGTAAAGCCACTATGGAAGACAATCTGGAGAATCCTCAGAAACTGAATATAGCACTACCACAGGACCCAGGCATCCCACTCCTTGGAATATACCCAAAAGGAATTAAAGGGGAGAAAAAAGCCATTTTTTTGCATATTTGTTGCAGCTCAATTCAAAATAGCTAAGAAATGAATCAACCTAAATGTCCATCAACGGATGACTGGGTAAAGAAAATATGGGATATGTACTTTATGGAACACTATACAACAATAAAAAAAACAATAAAATCCGGGCATTTACAACAAAATGGAGGAAGCTGGAAAACATCATGCTGAGTGAAATAAGCAAGTCCAAAAGGGACAAATATCACATGTTCTCCCTGATCGATGGCAACTAAATGAGCACCTAAAATGATACCCTTTGAAGTGAAATGGACACTATGAGAGACAATGACATGAGCAGCACTTGTCTAGACTGTTGAGGAACAACTTACTATTTTGTTCCTTTAGTATTTTTGTTGTTGTTGCTGTTGCTCAGTTTGCTCTACACCAGACTACTGGTTGAACTCTGCAATCAATGCACAACCATTCTTAAGCGTTTAAAAATTAACAGAAAATTGATCTCTGTGAAACATAGGAGTGGGAATAAGAGAGGGAGGAGATATATAGGACGGCACATACTCACTCAGACCTACCTCCAATGGTGGGACTAGAAATGTGCCAGGGGATTTCAACTCAACCTTACCAAGGAGGCAGGTACCAATGCCAGCGCACTTGGTAAAGTGATATGTATAAATACACAACCGATCAAAAAGATAGGGTAAGTGTCGAAGAGATTACACAAGTAAGACCAGTGTAAGCAAATAATGAAGGATAGAATCAAAAGGGAGAGAATGATCCTGCGGGGGGAAGCAGGACACACAGCAGACTCATAGAATGGCAAATGCCCAAAACAGCACTCCTGCCTCAGAACCAACCCTTGGGACATTCGGATTTGATGAAAAGGTCCATGAGAGTCTCACAGGCATGGAAAGCCATGACATGGTGGCAAAAAACAATCTAAATGAAAGATCCTGGTGAATAAGACCCCAGCAGAAGGAACAGACCATCAAGGAGAGAGGTGCCTTTCTCTGAAGGGAGGAAGGAACCTCCACTGTGATACGGCCTTGACTAAACAAGTTCAGAGTCGCTGAACTCAAGGGGCTTCCATAGCCTAGACAGCTCATAGCAAGAGTCTCGGGTGATTGCTGACATCATAAATAAGAGTGCCAATTGTTAAATCAACAATGGGAGTCACTGGGTTCATGCTCCTCACGTAGGATCTCTGTTCTTAATGTGTTTAACTATGAAACTAAAAAACAACACTACTAGTCGAACAATACCCTATACCTGGTTCGGTTGTGTCAGTGCAGCCTGTTGAAATCTCTGCTTAGTATATACTAAGTTGATCTTCAGTATATGAAGGTAATTGAAAATGAAACGTGATGAAGGGCGGGATGGGAGAGAGAGTGGGAGAGGGGAGGGCCACGGGAGGGAGGGAGGTTGGGGAGGGGAAGCCACAACAATACAAAAGTTGCATTTTATATTCTACTTAAAACTATTGGTTGAACTCTGTAATTAATACACAATTACTCTTAGGTGTTTAATTAATGCTATAACTAGTACTCAAATAGTATTTTACACTTTGTGTTTCTGTGTGGGAGCAAAATGTGGAAATCTTTACTTAATATACGCTAAATTGATCTTCTGTATATAAAGATAATTGAAAATTGATCTTGATGTGAAGGGAAGGGGAGAGGGGTTGGGAGAGGGGAGCGTTGTGGGTGGGAGGGAAGTTACGGGGGGGAGGAAGCTATTGTAATCCATAAGCTGTACTTTGGAAATTTATGCTCATTAAATAATAATAAAAAAAAGAGAAGTGGAGGGGTTCAAGAAGCTAATGTTAAATGCTGTGTAGGTAAAAGATGCTGGGAAGTTCTCTAACCAAGCAGACTGTTCCATATGTAAGGCTATAGGGATTGTAAGTAACTGTAAAATACTTTGCACAGTATATCAGGTTCTGTACTATCATGATCAGTATAAGATGTAAAAGCACTTATTTTCTGTGTGTCTGTATGTAAATAAATTCTGATAGATTAATTAACAACAACAACAACAAAAAAGAATACAAGGTAGAGAGTCTGTGTTGTGGTGCCATGAGTTAAGCCACTGCCTGCAAATTCAGCATCCCTCATGTGTGCCAGTTAGAGTCCTGACTGCTCCACTTCTGACCCATCTCCCTGCTAATTCATCTGGAAAAGCAGCAGAAAATGGCCCAAGTGCTTGGGGCCCTTGCCCCTCCTGTGGGAGACCAAGTTAGAGTTCCAGGATTCTAGGTTCTGCCTGGCCCAACCCCACTTATTGTGACCATTTAGGGGAGTGAACCAGCGGATAGAAGATCTCTTTCTCTAACTCTGCCTTTCAAATAAATAAATAAACTTTGAAAAAAGAAAGGAATATACGAGTGATAAACAGATGAGTCTGGCTATCCCCATAGCTAATTTGAGGCTCTGGATTACATCAGACCTCACAACCATCTGTGTACAGTGAGAAAAGTAGAGCTGCCTAGCTGAGCTCCATCATACCAGATCCAGGATAGAAAAGAAAATAGTTGCTGTTTCAAACCATTAAATTTGGAGAAGTTTTGTTAAGCCCTGGCAAAAGCCTAGAACAATCATTTCAAAATATCTTATAGAACCTTCATTCATTATTAAATTGAAGCTTATTGATCTTTTATTATGTTCCAGGTGATGAGCTGAGGGTACAATGGAGAGCTCAAACAGTAGAAGTTCCTGCCACTGTGAAATTAGAGTCTGCTAGATATAGACATGGAGTCGAATGACTAAAACAGAGTGGTTATCGAAAGTTGTGAAATGCTGTGAAGAAATCTCATGTAGTCATCCCAGCCATTGGTGCTCCTGAGACAAATCTGATCAGAAATATAGGTATTCACAAGGTAAACTGACTGTGGGAGACACCTGTGGTGGAAGAAAACAACAAAACAAAATCTGTTCCTCAGCAGTGGAGACAAAGGCTGTTCAAAGTCATTGCCTCTTGAAGTTAACTTCACATTTTTAGAAGCTTAATTAACTTTAATGAAACACCTAAGAATGATACATCTTTGGGGAGCACTCAGACATATTTATGATATAATTTGAGGACTGAGGTCTAGCATGGAAAGTTAGTGCACAGTGACTCATGTTGTTAATTTAGCAATTAACACTATTATGTATGATGTCAGTGATCATCCAAGGCTCTTAATATGAGCTATCTAGGCTATGGAAGGCTTTTGAATCCACAAACTCTGTCAATATTTAGAAAAGGCCACAAGCAAAGCGGAAATTCTCTCTTTCCTTCAGAGCAAAGTACCTCCTTTGATGACCACTTCCATCCACTGAGATCTCACCCACCGAGGTCCCTCATGTAGGAAAATTTTTTTTTGCCTCAATATCTTGACTTTGCATACCTAAAATGCCTTTGTGGGCTTTTCACCCAGACCAAAATGCCTTAAGGGCTGTTTCTGAGGTCAGAGAGCTATTTAAAGTGATTGCCATTCTGAGTCTGCTGTGTGGTCTGCTCCCAATGTTGGAGCATTCTCTCCTTTTTAATTCTGTCTATTATTATTACCAGACCCTTAATCCTACCTGAAGTAGGCAGGCAACAGGCTAAAATTGACTAGGTTTGTGAGCTGGAAGACCACACCTTCACCACGCCCCTGTGTGACTTCATGCCCTACCTGATATCTTTGCCACGCCCCTGTGTGACCTTACACCCTACCTGATACCGCCACCATGCCCCCATGTGACATCAGGCTTTACCTGACCATACCTGAGTGCCCACCTGCCCACAAGCCACTTCCCTGTGGAAAATATATAAAAAGGCAGGGAGTGTCCAATAAGGCTCTCTACCTCTGCTTTGCTGCCAGTGATAAGCGGTAGATAGCAGCTCAAGGCGCTTGGTGCACATGGCTTTTGGCCTGCTCTCTGAGTGGTATGGACGCTACCCTAGTCTCCAGATTTTCCCCTCTCTCCAACCTGAACTAAAACTCTCACTTTCCTAGACACCTTTCTCACTAAATAAAAGCCTAAAACGTACCATGCTGCCTCGTTTATCTGTGCTGTTATTTAGAATTATACTCTAAATATTAGGCAAGAACCCTCTCAGGCTTATTAACATTGGGGATTTAGTAATAAGCCCATGGTGAAATCATATGGCACCCCAAATTCTGGTAGCACATGTGGCACCCCAGATAGCACTTCCGGGGAACTCTAAAGGGTCACATTTTTGTGTAGATTTTAGGGGATCACGTCTGATTTCACTACCCATATGATCATTTTAACACTTAAAATGATATTTTTACCATCCAGGTTAAGGGGATTTGGGATCCCATAGCAAGTTTTTAAACTAAACCCTGGGGCTGGTGCTATGGTGCAGGGGGTTAATGCTCTGGCTTGAAATGCTGGATTCCCATATGGGCGCCGGTTCTAGTCCCAGCTGCTCCTCTTCCAATCCAGCTCTCTGTTGTGGCCTGGGAAAGCAGTAGAAGATGGTCCAAGTCCTTGGGCCCCTGCACCCACATGGAAGACCAAGAGGAAGCTCATGGCTCCTGGCTTCAGATCTGCACAGCCCTGGCCATTGCAGCCATCTAGGGAGTGAACCAGCAGATGGAAGACCTCTCTCTGTGTCTCTACCTCTCTCTGTAACTTTGTCTTTCAAATAAATAAAATAAATCTTTAAAAAATAAAAAATAAGCTATACTCTTAGAAGTAAGTCTATAGGAATTTATGCAGAAATATACAGCTTTACAGTTACAAACTTCATACACTTCATAATGATAACTTTAGGAACCATGCTCACCCTCCCACCCATATTTCCAACCCCTCTTCTTCCTCCCTCTCTTCCTCCCACTCTTATTTTTTGTTGGGATCTACTTTCAATTGACTTTATACACATGTTTATGTTAATTAAAAAGTTCATCAAATAGTATAAAAAAACTGTTCCTCAACACTCAAAACAAGGGCTGCGCAAGTCAATCCTTCTCAAAGTGTCAATTTCACTAATACAGATTGCCTTTTAGGTGCTTTGTTAGTTATCACAGATCAGAGAGAACATGTGGTATTTGTCCCTTTGTGAGTGGCTTATTTCACTTAGTGTGATGTTTTCCAGATTCATCCATTTTGTTATAAATGACAAGATTTCTTTTTTTTTTTACTGCTGTGTAATATTCCATAGTGTACATATCCCATCCAGTCTTTAGTTGATGGGCATTTGGTTTGATTCCATGCCTTAGCTATTGTGAATTGAGCTGCAATAAACATGAAGATGCAGATAACTCTTTCATATACTGATATCATTTCTCCTGGGAAATACCCAGGAGTGGGATGGCTAGGTCATATTGTAGGTCTATATTCAGATTTCTGAGGTATTTCCAAACTGTCTTCCATAGTGGCTTTACTAGTTTACATTCCCACCAACAGTGGATTAAGGTACCTCTCCCCTGACATCCTCACCAGCATTTGTTGTTTGATTTTTGTGTGAAAGCCATTCTAACTGGGGTGAGGTGAAACCTCATTGTGGTCTTGATTTGCATTTCCCTGACAGTTAGTGATGCTGAGCATTTTTTCACATGTTTATTGGCCATTTAGTTTCCTCTTTGAAAAAAAAAAAAGTTTGTTCATGTCCTTTGCCCATTTCTTCACTGAGTTGTTTGCTTTGCAGTTGTTGAATTTCTTGATCTCTTTATATATATTCTGGTTATTAACCCTTTATCAGTTGAATAGTTTGCAAATAATTTCTCCAATTCTGTTGGTTGCCTCTTCACTTTCCTGAGTGTTTCTTTTGCAGTACAGAAACTTCTCAATTTGATGTTATCTCATTTGTGAATTTTGGCTTTGATTGCTTGTGCCTCTGGGGTCTTTTCCAAGAATTCTTTGCCTATGCCAATGTCTTGCATGGTTTCCCCAATGTTCTCTAATAATTTGATGGTGTTTGGTCATAGATTTATGTCTTTAATCCATTTTGAGTGGATTTTTTTGTATGGTGTAAGGTAGGGGTCTTGCCTCATACTTCTGCATGTGGAAATCCAGTTTTCCCAGCCCATTTGTTGAAGAGACTGTCATTGCTGCAGTGATTGGATTTAGTTCCTTTGTCAAATATAAGTTGGAAGAATCACCATGTTGCTAAAGTTGTAATTATGAAGCGTATGAAGTTTGTATGTAAAGCTGTATAGTTCTGCATATATTCCTGTGGATTTACTTGAGTGATAACTGATGTCATACATAAGACATTACACATTAAGAGTGTTAAATTAACAAGAGTCACTGTGTACTAACTTCCCACTCAGTACCCCTGTCCTTAAAGAATTGTATTATAACTGTGTATAAGTGCTCCTAAAAGATGTATCATTCTTGGGTGCTTTATTAAAGTTAATTAAGTTTCTAAAACAAAAAAAGAAAAGAAGTATAAAAAAGAAGTGAAATTAACTTCAAGATGCAAAAGATGCAATGACTTTGAACAGCCTTTGTCTCGACTATTGAAGAATAGTTTTTTTTTTCTTTTTACCATGCAAATTGTTGAACTCCTTACTTAGTAAAGAGTTGGTCTTCTGTGTATACAGCTAATTAGAAATGGATCTTAGTGGAAAATGGGACTGGGAATGGGAGAGGGAGGAGGAGGAGGGGTAAGGTGGAAGAGTGGGTGGGAGAGCATGTACAATGGGGAGAATCACTATATTCCTAAAGTTGTACTTATGAAATGCATGAAGTCTGTATTCCTTAAATAAAAGTTTTCTTTGGGGTGAAAAATACATAAAAATAAATTTATAAAAACATACTCTACAGTATTAACCCTATTTCTGATGCTATTGTAAGAAGGTGTTTAAAATATCTTTGTCTTAAATTTCTTCATTTGAGAGTACTTTAAAAAGTTTATGAAAACTAAAAGATAAGTTTATTTTTGTGCAAAAATTTTTGAAATCCATATAGTTTTTTCATGAACTTTCTGAAGACACCTCATATTTAATAAAAAATTGATCATTTGAATTTTCAGTCTTCCTTAGAAACAAAGGATTTTTGTCTACTGCACCTTGTAAATCTTGGAAATAAACATCTGTGTTCAATATGAGAATTTGAATAGAGCTAATCACTATTCACAGGTGCTGACTGCTTCCATACACTCAAGATATACCATCAATTCAAAACAGCTCTATGTTTTCTGACAAAATATGTTCTGCTCAACCTCCAAGCATATTTCCAAGAATCTATGATACTATTAAAATAGAAATAAAGGGACAGGATTTATAGATTCATTTCTCAGAGCCTAAAAAACACAAGATGGAGTTTTTGCATGTTGAAATGAGTGGGAGTAGTCCAATGTGCACTGTGGGGAGTTTCATGGGAACCCAAAACAGGTTTTTGTGTGAAGACAGAATAAAATCCAGCAAACAGATAAAACCAAGCATCAGTTTAAAGCAAATGTTGAAACTTATGTGAACACTGTAAAGAAAACACTAATTAATAGAAGTTTATGGGGGCCAGCACTGTGTCACAGTGGGTTAAGCCTCCCATATGGGTACTGGTTGCAGTCCCAGCTGCTCCTTTTCTGATCAGTTCCTTGTTAACACTCCTGGGAAAGCAGCAGAAGACGGCTCAACTGCTTGGGCCACTGCAACCTTGTGGGAGACACAGAAGATGTCTTTGGCATGGCCCAGCTCCAGCTGTTGTGGCCACTTGGGGAAATGAACCAGCAGATGGAAGACCTCTCTCTCTCCCTCTGTCTGTAACTCTTTCAAATAATTAAATAAATCTTACAAAAGTGACGTTAGTGGAAACTAATCTTTATAGAAGTGGTCTTTGCTTGTTGAGCATGAGGAAAGAAGTTGTTCAAAGGCTGAAGTGCTGCAAGCACATCTTTTCTGTTTGTCACTAAATACATTTCCTTTTCCCTCTCTGCCTTAAACGTGACTCAGCCCATTTTATTTGTTATGCCTTTATTGTCCTTCTCCTATCTCATACACACACACATACACACACAGAGCCCCATCACACCAGCAGGATATGAGTGACACTGAAAAAGAAGACATAAGCAACCAATAGTTTAGTCATGACCTGATGATCCTGAAACAATAGAAAGTGCCTTCCAATGGCTGTCTGTTAATTTTGTTACCACTATAAATTACCATACACTGGGTATTTTAAAGCAACAAAGGAAATAGGAAGGAAATAGTTTGAAATCAAGGTATCTGCAGAATCACTCTCCTCTGGAGGCCCAGAGAAGGGTTTTTTCTTACTTGTTCCTAGCCTCTGGGATTTGCTCATAGAATTTATCTTCTGGTTTGTAGCTATAGCACTCTAAAAGGTGCCATTGTCTTCTCATGGTATCCTTTCCTTTGTGTGTCTTTATGACTGAATCTCTCCTTTCTCTTGTAAACACAGCATTTATTGGATGAAGGGCTCACTCTATTCCAGTATAACCACATCTTGACTTTGCTAATTACATCTGCAAACACTCCATTTCCAAATGAAGACACATTTTGATGTTGTAACTAGATACTGGGAAAACACTATTCAAATCTGTACAGAATCCCTGCATTTTGGTCTTTCAGGTGTGACTAGACACTAGAATAAAGATATTTTCTGCTCTGCCTGTCTAATCTGTATCTTCTTTTCTTCACTTTATGAAGAGTGAAATGGAAGAGTAACATCATGTGATTGAAACGATAGTGGCAGATCCATGACTAAAAAGAAATGAACAAAATTCTGGGTGTGAAAAAAAAAAACTTGTCCAGCAAGCAAACAAAAACTGATCCTTGCTAGAATAACTTTGATTCTCTAAATTTTCATATTTCAAACATATATTTTACTTCAGTGAATAATACTGATAATATCCATTAAAAATGCTAGCAACAAATATAATATGTGATATTGACTGATATTTGCTTGTATCAAAAATTTGTACCATTTTCCTCTACTCTATAAGAAAGACAATCTCATGGACATATTGGCGATCTCTTTTTCTGCACTTTCAAATGCAAAATTTCTTTTAAAGATAGCATAAAAGGCATTCAATATTTATTGCTCTAATTACTTAAAGTACCTTCACTCAATAATATGAAGATATGCCTCTGTTATATATGTTCTGTAGATTTAAGAAATAACTATTAAGAATGTCTTTTTTCTAAGATCATGATTGCAAACAGAACTACCTTGTTGTGTAAATTTGTCTTCAAAAAAATCGCTGTTTTATTTTTCCCAGGAATATATCGAACAAGCAATACAGCAGATACAAAAGCCATACATATGCAGATGACTTGGTGTGATTTATTTCTGTGGAGAATAGGAATACTGAAAAATATTTATATTCCTTTTCCTTATATTGAAATTCTAAACGCTAATGTGTAATTCAAATTTCTGATATTTATTCATTCTGATTTCTTTAAATATAATTTTTGTTATGTTGTTTATTTCAAGATAATTATTTGTTCAACTAGAATGAATGTATGATTTTGAAATGGATAAGAAGTTTTCAAATAACTTTGATTCCTAATCCCTATGCAATCTAATAAGATACTTTTCCATAAACCTCAGATTTTTTTCATTTGAAAAGTGGAGTAATAATGTCTACTGAAGTTATTGTGAAAATGAAGTGAGATAGTGTACTTACACCTTTTAACACCATGAGACATGTTAATTTTTTTCTACTATTGTTTTAAACATTTATTAAGCATATTATATACACCAGTGATTATGTTATCATTTGGGGGATACATTGCTGACTGAATAGATATAAATATAATTTAATGAACTTTAGAATCATTAAATGTCCAGTAAATGGGACTTCAATTTCTAAAATGCTATCTACCTATGGGACTAAATCATATTAAATAGACCCACATAGCACGGGTAAGTCATAAAACTAACATTTATCATCTTCAGAGTAAACTGATTATTTTTATTAATTGATATATATGCTGTAGGTCTTATTTCCAGATGTTACTTGACCTGCATTATCTTCTCTACACGCATTCATCTTTGAAATGTTGACTCAAGCTTTAAATTTGTGCTGCATCTAGAAGAGTCACAGGGAAGATTCCAAATGGCTGATTAGGGAATGACATACTATGCTAAGCTAGGAATAAATAGTGAAAAAAAAGAAAATGAAAAGAAAGCGTCAGAAGTGCACTCTCAGGGGAGTATTCGAGAGAAAACCACACTGGAAATCCCACAAGAGGAAGAGGAACGTCGTGGACCTGTGTGGGAGGTACAGATACGGAGCACAAAAATGGACACAACACATGACTGCAGCAGCAGAAAGATGGAGCAGGTGGCAGCTTGGAGACAGAAGTAAGCTCAACTGTAGCAACCCGTGGTGATATAGCCGGAGGAAGAGTGGGGCTTGAGTCTGGACATGGGACCTGGGGGCTAGCAGTTGCCTGCAGACCCAGTGGAAGTAGAAGGGGCACATTGATCTTGTCCCAATATCCTCACAACAGTGCCTGTTGCCTGGCTGAGAAAGGTCATGCACCATTTTGGGTTCGGGCTGCAGCTATGGAAGCCTTTGTGCACATGCATAACAACTAGCTGAGACAGGCCACCATCTTCTTGGCAGTACTGGCAGCACTGGCGAGGAGAAAGAAACATTAAGCCAGTGGCTCTTGTGTATGCGTGTGATCCAGAGATTCTAGTGGGAGGAAAAATCCACAGTCCCCAATGACTTTGAGTCTGGATGGGATGAGTAACTGATGGCCAGGCATCCACATAGGACTGTGGGGTGTTCTCAGCCTTGCAACATACCACAGGCTCCCAGAATCAAGATGCCTAGGCAGAGCTGGCTTGGGGAACACACTTGCCTATCTGTGACTGCACAGGCTGGCAGGGCAGAATGAAACATTTGCACTCAGCGACTGAACCTTGTGTGATGAGACCATAGGGACTTGGTGGTAACATGAGAAGCTGCAATGTATAGCTGTATCTCTGGACAATCACTGGGTGGGGCTTTACAATCTTGGAGCTCCTTGGCTGCCTGGGACAGGTCATTGCATTGGGAAACATGCTCACAGTGAGGACTGTTCAGATCATTTGTGTGGTTCATACAGTGGCATGGATGAGTGTGGAACACACTGGGGGATAACATGTGGACATTGTTCAGCATGGAGTAGAAAAAGAAAGGGAATGATCTCACCAACAAAGGTGACTATTCCCCACCTTCTGTTAACAAGAGGAGTTCTACCACACCCAAGTTGGGTATTACCCTGGATACTCACCTCACCCTGGAGCACTGACCAGAGCTCCTTGGCCACACTCACCACATACTCCTTGGTATTCACTGAAAGTGTAGAAATTCCTCTAAGCCACAGAGGCACAGCTCAAAGACAAAAGCCATTAGAGGGAAAAAACAAGTAACTCCTCAAATACCTAAAAATAAACACAGATATTTAAGAAACAAGAATAAGGAAGACACCATGACCACTCCAAAGGAAAGCAACATTTCAATATTAGAATGGCAAGATGAAGAAATTGATGAATTGCCAGAAATAGAATTTAACCATAAAGCAATCAGAAACAAATCCACTAAAAAAGAACACCATACATGACATGAATGAAAAAATTTTTCCATGAAATTGAGACTTAAAGAGAAATCAAAGTGAAATGTTAGAAATGAAGCATTGAACAGATCAAATAAAAAAGTGTGATGGAAAGCCTTAACAAAGAACTTGGTGGGGCAGATATGAATATCCAAGCCAGAAGATAAATCTCTGGAGATTTTACAATCAGAATAAAATAAAAGAAATTAGAAAAATTTAAAACAGTCTTGGAGATTTATGGGATACTATAAAACAACCTAACCTATGGATCTTATGAGTTCCTGAAGGTGTGGAAAGAGAGAATGGATTAGCAGGCATATTTAGTGAAATAATTACAAATTCCCAATGTAGAGAAAGGAAGAGATGTCCAAGTTCAGGAAACACATAAAACTCCTAATAGACATAAACAGAAAATATCTTCATAATAACACATTGTAGCCAAATTTTCAACAGTGAAACATAAAGATTCTAAAATGTGCACAAGAGACATGTCAAATTACTTTAAGAGGATCTCCAATTAGACTCACAGTAGGCTTCTAATCAGAAAACCTACAGACTAGGTGAGAATTGAAAGACATAGCTCAAGTCTTAAGTGAATAAAACTGTCAACCCAGAATAGAGTACCTACAAAGCTCTTATTTATGAATGAAGATGAAATAACAACCTTCTACACCAAACAGAAATTGAAATAATTTGTCAGCTCTCATCCAGCCTTACAAAAGATGCTTAAGAATGTACTACAAACAGAAACATAGTCATCATTATGAAAGAATGCGAAGACAGAAAATCTCCTAGTCAAAATACAAAGGAAATCCAAATTAAAAAATGGCAGGGCCAAGTCGTTACGTATCAGTAGTCACCTTAAATGTCAATGGCCTCAATTCTACAGTTCAAGATATAGACTGGCTGAATGGATTAAAAAAACAAGATCCATCTATATTATGCTGACAAGAAACATACCTCACCAACAAACATACCTGCAGACTAAAAGTGTGGAAAAGAATATTCCATGCTAATGTGATGCAACAAAAGGCAGGTATAGCCATCCTGATATCAGACAAAAGAGACTTTAAAACAAAAACTGTTGAAAGAAATGAAGAAGAGTACTACGTAATGATTAAGAAATCAACAGGAATTTGTGACTATAATAAAAATATATGCACCCAAATACAAAGTGCCTGGCTATTTAAAAGAAATGTTAATTGCTCTAAAGAGAGACACAGACTCCAATACAGTATTATGGGAAGCTTCAACACTCCACCTTCATTAATGGACAGATCAACTAGACAGAAAATCAATAAAGAACCAACAAAACTAATCAACATTATGACCAAATGGACTCAACTGACATCTACAGAATTTTTCACACCACAGTTACAGTATATATATTTTCTTATCAGTACATGGATATTTTCCTTTAAAGATTTATTTTATTTATTTGAAAGACAGAGTTACAGAGAGAGGTAGAGAGAGAGAGAGGTCTTTCATCCACTGGTTTACTCCTCAGATGGCTGCAACGGCTGGAGCTGTGCTGATCTGAAGCCAGGAGCCAGAAGCTTCTTCTGGGTCTTCCGTGTGGGTGCAGGAGCCCAAGGACTTGAGCCATCTTCTGCTATCCCAGGCCATTGCAGATAGCTGGATTGGAAGAGAAGCAGCTGGGATTAGAACTGGCACCCATCTGGGATGCCAGCACTTCAGGCCAGGGTGTTAACCCACTGCACCACAGCACTGGCCCCTAGTGCATGGATATTTTTCTAGGATAGACCATATGCTAGGCCATAAAGCAAGGCTCAGCAAATTAAAAAAAAAAAATTGAAATCACACAATGCACCTTCTCTGATCACAATAGAATGAAGCTGGAAATCAACAACTCAATAGTCTCTAGATCGTATGCAAATATTACAAGATTGAAAAGCGTGTTACTAAATGAACAGTGGGTCATAGAAGAAATCAAAAGAGAAATAATAAAATTTCTGGAAAGAAATAAATATGACAATTCATCATATCAAAACATATGGGACACAGCAAAATCAGTGTTAAGAGGGAACTGTATAGCAATTGCTGCCTATGTGAAGACATTGGAAAGGTACCAAATAAATGATCTATCAATGCATCTCAAAGGCATAGAAAAGCAGCAACAAACCAAATCGCAAATTAGTAAGATGAAAGAAATAATTGAAGTTAGATAAGAAATTGTAAGAACAAATGCCAATTCTCCCCAAATTTTCAAAAAAATTTAAAGAGGAGGGAATCCTCCCAAATTTCTTCTATGAAGCCAGCATCACACTAATTCCTAAACCAGAAAAAGACACATCAGAGAAAGAAAATTACAGAACAGTTTACTAAAACATAGATGCAAAAATCCTCAACAAAATGCTAGCCAATTGAGTCAAATAACACATCAGAAGGATCATTCACCCAGACCAAGTGGGATTTATGACCAGTATTCTCAGATGGCTCAACATTCACACATCAGTGAATATGATACATCACATTAACAAACTGAAGAACAAACAGCCTATAGTTATCTCAATAGATGCAGAGAAAGCATTTGATAAAATACAACATCCATTTATAATGAAAACCTTAAGCAAATCGGGTATAGAGAGAATATTCCTCAACACAATCAAGGCAATTTATGACAAACACATATCCAGCATCCAATTGAATGGGGAAAAACTGGAAGCATTCCCACCAAGATCTGGAATAAGATCTCACCGTTGCTATTTAAGATAGCCCTGGAAATTTTAGCCAGAGCTATTAGGCAAGAAAAATAAATCAAATGGATACAATTTGGAAAGGAGGAAGTCAAACTATCCTTAATTTCAGATGACTAGATTCTATATAAAGGGGATTGAAAAGACTGCACTGAAAGACTTTTGGAACTCATAAAAGAGTTTGGTAAAGTGGCAGGATATAAAATCAACACATAAAAATCAATAGCCTTTGTATACACAGTCAAAGCCATGGCTGAGAAAGAACTTTTAAGACCAATCCCATTCACAATGGCTACAAAAAGAATCAAATTCCTTGGAATAAATTTAACCAAGGATGTCAAAGTTCTCTTCAATGAAAATAACACAAAACTAAAAAAAGTAGTGGAAGACATTAATAAATGGAAAAACTTTCATGTTCAAGGATTGCAATAATCAACATCATTAATTGACAAATGTCCATACTACCAAAAGCAATTTACAGATTCAGTGTGATCCCAATCAAAATACCAATGATATTTTTCACTGATCTGGAAAAAATAATGCTGAAATTCATATGGAAATACAAGAAAGAAAATCCAAATAGCTAAAGCATTCTTTTTTAAAGACTTTTTTTTTTATTTATTTAAAAGGCAGAGTTACAGAGAGGCAGAGGCAGAGAGAGAGACAGAGAGTTCCTCCATCTGCTGGCTCACCCCCTAAGTGGCTGGAATGGCCAGAGCTGCACTGAAATGAAACCAGGAGCCTTGAGATTATTCCAGGTCTCCCATGCAGGTGCAGGGGTCCAAGGACTTCCACTGTTTTCCCAGGCCATAGCAGAGAGCTGGGTCAGAAGTGGAGCAGCTGGGACTTCAACAGGCACCCATATGGGATGCTGACAGTGCAAGTGGTGGCCTTTCCTGCTATGCCACAGTGCGGGCCCCGCAGCTAAAACACTCTTA
Organism: Oryctolagus cuniculus; assembly: GCF_051225735.1. Taxonomy (NCBI): domain Eukaryota; kingdom Metazoa; phylum Chordata; class Mammalia; order Lagomorpha; family Leporidae; genus Oryctolagus; species Oryctolagus cuniculus. Next base: position 138,094,254 of record NC_142872.1, on the reverse strand, counting down.
TACAACAAAAACAAAGCTGGAGGCATCACCATATCTGATTTCAAGACATACTAAAGGGTAGTTATAACAAAAACAGCCTACTACAGGTACAGAAACAGACTTGTAGACCAATGAAACAGAATAAAAAAACCCAGAAATCAATCCACACATTTGTAACCAACTTATTTTTGACAAATGAACTAAAATCAATCCCTGTAGTAAGCACAGCCTCTTCAACAAATGGTTTTGGGAAAACTGGATCTCCACATAGAGAAGTATGAAACTATACCCCAATCTTATGCTTTACACAAACATGTACTCAAAATGGATCAAAAACCTAAATATACAACACTACACAATCAAATTGCTGGAGAATGTTGAGGAAACTTTGCAAAACATTGGTATAGGCAAAATCTTCTTGAAAAAGATCCCCCGAAGCACAGGCAATTAAAGACAAAATTGACAAATGGGTTTACATCAAACTGAGGAACTAATACACTGCAAAAAAACAAACAAACAAACAAAAACACTTAGCAAATTGAGAAGGCAACCTACAGAATTTGAGAAAATATTTGTGAACTACACAACTGATAAAGGGTTAACATCCAGGATGCATAAAGATTTCAAGAAAAACAACACCAAAACATACATTTCAGCTAAGAAATGTTCCAAGGACTTGAACAGACATTTTTCAAGAGAGGAAATTCAAATGTCAACAGGCACTTAAAAAAAATGCTCAAGATCACTAGCCATCAGGGAAATGCAAATCAAAAGCACATTGAGGGGCTGGCGCTGTGGTTTAGTGGGCTAAGCCTCCACCTGCAGTGTCAGAATCCCATATGGGTGCAGGTTCAAGTCCCAGATGCTCCACTTCTGATCCAGCTCTCTGCTATGCCCTAGGAAAGCACTGGAAGATTGTCCAAGTCCTTGGGCTCCTGCACCCACATGGGAGACCTGGAAGAAACTCCTTGCTCCTGGCTTTGGATCAGTGAAGCTCTGGCCATTGCAGCCAATTGGAAAGTGAACCACCAGCAGATGAAGTCATTTCTCTCTCTCTCTCTCTCTCTCTCTCTGTGTGTGTGTGTGTGTGTGTGTCTCCTTCTCTCTCTGTGTAACTCTGACTTTCAAATAAATAAATAAATCTTAAAAATTATATAAAATGAGGTTTCACCTCACTCCAGTTAGAGTAGCTCTCATACAAAAATAAACAAACAACACATGGTGGCGATGATGTGGGAAAAAAGATACCATAATGCACTGTTGGTGGGAATGTAAACTGGTATATACACTGTGGAAGACAGTATGGATATATCTCAGAAATCTGAATATAGACCTACCACATGACCCAGCCATCCCACTTCTAAACCAAAAGAAATCAGCACATGAAAGAGTTATCTGCACCTCCATGTTCATTGTAGCACCATTCACAATAGCTAAGATATGGAATCAACCCAGATGTCCAACAACTGTCCTCTGGATAAAGAAATTATGGTATACGTACACTCTGGAGTACTTTCTAGCTACCAAAAACTATAATGAAATCCTGTATTTTGCAACAAGATGGACACAACTGGAAATCATTATACTTGGTGAAATAAGCCAGTCCCCAAAAGACAGATATTATATGTTTTCCTTGATCCAAAGTAACTAACGAGTACCTAAAATGTAATTTATTGGAGTGAAATTGACATTTTGAGATTCAATTATTTATCGTCCTTGTCTCCTCCATTGAGGAACAGTGTTTGTTTCTGTCATACTATTTGTTGAACTGTTTTACTTATTGTAGGGTTAACTTTACAATCATTAAGTAAACCAAAAATAGATCTTTGTAAAAATTAAGAGTGGGAATGGGAAAGGAGGAAGAAGGGTTGAAGACAGGGTAGGAGGGAGGGTTAGGTGGAAAGTATCACCATGTTCCTAAATCTGTGTATATGGAATACGTGAAACTTGTGTAACTTAAATAAAATTTTTAAATAAAATATAATGGAGGGTATCAGAGACTAGGAGAGGAGAGGAGAGCCATCAATTACTGGGTATTAAATTATAGGTACATAGGTGTATGACGTTCTGGGTTTTGTTGTACAGTATGGTGAATAGAGATAATGTACTATATATTTTCCTGTTTAAATAAAGCTGGAAGATAGGATTTTGGATTTTTTCCCATAAATAAATGTTAAATTTTTGTGGATATGAATGTAATTACTTTGGACATTATACAATGCACACATGTGTCAAAATACATAATATCCATATTTGTGTACAAGTTTTGTATGTTTGTTAAACACATTTTAATTAAAAATGAACAATTTTATAAAAAGTCTAAAATTGGATGAGTGACAGCTGTGCAACTAATGAGCATCCTTCTTACTGTTAGTTTAGTGTGGTGTACCTAGATAAGACCCCTCTCCTTCCCACTCAGTGCACTGCTGGAACGAAGTGTGACTCAGCAAAGACAAGATTTCGTGTCTATTCATCTTTGTATCCCACACACTGGTGACCTCAACTTTTTAAGTCCAAAATGTGCTTCTGGAATTGAGATTAATTCTCTCGATTTGATGTTTATTCACTGTTATTGTTCTAATTGGGTAAGCTCCTCAGTTTTCATACTTGCAGAATGAAAGTGGTAAACATAAAAACCAATTCCTTCCTTTTCATATCCAAAATTGTACATTTATATTTGCTTTTATCATTGTGTTCATTGTATGAAATTAGTATTTTTATATGAGATTGCCAAAACTATGCTATATCATTTGATCTGCAGTAGCCTATTTGAAACCTTCAGCCTCTCACTTGATAGTTGTTGAATAAGCAAATGACATGTAGAATGTGCATCTTTATGATGTTTATAAGACATATTAGGGTAATTTAATGCATTAATCACACCGTGCCTTATTTTAATTATTGAATTGTTCTTATTTTCTCCTGACACATTTGGGAATGAGTAATGAGCAATTTAGAACAATGTAATACTTTTATGAAGGTTGTTAGATAAATTATTGAGTAAAAATTTTCAGCACACCTGTTCAAACTCATTTGAAAGCAGAAGATAGAGTTGTTTGCCTAGATGAAAAGTGTCACAGTGATAAAACAGAAAATATCTGCAATAAATTTTATTTCCAGATGGTATTCTGTTAACAAAAATTGAGTGCAACTGAATTAAAATATATCCACATAAATACACTTGTACAAAATAAGGGATTGAGTTTACATAATTCATGCAACATAAATTGCACAGCTAACAGTTATGTTCAAATTAAGTATCAGTGATCTTATTTCTTTTGACCATAAAGAAAATTAAGAGAAATTTATTTGAAAAGGGCAACTTGTCTATTACATCATAAGCTCTAATTCTTAAGTCAAAAGACTGAAATGCTTAACAAAATGAAATGGCTCTGAGAATGCAAAACAAATGATCTTAGTACATTAAAACCCAGGGTGATAAACTGAAAATATAACTAGAGAAAGTTTACAAAAGCAAAAATATAATGTTTACATAATACAGAAACTGGAGCCAACATGGTGCATAGTAGGTAAAGCCACTACCTCTGACGCTAGCATCCCATATGGGTGCCAGTTTGAGTCCCAGCTGCTCCACTTAGGATACAACTACCTGCTAATATGCCTGAGAAAGTAGCAGAGAGGTTCCAAGTGCTTGGACCTTCGCATCCACGTGGAAGACCTGGAAGAAGCTCCTGGCTCCAGGCTTCAGACCGCCCCAGTTCTGGCCATTGTGGCCATTTGGGCAGTGAACTAGTGAATGGAATATCTCTCTCAGTCTCTCCCTCTTTCTCCGTAACTCTGCCTTTCAAATAATAAATCTTAAACATAAAGAGAACTGGACTCTGGGTGGGCCAACCCAGCCCTTGGGATGTCTGCATCCCATAAAAAAGATTTAAAAATTGTGCATTAAAACAGTATCAATCACTTCAAAAATGATTGAAAAAGACATTTATTTTGTATGGATATCCAGTAAAATCCGGGAGGTAAAAAGTGACTTTCCTAAAGGAATGAAGTATAGCCTTTCATTTTTTTTTTCTATTGCTATACTTTTTTCAGACTACTGTGTGATATATTAAGTTCTAACTTTTGGTACAAATAAACCCTAAGATTTCTGTGACTCTATGCCAATGGCAAGTCTTTTCTCAATCATGTAACAATGATTAGCTTTCCATGTCACGGCTTTGTAGGGACTCTGTACTCCTTCCATCCTTAGGATTTCGGAGGCTGCTGCATTTAGTTGGAGGACGAGGTGATAGAAGGTAGATAATACACTCTTACACACATGCAAGGTGCTTGAATATGCAGACCGTGGCAAAGTAGCTATTTCTAAATTATTTCACTGTACTGTAGAAAGGGGAATACAAATCTATGGTGGAAAAACAATCATCTCTGCTTCGTATATTCAAGACCTCTCTGACATAGAAAATTAAGTCATGATGTTGCCTATTCCAAAGTATCTCTGTATCATTCTTGCTTGAAACTCTGTAGGAGTTTAAGGTTATATATCTTCTGGTGTAATTTGAAAGTGGAAAAACTGGTTAAAATGATAGATCAATACTTATGAAAACAATTTGTGAACATATTAGTCAATAGAAAAAATATTTTAATTAAAAAATTGAACTCAAAAATTTTATTCATAATCCTGTTAGACTCAAATATCCACATTATGATGAACTTTTGTTAATAGCTATATATAGATGTAGTACTCAGCTGATATATTCAGATTTAAAGTAAAATGAACTCATTTTTATTTCATTGATTCCTCCCTTGTGATGACCTTTAAGAAATATAGGCAAGAGATATTAACCTTCAGTTAACCACTTTTTTAAGCATGGAAGAGTTAAAGATGTCATCAATTAGATCAGAGTTATAGCAGGCCATCTAATAGATTACTATTGCAGAAAATGTATTAAACACAAGCAGGGACCCTGCACCCATATGGGAGACCTGGAGGAAGCTCCTGGCTCCTGGCTTCAGATCAGTACAGCTCTGGCTGTTAGGGCCATCTGAGGAGTGAACCAGCGATGGAAGACCTCTCTCTCTGCCTCTCTGTAGTTCTGACTTTCAAATAAATGTATAAACCTTTTTAAAAATGGGACATTTTTATATACCAATGATGATATTGCTGAAAGAGAAATCAAGAAAGAAACCTCATTCACAAACCTAGATAAAAATTATATACTTAGGATAAATGTAACTAAAAATCTGCACAATGGAAATTATAAAACAATGATGAAAGAGCTCATCAGTGACACAAAAAATGAAAAATATTCTTTGGTCATGTGTTGAAAGAATAAATATTTTTTAAATGTCCATACCACTGAAGACATCTATATATTTGACATGATCCCAATCAAAATATCAATGAGATTTTTATAGAATGAGAAAAAATATAAAACTCATCTGAAACCACAAAAGATCCAGGAGAGCCAAAGTGATGCTGAGGGAAAAAAAAAAAAATAAGCCAGAGGCATCACAATACTGTATTTGAAGGGATACTGTAAACTTATAGTAATTAAAACAATATGGTTTCGGCATAAAAATAAACATATTGATTAATGAACAGAATTGAAAACCCAGAAATCATTTTATACACATATAGAACAGTGATCTTTGGCCAAGGTGCCAAAACCACACATTGGAAAAAGGATACTAACTTCAATATTGTACTGGCTAGCCTGGCTGTACATATGTAGAAGAATAAACTAGATCCGTACTTCTTAAAAATACAGAAATCAAGTCAAGATAGATCAAAGACCTAAGTGTAAGGGCTGAAACTATAAAATGGTTAGATGAAAACAGAGGAACACTTGAAGACACTGGTGTGAGCACTGAACTTTTTTTTTTTTTTTTTGAGAAGACACAGGCATAGGCAACAAAAGAAAAACTAAACACACAGAATTATATCAAACTCTGACGTTTCTACATGGCAAAGGAAACAACAGTTTGAAGAGACATTCAACAAATCTTCTACTGGGTATATATCCAAAACCCATGAAAACATGGTATCAAAGAGTTATGTCGTCTACCATGTTTATAGTAGCACTGTGCACACTAGCCAAGATATGAAATTAATCAAGGTATTCATTGTCAGATGAATGAGTAAAGAAATGTGATGCATGCACACAACATAATACTATTCATCTATAAAAATAATGAAATCTTACCACGTGCAGCAAAATGAATACAACTGGGGAACCTCATGTTAAATGAATTGCATCAAAAACATTTATTCAAGTATGGATGTTCTCCTGCATATGTGGAGGCTGAAAAGAAATTCAATCTTAACACACAATAGTGATTACTAGGAACTGGGAAAGGTGGAGGCAATACAGGGAGTTTGGATAATGGGCACCAAGTCACAGTGAGATCAAAGGAATAATATCTTAGTGTTACCCAGCATAATGGGAAATTGTACTTGATAATAATTTTGTATATATTGTACCAGCAAATAAAAGAAAGAATTCCCATGCCTCTAATCATAGAGTAATGTCAAAGAAGGGAAAATTTTGATTACCTTGTTTTGTTCAGTACACATTATATGCATGTATTGAAATGTCACACTGTGGCACATAAATATGTGCAATTATTATTAACAAATAAATTTTAAAAATTTAAAACAAACAAAATGAAGCTATGTCATTAGCAAAGGGTACTGTATGCCCAGTTGTTTTATGTCCTTTTCCTTTGCCTCTAGGCAAAAACACATGAATTTCCACCAACCTTCATCCCCTCAAATCTAACTCTTTTTCTTATATTTAAGGGTTATTCCTTTAAGTACTTGACATTGATATCTGTTTTGTTTCATTTTTTGATAGCATAGAGCTGGACATATTTTTACAAAAAAAATGACATAATAGTTATCTAAATGACATGTCACCAGAGTGTTCATAGGGGGAGATTCTAGCCAAGCATTTTTGAACTCTATTTCCATTTTTTTCAAATTCTTTAGTATATTGCTTTCTGAAAAGCTATTTTCTCCTGTCTATATCTCTATAAATATTCCATCTAGGATATCTGAATCAGGTCAGGTTAAATCAGAAGAGAGGAATCATATTGTGGTTTGAAAAGGGATATTATCATACAGTGTATGGAATTATTGATTCCATGTACAGGTGGAAGGAAGTAATGCGGTACTGGTTAATACACAGTAAATAAAACATTGAAGAATGTGGGAAAAGCAAATACATAAAATAATAAGGGACATAGAATAGTGGCTGCCCTTGGGACTGAGATAGAACTCCTATGAAAAATTCTCTCTCACCTCATGATCACATTGGGCCCTGTTGGAGAGGGCATGTGTGACCCACTGAATGACAAAGAAATTCCCTTCCTTCGTGTTGGTAGAGCTTGCAGGAACTCTGCTGCTGACTCCAGTGAGCTGTAGGACACAGGCACTGGGGAAAACATGTGCACTGTAAATGATGGATGTTGGAGAAGCTGCTGGTGTTGCAGGAGTCTAGGAAGGGAGCAAACCCATCCCAGGAAGCAAAACCAATACCTCCAGCTGTGTCTCTCTGACAAACAACATCATGTCAGACAGCAAAGAAAAATATAATTAAAGGGCTAAGATCTATTTTCGTAGAACAGGCACTAGGGAAGGAATATGGAGCTGAAAGTAAAGATGTCTTTCTTGTTTTTCTTCCCTTTTTCAGGCATGCAGAAGAAAAAAAGCTCCCTGTCTGCTCTTTCAATTTTTAGCCATCATTTCTTAATCACTAAGCCTAAGAGAAATTGCCATTTTTATCCCAATATATGCTCCTTAACTCTCAAAGGATCTGCAAATAGAAAGACCTCAATAAACATTTTTCACTTGTGAATGTTGAATAAGGTAATACGAAAACCTAGACCTCAATGTGAAGCTTTTCCCTAATCTACCGGACACATTCACCTGAATGTCCCACACGTCCTGTTTAATGCATTGTTGTTCAGATCTATTCTTTCTATATTCATATTGTGAAAGATTCTTAATTTTTATTTATTTGGGAGGAAGAGAGAGCAGGAGAGGCAGAGCTAGACAGACAGAGATCTCCCATCTGCTGATTCACTCCCCTCAATGTCCAGAATAGTCAGGGTTGAGCCAAACTGATGCCAGAAGCAAGGAACTCAATCCATGTCTCCCAGGCGTGTGTGTCAGGGACAGAACTACTTGAGCTGTGACCTGTTGCCTCCCAGGAAGCACATTAACAGGAAACTGGAGTCAGGAGCAGAGCTAAGAACCCAGGCATTCCTACATGGCATGCTGAAACCCAAGAAGAGTCTTAACTGTTAGGCCAGATGTCTGCCCTTCTGTATTTCCTGTATTAGTAAATGACGCCGTCTTTTACACAGTCACTCAGTTTAGGGACTTGCAACGCTCCCTTTGTCCCTTATTCTATATGTTAACCGATTAATCCACTCACAGTGACACTATTTATCATTTGTTGGCTGTTTCCCCTGTTGTTTTCTCGATTCAGGTCCTTGTAATAGCTCTTCTGGAATACTGTGATTTTCTCCCTTCCAGTCTTTGGTTTTGTAAGCCTCTGATTTGCCCTTCATATTGTTGTCCCAGTGATCTAATAAAATGCAAATCTCATCATGTAACTGCTTTGCTTAAATCCTTCAGAGATTTTTATTGCTTAAAGCATTGCTTTTCAACTTATGCTCTTAGAAATCCCTAGATGAATACAATGACCTTCCTGTGTTTTGAAAAGGAAAATGAACAGAGAGAGGGCAAGATACTGGGACCTGCATATTGCTTCTTACTGAGTGAAGAGAGAGAGAGAGATTTTGTTTGCATAATTTGTTTCACTATAAGCAAGTAAAACAAAATTTTAACAAAAAATTTTTTAAATAATTGAGCTAAATGATAAATAGCAAAACTTTGAGATGGTACATGTAATCGATCAGCTGCAAGCTTTGAATACTTTTTAGCTTGATCTCTAATTCTTCATACTGTATGAAAGAAGCAAAACTTTACTATATTTGTACTAAATTATTCCACGTTCCTTGTATATGACACTTTTACATTCATTCATCATTTCAGAACATAAGTCTTTAGTAGCTTCTAGAGACCAGCCACTATATCAATAGATAAAAAGTTAGTGGTTATAAAAATGGAAAAAAGTATTGATATATAGAAAATAAGTATATTAAAATGTGTTTTGTAAAGAAAAGTGGGAAATTAGGATAGAGCATTTGGGAGACATAATTTTAATTATAAACACAGTGGCCAGGCAAAGGCTTAGATAGTGATGGCTGAGTTAAGCCCCAAAGATGGTGAGTAATATAAGCAGATTAAACATCTCAAAGAAGAGCTTTCCAGACAGATAACAGAAAATGCCAACTCTTTCAAGCAAGAGCGCACCTAAAATATTGGAAGAACACCAAAAGAAGGTAATGTAGCTAGAGTAAAAGGAGCAGGCAAAAGATCCATAAGAGGTGAGTATCATATTATGTAAGATCAAGTAGGTAAATGTAATACTTTTGTCTTTTACTCAGGTTGACAAATATTTAATTACTGTGACTGCTGTAACAAAATACCACAAACTGGGTGGATGAAAACAGAGAAACTTATTCCATCACAGTTCTGTCTGCCTGATTCAAAATGAATATGTGAGTGGGCAACATTCGTCCTGAAGCCCCTAAAAGAATATTCCTTCTGATGGTAACCACTGCCATTTTCCATCATTTAGCTTATATCTACATTACTCCAATCTCTACTCCTGTCATCATTTGTATTCCTTGTATGCCTCTCTCTTTATTAGGATATATTATAATGAGAGCTTATTCTACTCCAGTATGATTTCAACTTAACTAAACACCTGTATGTAATATCTCTATTTCCCAACAATTTACTAAATATCCTGAAAATTAAGTAAACTCTCCTAAGAGTTCCAATAGTGTCTTAGTGAAGTCATTGGTTCTCCTGTATATAGTATCATGTCACCTGTAAATAGGGTTAATTTGACTTCTTCCTTTCCAGGTTATATCCCATTAATTTTTTTTTTTTTTTGCCTTGATGACTGGTCAAAACTTCCAAAACTATATTGAAAAGCAATGGTGAAAGTGGGCATCTTTCTGGTTCCATCCTCATGAAAATATGCTACATTTTATCAAATGCTTTTTCTGCATGCATTGAGATAATAATATTGTTTTATTCTTCAATTTGTTAATATGATGTATCTCTTGTATTGGTTTTTTTATGAAACATCTCTGCATACCAGGGATAAATCCCACTTGGTCCAGCTGAATGATATTTTTGATGTGTTGTCCAATTCATTTAACTAGTATTTTGTTCAAGACATTTACATCTATATTCATTTGGGATATTGGTCTACAGTTCTCTTTCTCTGTTGTATCTTTTACCGGCTTTGTAATTAAGGTCACAAGGCCTCATGGAAGGAATTTGGGAGGAGGCCCTCCCTTTTCATTGTTTTGAATCATTTGAGAATTGGAATTAGTTCTTCTTTAAAAGTTTGGTTGAGTTCAATAGTGATGCCATCCCATTCTGGGCTTTTCAGTGTTTGGAGGGCCATTATTACTGATTCAATCTCCATCTTGCTCACTGGTCTGTTTAGATTTTCTATGTCTTCATCACTCAATTTTTGTAGATTATATGTGTCCAGGAATTTATCCATTTCTCCTTGATTTCCAATTTGTTGGCATATAGCTCTTTGTAATGATTTTTTTTTTTACTTCTGTGGTATCTGTTTTTACATCACCTTTTTCATCTCTGATTTTATTGATTTGGATCTTAACCCGCTTTTTTTGTTAGTTGAGCCAATGCTGTATCTATTTTGTTGATTTTTTTTTTTATAAAACAGCTCTTCATTTCACTGATAAGTATTTTTTTGTTTTGATTTTATTTCTTCTCTAATTTTAATTATTCCTTTTTTGTGGGGAGCAACTCGGACTAGACTAAGTTACTGGAATTAAGACTTATTCTATGCATCTGCTTTCCCACAATATGGCACTGAGAAGGGAGTAAACAGCTTCTACACAGCTGCCTCTCGCCAATTTGATTGACTGAGCTGCAGGAGCTGATCTTGCTCCTGGTTGGAGGAGAGCAGCGTACTCGGCATGTGGGTAGCAGAGTTGGGATTGGTGGAAGAGGACTATAAAGGAGGAGAGAGACAACATGCACCAGGAACATCTACCTGAGGAACATCTGAGCAGCCCCCGAGAGAGCCAGCCGGCGGTGTGCCGCTCCCCTGCGGAAGTGGGGAAAGTGGCAGGGGGAACCGCCCTTCCACGGAGGTGGAAGGGTCGGTAGCCAACCCGGGAAGAACCAGAAGTAAACCCGGGGAGGGCCAAGCAGACAAAAGAACAGTGCAGGGTCCTGTGTCATTCCTCCACGAAGAGGGGGAGCGACACTTTTTCTCCTATTAATTTTGGATTGTTTTACTAAATCTTTGAGATGTATTGATAGATGATTTATTTGTAGCCTTTCCAATTTTCTTGATGTAGGCACTAATTACTATAAATTTCCTTCTTAACAGCTCTTTTGGTGTGGCTCATAAGTTTGATACGTTTTGTCATCATCTTCATTCATTTCCAGAATTTTTAAAATTTATTCATGACACATGGTTCATTCAGAAGTGTGTTATTCAGTCTCCACATGTTTCCATATGTTCTAGAGTTTCTTAAGTTGTTAATTTCCAGCTTCATTCTATTGTGGTCAGGAAAGATTCACAGTATGGTTTAAATTTTTTTGAATTTTCTGAGACTTGTTTTATGGCCTAGCATATGACCTAGCCTAGAGAAAATTCATGCACTAATGAAAAGAATATATATTCTGCAGCTATCAGATGAAATGATCTGTAGCTATCAATTTGGTCCAGTGAGTCCATAGTATAGATCAGCTGTGGTTTTTTCTTTGCTGATTTTCTGTCCAGTTGATCTGTCCATCGATGAAAGCAGATTGTTGAAGTCCCCCATTCCTATTGTATTGGAGTGTATATCTCCCTATAGATCCATTAGTGTTTATTTTAAATAGTCAGGCACCCTGGCATTGGGTGCAAATACAGTTAGGATAGTCACATCTTCCTGTTGAATTTATCCTTTAATCATTACATAATGCTTTTCTTTGTCTCTTTTACCAATGTTTGCATTTGAGTCTATTTTTCTGATATTAGGATGGCTGCAGTTACTCTTTCTTGCTTTCTATTAGCATAAAATAACTTTTTTCTTCCTTTCCCTTTCAGTCTGTGTGTACCTTTGTGGGTGATGTGTGTTTCTTGTAGGCAGCAAAGAGATGGTCTTATTTTTAATAATTCAGCCATCTGTTATCTTTTCATTGGAGAATTATGTCATTTATATTCAAGGTTATTATTGATAAGTAACAACTTGACCTACCATTTTCCATATATTACTGTTGTTTTCTTTGGATATCTTTTGTACTTTTACTAGCAGATTTTCCACCTTCACATTCTTTCATAATAAGATTTACTGTCATTCTTTGTTTCTCTGTGTAGAATATCCTTAAGACTCATTTGTAAGACTGGACAAGTGGAGACAAATACAACATCTGTTTGTTTTGGGAGGCCTTTATTTCACATTTGTTTATAAATTAGAGCTTTGCAATTACAATATTCTGGTTGACAGTTTCTTTCTTTTAGGACTTGAACTATGTCTCGCCATTTTCTGCTGTCCTGTAGGGTTTCTGATAAAAAAATCAACTTTTAGTCTAATTGGGGATCCTCTGAAGGTAATCTCACATTTCTCTTGTGTACATTTTTGAATTTTGACTACAATGTGTTATGATGAAGACGTTATAACATAATGTCTATTAGGAGTTCTTTGTGCAGCCTATACTTGGATATCTTTCTTTTTTTCAATTTAGGAAAGATTTCTCTTAAAAGGCCTTCTAACCTATTCTCTTTTTGAACATCTTTAGAAACTCCTAAAATAGTTATATTTGGTCATTTGATAATATTTCCTAAATCTCAAATACTGTTTTCAGTTTTTCTAATTTTTCTTCTTCTTTTTTTTTTTTTGTTTGAGTGTGTTATTTTCAAGGATTTGTATTCTAGCTCAGATATTCTTCTTTCTGTCTCTCTATTTGACATATTGGAGTCTTCATTTCTATTATTAGTTTGATTTCTCTTCAATATCTTGGCAAAATTTTTCATCCACATCATGTAAGTATTTCTTTATCTCATGAATTTGTCTATCTGTGTTTATGAGTAATCCTATAATCATTCTTTGGAATTCATTTTCAGGCACTTCAGCTACCCCTGTCTTCAGCTTCTAATATTGAAATGTTGTTGTATTCTATTTGGGGAGTCATATTGTCTTCCTTGTTCTTGTTTTTTGTATTTCCACGTTTATTTCTAGGCACTTGTGGCATTTGTTGGTTTCCTCCTCTGTCTGCGTCTCTATAGTGTAATGGAGTTTCTGCTCTGTAGTACACAGCCAGAGGAGTGTGCTGAATGGGCCAGGGAGCTCTGATTAGTGCTCAAGGGTGTGGTGAGAGTTCAGAGTGATGTCCAAGTTGGCTGATTGTCAACAGCAGGGAGGATATGATCATGCCTGGTGGCATAATCACAGCCACACCCCCTCTCTTCCAAAGTGTTCAATATCTGGGCTTAGCTCACAGTGGCTTACAACCTCCACCCACTCTGGTGCAGGAACCACACAAAGAATCTGTGCAGAGCATCCCTCTGAAATGACCCACCCCAGGCAATCAAGGAGTTCTGAGTCTTGAAGCCAGAGACACGGATTGCCCAATGATGGAGCTAAACCCCACATCCTATTGTGCGGTCACAGAATTCTCAGTCATAGCTTGCAAGGCTCTCACAGTCACAGGGTACAAAGGATCCGCTTTCAGCACTGTGAGACTGTGCTGTCCATGGAGAGAGCAGGGCTATTCTCAGAGCGAGCTGGATGTGGGTGCTCCATACAGCATTTGAGCCCCAGAGCCTGTGATAGAGTGGGGGTATGAGTGCCTCACAGTCCTAAGTGAGTTTCCAGCTCCCTTGCAACCTTCTGTACCAAACTCAAAGATAGCAGGAATATAGATTTTTGCCTCTGACAAAATCCCCTAAAATCCCCTAGTTATGCATGACAGAGCCATTGCAGCTTCTACTAGCATTAAGATGACACGTTCTCCTTTCTGGTCGCTGCATGCACTTGTCAGGGGATAGGGAGAAAGAAATGTGCTTTTCTTTCTCTCGGGTTAGGTGGTCACCCTGCCACCTACTCAGGCTCCAGGTCAGACTCGGAGTCAGTCTGGTCTGAGGTTTCTTCCTTAGGCAATACCACCAGTGACTTGTGACACAGGCTGCCACTGTCCTCTTACACCTCACCCCCAGCAGCTGGCATTTCCTCCAGCCCTCAGCTGTGGGAGTGACAGTGTCCCTACTTGCTGCTGAGTGTTTATACTGTCCACGCTGCTCCATAGTGTGTTTCTTCTCTCTGTAGACTTTCCATAGCAAACTTCTTTCCAACTCTCCCCTGGGAATAGACTTCCTCTGCTTTTCTTCTCTTATCTTGCCGTGGTCAAAATCAACATGCCTTTTCCCTATTCAGCCATCTTGGAATTCACCATCATATCTTTTTGAGGAACACAATTCAATCTTTATAACAAATTTCCTGTCAGGGAGTTTTAGAAGTGACATGCTCAGGGGTCAGCGTTGTGGCACAGTGGTACAGCTGCCACCTGTGCTACTCTCATCAAATATGGGTGCTAGTTCGAGACCCGGCTGCTCTACTTCCAATCCAGCTCTCCTCTATGTCCTGGGAAAACAATAGAAGATGGCTCAAATGCTTGGGGCCCCTGCACCCACGTAGGAGACCCAGAAGAAGCTCCTGGCTCCTGACTTTGGATCAGCTCAGCTCCAGCCATTGTGGTCATTTTGGAAATAAACCAGCAGATGAAAGATCTCTCTCTCTCTCTCTCTCTCTGCTTGGCCTCTGTCTCTCTGTAACTCTGCCTTTCAAATAAATAAAGAAATCTTTTAAAAGAAGTAACATATCCAAAACTTTTCATTAAAAAGTCTGCTCTTGTCTAGAACCAATGTAAGTGCAACAATTCTGGCACTCATCAACTAAAGTCTTCTTAACTTTAATTTCTCAATCAGAGTTGTGCAAACTGAATCAATTGAGATGTCTATGGTGTTCACAGCTCGGTTCTGTTAAGCATTCATGCTCTTTAATAGGACATGAAGAAGTTCATTTATTTTCTCACAAATTGAAGTGGATGGATGATTTGCTGTTACAGAGTTCGTCATCTTTTTTTTTTAAGATGCTTTTATTTATTTACTTGAGTGTCAGAGTTACACAGAGAAATAAGGAGAGACAGAGAGAGATAGAGAGGTCTCCCATCCACTGGTTCATTCCCCAGTTGGCTGTAATGGCTGGAGCTGTTCTGATCAGAAGCCAGGAGCCAGGAGCTTCCTCCAGGTCTCCCATGCAGATGCAGGGGCCCAAGGACTTGAGCCATCCTCTACTGCTTTCCCAAACATAGCAGAGAGCCAGATCAGAAGAGGAGCAGCCAGACTTGAAATGGCGCCCATATGAGATGCTGGCATGGCAGGGGACAGCCTTACCTGCTACGCCACAGTGCTAACCCCAGAGCTTGTCTTCAGTATCTTCTCCTTTATATAAGTGAGATATTCATTTGTAAACTGCTGATTTCTCTGGGACATTGTCCCCATAAACTTCATAAAGCATCAACGTTTCCACCATTCGTGATTTTGAGCTTCACTGTAAAATTGATGTCTACTCTGAAATAACTTCAGCAGAATCCTTGTTGCTCTTTAGGAGATCTTTTCAAACTGCTTTCCTACCTTTCTTAGCACTTTAAACTAGATCCAGTTCAGAGGTCTTATAACAAGTTAGTGTTAGTTTATTTTTGGTGCATAAAACATTTGAAACTCATGCATATTGTTTCCATAGTATGCATCTTCTCTGAACTTTTTGAAGACCACATACATTCTCTAAGCTAAGCAGTTGAGTCCTACCTCACTCTTCTGATCCTTTCACTTTTCTGTCTCACCCAGTATTCTGTTACAAAATGGAACTGCTCACTCTTCCCACATGTAATGCATGTTTTATTTTCTCAATTCCATTCCTAAAATTACTTCTTTTGTCTGATACTTCTTCTGTTAATTGTACATATAAAAATATATGGGATGCAAATGTTACTTGGTCTTTTATATCTGTGTATAAAATTGAGCTGCAGAAATCATTTCCTTGGTAGATTTTCATTATTGCAAAAAGTAATTTTATAAAAGTTAAAGTCACCATTCTACTTCCCTTAGACACTTTCTCATTTATTTATTGATTGATATTCACATTCATCATTCCAAACAACATGTTTTGATTTTATATCAACTTTTAAGTCCAGATAAAAAGGACAATTGAAGGTTTTAAGAGATTTATCTTCCAAAATCCATGTATTAACACAAATCTTCCTTGATTGTCACTTTCTTGGCTAAAAAGCAGTCTCTATCCTGTGTCAATGGCATTCCTGTCTTCAGGCCAGCATTAGAGATTTTATTTCATATCAACTTCAATACTGTCTGGCCCACTTTTCTTAAGGCCTTTATTTCTTTTCTCCCTGGTACTCTATTCCTTGTTTGAAGGGAGAAACCTCCAACCTCCCTGTATAAAGAGTTAACAACATCCAATATTTGTAGCAGGATCAGAGGTAGCAAATTGATTTTCCAACATAAGATATGGTTTAACTACTTCTACTTATGATCCTTCTCAGTGCAAGCCCCAAACTCAAGAGTTTCAGGCAATGTACTGCTCAGCCTGATCTTGGTCTGCCTTCCATGGCTACAGTTGGCTTATCTTTCCTCAGGGGAAATGCCCTTAGGAATGTCTACCCTATTAAAAATGTAGTTGAAAAAATTTTGCAGAGCAGAAAAAGGCCATGGTTACCTTTCTTTAAGGCTCCTACAACCTTATTTTCTGTCTTCAGATCTACTATCTTAAAACAAATCAAGAATTCTTATATCTACTTCCTTCAAGAGAGATCCAAAGGGTGGTCTTGTTTTATAGCCTTTAATGTTGTTTCCAAAGGGTGGTCTTGTTTTATAGCTTTTAATGTTGTAACTTCATGAACATACCTTGTGGCCATAGCTTCTATAAAATAGATTGTTCAGTTATAAATATGTGTAGAGTAACAATGCTATATTCTAGGCAGTGATTTTGCAATTATTCGGTGTTTCCTGTGTAATCCTTACATAAGTGTGAATTCTGTTAATGTTCTCTGCATCCTTGATCATTACTGTCTCATCAGATGCTATAGACACACATAGTTCCCTCTGCCCAACAAACGCACATATGCACTTCACATAATAGGTAATATTGAAAAAAGTCAGACAGAAATTAAATCCATACCTGAAAAGAGAAGTTTCACCAAGACAGTTGAGACATGAAGAAAGAACATTTACTTTAAAAAAAATTTTTTTTTGACAGGCAGAGTGGACAGTGAGAGAGGGAGATAGAGAGAAAGGTCTTCCTTTGCCATTGGTTCACCCTCCAATAGCCGCCGCGGCCGGAGTGCTGTGACCAGTGCATCACGCTGATCCAAAGCCAGGAGCCAGGTGCTTTTCCTGGTCTCCCATGCGGGTGCAGGGCCCAAGCACTTGGGCCATCCTCCGCTGCACTCCCCGGGCCATAGCAGAGAACCGGCCTGGAAGAGGGGCAACCAGGACATAATCCGGCACCCCAACTGGGACTAGAACTTGGGGTGCTGGCACCGCAGGCAGAGGATTAGCCTATTGAGCCGTGGCACCGGCCAGAACATTTACTTGATAACCACACTGATGGTCTCTTTTAAGTTGACTATATAGAAAATCCAGATTTCTTGGCTTTGTTAGCACATCAAATACTTCCTAAATAGTACCAGGCCATTGTGTTATTCTGCATATGTTATCAAAGAGAAAACTATTTAACTACCTAAATCATTACAATACACTTTTTATTTCTCTATTTTGGAAATATCCATATTTTGGTTATAAAGTCCTTAGGACTAAAACTTAGTCAAAAGTTCCAGTACAATGGATTGAATCCATCCTACACCACTTACAACCTCTGTGAGAAAGAACGTGTTCTACCTTGTTGTTGAGGAAGATAGGCTCTATTTGCTTTTTGAGTATCATTGGCTGGTACCTCTGCTTTCCTGTTAAGAGGTTGATTCTCCAGGGTTGATGCCGAGTGACTGAGGACAGAGGGCAGTGGAAGAGCCGCTGTGTTTGATTCTTTTTCTGAAACAAGATGTTAAACTTTAAAGGCAGGACATGACATTCCAAAATTAAATGACACTTCAAAATGCATAATTTACTAAGAAAATGCATAATAACATATTTCATGACTATTGGACCTCTCTGTTGGATCAAGGTTAAAAGAAAAAAAAATACATGTCTGTGTGTGAAGAAAGGGTTTAGTTAAGTTAAATTTCTTTAGGAGAAAGTCAATTTGGTGTTTTCCAAAGTTGGCTACAACATGTCCCTTCCTGAATACCCTTTTAGACCTATGACACTCTTTGTCTAGAAATAAAGTCAAATCACAATTACAGCAAATAGAAAGTGGCAGAAGTTATGCTTCTTATATTTTGAGGCTATGTCATAAAAAATAATGAAGCTTACACCTTGTTGTCTGTGATATTCATTTTGGAGTTTAAACCACCGTGTATAAAATCCAACTTCCATGAGGCTACCACCAGAGGAGGCTAAATTTCCTGTCTGTCCAAAATCAGTTCCAGATGATTCCATACCCCAATGATCAAATAACCTCACGCCTGCAGGTGCTCCCAGGACAGGCCTCAGGATTCAAGGAGCAGAGGAAGGTCATCCTCACTGCACCTTGTCTGAATTCCTAACTTACAGAATCTGTGAACACAATAAGATTAATTTTTATGTGACTAAGGTTTAAAATGGTTGATTACATGTAAATAGCAACTATAAGAGAATAGTACTGTGTGAATATAAATAGGAGAGTAGAGGAGGGTGCCTGAAGATTCACCTGAAGCCTGAAATACACCTGAAGCTCCAAATGTTTTCTCTGCAGTCAGTGGGGACTGGGACTGACATCCAATACAGATTAAGCGGCTGCCACAGAACAGAAGGGAATTGCAGGACTGAACAATCCTGCTCATGACAAGGAACATGCGTGACTATTCCCTAAACATCACAGGTAGGCTGAGTGGGAGGGAATTCCGGTATAGGGCATTTTATGTCCTACCAAAGTAGCCTGCGGAAGAGTGAGAAACTGGAGCCAGCATCTGAGTGTGGAGCTGAGATAAAAGTGTTAGCTGAAGAAGAGCTATCAGGCACATCAAGAGATCTTTGGTTAGAGGAGCACAGCAGGGGACGTCTGAAGTGCCTGGAAATTGTCCAGGATAGAAGAAGTTTTCTTTTTGAAAGGCTCAGAGAGTTAGAAGCCAACAGTACAAGCCAAGAAATCTCTTTTCCCTTCCTCCTTCATCTTTCTTCTGCAATTATATTTAGAGGGAAAGAGGAAATTAGAGGAAAAAGCAAAGAGACAAGAAGCAGAACTTTAGGACTGGTGTGGTGGTGCAGTGGATAAAGCTGCCACCTGTGACACTGGCATCCTAGATGGGCTCAGGTTTGGGTCCCAGCTGGTCCACTTTTTATCCCGCTTCCTGTTAATGGTCTGGGAAAGCAGCAGAGAATGGTCCAGGGCCCCTACCGCCCAGGTCGGAGACAAGAATGGGGCTCTTGACTTCGGTCTTCCCAATGCTGGCCAATGAGACCATGTGAGAAGTGAAATCTCTCTCTCTCTCTCTCAACAGAGACTTCCAAAATGAATAATAAACAAATCTTTAAAAAGAAAAGGAGAACGTTAAAAAGGAGAATGTGGCCTAATGGATAATCACATTTAACCCACAGTAGCAATAGAAGGCAGAGCCTGAGGTCCCAGACACAGAAGGGCATACATGGCTGTCAGAACTATGAATAGTTCTCTATTGATTTTCTCCCATATTTTCTCAATTAAATGTTTGGTAGGATCATAACCAAGAGTTAGGGTAGAGGATAATGCGTGTTTGAGTATAAAGGAAAAACTTTTTAATGATCATCAGGAAGAGTGATTGAAGTAGTGTAAGTGTTTGAAAAGGGACCCAGTTTATTTGGGGTCGGTGGTCAGACATTTAAGGTGATTAAAACGCAACGTCACAATCTATGATTTCTCAGCCCTGTCCTGCACAAATTAAAGAAACAGTTCAATCTGCCCGGTACTGAAGTTCTTCCAGATGAACTCACTGAGTGGTAAATGCAAAAGGCAGTGCTTTTAATCAAGACTTCAACACTTGAGCTGAGTAACAAGAAGAGTGGGGAGATGAGGCCTGGTGCAGGAAAATCAACTGTAACATGACGTTTTACCCAGTGAAACAGCCATTGCAGTGAGAATAGAGAAGGATATTAGGAAGAGTTATAAAGAAAGCAGATGGAGAGAGATCAAATTGACTGAATGGTGAGGCCCTGCACTTGCCTCAGCCACAGAGAAAAACCAGAATAACTACAGGAGAACCATGTTTCTAGTCGATGGACTGAGCGAAACCTTCAGAAAAGCAGCGACTGGAACAGGCAGAGGGGGATAAAGCATGCTGCAGCTCTTACCCCAGACCCCAGGCCAGGGGAGCTTGCTGTTTCTGGGCAAAGGAATGAGGAAAACTCAATGCCCCCAGCATCATCAGAGTTGAGGCCCAACTGCAGAAGAATTCCAGTCCTCGCTGACTTCTAATCCAGTCTAGAAAGAAGCCCACAATGCCTCCTGCAGTTGCCCAGAGCCAGACCCAAGCTGCTGCACTACAGCCACTTCCGAACTCCCTGCTGCCCTAGTGACAGCAAGCGACATCACTGCTACCAGAGGCGTCAAGTTCAAGGTGCTGCATAGGGCAGAAAGCCTACCTTTCTGCATCCTGAATCTGTGGGATTGCTGGCCACAAGCCATGGGACCCCGCTCACTCATGCCGAATGATCTTGAGATGTGGCACCAGCAGCAGCCAATATATGTGTCTGGAGGACTGAACCCGAGGAAGTCCCTTCTCAGCATAGATGCTGGCTGGCCAGGTTACAAACTCCACTTTAACACTTCCCTGCCTGGTGGGTGCTGGAGGCAGCTACTTGTGTGTCCTACAGCCCTTGGATTGTGACTGTGGCTGCTACAATCCCTAGAGTAACTCACATTCACCAGTGGGACCTGGAGCGCTGTCTATGCATTTCCCTCCCTCAGGCTGACCATTGCCAGTCCACAATCCCCAGTCTAACCAGCACTCAACCTGTGACACCTGGGTAAGAACTCCACAGTACTGCCTGGCTCTTGGAATGTGACTATTGGTTCTGTGAGTCTCAGGATGCTTCTATTCCCTAGTGGGGCCTGTTAATAGCCTTGTCTGTATTCCTTTGCTTGAGACCTACACCTGCTAACACAAATCTCTAGCATAACATGCAATCCCCACGTGGGACATGGGTGAAAACCCTACTGCATCTTGCAGTTTTGGAACTGTGATTATTATTCTCTAGATCTTACTGATGCCTGTGATCACCCATGGAGCATAGAGGAGGTCCATAACTTACTGATTCAGGCTTGCAATAGCTAGTGCAAAACCTCCTGAGAAACCTGTGATACAGCTATTGAATGTGGGTAAGGTACCTTATGAGCCCTGCAGTTCTGGAACTGGGACTGTTAGAGCTGTACGCCACAGAATCCCCTTTGTTTTCCCTGTAGGAGCAGGGGAGAAGCCTATCTGCATTCCACTGCTCCAGACACATGCATGCCAGTTTACAGTCTCCAGCATTATCAGTGCATGAAATGTGAGACCCTGCCGTTCTGGGACTGGGACTGTGGTCTCTACAAGTCCTGGGAACTCCTGTGCTTACTCTGTGGGACCTAAGGGCCCAGTTCTAGTGCCTGTGCAGGACGCCATCTCCAATATGGCCTATGCATTATCTATAGGACATGGACAAGGTATCATTCCAGCTTTGCAGTTCCAAGACTGCGACTATTAGTTCTACGAAAGTCAGAGTCACCAGCACCAAACTTGCCAGACCTAGGGAAAACCTTACTCAAGTTCCAATTCTTTAGGCCCACATATGTAATGCATAAAGCTTTGAATATCCTGTATTCACTCCATTGAGCCCCTTCATATTTCCCATTGTTGGGACTAGCGCTTTTGAATTATAAGCCCCAGCATCACTCACATTTACCCAGTAGAATCTGGAGGACATCTCATTCATATCACACATTCTAGGGCCACAAACCCCAGAATCATTCAGGCTTGCCTGGGGAAACAAGAGGAAAATAAGTCTGCTCCACAGTTAAAATGTGCTCACTGCCATCACAAGTCCTCGTGTGACTGGCACTCATGCTCTGATGCCTGAAGACATACACATTTGGAAGCTCATTTTACTTCAAAGACATACTACCTCCATGAACTACTGCATACTACCTCCATGAACTACTGCATACAGTGCTGACATTGATTACAGCTGAAGAAGCATCCAGAGGTTACATTTTTTAGATTTCAACCAAATGGAAAGCTAAGGCAACAGTACAATTGACACCTGGTTCCCATCAAAACAAGTCTTTAGCAATGAAAGCTATTCCATAATGAGGAAACTATGCTAATAGTGCACAAATATCACTAGCAATGAATGACTCAATAGCAACCAACAAAATGATACGAGTGAGTTCTTATCTATTAATATTAACCTTTAATTTAAATGGGTTAGATCCCAGTCAAAAGATATGGGTTGGCTGAATGCATGCATTAAAACACTATACCCAGCTATATGCTACCCATATGAGACTACTTCATAGATAGAGATAAATACATGCTATAAAAATGTAAACCAGAAAAACAAGCAGGGGGAAGCTATGCTTGGATCATATAAAATAAACTTTATATTTACTTTAAATTTAAATATATATGTACATATTTATATAGACATTAAATATATTATTTATTGATAATAAATTTAGCAGAAAGCAACAACAATCATAAGTATATATGGATCTTACAAAATACTACCCAAACAAACCAACCAAATGTTATTACATCTAAAGGCAGAAACATACTACAATATGATAATAATGAGAAATGTCAACACCCCACTGTCATTGGTGGATAGAGCCTCTGGAAAGAAGATCAACCAATGCATCAAAGTTGAACAAACTACACCACAAAAGGACCTGACATGTAGAATGTTTCATCACACAGCTATAGAATGTACATTCTTCTTATCAGTATATGGAACATTTTCTACAATACACCATATATTAGGCCATAGATCAATTCTCAGTGATTAAAAAATTGAAATCATAGCATGTATCTTCTCTGAAAACAAAGAAACAAAGCCAGAAATCAACAAAATGAGCAATGTGTTCCTGAATGACCAATGGGTTATTCAAGAGATTAAAAAAGGAATTAAAATTTTTAAAATAAATTTAAATAAAAACAACATATCAAAATCTGTATGACACTACAAAACCAGTATTAAGAGGCACATTTATAATAACTTTATGTTTTAAAAAACTGAAAAGAATCATGTAAGCAATCCAATATTACCTATTAAGTACATAGAAGAAAAAGCACAAACCAAACTCATAATTAGCAGAAAGCAAGAAATAATAAGGATCAGAGCCGAAATAGATGAAATTAAAACTAAAAAATATGCAATATAGTGTTGGAAGCATTAGCAAGGGCAATTAGGAAGAGGACAAAATAAAGGGCATTGAAACTAGAAAGTCAGAAGTCAAAATATCCATGTTTACAGATGACAGATTTCATACATAGAGAAACTGAAACACTCCATCAAAAAGCTGTTAGAACTGATAAACCAATTCAGTAAATCATAGGTTACATAATCAACATAAAAAACAGTACCATTTTTGTACATCAAGAATGACCTTGCAGAAAGGGTCATCAAGAATGAAATCCCATTCCCAATAAAGAAATGGACATCAAAGTAATGAAACAGTTCCACAATCAAAATTATAAAACACTGACAAAAGCAATCATCAAGGACATACAAAATGAATATTCCATGTTCTTGGATTAAAAGAAATAATATTGTTAAAATGTCCACACTATTGCAAGTAATCTATAAATCCAAGGTAATTCCTATTAAAATACTAATGACATTCTCAACAGGAATAGAAAGACAGGGGCCAGCATTATAGCACAATGAGTAAAGCTGCCACCTGCAATACTGGCATCGCATATGTGCACTGATTCATGCCCCAGCAGCTCCAGTTCTCATCCAGCTCCCTGCTAACAGCATGGTAAATGGAAAATGGCTGAAGTCCTTGGGCCGCTGCTAGCCATGTAGGAGACTCAGATGAAGATCCTGACTCCTGGCTTTGGCCTGACTTTATTCTGGCTGTTGTGGCCATCTGGACAGTGAATGAGCATAAAGATCTCTTTCTCTCTCTCTCTCCCTCTCTCTTTCTCTCCCTCTCTCTCTTCTCTCTTTCAAAATAAATTTTAAAAATTTTAAACAAAAACAGAAGTAGAAAAACAGTCCTAGGTGGCCAATGTTGCATAGCAGGTTAAACTGCACCTGCAACACCCTTGAGCACTGGTTTAAGTCCCAACTGCTCCACTTCTGATCCAGTTCCCTAGTACTGCACCTAAGCAGTGGAATATGGCCCAAGTGCTTGCTCCCTTATCACTCATGTGGGTGAGTTGGGTGGAGTTTTGAGCTCTTGGCTTCCACATAGCCCACCCCAGCTATTGCAGCCATTTGGGTAGTGAACCAGTAGATGGAAGACATCTCTTTTTGTCTTGCCCTCTCTCTCCCTAACTCTGCCTTCCAAATAAATAATTAAGTCTGTTTAAAAAGTCCCCAAATTTATAATGGAATCACAAAAAAAAATAGACAAAATAATCCTGTGGCAGGCAGAAAAAGTCGAGCTAGAGAAATCACAAAGCTTATTACAAAGTTATAATAATTAAAAACAGTATGCTGTTGCCATATAAACCAATGCAGAGATAAATGGCACAGAATATACAAACCAGACATGAATCCAAGGAAATGCAGTCAACTTATCTTTGACAAAGTTGCCAAGAAAATATATTGGAGAAGGAATCATGTTTTCAACAAATTGTGTTGACAAAACTAGAGATTATGTCAAAGAATCAAATCAGATCACTATCTCTCAGCATATACAAAACTCACTTTGAGATTGATGAAAATCTATAAAATTTCAAGACGAAAACAGGGGTAACACTTAAAGACATTAATGTAGGTCATGATTTTTTGGAAAGGCCTCCAAAAGCATGGAAAACAAACACAAAATTAGACAAAGTAGTTATATCCAATATGGAAGCCTTTTTATAGCAAAGAAATCTATAAATAGTGTGGAGACATTCTACTAAATGGAAAATATTTGCATCTACTTATCCAACAATGAATTAATATCCAGAATATATCAAGAACTCAAAAAGCAACACAGCCAATGCAGCTTAAAAGTGGATAAAGGACTTGAATATGATTAGACTTTTCTCAAAAGAGGAAATACAAATGGTCAACAGTATATGAATAAAGAGTTCAAAATTAGCTACCATTTGGGAAATGTTAATCAAAACCACAAGGAGCTATCTTCTCACCCCTGTTATAATAGCTATTATCAAAAAGTATAACAAATGATGGTGAGGATATGAAGATAGGGAAACTTTTATAATCTGTTGATGAGAATGTAAGTTAGTACAGCCACTATGCAAGAGTAGGGAGTTCTTTCAAAAAACTGGAAATAGAATTGCTGTTCAATCCAGCAATCCCACTACTGGGTGTGTGTGTATAAGACATGAAATCATTGTATTAAAGAAATGCCTGCTCTATCATGTTACTGCAGCACTGTTCACAATAGCCAAAATATGGAATCAAACAAGGTGTCCATCATCAGATGAATAGATACAGGGATTGTATATATAAATAATGGAATGCTATTTTGGCATATAAAAGAATGAAACCCTAAAATTTGCAACTAGATTGGAAGAATTGAAAGATATCATGTTATGAGCTTTTAGCTAGACATAGAAAGACAAACACTGATTTTCGCCCTCACATATAGGAACTGAAAAAATAGCTCAATTTAAATCCAAAATGGTGATTACTAAAAGTTCTGAGGATTGGGAGGGAGAGAGGGAGTTTGATAACAAATACCAAATCAGAGTCAGATTTAAGTACCAAATTTCTATTGTTTCATTGCATAGTGGAAGGCTGTATTTTATAATAATGTATGTATTGAATGAACAAATAAAAGAAAGAAGCTTCGAGTTTCCAATCATAAAGTAATGTCAATAAGAGAATATGTTGATTACCCCATTCTGAAAAGTAAGTGCTAAGTACACATATTGAAATATCACGCTATAATAAATAATAAATAAGTATGGCTATTGCTTAAAACTTTAAAAAAGAAAGCTATTAGCTGTTGTCTTAGTAAATCAATGGTATGCTTGATGCCTAAAATATATCAACCCATTATTGGTATGTGTTTGTACTGTGTAAGATGCATGCTGGATAATTAGGATATAAGTAAATTAGAAGTTATCATGGATATATATATATCACTGAGCTTATTGTATCCCATATGTTACATCTTCAATTACACTAATTTTAAAAGCATTTTAGGGACAACTTTTTTCAACAGCTAACACAATTTAAAATTTGTACTACTCTTAAAAGACACTATTATTTATGCTTGCTTTTAAAGAAAAAACCTTATTGTTGGCTGGTGCCAGGACTCACTAGGCTAATCCTCGGCCTGCAGCGCTGGCACCCTGGGGTCTAGTCCCAGTTGGGGCGCCAGATTCTGTCCCAGTTGCTCCTCTTCCAGGCCAGCTCTCTGCTGTGGCCCGGGAGTGCAGTGGAGGATGGCCCAAGTGCTTGGGCCCTGCACCCACATGGGAGACCAGGAGGAAGCACCTGGCTCCTGGCTTCGGATCGGTGTAGCGCTGGCTGTAGAGGCCATTTGGGGAGTGAACCAATGGAAGGAAGACCTTTCCCCCTTTCCCTCTGTCTCTCTCTCTCTCACTAACTCTGCCTGTCAAAAAAAAAAAAAAAAACCTTATTGTAGTCTCTGTACTTGTATTAAAATAGAAAGTTTTGATTAGCAAATACAATGCTCATTTAGTATGTCACGCTTCTGGACAGGCATTGGGAGAACTACTATCAGTCTGGTTTCAGCTGCTTTAATAGAATACCACACACTGGGCAGAGCATAGACAGTGGGAGCTTGTCTGGCTCATGATTCTTCAGATTGGGAAGTTCAAGAGTGTGACAGCAGCATCAGCTGAGGGCTTTCTTGCTATATCATAACCTAATGGAGGGCACACATTGAAACAGGGGGTGCAATCAAGAGAAAGGTGAGGAATCCAAACACTTTTACAGCTAAACCACTTCTGAGATGAGATAACTAATCCACTCCTGAGATAAGGACCTTAATCCATTGATGAGAGCAGTGTCCTCATGACCCAATCACTTCTGCATGGTTCCACCTTCCAGGATCTTCACAGTGACAATTAAATCTCAATGCAAACTGCTAAGCAATAATTCAGTCCATAGAAGCTAGTAATTATGAAAGTTTTAGAACGTTTAAACAAATATAACTCATTATTTAGTTGAAATGAATACCTATCCTTTCTTTTTCACATATCTATTATGACACAACATTTAAGGAAGAAAAATACATCACATAGGGAATTAATATGAAAAAGTCCATTCTCCCTCTCAATGTGAATTACAATCTAATTTTAAACAATATATGGTATTTAGTGTTCTGCATTCTTAATTTTAAGTTTTCCTTTGTAAGTGGCTTAATTTATCACCAAAGCCTGCAATTTTCAGATTGTTTATAGATATAGAGGCCATTAAGCCTTCCTGTATAAACTAGAAAAAATAACACCATGAAAATAATCCTTTAATATTACTTTATGAATATGTATGACATTTATAAGTAATATTAATTTCTCAGAACTTTCTTATAAACAGAATAAGTATGAATAAAACAAGTAGTAAGTACTCCAATCATACTGGACCTGTACATAATATTTATATAAAAACTCTAAAAGGAAGTTTGATAATATTTATTAGTTTTCAGGGTAGAATTTACTATTTTAAATTTTTAAAAGTTCTCATTGTACTAGGTAATAGAAAAAAAAGAAGAAAAAGTATACCATAGTATAGGTGAACAGTATCAACTAGAATTTTATTTTTTATGGTTTTCAAAAATGATGTTCAGTAATAAAATATGCCCAAATCCATCACAAGATGTGTTTTATTCTTAAATTTGAATTCAAATAAAAAAGCATTTTATTTTCAGAATCATCTGTCATGTTTTGAATTCCAATTATATTAAGAAATTTAAGTGTTTTTATTGTCAAAGATATTCCTCCTTGAAAAAGTTGGATGCATTCTCTGGCCTCAGAATCAGCCCTGAAGGCATGCGGATCTGGCTGAAAAGCCCATGAGAGTATTTCAGGCATGGAAAACCAAGACACTCTGGGGAAAAAAAAAAAAAAAAAAAAAAAACAAAAAAAAAAAAAAAACACCTAAATGAAAGATCTCTGCGAGTGAGATCCCAGGGGAAAGAACGGGTCATCAAAGAAGGAGGTACCTTTCTCTGAAGGGAGGAGAGAACTTCCACTTTGACCATGGCCTTGTCTAAATATGATCAGAGTCAGTGAACTCAGGGGGCTTCCATAGCCTTGGCAGCTCATGACAAGAGCCTAGGGTGATTACTGAGGCCATAAACAAGAGTGTCAATTTGTTAAGTCAACAACAGGAGTCACTGTGCACTTACTCCTCATGTAGGATCTCTATCCTTAGTGTGCTGTACATTGAGATTTAATGCTATAACTAGTACTCAAACAGTATTTTTCACTTTATGTTTCTGTGTGGGAGCAAACTGTTGAAATCTTTACTTAATGTATGCTAAACTGATCTTCTGTATATAAAGAGAATTGAAAATGAATCTTGATGTGAATGGAAGGGGAGAGGGAGTGGGAAAGGGGAGGGTTGCGGGTGGGAGGGACGTTATGGGGGGGAAGCCATTGTAATCCATAAGCTGTACTTTGGAAATTTGTATTCATTAAATAAAAGTTAAAAAATAAAAATAAAAATAAATAAAAGAAAGCATTAAAAAAAGAAAAGAAAAAGTTGGATGCATTATGAAAACAAGGAATTTTTCTTTATCAGCATTTTCTCAAAAATGTTTATAACCATTAGATAACTGGTGTGAATGACCTCCACATCAACAATGACTATGATTTTTGAATTTTTTCCAGAGCATGGCTCAGGAGTTTATGTTGTCCACTGCAGCAGATGGAAATTACTTAATATGCCGCAGCAACTATTTAATAGGAGCCATTTCCCAGAGGTAGCGCCCTGATACCTACCTCACACCTTATCTTCCTGTCAGAGTTGAATGGTTGGAGCCAGCGCTGTGGCTTGGCAGGTAAAGCCGCCGCCTGTAGTGCTAGCATCCCATATGGTCGCAGATTCAAGTCCTGGCTGCTCCACTTCTGAGCGAGCTCTCTGCCATGGCCTGGGAAAGCAGTCGAAGATGGCCCAGATCCTTAGGCCCTTGAAGCCACATGGGAGACCTGGAAGAAGCTCCAGGCTCTTGGCTTCAGATCAGCCCAGCTCAGGTCGTTGTGGCCATCTGGGGAGTGAACCAGCGGATGGAAGACCTCTCTCTCTCTCTGCCTCCTCTTCCTTGTAACTCTGCCTTTCAAATAAATAAGTAAATCTCTTAAAAAAAAAAAAAAAAAAAACGGGGGAGGGGTGGCAGAAAGATATTATGTCAGTTTATTAAGAAAGTTTTTTAATCTGAGTGAATGAGAGCCAATTTAGAGACCATAATGTCTTCTTTTTTTTTTTAACAGGCAGAGTGGACAGTGAGAGAGATACAGAGAGAAAGGTCTTCCTTTGCCGTTGGTTCACCCTCCAATGGCCGCCACGGCCGGTGCACTGTGGCCGGCGCACTGCACTGATCTGAAGCCAGGAACCAGGTGCTTCTCCTGGTCTCCCATGCGGGTGCAGGGCCCAAGCACTTGGGCCATCCTCCACTGCATTCCTGGGCCATAGCAGAGAGCTGGACTGGAAGAGGGGCAACCGGGACAGAATCCGGCTCCCCGGCCGGGACTAGAACCCAGGGTGCTGGCACCGCATGCGGAGGATTAGCCTATTGAGTAGCAGTGCCGGCCGACCATAATTGTCTTAATTAACATGAAATGAATCTTATACTAGAAAAGTTAAGGAGGTGACCTAGCACTGACAGTTTGGGAAATTACATGTGTAGTGGTGTGTCAGGCAAGATAAAAGCCTTCAAGGGGCCCATGTTGTGTCATACCAGGTAAAGCCGCCACCTACAGTGCCAGCATCCCATACAGGCGCTGGGTTCAAGTACTGGTTACTCCGCTTCCAATCCAGCTCTCTGCTATGGCCTGGGAAAGCAGTAGAAGATGCTCTAATTCCTTGGGTCCCTGCACCTACGTGGGAGACCTGGCTGGAGCTTCTGGCTCCTGGCTTAGGATTGGCCCAGCCCCGCCCATTGTGGCCATCTGGGGAGTGAGCCAGTGGATGGAAGACCTTTCTCTCTTTCTCCTCTCCCTCTCTCTCTCTCTCTCTCTCTCTGCCTTTCAAATAAATAAATACATAAATAAATCTTTACATAAAAAAGTTTTCAAACGACAGCACAGGGAGTTCCAATTGCCTATCTTTTCTCTCCATAGCAGTGATTAGATAGATGGATGATAAATCAATTGACAGATACAGATGATAGATAAAGTTACAGATATTGATATAGAAACAGAGGCTTAATTGCTGTGACATTTTACTTTTCCATCTCTGCCAAAAAAAAAAATGAGAAAGGTTATATTATTATCTTTCCTTGAAATGGAAGAAAACAGGCTTAGAAGGATTAAGTCACCTGTCAATGTCATAAAAACAGTACTTTTGTATAAGAGTTTATGGCAAACTCTCCCCATTTTGAGAATGATGTTCTTAACCATTAAGCTAACTAATGGTTAGATCTTTTTATCTATGTGTCATCCATTATTCCTAATTAAAGTTGTTCTCTACAGAAAGGTATACAGAGGGCCTATCATGAAGTTGGTCATTGGCAAAAGTAACAAAACAAAAATTAACAGTACTTTATTTCCTATTTCACTTCTCTTTCATTCAATTTGCTTTCAAATTTGAAAATGGACTTCCATTAAGAAAAGTATCTAAAAGTACAAATACTGAAAATGGTTTTATTATACTAAATAGTCTGTGAGAGCACTTATATGATATTATAAAAAGAATGTATAAAGGCTTCATGAAGTCGTACATCTAATAAATATAAACAATTCTCTGTAGAGATATTTGTATTGCAGATTTTACCTTGCTTTCCATTATTGTTGGCTTTTTTATTTTTAATAGCTTTCTTGGCATACTCATAACACTCATTTAAAATGTACAATTGAAAAAGATTTTAGTATATTCAGAACTGTCCAACCATCATGACAATCTACTTTTAGAGCCTTTTTATTCCCAGCAAGAAACCATGTACCAATTTTCAGTCACTCCCAAACCCCGATCCCTCATTTTCTGACAACCACTAATCTACTTTCTGTTAAATACAGATTTGTCTAGAACAGATATTACATATAAATGAAATCATATAATATATACCTTTTTGTGACTGGTTCTGGTCACTCCTGTGATTTTTATAAGGTTCATCCATATTGTGGTGTGTCACACTACTTCCTTGGTTTTTATTCCATGTATATGCATTGAATTTACTTTGCATTGCATTTATCCATTCATTAGTTGATGGAAATTTGGAGCATTTTTGCATTTTGGTCTTAATGGATAATGCTACTCAGGGCATTTACAGACAACTTTTGTGTGTGGACATATGTATTTAGTATTCTTGGGTACATGCACTGGAGTATAATTATAGAGTCATTTGAAAGTTCTAGGTTTAACTTTTTTGGGCACCTCCAGACTGTTTTTCATAGTAGCTGCAGCATTTTACATCGCTATCATCAGTGTA
The DNA here is from genome assembly GCF_051225735.1 of Oryctolagus cuniculus. NCBI lineage: Eukaryota > Metazoa > Chordata > Mammalia > Lagomorpha > Leporidae > Oryctolagus > Oryctolagus cuniculus. The sequence continues at coordinate 138,062,274 of NC_142872.1, read as the reverse complement.
TAAAAGGGCTGCAATATCTCCACATGCCCACTAGCATGCTTAAGTTTTTTTATTGTTCACCTTTTTTAGCATAATAATCTAAAAATGTGTAAAGTCATTTCTCATTGCAGCTTTAATTTTCCATTCCATAATGACAAATGATACTGAATAATTTTTCAGGTCTAACTTGACTATTTGTACATTTCCTTTATTAAAATATCTATTCAGATTTTTTGCTTATTTTAATTTCGTATTTTGTCTTCAAATTGTTGAGTTGTAAGACTTTTTTCCATATGTCCTTCATAGTTGGTCATTTTTAAGATTTATTTTATTTATTTGAAAGATTTACAGAGAGAGATAGAGCCAGAGAGAGAGAGAGAGAGGTCTTCCATCTGCTGGGTCACTCCCCAGATGGCTGCAATGGCTGGAGCTTAGCTGATCCAAAGCCAGGAGCCAGGAGCTTCTTCAGGGTCTCACATGTGAGTGCAGGGGCCCAAGGACTTGGGCCATCTTCTGCTGCTTTCCCAGGCCATAGCAGAGATAGGTTGGAAGTGGAGCAGCTGGGACTGGAACCAGCATCCGTATGAGATGCCGGCACTGCAGGCTGGGGCTTTAACCTGCTGTGCCACAGGTTGGGTCCCTTTCATATTAGGTCTTTATAAGATATAAGATTTGAAATTACTTTCTCTAGTAGGATTTCTTTTCACTTTCTTGATAGCATTCATGATGTACACAAGTATTTAATTTTAATAATGACTAATTTACCTAACTTTTCTTTTGTTAATTTTACTTTTAGAATCACATCTCAAAAAATATTGCCAAATCCAAGATCCTGAAGCATTACCCTTTTGTTTTCTTCTAAGAGTCTTATAAATTTGTCTCCTTGATCAATTTCATATTTGATGGGAGATAAAGTTCCAATTTAATTATTTGTCATGCATCTATTAAATGGAGCATCATTTATTGAAAAAACTATTCTCTCATTATTGAATGGTATTAGCCTATTTGTTGACAATTGGTTGGTTTTTGGATTTGTTTCTGGACTCTCAATTTTATTATATCATCTGTATGTCTATTCTTTTGCTAGTGAAAATTGTCTTATTGTAACTTTGCAGGAACTTTTGAAATTTGAATGTGTGAGTCTTCCAAATTTCTTTCTCTTTTTCAAGATTGTTTTGACTATTCCGACTCCTTTGTATTTTCATATGAATTATATTTATAGATTACATATATAAATGGATATTGATATTTTAGATATGTATAATATCATAATTTATATACATATATAGCCACCTCCATCTGAATAATAGGCATCTCATATCTCGCAGAAATAGATCTTAATCCCCATCATATTTGTCACAATTTTCTTTATTAGTAAATGACACAGTCACAACATTTTTTAATGCTCCAATTCAGGAAGCCCTCTTGAATCTCTTTTCATTTTATTCTGTTTTCTGTTTCCTTTATTAGAAGTAATCATATATGTAATGTGCATGTATGTAGATCACACAAAATCAAATATACGTATATAATAAGGTATCATATATCACATTTTTCTTTCAGTTACTACGATTGACCTTAGCCCAGGATGTCAATATTTCTGACTAGAATATCATAAAATCTACAATAACTTCCTAATTGGTTGCTTGTTTTCTTTAATACATTTGCCTACTGCTATTCAATGGAGTCTTTTGAAACATAAATCAAGCCAACCCACATACCTACTTGAAGCTATCTGACTCTTTACCATAGCATTTAGAATAAAATGTGCGTCTTTCTGGTGTTCTGTCTTCCAGCCATAATAGCCTTCTTATTCTTCCCTAAGTATATCCACATGCATTGTTTGCATGTTATTCCCTCACCTTGAAGCATTCTTCCCTTAAGTCTAGCATGGAAGACCACTTCCTGTCATTGAGGTCTCAGGTCCATTGTCACTTTCTCAGAGCTTTCTTTCCTGGTTACCCTATCTCCTAAGCAGACTATCTCCATCACATGACTCTCTATCAATGAATTAGTTATATAATATTTATAGCATCTATAAACAACTAACATGTACATAATCTTAATCTCTTTTTTAGTGCCTGGTTTTAGAGTTCAGAGACCTTGACTTCCTTACTCATTGCTTTACTCTCTGTGCCTGAACCTATTGATTAAACCAAGTCTTGATATGCTGCTAGAAATCACCATAACTACCTTTCTTACAGGCCACATTATGATAGGTATAGAATTTAAAAGAGGAATTCATTATTTCTAAATTTTGACTTAGAGATGGAATTTTTACTTTTCTTCCCCAGAAGGACATATGTTCAAGATCATTTATTTTCTATGTTCATAATAGAAGAGAAAATAAACTTGTAGTAGGACTGGAGTCTCCAAGCAATGTATCAAAGTGTACAGAAGCAAGCCTGAAGAATAAACATTTGAGGCACACATGTTTTTCCTATTTGAAAAAAAAATGATAAACTTCTCTTATATTCGTTGCATTGATTTCCATTAAATCAGATGATAGTGCTGGAAGTTTTCTAATCATACGAAAATAATGAAATAATACTTCACTTCGAACTATTAATAAAATTTTAACGAAAACCTAATTGTGAAAAACTGATATTTTCGTATCAAAATGTGTGTAGGAGTAGATTTTAAGCAGCAGAATGAAGCTGTAAGATCAAGTTGTCTGAATTATGGTAAAAACTTGATGTCTTTCAAAAGAATTGTTGCAAAGTAAAGCAAATGAAACAGATTGACAAGAGATATTTTAAACATAAAACCAAATAAAAATATTACTCATAATTTAAAAATTAAAAATGATCTCTCTAAGAATGAGGTGCATGTGTTCCCTGTAAAGGGCTAAAGGCTACTTTTAGGAAAATTTAAAAAAAACATGTAAACTATTGGAAATTTGCAAATATGAGTTACTAATTATAAACATGAAAATTAAAACTTTCTAAAACTATGAGTTATTATTTCACACTTGACAGATTGGAAGAAAGATACAGTACTAATTTCTATCTGGAATGTGGGAAAGACAAAACAGTCATGCAGTCACTGTGAATTACATAATTGGGTAATATTTTTATATACAAATTTGTCATTAGCTAGTTAGAGCTGAATACATAGCATTCCAATAGCCCAGAAAAAAACTTCAAGAAATATTGGCATGAGGAATTCTCAAATGCACAAGAAAACAGGCTTAGATGTATTAATTTCATTAGTACAATTAAAATGAATTACAAATAGCATAAATTCTCATCAAGAGGGCTGGCGCTGTGGCTCACCTGGTTAATCCTCCTCCTGTGGCGCTGGTACCCCGGGGTTCTAGTCCCGGTTCGGGCACCAGGTACTAGTCCCAGTTGCTCCTCTTCCAGTCTAGCTCTCTGCTATGGCCTGGGAGGGCAGCGTAGGATGGCCCAAGTACTTGGGCCCCTGCACCGACATGGGAGACTGGGAGGAAGCACCTGGCTCCTGGCTTCAGATTGGTGCAGTGCCGGCCATAGCGGCCATTTGGGGAGTGAACCAAAGGAAGGAAGACCTTTCTCTCTGTCTCACTCTCACTGTCTATAAAACTCTACCTGTCAAATAAAAAAAAAAATTCTCATCAAGAGGAAATAGGTAATTATGCAAATGAGATAAGTAAAAGTATGATAAATACTATAAAGGAAATACATGATGTTGATTAGAAATATCAAGAGATACAAAAGTCATTGTGCACTAATATTCTGGGAAAGACCATTCTGATTAAGTACCATCTATGTTATTGCTAGGAAAGTGAGAAGAGATGGTGCTACAGAGGCAAGAACTGAAGAAGAACTAGGGTGTATAAATCCTGCAAACTCATTTAGGAAAATCTTTGTATGTCTGAGTTGTTTCTGACAATTCTGGTCAATTTGCTTTGTTGTTTTTGAAAACAATAATGACAACAATAAAATCAAGATTCAAACTAGATATTTTAGGCTTGATTTGTCATTCATATTCAATGGGGAAAAACCCTTAATTTCTTCCTTCTGCTAAATTTAATCAACTAATTTGATATATTTAATTGCTATGTGATATCATTTGGTCAAAATTCACAAATCTAATAAGGTGCACATTTTTTAAATCCTGATAGGAATGCTGATAATGGTAAGAAGAAAAATTACTACTACAAAAAATTGAGATTGGCCGGCACCGCGGCTCACTAGGCTAATCCTCCGCCTAGCGGCGCTGGCACACCAGGTTCTAGTCCCGGTCGGGGCGCCAGATTCTGTCCAGGTTGCCCCTCTTCCAGGCCAGCCCTCTGCTGTGGCCAGGGAGTGCAGTGGAGGATGGCCCAGGTGCTTGGGCCCTGCACCCCATGGGAGACCAGGAAAAGCACCTGGCTCCTGGCTCCTGCCATCGGATCAGCGCGGTGCGCCGGCCGCAGCGCGCCGGCAGCGGCGGCCATTGGAGGGTGAACCAACGGCAAAAGGAAGACCTTTCTCTCTGTCTCTCTCTCTCACTGTCCACTCTGCCTGTCAAAAAAAAAATATTGAGATTTAGCATGAATAAAAACACTTAAGAGTGTTATCATTTCTAATACATGCATACATACATATACATGTATATGTATTCGTGGATGAAAGACTTCAAGTCTGCAAGGAATAATAGAAAGGTTACAACATGAGCAAAAATACTTTTAGGGTGAAGAAAGGTGAATTTGGGTAAAGGATACTGAAGACAGAAAAATAATTTAGGAAACATAATCAATAGATGAAGAGCAGGAGGTCATTAAACACTGGCAATGCTGATTTTTTTTTGAGTGAATTGGAAATGAAGGATATGCCAACTGTTTTTTTGAACTGTTATGCTTTTAAGTAAAATGTTCTAAAATCTGGAACAAAATGATGTTTCAAAGAAAATGTTCAGAAACAATGGATGCCTTGTTCGCAACTGAGTAGCTTTGCCTAGAAATAGGTCTGGTGGTCAGAATCTAAGATCTCTGATAAGCTTGTTTGGGTCTATGAGATTGTGACAGCAGTAACAGACCTATGCACACACACACACACACACACACGCACACATGACTAAAGAAGAAAGAAGTGACCTTAGCCCCAAGTGCCTTGTTCGCATTTGATCTCTGAACAGCAGGGCCCGGTGCGGGTCAACATAGTACCTACTTCTATCATCATTCCTACTGTCCTGTTTAACACAATACATCAAGAAAAGCTCTTAGCATTTAACATAAAAAAAAGATTCTTTGTATAATTTTACAAGGAATGATGCATTTTGTGAAGTTTCCATATACAAAGAGTTGAACACACAAGGAGATGCAGAGCTGTCTTGTTAAAAAACACTGTCTTTTAAATATATGATTTAAAAATATAAGCATTTTAAAAATGCAGACATCATTTCTTTGTTCCTTTTTTTGGCTTTCACACATGTGTGTTCTTAATGTGTTCTGATTATTACCACTATTACTTTGAGGGAAAATGAATTTTAACAAAATAATGCAGTAACTTCAGGGAATGTGAGACTTCACAATTTAACCTTGATCTTTTCCTTTTCTAATACCAGAATCAGGCCTCCTGAGTAGTTTAGACATTTCCTCTATTTTTTTTTTCTTTTTTAGACTTTTGTGTGTGTGAGAGTTAACTATTATTTGACTTTTGTTCCATCCAAATTCTCAGTTTAACAGCAATTGCTTTTTAAAACAATATTGCCCTTAATGTTTTGTATTTTTTAAGTAATTAATTCTGTTTATTTGAAAGGTAGTGTTACAAAGAGAGAGGGAGAAACAGGAAAAAGAGAGAGAGAGAGAGAGAGAGAGAGAGAATTTTCCATTCACCGGTTCACTCTTGAAATGGCCTCTATGACCAGGGCTGTGCCAGGCCAAAGGAAAGAGCCTGGAGCTTCTTCTGGGTCTCCTATGTGGGTGCAGGAGACCAAGCACTTGTGTCATCCCCCACTGCTTTCCCAGGCACATTAGCAGGGACCTGACTTGGAAGTGGAGCAGCTGGGAGTTGAACTGGTGTTTTGGTGCATATATGAGACGCCAGCTTCCCAGGCAATGACTTAATCATAAGGTACAATGCTGGCTCCAACAGCAGTTTTTCTATAACAAATATTAAAATAAGTCTTCCTTTATTGCTGGAATTAACAGCTACTATTTTGAAATGTTAAATAATGTAAAAAAGTAATAATTTTGATCCTTATATTTAAAATTGTTTTTACCTGAAAAATTATTTATACATATCTAAATATATGTATATCCTAAATCCGATTTTTAACATTTTTTAAAAATTTTATTTAAGATATACAATATTCATGCATTTCATATTTATAAATGTAAGAACAATGATTCTTTCCACCCTACCCTCCCTCCCATCAAACTCCCATCCTTCTTCCTGTTCCTCCTATTCCTATTCTTATTTTTACAGACATATTTTCATTTAATTGTATATTCATAAGGTTAACCCTACACTAAGTAAAATGTTCAACAAATAGTATGAAGAAAAATGAAAAAACACTATTCCTCAACAATTGAGACAATGGCCGCACAAAATCATCACAGCTCAAAGTGTCAATTTCACTCCTGTAGATTACCTTTTAGGTACTCTGCTGATTATCACAAATCAGAGAGCATATGGGATTTGTCAGTTTGGGACTGGCTTATTTCCCTAAGTATAATGATTTCCAGTTGCATCCATTTTGTTGTAAATAAAAATATTTCATTTTTTACCACTGTGTAGTATTCCATAGTATGTGTGTGTGTGTGTGTGTGTGTGTGTGTTTATAAATACATATATCATAATTTATTTTTTCAGTCTTCAGTTGATGGTCTTCTGGGTTGATTCCACTTGTTAGCTATTGTGAATTGAGCTTCAATAAATGTAAGATTACGGATCATTCTTCCATATGCTGATATCTTTTCATTTGGGTAAATTCTCAGGAGTCGGATGGCTGGTTCACATGGTAGGCCTGTATTCAGATTTCTGATATATCTCCATGCTGTCATCTACAGTGGCTACACCAGTTTACATTCCCACCAACAGTGGTTTAGGGTGTGTTTTTCCCCATAGCCTTGCCAGCATTTGTTGTTTCTAGATTTCTGAATGAGAGCCATTCTGGGGTAAGGCAAAACCTCATTGTGGCTTTGATTAGAATTTCCCTGGTGGCAAGTGATCCCAAGTATTCTTCCATGTGTCTTTGGCCATTTGAATTTCCTCTCTTGAAAAATGCTTATTCAAGTCCTTTGCCCATTTCTTAGCTGTAATGCACTGTATTGTTTATTTTGTAGTTGAGTATCTTGAACTTGTTACAGATTCTGGATATTAATCTTTTATCAGCTGCATAGTTTAAAAATAGTTTTTCCCATTTTATCAGTGCCTCTTCACTTTGCTGAGTGTTCCTTTTGCAAGCCATAAGCTTTTCAGCCTGCTGTAATCTCATTTTTCCATTTTGGCTTTGATTGCTTGTGCTTCTGCAGTCTTTTCTAAGAAGTCTTTGCCTATGCCAATGTCCTGTAGCATTTCTTCATGTTCTCTAGAAATTTGATGGGTATTGGGTCTTGGGTTTAGGTCTTTGTTCCAATTTTAGTAGATTCTTGTGAAATGTGTAAACTAGAGGTCTTGTTTCATACTTCTGCATGTGGAAATCCAGTTTTCCCAGCACTATTTGTTAAAGAAACTGTCCTTGCTCCAGGGATTAGTCAAAGATAATTTTGTCGCAAATGCGTAGATTGATTTCTGGAGTTTTTATTCTGCTCTGTTGGTCTACACATCTGATTTTTGCCAGTGCCAGACAGTTTTCATTATAACAGCCTTTTATATGTCTTAAAATCTGGTATTGTCGTGCTTCCAGCTTTGTTTTCATTGTTTTAGCTATTTGGGGTCTCTTGTGAATTCATATTAATTTCAGCATCAGCTTTTCTAGATCTGAGGAAAATGACCTTGGTATTTTCATGGAGATCACATTGAATCTGTAAATTCATTTAAGTAGTATGAACATTTTGATCATACTGATTTTTCCAATCCATTTACATGGATGATTTTTCCATTTTTTAACTTCTTAATTTGTTTCTTTAATATTTTGCAATTTTCATCACAGGATCTTTGGGATCCTTGATTAAATTTATTCAGGTCAATTTCTCTTTATTATGGAAAATCTTTATTTCAGCTTCATTCATAAATGAGAGCTTTTTAGGGAACAGTATTCTGGGTTGACAGTTTATTTTCTCTTAATACTTGTACTATATTTCTCCATTCTCTCCTGGTTTGTAGGGATTCTGATGAGAAGTCAGCTATGAGCCTATTTGGAGATCCTCTGAAAGTAATCTGATATTTCTCTCATGCACATTTTAGAATCTTTTCTTTATGTTTTACTGCTGAAAGTTTGACTATAATGTGTTGTGGTAACGATGTTTTCTGGTCATATCTATTAGGAGTACTTTGTTCTTCCTGAACTTGCACATCCCTTTCTTTTTTCAAATTGGGGAGGTTTTTCTGTAATTATTTCACTAAAGTTTTTCTAATCCATTCTCTCTATCCACACCTTCAGGAACTCCTAAGACCCATAAGCTGGGTTGTTTGATAGTATCCCATAAATCTCTAAGACTGTTTTTAGTTTTTCTAATTTCATTTATTATCTGACTGTAAAACTTCCAAAGATTTGTCTTCTAGCCTGGATATTCTTTCTTCTGCTTCATCAAGTCCATTGTTAAGGCTTCCCACTCCATTTTTATTTAACTATTGAATTCTTTATTTCTAATATTTCATTTTTATTTATCTTTAAAAATTTCAATTTCATGGGAAAAATTTCCTTCATGTCATGTATGCATTTCTTTAAGTCATGGATTTTTTTTCATTGTTTATGAGTAATCCTATGATTTCTCTTTTGAATTCCATTTCTGGCATTTTATCAATGTCTTCATCTTCACATTCTAATATAGAAGTGTTGTTATGTCCCTTTGAGAGTTCATGTTGCCTTCCTTATTCTTGTTTCTCTAATTATGCATTTATTTTTAGGCATTTGTGGAGATACTTGTTAGTTTTTTCCTCTGATTGCTTTATGTTTGGACTATGCCTATGTGGCTTAGTGAAATGCCTGCTCTTTCAGTGAATTCAGGTGTGGCCAGGGAGCTCTGGTCAGTGCTCTGGGGTGGGGTGAGTGTACAGGGTAACACACCGCAACTGGGCATGGCAGGTCTTTTTGTTTTTAATGAGAAGGGAGGATTTTATCACCTCTATTAGTGTAATCACACCCTCACCTCCTCTCTTCCAAGGTGATCAGGGCCTGGTTGTTAACCCACAGTGAGTGTGTTACTCGTCTGCACTGCCAGAAGCAGCTCACAAAGGATCTGTGCACCTCGTTGTGACCATGAATCTCATCACAGTGACCCACTGCAGGTAACCAGGGAGTGCTGAGCATGTGGAGCTGCTCACAGTGACCGTCCAGAGTCCTGGCCTCACCCTCTTGTGCCATCAGAATTCCCACAGTCTCAGTACACAAAGCTCCCACACAGAGGCAGACACATTCCCAGAGCCTGTGATATGTTGAGATGCTGGAGGCACCTCACGGTCCTACATGGGCGTCCAGTCCACCCAGCTGGACTTGAATCATTGGGAAATGCAGATTTTTCCTACTGGTAAAATCCTTGGATTACACGTGTACACAAGAGCTGCGGGTCAGAGATCCTTCTCATTTCACGGTGGTGTTTTCTCACCGCCAGTTGCCTGGTGTGTGGACGCGATCCATTGCCACAGCTACTGACAATATGGCATTTTCTTGTGTTGGTGATTTTCTGGACACATGCACAAGAGCTGGCACAGCTGTTACAAAAGTCCAAAATGGCGCCTGCCATTTTGGGGGGCAAAAATCCAATTATAGCATTGCAATAGCATCTTAACCTCTTACTATAAGCGTGGCCTTGCTCATTCTCAACATCTAACATTTCCATGAATGAAAGTGAATTACTTCAAGGTAATTCAGGCAGCGGGCAATTGGTGGAGAAGCAGAAACAGCAAATTGTCCCCCACTACCTCTTCTCAACTCAGGAATAAAAATTTATGGTACATAAGGCCACTCAACATAAAGAACTGCCCTTCCCAACTTGCATAAGGACACAACTTACATTCTGGCCAGTGGTACACTAAACAAGCGGAAATATTTTAAAACATACTCTTTCATATTTTCTCCCTTGTTTTGAGCCGTGAGTTAGCTGACTAGGGACAGTAGAAGAATCCTAGGATCTGATAATCCTTGAGCCGTCAGATAAGCTCAAGATGTTTATGTTTACTTATATGTAGAGACCGAATTTCAATACTGTGTAAGCCATAGTTGCTTTGGGATTTTTATTTGTTCCCAAAACTAATCCCAACTAATACAGATGGTAATGATTTTCTAAGTAATCATTTGAAAGAAAGATTAAAGTAAAATAAACTATTGTTGAATTAGCAATAACTAATATAAATTGTACTAAAGTGAATTTATTAGAAATGATTCCCAAATTTAACTACTATTTGAGGTGCCCTGAAACATATTATATTACTGGCTATGGAAGCCTTTTTAGTTTCCTTGTCTGAAAACTTTTCCTCTGCTTGATGTGTAAATAAATATTGTACTATAGCAATGCTCTGGAGTAGAACCTCCTCCCTTCATCTGTGAACTTTATCTTGATAGCTCCTAAAATTTGATCATTTAAAATACCACCTCCAAACCTGATAGAGCTCTTAAAATAAAAGCTTATATACCTAACAGACTACTTGAAGTATCTACACATGTATCTAACAGGTTCCAAAGAAAGTTCCCCTAAATGAGCTTCCATCAACCTTCCCAATTTGTGCAAGGGGCATCACTGTCTTCTTAACTGAAAACATCTGCAAGTTTCCTCAACTCCCCCTGCCGCACAGCCCCTACTCTGCGAGAGCTCCTATTAGTCATCCATCCAAAAGTTACTCCCCTCTTTGCGTGCGGTCTACAGAGTACATCTCCCATGAAAGCATCTGAAACGTACATGCTGACCTTGCATCAACTCCTGTTATTTAGAAACATGAATATGGATTTCAGTCATGGCCAGTGAGTTCTGCAAGGAACTGCCTACTGGAACTTCTAGAGAGAAAACGTTCTCTTTGAAAGAGAAGCATAGAAGGAGAAACTGATTAATCCTTTATGCATCTTTTTAGAATCACCATGCATATATGGAATCTGTATATCTGTATCAGTCACTTTTTTTTTATTTTTTTTTTTGTATCAGTCACTTATGACTATCATGGTAGCCCAATGAGCAATACAATGATTTTGGCAATTGAACATGCAAAAAGAAAAATTAATTCTGGATCCTTGTTTGCCTTTCTAAAACTAGAAATCTCTACCTTTAGATTTCTTATGAGAGACTGTCTAAGCCTATTCAAACTAGACATTTTATTGTTTGTAATTGAGAGCATTTTAACTGAAGTGTATGCTTTATCTAGTCTCTGTATGTGTCCTTTCAAATCTCCTGTGACTAGACATTCTGAATTGATTTCTCTTCATGTCCTTTAATTCTCTAGGTCAAATTGACATGCTATCTGGCTAGGAACAGCACAATGCTTTTGAAAATATTTTCCTTGTTTCCTTTCTTGTTCCCACTGAAGTAATCACACCACTATTAGAATTGTCTTTACAAATAGCATTTTACTATGTCCCCTTCCTGCTTATAATTCTCCAGAGCTTTCCCATTACACTTACACAAAATATCTAAACTCCTATTGGCTCAGAGCCTATGTGATTTGTTCTTGCCTACCTCTCTCCCTGCCTTGCTGATTATGCTTTAACCACACTGGATAGCTTTATTTTAAAAATCTAAAAAATATGTCAGGGCCAGCACTGTAGCATAGTAGTCTAAGCCTCTGCCTGCAGTGCCAGCATCCCATAAGAGCGCTGGTTTGTGTTCTGGATGCTCCTCTTCTGCTCCAGTTCTCTGCTATAGCCTGAGCCTGGGAAAGCAATGGAAGATGACCCAAGTGCTTGGGCCCTTGCCCCATGTGGGAGATCTGGAAGAAGCTCCTGGCTCCTGGCTTTGGATTGGCCCAGCTTTGGTGGTTGTGGCCATTTGAGAAGTGAACCAGCAGATGGAAGACCTTCTCTCTGTCTCTTCCTCTCTCTGTGTCTGTTGCTCTATCTCACAAATAAAAAAAAATAAAATCTTTAAAAAATGAATAAAATGGAAATAAAAATATTTCAAGGTGTTTCCACCTTAGATTTTCCCACAAACATCCTGGTTCTTCTAAATTAGTCATCCAATCACTCTCCTTCTTGTGTTCATTTGAATTTACAAAATGGTATTTACCACCATATGTTTTCTTTTGCTCCAAGTACTAAGCATTTTGGGTGCTACAGTTTTTCCCTTGGTATCAATTGATTGGCTCCAGGGTCTTTGCAGCTATCAAATCCTCTTATCTCTTCCATAAAGGTGGTAATGCTTGTACAAAACCAATGCACATCATCTTATATATTCTAAATCATTTTTAGATATCTTATGACACCTAATATAATCTAAGTACTACATGAATAGGTATACTGTATTCTTTAGTAAGTAATGAGAAGGGAAAAGTCTAAACCTATTCACTATAGAAACGATTTCCTTTTGAGAAATATTTTTGATTCACAGACATAGAACCCATGGATATGGATATTATATTAGGAAAAAAACCCTGAGTACATTGATTCCATGCAAGAGTGCTACATCTAAAACGCTACTGGATTCAACATAGACCTCTAATTTCTTAATTGTGAAATAGTGTGGGGGCCGGCGCTGTGGCACAATGGGTTAAAGCCCGGGCCTGAAGCACCGGCATCGCATATGGGCACCAATTCTAGTCCCAGCTGCTTCTCTTCCGGTCCGGCTCCCCGCTATGGCCTGGGAGGGCAGCAGAAGATGGCCCAAGTCCTTGGGCCCCTGCACTCGTGTTGGAGACCCAGAAGAGGCTCCTGGCTCCTGGCTTTAGATCCACGCAGCTCTGGCCATTGCAGCCAACTGGAGTGAACCAGTGGATGGAAGACCACTCTCTCTGTCTCTACCTCTTTCTGTAATGCTGTCTTTCAAATAAATAAAATAAATCTAAAAAAAAAATTTAAAAAGAAATAGTGTGATGTATCTTCTCATTTCTCCATTCTTACTTATATTTTATTTATGTATAAATAGAGTGGCTTCCATCTCCAACCCCACCTTTTAAGATTCGTTCATGTAAATCTAGTTCAGAGATCTCTATCACATTAGAAAAATTGAATTTGTTGGGACACGCTCAATCAGACTTGCCCCAAATGGTAGAGTTAGAAACATACCGGGGGATTCCAATTCAATCCCATCAAGGTGGCATGTACCAATGCCATCTCACTAGTCCCAGTGATCAATTTCTGTTCACAATTGATCATAATGATAGGACTTAGAGTCAAAGGGATCACATAAACAAGACTAGTGTCTGAAAATACTAACCGATAGAATAAAAAAAGGGAGAGAATGATCCAACATGGGAAGTGGGACACACAGCAGACCCATAGAATGGCAGATGTCCTAAACAGCACTCTGGCCTCAGAATCAGCCCTTAAGGCATTCAGATCTGGCTGAAAAGCTCATGAGAGTATTTCAGGCATGGAAAGCCAAGACACTCTGCCCAAAAAAAAAAAAAAAAAAAATGACCTGAATGAAAGATCTCTGTGAGTGAGATCCCAGTGGAAAGAACAGGTCATCAAAGAAGGAGGTACCGTTCTCTGAAGGGAGGAGAGAACTTCCACTTTGACTATGACTTTGTCTAAATATGATCAGAGTCGGTGAACTCAAAGGCTGCCATAGCCTTGGCAACTCATGATAACAGCCTCATGTGATTACTGATGCCGCAAACAAGAGTGTCAAATTGTTAAGTCAACAACAGGAGTCACTGTGCATTTACTCCTCATGTAGGATCTCTGTCCTTAATGTGCTGTACATTGTGATTTAATGCTATAACTAGTATTCAAACAGTATTTTTCACTTTATGTTTCTGTGTGGGTGCAAACTGTTGAAATCTTTACTTAGTATATACTAAATTGATCTTCTGTATATAAAGATAATTGAAAATGAATCTTGATGTGAATGGTAGAGGAGAGGGAGTGGGAGAGGGGAGGGTTGTGGGTGGGAGGAAAGTTATGGGGGGAAAAAGCCATTGTAATCCATAAGCTGTACTTTGGAAATTTATATTCATTAAATAAAACTTAAAAAAAAGCATAAAAAAAGAAAAATTGAATTTGGCTACCTAAGATTAAACAAAGAATTTCTAGAATATGGTACAATGTATTGTAGTTTTTATAAAGTTCTACTTATACCTAAGTATCAAGCCCAATTTTTACAAGGTTCACTGGATTCTTTTTTCCTGCAGATCCTCTACTGGCAACTTTGAGGTTTTCCTATGTGCATAATTTCCTCTCCAACTCATTCCCTATCAATGCAATAGGAGAGAATTCTTGAAGGTTATAGATTTTGCCTAAAGGAATAATTTTTCCTTTCCTGTTATTTTGGGAAATGTTAAATATAAATTAAAATTAAATTTGCAGATAAATTTTACACTGTTTTTATACCTCAAATTCTCATTTGATAAAAATGTTAAATTACAATGAACATATTGCAAGAATATATTTAGTTTATTTGTAAATAGGACATAGTTCTAATAAGCTACCTTAGACCCTAATTTAATGATCAATTCCTCTAAAACACACACTGATTTCAATTTTAGTAAAAAAAATATAGTGTAGGTTTATTTATAGCACCATTTAAAAATTTAGGACACAAGTTTAAACTTCATTGTACTACTGATTTATTCAAGTTTTCTCTAGAATATGGTCCATTTTTATATCACCAGTTCTTTGTGCAGGATATGACACATAAGAAGTGTATAAAAACTTCATTGAATTGGACTATAGTGTTCGTGATCTTCACAATCATAGACTTTTTTTCAAATATGTAAAAACAAGAGGATACTCGTAAAATAGTTGTGTGGGGAGCAGCTGTGCTTGGGCTCCTGGAGCTATCTGTGCGCTGTTTGGAGAACAAGGGCAGGCAAAAAAGGTACTGTACTCCAAAAATCTGAGATTATGCTTTGAGTGCTTCTTGTACTTCTGATCCTAGAAGTGTGGAAAAGAGGAGGGTAGCTACTTTGTGTCGACCAAGAAGTTGTTTTCTCCACCGGTTGAAGTGACCTATGCGGGATTTTAAAGGACTGTTGTCCTTTCCCACCTCATATTAATGTTTCTCTGTCCTCTTTTGGGGTCCAGACATTAAAATGAAGATGTTCAAAATAACTACATATGCATGGAAATTAGAAAGTGATCATGCATGAGAAGGAAAAATTAAAATAAAAACCCTCACAAAATAACTGAGAAAGCCTTAAGCTTATATCTCAAGCTACTCCTCAGCTCAGACAGAGTTTAAAACAACTGGAAACTTTAAAGCAGTGAACAAAAGCGATGACAAAAAGTAACCAAACCAGGAGAAGGGAGTGATCTAATTTGCAAAGTCACCACATTATTAGCAAATGCAAACAAATGAATATTGGGTTGACATTGTAGCACAGTGGGGTTAAACCGCCTCTTGTGAGGACACCATCTCTTCTTGGAGAACTGGTTTGAATGTCTTCTGTTTCATTTGTGACCTAACTCCCTGCTGATGTGCCTGGGAGGGCAGTGGAAGATGGCCCAAGTATTGTGCTCCTGACAACCACCAGGGAGACGTGAATAGAGTAATTGACTCCTGGTTTTGTCCTGGCCGAGCCCTGGCTGTTACGGTTATCTGGGAGAGAGAACCAACAGATGGAAGATCTTTCTCACTATCTATCCCTCTCTGTCACTCTGCTTTTCAATTAAATAAATAAATAAATACTAAAAACTTGTACGCTTGTAGATATATCTGAATTTATACTCACACTAAATATAATAAAACATTTTTTAAAAATGCCAAATCATGGGCCGGCACCACAGCTCACTAGGCTAATCCTCCGCCTTGTGGCGCCGGCACACCAGGTTCTAGTCCTGGTCGGGGCGCCGGATTCTGTCCTGGTTGCCCCTCTTCCAGGCCAGCTCTCTGCTGTGGCCAGGGAGTGCAGTGGAGGATGGCCCAAGTCCTTGGGCCCTGCACCCCATGGGAGACCAGGAGAAGCACCTGGCTCCTGCCATCCGATCGGCATGGTGCGCCGGCCGCAGTGCGCTGGTCACGGCGGCCATTGGAGGGTGAACCAACGGCAAAGGAAGACCTTTCTCTCTGTCTCTCTCTCTCACTGTCCATTCTGCCTGTCCAAAAAAAAAATCCCAAATCATATGTAGTTGGAGTATAGGTCAAGACTTCTAGTCACAACTCAAATGATGTGCTGTAAAAGATTTGTGATTACATGGGCTATTAGCTTCTGACTGGGAATGAAGCTTGATCCTGCATTGACTTTCCAGGACACAGAACTATGCCACTATATAAGCCAAAACCTGCACAAAGGTAAAACAGCAAATAATGAAATGCAGTATGCTTTCTCAGAGCTGAATTATTTCTTAGTAATTACTCACAAGGAACATAATAAGCAATAATGTCCAGGGGTTTCCACTGATAAAATCTAAGTGGAACTAGGCTGGTGCTGTGGAGTAGCAGATTTAGCCGCTCTCTGTAGTGCTGGCTTCCCATATGTGCACTGGTTCGAGTGCCAGCTGCTCCACTTGTGATCCAGCTCTCTGCTAACGCATCTGGGAAAACAGTGAAAAACAATAATGTCAAGATATAAATACAGAAGATAAAACCAGAGGCACTTCACCTGAAGACATTACGTATACAAGCTATCAGAAGGAGCATGCAACTGAATATTGTCTTCCCACCAAGGAACTCAACGCCTTTACTAGATAAGGGAATAAATTATATAGAATGTCACATTAAAAATTTAGAAAGGAGCAGATGTTTAACCCAGTGGTTGACAGTATTTAAGACACCTGTGTTACATATCTGAGTACTTGGATTTGATACCTGGCTCCAGTTCCTGATTGCAGCTCCCTGGTAATGCAGTCACTGGGAGGCAGTGGTGATGGCTCAAGTATTTAGGTTCCTACCACTTGTGTGAGAGACCTGGATTGAATCCCTATTCTCAGTTTTGGCTCTGCCCAGTCCTGGCTATCACAGGCATTTGGGGACTAAACCAATGGATGTGATTTCTTTCTCTCTCTTTCTAACTGTTCCTCTGCCTCTCAAATGAATAAATATAATTGAAAAATCAATTTAAGTATTAGAAGATTTAAAAGAAATTATATCAGGGAAATAAAGGTACATGAAATTTGATGTATAAATTTAAATATTTTAAACCAACACTTTTTAATTATTTATTTATTTGAAGCCATAGTTACAGGGAGATTGGCAGAAAGAGAGAGAGAGTAAGGTTTTCCATCTACTGGCTCTCTCCCCAAATGGCTGCAATAGCTAGAGTCGAACCAGGTTGAAGCCAAGAGCCAGGAGCTTCATCTAGATCTCTCATATGGGTGGCAGGGGCTCAAGCTCTTGGGTCATCTTCTGGTGTTTTTCTCAGGCAATTAGCAGTGAGCTGCATCTGAAGTAGAGCAGCTGAGATGTGAATAGGTGCTCATGTAAGATGGAGGAATCAGAGGTAGTGGTTTAACCTGCTACTCCACAATTAAGCAACTGACTCCGTAAAAGTAACACTTTTAAGGCAAAAACATATTACTAAATTTAAAATGACAGAATTTCCTTCCTCAGCAAGTGATTTAAAGGAATATAAGCCTTTCTTTTTTATTTATTTATTTATTTTAAAATTTTTATTAGACAAGTTGCATGTATTGCATATATACAGATTTAGGAACATGGCTATGTCCCCCCCCCCGCCCTCCCTCCCATCCATGTTCAAACCATTCTTCCTCATCCCTCATATATTCCCACTTAGTTATTACAAAGATCTATTTTTAGTTTACTTAATGTTTGTTTAGTTAACCCTACACTAAGTAAAAGAAAATGGACATTTTGAGATCAGATGATTCTTTACAGCCCTTGTCTCTTTCTTAATTTTAATCTTGAACTCAATGCTCCTGAGTTCACTGCAAAAGATAATATATGTATATATATATATATATATATATGTATTGTGCAATAATAAATACAATAATAAAATATAGTTGGAGATTTTCACCTTAAATCAAATGACAAAATCATTGTAGCCAGAAGGTTCTGACACTCGTGGCAGGTCTGCTTAGCCTCTCTTTTCAGTCTGTGTTCTATGTAACTGCTGCCCTCTCGTTTTCCATATTTCTTATCATCCTCTTTGTCTGACTGCGAGCTTTGTGCAAGTCACAGACTGAAGCACACATCACACCACAACTACCCTGCTAAGTAATTGGCTGGCAGATTGACAATAACACAACAGGACTAAAGATTTAACCAGCATTTCCTGCACATGTGATGCAGGGTGACTTAGAAAGGATAAGGGTTAACAGTTCCATCTTTCTTCTTTATAATTACTTTTACATAAATAACAGTTGATCAAAATAATGCTCTTATGCATTGCTACCAAATCATGAAACACTTGTATAAATAGAAAAATGTTTATTTCCCACAGTGATTGTCTAGATAAATAAGATAATGTATATTGATACATAAAAGTACTTCAAACATTTCGTGGAATATGGAATTAGACAGTAAATTTATTTTGATGTAAAATTTTTTGAAACTCATTAACTCCTGCATAGTTTTTCACAATACACATTTTCCATAAACTTTTGAAGACTCCTCATAAAACTAAAATACTTATTCTACAGTTTGTAACAGATTAAGGGGATAACTTCTATAGTTTACTTTCTTTTACAGATTTATATATTTATTTTAAAGTCAGAGTTACAGAGAGAGAGGAGATGGAGAAACTAAGCCAAAGAGAGAGAGATGGGGAGAGAGAGAGAGAGAAAGAGAATCTTCTATCTGCTTGTTCACTCCCCAGATGGCCACAATGGCCAGGACTGGGCCAGGATGAAGCCAGAAGCCAGGAGCGTCTTCTAGGTTTCCTACATGTGTGGCAGGGTCCCAAGCACTTGGGCCATCCTCCGGTGCTTTTCCCAGGCCATTAGCAGGGAGCAGGATAGGAAGTGGAACAGCTGTGACATGAACTGGCACCCTCGTGGGATGCTGGCATTGCAGGCTGTAGCTTTACCTGCTATACCACAGTGCTAGCCCCTGTATAGCTCAGGTTCAATTAATGGTTTTCTGCATTCAATTGACATTTTCCAGTATATTTATGATTAATTTAGTCTTCAATGTAGCCTGTTAACAAATAACTTACTTGTGAAAAAATAATACCTCTAAGTACATATTCATTTCTTTCTGCTAGTATACTCCTTTTTTATAAAATGCAAACAGAATACATAAAAGATCTTATTACTGAATTGTCTTATTTTGCAATCAAGTTTATTTTTATGTTAAAACATGAGAAACTTTTTAATTTTATTTTATAAGAAACTATAAAAATAAATTAAAGCAGTATTGACTTCTAACCCTTATTAGCATTGGATTAACTTTCAAAGAATAGGAATGCTTTAGAACACAGCAATTCATTTTACAGGAAAAAATATTCTATAATGTAATGGTGAATCAAATAATAAATAAAAGTATATTTAAATTGAGGTTTGTTTGCATAATTCACATGAAATATGCAAAATTAAATTCAAAGAAAGAAATAATTTAAACATAATCAAAGGGAGTTCAAGTGGCTTAGATGGAGAAAATTCTCCAGTTTGTTCTTTAATTTGCCATCATGTGCTTACAAAAATGTAGGTTTTCTCTCATTTACTCACATGAAGGCTTGTATTTTGAAAGTTCAAAAACATAAATGCCAGATAATATTAGCTTCCTTACCCTCAGATAACGCAAATGCCCCTGGGGTATTCTTCTCCCTCAAACACTTATGGTAATTGAATTAGAACTACACTCTTGCAGCCTAGGGCTGTTCAAAGGCATCTTTCTGATTTAATGGTTCAAGTTTCTCTGTATCTAATGTTTCCAACCCATCTCATCAGAGTCATATGATGCTTACACTGCTTTCAACATATTTTCAATTGACACATTATATTTTGTATTATATTCATAGATTCTATTGTATATTAGGGATGGCAGGAGTTGGGAAAATTGCATGATGCACCACAAAATTTCTGCTATTAGAATCATTTTCATTTTTACCATATGGGGATATCTGACTTCCTTTGTACAATCTTACAAAGCTTGTGGTCTCAACACGTGACTCTCTTTGCTTTGTGTAACTCCTAGAAACTTAGTTCTATCTTTTATAATTGCTATGTTGAAGGATATTCTGTAATCCTGATAAATCCTATGTGTGTGTGCCCCTATGCATATTAGTATTTTGCTTTGGACTGCAAGAGCAAACATGAGACTTAATTGCATTCTGATCTCAGTACACTTTTTCATCAGTGTGTCTAAGACCCTGCTATAGTTCATGTATGCTGTGTGGTACCACGGTGTTTTTACTCTGTTGTGTTGTGTCTATTACACTCTCCTCTTTTTGCCTTTTGCTTTCATACTTCACTTTCTTTTCTTCTCTCATAATCAGTTGTTTTTGACTTATGCTTTTGCATGTGAAGTATCAAAATTATATTGGGTCTAGTCAATGCACATGTCTTAATAAAGTGACTTGTACAATGGTATAGACGTTCTCTTTAAAAAAAAAGCAAATAAATTGATGCTATTTTTCATGGCCTATCCAGATTACTGTACGTATCTATATCTATATATTCAGATTGCTGTGCTGGTCAAGGACGCCTTGATACATTTTACTTGATCATTCTCTCTAGTCGCAGCTGAGTAACTACATTCCTGCCGCTAACCCTCCCCCAGCTCAAATAGGGTTCCCTCATGGTTCTATGAAAGATTTTTTTTAAGTAAATTCCCAGGAATGAGAGTATTGACACCTAGAGTTTATGCTTACTTATTTTCTCAGTATTATCATATTGACCACAAATGGCACAGCTGCTTGCCTTGACACCAGAAAATTCTGAGACTATTTTCCATCCTACAGG
Source organism: Oryctolagus cuniculus (assembly GCF_051225735.1). Classification (NCBI taxonomy): domain Eukaryota; kingdom Metazoa; phylum Chordata; class Mammalia; order Lagomorpha; family Leporidae; genus Oryctolagus; species Oryctolagus cuniculus. The sequence continues at coordinate 138,041,280 of NC_142872.1, read as the reverse complement.
TATATCATTTTTTTTTTTTTGACAGGCAGAATTAGACTGTGAGAGAGAGAGATAGAGAGAGAGTTATAGACAGTGAGAGAGAGACAGAGAGAAAGGTCTTCCTTCCATTGGTTCACTCCCCTAATGGCCGCCATGGCCGGCGCTGCGCCAATTTGAAGCCAGGAGCCGGGTACTTCCTCCCAGTCTTCCCATGAGGGTACAGGGACCCAAGCACTTGGGCCATCCTCCACTGCCCTCCCGGGCCACAGCATTGAATTGGACTGGAAGAGGAGCTACCGGGACTAGTACGCGGCACCCCAACCAGGACTAGAACCCAGGGTACTGGAGCCGCAGGTGGAGGATTAGCCAAGTGAGCAACGGTGCTGACCCAGGTATATCATATTTTGTTATACTCATTTTAGTTAGAAGAGTACACAATTTTTTTTCATTGTCATTAAAATTTATATCATTAGAACTTTTATCTGTTTTTATGTTCATAAATATTCCAGAAATCACATATGTAGATTTCTATAGATTTTTCTAGAATTTATTATAATTTGTTAACATGGGAAATAACTATTACATTAAAATATAATTTTATCAGTTTTGGCTGCTGAAATATCTTCCCCTAATATGCTTACATTCTACTGTTAAATTTGCCTATGATTTGTATTGCTGCTTTATTACTGATGTTTAGATTATACAGCTGAATAATTGTTTCATGTCGTAGAGGTGATTTCTTTTTTGTCGAGAGGAAAACTAAAAATGAGTGAATAGAAACAAATACATTTTCATGTAAAATGAATTTCTCATATCATTTAAATTTGTAATAAAACATTTGTCCTAATGGACATTATTCATAAATCAGCTTTTAAATTATTTTGAAATAGAACCTTTCAGTAGCAATGAGCTAAACATGCATGTCTAATCAGAAATTACATTCTTAATGTAAATATATCAAAATAGTTGATGGTAAATATGTAACTCACCCATAATATTTATTGGCATTTACCGTCCTCTCTGGAAACTGCTCCGATAGTATCACTGACCATGTTGAAATCCAGAAGACACAAATTTGCTAATAAAGTAGCAGATTTACTTCCCAAGATAATAGGTATTTAACACATTATGTCTTAAAATGGACATTTAACAGGTGCAGTTGCAGAAGATTCATTTGCATTGTACTGTGTAGTACATGAGTTTTCAATTGTGTGAGATGTCTACTACGCTAGAGTAATTTGGCTCATTTTTATATCAAATTTATGAATGTGTTTGCACTTTAGAGAAGTGGAATGACAACTATTGATGTGTTAGGTCCAATAGCAGAAAACCTTTGCAAACATTGTCAGGGTGCTGGTAAATTAACAGCATCATATCCTTAAAACAGAAAAGTAGCTAATTCCCATATGGGATCATTTGTTTCACAAAACTTAGGGAAATAAAGAAAAACTCTTAGAATTTCATTGCAAAAGATATTTATGGTATTTTTATGAATTATATTTTAAATGTAATTGATGTGTCCAGTGTTGTATATAAAACATTTTGTCCCATTAATACAAACAAAATTATGGAAGAGCAAAATATTATGGTATAAAAATTGTTTTTACTAATTGAAGAAGTCTCTGAGGAAATGTTCTTGGAATTTTGTTGCAGGCATAAGTTATCACCACATCTTTCTTTTATAGGTAGAAACCTTTTATTTAAGGTATACAAACCTTATGTATTTCATATTTTCATATTTAGGAACATAGTGATTCCTCCCATCCTACCGGTCTTCCCACTTGTACTCCCAGATTCTTCCTCCTCCCTCTCCTATTCCCATTCTTATTTTTACCAGGATCTATTTTAAATTAACTTTATATGCATAACATTAAACTTACACTAAGTAAAGTTTTCAAAAAAACAGCATAAAAAAATACCTGTTCTTCAATAGTTGAGACAAAGGCTGTCCTAAATCATTGCAAGTCAAAATGTCAATTTAACGTCTATAGATGAATATAGATGACTTTAAAAAGTACTATTTTAGTTACCACAGATCAGAGAGAACATATGGTATTTGACGTTTTGGAACTGGCTTATTTCACTAAATATGTTTTCTAGTTGCATCCATTTAATTGGAAACTACAGAATTTCATCGTTTTTTACCAATGTGTAGTATTCCCTGATGTACCTATACAATAATTTCTTTAACTGGTCTTCAGTTGAAAACATCTGGGTTGATTACAGATCTTAACTGTTGTGAATTGAGCTGCAATAAATATGGAAGTACAGGTAACTTTTCGTATCCTTTGGGTAAATTCTCAGGTGTGGGATGACTGCATCATATGGTAAGTCTAAATTCAGATTTCAGAGTTATCGCCATACTATATTCCATAGTGGCTGTACCAATTCACATTCCTACCAACAGTGAATTAGTGTACCTTCTCACCAACAACCTCACCAGCAATTGCTGTGTTTTGATTTCTGTATGAAAGCCATTCTAAATGGGGTGAAGTGAAACTTCACTGTAGTTTATGCATTTAAAATATTTCTCTAATTTTCTTTGGAATAATTTTTGTATCTGTTGAGTTAGATTCACCAACATCAATGGAAATTTCTTCTTCATCTATCAATCTATACACTATCAGAGCCTCAGAATTTCACTTCTTCAATGTCTCTTGTGTTACTAAGATTCTTACCAATTTTCTAAATGCATTTTAAAGTTACAAGTTTCAGATTTAGTTTTAAGGTCAAAATGAGAAATTTTCCACTAAACTTTGTGTTTTTTATGTATCCTATTAAATGGATTAAACTAGCAAATTATGTTTCTAGTGCTTTTAGAGAATTCTTTATCTAGTCAACTTGTCAAGCAAAACAATTTTAAGTTGAAAATATTCTATTGAAAGAAAATGTCACTTATCCAAGTATTTGTTATTATCCTGTTTAAAATCATGATGGGCTCTCATTATTGCCACAATTTAATATGATCCTACATACAATACAAGTTTTATTCCAGGATGTTTCAGGAATTACTAGAAGTGTAAGAGTGCAAAAAATCACTTGAAATTATTTTCTTACCGCACAGTAAATATTAAATCATGCTTAATCTTTTAACACCCACCTGAGGGATTTTCCCATTGCAGCATTTATTTTACTGTGGTATAATTTACATACCAATATATAACTCTTTAAAAACTGTTATGAACTGTATGATTATATACATCAAAGTTTATATATTGAATCTGTAAATCCTAAAAAGTAAGTATTATTAGGGTGCAATTAGATTATGATATAGAGCCCTCATGAAGGGAATAGTGCAGGTATAAAAAGGTGATATCTATAAAACAGAAAAAATCCCTTCATCAAACATCATATTTGCTAATACTCTGATCTTGGCTTTCCTCACTTCCAGAAATGTGAAAAAAAAAGTATTATGTTTTAGTACCTTGAACTGATTAAGAAATATACTAATTGTGCTTTTATCCATAACTTATTTATTAATTACTTTGGCTTTGAAGAAATATAGATCAGTGTTTTTGCAAATTTTTAAAATTTTTAAAATTTAATTTCAGTAATTACAATTTATAGAAAGATTGAAAAGATATTTTTTGTATTCTTTGGCTTTAGTTACTTTGACTAAAGTTTGCAGTTGAGTTTGAATAAAATATATACATTATTTTACATATATATTTATTAAATAGTTATAGAAAATTTAAAAGTAATGATTTATAAGTAATTATAAGTAATTTTAACATAAGCATATAATGAAAAAAACATGTACTAAGGGATGATTTTGTATCTGTATTAGCTACATTTGTTAATACAAGAAAATATCTTTTGCTACAATAGTCTCTGCTTTGATTAGAACACTGTTGTTTCTTTAGAAGTGAGTACAGAAAATGGGTTTCCAAGATCGTGGAATAGGGTCAGAGCTTACTTCTCTAGGTTGGGTGAAGATAGTTAAAAAAAAAAAAAAAAGAGTGGAGAGAGTGCAATTTTAGCAAGGAGATAGGGAGAAAAAAGCAGTGGAAACTGCATGGAAGTAAAAGGAACACTGTGGCTCTATGTGGATGTGCAGCACTAACACAGACACAACACAGGACCCCAGAAGCTGAAAGCCTCAACACTGGCTTTGGAGAATGAGATGAGACTAGCATGCAGCAACTCAAGCCACTGGTAATGTAGCTGCAGAGAGAGCCTGGCATGAGTCTGAGTTGGAATCCTAAGGGGACAGTGTACCTACCAACCTAGAGGGAAAAAAGCAGCACAGTTCTGTCTCCCCATTCTCCCAACAATGATATCTTGCAACTGGCTGAGAGAGGACGGGCAACATTTTGGACACATGTAACAGCTATACCAACTTCTGTTCATGCACCCTTCAACCAGCTGAGAGGAGATGCCTTAGCCTGCCTAGGAGGTTTGACAGAGGGCTGAGAACCTACTATAATATGGTGAGGTACCTGCAGTGTCTCAGCATGTCACAGGCTCTGGAGTTCAGACTGCCTGGTCAGAGTACCCATAACATGCTGACTTTGGGGCATCTCTACCTCTCTGTGAACAGGACAGACTGGTAGGGTGTGTGGGTGTGTGGGTGGGTCATCAATGCTCCTTTACTATGGGATCCTTTTGTTTTGGGACTGCGGAAACACTATGGCTATGAGGAGGGTGCAGGGTATAGCTAGGTCTCTGAGCAGTCACTGTGGGCAGCTCCAAATGCTGAGGGCTCCCTGATTGCACACAATGGATCACTGAGGATGGATCTATGCTCATACAGGGGACTGCACAGACCCTCTGTATGGTTCTTGTGGCAGTACAGATGAATATTGCACCCACTGGGGCTAGCGCCCGGACATTGGTCACTTTGGAGGAGAGGATGTGAGGGTGATACTATGCCAAAAGGGCTGATCAAACTCTCCCTCTGATAAAAACAAAGAGGAGATGTACTATGACCAATTTGGGTGTCACCTTGGATACTCCCTCCACCCTGGAGCATGGAACAGATCTCCCTGACCACAACCATTACAAGCATTTGTATGTTCACTGAAAGAGCAGACAGACACACCACTAAGCCACAAAAGCATAGTCTGAAGATAAAAGCCATCAGAGAAAGAAAAATGTATCTCCACAAATTCCTAAAAATAAATGTAGAAATTCAAGAACAAGAATAAGGAAGACACCATGACCATCCCACAGGAACACAATATTTCAATATTAGAATGGAAAGCTTAAGATATTGATGAAATTCAAAGGTTAATAGGATTACTCAGAAGCAAATTCACAAATTAAAGAAATTCATACATGACTTGAAGAAGATTTTTCCCATGAAATTCAGATTTTAAAGACACCAAAATGAAATATTAGAAATGAAGAATTCAACAGATAAAATGAAAAATATAGTGGACAGCCTTAATAACAGACATGGTGAGGCATAAGAAAGTATCTGAGCTAGAAGATGAATCTCTGGAAATGTTACAGTAAGATCAAAAAAAAAAAAAAAGAAGAAATTAGAAAAATTAGAAGCAGTCTTGGAGATTTATAGGATACTATCAAACAACCCAACAGGGACTTAGCAGTTCCTGCAGGGGTGGAAAGAGACTGGACTAGAAGGTCTTTTTAGTGAAATAATTTCAGAAAACTTCCCCAATTTGGAGAAAGAAAGTCAAAGAACAGGAAATACACAGAACTCCTAATAGACATGACCAAAAAAAGATTTTTAATACAACACATGTAGTCAAACTTCCAACAGTAAAAATATTTTAAAAAGACTCTAAAATGTGCATGAGAGAAATACCATATTACTTTCAGAGGATCTGCAGACTCACAACTGACTTCTCATCAGAAATCCTACAAGGTAGGAGAGAATGGTGATATATATTCCAAGTCTTAAGTCTTTTTTTTTTTTTTTTGACAGGCAGAGTGGACAGAGAGAGAGAGAGAGAGAGAAAGGTCTTTTTTTACCGTTGGTTCACCCCGCAATGGCTGCCGCGGACGGCGTGCGGCGGCTGGCGCACCACGCTAATTTGAAGCCAGGAGCCAGGTGCTTCTCCTGGTCTCCCATGTGGCTGCAGGGCCCAAGTTCTTGGGCCATCCTCCACTGCACTCTTCGGCCAGAGCAGAGAGCTGGACTGGAAGAGGGGCAACTGGGACAGAATCCGGCACCCCAACCGGGACTAGAACCCGGTGTGCCTGCACCACAAGGCGGAGGATTAGCCTATTGAGCTACAGCGCCGGCCCCAAGTCTTAAGTCTTAAAAAAAAAATCTGTCAACCCAGAATATTGTACCCTGCAAAGCTCTCATTTATGAAAGAAAATGAAATAAACTTTCCATAACAGAAATTGAAAGAATTTATAACCACTAGTCCAGCCTTACAAAGGATGCTTAATGATGTGCTACAAAAATAAACACAGAAACACAGTCATCACTATGAAAAATGTAAAGGCAGAAAATCTTCCATTAAAAGTACAAAGGACATCCAAAGTAAACAATAGGAATACTTATAGAAAAATGGCATGGCCAAGTTATTCCTTATCAATATCACCTTAAATGAAAATGGTCTTGGTTAAAAGATACAGATTGGCTGAATGGATTAAAAAAAAAAAAACAAGACTCATCTATTTGCTGCCTACAAGAAACACATCTTACAACAAAGATACACACAGACTGAAAGTGAAAGGATGGGAAAAGATATTCCATGCTAGTGAACAGCAAAAAGAGCCAGTGTAGCCATCCTAATAACAGACAAAATAGACTTTAAATCAAAAACTTTAAAAAAGAGACAAAGAAGGGCATTATGTAATGATTAAGGGAAGATGTGACTGCAATAAACATGTATGCACCCAATTATAGGGCACCTGGCTATTTAAAAGAAATGTAATGGATCTAAATGGAGACATAGATCTCAACATGATAGTTATGGGGGACTTCAGTACTCCATTTTCAGAAATGGACAGATGAACCAGATGAAAAATCAGCAAATAAAAAACAGAGTTAATCAACACTATAGACCAAATAGACCTAGTGGATATCTACAGAACTATTCATCCTACAGTTACAGAATACATATTCTTCTCACAAGTGTCATGCATAGACCACATGCTAAGTTACAAGGCAAATCTCAGAAAATTCAAAAAAATAATTGAAATTGTATCATAAATCTTCTCTGAGTACAAGGGAATTCTCAAGAATCTCTAGAACATATGCAGACACACAGAAACTGAACAGCATACTCTTGAATGAACAGTAGGTCATAGACAAAATCAAAATGGAAATAAATAAATTGAAACAAATGAAAACAACAAAACATATTGAAACTTATGGGATACAGCAAAAGCAGTGTTAAGAAGTAAGTTTAAAGCAATTGGTGCCTACATCAAGATATTGAAAAGACATAAAATAAGGCCGGCACCATGGCTCAATAGGCTAATCCTCCACCTGCAATGCCGGCACACAAGGTTCTAGTCCCAGTCGGGGCGCCAGATTCTGTCCCGGTTGTCCCTCTTCCAGTCCAGCTCTCTGCTGTGGCCTGGGAGTTCAGTGGAGGATGGCCCAAGTGCTTGGGCTCTGCACCACATGGGAGACCAGAAGGAGGCACCTGGCTCCAGGCTTCAGGTCAGTGCAGTGCACCAGTCTCAGTGCGCTGGCCACAGTGGCCATTGGGGGTGAACCAACTCTGCCTGTCAAAAAAAAGACACAAAATAAATGACATATCAATGAACCTCAAGGACCTAGATGAACAAGAAACCAAACTCAAAATTAGTAGCAGAAAAGATATAATTAAAATACAGAAGAAAAAAACAAAATTGAAACAAAGTACTAAAAAATCAGTGAACTGAAGAGCTAATTTTTTGAAAAATAAATAAAATTGATACACTGTTGGCCATGTAAAATGAAGGGAGAAGACCCAAATCAATAGAATAAGAGTTGAAAAATAAAATGGAACAACCTAGAATGAGAGATAGATTCCTGTACACATACAATATGCCAAAATTGAGTCATGAAAACAGAAAAAATCCAAATGTACCAATAAAGATGGAGATTGCATCAATAATAAAGACACTCTTAACAAAAGAAAAGCCCATGATCAAAAGCTTCATTGCTAAGTTCTCCTGTACATAAAGAAGAACTAATTCCAGTTCTTCTCCAGCTATTCAAAATGATTGAAAGAGAGTGAATCCTTCCAAATACCTTCTTTGAAACCAGCATCACCTTAATTACTAAACCAGAAAAAGATACAACAAAGAGAGCTACAGACCAACTCCCTTGACGAACAAAGGTGTAAAAATCCTCAATAAAGTACTAGCCAATCAAATCCAACAACACATCAGAAAGATCATTCACCTGGACCAAATGGGATTTATCCCTGGTATGCTTGTATGGTTCAACATTCACAAATCAATCAATGTGATACATCACATTAGCAAACTGAAGAACAAAAACCATGTAATTATCTCATTAGTGCAAAGAAAGCATTTGATAAAATTCAACATTATATAATGATGAAAGCCTTAAGCAAATTTGGTATAGAAGGAACATTTCTGATTATGCAATTTATTATGAACCCACAGCCAGAATCCTACTGCATGTGGAAAATTTGGAAGTTTTCCCACTAGTATATGGAACCAGGCAAGAATGCCCACTCTCGCCATTGCTATTCAATATAGTCGTGAATGTTTTAGCCAGAGCCATTAGGCAAGAAAAAGAAATAAAAGGTATGCAAATTGGGAAGGAGGAAGTTGAACTACCCCTATTTGCTGATAACATGATACTATATAGGGAATTATAAATACAGCACTAACATACTGTTGCAACTCATAAAATAGTTTGGTAAAGTGGTAGCATATAAAATCACAAAGAAGAATCAATAAACTTTTTATACACAAACAATGCCCTGGCTAAGAAAGAACTGCTAAGATCAATCCCATTCATAATAAGTACAAAAAAAGTAAATAATATGATATATATTTAGCCAAGGATGTCAAAGTTTTCTATGATGAAAATTAGAAAACATTAAAGGAAGCAATATAAGAAGACACAAAAAATGGAAAAAATTCCATTTTGATGGATTTGAAGAATCAATATCACCAAAATGTCCATACTACTGAAAGAAATATACAGATTCAATGCAAAATTCCAATCCAATGACATGCTTTTTAGATCTAGAAAAAAAAAAAAGCTGAAATTAATAAGGAAACACAGCAGACCCCAAATAGCTAAACCAATTTATACAACAGAAACAAAGCTGGAGGCATCACAATACCAGATTTCAAGGCATACTACATTAAAATCTGAAACTTCAGAAATTAATCCATGCATTTACAACCAGCTTTTCTTTGAAAAAATGACTGAAATAAATCCCTGGAGCAGGGACAGTCTTCAACATACGACGCTAGGAAACCTGCATCTCCTCATGCAGAATTATGTAGCAAGACCCTTATACCTTATATAAAACTCCTCTTGAATGGATCAAAGGCCTAAATCTAAGACCTGATACCATCAAATAGTTAGAGAACATTGGGGAAAACCTGAAAGATATTGGCATAGACAAAGACTTCTTGGAAAAGACCTCAGAAGCACAGGTGATCAAAGCCAAAACTGGTGAATGGGATTATATCAAGTTGAGAAGCTTCTGTACTGCAAATAAATAAATAAATAAATAAAGAGGCAACTGACAGAATGGGAGAAACTATTTAGACCTTCCCCAAGGGAGGCAGGGACAGGAGTAGTTGATGCCATACTCTGTTGCCTCAAGGGTGCATTGGCTGGAAGCTTAATTGGATGTAAAACACCTGAGATTTTGAATCACATACCCCAGTATGGGATGCTGGCATCCCAAGTGACAGCTGCTACTCCAAAAGCTCAGCTCAGATGTGCTCTTTCTTTAACAAGTTTGAGAATTTCAACTGGAAAGCAGAAAAGAAGAGAGGTGTTGAACTCTTAAAATCCATTACTGGCTTTTATTAAATGACAAAGTTAAAGAGTATATTGGTCATATTATAGTTACTGCTTTCACATACCAGTAATCTACTAAGCAAGAAGGAAGGTAAACAAAAAATGTGAAAACAAGGTTCAAGAGCAAAACACTAAGCATAGAATTATAATTGTGTTCTGACATAAAAACATAAAAATGTTCATACATTAGGTTTAAAAATTAGATAAGTCGACCTATAAACTCTCAAAATACTAATAATGATGATGGCAATAGTTTTATGTGTTTGCTTTTTCTTTTGTGCCAGGCACTAATCAAGGTCATCTGCATGTATTAACTTTTTCAGATTTGGGGTCTGGCCTAAGACTGACCCTTTTTGCAAATGTAGAATTGGGACACAAAGTGGTTAGATGACTTGCTCAAATGACATAAACCATTCATTAACCAAATTATATCATAGGAAAGGTTGAGATAAATGGCCTATGGGCCATATTTTATTAATTAAAAAGAGACATTTTAATACTGCTATTGCTAATAGGTTAGCTTTATACACCAACAATGTTGATAAGAAATGTTAATACAATAATTTATAGTCTTTCCACACTGAAATATTAAAGTAATGATAATTTTAATATATAAATGCTAAAAGAAATGTGATTAAGAAGAAAAAAATTTTAGTACACACATTAGTTACTTGTTCCTGTAATTACTATGGAGCTCTGTTTCAGGGAATTTCTAAATCTTTTTATTGAACGCTCAACATAATAATTTATGCTGAAAGGTAAAAAAATTTAGTGCAAAGGGAAAATTTGTTTAGAGACAAAAACTATGGATGATTATTTACTTGTATTGGATGTCTTCCAAGTTGAAAATCAAAAGCACTTAATTAGGACTTGACACTTCTGCTGATATGGTTTTGAAAAGGCGATTCTCTTGCTCTTAAGATAAATATGTATTATGGGCTTACTCTCATGGCAACAAAATAACCCCATTTTGAGTATTCAATTGAATACATGTGAAAATTCACAGACTCAAAGTTAGATAAAACTAGATTAAGATATAGGCAAACATGTGATTAAAATGTTTAATGGCAAATTTTTCTCTCACAAGTGTGATAGTGTTTTAATGTGGATCTTCCTGAGATATTAAGAATATGTGACAAGAAATAGATGAAAGGAAAATATTGCATGTCACAGAAGAAGAAACATAAAGAAATAGGGGTGTGGGGAGCAACTCGGACTAGACTGTTACTGGAATTAAGACTTATTCTATACATCTGCTCTCCCACAATATGGTGCTGAGAAGGGAGAAACAGCTTCTACACAGCTGCCTCCAGTTCAACCAATAAACTGTAGGACCTACTCCTGATTGGAGGAGAGCAGTGTACTCGGCGTGTGGGTAGCAGAGTTGGGATTGGTGGAAGAGGACTATAAAGGAGGAGAGAGACAACATGCATCAGGAACATCTATCTGAAGGAACACCTGAGCAGCCCCCGAGAGAGCCGGCCGGCGGTATGCCGCTCCCCCGCGGAAGTGGGGAAAGTGGCTAGGGGGAACCGCCCTTCCACGGAGGTGGAAGGGACGGTAGCCAACCCGGGAAGAACCAGCAGCAAACCCGGGGAGGGCCGAGCAGACAAAAGAACAGCGCAGGGTCCTGTGTCGTTCCTCCACAAAGACGGGGAGCGACATAATGGTGCCGTGACTCGGATATGAAGCCTAGGCAGGGTTTAGTGTCGTTCCTCCATGAAGAGGGGGAGCGACATAGGGGTAAATTCTGAGTTGGAAAAATAGGTGGAGATGGTTGAATTCTATTCTTTCTTTAGTGAGAGGTACATTTATTTATTGGAGAGGAGAGTCAGGGAGGCACTACTAATGGAACTATATTAAATAGTAGAAAATCTATTAGCAAAACTAGTTAACAAGATAGCAAAATCTTTTGTATCAGGCATTTGGGAAGGAAGTAGGTTTAGGTGATAAGCTTAAGGTCTGATGGGCAGAAACAAGAATTTGTCCAAATTCTACAATCTTTAGAAGCTTGTAGCATTCCTATGAACAGCCTTGGCTTAGTCAAGTTAAAGAAGACAATTAAGTTTTGTATTCAAAGTCTGTAAGTTCTGGCAGAATACAAGGTGTTGCTCCTCTGCCTTTTTTGAAAAATGGAAATTACAAGGAAAGGGAGACTGATGTGAAAACTCTTCAAAATGAAGAGTTTCAGAAGAAAGCAGCTAGCTCTTCCCAGACACCATGAAGGTGGAGGGCAGGCATTTTGGCCTCTTGTGATAGGAAAACCAGTGATATTCCATGAATATAGCAGTAGAAAGGACCAAGAACGGGACTATAAAGTAGATTCAGGTGAAGATTTCTCTTTCCTTTCACTGAATACGGATCCTAATTGGACAACGGCAAATTAAAACATCTTTAATATCAGAAAAAACTTGAACTCCTTATGCTGTGGAGATTTCATATGCAAGGTCCACCCCTACAGAATAAGGTCTATTAAAAATAGATTACTTTTTTCTTGTCTATTGCTTCTGGTTGAAACTTCCAGAACTATATTTAAATAGTAATTGTGAGAATGGGCTTCCTTATGTGGTTCCAGATCTTAGAGAAAGTGCTTCAGTTTTCCCTGTTCAATATGATGCTGGCTATGGGTTTGTCATAAACTGCTTGATTGTGTTTATGAATGTTCTTTCTACACTCAGTGTATTTAAGGTTTTTATCATGAAAGGATGCTGTTTTTATCAAATGCTTTTCTGCATCTATTGATACAATCAGATAGATTTTATTCTTCAGTGTGTTAATATAATGCATCACCCTGAGTGAATACCAGGAATAAATTCAACTTGGTCACAGTGAATGGTCTTTTTGATATACTGCTGGAATCAATTAGCTAGTATTTTGTTGAGTATTTTTTGTGTGTTTTTATGGGGTATATTGGTATATAGTATGCTTTGTTTTACCCTTTTCTGGTTTGGAATTTAAGGTGATGTTGGACTCATGGAAAGAATTTGGGAGGATTCCCTCCTTTCAATTGTTCTGAATAATTTGACAAGAATTGGGATTAGTTCTTCTTTAAAAGTTTAGGAGAATTTAGTAGTGAAACCATCTGTCCCAGTGCTTTTTTTGTTGTAAGGGTCTTTTTTTGTTGTTGTTGTTGTTGTTTTTTGACAGAGTTAGACAGTGAGAGAGAGACAGAGAAAAAGGTCTTCTTCCATTGGCCCCCAAATGGCCACTATGGCTGGATCTACACCGATCCAAAGCCAGGAGCCAAGTGCCTCCTCATGGTCTCCCACAAGGATGTAGGGGCCCAAGCACTTGGGCCAACCTCCACTGCCTTCCCGGGCCACAGCAGAGAGCTGGACCAGAAGAGGAGCAACTGGGACTAGAACCCGGAGCCCATAGGGATGCTGGCACCTCAGGTGGAGGATTAACCAAGTGAGCCACAGCGCTGGCCCCACAAGGGTTTTTATTACTACTTCAATCTCTGTCTTTGTTATTGGTCTATTTAGGTTTTATACGTCTTCGTGACTCAACTCTTTATTTCAGCCACCATTGTGACATCTCCTTTTTTATTTCTGATTTTATTAATTTAGGTCTTTTCCTCCCCTACTTTTCTGGTTAGTTGGGCAAATGGCGTATCAGTTTCGTTTACTTTTTAAAAATACCTGCTCTTCATTTTGCTGATCTTCTGTATCTTTTTTGATTTAGTTTGATTTTTCTTTAATTATTTATTTCCTCTTTGTGGGGAGCAACTGGGAGCAACTCGGACTAGACTAAGTTACTAGAATTAAGACTTATTCTATGCATCTGCTCTCCCACAATATGGCACTGAGAAGGGAGAAACAGCTTCTACGCAGCTGCCTCCAGTTCAACCAATAAACTGGAGGACCTACTCCTGATTGAAGGAGAGCAGCGTACTCGGCGTGTGGGTAGCAGAGTTGGGATTGGTGGAAAAGGACTATAAAGGAGGAGAAAGACAACATGCACCAGGAACACCTGAGGAACACCTGTGCAGCCCCCGAGAGAGCCGGCCGGCGGTGTGCCGCTCCCCTGCGGAAGTGGGGAAAGTGGCCAGGGGGAACCGCCCTTCCACGGAGGTGGAAGGGATAGTAGCCAACCCGGGAAGAACCAGCAGCAAACCCGGGGAGGGCCGAGCAGACAAAAGAACAGCGCAGGGTCCTGTGTCGTTCCTCCACGAAGACGGGGAGCGACACTCTTACTAATTTTGGGTTTGGTTTGCTTTTGTTTTTCCAGATCCTTGAGGTATATTGCTCAATAATTTATTTGATGCTTCTCTGATTTCTGATGTAGGCACTAATGGCTATAAACTTTCATGTTAACAATGCTTCTGCTGGTATCTCAAGATTTGACACGTTGTGTTGTCATATTCATTCATTTCTAAGAATTTTTTTATTTCACTTTTGTTTTCTTCTATAACCCACTCATTCAGAAACATGTTGTTTGGTCTCCATGTGTTTTCATATTAGGTTGTTAATTTCCAGCTTCATTCCATTGTGGTCAGAAAAGATACATAGTATAATTTCAATTCTTTTGAATTTATTTTATTTGCCTACCATATGATCTATCCTAGAGAAAGTTATATGTACTGATTAAAAAAATGTGTATCCTACTATAACTGATTTCAAACAAATAAATAAATATTATTAAAAAGGAAAGAAAAGAATGTGTGTTCTGTATCTGTGGGATGAAATGTTCTGTAGATATCAATTAGATCCCTCTTGTCAATTGTGAAGATTAACTCTGTTATTTGTCGATTTTTTTTTGTCTAGTTGTTCTACCCATTGATGAAAGTGGGGTGTTGAAGTCCTGCATTATTATTGTATGGGAGCCTATATCTCCCTTTAGCTTCATTAATTTTGTTTTATATGGTCAGGTACCCTAGCATTGGGTTCCTATGCATTTATATATTTATATATATATTTATATTTTCCTGTTGAATTGATTCTTTAATCATTACATAAAGCCCTTTCTTGTTTCTTTTAGCAGTTTGTGTGTTAAAGTCTATTTTGTCTGATATCATGATGGCTACTCCTGCTTTTTTTTAATTTCCATTGACATGGAATATCTTTTTCTATCCTTTTACTTTCAGTCTGTGTATATATTTGTTGGTGAGGTTTGGTTCTTGCAGATAGAAATCAAAGGGATACAAATGGGAAAGGAGGAAATCAAAATATTCCTGTTTTCAGATGACATGATCACATAAATAGGGGAACCAAAAGACCCCATAAAGAGATTATTAGAATTCATAAGAGAGTTGGACAAAGTTGCAGGATATGAAGCCAACACATAAAAATCAAAAGCATTTGTACACAGAAACAATGCCATGGCTGAGAAAGAACTTAAAAGATCAGTCCTATTCATAGTAACTACAAAACAATTTTAGTATCCTGGGATAAATTTAACCAAGGATGTGGAAGATCTCTACAATGAAAATTACAAAACATTAAGGAAAGAAATAGTGACACAAAAACATGGAAAAACCTTCCATTCCATTAATTAAAATATTTAATATAATCAAAATATACATCCTACTCTAAACACTTTGCAGATATAATGTGATCTCAATCAAAATACCAAAAATTTTCCTCTCAGATCTTTAAAAAATGAAACAAAAATTCATATGGAATCCAAGAAGCCCTGAATAGTGAAAGCAATGCTAAACAATAGAAATACAGCTGAAGACATCACAATACCAGATTTCAAGATATAGTATGGGGCAGTTATAATCAAAACGACCTGGTACTGGCATAAGAATTAATATGTAGATTAGGGGATTAGATTAGAGACCAAAGAAATTAATCCACACATCTACAAACGACTAATCTTTGTCAAACAAACTAAAATCACTTTCTGGAGAAAGCACAGTATCTTCAGCAATGTTGGGAAAAATGAATCTTTACATGCAGAAGAAAGAAACAAGACTCCCTACCTTACACCCTATGTAAATATCAACTCACAATGGATGAAGGATCTACACCTAAAAACCTGAAAACATCAAATTACTAGAGCAAATTATAGGGAAACATCACAAGACTTTGGCATAGTCAAAAACTTTGTGGATAAGACTCCTCAAGAAAACATCATAGGCAAAAATAGAAGCCATTGGGATAAGAATCTTCTGCACAGAAAAGGAAATGCTCAACAAAGACATAACTGACAGAATGGCAGAAAATATTTGAAAAACTATAAATCTGATAAAGGTTTAATATATATAAGAAACTCAAGAAACTCAACAACAACAATACAAACAAACCAATTTAGAAATGAGCAAAGGACATCAACAGGCATTTTTTAATGGATGATATAAGAATGAACAACAGACACATAAAACAAATGCTCAGGACCACTAGCCATCAGACAAATACAAATGTAAACTACAGTGAGGTTCCACCTCACCATGGTTAGATGGCAATCATCTAAAAATCAAAAAGTAACCAGTGCTGGTGAGGTTGTGGGTCAAAATGTACCTTACTACACTGTTGGTGGGAATGTAAACTACTACAACCATGATCGAAGACACAATGGAGATTCCACAGAAATCTGAAAATTGATTTACTATATAATCCAGTCATTCCATTCCAGGGAATGTGCCCAAAATAAGTAAAATCATATGAAAGAGTTATTTGTACCCCATGTTTATAGTAGCTTAATTCACTTTAGCTATGATTTGGTATCAACCAAGACATTCATCAGCAGGTGTCTGGATGAAGAAATCTTTGTATATAAACATGATGGAATGCTACTTCGCCATAGAAAATAATGAAATCCTGTCTTTCACAACAAAACTGGTGCCACTGGAAATCATTATGCTAAGTGAAACAAGCCAATCCCAATAAAATAAATATTCATTGTTTTTCCTTATTTGTGGTAACTAACATACAGAGTACAAGAAAGTAATGTAACAATTTAATGAGAAACTTTAAAATAAGTAATTTTTAGAGAAGTAAAAAAGAAAAATGTTATTATCAATGCAGAAAAGAGAAAAAAATAATAAAAATTCAAGTAGGATCTGGGCATGAGAAAAACAAAAATTAATCACCATTATCTTTTTAAATGGGAAAATTTTCTTTTTATAGTTGATTGAATTTAGTCTTAATATAGTTAAAAGGTAATTGTGTATTAAAATTAAGGAATAAATCTTTATGAGAGTAAGTTAAATTTTCCATTTTATTAACTTTTAATTAATAAATATATATTTTCAAATTACAACTTTTGGATTCTAGTGGGCTTTTTTCCCCTATAACCTCCCTCCCACCTGCAACCATACCATCTCCCACTCCCTCTCCCATCCCATTCTTCATCAAGATTCATTTTCAATTATCTTTATAAGTAAAGATTTCAAAAGTTTGCACCCACACAGAAACACAAAGTGTAAAAACTGTTTGAGTACTAGTTATAGCATTAATTCACATAGTACAACACATTAAGGACAGAAATCCTACATGGGGAGTAAGTGCACAGTGACTCTTGTTGTTGATTTAACAATTGACACTCTTATGTATGATGTTAGTAATCACCCAAGGCTCTTGTCATGAGCTGCCAATGCTATGGAAGCCTTTTGAGTTTGCCGACTCTGATCATATTTAGACGAGGTCATAGTCAAATGGAAGTTCTCTCCTCCCTTCAGAGAAAGGTACCTCCTTCTTTGAAGACCTGTTTTTTCCACTGGGATCTCACTCATGGAGATCTTTCATTTAGGTTTTTTTTTTTTTTTTTTTTTTTTTTTTTTTTTTTTTTTTTTTTTTTTTTTTTGCCAGAGTGTCTTGGCTTTCTATGCCTGAAAACTCTCATGGGCTTTTCAACCGGATCTGAATGCCTTAAGGTCTTATTTTGAGGCCAGAGTGCTGTTTAGGACATCTGCCATTCTATGGGTCTGCTGTGTATCTCACTTCCCATGTTGGATTGTTCTCTCCTTTTTTTCATTTGATCGGTTAGTATTTTCAGACACTAATCTTGTTTATGTGATCCCTTTGACTCTTAGTCCTATCATTATGATCAATTGTGAACTGAACTTGATCACTTGGACTAGTGAGATGGCATTGGTACATGCCACCTTGATGGGATTGAATTGGAATCCCCTGGTATGTTTCTAATTCATTTTAAAAATTCTTAAAATTTCAAACCACTTCTCTAAAGAACCACAAATTTTGTATCAGATAAATCCAATGCCTAGGATTTATAAATGGAGCTTATATCAATGTGAATAGCACTTCCTTATTATACATGTTAGTAAAAATAATAATAAATTTACTGTCAACAAATAAAATATCAGCTTTGAAAAAAAGCAGATTATGGGCCAATGCCATGGCTCACTTGGTTAATCCTCCACCTGAGGCACACGCATCCCATATGGATGCTGGGTTCTAGTCCCAGTTGCTCCTCTTCCAATCCAGCTCTCTGCTGTAGCCAGGAAGGCAGTGGAGGATGGCCCAAGTGCTTAGGCCCCTGTACCCACACGGGATAACAGGAGGAAGCACCTGGTTCCTGGCTTCGGATCAGTGCAGCACCGGTCATAAAAGCTATTTGGGGGTGAACCAACAGAAGGAAGACCTTTCTCTCTGTCTCTCTCTCTCTCTCACTGTCTAACTCTATCTGTCAAATAAGTTTTAAAAAAGCAATTTACTATATGGCTGACATTTTATCACAGTGGATAAAGCTGCCCATTTGCAAACCTAGCATTCTATATCAGAGTGCCAGTTTAAGTCCTGGCTACTCTGTTTACTATCCATCTTCCTGCTATTGTTATCTACTGGAGTGACAACAGAAGATTTCCCAAATACTTGGGTCCCTACCCTCATGTGGAATAGCCAGAAATAGTCCCTTTCTCCTGGCTTTGGCTTGACCCAAACCTGGCTGTTGCGGCACTGAGGAGTGACCCATAGATGGAAAATTTCTCTCTCAATCTCTCCTTCTCTGTCATTCTGCCTTTGAAAATGAATGAATGAATGAATGAATGATCTTTTAAAAAGATTACTAGTTTGATTCAGCTAACTGCAAAAAACAATTCCAAATGTTTTGACAGCCAATAACTGCAGTATCTTAAATAAATTTCCATATTTATCACATAGAACTAAAGAGAAGGGGCCAGCATTGTGCTACACTGAGTTAAGCTGCCACCTGTCATGTCAGCATCCCAAATGAGTACCAACTCAAGTTGCAGTATTTGAAGGCTCCACTTCTGATCCCAGTTCTTTGTGAAAAAAGTGGAAGATATCCTGGATTCTTGGGCCCCTGACACACACATGGGAGAAATGGATGGAATTCCAGGCTCCTGTCTTTGGCCTGGCTAAAGCCCAGCCACCTGGGGAGTGAAACAGCTGATGGAAGATCTCTTGCTCTCTGTCTCTGTCTCTCCCTCGCTCTCTGTAACTCTGCCTTTCAAATAAATAAATAAATCGTTGTTTTAAAAACCTAAAAAGTAAATGTTTGAAGCAAAATCCCATGACATTTCTCCCTTTTGTTGCCAATTTTTACTATTTTCCTTATTTTATATATACATTATATATATATATATCAAGTTTTTACTTATTTGATTAGGTCTTGTATAATTTTATTTTCCCTAATACATGTTTGGTAAGATATTAAAATTTCTCCTTTATAAAGATTTTGTGCTGTGTGTCCCGGTCATCAGAAGGCCACATCTAGTTTCATAAACTGTACTCCTAATTTGAGATAATTTGACAATCCTTTCAAAGGAAATTGTTAGTCATAAAGTCCTCAAAAAAAGAAAACACCTTTGGTAGGATTTGACCTTCAAATCCTTTTATCTTCCTCAGTGAAGGACTGTAAATTTATATTAGAGCGAAATACACTCTCCAAAGTCATTCCCACAGGATGCAAAACATTTTTAAGATTAAATTCTAATATTTGAACAAAAATTATAATAGAAAAGAAAATTTAATCTTACATGAAGAAAAATTATGGTAAGCTCTGCATTTTCCATATATTTCGTCTGTGTTTCATAGGAAAAGAGACTGTGTCTTATGACAAAGATTTTTTTTTCTTCGTACTGAATTAAGACAAAATTGACTTCAGTGTTCTCTGCAAATTGTTAGTTTATTTTCATATTAATTGTGTTTATCTGAAAAGTGGATTTAATTGCATCAAAATGAGACATGTAAATGATTTCATTTCTCATTATGGATTGACTCTTTTAACTCTTAATGACCAAAAGATCCATTTCACAGGGAGGTCATTAAATTGACTGCGAAGATTTTTGCTGAACTGAGAACTGGAAGTATTCCTTATAAAATTATTTCAGGAAAGCTTATATTCTTGATGAATTTACATGATCTTATTTAACAGGTAAGTGATGGAAAAGCAGGCCCATAGTATTGTCACTTCTTAGATCTCTTAGTTCAGGCCATGACAAAACACACCGAAGCCTTGTGGTATTAAACAATTTCACATGTAATTAACAGTTCACAATGACATCAAGCACCAGTAACAGGGAAATTAAATGCTTGTATGCCATGGAAAGGATGTTTCTTATATTTATCTTTTACTGTTTATCAAATACACACACACACACGCACACACACACATGACAAAATCAAAAACCATGGTGCACAAAGAGCTTCCCCACTTAAGACTATACCATCACATCAGCTTGTATAGATATGGATCCCATTGATCCTAGAGAGGCAAGTATTTGAAACTTGTACTCTGTATCAAATTCCTGGAAGGACATACACATACTTTGAGACTTTATGCTTCCAATAGAGTAAAGAACAGATGAAACCCAGAAAGACTGCAGTATTCTATAGTCTACTTATATGGTATGTGGGATAGCATAGAACACAGAGAGAGAGAGGTGGTACTTTACTTCCATTGCATTTGTTCTGTTCTGCCATACTTAGTCTTTGATTCCCTGATAGATTTATCTGTCCTACAAAGTCCCTCAGAAACCTTAGGAGAGGGACCTGGTCCTGAGTGAAGGGAGCATTAGTTTCTCGAGGGTTTTTGTCCTCCTGCCTCTCATCCAGAATAGGTACTATTATCCTCATAATCTTTACAGAGTGATTAGTTTCTGGATCACTTTCTTTCTCATTGCTTATTAGAGTGTTATGATGCCTTATGATTTCCTACTTAAGGGAATTCTCCACTAATGACAAGATAAATCTCTCTTTAATTTTTATCTTCTTTATGTAATTTTTAAGTTATATAAGGTGAACAAATTTCACGTATTTTATACATACAGGTTTAGGAGCGTAGTGATACTTTCCACCCCACCCTCCCTCCTGCCCATGGCTCCTACCCTCTTGTCTCATTCCTTTCTTAACATTCTTTTAAATTTTTTCAATGATATGCTTTCAGTTTATTTTATAATCATAGGCTGAACCCTCCACTAAGTAAAGAATTTAACAAATAGAATAAAAAAAAAAAAAACACTGTTTCTCAACAGCAAAAACAAGGGCTGCAAACAATATTGAACTCTCTAAATATCAATTCCGTTCATAAACAATACAATTTTTATGCTCTATTGGTTACCACATATCGGGGAAAAACATGATATTTGTCTTTTTGGAACGCGATAAATCTTTAATAAAGCAAGCAGTTATGAAGCAACTTTGTTATTTTGGGAAAAGAACTCATCCCTCTGACTGGTTTGGAGTCAATCCCACATTGAAGAGCCAGGGGAAAAAAATAGATAAATTTTTTTTTAAACAGACAAAAAATTTTAATAAATCAGAGAGCCTCTAGGGGTCCAGGTGTTTACCTTCATTCTACTTAGAGTTTCAAGGAGATGAGAATGTAATAAATTTTTAACCTACTTTAAGCCATTACTTCGATAGGAAATTATTCAATTTGATTTGTACTCAACCCATAATGATCATCACTCAACTGGTATTACTGATTCTTCCAAACTGTCCTTTTGGATAAATAGCATCTAAAGTGTAGATAGTTAAGTATATTGTTTTCAACTCTATGTATCAATGTCATAAATGGTACAGTGTAATCAGCAACAGACATGTTGTGATACTGATGATCTGCTGCATGTGCATGGCTGCAAAGAAAGATTGCAAATTTCAAATACATGGTTATTGGATTTTAGATTACTTGATTACAAATATCTGGGCTGTCTGTTTTAGAAAAGAGTCCTATTAGGCTGGTGCCGCAGCTCAGTAGGCTAATCCTCCACTTGCAGCGCCAGCACACTGGGTTCTAGTCCCGGTCGGGGCGCCGGATTCTGTCCCGGTTGCCCCTCTTCCAGGCCAGCTCTCTGCTATGGCCCGGGAGTGCAGTGGAGGATGGCCCAAGTGCTTGTGCCCTGTACCTGCATTGGCGACCAGGAGAAGCACCTGGCTCTTGGCTTCGGATCAGTGCGATGCGCCAGCCACAGTGCGCCGGCCACTGCAGCCATTGGATGGTGAACCAATGACAAAAGGAAGACCTTTCTCTCTCTCTCTCACTGTCCACTCTGCCTGTCGAAAAAAAAAAAAAAAAAAAGAAAGAGTCCTTTTAATATTTTGGCTGTAATTTTCTTTACCTGTTAACTAATATTTATTAGACACTACTAGAACACACTGTTTTAAGGTGCTTAGGTTTGGCAACAAGCAAAACAATTTATGTCTCCATCATCTTGAAGATTATTCTGTGGTAAGTGGACAGAGAGTACGGGAGTTGGGGATAAATGCAATGAAAAAAAGTAAAGCGCAAAGGGAAAAACAGGTGGGGATGCTATTTCGTTTAGAAATTTCATATAGCTAGAGACTGGGTGAAAAGATAACAATGAACATTTGGTAATGGGATTTAAAAGAATTTAATGTATATTTCTAAGACTTGTAAATGAAACTAACTTATTAATAGCCTTTCAGAGACAGCAAAATCTCAGTCTCATTTCTCTTAGTAACAATGATTCCTTTCTCTTTTCCCAAACACAAAGCTTATGCAGATGCCTACATACGGATACCTCTGTCTGAAGCTCACTTCTCTTTCAACATATATTTCGCTTATTAAATGTGTAGTTTGTAAGACTCTGCTTTAAGAGCAGTGTATATTCTGGCCATTATAAATAAATCCAAAACATCATCTATTAATCTGAATATACTCTATATGTCTATATGTAACCAGTGATAAAGTCCTCTTCTTTTTTTTTTTTTTTAATAGCCTATGCTAGCTACAATTGCTAGCAGATACTAACCTGCCTGGACTTACCATGATAAGAATATACAAAATATTTATAATAAGTAATCATGGTATCTTGAAATTCCATCATCATATGCCTCATTAGCTAGATTTTGCCCTGGGTATTTATTTCTGTAGATTCTTTAGCCTTGACCTTGATTTGTCAGCTATTCTGTGAGTAGTTTGCTAATCTTATCTCCTTCAAGGTCTAGATTCTATAGCATTCTTTAGCTCAAGTACTCATTTGGCATATAGAGTGCCTATAATATTTTCATTTTTATTATGTATATGTGCCAACTATCATGGGCTATGGCTGAGTCCCTTCTCTGAACAAAATGCTCGAGATAATACAAGAATATGAGTGAATTTGACAGATCTTAGAACTTAAACCTAAAACTATGTGGAAGCTCATAGGAGGCTGATTACCGTGTGAGGAAGGAATGAAGACATCTTGGTTCCTATGAAAAGCAGGACGGAAGAACATCTCACTTCTGCCTGTTTGCTCTTTCTCAAATCACAATCTTAGTGATGGTACTTAACACTGGCAACTCAGTATGCAGCAGAGGGGCCTTAGATTGAGTTCCTAACTTTCTCTCTTCTCTACTGTAGGGATTACATTGTTAAAATTCGGGAGGGCAACTAGTGCAAGAAAATGAAGAGTTCAAATTCAAGGGCAGCTGCCTGAGGGAATTCCTACTTAGTAGAAAACTTAGAAATAGGAGAAGACTAACCTCTATTAACACCAGATACTGTCCTGAGGTAGTCTTACCTTTCCTATCTAAAAATTATATCATTAAGAAAAGTTAATAATCTCAGAGAATAAGACATTTAATATGCATAATAAATACTCTTGAAAATGTAAAAAAGGGGAATGGAAACACAAAGCAAAAACGTCCTTAATAAACTTCAAATGTTACAGATGAAATTTTGAAGCAAGACAATAGGCAAATTAACTGCAAAGCTCTACAGGAAATTGAATTACTGAGTCAATAGATTAGACTGAGTTGCTATTGTACAGGATGTACACAGACATTACCAAGTACAAAATGTAAAATAAAATAAAAGTTAAAAGAGTGAATGGAGGGTTGAAGTATACGTGTCAACAAACCAAACAGGCATACAGGTAGGGAAGAGAAAATGCATGAGGAAAAGAAACTTGTATTTAAAATTTCCCTAAGTTAATGAAATCCAGAAACTATGGGATGGTTTTAAACAAATTTTATGGGAAGCAAACCAAAATATTCACATCTAAATTCAGTATCTTACAAACCTCAATGCCAAATAATTAAAATAAAATCTAAAAAAAGGTAAACTCATGTATAAGAATGAACAGCCTACCACACTGATTTAGATTTCTCAATAGCATCACTGCTGCAAAAAGAGAGCAAGAGAAATCTAATGCAAGAATAAATGCAAGGTAAGATATTCAAAATTTTAATAAAATTTTCTATTTCATTACATATTATTATACATTATGAGTATATACATTTAACATATCATATATATTTCTAGGGTAATATTTATATGAAAGACTTACGTAAAGGAGCTTCAAAAAGTTTATGAAAAATGTACATTAATTAGTTCCATTTTCCATAAATTTTTAAAGTATCTTCATATACTAAAATAGCTTATTATGAATAGCAATGGTATAAATGCACAGCAATAGGACAGATGAGAGTTATCAATTTTGGAGCATAAAAGGAAGAGGGAAAATGGTCACAGATTTTGAATGGAAAATGTTAAAATTCAAGTATGGTAGAGTGGAAAGCTAACAAGAAGAAAAATTCTTTCTGCTGGCTACAATAATCAGAATTCTTAGTGCTAGATACTTCTGTGGAGGAAGTAAATTGAAGGATATGTTAACAATATAAGATAGTTTCTATCTTCTCAAACAGAGAAGTGACTACTATTCTCCCACCATGAAGAGATAAGGAAAACTTATAACATGGAGAAACTGAAAAGGAGATTTTACACTTGAAAATCTCAGGCACAACAAAGTTGCATATGTAGAGGAATTTCGTACATTTATCCAACATATCAAGCAGCGCAGCCCATCAACTCACCATGAGGAGCTGCCAGCCAGACAACAGAGTGGGAGATTCCTCCACGGAGAAACCAAAGAATTCAGGTAATGGAATTAGTAGCTTCCCAAAGGCCCTGGCAAGACCCAGCGCTCTGTCTTCCTATACTGAAGCTCTACGCTCCCACTGCGTTCTGCAAGTTTGCAAAACCATACCCTTTGACTCAAGGCATTCACTGCTAAATGTGAATTCACAGTTATGGGCCTGTAAATGTCTCAAACAATGCTTTGTGTCAAAGGAAAATAATGAAACAACCTTAAATTTCAGAAATAAAGCTTCCAAAATAATCTATCATACCCTTAGAAATATGAGAAGAAATTGTAGATGCAGTGCAAGCAGAATGATACAGAGTGATTCAGAAAACAAATTGTCCTGGAAATCAAAATTGTGAGATCAGAATAAAAACATAGAAAAAAATTATTGGAAAAAACTGAAGACTTTCAAGGAGTACAGTTAAAAGGATAAAGACAGGAAAAAGTGAAAAGACAGAAATTTAGAGGGCTGATATAGATGGTTGTATATCTGGAAAATTGTCCAGAAATAGAAGATAGAGAAAATAGAAGAAAATAATCTGACATACCAATATTTCCTATTTTTGGTTGTGGCACAGCAGATTAAGCTACGGCTTAGCCTGTGTCATACATCACAGTAACTTTCTAGTCCTTGCTACTGTGCCTCCAATCCAACTCCCACCAACATAACTGGGAGGCAGCAGAATTCTGCCCATGTGCTTGAGTCCCTGTGATTCATGTGAAAGACTTAAGAGTTCTGAACTCCTGGCTCTGTCCTAGCCTTGCCCTGACTATTGAGGGCCTTTGAGCAGAAAACTAGTGGATGGAAAACTTTCTTTCTCTCTCTCTCTCTCTCCCTCTATCTCTCTCTCTCTATCTCTCTTTGCCTTTCAACTAGATGAAAATAAAAGGTTAAAAAATAAAATATTATATTCCCATTAATTATGCGGAATTAAATTTCCTGTAATATTTCTCAAAGAAAAACCACATTAAATGCTATGGTATTTGTTAATTATAATTCCAAAAATCTGTTATAAATATTTGTTAATTGCGAGATAAAATGTGTGAAAGCATCTTTTTTGAATACACAGCTGGGAGAAAGTAAATAAACTCTTCAGAGGACAGGAATGAACAAGGTGCTCAACGCAGTTTAATAAGAGTGTTTTGAATCTGGTTGCCTCAGGGGCATCTGCCTTCAGAATTTGAGTTTTAATGGCTGCAGTTAGGAAAACAACCTAGCTCTAGTGGCTGTGCAAAGTACAGAATCAGATTAGTAGCCCTCATGAGGATCTCCAGAGGGTTACAATCTCAGTGTCACAGAAACTGAAACTAAAAATAATCCATTTTGTAAAGGGAGATGCTCAGAAATTTGCCATTTGTTTGCAGAATGAAAGTCTCTCCTGAGAATTCATAACCGTAGGCTGCCCTCATCTAAGATTGCAGTTCAGATTCACTCTATAGGTGATATCAAACACATCCGACCCAAGAAACTAATTTAAAAGAGCCCACAGGTTTGAAGCACCTTGAACAAGCAGAGATCCTCTCTGGAGTATTGTTCTACACTCATGCTTATAGCATTTTCTCCAATAAACCTCTATACATATGTTTGCAATTTTTTAATCACAAAATACTAAAGTAAAACAACAATCTTTCTTTCTTATCCTCAAGGACAATCACCTACAAATCTATTTCTACTGATACTTACTTTTATCTTTTAAAAGCATAAAATAAGTCATATATTTTTCTATAGTTTTTTTTAAATAAATGGGACTTTATTGTCTTATAACACTACTCTTCTATCACTGAGTATTTGGTCACCCACATATAACGAAGCACACAACATTGTATTGCACTTAAAAATACGCTATGGTGTTAATAAAACAAAAACAAACAAAACAACAAACACAAATGAAGGTAGATATGCCAACTGTGGCCTGCATTTCCATTTTTATTATTTTACTAATTTACTTATTCTTTGTTTGATTAGTGAATCTTCCAGTAGCCTACTAAAAATATGTCCATCTGATTCAATTTTTATAATGCTTGCTTGTCTGAAAATGCCTTTCTTCCAAGTAATGAATCAAAAAGAAACTGAAATGATTGATATGCATAGGAAAACATTGTCAGCTTTATCAGTAATTCAGAAAACCGTTGTCACAGTTGGATGTGAGAAATGCTATGTGGCCTGGAAGTGGGAATGTTTCATGATAGTGAATGGGCTTCAGATGCTTAAGACTTTTGTGTAAATGATCTACCTAAACTCATTGATAAAGCACAGTCATTTGTGTTGATGTTATTTACTGCTGATCAAACCTTTCAAATAACTTCTTCACAGTATTCTTGGGTATAGAGGGCTGTGCTGTCCATTAAGGCATAAGTTCCTATGCATTAAATAAAAAGTGACTCATACCTCACCCAAGGGTGGGAGATGGCTGGGCTCTTCATGTTTCTAAAAAGCAATGAAACTATTTTTATAAACAAGAATTGCAGTTAGGGGAAAATACAAACAATGCTAGTTGTGTTTGACCCATTATTGTAGATAATCTTCAGGGTGTTATGCCAATTAAAATGACATCTTTGAAGTATTTTATATATGGAAAACATTCAGCAATATAAAGAATATTTTATATGTATAAATGTAGATTTGGATTTCATAAATTTAAACAAGAATAATCTTATTCACAAACAGTCATAATAGGAGAAAAAAGGTGCTGAGGATATAATAAAGAGATATATTGGAACCTGATAATTGGGTATTACTTCTAGCTGAAAGGTTCAGTTAGGACCTGGCTAATGAGTAAGACTAAGGAGTTCAGATGGGGGTAAGAATATCTAAAGTGTAGTTAAGAGTTTACAGACTCACAATGTTTCAGAACCAGAGACCGTTTTTACAGCCTAAAATATTTGAGATATAACATAAAGTCAAACCTGTACTTCTGGGTTATCTTTACAATGTCTGTTAATTACTCTCATTGTCAACTATATTCTGAATAAAAAAAGCAATATGTGGTATTCATCTCTCTGTAAATGTGTAATGCTCAGATGAGTTTAACTGACATAATGCAATATAATCACAGGTAAATTTTATACTGATTGCAGATGTGTTGGATAATAATAAGAATAATCCGTAAGTTACAACTTTAATCATACATTTATGATTTTATTTAGAAAAGGAAATTATCTACTTAAAATTATTTTATTATTATTCATTATTATTTTGTTAAAAAATACAAGGGGCCAATGTGACCTAGTGGATAAAGCTGACTGTAATCTAATAATAATGCCGGAATTCAATATGGGAGCTGGTTCAAGTCCCAGGCACTATACTTCCAATCCAGCTCCCTGATGATGGCCTGAGATGAGCAACAGAAAATGGCCCAGATGCTTGGGTCTCTGCTACCCACGTGGAAGAAGTGGAAGAAAAATCCTGGCTCCTGGCTTCAGCCTGGCCCAGCCCTGACTGTAGCAGCCATCTTGGATGTAAGTCAGCAAATGGAAGACTTCTCTCTCTGTGTCTCTCCCTCTATCTCTGTTCTGTGATTTTCAAATAAATATATAAATCTTTAAAAAAAGAAAATGCAAATGCTTATGTCTATGTAAATATGCAGATCTCCAAAAAGTTCATGAAAATACATATAATTAAAAATTTACCCATAGATTCCAATTTCTTCCCACTAAAATAAATTCCATCTTTCCATATATTTTTTGAAGTCTTCTTGTATAGCTGACTTAATGCAAAAGAGAATATTTTTCATCTTAATTTCTACAATGTTTAATTTTTATTCAATCAATTTTGTTTTAGGACCACAATGAAAATGATTCTGCCAGAGAATGATGGATGATATTAGAATTATTTTATAAGATTAGAAGTGTATTTCATTTTACAATCTTTTCCTTTGTTGTCATCTTGAGAAGCTTACAAATCAAGTTTCACCAGTAATTCTCAAGATGAAACTTGCCTTTCAAAGGCCACTGTCTTGTGTGTGAGAAATTTGTGAAGATGCCACTTGAGTATGAGAGCTTGATTGCCTTCCGAGGGAGCACTGGGGGAGGATTATAGGGTACTTCCTGCTACGGTGCTTTCAAATTCACAGCTAACTTCCATTTTCAGATGACTTTTACAGGTTGTTGAGCTCTCATGTATAGTTATTTTATAGCTGGCGGAATTTTATGGCTGTGATTATTGAGGAAAACACACCTATGTCATCCTTGCAAAACTCTGGTCTTACAAACTTGCAGCAGAAAGTCCATCAGCTGTGCCTGGTTGAGCACTTTTTGATTACTTGCTGTTCCTCTCCTCCTCCTACACCCCAGAAGCCCAGTTACTGTATTACACTATATGAATTTTTTTTATTTTTGCTAATTTGATTAGTATTCAATACAAGAATGACAATTCAATGAAGAAACATCACTGGGCTGTGAGTTCAGTGAGATTTGGATTTACGTCTCAGGCATGGTCTTTATCAACCATGTCCTTTGTCTCTCAAGGGACAGTATATCATGGGTTATTGACAATTAGATGAAGTACTTTATACAAAGTGACAAATATAGTGGCCAAGAGACAGTATTTTTTTTTCCTTCTTGATGAGAGGTTTCATCTCAACATTTCAGAATATATCATGAGTATCTTGTACTAGGTAGTACCACTGTTAGCACCTTATTAGAGCCTTTTAAAGTATTAAACCAATTTTTATTGTTTGAGGCTATATGTAATTAGATGTGAGAAATAATCAAATTTTGTGTTTTGGTACCTACTTCAAACTTCTACCATCCATCTCTTTAATTTTAACTTTCACATTTTGTTTGATAATTCATTATAACACCACTGATTACACTAATCATTTCATTTAGCATACATAAAGCAACATTCATTCTTAATTACATAATTCTTATAGTAAAATGAGCAAAAGATGTTGAATTCAACCTTCAACAATTGTTATTATTATATTTGTCTATAAAAAAGCAGAATTTATGTAGTTCAAACTAAAAACATTAATAATATTTGAAAGATATTAATAAGTACTGATTTTTCTATTATGGTATACTTTACATTAGTCATCTATGCCTACATACCAAATATACAAATATTTAAGAGAAATTGGATGTGTTAGGTTAACAAGAGATTCTTAAAAGACAATTAATACCATATAAGTAAAATTTGGAAGGGGAAACAGAGCATGTTCCATTATCATTAAATGTTAAATGTTGATTTCTAATTCATTTTCATAAGTTAAATAATTAATTTAGGATGCTTCTTCCTGTAGAAACATCAGACATTAATGGATTTTTAAGTCAAATTTCATGTAATAAAGATAAGCTCTAATAGTATGCTTGGCATTCTTTCTTAACAGTCACAGCACTAACAGAGAACTTGAAATTTAAATATAACTCTGACAAACCTGAACAATTTGCAGGTCCATAAATAGAGACATTGAAGGTGGCATCAGTGCATTGTGCATCTTCACTTCAGCTAAGAAAATCGTCATTCCTGATAAAAATAATTCTCTCCTAAAACATCTCCACACATTTAAAACAGTCACTCAGCAAATTATCATTTCAGTTCTTTATATAAGATGATAATGCCACTTGCTAAGATAATGACAGTCAATTTCCCACTTTAATCTTTTTAATTGTATTCATTTTTCTTTAATGTCTAATCCTACTCAGTGTGAAATATGCAAGAGAATTCCTGGATTAATGTCTTAATTACAGTGTTGGTTAATGTTGTTAGGCAGGTGACTCTTCAGGTTTGAAAATATACATTTTTTAACCCTCCCAGAAAAAAAAGATAGTAAAACTTTCAAAAATAGAATCTAGTTTTTTGTTCTACTTCTGTGAGATAGGCTACATAGGTAGCGGTGATAGAAGCTATATATGAACTCAAAAACATGGACTTCCTTCCAAAGTTAGTGCTATGCTGAGCTGCACTGATATTCTTTCCTGACAACAGCAGAGTCCAAAGATGGCTATGTAGCCCCATATCATGGGGTCCCAAGGCTCAGAGACTTTTATCAAGAAAAGAATCCTGGAATACAACCATAATTTACACACGGGCATGCCATCATGTTCAAAACTCTTTTGTTCCATTATCACTATTAGTGGTCTTTCAGAATGTATTCTCATCAATGTTTTGCTGGTAAATATTTAACAACCAGTTTTCCAAAATATAATAAAAATTATTTTAATAAGAATATGTAGGATACATCATACAAATAATAATATAATATATAAAATTCTTGTAAATCCCATGGAACTGAGTTTCACAAAGTTTGTTGACTTATGTTGAACTCTTATCCCCAGTCAAGCTTTGATAGCAACTGATCAATAAATACCATTCAGAGAGAGATGTTGATTAGTATTTTCTTTACTCCAGGACGGTCGTTGTATTCTTCAGAGCAGAAGACAATGTTTTTTTTTTTTTTTTTTTTTTCTTTTTTTTCCTTCATGTGAGCAGAAGAAGAGAGAGAGAGAGAGAGAGAAATCACACCCAAAATTCCTTTTGAAAGGCATTAAACCCACTCGGGAGGAGAGAGACTTCATAGCTAAACACCTTTTAAAGATCCTGATTCCCAATACTGTTCATGGGCAATTAAATTTTAATATAAGTTTTGGGAAGGGTGAACATTCAAACCATAGTAGACTTTTCCAAATCTGCAAATCCCTGGCTTCATACTTAGGGAGATAGCACCTTGTCTTCCTGCAACTTTGGGGGCTTAACCTAGAGACTTATTCTGGGCTGCAATTACATGACCCTCATAGATAAGAAAAATTCTATTATTCCTTTTGATCAGGACATTATGTAGACAGATGGCTACAAATCTTCTCAGGGCATATTAATGGCCTTAAGAAGCTCAGAATTTTTACAGTAGTGATGTGAAACAAGTGGCTTTATTTTCCCAAAATAAGTTTAAATAACTTAAATTTCAATAGTTGGATATTGTAATCACTTAGTAATATTTCTTTTTAAAAAGATTTTTCATTCATTTATTTGAGAAATAAAGTTACAGACAGAGAAAGAGACAGAGAAAAAAGTGTTTCATATGCTAGTTTATTCCCCAAGTGGCTGCAATGGCCAGAGCTGAGCCA
Source organism: Oryctolagus cuniculus (assembly GCF_051225735.1). Taxonomy (NCBI): domain Eukaryota; kingdom Metazoa; phylum Chordata; class Mammalia; order Lagomorpha; family Leporidae; genus Oryctolagus; species Oryctolagus cuniculus. The sequence goes on along the minus strand of NC_142872.1, from coordinate 138,009,070 downwards.
GCCTGAAGCCAGGAGCCAGGAGCTTCTTCCGGATCTCCAACCTGGCTGCAGGGGCTCAAGCACTTGGGCCATCCTTTGCTGACTTTTCAGGCCGTTTGCAGAGAGTTGGATAGGAAGAGGAGCAATCGAGAAAGGTAATGGCACCCAAATGGTATTCCAGCACCACAGGCAAAGGCTTAGCTTAATATGTCACAGCACTGGGCCCTCAATTAGTAATATTTCAACAATATTTAATCAATTCTCATTGTAATTGAAAATTAAATCCGCTGGATCACTCTCCAAATGCCTGCAATATTTAGGGTAGAGACAAGCTGAGCCAAGAGGCCAAAATGAAGTCTGTGCTCCCTCTTGGGTGGCAGAAACCCAAATAGTCTTGTCAACACCTGACGCCTTCCAAGGTGTGCATTAGCGGGGAGCTGGAACTCAAAGAGTAGCTGTGACTTGAACTGAGCGTTCTGATGTGTGATGTGAGTGTCCCAAGCAGTGGCTTAACAACTGTGCCAAACACTAGCCTGCACATCCTTAAAAATTTAACAATTGTGTGTTGTGACCCAATATTATGAGTACAGCATAACATTAGACTGTCTACATATTATCCATGTAATATTTACATTACACCAAGAACTCACTCTAATAAAAATGATAAACTCAAACAACAACAGGCTCTTACTTATGGAATTCTTTCATCATATTACAGGACTACTAATGATTAAACATTAGAACTCAATCTTAGGGCTAGTGCTGTGGGATAGTGGGTAAAGATGCTGCCTGCAGTGGTGGCATCCCAAATGGGCACCAGTTCAAGACCTGGATGCTCCACTTCCTATCCATCTCTCTGTTATGGCCTGGAAAAGCATTAGAAGATGACCCAAGTCCTTGGGACCCTGCATCCGCTTGGGAGACCCGGAAGAAGCTCCTGGATCCTGCCTTCAGATTGGTACAGCTTCGACCATTGCAGCCAATTGGGGAGTGAAGCAGTGGATGGAAGACCTCTCTCTCTTTCTCTCTTTTTCTCTCTCTCTCTTTTTTCCTCTCCTTCTCTCTCTGTATAACTTTGAGTTTCAAATAAATAAATAAATCTTAAAAAAAAAAGAAGGACTCAATCTGAGGGTAATATCTTAATGTTGGGTTATTGTTCTATAGGACACAATTAATTAAACACAAGTTAATATAAGATGTTAGTACCCATACTGACAAAATAAGAATCCAATAACTAAGAGATGTAAGTGAAGAGAACTCCTTCATAGTTAGACTTAACAATCTTCTTGTGGTATTGTTGTTTCCCTTGCCTATAGCTTTAGCTTCAATAGATTTGGAAGTCTTGATGTTCAAGGCAAAAGCCATCATTATATTAAACTAGAAACTGATATTTATTTTTGATTCCTCATGCTAATAATTCAAAAAGCAGAAAAGGTTCATACTGTCTGGAGTGGATGATTCCAGATGTCAAGGAAAATATGGATTATTACTACATGATAAGGAAAAGGAGGAGTATGGTAAGTTGAATTATGGTCTTCCAATGATATCCATTCCCTACTCCATGGAATGAGTGAATAATTTACCTTATATGTCAAAAGGAAATTTTTCTGCCATATATTCTGTCTTAACATAAGGCCACAGGGGGAATTAATCCTGAGTTATTGGGTTTGACCAATGTTGTAATTTCATGCATGCTCATATATAAAAATATAGAATCAGAAGAAAAGAAAAAAAAAAAGCTTTGAAGATGCTACTCTGCTGGCTTTAAAGAAGAAAAAAAGATTATAAGCCAAAGGATAGAGGCTTCTAGAAGCCAGAAAGGACAAGAAAGCATATTCTTTCCTTGAGATTTGAAAAGTAATACATACCTGTGTTTCTATTTTATAATTATGATCTCCAGAATTCAATATAGTGAATGTGTACTATTTGCACACAGTATGAGTTACTAAAGTAGTCTATGGTAAGTGGTTATAACAGCATTAGGAGACTAATACAAAGGCTATGTTTAAAACTCGAGGAATCACTAGGGCATCATTTACTATCCCATGGCCAACGGCAAAGTCAGTGTGAAACTGTAAGAACCCAATAAACAGGATAACTTGGATCCTGTGTGCATTTCACATAGAGTCCACCAGTTAATATCTCTCAAGTGCATGAGTCCAGCACAGGGGAAGGGGAAGGGAAATATGAAATAGGATGGAAGAAACAATTTTTCAATCTAGGCTTTATCACCCACAACAAAAATGGAGATGGTGGAAGACATGGGAGGACTTCAAAAAGTTTGTGGATAATAAAATTAAAAGATGTTTATTTTGGTGTGATAAAGCTGAAATCAATGCATACGAAGCAACTTTGAATACAGAAAAACATGTATTATAAAACATGCTGCAATGTTTTCAACATTTTTGCACCAAAAGAAAGATCTTACTTTTAAAAAGCTTTATTTATTTACTTGAAAGGTAGAGTTACAGAAGAGAGAGAGAGGAAGATACCAAAAAAGAGATCTTTTATCCGCTGTTTCACTCCTCAAATGGTCGCCATTGCCATGGTCTGGGCAGTTCGAAGCCAGGAGCCTAGAACTCCATCTGGGTCTTTCGTGTGGGCGGCAGAGCCCCATGTACTTGGAAAGTCTCCTGCTGTTTTTCTGGGCATGTTAGTAGGAAGTTGAATCAGAATTGGAGCAGCTGGGACTTGAACCAGCACTTGTAGAGGATGCCAACATTGCAAGCTACAGATTAACCCATTGTGCTACAATAAAACAAACATCTTTAATTCTATTTTCCACAAAATTTTGAATGAATTCATTAATTTTTGTATTTTATAGTATTTGGCATACAAGGAACATACAGTGTTACACATCAGCTGCTCATGATATCTGTAACTTCTCAGTATTTTGAAAAATGTATGATCTACAGGAGGAAAAACAGAAGAAATCAAAATTTACCAATGCAAAGAACAGATGCTGGTATATTCACTGATGTCAATGTAAATCAGACACATATTTGTGTATTATATAAGAGAAATAGATTCACATTTCTTAGCTATAAAATTCTGTTTGGGTTCAAACCTTCTATTTGCTTGGAAAAAATTTACTCATTTAATTTGCCAAACTACGACCTTTAATGTAGATATCCCAAGATGAAACCTATTTTCATATTGTTCACTTTGGCTTCTTTACAATTGAGCTATAAAACAGAAATATATATGTCGCTCCCCGTCTTCGTGGGGGAACGACACTGAACCCTGCGCTGTTCTCTCGTCTGCTCGGCCCTCCCCGGGTTTGCTGCTGGTTCTTCCTGGGTTGGCTACTATCCCTTCCACCTCCGTGGAAGGGCAGTTCCCCCTGGCCACATTCCCCACTTCCGCAGGGGAGCGGCACACCGCCGGCCGGCTCTCTCGGGGGCTGCACAGGTGTTCCCCTTAGATGTTCCTGGTGCATGCCGTCTCTCTCCTCCTTTATAGTCCTCTTCCACCAATCCCAACTCTGCTACCCACACGCTGAGTACGCTGCTCTCCTCCAATCAGGAGCAGGTCCCACAGTTTATTGGTTGAACTGGAGGCAGCTGTGTAGAAGCTGTTTCCCTTCTCAGCGCCATATTGTGGGAAAGCAGATGCATAGAATAAGTCTTAATTCCAGTAACTCAGTCCAGTCCGGGCTGCTCCCCACATATATATATATATGTATATATATATACATATATATATATATATATGTATTTTTTGACAGGCGGAGTGGATAGTGAGAGAGAGAGACAGAGAGAAAGTTCTTCCTTTTGCCGTTGGTTCACCCTCCAATGGCCGCCACGGCTGGCACGCTGTGGCCGGCGTACCGCACTGATCCGAAGGCAGGAGCCAGGTGCTTCTCCTGGTCTCCCATGGGGTGCAGGGCCCAAGCACTTGGGCCATCCTCCACTGCCTTCATAAAACAGAAATATTGAAATCTGCCTGAATCTGTGCATACATACATATGCTAAGTTAGTAGCTTGAATAAGTAGAGTTTAATCAGTGGGACAAGCAAAGAGTCTTCTGTCATATTATCAAGCATGACACATTTTTATTAGTACATAAAGGAATGCGTGATGGAAATAGAAAGGGTTTCTGTCTGAGAGGGAACAAGGTATAATTACGGGCTATTGAACAATCAGGTATTTTCTGAGTGACAGTAATATTGACAATATTACAATCAGTTACTTTTTCTTGGAGCCATTCAGTTTTTAGGAATAGTCCTTATGCCAAGCTCTTACCCTTATTATGAAACAGGGCCATTCACTTCACTACACCAGGACATGGTGCCTATATTGTAGTTCATACAAATGGACGATTGGAGCTGTAAACCACAATCCAGACTCCTTGGCTATGGTTTTCCTTCAACTGGGTTTAAGTTCTGTTATCTCTAACCTCTTAATGACATTTATCGTGGCTCTTACTGACTTAATTCTTCCAGCAGTTGGAAAAGCGTATTTCAATGCATTGTAAACATAAACAGAATTAAGTAGAAATATCTAGGCTTCTTAAACACAAGCTTATTTGGGGTAGGGAAATATTTATGGTTAAATAGAATAACATGATGCAAGCTCCTACTATCTTTCTTATCACTCGCTTTAGATGTAGACTATTTCGTCTATCAAAAACTGTCATGGAATCTTTGGAGTGTAAACAGTAATCACAATTATGATTCCAGGTACAGTTTTCCAAATTAATCTTGTATACTTGATTGCTAGCAGTCTCTTAATAACTAAAGAAAGTGAATAAATAGTTATCAGATTAGATCTGCTATTTTTTTCTCACAGAAGAGGGCAATGCCCACTATAATGACTTTGCCAGCTGAGTTACAAAGATAATGCATACCTTTGAGAATCATTTTCTAAAAACCAGAGATGAAAGACGTTTGCTGTTTGAAATAATTCATTTAGAAAATAAATAAAAGCCATTGCATAGGAATGCTTTCATCTCACCCTCTCACCATCATAAAAATAACCTACCTTTTCTCTAATTCTACCTTTGTTGCTCTAGCAGCAAAATAAATGCAAGGACACTTCAAAAAGCTAGTGGAAAAACAAAATTAAAAGTAGAAGTTTATGTTTGCTACAAAAGCAATTTTTAAATCATGCATAATTTCTCATAATATGCATTTTCCACATATTATTAAAAAGCTTGTACCAAAATAAGGTCATACTTTTTATTCCGTTTCCCATGAACTTTTTGAAGTATCTTCATACCTTTGCTACCATCAAGGCCACCCTCCTCCAGAATTTTCTTTAGCATTTCATTCATTAAATTCTTAATGATGTTAAATTCTCAATGATGTTTTTCTTTATATTTTTTCGCCATCTGACATTACTGAAGCATCCACCTACACTGAATCATTCTCATCAGTGATCAAACATGCTCTTGAGTGTTAATGTATTTTTTGTTTTTAAAAAAAGCTCTTTACCATGTATCTTCTAATTTCTGTGTTTATTGGTCTTTCATTAAATTCTGGGTAGCATGGTGTACATATAGTTTGTGGGTAGATTTGCTTATCTCCCATTCTCTTGTCAACTCTCACACCCATATCTTTTTCCCTGATCTCACTGAGGATATTTGCCAAGATCATTAATGAATATATTTTTGTTTAAAGTTTCGCAGGATCTGAAACTGTTGTTTAACCAATTCTTCTTGGAAAAAAATGTTTTTCTTATGGGGTTGTGAGACTAAAGTTGTTTTTGTTTCTACTTGCTTAACTATATTGCCTGCTCAGTCCCTTCATTGTTCCTCTCCTCTGCTTGAACCCCTTGAAATGTGGTAGTGCCCTATTTGTCTATCTTGGCACCCCTACTATTTTCTTGATATACATACTTCATGGATGTCTTGTTTTAAACTATTTCTTCCACAATTCCAGGCTCACACCACCAATTCTAAATGTCATATCTCCAAGTGTATATATTCTTGGCACCTCAAATTTCATATGACAAAAACTGATCTACTGATATATCTCCTTAAATGAACTCCATTCCTTGCCTCATCGTCTAAATCTCAGTAAATGGTAGTACTAAGTTGTATGAGACCAAATTATAGCAGTTTCATCACACTCTTTTTCTACTCCTTTTTCTACTCGTATCAACTAGTCCTGTTGAACTTATCTTCAAAGCATATCACAGAAGTGTTCAATTTTCTCTATCTCCACTAATTACTTTAGCCCAAACTACCACCATCTTTTCATGGGACTATTTTCTTTTTGGGGGGGACTATTGTCCTACCATCATAACTTATTCCTTTGCTATCTCGCTTCCTCTCCTAAAATCCATTTCCCACATAACTAGTAAAGTGTTCAGCTCAATCTGTTAATTAGAAAAATCATCTCATGGCCAAAACCCTTCAAAAGGCTCCTGTCAAAACACACATATGATTCACTTATTAAATGAGTTGGATTCAGAATGAGGAAAGAAGGGAGCATGTCTACACTGTCTTAGCACTGCAATTCAAAATCACTATTGGAATTTTTTCTTCATCCCAAAATGTTTCCTTGAGCTGATTCTATAGATTTTGCTATTCACATTCATTTATTGATGAGTAGTCTTGCTTTCTGATATTAAAAGACCAGACTAGTGAAATATAAAATCCTCAATCTGTCATATAATTTAAAGCATCTCAAAAAAAATCTATTTGATAGTCCTAACTTGATTTTTTAGATGGCATCAGGGAAAAAGCAGCATATTTTACTTCTTTTTTTTCTCCCTGACTATCTGCTATTCCTGGCTTTTGTAGAATATTATGTAGAAGAAAGGCAGATACAGAAGAAATGGGAAAGTTACGCGATTCATGCTGTTGTATTTGCTGTTGTGTCTTACTGTGGAGCAGAAGCTTTAAAATATGTTTTTGTCTGTTTGTTTTAAGATTCTTTACTGTATTGACACCTTCCACTTTCCCTTTTTCTGGTATGAGCCATATCCTCACAATTTGCTACTTATAACTCACCTCTCAGTTCTTCCTTCACATGGTATTCCTTTTCCCTTAATTCTCTCCTCACTGCATTCCTTCTTTCCTTCTCTCTGTCTCTCTTTATGATTAATATGTAATGATTATACTTATTTATAGAATGCTGTGATATTTCTGCACATGTGGTAATAGGGATATTATTTGTTATGTGGATTATTTTTTAAAAATGTTTATTTCATTTATTTGAAAGGCAGAGTTACAGAGAAGTGAGGGAGGTAAAGAAAGAGAGAGAGGTCTTCCGTTTGCTGATTCATTCCCCCAATGGCTGCAATGGCCAGGTCTGGGCCAGGACAAAGCCAAGAGCCAGGAGCTTCATCTGGGTCTCCCATGTGAGTGACAGGAGCCTAAGCATTTGGACCATCTTCTGTTGCTTTCCCAGCACTTTTAGCAGGGATTTGGAGGGCAAGTGGAGCAACAAGGGCAGGAACTCTCACCCATATGGGCTGTCAGAGCCATAGGTAACAGATCAACCTACAAGCCTGTTTGATGAGATCCTATCAACAAATCTATTATCTTAATAAAAAAGATGGGGTTGAGGAGTTAGGTAAATGGATTCAGGGATGCAGTCACTCTAATGAACTATCGATGCTTCCTCACCTCCTTAATGAATCCGTTAACCGTTTTAATTTGACTTGCAGGTTCCAAAAAAGTAAGAGCTAAAAAATTGGCTTTGATCTACCTTCTCAACAAGTTTATTATTGAGTAAGTCCATCATTTGAAATTTCATGTTTCTTGCCTCCCTTTGTACCTGTTTAAAAGATTTATTTATTTATTTTAAAGTCAGAACTACAGAGAGAGGAGGAGAGAGAGAGAGAGAGAGAGAGAGAGAGAGATCATCCATCTGCTGGTTCACTCCTAAAATGGCTTCAGTGGCCAGGGCTGGGCCAGATTGACGCCAGGAGCTTCATCTGGATCTCTCACATGGGTGCATTTGCCCAAACACTTGGGCATTTTCTACTGCTTTCACAAGCTCATTAGCATGGAGCAGGATAGAAAGTGGAGTGGCCAGGACATGAACTGGAACCCATATGGACTGCTGGCTTCACAGGGCAGCTTTACCTGCTATGCCACAATGCTGGTCCCTTTTGCCACCTGCTTTTAAGTTCTATACTTAACAATAGCAGTCTATTCAATAAATGGTGTTGGGAAAATTGGATTTCCACATGCAGAATAATGAAGCTAGACCCCTACCTTTCACCTTACACAAAAATTCACTCAACATGGATTCTACGACCTGACACCATCAAATTATTAGAGAGCAGTGGAGAAACCCTGCAAGATATAGGTACCGGCAAAGACTTCCTAGAAAAGACCCTGGAGGCACAGGCAGTCAAAGCCAAAATTAACTATTGGGATTGCATCAAATTGAGAAGTTTCTGTACTGCAAAAGAAACAGTCAGGAGAGGGAAGAGGCAACCGACAGAATGGGAAAAAATCTTTGCAAACTAAGCAACAGATAAAGGGTTGATAACCAGAATCTACAAAGAAATCAAGAAACTCCACAACATCAAAACAAACAACCCACTTAAGAGATGGGCCAAGGACCTCAAGAGACATTTTTCGGCCGGCGCTGCAGCTCACTAGGCTAATCCTCCACCTTGCAGCGCTGGCACACCGGGTTCTAGTCCCGGTTGGGGCACCGGATTCTGTCCCGGTTGCCCCTCTTCCAGGCCAGCTCTCTGCTGTGGCCAGGGAGTGCAGTGGAGGATGGCCCAAGTGCTTGGGCCCTGCACCCCATGGGAGACCAGGATAAGTACCTGGCTCCTGCCATCGGACCCGCGCGGTGCGCTGCGGCCATTGGAGGGTGAACCAACGGCAAAGAAAGACCTTTCTCTCTGTCTCTCTCTCTCATTTCTCTCTGTCTCTCTCTTTCACTGTCCACTCTGCCTGTCAAAAAAAAAAAAAAAGAGACATTTTTCAAAAGAGGAAATCCAAATGGCCAACAGACACATGAAAAAATGTTCAAGATCACTAGCAATCAGGGAAATGCAAATCAAAACCACAATGAGGTTTCACCTCACCCCAGTTAGAATGGCTCACATTCAGAAATGTACCAACAATAGATGCTGGAGAGGATGTGGGGAAAAAGGGACACTAACCCACTGTTGGTGGGAATGCAAACTGGTAAAGCCACTATGGAAGTCAGTTTGGAGATTCCTCAGAAACCTGAAGATAACCCTACCATACAACCAGCCAACCCACTCCTTGGAATTTACCCAAAGGAAATTAAATTGGCAAACAAAATGCTGTCTGCACCTTAATGTTTATTGCAGCTCAATTCACAATAGCTAAGACCTGGAACCAACCCAAATGCCCATCAACAGTAGACTGGATAAAGAAATAGTGGGACATGTACTCTATAGAATACTATACAACAGTCAAAAAGGATGAAACCCGGTCATTTGCAACAAGATGGAGGAATTTGGAAAACATGATGCTGAGTGAATTAAGCCTGTTCCAAAGGGACAAATATCATATGTTCTCCCTGATGGGTGACAACTAACTGAGCACCAAAGGGGAAACTTGTTGAAGCGAAATGGACACTATGAGAAACAGTGACTTGATCAGCTCTTGTCCTGATGGTTGATGTACAATGTAATATTTTATATATTTTAGTATTTTTTCTTTTTTTTGTTCTAGTACTATTGGTTGAACTCTGTAATTAACACACAATTATTCTTAGGTGTTTAAATTTAACTGAAAAGTGATCCCTGTTAAATATAACAGTGGGAATAAGAGAGGGAGGAGATGTACAATTTGGGACATGCTCAATCGGACTTGCCCCAAATGGTGGAGTTAGAAACATGCCAGGGGATTCCAATACAATCCCATCAAGGTGGCATGTACCAATGCCATCTCACTAGTCCAAGTGATCAATTTCAGTTCACAATTGATCACACTGATAGGTCTAAGAGTCAAAGGGATCACACAAACAAGACTAGTGTCTGTGAATACTAACTGATAAAATCAAAAAGGGAGAGAATGATACATCATGGGAAGTGGGATACACAGCAGACTCATAGAATGGCAGATGTCCTAATCAGCACTCTGGCCTCAGAATCAGCCCTTAAGGCATGCGGATCTGGCTGAAAAGCCCATGAGAGTATTTCAGGCATGGAAAGCCAAGACACTCTGGCAAAAAATAATGGCCTAAATGAAAGATCTCTGCAAGTGAGATTCCAGTGGAAAGACCGGGGCCATCAAAGAAGGAGGTACCTTTCTCTGAAGGGAGGAGAGAACTTCCACTTTGACTATGACCTTGTCTAAATAAGATCAAAGTCAGCAAACTCAAGAGGCTTCCATAGCCTTGGCAGCTCATGACAAGAGCCTAGGGAGATTACTGATGCCATAAACAAGACTGTCAAATTGTTAAGTCAACAACAGGAGTCACTGTGTACTTACTTCTCATGTGGGATCTGTCCTTAATGTGTTGTCCAATGTGAAGTAATAACTAGTACTCAAACAGTATTTTATACTTTGTATTTCTGTGTGGGTGCAAACTAATGAAATCTTTACTTAATATATACTAAGTCAATCTTTTGTATATAAAGATAATTGTAAATGAATCTTGATGTGAATGGAATGGGAGAGGGAGCAGGAGATAGGAGGGGTGTGAGTGAGAGGGAAATTATGGGGGGGGGAAGCCATTGTAATCCATAAACTGTACTTTGGAAATTTATATTTACTAAATAGAAAAGAAAAGTAATAAAGAAAAAAAAAACAATAGCAACAAAACAGCAATTTGTCTTTAATAGGTCACTATGTGTATGGAAATCTGGTCCTCTTACCTTGGTTTGCAGATATTCACAGGATATGACTCTTGCAAAATTCTATTATCATGTCTTTTTTAACAACTCTTGCTCACACGGATGCCCAAACAGCAGCAGTCTCACTTCAGTCTTAAACACAAATTCTTTCTTGTCATATGAGGTTTTGTTTGAGATTTTTTCTTCCTAGAATATTTCTCTTGCTATACCAAAGAACAACTTTTCTGTTTAATGTTTTGATTAAACATCCCTTCTTGAGATAATCCCATACTGATCTTTGTATCTATGGGAGTGGCTAGTTCACTGTTACATCAACCTGTTACATTTTTATATAGAATTTACTGTCCCATGTTCTCAATTATTTCATTTCCCTTGTTTCCACAAACACCACTGTTTTATGTTTTCTTCTTATTTTGTGACTACGTTTCTCATTTCTCAAAGAAACCAGGAGCAATGGTAAGGAAATCATGTCAGTTCCCTTTGAACAATCTTCTGTATTATTTATGTCTACGCTCAGATCCTGGCTTCCTGTTCCTATGGATGGACTACCTCTAGTCATATTTAATTCAAGACCCCATCATTTTGGGATGGGTCCATCTCACCTATTCAAGCACAATAGATTAATCTGTCTCATTCTCTACCTTATCCAATTTTACCATCCAAAAATGCTATCATATTTGTTAACAAAGCAAACCTCTTTTAGTCTTACATTCCTCTCTAGCTTCCATTCAGCTCTGTTTCATGTATGGCAAGGTTTTCAAAGAAATTTGTTTAACATGGCAATCCCCATTTCATAAAGAACACATGCAACTGGCATCAGTCCTGTGGCACGGTGGGTTAAGCTCTGGTTTCCCTACTTCTAATCCATTCCTGTGCTAATGTGCCTGAAAAAGCAGTGGAAAATAGTCAAAATTTGTGGGCCTATGCTCCCATGTGGGAGTTCTGCATGGAGTTTCAGGCTCCTTGCTTCAGCCTGGCACAGTGGGCATTCAGAGAGTTAACTAGAAGATGAAAGACCTCTCTCTCTCTCTCTTTCTCTCACCCTCTGTCATTCTTCTCTTCTCCTTGTTGCTCTTTCAAAGAAGTAAATAAAATAATCTTTAAAAATGCAATTGCTTCTTAACCAACACCATTCACTCTAGCATTATTCTGGTAAATGTTACTAAATATTTCAGAAATGACAGAAACTATAATAAATTCTCATTTTTCTTTTGTGTTTAGTATTTATCAGTGCCATCTACAAAATTAACACTGCAAAAATCTATATATAAACCTTGCATTTATTCCAAAATACCAGAATTCTCTTACTAATTCCCAAAGGTGTTATTTCTGAATCAGTGTCTGACAGGCACTTAAATTTGTATGAACTATATCACTTGATCCAAGATTTTGAAACATTTTTAAAAGATTCATTTATTTATTTAAAAGGTAGAGTTAAAGAGATAGGGAGAGAAATGCATAGAGATCTTCCATCCTCTGGTTTACTGCACAACTACCAGAGCTAGACCAACCTGAAATTAGGATCCAGAAGCTTGTTCCTGGTCTCCTCTATGGGTGGCAGGGTCTCAAATATTTTGGTCATCTTTCTCCATTTTTCCAGACCATTAGCAGGGAGCTGCATTGGAAGTGGAGCTACGAGGACATGAACCAGTATCCATAAGGGCAACAGCTTAACCTGCTAGGCCACAACACTGTCCCCCATTCATGATTTTTGTGGGAACAATGTCCCAAGGATATCAGCAAATTGCAAATTGTTTTAATAAGAAAGGATAAGATGTTGAAGATGGGGCCTGCAGCCCCATATCATCCATCTCAATTTGTGAGGAAATACGTAATATTATTTCCTAATTGAAGAGGACTAACAGTTAATGTCGCTCCCCCTCTCTGCGGAGGAACGACACAGGACCCTGTGCTGTTCTTTCATCTGCTCGGCCCTCCCCAGGTTTGCTGCTGGTTCTTCCCGGGCTGGCTTCCCGGGTTCCCCCTGCCACTTTCCCCTCTTCCGCGGGGGAGCGGCACACCGCCGGCCGGCTCTCTCGGGGGCTCCTCAGGTGTTCCTCAGGTGTTCCTCTTAGATGTTCCTGGTGCATGTTGTCTCTCCTCCTTTATAGTCCTCTTCCACCAATCCGTGCTCTGCTACCCACACGCCAAGCACGCTGCTCTCCTCCAATCAGGAGCAGGTCCTACAGTTTATTGGTTGAACTGGAGGCAGCTGTGTAGAAGCTGTTTACTCCTCTCCCAGCGCCATACTGTGGGAGAGCAGATGCATAGAATAAGTCTTAATTCGAGTAACTTAGTCTAGTCCGAGTTGCTCCCCACAAGTTAATAGTAGTCAACATCATAGACATCATTGTCCAACTTATGCAATGACTGAAAAAATATAACAAACGTTTTACAAAATAGGTGCCAACATTGTTGTACCTGTATCAGTTAGACAAAAACAGTGCTCTCAATTGGAATCTTGATGAAGTGGGATCAGGATCTTAAAATGTTTCACTGAAGAAGTATAACAGGGGATGAAACATCATTTTACCAGTACCATCCTGAGGACAAAACACAACAATAGCAATGGTTATCAAGAGAAGGAAATGAGCCAGTCAAAACCAAGCTGAACTAGTCAATAAAGGTCATGTCAATAGCCCTTTGGGATGCTCAAGCTATTTTCCTTCTTAATTTTGTAGAGGGCCAGAGAACCATAAGATCTGCTAATTATGATTGTGTTTGAGAAGCTGAGCCAAAGCTTTCACATAAAAATGTACAGGCGTGAATGCACAGGTGCAGCCAGTGAACGGAGCTACAACTTTGGAATCTCAGCAAATCCCTGTGGAGCTGCATTTCTGTGTCGCTGCTGTGGCTCCCTACAACTGGTACTGAACTGGCATGGTGAGAACATCTAGAACCTGAAGAATCAGCTTAGGGCTGATAGGATGCCAACCTGAGCCCCAAGCCCTGGGAGATGTTGGGGATACCTTGGCATCTTTTTCACCTTGGTGCAGAAAAGAGCCCTTTGGACCCTCTGGATGTTGCTGGATGCTGTTGATGAGATGTGGCTGCCAGTTTTGTGGACTTGGAACCTCAAAGAGTGGCACGTTGGGGGCCTAACTGACCTCAATAAAGCATAAAATGCTTCCAAGCATGGGGAGGCCCAGGAAAAGACTGGAGGAGCTTCTATGTTCCTCCACACTCCCACAGAGCCTGACCATCCCTTCTACAGCAACATCAGTAGGGTTAACAGGTATGCAGATCACACTGCAGAGCCATGCCCTTTTGGAATGTAGAGATTGTGCCTTAGATCAAGGAGAGGAAATGGGCACTGATCACAGCCAGTGACAGCAGCCTTCTGAGCACTGTCAAGCATCTGGATGGTCTCTCTGGAGAGAATATCATGGAGCTGAAACTGCTGATAATATTCCCATCGCCTATGAATTGGACGAGAAAAGCCCATCAAGCCCATGCAGTTCCTGGGGGATGAAGAGACTGTGCATAATGCCTAGGAATCTGTTGATACCCACGGAAAGGCCAAGAAGCAAAAGCAAGTAGGCAGACCACTGTCCTCAGGACCACTCTTCCTGCCTGCCCATTCCTCTGCACCTGTCCCCTGCACGTGTCACGTTGACCACATCTATAGGCACCTTGGATTGCAGCTGCAGGTTGGGACTGGTAGCTCCTGCTTTCCCTTTAGCCATTTTGTCTCCTGCACCATTCCTTTCACAGAATCTAGTCAGGAAAGCAAACTTGGGGAATAGATTCTTTTTTTTTTTTTTTTTTTTTTAGAAAACCCTTCATATTTATCTATTTTTTTCAAAACCTTTCTGATTGTTTTAATGGGTCTCATTGATTCTTCTCTAAACCATATTTAAAATCTGACCTTTCTCATTTGTTTGTTTTACTTCCAATGACACAACCCAGATCTACAGCAACTACCTTTTCTGATGATCCTTCCTTAATTCTTCAATTTCATCCTTTTTCTTCCCTTCCTTCCTCTCATTACAAGTAGTTAAGCCTCTTGGGAACACAGATCTAGCATGATTTGTTCTCTGAAAATTTATCAATTTTGATAACATTGATTATCATTTAGTACCTAAATGAATAAATAACCATCCCTTTCCTCATGATGAAATAATTATTGCTATTGACTAGTTTCTTTGTCAACCCCCATTAAAATGCATTGATGTGGTAGGCATTTGCTGTAGTGGTTACGAGGCTGCTTAGGATGCCTACATTCCATATGAGAGAGTCTATATTTGATTCCCACCTTTGCTCTCAACTCCAGCTTCCTGGTAATGTGGAATCTGGGAGTCAATAGGTGGTGGCTTAAGTGGTTGAGTCACTACAATATGTATAGGAGTCCTAGGTTGATTTCTCAGATCCTGGCTTTGATCTGGCACAACCCAAGCTGTTCCAGTGGATGGGACCACTCTGTTTTTTCTGTCCCTGTCTCTATTTCTCTATCTGTGCCTTTCCAAACAAAAAATAAGAGTCCTAGAAATGCTTGATTCTTCATATGAATAGAGTTACTCTTCAGGATATCTTTCTTTTTAAGATTTATTTAGGGAGTCTACACTGTGGCACAGTAGATTAATCTTCCACCTGCGACGCCGGCATCCCATATGTGTGCCAGTTCTAGTCCCAGCTGCTCCACTTCCTATCCATCTCTCTGCTATGGCCTGGGAAAGCAGTAGAAAATGGTCCAAGCACTTGGGCCCCTGCACCCGCGTGGGTGACATGGAAGAAGCTCCTGGCTCCTGGCTTCAGATCAGCTCAGCTCCACCCAGTGTGGCCATTTGGGGAGTGAACCAGCGGACGAAAGATGTTTCTGTCTGTCTCTCTCCCTCACTGTCTATAACTCTATCTCTCAAATAAAAAAATAAATCATAAAATCTATTTATTTATATAAAAGGAAGAGATACAGAGCAAAAAGGAGAGAAAGAGAGAGAGGGAGAGAGAAAGAGAGAGGACTCTATCTGCTGGTTCACTCCCTAAATAGCTGTAATGGCCAGGGCTGGGCTGAACCCAGGAGCTAGGAGCTTCTTCCGGGTCTCCCATGTAGGTGCAGGGGCCAACCTTAGCTGTTTTTCCCAGGAACATTAGCAGGGAGCTGGGAAGTGGAACAGCTGGGACTCAATCCAGCACTGATATGGGATGCTGACACTGCAGGTGGAGGCTTATCTTTCAATGGCACAGCATCACCCCCAGGATGTCTCTTTTACACAAGACTTTGTGAGACCACATTATATTTTGTGTTCAATTTTTATTATGGTTGTATTTTTCTTATATCATTTAAATGATAAAGCTCCGTAGGTTTTTATTATATTTGTGTAGCACAAGACCTTTATACATACTATACTGGCAAAAAATATAACCTGTGGTGTGAAAATACATGGAATAAAATTTTACTAACACTCTTCAGTTCACCCTCATTTTTGAGGAAAAGTAGTAGTTACAGTTAATAAAAAGACATCATAATGGACAGAAAATAAAGTGTCTGGAAATAGTACTTCATGGTTAATTTACGCCAAGACTCATCTTGCCTATTTGAACTAGTGATTTATATTCCATATGATCTCAGTTGCTTGAATTCCATATCCAAGGTTTCCTGACTAACCTTCAGTGTTCCTAAAAACTATTATAAAAATAAATGGATGGGATCAGTGCTGTGACGCATTGGGTTAAAGCCTCAGCCTGCAGCATCAGCATCCTATATGGGTGCAGGTTTGAGTCCCAGCTGTTCCTCTTCAGGTCCAGCTCTCTGCTGTGGCCTGGGAAAGCAGTAGAAGATGGCCCAAGTCCTTGGGCCCCTGCACCCACGTGGGAGACCCAGAGGAAGCTCCTGGCTCCTGGTTTTGGATGGGTGCAGTTCCGGCCATTGCAGCTATTTGGAGAGTGAACCAACAGAATGGAAGACCTCTCTCTCTCTCTGGCTCTAGCCTTCTCTGTAACTCCGTCTTTCAAATAAATAAAATAAATATTAAAAAAACATAAATGGGTGCATCAATTTAAGCTGTCTACTAATAATCTGAATTGTTTTGGGAGAGATTTTGATCATGACTGCTTATTTTAAACCTCAACTTTAGGGAAGATACATGGTCTGTAAGAACTTCTACCAGGTTAACATTTACCTACCTGACTGAGGAACAGGAACCTGAAAACTCACTAGGGCCACAGTTAGGACAGGGAATTAAAGAAGTTTTCCTTAAGATTGTAATAGGGTTTCAGAGGTGTTAATGTGAGTTTTGTTAACTAAAGGCAAGAAAAAATTGAGACTAAATAAATTACTCCTTTATTCCTGACCCTTAATTGGGAAACTACTATCTAAAGAGATATACCTGCTTTTAATTTTTTTACTTTAATTTTAGTTAGTTTTTAACAGATTCAATGTGGTTTGTAGATACAATTCTAAGAACATATAATTCCCTCCTCCCTCCCTCTACTTTGTAGTCATATACAAAACCAGACCTATATTCCCCACCATCGCACACCGTCAATTTGAAAAGAGCTTCTTGTTAGACTTCTGTAATGGTACTTTTTATTGAATTTGTTAACAAATACATTCTATACATTTCAAAGCATGCCTCTTCAAGGCAAAGGTTATATGTTATGGTCCCAGTTATCATTTTTTCTTTCAGGTCCAAGCTCATCTTTCAATATTGCTCTCTGATAATAAGCAGAGTCTCTTTAAGCATTCAAGAGAGAACAATAGTAACTGTTTTCAGTAGAGGTGCTGAGGGACATCGCAGAAAGAGGGCTTCAGACACAGGTTCTTCATGCTTTACAGTGGGCAGCACAGTGGAGATGAGGACATCTAGAGGAGCTTAGCCCCTGTCATACTCCCAGAATGTGTGGTGCCTATAATTGCAACTTGGTCCTGGAGCCACCCATTAGCAGCCCTTCTGTTTGCTAAATGAATTTGCAGGTAACCTGTTCCCACCTCTCCTCCAGAGGTTTGATGACTGCTGGCCTAGTAATTATATTTCAGTGGAGGTTTGGAAAAATGGAGTATTTATCCAGGGGAATGAACAGCAGCTTTTCCAAGAAGTTTCCTCTTAATAGTTTGTATTTTAGTACTTTCCATTACTCCTAAGGTATCACACAGTTTTCTTATATTATGTAGCTGCTCTTTTCATATGCAATTATTCTTAAATTAAAGTCCTGTTTAACACATGGTGGAGTTTTTAATTTCCTAAACTATCCCTAGCATTTAGCACACAAACTTACAATGTATGAAACATGCTCATTAAGTGAATAATCAACAACACATCCTTTATTCCAACTTCTCTTCTCATCAATACCAGTGGATCACCTTCATGAATTTATTTCTAGTGACACTGTTTCTGGGTTTCCATAGCATTTTGACATCTTTCCTAATTAATAAAATTTACACTTCTATTAAGCTTTTCTAACAACTTATTTCTCTCCCATATTTAAATAAATGACATTTAGGAAAATCTCACCTTTTATTTCATTTTTAATATTTAATACCCATTGGATTTCAGTACTTTTTGACTAGACATTGATATTAAGATATAAATCCTTCCTCTGGTTCCGACTAAACATAGCAGACTTTTAAATTATGCATTACTTAGATATTGCCCTTTAGCATTAAACTTATTCAATAAGAAACTATAAAGTTCATTAAACGGAATTCAATTCTATTGATCCACATATGATTGTTCACATATGGCCAAATTTGAAAATTGCTTGGCAAGTAAGTATACTTAACATCTTTCACTTTTTATCAAATAAGTGATCCATATTTACATATTGGATGGGTTTCAGGATGTAGATATTTAGAAAATCACTCTATGGAGTTCGAATTTTCTGGAAACTTGTAATAATTTTTTATTTTCCATGTTTCAAGAAATGTTATTAAAATATTTTAAATTAAACACGCTATCAGTAATAGACAATGATAAAAGAGCACTCCATGGAAGCCTCTTGAGTTCGCCAACTTCGATATTATTTAGACAAGGCCATAGTCAAAGTGGAAGTTCTCTCCTCCCTTCAGAGAAAGGTACCTCCTTCTTTGATGGCCCGTTCATTCCACTGGGATCTCACTCACAGAGATCTTTCATTTAGGGTTTTTTTTTTTTTTTTTTTTTTTTTTTTTTCCCAAAGTGTCTTGGCTTTCCATGCCTGAAATACTCTCATGGGCTTTTAGCCAGATCTGAATGCCTTAAAGGCTGTTTCTGAGGCCAGAGTGCTGTTTAGGGCATCTGCCATTCTATGAGTCTGCTGTGTATCTCTCTTCCCATGTTGGATTGTTCTCTCCTTTTTAATTCTATCAGTTAGTATTAGCAGACACTAGTCTTGTTTATGTGATCCCTGTGACACTTAATCCTATCATTATGATCAATTGTGAACTGAAACTGATCACTTGGACTAGTGAGATGGCATTGGTACATGCCACCTTGATGGGATTGTATTGGAATCCCCTGGCATGTTTCTAACTGTACCATTAGGGGTAAGTCCAATTGAGCATGTGCCAAACTATACATCTCCTCTCTCTCTTATTCCTACTCTTAAATTTAACAGGGATCACTTTTCAGTTAAATTTAAACACCTAAGAATAATTGTGTGTTAACTAAAGAGTTCAACCAATGGGATTAAGTAGAACAAAAAATACTAAAAGGAATAAAGTATTAAGTTGTTCATCAACAGGACAAGGGCTGATCAAGTCATTGTTTCTCATAGTGTCTATTTCACTTCAACAGCTTTCCTTTTAGGTGCACAGTTATCTACTAACTGGACATTGTAACAACCTCTTGCAGTGTGTAAAATGACAAAATTTTATAACCCCCATCCAAAATAGGAAGAACACTTGCATTCAATCCAGTATTTTTTCTATTCCTACAGTCTCTTATGGATTAATTAACTCATAAGATAGCAGTAGTTACCAAGCATCTCTCAATTCTGATCTCTTATGAAGCCTAGGTGAGCAGGGCAAACATAATATCTGAATTATGAGAGGTAATGGTCTTATGGGAAGATAGTAAAAATTATACTTATAATAATGTGACAACTGCTGTGTTTTTATAATATAACTGAATGATAGAGTAAAAAAACACAGATTGTCCACCTAATTACATCAGGTATGACCTTGAAGAGAAAGCAAACTGGGACTCTAAGGAAAAGTTGGATTTAGTCAAATAAAAATCAGGAAGAACAGTGATCCTGACAAAAGAAAATTAATGTATACATTTATGGAGAATTTGGCCGTGGACCTAGAAACAAGTCAGTGTGTCCAAAGAATTCAACTAAATGTTATTTTAAAGAAAACTTTCTTCTAAATTATTTCACAAATTTAGATTTTTTGGAAAAGTGTGTATTTACTGGATGTATAGCATTTTTTGCTGTAAATTGAAGAATTTATAGTTTCATTGTTCCATGGTAGATTTTTATGAAATTTATCCCTGGATAGTACTTGAATACTAAAAATAAATGCTTATTCAGATACTTGGGACTTCTCCAGCAACTACAGTTTAATGACATTTTGTACAGTTACATTGCTAGGTTTGAAGTGAGTTAATGCTTGTTTATAATGTATAAGTTATGAATATATAACCTTACCTTTTAGAAAGTACCACAAGGTGCATAAAATAGCTGATAAAAAAAGTGGACAGCACATAATGGCTGTTGTCTAAATTTATAGACTGTTGAACTTACAGGGTTTGCCAAAATGGCATTAGCACTCATAAATTATACTTGAAGTAAAATATCATGGTGTATTTGGAAACTCTCCATTTAATAAATCATTATATTCCAGAAATGAATTCATACTCTAAGAACATCTAGTGTTAATGTGATAGAATTTAAATTTCTCTTTTATTTCAAGTATATTCTTTTTGCAAGACATCTGAATGAGCCAAAAGAATATATCAAGCAATTTACATTTTTTCTTAGTGTTGAACAGAATTAGATCCTCTTGAATTTACAGCCACATTCTTTAATCTTCTAGCACATAATCCTGGCAGCTTTCTTTAACTCTTATTTTAGTGAGACTTACAAGAGTGATTTCTATTGTATGCCAGTACAAATTTCTGGTCTTAGGTTAATGGTTAACTCACACAACACAGAATTTCTAGCTTTAAAGTCTTTCATAATAAAACTTTAAAGCCATAGTGAGCAAACTACTATCTGACCATGCTAATTATATAAGCTGAAAATTTGATTTGATTTTTATAAAATGATTTGTATCGATGGACTCATCGCTTCTCAATAGGGGAATAATAGACATAAAGCAAAAGAAAAAATATAGCAGTGTCCATTGTTTTCCCAAAATTCTGAATGTGATGAAATGACTAGAAAAATATACATTGTACATAGTAATTTACACTTATTTGGAATTTTCAGTTTCTACTTGCTCTCTGGCGGTATCCTGTAATCAGTTTGCTTTCACTTTAATTTAAATTGAAGCCCTGAAACTTATTTCCTGACGTGGTTTCTGTGCAGGAGGGTAGTCGAAGCATCTTATGTCTAACAGATACTTCATTTCATTTTGGTTTTCATATAGGTTTTTCCTGACAATTATTCAGGAAATGTAGATTACAGTGCTCTGACAAACTTTGTGCCTGAATCATTTAAAGCAGATTTTCCTTTGAGGATCAAACTTTCCAAAGTAGTGATCCTTTTTTTCCAAAATTGCTCATGATATTAGAAAGAGAGAAATGATAATGTCCATGGAATGTCTTGATATAATATGAAAATAGTTCCAAATCCATCAAAATGAAGGAAAAACTTTTGAAATATTTTAAAATTGGAACTTAGAAGGTCACATAGAAGTCACAACTCCTAGCCTAATCCTTATTCTTTATACAGATTAAACTTTGATTTTACTGAAAACAGAGGTTTATCTATTTGAGGCCTTAAAGGTTCATGCCCTCTAAATTGAAATACATTTTACGTGGCCTGTCAATCAGAATTGAAATAAAGACTTAAAATAACTGAGATATTTTCAATATAAATGCATTTCCATATGGATAGCATGTGCATATTTACAACCTTCCTGATATTAAATTTATACTTAGAACAAAATTGTGCAGGCACAGAAGTCATAATAAAAAAGCAACACTTTTAATCTCTAATGTATTACATTTGCTCAAGTTATATACAAAACTAAAATAACTTTACATTATTAAATTCATAGTTTAATTTGAGAGGTACTTGAGTAATTGAAGGTACATGTTGTGGGAATGTAGTACCCATCAGTGCTCTATTTGAACACCTGTGGTTCCCAAGTTTTGAATATCAAAAGACTGATTGACAGTTATAACTAGATGTTAAGCTGTTGGAGTATATGACCTTTGAAAAGAATTCAAAACATTTGATTTGAGGGAATATATCATTGTATTAGTTCCTGCGGTTACTACAAAAATCAACAAAAATTCGCTGGCTTACATTCACAGACATTTGTCTTCTCATGTTTTTGGAGACTTGAGGTCCAAATTCTGCCCTTATAAAGATGGCAGCACAGCAGCACTCCTGGGGGCCCTAGGTTGTCATCCCATCCATTTCTTCTCCATCTCTGGGGTTGATGCTAGTCCTTGGCTTGTGGCCACATCACGCCAATCTTGTCTCTGTAATTCACACTGTCCTCTCTTCTTCAGTCTGGATCAAATCTTTGTCTTCCCTCTTATACTATGATATTCTGGAATAAGCTTCCATTCTCAAGTCCTTATTTAATCATATCCACAAATGTCTTTGCCCTTTTAGTTTCTCGTGAAGGGAACTGATTTCCTGGGAAGGTTATTATTTAGCCAACTATAGTCATAAATATTGAAAAGATTCTTACAATGTTAAGAAATGTTTATTGAATTAATGTTTTCAAGGACTTTAAAAAACATGAAACATTTATCTTTGTACTACTTGGGGTGGCTTTGATATTTTTGCATTTATCAAGAGGAGGGAGATCTGCTTTAGAATGCTGCTCTAAGTTTGTGATCCCCATCTATCTCACAAAAGTAACCAGAAAACTGAGCCCTGTTCTCCTCCAGGAAAAAGCTGCTTTCAAGTGCAAATATCAGTTCACAGAGCAGCACAGACCCAAATCTGTGGACCTCAAAGTTCATTTACATTGATTCCAGAAAAAAAATCAGCAGAATGCCTTACCTCTAGAATGCAGCTTGAAGATTCAAGATGACTTTTCTTACTTAGGAGACGGATCCTTTAGCTTTTCTGCAAATATAGTTATTTTAAATATGTTCTACCCTTTCAGTTAAGGAAGAAAAAAAATTAATTTTTTATGTGAGACTTTTGATGAGAAACAAAAAAACACCATATTAACAAAGCACAGAGAAAGTTGGTAGCTTTGGGATCCGCATGGAGGGAAGGCCTATACTTCCGGGAATGGAGAGTCCCTACCTGTACTTGCGGGAAAGAAAAGTCCTTGTCAAGGTCCCTGCAGGTGCCTAGAGGTCAACCAATGAGGATCAGACCCGCCTCAACCTTTAACCCCCATGCCCTGAATCTATAAAAGGAGCTCTCCCAATCTCTGACGCGTGACTTCCTCGGCCGGCCCCGCTCTGTAGGGACCAGGGAACCTCACCCGGGGAGCGGAATCCCAATAAAAGCCTGTGAATTAATTGATTCGTCTGCCTGGGAAGATTTGTTATGTGCTGGACACCTTGCAAAAGTTAGTAAAGTGACCAGGGAATATATTATTTAAAAAATGGAACTCAAATCCTCAAATTTTTAATAACATTTATAAAAGTAAAAAGGTATTTTTGCCATGCAGTGAGGGCAGTTGTTTAAAGTGCAGCAGAAAAAAAATTATTTAATTTGGGAAAATACTTATTTAATGGATTTTGTTGCTATCTGACATATTACTTCCAAGTGGTTAAGGAGAAATTACAAATAAATTTTAAAAAGTCCTTCATTCTTATTTTGGTTATCTAAAAACCTCAGACTTTTGGGCCGGCGCCGCGGCTCACTAGGCTAATCCTCCGCCTAGCGGCGCCGGCACACCGGGTTCTAGTCCCGGTCGGGGCGCCGGATTCTGTCCCGGTTGCCCCTCTTCCAGGCCAGCCCTCTGCTGTGGCCAGGGAGTGCAGTGGAGGATGGCCCAGGTGCTTGGGCCCTGCACCCCATGGGAGACCAGGAAAAGCACCTGGCTCCTGGCTCCTGCCATCGGATCAGCGCGGTGCGCCGGCGGCAGCACGCCGGCCGCGGCGGCCATTGGAGGGTGAACCAACGGCAAAGGAAGACCTTTCTCTCTGTCTCTCTCTCTCTCACTGTCCACTCTGCCTGTCAAAAAAAAAAAAAAAAACCTCAGACTTTAAATATACAAATGCTTCATTTAAGAGGGATGTGAAGAGAAATAACAGAAAGCATGCTATGAAGAGATGATTATTTTGCCTTGGAACAGGTTTTAAAAATTTATAACAGATGTTTCACTGAACCTTTGTGAATCTCTAAAAGCAATGTGAATTTTTTTGTTTTCTTTTAACAAATAAACACCACTTTCCAATAAAATATATACCAAAAAGATGTCAACTGATTTGTTTTTAATACTTAAAACTAACAATAAAACTTGATATTTGAAGCATTGTATAGTCTTGCAAACAAAAAAAATTCACGAGAAAATCGTTTACTCTTTCGCGGTAGTTATGATTGAAGTCCAGACTTAACGTGTTCATCTTTTATTTTCATTAAGAATAATTCTGTACAAATTCAAATGATTTTATCATTTGGTTTTAAAGTTTCTGAAATAAGCATAGTTTAATGTATGTCTATTTTCTTTGATTTTTTTCCCAATAGGTGACTACAGTGACAAAAGACATGGTGTATAAGAGATAATAGAAAATTATGGTCACAGGTTAATTATTCAGAAACTGTGGTATATCAAAATGAAGCTAGCCTTCAGGTGTAGGAATATTGAGTTTTATATACTGGATATATGATCCTTAGTGGCTGAGAGAGAAGAGGTTACTTAGTTCTTTGTTCCTTATGGTCTTGTGCTTCCTCATTTCTTTAGTAAAGTGAGTGAATTAGCATTTTTTCATTACAATTGGTGTAAAATACAACTAAAAGTGATTTAAGCAACAAGGTTTATAATCTTATTTTTAAAAAAATCCCAAGGTATTGTGGATTCAGGATTTGCAAAATTCATCATTCAAAGACAGTCAGTTGCTCTTAATCTTGAAATCTTCCTGCTTTGCCATCTCTGAAGCTTTGACTTTGTTTTTAAAATTACTCTTTATATTTAGATAGTTATTGCAGGTCATGTAACCAGACAATATTCAAATGCAAAAGAGACTTCCATTCTGAATCTCTGTTAGTTTGTGTCTCCTTCCTGCTACCCCTCTCTCTGATTTTCTTCTTCCTTTTCTCATTTACAAAAGCATTTATACACAGAATGAGACTTAACTTTCATTGCCCAGAATTTGTTATCAGTTGCATAGTTCGCAAATATTTTCTCCCATTCTGTAGGTTGCCTCTTCACTCTGCTGAGTGTTTCTTTTGCAGTGTAGAAGCTTTTCAATTTGATGCAATCCCATTTGTCAGTTTGGCCTTTGATCGCTTCTGCTTCTGAGGTCTTTTCCAAGAAGTCGTTGCCTATGACAGTGTCTTGCTTGAGAAGTCTTTAACTGAAGTATAGGAAATAAAAAGCTTGCTCTATTAATTTTTCAACTAATTATAGCACTATAGTCATACTTCATTTGTGTGACTAAACTCATAAAATATATAAAATACTCCAGAGAAGATACGAATTTTTTTGTTTACAGTGGGAGCTCTCATATTGCTTATTTTATTTGACTAGCAGAGCAGTTGAAAAGCCCACTAAGGAAAATTATAACTACGAGGATACTTTGAAATTTGTGGGAAATAGAATTAATGATGTTTATTTTGGTACAAATATTATTGAAATTCCAGGCATAATTTCTTCCATAATGTACACCTTTCTACTATTAGACTGCTCCAGGAGTAGAATCCCATCAAAATGTATTCCAGTGAATTTTGTTTATTTACATATTGTCTTAGTTATTTGTAAAAGTGCAAAAGGCAGACTAACATATGACTCTCAGTATTAACATAGAAAACCTATAACAGTTGAATTTTATTTTATTAAGGTACTGAAAGGTACAGTCAAAAATTCTATTTTTCTTGAAATATGTTTTCAAAAGTAAGAGTTATGCAAAACTATTTTCAGATAAAATTGCCAAATGAAAATTCTCACTAACAAAATTCTAAAACACATAAAGAGACATATTGAGGCACTGAAATGCAAGAAGAAATGAAGAGCAGAGAAAATGATCTTACATTTCATAAAGTAATTATAAAGAATTCCTGTATTAAATAAATGGAATGTTCCACTCCTCAGTTTCAGCTTGGTTTTGTTTTCAATATATGTTTTTTGTTTCAATATATATTTTTAATCACTGGAAGAGCACATTCGTCAATTCCTTTAGTCTATCATTTAGATTCATATGGATAAATAATGTATGGACCTGTTTATCTGTTTTTCATTTTTATTCTAGGTATTATGAACTCATGAGCACCTTAGCATTCTATTCAACCAGAAAGACAATGTCAACAATAAATGGAGTTATTCCTCTTCTGTGGTTAAGGATTTCAAATTTCTTTCTCTAGAAAAAAACTGAACTTATAATTCTTACTCATATGTACTAAATTTACTCATCATTACATTGCTTGTGTGTCTGAGAGCTGGTGATGGAAAAATATCTTTTTTATGCTGAGATTTTTTTTTTTTTTTCAAAAAAGTCACCATACCTCACAATGAATTAAGATGGGGGATAATTATAGACATCATTTTACCATTGGTACTCCTCATGAAGACAAGAAACAAATGATAATTGCCTAAATAATAAAGTGGCCAAATTAACAAAATCTGTGGAAACAGTATCAGTCAAGGGGATGAGTTAAGCAGAAGGACACAGGAGCCCAGAGCAGCTATCAGCAGCATAATGACATGTGAGACCTGGAGACCATATTACAGGGGCCCGTGCAAGCCACTTAATGAGATTGCCAAGCCACCAGCTGCTGCTGCCGGGAACTAAGGTTCACGTATTAGCATCTGGGTCAGGGGTTGCCATATGAAGAAGAAAATGACTGAGGATTTTAATGGGGTGGAGTAAGTGGCATCTTTCCTTCACTCACTATCACCTTTGCAAGATGATTTTTAAAAGCCTATTTGCCATCACTCTGGGACAAGGCACTAATAAAATGACGCCAGTGCTAAAGAGATTTTCTGTGGGTGAAACTTGGAATGAATTAATATTTTTGTTACTGAGAGAGATTTTTAAAAATTCTCATTTTTAGACAATTATATATATATGCACATGAGGAAATAGAAAGTTAAAGTATCTTTACAATTCTAAAGTAACAATAAATAATGGCAATTTTGGCTATTATCGTGATCACTATAATCTACTGACAATAAACATGGTTCTTGTGAAAGGTATTTCTGTCACCACAAAGAAGTACAACTGTTTGTAAATTATTCTGATTCAATACTTTATATGTATCATTCAAGTCTACAAGTCTTAGTTTCCTATTTCTTCAAAAAAGGATTAAAATTTATGTTCATGTTTAACCAACAACCATCAAATGCTTTAGAAAGTGCTTGTGCAGCATTAAATAACACAAAGATTATTCTTATTTAACCCTTAAAAATTAGCTTTTGATTAAATTTAGAAATTTCTAAGTAGTAGGAAATATCATTATTTTTAATTATCCAAATATCATTATATAAGTACCAATTCTACAAAATAATGTTTAAAATTTTTTCAGTATTGTGGGGTTATCATTGAACAAAATTATTTGTAATATACATTTCAGATGTTTAATATGATGACTTGCTAAAGAAACGCAGTTTGAAATGATTACCACAGGATAATCACAGTTAACAATACTGCTTTTGTACACATAAATTTTGAAAAGGTTATATCTCAAGTGTTCTCATCTTCCAACTGTTTTTCAAAGCAATATTCATTTTTAATTGATATTCTATATCAATTCTATATATTTATGGCACATGCTGTGATATTTAAAACATGTATACATTTTGGAATGGTTAACTAAAGCCAATTAACACATGCATTACTCTGAATATTTATCATATGGTAAGAATTCATAAGAATTTATCTTGTGCAATTTTTAACAATGTTTTTCCATTAATATTTTTTTAAGAGTTTATTTATTTATTTGAGAGATAGAGCCATAGACAGCGAGAGAGAGACAGAGAGAAAGGTCTTCCTTCCATGGTTCACTCCCCAAATGGCCACGGTGGCTGGAGATGGTTCGATTGGAAGCCAGGAGCCAGGAGCTTCTTCTGGGTCTCCCACAGGGTTGCAGTGCCCAATTACTTGGCCATCTTCCATTGCCTTCCCAGGCCATAGCAGAGAGTTAGATTGGAAGAGGAGCAGTCTGGACTAGAACCTTCTCCTATATGAGATGCAGGCACTGCAGGCGGAGTATTAACCTCCTATGCCACAGTGCATCCCTGAGCAATTTCTAAAAACACAATACATTGTGTTCTATTTCACTGAAATTGTGAATCCTTTGATCAACATTTCCCCAGTTACCACTGCTAAGCCCTGGTGTCCATCATTCTGCTCTTATTCTGCTTCTATGAGTTCACCATTTTTAGATACAAGATATATGTGGTCAGTGGTATTTGTCTTTCTGCGCCTGACTTATTTCAGTTAAACAATGATCTGGGTTTCCTTCCATGCTGTTGCCAATTGCATGAAGTCATCCTTTGATTGCTGAAGAATATTCCATTGCGGATGTGTACCGCATTTCTTCATCCATTCATCCATTGATGGACACGAAGTTGATTCCATACTTTGGCTGTTATGAATGCTGCAACAAACTTTGGGAAAGCAGATGTTTGCTCAATTGGTTGATTTTATTTACTTTTGATATGTACTAAGTAGTGGGACTATTAGATCACCTGATAGTACTATTTTTAATTTTTTGAGGAACTTCCATACTGTTTTTCATATGGTTTGTGAATTGACATTCCCACCAATGGTGACCAAGGATCCTTTTATTTCCAATTTGTCACCAACACTTGCTATCATTCATATTGTTGCTAAAATTCATTTTGGCAGGTTTTAAGTGATGTTTCATTGTGGTTTTAATTTTCATTTCCCTATTAATGATGGTATTTTTTTTGACAGGCAGAGTGGACAGTGAGAGAGAGAGACAGAGAGAAAGGTCTTCGTTTACCTTTGGTTCACCCTCCAATGGTCGCTGCAGCCGGCACACCGTGCTGATCCAAAGCCAGGAGCCAGGTGCTTCTCCTGGTCTCCCATGCAGGTGCAGGGCCCAAGGATTTGGGCCATCCTCCACTGCACTCCTGGGCCACAGCAGAGTGCTGGACAGGAAGAGGAGCAATGGGGACAGAATGCAGTGCCCCGACCAGGACTAGAACCCAGTGTGCTGGCACCACAGGCGGAGGATTAGCCTATTGAGCTGCGGCGCCAGCCAATGATGGTATTATTTTTAACTTATACATTAAACATTTAAATATCTTCTTTTGAGAATATCATCCCTGGTAATTTGCCTATTTTCTGTTTTTTTTTTTTTTTTTGTATTTATTTATTTTTTTTTTGACAGGCAGAGTGGACAGCAAGAGAGAAAGTTCTTCCTTTTCCATTCGTTCACCTCCCGATGGCCGCTGGGCCGGAGTGCTATGGCTGGCACTGATCCAAAGCCAGGAGCCTGGTACTTCTCCTGGTCTCCCATGCAGGTGCAGGACCCAAGCACTTGGGTCATCCTCCACTGCACTCCCGGGCCACAGCAGAGAGCAGGACTGGAAGAGGAGCAACCAGGACAGAACCGGCGCCCTGACTGCGACTAGAACCCGGTGTGCCGGCGGTGTCATAGATCCAGGTGATGCGGTCCACTTTCACCTCCGCGAAGACAAAAGGCATGTCGAAGTCCAGGTCCACGTCCCCATCTTGGATGACATGCACCGAAGAGGGGCCCGTTGGCTCCTCTCCTGGGGAGTGGCGTCCAGCACCCGCCATCCATCATACGAGGTGTCCAGGTCCATCCGCACAAACCAGCCTTCGTTCCAGATATGGAAGTTCCACACGCTGTCACTGCCTCTGTCCAGAGAGTTTCCCATGGGGTCGTAGTACACATCCACGCTGAGGTTTTGGTTTGTGTCGTGGGCTGAGTTGAAGTTAGTGATCACCAGGGAGGGAATCCCCAAACATCGCAGCACTTGGAACTTCCGGGCAGGGTCACCCTGTTTGCGCATCTCGAGATCATACTTTAAAAATTACACCAACAAATGTCTTATTTAACTCTTCTGCCCTTCTCCAACATGATTTATTGAAGAGACTCCTTTCTCCATTGTATATTCTTGATATATTTGTCAAAAATCACTTGACTGCAAATGCATGCATTTTATTTTGTACCTCTATTTTTCTGGTCCATGGATCTATATAACTTATTTTCATTGCAGTAGCATACTTATATCATGTGTGTGTGTGTGTGTGTGTGTGTGTGTGTGTGTGTATATATATATATATATATAGTATCTGGAACTAAAATGCCTAATGAGAAACATTATATAAAATTTATAAGTATTCTTAACCTAGAAGAAAGCACAGATAAATATATCCATACTCCAAATAAAGATGCAACATTCAAATTGGGACAATTCCATAATGACTTTAGTTAATAAATTTTGTTTAAAGGTGTCTACTTTTTGTCTCTTATTAAAAACTTCTAAAATGACCATGTCTTTTGTAAAGTTCTTTTTTGACACCTGCATGATTGATTCTATCATTTTTACTCCCAAAAAATCACCTGCATATTTTTGTGATTATCTGTACAAATAGTACCCTAATGCTTGAATCGCTCTTTTGAGTGTTATACAAGTCATGTTCAATATATATTTTCTGGAAACAAGAATACAAAATGTTTTCATTTCATTTCAAATGTGGTCCAAAAAAAATCCCAAGTAATGTAGAATTTGTATATTCTAGGTAGTGAAATTAGATTAAGATATTTGGTAAAAGTTTAAATTACAAGTCAGAAAATTAATTTAACTTGTTTCTAAGTAATGTGAAGGAAAATATTAAATAAGAAACACACGTGTTAGAAAACATGTGACATTGGCATCCCATATGAGTGGCAGCTCATGTCCCAGTTGCTCCACTTCTGATTCAGCTAATGTGCCTGGGAAAGCAGAAGAAGATGAGCCAAATCCTGGGGCCTCTGCCCACCACATGGGAAACTTGGATGCAATTCCAGGAAGAAACAAAGACATTTTATGTGCAAAACAGTAACTTTTTTTATTGAGATCTGCAAGTTTTAGCGAAACCATCTATTCGCTGATATTGTTTTTCCTTTTTTTCTTTTTTTAAAGATTTATTTATTTATTTGAAATGCAGAGTTACAAAGAGGTAAAGGCAGAGAGAGAGAGAGAGAGAGAGAGAGAGAGAGAGAGAGGTCTTCCATTTGCTGGTTCTCCCACAGGGATGCAGGGACTCAGCCATCTTCTACTGCTTTCCCAGGCTAAAGCGGAGAGCTTGATTGAAGGTAGAGAGGCCAAGACTTGAACAGGCACCCATATGGAATGCCGGCACTGCAGGCAGAAGCTTTACATGCTATGCCACAGTGCTAGTCCTGATAGTGTTTTCCTTAAAGTTTTGTGTAGAAACATCTTTTCAGAAAAATATTTTTAAAAGATTTATTTATTACTTGAAATTCAGAGTTACACAGAGACAGAGAGGTCTTCCATTTGCTGGTTCACTCCCCAATTGGCTCCAATGCCTGGAGCTCTGCCAATCTGAAGCCAGGAGCCAGGAACTTCCTCCAAGTCTCCCACACAGGTACAGGGACCCAAGGACTTGGGCCATCCTCCACTGCTTTCCCAGGCCACATTGGAGAGCTGGATTGGAAGAGGAGCAACTGGGACTAGAACCGGTGCCCATAAGGGATCCTGGCACTGCAGGCGGAGGATAAACCTACTGGCCCCAAGAAAAACATTTCTTAACAGAAGGAATGCTTGCATTTGCAACAGATGAAAATAACTCTATTCATTAAAATTAATAATGATAAATATTCTCATTTGCTCATTGGAGGTACATAATCCAGATTGAGTTAGTACTACAAAGTAATTAGTTTCCAAAAGTGGAAGTTTGTAGTAATGCCAAATAGGTATAAGTAAATAAATGGATTAATGGATATAACTAATCAATTTGAATGTGGGATGTTGTCAGAGAGACACTGAATAATTTTGTTCTACCGAGACAACCTCAGAATGGTGCCAAACAATATATTCTGCCTTTTATCATATTGTATGTAGAAAGATTATACCTTGTATTTATTTATTCAAATAAACTAGTTAAAATTTGTACATTTTCCCTCACAAAACTTCAGATGACATAGGTGGAATACCAAAGAAGTTATTTTTAAAAGAATATAAACAGATAGTAATATATAATTTCCCAATTTAGAAAGGTATGGTGGAGCTAAGAACAAAATAAACAAATCCTCACAAACCAGTAACAACAGATACATACGAATCCAAAAAACGGGGGCATTTCTGGATGTGGCCAGAGGACATCCAACACTCCCTGGTGGCTTAGAATGTAAAATATATATAGAAGTACTTGCTCGGACAAGAACCCATCTAAGGCAACATATCAACTGGGAACAATTTAGAATAAAACACACTTAGAGTGAAGTGTTTTTCAGATTTTTTATCTGCTGTAGCTTTGAGGCAGGGGGCAATGAGTATAGGAAATGGTATTAAAACTTTTTTCAGGCCAACGCCGCAGCTCAATAGGCTAATCCTCCACCTGCAGCGCCAGCACCCCGGGTTCTAGTCCCAGTTGAGGCACCGGATTCTGTCCTGGTTTTTCTTCTTCCAGGCCAGCTCTCTGCTGTGGCCCAGGAAGGCAGTGGAGGATGGCCCAAGTGCTTGGGCCCTGCACCCACATGGGAGACCAGGAGAAGCACCTGGCTCCTGGCTTCAGATCGGTGCCGTGCGCCGGCCATAGCAGCCATTTGGAGGGTGAACCAATGGGAAAAAAAGGAAGACCTTTCTCTCTGTCTCTCTCTCTCACTGTCCACTCTGCCTATCAAAAAAAAAAGAAAAACTTTTTTGAGGGGATGGGCATTGTACCAGGCAGAGGTGAAAGGCGATAATTGGGATGTTCACATCCCATATCAGAGTAAAGATTGGAGTGCTAGCTACTCTGCTTCTTATCCTGCTCACTGATAATGCACCCAAGAAGCTGCAGATGATGGCTCAAGGACTTCAGTGCCTGGCTTCAGCCTGGTCCAGCCTGGGTTGTTGTAGCCGTTAGTGGGAATAAGCCAGCAGATGGAAGAATTTTTCCCTTCTTCCCTTCAAAATCAACCAATATTAAAAGTGTTAATAACTTTATATTTCATAAAATGGAGAGATCCTGACATAATTGCTTCCTAATGAAATATTATCGCATTCTCTACGAGGTAATTTTACCAAAAAGATCTAAATAGTACCTGAGTTCTGAGATTTATTCACCAATTTACAGTAGAGAAAATGAAGTGATCTGTTAAACCCGGTGATGCACTATGGAAAAAAGCATGATTAAAATTAAAACTCATGCTTCCATTAACATAACTTGACTTCAATTATTATTATTATAATGCATAAATTAAATTTAAGATGAAGGGCTGGTGCTGTGGTGTAGCAGGTTAATCTGCTGCTTGTGGCACCAGCACTCCATATTTGTGCCAGTCCCAGGTTGGCTGCTCCACTCCTGAGCCAGCTTCCCACTAATGCTCCTAGGAAAGGAGCAGAAGATGATCCAAGTGCCAGGGCCCCTGGACACACATGGGAAACCTGGAAGAAGATCCTGGCTCCTGGCTTCAGTTTGACCCAGCTCTGGTCATTAAGGCCATTTGGAGAGTGAAACAACAGATGGACAATCTCTCTTTCTCTGTCTCTCTTTATTTCTCTCTCTCTCTCTCTCTCTCCCCTTTCTCTGTAACTCTGCCTTTCAAATGAATAAAATAAATCTTTTTTTAAAAAGGGAATTTAATTATGAATGTCCTAATGTATAAATGATAAAATTGAGAGACTATTCAGGAAAAGAATACAAGACAGTAAGTTAGTGTTATTTAAGAAATATTTATTAGCTGTCTATATCAAGTAGAGTGCTAAGTACAAGATATAAAATCATGAATAAATCATGAATATTTTTAATAGGAATCTCACAAACTTATAAGAGATACAGATGCCTAGAACCATGTAAGAAGAATTGCATAAAGAAAATATATTTATATTAGTAAAATTGGAAGACTGGTTGTTTCTCAACTGATTTTTTTTTTTTTTGGTAAGAGAAAAAATATGAATTTTTTTAGCAGGAGCTGAATGTCAACATATGATTATAAATTCTCCAAGCAAATAACGAGTGGTACATGCCAAGCAGAAAGGTAAAAGCACATTCAAGATACAAGGAGTGGCTGGTGCCGCAGCTCACTAGGCTAATCCTCTGCCTGTGGTGTTGGCACTCTGGATTCTAGTCACGGTTGGGGTGCTGGATTCTGTCCCAGTTTTTCCTCTTCCAGCCCAGCTTTATTCTGTGGCCCGGGAAGGCAGTGGAGGATGGCCCAAGTGCTTGGGTCCTGCACCCACTTGGGAGACCAGGAGGAGGCACCTGGCTCCTGGCTTTGGATCAGTGCAGCGCACCATTTGGGGGGTGAACTAATGGAAAAGGAAGATCTTTCTCTCTGTCTCTCTCTCTCACTGTCTAACTCTGCCTGTCAAAAAAAAAAAAAAAAAAAAAGATACAAGGAGTAAGATGCTAGAGTGTCTGGTTCTATTTGATGAGAATTATTGTGTTTTACAGTAAAGACTCAGGAGTGCTCTGAATATGGTACAGAAATATGGGCGGGTGTCCAGTGAGCAATGAAGTCATAGCAGAGTGCTTTGTTTGAGTTCTGGCTACTCTGCTTCCCATATAGCTTCTTGCTAATGAGAGAAGGCAGAGGTTGATGGTACAGTCACTTAGGCTCCTGCCGCCAGTATGGGAGACAAGAATGGAGCTGCTGGTCTCTGGCAATTGTTGCTGGCATTTGAGGAGGGAGCAAGTGGATGGAAGTTCTCTGTCTCCATGTCTTTCTTTCAAATAAAAAGAAGAAAAGAAAAGAAAATGACTCACCTCTAAAATTTATTTTTCCTTTTACCAATTCCTAGAATACAAAGTCATTCTTGACCTACAGCTTCAGGTTGAGCGATACTGTAATTTGTCTAAATAAGGTATCCCAAGTCTCACCTTTCTAATGACATTGGTGCTCCTGGAGACTCTACCTGAACTTAATAGGTAGAGAAAACAGGAATTCAAACTCATAAGGTTCACACTTCTTTACTTCTAGGACTTCTTGTGATGGAAAAGTAATTTAGCTCTGAAGCAGAGTAGTCATTGCTGTTCCACGATTGTATTTTACAACATGATGGATTCCTCAAACCCACTCACTGGGGTTGTTTCTGGTATTTCTGATTTGGCTGACACCACTTTGTCCTACTCCAGGTACCTTTATTAAAAGTACTTCTTCCTTACCATCAGATCTGCTAATTCTTTTTTTCCAACATTAGGCCAAAATGTTAGTGAACTTAAAGCAGACTATACATAGCCTAATATATCTAGTAGCTTTAAAACATTTATGTAGATATTTCCTCGGTTTCTAACTTTCTTTCCATCACTTTTGTCTGGTTTTGTTAAATGACATAGTTTGGATTTGCTGCTAGTAGTGCATAACAATTTCTATAGACTGTTTTGTATTCCATCCCCATACTTTATGTCACTACAGTCTCTCCAAATATAGAAAATATTTCCACCATTTTCTTCTTCCCATATCAAAGACCAGAATACAATTATTTATTTTTATTAGTTATTCGGTTAAAATAAATCACACACTTCCTGTTTTTGTATCAGATGAACACAATAGCCCTAGAGCAGAACTAAACTAAATGTGTAAACATGTAACATTGTCATAAAAAATGTCAGTTTAGCATAATTTGGTAACATTGTAATTCGATCAAAGTTCAAAATTGTATTGTATTTCGCATATTTTTGTTGCTCATATTTCACTTGACTTGTGGAAAAGCAAGCAACTGATAGGATTCTGATGGGTACGCACTGTAGCAGCTGCTATCAGATGTAAGTACTAAAAAGTTGTCAATTTTGAAATTAAAATTCCTAGCAGACCACAAAGCTTTCTTTCATAAGCATTAGAATTACCTTAACTTTGCAAATAAGAAAATTACTTTGACCCTATTCTAACACTTATTACAAGGAACATTTTAGAAAGTGGATTAGTCAAAATATGCATTGCCTTCATTGATATTCTCTGCATCATGTTATAACTAATGGTTTCTATTACTAATAATCATTACTAAACAGGTCTTATTTGAAAACTTTGTGACAAATTTTAAGCATTCTTTTACTTTAATTGCTTTAAAGAAAAAAAAAACTTTTATTATATAATTATATCATCTTTCAGCCAGTTAGCAAAATAAATTGGTTACCCACTGTGTGAATAATACTATGGTAGAACAGTTAGGAGCTACAAAGGAAGGGAATGGCATTTTTTTTTCTTTTCTGAAGTTTTTAAGAAGTTGTAAAATAAAGTATAGCCATGTGAAAAATACATCTAAGTCCCTTTGGAAAGCTCAAAGAATTACTCTGCAGCACATATTGTTTCTTCTTGGAATTGATTCCTGATAAATTATAAAGATCAGTAGTTTTTAAGGATGCAATTATTGCATTAAATAAACCTAATAATTCATAGACCTAATTAGATTTCTCTTGGAATACATATGCTCCCCATTTTGGGCTCAAAGTTTGTGATCTAATTTTAAAGAATGGACTTTTGGTAAAGGACCCTACCTGAAATTATAGCATGAGAAAATGGAAAGAAAATCATTTGTGGAATTGGATCAGGTTGATTTTGAGGATTAGCTTTAGCAAAAATTAGCAGCATATTCTTGGATAGTATATTGTACCTCCCAATTTTTGTTACATTGTCTGAGAAGTGAATATAGTAATGGAAACCATTTGATACTGTTTGACATTAGTATGTAATATTTATGTTAAAATCACTACACAATACAAGATTTAAATAAATAATAGCTCTTATTATTCTTAACTGAAATATAGGAAATACTAAAATGCTTGCTAATATTTGAAAATAACAAATTTTGAAATCATTGAGGTCACTATCTTCCAATGGTTGTATAATTAAATCTTTGTTTTGTTTTGTTTTGTTTTATTCTGTCCTCATCTTTGTATCAGTGAATTCCTTTGCTTCCAGATAGGTTTAGCCCTACCGAAAACAGTGAAGCATCTTCTGTCTCTTCAGGAGAATTTCAGGAGGATTTAAACAACCATTGAGTCAAATTCTGTGCTTTTTCCTAAACTTGCACTGTAGTTTTCATAATCTAGCTCTTTTCTTGCTCTTATATATAATTGAACTTGATTGGTAAGAGATTTGTGAACATGGTGCAGTTCATGCAAGGCAAACTCTCAAAGCACAGGTAAGAATGCAGGAAGCCTGAGATTTCACTTGGAAAGATTATTAGAGAATACTCAGGCCAGTGCTGTGGTGTGGCAGGTAAAGCCACTGCCTATCATGCCAGCATTCCGTATGTGCACCGGTTCAAGTCCTGGTTGTTCCACTTCTGATCCAGCTCACTGCTAATGGCCTGGGAAAGCAGTGGAAGATGGCCCAAGTCCCTGGGCCCCTACACCCAAGTGGGAGACCTAGAAGAAGCTCCTGGCTCCTGGCTCCTGGCTTTGGCCTGCCCCAACCCCAACTGTTGCAGCTATTTGGGGAGTGAACCAGGGGATGGAATGTCTTTGTCTCTCTTTCTTTCTCTCCCTCTCTGTTTCTCTGCCCCTGCTTCTCTTTCTTGGTAATTCTGACTTTCAAATAAATAAATAAGTCTTTAAAAAAATTACTCAAAACAATTTTACTTTCATCCTTCTTTCTTGATGAAACAAGGAAAGATCTGAAATAGAGTATAATTGTGGTATATCTATATTTCACTAAGGCTTTCCAAAACATTTTGCATTAGCATAAATATATTCTAAAAAAAGTGATATGCACATATGTTTTAGAGATGTAATAGCTTGCTTTCATTACCTGAACTAAAATTCCTGAGAAGAACTTCTTGGGAAAGAAATGGGTTATTTTAGCTTACAGTTTGGACGTTTAGTTCAGGTTTGGGTGGCCCAGTAGATTGGTTACTGCTAGAGGCCGGTGGAAGTGGTTGTGGGAGAATGATTACACATAGTCAGCCAGGAAAGGGGGGGGGGGGTGCGTGAGAGCAGGAGGGAAAGAAAGAGAAAGAGAGAGAGAGAGAGAGAGATCATCACATGACAACAAGCCAGCTGATTTTAATTGTATGTACTGTGTACCAAAATTATGAAATAATTGCCAGAAAATTAATGTGATCTTAGAATGTCTCAACATTTGCAAAACCTTGCAAAAAGGGGAATGGTTATGGCAAGAATGATTCTGAAAATTTTGTGGTTTTCAATGTTGTTATATTCTTAGATTATTCTTCCTTAGTATGCCAATTTAAAATTTTTCATTGCCTGAATAATATGTACTTTAGAGTTTGATATTGATCTTGCATCCTGTGGCACTTTATTTTTTTTAAAAGATTTTATTTATTTATTGGGCAGGTAGAGTTACAGACAGTGAGAGAGAGAGAAAGAGAGAAAGGTCTTCCTTCCATTGGTTTACTCTCCAAATGGCCAAAACGGCTGGAGCTGCACCAATCCGAAGCCAGGAGTCAGGTACTTCTTCCTGATCTCCCATGTAGGTGCAGGGCCTAAGCACTTGGGCCATCTTCCACTGCTATCCCAGGCCACAGCAGAAAGCTGGACTCGAAGAGGAGCAACTGGGTCAAAATCCAGCACCCATATGGGATGCCGGCACGGCAGGCAGAGAATTAACCTAGTGCGCCACTGAACCAACCCCCTTGTGGCATTTTAAGGCTCATTTATTATTTCCAGGATGTTTTCAGTAGATTCTTGGGATTATTTTCACATGAAAAACTATGTTGGCAAATAGAGATCATGTTGTCTTTATTTTTTTGCTTTATTACACTGTCTAGGACTTAATACAAATAAAGAGTGTGAGTAGTGTGAGTAAACATGCATGATTTTCTCTATTGGGAAGACAAAATTTAATATTCAACAATAGGGCCGGCGCCGCGGCTCACTAGGCTAATCCTCCGCCTTGCGGTGCCGGCACACCGGGTTCTAGTCCGGGTCGGTGCGCCAGATTCTGTCCCGGTTGCCCCTCTTCCAGGCAAGCTCTCTGCTGTGGCCAGGGAGTGCAGTGGAGGATGGCCCAAGTCCTTGGGCCCTGCACCCGCATGGGAGACCAGGATAAGTACCTGGCTCCTGCCATCAGATCAGCGTGGTGTGCTGGCCGCAGCGGCCATTGGAGGGTGAACCAATGGCAAAGGAAGACCTTTCTCAATGTCTCTCTCACTGTCCACTCTGCCTGTCAAAAAATTAAAAAAAAAATCAACAATAAATATAATATAGCTGCAGATTCTATTTTAAAAATATTTTTTGAAAGACATACAGAGAGAGAAGGGGGAGAGAGAGAGAGAGGGGGGGAGAGAAAGAGAGGGAGAGAGAGAGATTCCATTCCCAAATGGCTGCAATGGCCTGGGGTTAGGTCAGGAGAAGCCAAGAGCCAGGACTTTCTTCCAGGTCTTCTATGTAGGTGCAAGTGCCTAAGTACTTGGGCCATCTTCTACTGCTTTTCCAGGATAATTAGCAGGAACCTGGATCAGAAGTGGAGCAGCCCTGGATTCCAACTAAAACCTAAATGGGATGGCAGCAATTCAGGGGGAGGCCTAACTTGCCATGCCACAACACTGGCCCCTCCAGGTTCTTTTTTATAGAAGAACTTTATCAGGTTGAGAAACAATTCCTATTTTATGTTTGCTCATGAATGTGGGTTGAATTTTTTAATTTTCCTCAAAATATTAGTATTTTCATTTTTTCTATGTAGTCTGTTGATATGATTCAAAACTGACTTCCAAATGTTGAGATAACCTTGTATTACTGAAATAAACACTACTTGACTTTATGAATATATCTTTTTTAAGATTTTTTTTTTTTTGAGAGGCAGAGTGGACAGTGAGAGAGAGACAGAGAGAAAGGTCTTCCTTTTGCCATTGGTTCACCCTCCAATGGCCGCCATCCTCCACTGCACTCCCTGGCCACAGCAGAGAGGTGGCCTGGAAGAGGGGCAACCGGGACAGAATCTGGCGCCCAGACCGGGACTAGAACCCGGTGTGCCGGCGCCGCAAGGCAGAGGATTAGCCTAGTGAGCCTAGGCGCCAGCCTTTTTTTTAAAGATTTATTTACTTATTTGAAAATCAGAGTTATAGAGATAGGGAGACAGACACGGAGAAGTCTTCTATCCACTGATTCACTCCCCAAGTGGCTGCAATGACCAGGGTGGAGCCAGGCCAAAGCCAGGAGCCAAGAGCTTCTTCCAGGTCTTCTATGTGGGTGCAAGGGCCTAAGCACTTGGGCCATCCTACGTTGCTTTCTCAGGCCATTAGCAAGGAGCTGGATAGGAAGTGGAACATCTGGGATACAAACTAGCGCCTATAAGGGATGCCAGCATGCCAGAGGTCATTTATCTGCTATACCACAATGTCAGCCT
Source organism: Oryctolagus cuniculus (assembly GCF_051225735.1). Lineage (NCBI taxonomy): Eukaryota > Metazoa > Chordata > Mammalia > Lagomorpha > Leporidae > Oryctolagus > Oryctolagus cuniculus. The sequence continues at coordinate 137,968,673 of NC_142872.1, read as the reverse complement.
CAGTTTTATCTATTTTATGAGGTATAATATTCGATTTATTTGTGTTTTCTTGAGAAATTTTGCTTCTATTACTATGGAATATATTCAGATATAATTTTTTCTGCTTTTGTTTAAAATATCTGTAATGTTGAACAATTAAAATGTGTTGGGAAATGTCATACCTACTATAGTTTAAGAAATTTTGGAGGATTTGGATTACTGTATATCTAAAAGTTTCATAGGAATTTCTAAAGACACTATTTACATTCTCCAATCCTGCATCCTTACTCTTATTATCTGTGATATGATTACATATTTAACTTTTATATAAACATATAATGTATTGTTACTACTTTTGCTTTAGCTAATAAATTTTAAAGTAATCAATATAATAGACAAATTCGATAATTTCCTTTATTCGGTTGGTTTACTATAATCTTCAATTTTTTATATAGGTGCAGGTTGCTGATTTGTATTAAATTTCTTCTGCACATACTTTTTTTTTTTTAACAGCTCTTCTAGGTGGCCAATGTTGTGGTGCAGCAGGTGAAACTGCTGCCTGCAATTCCAGCACACCATTTTAGTGCAAGTTCAAGTCCCTGCTAATGCACCTGGGAAATCAGCCTGAGTGCTTGGGTCCCTACCACCCACTTGGGAGACCCGAATGGTGTCCCAGGCTCCTGATTTCATCTGTTCCAGCTCTGGCTTTTGTGGCCATTTGGGGAGTGAACCAGCAGATAGAAGATCTCCTAGTCTCTCTCCATCCCCCACCCCCCAAAACTGTAACTGGCTTTCAAATAATTTTTTAAATGATTCTTTTAATGCAGATTTTCTGGCAATGAATTCTACAGTATTCTTTTATTTTTGTCTAAGAAAGTTTTTTTTTTATTTTTCTTTTTTCTGTAGGTAAGTTTTATGATATTTTTAACATTTTGGTTACTTATATTTTTAGCATTTTTAGATGTTACTCTATTGTCTTCTGGGTTTCATAAATTCTAAACAAAAATCTACAATATAATTTTTACTTTGATCTTCTGTGGTATCTTTTCTCCCTGGAAACTTTTATATATATATTTAAAGATTTATTTATTTATTTGAAAAGCAAAGTCATAGAGAGGCAGAGGCAGAGAGAGAGGACTTCCATCCACCAAATTCCATTCACCAAATGGCTACAACGGCCTGAGCTGGGCCGATCCAAAGAGGAGCCAGGAGCTTCTTCCGGGTCTCCCGCAGGAGTGCAGGAGCCCAAGGATTTGGGCCATCTTCTACTGTTTTCCCAGGCCATAGTAGAGAGCTAAATCAGAAGTGGAGCAGCTGAGGCTCGAACTGGTGCCCATACAGAATGCTGGCTGTGCATACGGGAGCTTTACCCACTAAGTCACTGTGCCGCCCTGTATCTTCAATATATTCTATTTTTGGATTTCAGTAGTCATAATATAATATGTCCAGGTAGGTGAGTGTGTGTGTGTGTGTGTGTGTTGTTTGTATAAATATGAAATATCCTCTTTGATCTGTGGTTTGGTAACTCTCATTAATACTGGAAAATTCTTAGTCATTTCTATAAGCATTTATTCATTTGTCCTGTTTGTAGCTTTTCTTTCATGAGTTCCAGGTTGCCAAAAATTAAATCAATGAATACAGCTACCAAGCTCCTAAATGACTTATTTTCTTTTTTCAGTCATGGTGTGCTATGTGCTGCAGTGTACACAATTTCTATTGAGCTGTCTTTATGTTTTCCAATTCTCTCTTCCTATTTATTAAATCCTTTAATGAACCACCAAAGGCAAATTTCGTTGTATCTATTCATATTCATATTTGTTTATGTATTCATTTGTTTATGTATTCATCTCTAACATTTTTATTTGGTTCTTTTTATAGTCTCCCTCACTCTGTTCACAGTATCAAGTTGACAATATACTTTGCCCCGTGTTTCAACTTCAGCATTTACATTTTCATCATGATTATTTTAAATTTCCTATCTGACAATGCCAAAATATGTATTGTATCTGAGTCTGTTTCTGTTATTTGTTTCTTGACAATAGAGTATGATATTATCTTGCTTCTTTTATGCTTTATAATTTATGATTAGTCAAGACATCTTGTGTTGGAAAAAATTTTGCATCCCTGAAAATCAGCATGCTTTTCCTGAATTCTGAATCTGTTTGGGGCAGAGTTGAGTTGATTAATTTAATATATGTGCTTGGTTTATAATTTGGCATTTATTTAATTTTTTGTTAAAGATATATACATTTATTTATTTATTTGAAAGACAGTTGAAGAGACAGAGGGAGAGACAAAGAAAGATCTCCCATTCACTGGCTCACTCTTCAAATGGTCACAACTGCTGGGGCTAGGCAGGTGGAAGCAGGTGCCTGGAACTTCATCCTAGTCTCCCACAATGAGTGGCAGAGACCCAAGCACTTGGTATATCTTCCGCTGCCTTCCCAGGCATATTAGCAGGGAGTTGGATCAGAAGTGGAGCAGCCAGAACTCTAATGGTTGCCCCCCGATATGGGATGTTAATGTCACTGATGGCACCTTAAGCTGTTGTACATACTATGGTCCCGGACTTGGCTTTCTATGATTTTTTTTTTTTTTTTACTGTAGGAAAGGCTTCACATTTCCTTAGCATCACCTTGAGTTTAGGTTTCAAAACTTCCTTGGCAGAGGGTTTTTGTTTTTTGTTTTTGTTTTGTTTTCCCCATGAACATCTCCTCTACTCTTGTTGGGCACTAGAATTTGTGCTCTGTTTTTGACCCTCTTTCAGCAATCATTCTTTTAAAATTGTTCCTTTTTACTGCCCATTTGTTAGTCAGGTAGTAGTAGGTGGGTGAGGGTGGATAGTATCTGAGCACATTGTGAGGCACCAGCTTCACAACGGACACTGTCTTTGAGCCTCCTGAATGGGACCCTCTCAAATTATCCTGCCCCACACTTAGCAGTAAGATTAGGCATAACTCATATTTATGCCCCTCCTCCATGGGCTTTCTTCTTGTTTTCCTTCAGTTACAATGGGATTTTGCAAGCAAGCCAAGTGTGGCCAAACATATTGGTTGCCTGGGGCTGAGGGGTTTTCAGGAGGTAGATTTTCAGTTTTAAAACTATGACTGCATAGATACTACTCTACTAAAGACAGATCCTGAATGAGGCAATTTCAGGGCAAGCCAGGGAAATTATAAGACAAGATACACTGGTGACCTTAGAACTAAAGGTGATACGTTTTGCATATATATATGTATATATATATATATGTGTGTGTGTGTGTGTGTGTGTGTGTGTGTATAGGAGTGTCTGTCTATTTAACAGGAAGAATCAGGTATTTTAAAAATATGTATTGCCTTTGGCACCTTAAAATAGATGTTAAATACAATCTTTTAAAAATAATATACTTTAGGTTATAATTGTATTAAATATTTTCTATAACACTATGATCTAGAATGATGTACTAATACTAGTCCCAGTCTTGTGCATCATTTTTACCCAAAGCTTTTAGAAATTCATTAAAAATCCATGAAAGTTTGGATGAACACAAAATACAATTATGAAATAAGAACCTCTTTGTTTTCATTTACAGTTAAAGATAATTTTCTCATGATTTTTTTTTTTTTTTTTTTTGACAGGCAGAGTGGACAGTGAGAGAGAGACAGAGAGAAAGGTCTTCCTTTGCCGTTGGTTCACCCTCCAATGGCCGCCACGGCCGGCGCGCTGCGGCCGGCGCACCGCGCTGATCCGATGGCAGGAGCAGGGGCCAGGTGCTTTTCCTGGTCTCCCATGGGGTGCAGGGCCCAAGCACCTGGGCCATCCTCCACTGCACTCCCGGGCCACAGCAGAGAGCTGGCCTGGAAGAGGGGCAACCGGGACAGAATCCGGAGCCCCAACCGGGACTAGAACCCGGTGTGCCGGCGCCGCTAGGCAGAGGATTAGCCTAGTGAGCCGCGGCGCCGGCCAATTTTCTCATGATTTTTAATGTCAGAAAGCATCTTATCCTGAGTTCCCAAAATAGAACAAAATGAGAAACTTCATACTAGGTATCCATAGGTCTACCGAATAAAATAACATGTGAAAATTAAAAATACATTCCTCAAAATTCAGTAATATTAATTCATCTTCCCTCTTTTGTGTTAAATTCTCTGAATTACCTGCACAATATTTTAAATAGTTCATAGAACAAATTAGAAGTTAGTAACTTTGTACTTGTTCATCACCTGTATCTTTAGAGACTTTTAAATTACCTTAATGAATTTTCCTTTAGCATATTTTTTCATGCTATTTATGTGAGGTTAGATAAAATTAATTTCCTTTTATGCACAAGAAGACTACATGTACTAAGACTGAGTGACATTCCCAAAGTCATACCTACTTAACACAGAAACATGCTAGCATTTATTTTTGTACATCTACCCAAAAAATTTGTCTTTATATCAAACTACCTGACCAATTATTTCCCAAGAGGTTAATATGGATTTTTTTCATTTCCTTGGCAAGAAATATAAAACCTAACCATACATTTTCTAGCATCTTTTCATTATGGAATTAGATCTTATGTTAAAAATAGCAGACTATACAAAAAGTAATTTGAAGTTTGCTCTACCTATGTTAATATTTAATATTTAATATTTAATGGAAGGTATATGTAGAAGCTAAAGCTATACGAGTTTTAAGTTAGATTGATCACCATTTTGGGTGGATATTCTTAAATTATATGCCTCAATATATTTTAAATTATTGATTAAGTTATAAAAGTTAACAATTTAGATTAAGCAGACTTTGCTAGAATATAAATCAATGAAATGTTACAAATTTGTCAAGCAAATATCCTTTTTCTTTGATTTTATGATGAAATGATGTTTGTAAATGTTTTATTAAAGAGCATATGTTGCATTCAGAAGCAGATGCCTTGTCAAACAATTAAATGATTTTATTTAAAAAAGAGTTAATGAATCACATGTTTTTACCAGGACTTTAATATCAAATAACATTAATTTCTTAGTAACTTATTTATTATTCCTATTATGTCCAAGTATTAAATCCAAAATGGCATAGTTATTAGGGAAATTAAAAAAAATCTTCTGTTCTTTATTTCATACAGCACACAGAAAAGATCAGACATTACCAATATAATTCTTAGCATCTTGATCTGAGTCCCTAATAATAATAAATACTTTGGCTTAAAGATATATAATATTTCTCATGCAATTGTTATTTATTTATATTAACCATGAATTACTTATAAAATAATAAAAGAATAGAGTTTATGGTATTAAAAGAAAAAAAATGGTTTCAGATAATTTGTTTTTGTCACATTGTATATGTTGTCTTCTCAGGTTCTCTGATTTCTTGAGAATTATCATGATATTATGATCTCCATTCATTTGATAACCATTGAAACAATTATTTTTAAATTTTCAGTTTTCTTACTTTGTTTAATTTTTTAAAACAGTGTATTAATAAAGTATATTTTCAGAGTCACAACAAATATAAAATAATTACTGCAATATACTTCTCATCAATTCTCATGTTAATGTGATGTTACTAGAAACAGAATTTCAGTGTGGTTCATAGATACAATTCTAAGAATAAAATGACACTTTCTCTTTCTCCCTCCTTCCTCTCTCTCTCCTTCTTTGGCCTTTATTCCACTTTAATTTTTTGAGATAATATATATTTTTTTGACAGGCAGAATGGACAGTGAGAGAGAGAGAGAGAGAGAAAGGTCTTCCTTTTCCTTTGGTTCACCCCCACAATGGCCGCCGCGACTAGCACGCTGCAGCCAATGCACTGCTCTGATCTGAAGCCAGGAGCCAGGTGTTTCTCCTGGTCTCCCATGCAGGTGCAGGGCCCAAGTACTTGGGCCATCCTCCACTGTACTCCCGGGCCACAGCAGAGAGCTAGACTGGAAGAGGAGCAACCAGGACAGAACCCGGTGCCCCGACCACCGGGACTAGAACCCGGTGTGCCGACGCCTCAGGCGGAGGATTAGCCTACTGAGCTGCGGTGCCGGCCTGAGGTAATATATTTTAATACAAATTACAGTCAAAGGCTTAATGCTCCATTAATAAAGAGGTTCACAAGTAAAATATAAAAAAAAAAATCCTAGCTCAGTGGAAATATATGGAAAGGCTATAAACAATAATCAAATGGACATATATGCTAAATTTTAAAATAATTCAGATAATTAAAACTATAGTAGTATATAATTTTAAACATTTAGATAGAGATATAAAATAAAATTTAACAAAACTCTGTTTGCAGCAATCCACAAACAGAAATCTCTTTTTTTGTTTGTTTGTTTGTTTGGCTTTTTTCTTTTTTCTTTTAACTGCCACATGTGATTCATCACTCAAACATCAACATCAAATTGGCAAAATGGTAAAAAGTGACTAAATTCTGTAAATCAATTGCTTGCAGTTTGTATGACTTGTTGAATATTGGTCATTTGTGCATATCGTTCTCTGTCAATGTGAAGTGTATTAATTAAAGAAACTTCACTGTGATGTCTAAAGCAAGTCAAAGTTTATGTTTGTCTTATATATTGGAGAAGTCTGGGGGTAGCTATTCTTCTGTTGGTTGGGTAACTCAATAGTTACCAGGAAACTGATCTTCTTTATCATTCCACTCTCTCTCCTTAGCACTCATTTCCAAATCCCTGTTTTGTTATTTATTTATTTATTTATTTGAAAATCAGAGTCAAAGAGAGGAGAGACAGAGAGAGAGAAAGAAGTCTTCCATCCACTGGTTCACTCCCCAGTTGCCGCAATAGCCAGAGCTGCACCCATCTGAAGTCAGTAGCCAGGAGCTTCTTCTGAGTCTCCCATGTGGGTACAGGGGCCATAGCAGAGAGCTGGATTGGAACTGGAGCATCTGGCTCTCATCCATATGGGATGCCAGCACTTCAGGCCAGAGCATTAACCCACTGTATCACAGCACTGGCTCCAAATTCCTGGGTTTTAAAAAAATTTTAATTTATTTTATTTGTTTGAAAAAAGATAGTTGGAGGCAGAATGAAAGAGAAAAAAAAGAGATAGAAACAAAGCTAGCATCTAATAATTCATTTGGCAAGTACTCACAATACTATATGCTGAACCAGTTCAAAGCCAGGAGCAGGAGACTCCATGTACTTCTCCCCCAGGCATGGCAGGGACAAAATCACTTGAGTCATTATGTGCTGTTTGCCAGAGTGTGCATTAACAGGAAGCTGGAAGCAAGCTAGGACTCAGACCCAGGTACTTTAATATGGGATGCAGGTATCCAAAGTGGGGTCATAACCACCACACCAAATTCCCACCCCCTCAAATTCTTGTTAATGGATGGCATCACACAAGATGACTGCTACTGCCCTAGTATTGAGTTCTGCCTTTCAGTTAGTTGGAAGGAGGAAGGAAGGAAAATCCTATATGCTTACATGTTCTTACCAAAAATCTTGTTTTTATTTCTTTTGATACTACCTGTAAAAAATAAGGAGACTAGGAAATTTGGTCTTTATTCAGTGAGGCAGGCTTATCTGGGAAAAGTAGTATTGGGTCAGTAAGGAGGAATCATTATCATAAAAATAAAACATAGGAAATCAGTGGTCTTTGTGTCCTATCATTAAACTGAAGTGTAGGAGAAATTGTTGGTGACCTACAAATAAATAGGCACATATTCAAGGAAGAGCAGACATAACAAAGAAATGATTGCATGCTTGAGTTCCCATTCCATGAATTAGCATTTTTGTCTTCTTTAATTTTCTACATCATAAGCAGATGATAATATTATTGACACAAAGTTCTCCTTGAAATTAAAAGATAATATTGTTATTTCACTATAAAAGGAAAAGTTTTAATTGTTTAATGGTGATATGATTTGATTTTAGAATATGTAAATGGATTGAGAATCCAAAATTTTGTAGCAGGACTGATTCTATCAATTAAGAAAAAAAAGCAGTAAGTACCATTTTATTGATGTCAGATGCAGGAGTTGGGAAAGGAAGGAAAGGGAAGGAAGGAAGAAAGAATTACAAGATGGTGGAACAGAAAGGGAGTTTACTGCTCTAGACTTGGAAAAATAGCTAAAAAAATTTTTAAAAAAGGAAATAGTGCAATTTCAAGCAAGATTTAAGAAGAAAATTGCAGGAGAAACCTCACAAAAGAAAGAGGGATGCTTTGGATCCACATGGAGTGTGTGGACGTGCAACACGAACATGGACACAGCATTGGACCCAGCAGCCAAGAGCCTCAGCACCAGCTTTGGAGAGTAAGATGAAACCAGACTGCAGCAATCTGTACCGTTGATAATACAGCTGTGGGGAGAGCCTGGTGTGAATACAACCAGGAGTCCTGTGAGGGGCAGGGAACCTGTGCATCCCACCCACTCAGGTTCATGAACTGCACAGAACAAAAAAAAATGCTCTGTAGTGTGAGTGACACGCCCTCTGCCGGTTTCCTCCCCAGTGTTCAGAGAATTCTGGGATTCTGGATTTGAACTCAATGATCGCCCAGAAGCCTGTCACACTGTTATAGGGAACTGGTAGTGGAAAAAATATTACCCTGGTTCTTTGTCTCACATGGAAGAAGAATTTCCAAGTGGACAAGCAGAGAGATTTAAAATAAGATTTATTAGAAACAGAGACCTCCAACCAGAGTTGCATGGAGAGGGGCTCCAAGAGAGGCAAAACCTGAAGGAGCCAGTGGTACTGGAGCTTTTAAACACAGTTTTGGGGAAGAAAAAATCTTAAGAGTTTGACATTCAGTTACAAGGTGGGGACAAAATCCATCAAAAGACCTGATTTGCAGTCTTATTTACCTTGTCTGGCTTGCTCATAAAACAAAAAAGCTATCCAGAAAGGTGGGACAGGTAACTTGTTTTTGCAATAACCTGTGAGCTTAGAAGGATGGAATTACTACTCACTTGCTGTATTCATGGTAAAATTGGGAATTCCTAAGGAATGGAGCAATGACTTTTGACCTTGCTAAAGATAAATTTTGGGGACAGCAAGCATTTTGCTCTTATATTTCCACCTGAACCATCCTTGTTGTGTCTGGTATGAGACCCTCCCCAAAACAACTCACAAAAGGCAGGCTGTTGTGCTTCCAGTCTACCTTCCTTGTAATTTACCTGAGAAGGCAGTAGAAGATGACCCAAATACTTGGGCCCCTGCCATCCACATGGGATACCTCAGTGGATTTCCTGGTTCCTGGCTTAGGCTTGGCCCAGAGTTGGCTATTGCAGCCATATGGGGAGTGAACCAGTAGATGATGATCTCTCTTTGACTCTCACTCTCTGTTACTCTGCCTTTCAAATAAATAAATTAAAAAAATGGCAAGTATTTAGTTGATACCTACCCAATAAATATTTTTATTATTATATACATACATGTATGTTACAATATTGTTCTTGTTATTTAGTCATCTTTTATGAAAGGGAGCAGTGCCCCATCCTGCCTACATGGCCTCTTTTGCCCTAGGGTCTTTGCCTTCCACCCTGCTTGGTAGCCCCAAGGCCACTGTCTTACCCAGTCATCTGTTTTCCTTTATCATGAGTGGGCTGGTCTTTAGGAATAGGTCTCCCCCTGTAGAGGGTGGTATGGACTATATGTATCCCTGCAACGGCAAGAGGATTTGTTAGGTAGGGAGTCAGATATGAGCTTATGTTTGTGTGACATAAAGGCCTAAAGAGTTGATATTTAGGTTCAGCATATGCAGCTCAAAGTCATCTCAATAACCTTATCTACATCCTGTCCTGCCCCCTCCTACCAGATAGCCTGCCAGGTGGGGGTCCCCACCCTTTTGCCTGATAACCTTGCAGGTGCAGCCCAGTATCTCCATTTCAATACATCTGCATTTCTATATCCTGATCCTCCAGGAGGTCCTGCCCATCCTTCCTCTAACCAGTGCAGTCTCCAGCCAGAGAATCCTGTCTGATAACTTCAGGGGGAAAACTCAGATAGGAATTTTTCGTATTTACATCCAAAAAGTCCTTTGTTCCAAGAGGAGCAGAGGTGGGGAGGCAGGACCCATCTCCTTAGGCTAATCCTCTGCCTTGCAGCGCCGGCACACCGGGTTCTAGTCCCTATGGGGCACCGGATTCTTTCCTGGTTGCCCCTCTTCCAGGCCAGCTCTCTGCTGTGGCCCGGAAGTGCTTGGGCCCTGCACCCCACGGGAGACCAGGATAAGTACCTGGCTCCTGCCATCGGATCAGCGCGGCGGCCATTGGAGGGTGAACCAACGGCAAAGGAAGACCTTTCTCTCTGTCTCTCTCTCTCACTGTCCACTCTGCCTGTCAAAAAAAAAAAAAAAAAAAAAAAAAAAAAAAAAAAAAAAAGCCCCTGTTCTCAACAGGACTGTGGACTGCGTGCTCAGTCCTCTGCCTCCATGCTGAGCTGCCCGTCTGGCCTGGCCAGGTGTATTCCACTCAACCATGTAACCTCACTCTTCCCCCAATCAGAGCGACTGGGGACTCTCTCAGATTCTGTCTGGAGAGGTGCCCATCTGTTCTTACGGATGTCCCTTCCCTAATAAACCTTGCTGTTGTACTTTCCACTACTCTCTGTCTCATGCCTGAATTCTTTCTTGTGCAAAGACAAGAAGCCTGCCATTCACCGGTAACAGATTTTATTACCAGCTAGCTGGGGCTCTTACTGGCAGACATGACATAGCACAGTGCTCATGTGAGAAGCCCCATCCTTCTCCCTCCCAGCATTTTTATGCACTCGAGTAAAGAAGTACATATGTCACTACACACACACAGTTCTTTATTATCTATGCATTTAATTGGTGCATTTGAGCAACTCAGGGGCTAGGTGTCACACAGGAATGCAAAAGAATCTAAATTCCAGGAATAGTTTCATTCCTAACCCTTGGGCCTGTCTTTTTTTCTGACTTAAAATAAAGCTTGTCAAGGAGGAACTGAGGTTCTTGCAGCAGGTCCTAAAAACTCCTGAGACCAAGATTTAGCTTGACTTTAATATGTTGCCCCATATTTTATATCACTTAATCTTAACATACTACACACTGTTAAATCTTAACTCCAAATGTACTTAATCTAAGCTAATTTAGGGTTTGAATTAATTACTCATAACTGAACTGCACACCCTATCTGCCTATTAACCCATCTGACTCCTCACAACACCACATGCACTTTTCAATTCTACAGTCCATGCAGAACTCAGAAATCACAGGATCCCCATACTCACAGGGTACAAAACATCCAGAATCACAGAATGCAGGGTTTCTCTTCTCTGGCCTGGCCGCTGGCCTGTCCTCAGAACAAGATGCCCAACAGAAGTAGGTTGGAGCTGCACCTCATTAAACTGAGTCTTGGACTTGGTGCGAGGAGTGAGGGGAAGCAACATGGCTCCCCTTCATAGACCTAAGTGGATACCCTGTCCTGCCTGCAATCTCCACAGGACAGATTCAAGTCACTGGAGACTACAGAGTTTTCCCTCAGACAAAATCTCCAGTGGCCTGCGTCAGACAACCTCCTCTCACCTTGCTTTGGAAAGATGACATTTCCCCATGCCTGCGGGCTGCAGGAATCACTGGTAGCATGCTGCTAGCTGCTGCATGTCTGTATGTTGCTTCATTGCTTACTGGAATCTCTGATTCTGTAGGCTCTCCAATGAAAAGCTCTCTCCAACTATTTCTTGGAAACGTGGGCCATTATATTTGTTTTTCTGGTGACCAAAATCAGTGTATTTTCATCCTATTCAGCCATCTTGTTTCTCTGGGAAGCGTTTTTATCTTCAAATAGATAACTTGAATCTATTTTTTATCTCTGGTCTCTGCTAATTTCCACTTGTTCAATGTTTACTGCATGTTTATTTCTAGTTTCCTATTATCTTTAACATTCAAAATGTTTAATCTAACCACATCAGCTTCTGGAACAGATATTCCCTGTTGACTTCCCTGTGTGATGATGACACCATCATATTCTCAGTTACTTAGGAGCCATGACTCACGATGATTGTAATAAATAATTCCACTTGTAGTTCATCATGTATAACCAGATACCAACTCCTGTGTTTTTCTCATTGATCTGTCTGTCACAAATGTTCTTTTCTTTTTCCCAGCTACTATCTTTGTTAGTATTTCAAACACAGTAACTCATGTTTTAGGTTTGGTATTGATGTTAAGTATCCTTTACAAAACTATTTAGGAGTTAATATAGGACGTAATGACATTTACTTTCAATGTGGAAGGACCTGAGGTAGTGCAGGGCTGAATGAATATGGCTATATGATTAGAAGAACTGCCATAATTTTTCCAAAATAATGTTTGGTACCTCACTACCACTTGCTAAATCATACACAAGTTCATCTTATTTGCAAATTCTACTTTTTTTTTTTTTGACAGGCAGAGTGGACAGTGAGAGAGAGAGAGACAGAGAGAAAGGTCTTCCTTTTCCGTTGGTTCACCCTCCAATGGCCGCTGTAGCCCGTGCACTGCGCTGATCCGAAGCCGGGAGCCAGGTGTTTCTCCTGGTCTCCCATGTGGGTGCAGGGCCCAAGGACCTGGGCCATCCTCCACTGCACTCCCTGGCCACAGCAGAGAGCTGGCCTGGAAGAGGGGCAACCGGGACAGAATCCAGCGCCCCGACCGGGACTAGAACCTCCACAGGCGAAGGATTAGCCTATTGAGCCGCAGTGCTGGCTTTTGGCTTTTATTTGCAAATTCTATCCTAGAACCATATTGTGTACAGTTAAATTTCCTAAGCTGCTGAAGAGATAAAATGTGCATGTTACCATTTGTCAGGGTAAAGTTGACATTGTATATTGGTAAATAGGGTCTATTCAAATTTGAAATGTGGTACATCTATGGAAATTAATATACTACAACTATTTTCAATTTTATGCATGACTCTAAGAAAGGTACTCTTGAGAATACACTGCAGAAATATTCTATGTGACTCCATTTATATTTGTTCTCTAAAATTAAAACAAACAGCTATAATGAGTAACAATAAAAATTTAGACAGTAAAGTTTAAAAGATAAGGGATAAGTGATTAGTATAAAAGTTTTAGGAGAGGAGAAATGGCATAGCAAATAGGAGTAATGAGGGCAAGGTTTGGGTGTACTACCAATGTTTTGTTTTTTAACTATGGTGAAATAATGTGTTCCTTGTGTGATAAATAATGCTGTACATTTTTTAGAAATGATAAAACTTTTCCATAAAAAAGTATTTTAAAAGCTATAGTATCTAGAGGAAAGCTTTATGATTAAATTATCTTTCCAGACTAGAAAGATAAAAATCATATTGTAAAAAAGGGAAGACTTCAAGGTAGTGTCAACATTTTAAGAAGGTTTGACTTTGTGAGTGGTAATATATTGTTTGATCTACTGCATTGTTTTACTTGTGTTTACATGCTGGACCCAAGTTAAAGTAGGAATATGAAAAGTGTTTGTCTAAAATGCCAGTCAAAGCTGTCCTGTCCTGTCTTCTTCTAACTGAGGCATCCTTAGAAAAGGAATTGGGAGAGGGCACATCAAGAACAGCCTTATATGAGTATTTCAAAACTTACATCAATCAGGAAAATCATTCACAGAGATATTTATTATTGAAGAAATGTAAAGTCTAAAACAGTTACAATTTTTAAATGAAAGTTATATAAGAAGAGAAGTGTGAAGAGATATATTATAAAATTGCCAGGTAATAGAAGACTGCACACCATGTCTAAAAAAAGAAGGAAATGCAGTATGCTGAGTTCATACTTTTTACTCCATTAATCTTCTATTCTACGGCTGTATAAATCTCTAGTCCTGAAGCACTTTCTGAAATTTTCTTTATTAAGACTATATTTCATGGTTTCATACCCATAAAATTTAACTTTAAATTCCAATTTTATGGGATAGTCTATGTAGAACAAAATCTGTTTAATGCAAACCTATATGTAATAAGAGGAATGCTTTCTCTATAAAATGATTCCAAATTCCAAAGCATACAATTCATAGTAAATTTCCCTATGGTCAATGCATTTGTCAGTTCACATCAGGGATTTAATCAATATAATCTACAGGTCATGGTTGACATTTTGCTATGTATTTTAGTCACTATAGTGATCTTTCTGTTAATTCATGACTAACACCACTGAAATTGGATAATGCATTTTGTCTATAAAATACACAGAGTAAAAGCCTTTGTTTACTTAATTAATTCATTAATTTATATATATTTCAGTTCCACATATTATACTGTAAGGACCCCTCTGGTCCACAAATAGCCATCTTCTTTCCACAAATAATATATTTTCTCTTCTCACCTTTAATACATGAATACTAATTTCACTTAAAAATGATTACACCTTAGGACTGGCTCTGTGGCATAACAGGTAAAGATACCACCTGCATCCCGTGGCTTCTCCACTTCTGATCCAGCTCTCTGCTGCAACATGGGAAAACAGTAAAAGATGGCCCAAGTCCTTGGGCCCTTGTACCCACTTGGGAGACCCAAAAGAAGCTACTGGCTCCTGGCTTCTGATCCACACAGCTTCAGCCATTGTGGCCAGTTGGGGGGGTGAACTAATGGATGGAAGACCTCTCTCTCTCTCTCTCTTTCTCTCTCTTTCAGCCTCTCCTTCTCTCTGTGTGTAACTCTGACTTTCAGATCTTTCAAATAAATAAATAAATCTTTAAAAAATGATTGGACCCTTCCTTCTTCCCTAGTGAATAATAAGTCCTTAAGTACTCTCAACAAATTCTTGCTTAAGAACAGTACATTGTGCTTTGTTGTTTCTGGTATGAACCAGAATCCTAGGAGGAAACAGATGTTGTACTGAAAAAATGGTGGTAATTAATAGGAATTTAACAAGACACCTAATTTCAAAGTTTCTGGTGAAGTTAAGGGAACTATTGAAGAGAATGAAATAACTCAGGGCCAGTGAACTCAAGTGAGCATGAGACAGAAGTGTCCCCACAAATTAAAGCCACCTGTGTACAGGGGTTATGGTGTTTCCTGGAGAACATTAAAGCATTAGCTACCATGGCCACCCTCTAGTTCAAGCTATGTCCTGCTGCTATGCATCCTACCAGGTGGAATTAGCTGTAACCAGAGCGCAAGTGATCTTGCTCATGTAGTCAATCAAGATAAGATTCCCAGAGAGATTTGCATGGTAGCAAATGATAAAAAAGGCAGAAGATATCTATTACACATTCACAAAATAACATTTTTCTTTCAATATTATTTCGAATACATTTTTCTGCATATTAATTGTTATACATTATCAACTCTGTATGCTGCACATTTTAATTTTTAAATAAAACATATCATGATTTGAAGAGTCATATTAACTTACTAGTTTAGACTTTTCTAAGCTGCACGATGAATACGGAATTGGAATCAGACAAAAGTGACTTCAATTCTGACTCTTATCTTTGGTAAGATATGTTAATTAGATGAGCCCCATTTTCTTTCTTTGAAAGAAGTTATTATAATAATACCTAATAATAGAGTTTCGAATGGAATGAACTAAGAGTGTTTGAAAATGTTTAATACAGTTCCAGACTTGAGTTCTTTCTGAAGCAGAAACTGAAATTAACTCTTGCATGCAGAAAGTAGAAATTCTCAGAGGATGTTTAAGAAGGAAAAATATTAATGCAAGGGTTCATTTCTGAGTGTATCACTGTTGTGGGTCACTGTTGTTTGATCATAATGGCTACCCAGATAACAAAGGAATGGAATAACCCACACTGTTAATTCCCTACTGATCATGGGATTTCCCTCCAGTGTTCACACTCTTAAATCATGTGTCTGTTCAGACAGGTACAGCCTTTGTCCTGTGTCCTGAGGGCACTTCATGCAAAACATTGTTGGAACAGCTTGCTGCACCTGTGGTTGGAGAAAGAGTATAGGATGAGAAAATTTTGAAGTGGCACATAAGAAATGTCCAGCATAATTCCTAACACGTGATATGTATATATGTAATGAGTTATACCTAAAACTATAATCCTGTCACTACTAACTAACCACAATATACGATAATAATGCAAAAAAGTCACAGTATGAAACTACCAGAGTCTAACATAAAATGTATTAAGAATTTGAGCAAAAAATTGTACAGATAAAAGGCAGCTCTGACAATGAATGTCAACCGATTGAGAACCCACTGGTTTCTCAGAATTAATCCTTACATATCCTTCTATTTTCTTTTCTTTAACTTCATATTTATTAATAAAATATTCCATTTGAACAAAACCATTTCCAATTTAGTAATGCCAGTTCATTCATCTATTCAATTTCATTAAGTTTCTACTGTATGTCAGATATCATTATATTGTTGAGGACACTACAAGGAAGAAAACAAGACCTTGGTAGAGGCAAGCAACTGAGGGGGAATTAGCCTACAGAATATATTCAGTAGTGGTTAAGTATAACAGAAAACATTAGGCAGTGAAGAGGATTATGGGAAATACCAGAAATGGGAAGCATGCTATCCCATATGATGTGATCAAAGAAGCCTAACTGGAGAGGTAATATTTGAATAAAACCTCACAGAAGTAATTGAGGATTCAAAGCAACTGAACATCGAGGGTGTGATATTTTAATTGAAAGGAACCATCTGCAACTAAACAATTCAACAGTGCAAAGGTTACAATAGACGCTGAGAAAGCACTTGATAAAATACAATACCCGTTCATGATGAAAACTCTAAGCAAACTGGGTTTGGAAGGAACATTCCTCAATACAATCAAAGCAATCTATGAAAAACCCACAGCCAACATCCTATTGAATGGGGAAAAGTTGGAAGCATTTCCACTGAGATCTGGTACCAGACAGGGATGCCCACTCTCACCACTGCTATTCAATATAGTTCTGGAGGTTCTAGCCAGAGCTATTAGGCAAGAAAAAGAAATTAAAGGGATACAAATTGGGAAGGAAGAACTCAAACTATCCCTCTTTGCAGATGACATGATTCTGTATTTAGGGGACCCAAAGAACTCTACTAAGAGACTATTGGAACTCATAGAAGAGTTTGGCAAAGTAGCAGGGTATAAAATCAATGCACAAAAATCAACAGCCTTTGTATACACAGACAATGCCATGGCTGAGGAAGAACTTCTAAGATCAATCCCATTCACAATAGCTACAAAAACAATCAAATACCTTGGAATAAACTTAACCAAAGACGTTAAAGATCTCTACGATGAAAATTACATTTAGAACATTTTTTACCACAGTGTCTTGGTGTTCCATGCCTGAAATGCTCACATGGCTTTTCAGCCATATCAGGAAGGCTTAAAGGCTGATTCTGAGCTCAGAGTTTTACTTAATGCAATTCTCATTCTATGAGTCTGCTGTGTGGACTGCTTCCCACGTTGGAAATATTCTCTCCTTTTTAATTCCATCTATTATTATTACCAGACACTTGATCCTATTTATATGATCACTTTAACACTCAATCCTATCTGTATGTTCACTTTACACTTAATATTATCACTTTAAAAATATGGTATTTTAATTGGGATTTGGAGTCTAATGAAAAGTTTCCAAACTGAACCTTTAGAAGTAAGTCACTAGGAATGCATGCAGAACTATACAGTTATAAAGGTAGAAATTTCCACCTCCCTCTCTTATTTTTTACTGAGATCTATTTTCAATCGACTTTATACATATCTAATTAACTTTCTGTTAACAACAGATAATATAAAGGAAAAAATTGAAGAAACAACAAGAAAAAGAAACTATTCTTCAATAGTCAAGACAAGGGCAGCTCAAGGGCTCCCTTCACAAAGTGTCAATTTCACTTCTATACATTTCATTTTAGGTACTCTATTAGTTCTGAGGGAACAGGGAGAACATATTGCATTTATTCCTTTGTGATTGTTGTATTTCACTAAGTATGATGCTTTCCAGATTAATCCATTTTTTTGCAAAAGACCAGAATTCATTTTTTTTATTATTTTTTGACTGAAGCTCAACTAGAATATTTTAAACTTTTATTTAATTAATATATATTTCCAAAGTACAACTTTTGGATTATAGTGGCCTTTTACCCCTATAACCTCCCTCCCACCCACAACCATCCCATTTTCAATTCCCTGTCCCATCCCATTCACATCAAGATTCATTTTCAATTATCTTTATATACAGAAGATCAATTTAGTATATACTAAGTAAGGATTTCAACAGTTTGCACCCACACAAAACATAAAGTGTAAAGTACTGTTTGAGTACTAGTTGTACTATTAATTCACATAGTACAATACATTAAGGACAGAGATGCTACATGAGGAGTAGGTGCACAATGACTACTGTTGTTGATTTGACAATTGACACTGTTATTTATGATGTCAGTAATCACTTGAGGCTCTTGTCATGAACTGCCAAGGCTTTGGTGCCTCTTGAGTTTGCCATCTCCGATCTTATTTAGACAAGGGCATAGTCAAAGTGGAAGATCTCTCTTCCCTTCAGAGAAAGGTACCTCTTTTATTTTATTTTATTTTATTTATTTATTTTTTGACAGGCAGAGTGGACAGTGAGAGAGAGAGAGACAGAGAGAAAGGTCTTCATTTGCCGTTGGTTCACCCTCCAATGGCCGCCGCGGCCAGTGCAGCTGATCCGAAGGCAGGAGCCAGGTACTTATCTTGGTCTCCCATGGGGTGCAGGGCCCAAGTACTTGGGCCATCCTCCACTGCCCTCCCAGGCCACAGCAGAGAGCTGGCCTGGAAGAGGTGCAACTGGGACAGAATCCAGCGCCCCGACCGGGACTAGAACCCGGTGTGCCGGCGCTGCAAGGTGGAGGATTAGCCTAGTGAGCTGCAGCGCTGGTAGAAAGGTACCTCTTTCTTTGATGGCCCATTCTTTCCTCTGGAATCCCATTCATAGAAACCTTTCATTTAGATATTTTTTTTTTTTTTGCCAGTGTCTTGGCTTTCCATGCCTGAAATGCTCTCATGGGCTTTTCAGCCAGATCTGAATGCCTTAAGGGCTGGTTCTGAGGCCAGAGTGCTGTTTAGGACATCTGCCATTCTATGAGTCTGCTCTGTATCCCGCTTCCCATGTTGGATCGTTCTCTCCCATTTTTTTTTTCTATCAGTTAGTATTTGCAGACACTAGTCTTCTTATGTGATCACTTTGACACTTAATCCTATCATTATGATCAATTATGAACTGAAACTGATCACTTTGACTAATCAGATGGCATTGGTATATGCTACCTTGATATGATTGAAGTGGAATCCCCTGACATGTTTCTAACTCTACCAGTAGGGGTAAGTCTGAGTGAGCATGAGCTGAACTGTACATCTCCTGCCTCTCTTATTCCCTTATATTCTCTTATATTTAACAGGGATTGCATTTCGATTAAATTTAAACACCTAAGAATAATTGTGTGTTAATTAAAGAGTTCAACCAATGGGATTAAGTGGAGCAAAAAATATTAAAAGGAATAAAGTAGTAAGTTGTTCTTCAACAGGACAATGGCTGATCAAGTCACTTTTCTCATAGTGTCCATTTCACTTCAACAGGTTTCATTTTAGGTACTCAGTTAGTTGTCATCGATCAGGGAGAACATATGATATTTGTCCCTTTGGAACTGGCTTATTTCACTCAGCATGATGTTTTCCAGATTCCTCCATTTTGTTGCAAATAACCAGATTTCACTTTTTTATTGCTGTATAGTATTCTATAGAGTACATATCCCATAATTTCTTTATCCAGTCTTCTGTTGATGGGCATTTAGGCTGAATCCTGGTCTTAGCTATTGTGAATTGAGCTGCAATAAACATTAAGGTGCAGACAGCTCTTTTATTTTTCAATTTAATTTCCTTTGGGTAAATTCCAAGGAGTGGGATGGCTCGGTTCTATGGTAGAGTTATATTCAGGTTTCTGAGGAATCTCCAGACTGACTTCCATAGTGGCTTGACCAGTTTGCATTCCCATCAACTGTGAGTTAGTGTCCCTTTTTCCCCACATCCTCGCCAGCATTTGTTGTTGGTAGATTTCTGTATGTGAGCCATTCTAACTGGGGTGAGGTGAAACCTCATTGTGGTTTTGATTTACATTTCCCTGATTGCTAGTGATCTTGAACATTTTTTCATGTGTCTGTTGTTGGCCATTTGGATTTCCTCTTTTGAAAAATGTCTATTGAAGTCCTTGACCCATATCTTATGTGGGTTGTTTGTTTTGTTGTTGCAGAGATTCTTAATTTCTTTGAAGATTCTGGTTATTAATCCTTTGTTGGTTGCATAATTTGCAAATATTTCTTTCCATTCTGTTGGTTGCCTCTTCACTTTCCTGGCTGTTTCTTTTGCAGTTCAGAAACTTCTAAATTTGATGCAGTCCCAATAGTTAATTTTGGCTTTGACTGCCTGTGCTTCCGGGGTTTTATCCAAGAAGTCTTTGACTGTACCTATATCTTGCAGGGTTTCTCCAATGTTCTCTAATACTTTGATGGTGTTGGGTTATAGATTTAGACCTTTCATCCATGTTGAGTGGATTTTGGTGTAAGGTTAAGGTAGGATCTTGCTTCATGCTTCTGTATGTGGAAATCCAGTTTTCCCATCACCATTTGTTGAATAGACTGTCCTTGCTTCAGGAATTGGTTTTAGATCCTTGATCAAATATAAGTTGGCTTTAGATGTTGATTGATTTCTGGTGTTTCACTTCTGTTCCATTGGTCTATCCATCTGTTTCTGTACCAGTACCATGCTGTTTTGATAACAACTGCCCTGTAGTATGTCCTGAAATCTGGTATTGTGATGCCTCCAGCTTTGTTTTTGTTGTACAGTATTGCTTTAGCTATTCAAGGTCTCCTGTATCTCCATATGGATTTCAGCATTATTTTTTCCGGATTTGAGAAGAATGTCTGCTATTTTGATTGGTATCACATTGAATCTATAAATTGCTTTTAGGAGAATGGACATTTTGATCATATTGATTCTTCCATCCATGAGCATGGAAGATGTTTCCATTTTTTGATATCCTTTTCTATTTTTCTTTATGATTTTATAATTCTCATTGTAGAGATCTTTGACATGCTTGGTTAAGTTTATTCCAAGGTATTTGATTGTTTTTGCAGCTATTGTGAATATAATTGATCTTAGAATTTCTTTTTCAGCTGTGGCATTGTCTGTGTATACAAAGGCTGTTGATTTTTGTGCATTGATTTTATATTCTGCTACTTTGCCAAACTATGAGTTCCAGTAGTCTCTTAGTAGAGTTCTTTGGATCCCCTAAATAAAGAATCATATCATCTGCAAAGAGGGATAGTTTGACTTCTTCCTTCCCAATTTGTATCTGTTTAATTTCCTTTTCTTGCCTAATAGCTCTGGCTAGAACCTCCAGAACTATATTGAATAGCAGTGGTGAGAGTGGGCATCCCTGTCTGGTACCAGATCTCAGTGGAAATGCTTCCAACTTTTCCCCATTCAATAGGATGTTGGCTGTGGGTTTTTCATAGATTGCTTTGATTGTATTGAGGAATGTTCCTTCCAAACCCAGTTTGCTTAGAGTTTTCATCATGAACGGGTATTGTATTTTATCAAATGCTTTCTCTGCATCTATAGAGATAATTATTTGGTTTTTCTTCTGCAGTTTGTTAATGTGGTATATCACGTTGATTGATTTGTGAACATTGAACCATCCCTGCATACCAGGGATAAATCCCACTTAGTCTGGGTGGATGTCTCTGTCCTTCCCTTCTCCAAACCTGGAACTTTTTGAATTATTCTCACATCATGGTTTATCTTCAGTATCTCAATTTCATGTTTTACTAAATTCCTCATTTCATTTTGATACCTCCTTAAGATTTCATTTTCACGAGAGATTTTCTCTACTGTCCTGTATGGATTTCTGTAGTTCATGCATTTGTTTTTGATAACTTCTAAATGTTCTTATCATAAAATTTTGAAATCTGTATCTTGCATTTCTTCTATCTCATCATCTTCATAACCTTGTATTGTAGTGTCATGTTCATTTGGGAGCATCATAATTTCTTCATTGTTCTTGTTTCCTCAGTTTCTGTATTTGTTGTTTGGCAGTGTGGAGATATTCTTTGGATACTTCTTTTTTTTTTCCACTCTGGTGGCTTTTCTTGTTATACTATGACTCTAGATTAAGTGGACTGTCTGCTTTTGGTGAATATCTAGAGGGCTGTGGTGGGTGTGGCCAGATAACTCTTTTCAGTTCTTCAGGGTTAAGGGTGTGGCAAAGGTGACTCATCCAGGTTTGGTGTGATAAATCTTCTCTCCCTCTTTTTTTTCTTTTCTTTTTTCTTTTTTTTTTTTTTTTCAGAATGAAAGTAATTCCACTCAGTTGAGCTATTCTCCTTGAAGGCAATCAGTACCTGAGCACTAGCTCCAGTGAGTATAATATTTGTCCACTCCATCCCAAGGACCACACAAAGGATCTGTGTAGTCCTCAGTGTAAGCTCAGATTCCCCTTCAATGTCTCTCACTGGGTAGCCAAAGCTACCTGAATTTGTGGCGTCTCCCACCAAGACTACTCACATCTCAGTCACACCGTGAGTTCTCCCACACACCCTCAGTTGTATTTTTTTTCATAGTCCGGTTCATAAGCTCCACACATTCACAAAGTCTTAGTCTCCTATTATTTCCCTGAACCAGATTCAGGTTTTTCTTCTTGGCTGAGGGCTGGTACAGCCCCGAGCTGGCACAGCTCTTACATATATCCAAAATGGCACCTGCTCTATTGTCTTGTGCATCTTTGTAAGGTGATTGGAAAGAGAATTGTGTCTGTACTGTCCCTTTTATTTTGTTTTTCTCTCTTCTAGTTAGGCTGGTGTACTTTCCCACATGGGGCTTCAAGCCTCGTTCCCTCTAGGCTCTTCCTGCTGCTTTTCCGCCAGTATCTTGGGCTACTGCAGTTTTGCCTCACCTCCCTTTCCAGCGCTGGTGCATAGACTCAGCAGCTGGGGTCTTGCACCGTGGGTACCCATGCCCTCCACATAGGTCCATCGTGTCACTCTAATTCCAGAAGTGTTTCCTTTGCAGTTTATTCCCTAACTCTTCCCTGAGACTACAGTATCTCCACTTTTATTAAACTACCTTTTCCTGGACTATCAGTGAGCTCCCTCCCTATTCTGCCATCTTGGAGCCCTCCTACCTTGATGTGTCAGATTTCATTTTTTTAATCATTGTGTAGTATTCCATAGTGTACAAATCCCATAATTTTTATCCAGTCTTTGGTTGATAGGCATTTAGGTTGATTCCATGTCTTAGCTATTTTAAATTGAGCTGCAATAAACATAGAGGTACAGATAACTCTTTTGCTTACTGATTTCATTTCCTTGTGTAAATTCCCTCGAGTGGGATGACTGGGTCATATGATAGGTCTATATTCAGGTTTTTGAGGTATCACCATACTGTTTTTCACAGTGGTTTTATCAGTTTACATTCCCATCAACAGTGGATTAGGGTACCTTTTTCAGGATATCTTCATCAGTATTTGTTGTTTGTTGATTTCTGTATGAACGCCATTCTAAATGGGGTTTGGTGAAACCTCATTGCTGTTTTGATTTGAATTTCACTGACAGGTAGTGATCCTGAACATTTTTTCATGTGTCTGTTGGCAATTTGGATTTCCTCTTTAAAAATGTCTGTTTAAGTCCTTGGTCCATCTCTTAACTAGGTTGTTTTGTTGTTGTAGAGTTTCTTAATCTCTTTGTACATTCTGGTTAATGATCCTTTTTCAGTTGTGTAGTTTGCAAATAATCTCTCCCATTCTGTCAGATGCCTCTTAACTTTCCTGAGTGTTTCTTTTGCCATACAGAAACTTCTCAATTTGATGTAATCCCATTTGCTAAAGTAAGTTTTGACTCCCAGTGCCTTTGAGGTCTTTTCCAAGAACCCTTTGCCTTTGCCAATGTCTTGCAGGATTTCCTCAAAGTGTCAGGTTGTAGATTTGGATTTTACCCATGTTGAGTGGATTTTAGTGTAAAGTTTAATGTATGGGTCTTTTAGCAGACACACCTGCCCTATCATCCTGCCTGAAAAATTGCCCATAGCCACATCCATTACTATTTTATACCCCAGTAGCTCTGGTCAGCCACTCAAATGGCCCATAGCCTGTGTGCGGTAATGACATTCCTGATTACCATTGTTCCTCATTCCTACCCCATCTGAGCAAGCACTCCTGTGGTCTCCCGTTTTGAGTGCTGGTTAGTCAATGATGGGTAAGATCCCCTGGGGGACAACCTAAGACAGGCACAGCCACCTATGGAGAACACATGAAAACAGGATCAAAAATGGTATGGCCAAGAATCATGCCTCCCATTGCTCAAAAATAAATGAAAAGGGGGAAATGTGGTGGAATGAGAAATGTGGTGGAATGAGAAGGACATGCCAAAATGGCTGCTGGCAAGCGAGCATCAGTTACTAAGGAGTGGCTTCGGAAACCCCCTGGGAAACCCCCTGGGAAACCACCTGGCAATAGAGCCTGCCTGGCAACAGGCTGTGATTGGATGGCTTCGGATACTGCCTGGCAACAGGCTGTGGTTGGTTAGGGCATAAACCGTACCTTGACCGGATTGGCTGCCTTGGCTATTTAAGCTGCTGTACCAACTGAAATAAACGAGTCTGAGGACTGCTTGCCTCTCGCCCACTTTCACCCAACTCCTGGGGTCTGTATGGTGACTCCACACCTCTTGCCCCCACCACACTCTTCTTCTCAGAACGAATCCACCGCAACATATACCCAATTTGCTTAGAGTTTTGATCATGAAAGGGTGTTGCATTTTATCACTTTCTTTGCATCTATTGAGATAATCATATGGGTTTTGTTCTGCAGTTTGTTAATGTGATATATCATATTGATTGACTTGCATATATTGAAACATCCTTGCACACCAGGGCTAAATCTCACTTTGATCTTTCTGATGTGCTGTTAGATTATATTGGCTAGAATTTTATTCAGGATTCTTGCATCTATGTTCATCAGGGAAATGGGTCTGAAATTTTCTTTCTCTGTTGCATCTTTTTCAGGTTTAGGAATTAAGGTGATGCTGGCTTCTTAGAAAGAACTTGGGAGGATTCTATCACTTTCAATTGTTTTGAATAAATTGTGAAGAATTGGAGCCAGTTCTTTAAATGTCTGGTAGAATTCAACAATGAAGCTATCTGGTCCTGTACTTTTCTTTGTTCTGAGGGTGTTTATTACTGATTGGATTTCCATCTTGGCTACTGGCCTGTTTAGGTTTTCTTTGTCTTCATGGCTCAATGTAGGTAGGTTGTATGTGTCCAGGAATCTCCATTTCTTCTAGGTTTCCCAGTTTGTTGGTATATAGCTCTTTGCAGTAATTTCTGATTATTCTTTTTATTTCTGTGGTGTCTGTTGCTACGTTTCCTTTTTCATCTCTGATTTTCTTGATTTGTGTCTTCTCTCTCCTTTTTTTGTTAGCTGTGCCAATGGTGTGTCAATTTTGTTTATTTTTTTCAAAACATCAGCTCTTCATTTTGCTGATTTTTGTATTGTTTATTTGAATTCAATTTTATTGATTTCTTCTCTAATTTAAATCATTTTTTTTCTCCTACTAGTGTTTGGTTTGGTTTTCTTTTGTTTTTCTAGATCCTTGAGATGCATTGATAGCTCATGTAGTCTTTCCAATTTCTTGATATAGGAATCAACTGCAATAAACTTTCCTATTCACACTGCTTTTGCTGTATTACTTAAGTTCAATGTGTTGTGTTGTCATCGTCATTTGTTTCCAGAAATTTTTTGATTTCTCTTTTGATTTCTTCTATGTCCCACTGTTCATTCAGGAGCATGTTGTTCAGTGTCCATGTGTTTTCATATGTTCTAGAGATTCATGAGTTGATTTCCAGCTTCATTCGTATTGTGGCCCCAGAAAATGCATGGTTTGATTTCAATTTTTTTTTTGAATTTGCTGAGACTTGCTTTATGGCCTAGTATGTGGTCAGTCCTAGAAAGTTCCATGCACTGGAGAGAAGAATGTGTATTCTGCAACTGTGCGATGAAAAGTTGTATAGATAATCTGTTCAGTGCATTTGTCTGTAGTGTCAATTACAACCCTGTTGTTTCCTTGCTGATTTTCTGTCTGGTTGATCTGGCCATTGTTGAAAGTGGGGTATTGAAATCCTCCATTACTATTGAATGGGAGTTTATGTCTCCATTTATATCCATCAAGATTTCTTTTAAATAGGTGCCTTGTAATTAAGTAGGTATATATTTATTATATTCACATCTTCCTGTTGAATTGATCTCAATCATTGCACAGTTCCCTTCTTTGTATATTAACAGTTTTTGTGTAAAAGTCTGCTTTTTCCTGATATTAGTTTTCCTACACCAGATCTTTTTTGGTTCCCATTAGCATGGAGTATCTTTTTCTAACCTTTCATTTTTTGTGTGCATCTTGTTGGTGAGATGCTTTTTTGATTATTTATATGTAATCTTATAATCATTGTTTTGATTTCTGTTTCCTGGATTTCTTCCATCTCATCATCTTCACACTCTAGTATTGAAGTGTTGTATTCCATTGTGGAGGTGTCATGTTGTCTCCCTTATTCTTGTTTCTTTAATTGGTGCATTTGTTTCTTGGCAGTTGTGGAGATACTCTTTGGTTTCTTCTTCCTTTCCTCCTCCTCCTCTTCCTCCTCCTTCTTCTTTTTTTTTCTTCTTGTTTTTATGTTGTTGTGGTGTCTTTTTTCTTTGTACTATACCTATATAGATAGGAAGATTGTCTGTTTTCAGTGAATATCTGGAGGTTTGTAGTAGGTGAGGCCAAGGGGCTCTGTTCATTTCTTCAGGGTGAAAGGTGTGTCTATGGTGACACACCCAAGTTTTGCAAAGTAAATCTCTTTTTCTTTTCTTTTTTTTAATCAGAAGGGAAGTTTGTTCTGCTCAGCAGAGCTCCTCTGCTTAAAGGAGACCAGTGACTAAGTGCTAGCTCCAGTGTGTATAATATTCATGTGCTCTGCTCCAAGGACCACACAAAGGATCTGTTCAATCTTCAGTGTAAGTTCATATTTCCCAGCAATGTCCCTCACCAGGTAACCAGGAATCCCTGAGCATGTGGATTCTCCCACACTGACTGCCCAATGTCCCAGCCACACCATGAATCCTCCCACACAGCCTCAGTTTTTTTTCACCATCCCAGCACAGAAGCCTCCCACTATTTTGAGTTCCTAGCCCCCTGTTAGTTCTCCCCACCAGAGTAAGGAGTCTACACTCAGCTGGTTGCTGGGTGTGGACATGAGCTGGCACAGCTCTTACATATGTCCAAAATGGCACCCACTCTATTGGCATGTTCCAGGACTCTGTTGTAAATTAATTGGGAAGAGAGAAATGTGTCCGCCCAACAGGGCTCCAAACCAGGTACCATCTAGGCTCTTCCTGCAGCTTTAGCACAAGTGGTTTGGGCTGCTCTGGTCTGGTCTCACCTCATTTTCCAACACTTGTTTGTGATCATAGTGTCTTCTCTGCCAGGTAAGTAAGTTTGTAGGTTCTCAGCTTCTGGAGTCCTGAATTGTGGGCATCCATGCCCTCCATATAGGTCCATGGTATCCCTCTAACTTGCATAGAGCTTCCTGTACTGTATTCTCCCTAACTCTCCCCTTAGACTGCACACTCCACTTTTTAAAAATTATCTTCTTCTGGACAATAGAAGTAATCTCCTTCCCTACTCTGCCATCTTGGAACTCCCTACAGCTAGTATTTTAGACTGGCCTATCTGTTTCATTGTATATATTTATTTATTCCAAATTACAACAATTAAAAAATTTCAATCACTTCCTTCATCTCTTTTTCTTCTTCATTGTGTTCCAATTTATAAATACTCAGTATGGAAATTAAAACTGCTAGGTTGTATTGGTGTTACAGACCTGAATCTTCTCTTTTCTTCTAAAGTCCCCAAATCTACTATTATCATATTTTTATAATATACCATGGGACTTCTGTAGTTTGTATACTGCATATTTCATTGCAAAAGCAATAAGATAGGGTCAGTATGTGTCTTTACAAACAACTAGAATAATGAAATGGATACCTGAATAGCCTCCTGTATTAAACATTGACCAGCATTTTCACAAGTGAGAAATTTTTATAAACATGATATTCTGAAATTTATATATGTATGTATTTGAAATCCTTTAACTTATATGAGATAATTCTTAATTACCTAGAGACTTTATAAAATTACTTTATCACTCCACAAAACCTCTTTTATAAAGATACCCATTTCAACAATACCATAGATTACCCTCTGGCTCTCACTGGTAGCATTATCCACTATTTATTTATTGCTGATTTATGAAGGTGAATGGATCCAGATCTTCAGGAAGGTGTTGTAAGTAGTTTATTTATCCATATTTTATTTATTTGTGTTTTTTTTTCTTTCTACAATGTACAAAATGGTGATGTTTATTTAAAATGTGAGGAAAACACACAAAAGTGGGCATTTTTCAGGGACAGTGGGCCAGGAAGGGAAAGGAGAGAGAAATTTCAGTACCCTGCTTGCTCTGGGTTCACATGGATAGAGAGAGAGAGAGAGAGAGAGAGAGAGAGAGAGAGAGAGAGAGAATCTCCCTGCCTTTTGCCAGGCTTCTTATGAGCTTAGAAATGGGAAAGGTTAAATGGTATTGCCCACTAGTCCCAGGTAAGAGGAGGTACACCTTGGGGAAAACTGACAGATGGGTGGATAGGGTCACATAGGGTGTGGGAGGCATGGCTTCTAGTTCCTGACTCTAATCTGGCTACCTCTCTTATCCAATATCATTCCCTCCTCAGAGAGATTTCCATCCTTTAATCTTAAGGGGGTGCTGAAGGCCACAGACTCATCACATCTTCTGTATATGATTCCTGCTAATTATGGGCATAGACACTGCTTATCCTGGGTGTGGAAATTTCTTCCTACGTACTAATGATCTCACAAGCCAGGCAGCTTTCAATCACTGCCAATGGCTGTATCCCCCACATGGTCATCATTATACTGGGAAGTTTTCAGATTCTGAAACAGAAGTTTATCAATCAGTGCAAGCAAAATTGGAAGAAAACAAATTTCAAATGGAGTGCCCTTAAAGAAGGGAAATATATATTTGATTATTTCCAAAATGGCGGCTGCTGATAAGCTGCCACATGCAGATTGTAAAACCATTTATCCTGAATGTAGAGATCTTTAATGTCCCTTTCAATGAGCATACTACTGTTACAGTGGAAGTGACAGATTTCATTAATCACTGTACATGCACCTCTTTGTTCCAACAGAATATACCCTAAGGCACTCAGTTGTCCATAACTATGTTAATGTTCACTTGCGATAAAAGTTGGCCTGAAGTGTAAGCCAGGTTACCTAAAACACGGATAGGTTTTTAAAATTAGCTTCACATGGCATACTAGGATCTTCTAGTATTATAATCAGAAACCTGCTAAGGTCCTTTATAGCAAATAGCAGCTTCCAGAGAGAAGAGGTAGGTAAAACATGTCTGCTTTAGTGTGCAGCAGTGTTGGTATGAGAAAAGCAAAGGCTTTACTTTTTGCCTTTTGAAGAGGTGTTTGAGGTCTCTGATTGGTTCATAGGAGTAGGCAGACTTATTTTTCATGAATATCTGTGAAGGTCTAAGAATTAGAAGTTTAATCCTTGTCAAATGTACCAAGATTGGGATGCCCTGTACTTTCACTGAGGTAGGTATGCTCAGCAGCCCTGGGAGGGTCTCTTCCACTGAGGCTGCAATTTATCTGAAGGGTATCCTTCCTTCTAAGTTTTTAATCAAACTAAGTCTCCTGGGGAAACAGGCTGCACATGAGTTTTGGGATCTGGTACTGGGAGAACTTTGTTATCATCGTTTAGCAGAACCATTGGTACCTGAGCTAAAAAAATGATTTACTTTATCTAATCTTGAGGTTCTGAGTCAAAGAGGCTGTCAGAGGTGAGGAAGGGCCTTCCATATGGCATATGAACTAAACTTTAGGGCAGTCTTGGGTGCTATATTCATCCTGAGGAGGGCAATAGGTATTAGATTAAGCCATGCTTTTGAGGTATCTTGGCAATACTTGGTAAGAATTTTCTTGAGGCTATGATAGCCTTTTCAACTTTACCTGATGACTGAGGTCTCCAAGAAGCATGGAGATAATAAAGTCCTGGAGGAATAGCTACTGCTGTTATTTTAGACACACATGAGGGTCCATTGTCACTTTGGAGTGGTCTTGGAAGTCCAAAGCCTGGCACTACGTCCTTTGGTAAGGTTTGGGAGCTTCTCATGTTTTTTCTGTTTGAGTTGGAATAGCTTCTAACTATCCTGTGAAAGCGTCATTAAGAAACAAATGATATTTTAATTATTTGCAGGAGGCATGTTTGTAAAATCAATCTGCCAGTCTTCACCTGGGTATCTTCCTCTCTTTTGCATAGAAGTCAGCAAGGGAAGTGGCCTAACATCACCACCAGGGTTATTTTGTAAATGAATGGGCAGGAGAGCGTCACTTCCTGTAAGACAGCATGCAGTCCTTTTTGTCCAAGCACTCAAGAGACTGCATTAAAGCTCCTCTCTCCAGGTGGACAAAGTCATGTACTTCCCTAAAAATTTTCCATTGAGAGGCCACGGAAAGCATAATCTTATAATATAAAGTTCATGGTCCAATCACATCCTTAATATACCTCATTGTTTTGCCCATTCAATCACAGGCTCAGTATAGTGTGGCTTTTTAGTTTTCAATACAGGCCGAAGCTTTGAGAGCCATTTATAGAGCTCCTGGCAGTATCTCTTTTTGCTGCCTTATCTGCTAGTGCATTTCCCTTGCTGACATGGCCGTCTTCCTTTCAGTGTTCCTTATGGTGAATGACAGCTATTTCCAAAGGTTCCAGTACTATCTGAAGTAGAGTTAATGTCTCTTTTTCATAATTAATGAGGGAATCATTCATAGTCAACAAGCCTGTTTTCTATAAATTGCTGCATGTGCATGTATCACAAAAAAAAACCATATTTGGAATCTATGTATATATTTATATACAGATGGTGGGTTCTCCAGAGGTTCATACTGTAGATCAGGTCTACTAGCATACTCTTGTTCTATAGTTTCTATAAAATAGTGATTTTACTCTTCAATATCCTCAAGTGGCAATAGAGTTGCAAAGTTGAGGACTTTGCAAATTTGTAGAGTTATCTCATGTGAGCCTTACAATGAGGCCTGATATTATTTGAGATGCCATCTTGTAAGCTATTGATGTTCTTTAATTTCTAAAACTACTTGCACCTGGTGTGGAGTTTGAACTTAAAGTGACTGGCCTAAAGTCAGCTTTGTCACTTCCTCTACCAAGAATAGTAATGCAGCAAAATCCCTTAAGCATGCAGGCCATCCTGCAGCCATAGAGTCTAGCTGTTTATAGAAATAGGCCACTGGTTGTGGAAGTAGACCCAGTTTTTGGGTCAGTACACCTAGAGCTACTCCCTGTTTCTCTGTTTAAACTTGGTGAATGGCTTCTTCAGGTTAAGGATTCCTAATGTTGGGGTTTCTGCTAATGTCTCTTTAATTCTTTGGGAGGCTTTTTGTTGCCCTCCTGTCCAGTAAAGTGGGACTATGTAAAGACCCCTTAAAGCCTCATATAATTATTTGGCTATTAATGCTAATTCTGAAATCCATATTCAACCAAATCCTGCCATTCTCAGAAATGTCCTTAGCTGCTTTTTTATCTGTGATGGCCCTATACATAGAATAGCTTCCTTTCTCTTGACTGAAGGAGCACTCTTTCCTGAGGTTATAATATATCCCAGGTATTTTAGCTCTTGTTTAGAAATATGAGTTTTTGGGGGGCATACTCTTTATCCTGGTTTTGTTATAAAGTTTAAGACCTGGATGGTATTCTTATCTGGGTCCTCCTTGGAAGAGCTGCAAATGAGAATATCATCTAAATACTGTGAGATTGCTCTATTTTTATTTGAAGTTCCCTGAGCTTTGCAAGTGAATTATCAAACAGATGCAAACTATCTCTGAACCCTTCAGGGAGGACTGTCCATATATATTGCTGAGTTATATTGGAGGATGGATAAGTTTGTTCAAAGGCAAATAAAAGTTGAGATTCTGAACTTAATGGGATGAAGAACACATCCTTCAGGTCTAAGACTGTATGCTGTGAAGTCTCCTCGGGTATCTGTGTCACTGTGTCAACACAGTGTAAGGATTTATCACAATAGTATGAATTGGAACAACTGCCTCATTAACATTCCTGAGGTTTTGAACCATTGTGTTCTCTCAACCTGGTTTCAAAACAAGCTGTATAGAAGTATTACAGATAGAGAGACTGAAATGCCATCAATAATACATGTTTGAAAAACATATCAATGAAAGACTGAAGTCTTCTTCCAGCTTCTGGTTTCATTGGTTATTGGTTTGATTGGCACTGATGAGGACATGTAGTCTTAACCTTAAAAAACCTCTGACAGCCACAGTATTTGAAGTCCATTCAAATATTTCCTGATCCAAAACCTGAGGATCTACTCTCCTTTTTTTATCAGTAGAAATATTATCTAAACTATGGTTTGCCTCAGTACTTGCTAACATCACATCATAACAAATGACTTAGACTTAAGAGAAATTAACTTTAAGGAAGCAACTATGGAAAACAACAAATCTCTTCCAAGCAATGGAGTTTGACATTAAGACATGACTAAAAATTGGTGAGTGATAAGAGTATCTTCTATCTGACACACTAAGGGTAAAGTAAATCATTGAGAATGAGGCTTCCTATCAACTCTCATAATAGTATAGCTCTCAGAGGACAGGGGTCCAGCGTGGGAAGTTAAGGCATAATAAACGTCTCCTGTGTCAATTGAAAATTAACTTGCTTACCTGCAATCTCAAGTGGTCATCTGGGGCTCTTAGTGTGAGACATCAGTATCCTCAGGAACCATCAGATTCCCAGGCACCATCAATCTTCAGATAAGACCATGAATGGAATGAGAGTCCCTTCCTCCTTCCAGAGAAGGGAACAGTCCCTCCTCCAATGACCACTTTTCTGGAACTTGGGGCAGGGGTTGAGGGAGATTCTTGGAAAGGGGTACTCTTTTTGCCAGTGTCATGATAGTCCACATCTGAAACACCTTGGACTGACCCCAAGGTTGCAACATGTTAGATTCAGCCATTGCCATCCAATGAGTTTATTGTCTGACCTGCTCCCAAATCCAGAGGATTCTCTACTCCTCCAGATCATCTCTTGTTAAATATTTGAAATTATATTTCTTTTTTCATATTTCTATTCTATTCTATTTCTAATGCTGTTTCTAACAATTGATTCATGGGAGTTTAAGATCCCATTGCTAGTTTCTGAAGCCTTTTCTAATATCTGCCACTGACCGAATAATGAAATGAGTACCAAGACTAATCTGTCCTTCTGGAGATTGCTGACATATATTATTTTTTAATTGTTTCTACTAACCATCCTTGGAACATAGCTGGGTTTTCACACAAACCCTGCATTATGTCTTTGATTTATCATAGTTTACGGGTTTTTAAAAATTTTTTTTAAAACTTTTATTTAGTAAATATAATTTTCCAAAGTACAGTTTATGGATTACAATGGCTTCCCCCACCCATAACTTCCCTCCCACCCACACCCCTCCCATCTCCCGCTCCCTCTCCCATTCCATTCACATCAAGATTCATTTTCAATTATCTTTATATACAGAAGATCAATTTAGTATATATTAAGTAAAGATTTCATCAGTTTGCACCCACACACAACATAAAGTGTAAAATACTGTTTCAGTACTAGTTCTAGCATTACTTCACATTGAACAACACATTAAGGACAGAGATCCCACATGAGGAGTAAGTACACAGTGACTCCTTTTGTTGACTTAACAATTTGACACTCTTGTTTATGGCATCAGAAATCTCCTTAGGCTCTAGTCATGAGTTGCCAAGGCTATGGAAGCCTCTTGAGTTCACTGACTTCGATCTTATTTAGACAAGGTCGTAGTCAAAGTGGAAGTTCTCTCCTCCCTTCAGAGAAAGGTACCTCCTTCTTTGATGGCCCGTTCTTTCTACTTGGATCTTACTCGCAGAGACCTTTCATTTAGGTGGTTTTTTTTTTTTTTTTTTTGCCAGAGTGTCTTGGCTTTCCATGCCTAAAATACTCTCATGGGCTCTTCAGCCAGATCCAAGTGCCTTAAGGGCTGATTCTGAGGCTAGAGTGCTGTTTAGGACATCTGCCATTCTATGAGTCTGCTGTGTATCCCACTTCCCATGTTGGATCGTTCTCTCCCTTTTTGATTCTATCAGTTAGTGTTCGCAGACACTAGTCTTGTTTGTGTGATCCCTTTGACTCTTAGATCTATCAGTGTGATCAATTGTA
Source organism: Oryctolagus cuniculus (assembly GCF_051225735.1). Classification (NCBI taxonomy): domain Eukaryota; kingdom Metazoa; phylum Chordata; class Mammalia; order Lagomorpha; family Leporidae; genus Oryctolagus; species Oryctolagus cuniculus. The sequence goes on along the minus strand of NC_142872.1, from coordinate 137,934,466 downwards.
AATTGAAATTGATCACTTGGACTAGTGAGATGGCATTGGTACATGCAATCTTGATGGGATTGCATTGGAATCCCCTGGCACATTTCTAACTAGTTTATGGGTTTAATAGTACATTTCCTCATCCCTGTCCGTAGACATGGAGCCATATGGTCTTGTAGCTGTAAATCTACATGTCCCCTGGTAATTCCAATCAGGTGCATTATTTGGGATTGCTAAGGCCTCTACTGAGAAACTATCAGGATACTGTACTGCCATCTCATAAGCATGTTTTTGAACCTCAACCCAAATATGCTGTTTCTCTTCAGCAGTACAACAAGTAGATAAAACAACCTGTATGGCAATCAAAGTAAAGGCATAGGCTAAGGTTAGGTCATGAAAATTCTCAGTTTCTGATTTTGTAAAATCTTCCCAGTTTCTGTTTACAATGGTTTAGGTCAGATGGAGTGAAAGGACCTGTACTCTAATGGTTCCAGCTCAATTTACTACTTCCCTCAAAGGACAGAGTGTGCCTCTTTTTTAAAGATTTTATTTGTTTTATTTGAGAGGTAGAGTTACAGACAGTGAGAGGGAGAGACAGAGAGAAAAGTCTTCCTTCGGTTGGTTCACTCCCCAAATGGCTGCAGTGGGTGGAGCTGTGCCAATCCGAAGCCAGGAGCCAGGAGCTTCTTTGGGGTCTCCCAAGTGGATGCAGGGTCCCAAGGACTTGGGCCATCTTCTACTGCTTTCCCAGGCCATATTAGAGAGCTAGATAGGAAGTGGAGCAACCAGGATTAGAATCGGTGCCCACATGGGATGCTGGCACCACAGGCAGAGGACTAACCTACTGCGCCATGGTGCTGGCCCCCACAGAGTGTGCCTCTTTTCAGTCAGTGGGAGGTTCCACTGCTTTATCCTCTGGTTGAGGGGGACAGGAAGGGCTAAAAGGAGGAGGCCTTGGGGCAATAGTAGGTGACAAGTCATATTCTGAACACACAAGAGAGGATTTAGCACCTTTTTGTAATGACTGTAATGGCATTACAAGAGGTTGAGACTGTGATAACTGAGAACCTGTTAGTGATGGGTCATCAGTTATATTTATTGGTTCTTCCCTTTCCTCTTGGATAGTAGGGTCAGGGGATAGTCCAATACTTCTTTTAGAATAAAGATGTAGTTATAACGTCATGAAGACCTGTACATAGCAATCTCCAACCATTTCTGTTGTTTTCTAAAATGCAGGTAAGACTCTGAAATGGTATTATCATTAAGAGTCCCGTTTATTGGCCATGTTTCTCCATTTGCAACTTATATTTAGGCTACACAATACAACAGAGGGTAATCAGCTTCTCCTTAATTATGCCATTTAGGTTAAGAGCATCCCAATTATTAAGCATCCATGCAAAGGGAGTGTCCATGGGAACAGGTGTAGAATTATCCATAGCTTAATCTTTCCACAACCACACTGCCATTTCTGGGATGAATTTTCAAGCTAGCTCTGGCAATATGTGGTGGGCCAGGTTGTCTGAACTCCTGTAAGAGGCTCTTGACTCTTAGAGAGGTAACCTAAGTACAAGCACAAATACAATGTATAAAGTGATGAACTCTATTTAAAAGGTGAGAAAAATACACACACACACACACACACACACACGGGCATTTTTCAGGGAGAGCGGGCCAGGAAGGCAAAGGAGAGATTTCAGCACCCTGCTTGCTCTGGGTCCACAAGAAGAGAGAGTGCTCTTACCTGTATTTTACAGCTAGTTTTTTTTTTTTTGTTTGTTTGTTTGTTTTCCTGGAAATAGTGGTTGAGTAAAATTGACTTGTGCAAAAGTTGTCATTTTTCAATTGGGTATTTATTCCTGCTACTTAGTATGTCTGTAAACCAAGTATAGCCCTAAATTCCAACTAAAAGTATATAAAATCTATTTTGGAGAACACAATACATATTTTCTCTGTGAGCTCAATTCAGAAATAAGTTGAAAACTTCTATTTTGAGAATGACATTTTGGGGCCGGCCTTGAGTCTTAGTGAGTAAATCCTCTGCCTAAGATATTGCCATCGTATATATGCATGAGTTCATGTCCTGGCTGTTCTACTTTTGATCCAGCTCATGCTAATGGCACGATGAAAGCAGCAGAAGATAGATCAAGTGTTTGGTTTCCTGCCACCCATGTGGGAGACCCGGATAAAGCTCCTGCCTTTAGTCTGGCTCAGCCCTGGCTGTTGAAGCATCTGTGGAGTGAACCAGAAGATGGAATGTATTTCTCAGTGTGTATCTTTCCCTCTCTCTCTCTGTAACTTTTACTTTATTTTTTTTAAATTAACATAAAGAGAACAGATTTCATGTATTTTATATGTAAATTCTAAGAAGATAACAATACTTCCCTCCCTCCAACTTCCCTCCCCCAATCCCCCTCCATCTTTCCTTTTTTTTCTTTAATTTTTACAAAGATAAAATTTCAATCTACTCTCTAATCACAGGCTTAATGCAGCACTAACCATAAAAAATATTCAACAAGTAAACAGGAGAAAGACCACAGTTCCACAGGAGTATAAGTAAGGGCTAAAAATAACAATCAATTCACTAGATGACCATTTCATTCTTACATGTTTTTTGTATTCTATATTGGCTCTCACATATCATAAAACATATTTGACTGAGATTGGCTTATTTCACTAACCATAATGTTTTCCAGGTTCATCCATTTTGTTTCAAAAGACAGGATTTCAAATAAATAAATAAACAAATCCTTAAAAATGAGATTTTTGGGGGCCCGTGCTGTGGTATAGTGGGTAAAGCCACCACTTGGAGTGCCAGAATCCCAAATGGGCACAGGTTCAAGTCCTGGCTGCTCCTCTTCTAATCATGCTTTCTGTTGTAGCCTGGGAAAGAAGTAGAAAATGGCCCAAGACCTTGGGCCCCTGCACCCATGTGGGAGACCCAGAGGCAGCTCCTGGTTAGTGGCTTCAGATCTGTACAGCTCTGGCCATTGTGGCCAACTGGGGAGTGAACTGCCGGGCGGAAGAAGTGAACCAGCGTGTGGAAGACCTCTCTCTCTCTCTCTCTCTCTCTGTCTCTCCTTCTCTCTGTATGTAACTATGACTTTCAAGTAAATAAATAAATCTTTTAAAAAATGATATTTTGGGGGCCGGGGTTGGTGCTGTGGCATAGCAGGTAAAGCTACTGCCTGCAGTACTGGCATCCCATTCCGGCACTGGTTTGAGTTCTAGCTGCTTCACTTCTGATCCAGCTCCATGCTAATGGCCTGGGAAAGCAATGGAAGATGTCCCAAGTGCTTGGGCCCCTGCACCCATGTAGGAGACTTGGGAGATGCTCCTGGCCCAGCTTTGGACATTACAGCCATTTGGGGAATGAACCAGTGGATGGAAGATATCTTTCTCTCTCTCTCTCTCTCTCTCTCTCTGTCTCTGTCTCTGCCTCTCCTTCTCTGTAACTGAATTTCAAATAAATAAATAAATCTCAAAAATTATATTTTGCCAGATTTCATTTATAAGAGAAATTAATCCTCCCAGTTTAGTCATATGCAATATGAATATTAATAAATAGTATAAACAACAATGCTATGTATACAAAGATTTAATATGGAATTTGGCAATATACTACCATGGACATTCTTACAAAATTTTTTCAAATTTTCGGAAATAGTTTAATTACCCTAAAGAAAAATAACCTATCATCAGTAGAGTATTTTAACAATTCTCTTTTAACAATTATTGAAAGTATCTTGAAGATATAATTTTTAACACACTAATTTTCAAATTTTCTAATCAATCTGACTGATTAGAAGATATCCATCCCTTTCCAACAAGTTACATGAGGCCAAAGTGGGGGAGCTGAGAACTTAATTTAGATTTCTCATGTGGGTTGTAGGAAGACAATGACTTGATCCATCACTGTCCAGAATAAAAATTAACAGGAGATTGAAGTCAGGAACTAAAACTAGAAATTGAACCTAGGCACTCTGATAAACGATTCAAGAGCCTTCATCAACATCTTAGCAATTAGGTTAAAAACTCATCATTATGCAGTCTTAATATTTCCGTTGTTGTTGTTGGATTTTTATAATTCCAGAAGATAAACATCATGGGAATCCTGTGCTTTTACTAATGCACCACCATGTGCAAATTGGTAACACATGAAAGATTTAAATACTAATAGCATATTTCACAATAACAACAATATAGACCCCTGTGTTTTACATGGAGCCAGCTTTGTAATTTTTTTCATTTAATACAAAACCTCAAGTCCTGCCAATCAATGGAGAAAGTTGGATTTTTCAAATAATGGAGTAAAGCAAAATTGGGAGTAAGTAGTGTTCTTTACCTAAAGTGTTTAGGAATAGCTTTACTTCTGTTTCTCCTCACCTGTAGAGAAACAGGCAAAATCATTACCACATCTGTCAAGAAGAAATAGCAAAAACAGTTTCATCAAAAATATGCATCAATTCAGAGATACGAAGGATACTCAGGGAATTTAACATCCTAAAGTAATGGATTAAAGAAGTTTAAAACTTGTCAAGCTCATTTTTCCCCCACGAAACTAAATAAAACTGTAGGTAGTATTGATATTCAATTCATGAAGCTACTCATGTTTCTATGTCCCTTTTTTAAAAATTAAAACTGTTTAAAAATGGTTTCAATTTATAGATTATTATAATGTTGTTGTATACTATATATATTTCAAGAGTCAGTGCAGTTGCAACTGTGATACGAAGCCACAAAATTTAATATTAAAGCAAATATAAAATTTTAGCTGGTAAAATATTATTGAACAAATCAAATATAGTTACATAAAGAACAGAGCCTGTGTCATAACACAGACAAATGCATGAAGGGTGCTTACTGAATTCCATTTTACCAATTTTGAAACTTGGAGTGAGCAAAATATCAAAAAATACATGGCAACTACAGAGCTATTAACTGGAAGACATTTTATATAATATGGTCACTACCAATATATGCTTTATTTATTAAAATATAAAGTCATTATTTATTCACAAGTGTTGGGCTATTTCAGACAATTAGGGAGCAAAGGAACATCAAAGTGTGGAAAGACTTAGAAACACAGATGAAGAGGAAAGAGATATTTTCTGATACTTACAAGAGAAAGTGAATCATCAAAGACTTTTTCGATAGACTCAATGTTCAGCAGAAGGAATTTGTTGTGCAGTTATGAGTATGTGAGGTTTTTAGCAGATATTGGAATAGGAGCATGGAGTTCAATCAGTTCAATAAATATTTGTTGAGAGCTGGGCACTGTGATGAGTACAGACAGATGGTGATAAATGAAATATTCTTTGAGTTAGAGTCAATTATGTTGATCATTGGAATATTGTGTGTGTGCTCTATTCACAAATAAATTAGATGTTTTAGGGTGTAAGTTGCAATATATATAATAGTAAATTTTTAAAATGTAAGTGCATTTATTAATCTCCAAAAGATCAGTAGCCAGGGGTCCCAGGGCTAACACCACAGTTCGGTGATATTAGGACTCCAGGTTACCTTCCCTTATAATATTTTTATCTTCCTCCTCTGGGTCATGTTCATCTATATCACATTACACAGCAATGTCCAAGACAAATAAGATCATCTGGGGTGTATTGTGGGATGAATGGTTCTTCCTCAAACTGAAATGTTGCAGTGCTAACCCACAACATCTCAGCAGGAGACTAGCCTTTAAAGAAGTGGGTAAGTTAAAATGAAGTCAGTTTGGTTGGGCCTAATGAATCTGACCAGTTTTTCTATAAGAAATGAAATTTAGACACACAGGGGCATAAGCACACAGAGGCCCAACTGTGTGAAGAGACAGCAAGGGGGTGGACAATTACAAACCAAGTGAAAAAGGTGACAAATGTAACTAACTTACCGGGAACCTTGATTTTCGGCTTTCAGTCCTGTGAGAAAACAAATTTGCTTTTTAAGCCAGCCAGTCGTGGTATTTGATTAGGACATCCTAGCTAACTAATCCACAGAGAACTTGGAGAGAGTGGGGTTTCTTTGTTTTTCTTCTTATTTTTTCTTTTTTTAGTGAAAAAAATCTTTCCCAGTTGGACTCCAGACTGTCTCTCAGGTCCTGATGGTTAAAAATCAGTCACATGCTCATTGCCTTGCTGCAACAGAAAATGCCACAGTCACACATGCAAAATGTCTGTAATTTGAGCACATGGACAGAGATGCAGAGTCCTTCTGAAAGAAAGGGAGAGGAGCAAAACCATACAGTGTAGCCTGCTTGAACTGATTCATAGAGCTAGGTTGGAATCAGTCTGCCAAAAAACAGGAGGGAGGTGCTAGAAGGATACATTGTAGCAAAGGGCACAAAATGAGCCGTAACAGAAAGACAAAAATTCACAACCCACAGGAAATATAAGCTGTTTCTTTTTATTATGACTTGCAACACATGTTAGGGAATAGTAGGAGCTAAAGTAAGGGCACTTAGCAGAGCTAAGTCATTGTAGATCTGGAGTAATTTCAACTTTTATGCTATGAGCAGATCCAAATGTCATAAATAAAATTAACAGGAAGAAAAATGCAGAAAGAGAAGGCAGAACTGGCTTAGATATTTTGATTCTGGCATGCATAGAAAATCAATCATCATCTAGGGGTGAGAACACTGATTTAGGTTACTTACACACACAGAATTCTAAGTCTTATCTCTGTAATTTGTTGCCTATACTACATTGAGACTATTCATTTTAACCTCTGAAAAATCCCAGTTAACTCATATGAGATCTCTCATATACTAATATTTATACTTGAATCAGGATTTTGTGAAGACAAAATATATTAATGCATGCTAGCCTAAATGTGAAATAGAGTTATACATGTTAATATTCAGTTGTTCTTCCTCCCTATTCCTTCTCTACACCTTTCCATTTATTGAAATAAAGATGCTTGCTGGGTTTTATATCTAAAACTCATGAAGAAAATCAGTTTGAGAGATAAACAAAAAGCATCAGAAAGTGATTGTTAAAATTATGAAATTAAGTGAGATTATTGAAAAGTCTGTAACATCAGAGGAGTGGTGGTGCTTTACAAAGTCATAGGAAATGCTAATTCCTATTGGATTTCTGAAAGAAAGAAAATGGCCTGGGGATGTTCAGACAGACAGAATACAATTCAGAGAAAGCAAAGCTTTAGACAAAGGGCTTTATAGCATCCAAAGATGTGAGAAATTTTAGTAAGTGACTAGTTTTTAAGACAGTATTTAGATTTGTATAAGTCATTTATATTGCAGACATTTAAATGCTGCTTCAAATATCCAATGAGAGCAAGAAAGAGAAGAATAAAAATTTTCCCCTGAATTTAGCATCCTGTTGTTCATTCCCAAAGAAGTTTTAATTGAGAGCTAGGAGCAGAAAAGGGAGTGGAGCCAGAACATGTCTACTTTTTAGATTAGAAATTAAAGAAAAATATAATGGTAGTGAAAAAATAACTCTGTATTGTCTCAATTGGACAGAATCAATCTCTCTCTCTCTTTCTCTTTTAATTTTCTTTTTGTGAAGGAAAGTTTGCATATTTTAAGGGGCTGAACAGGAGAAATTGCAGGGGAAAGAAAAAGGTAAATTAACTATGTGGAATCTTCTGCAGTTTAGTTTAAGGGAGAATACAAAGGATAAGATGAAAGGAAAGAAGTTGACTTCTGGAATATGGACAATTATTCAGAAATAGTGAAGTAAAATACAGAGAGGGACTGATAAGAAATAAGAGGGGAAGTCTTCTTGTTACTGGGTGCTTATTGATAAATTCAGGATATTAATAAGCCTGAGGGTTCTTGCCTCATATTCAAAGAAGAATTCTGAATGCTGGCACAAATAAACGAGGCAGCATAAGTTTTAAGCTTTCTATTCAGTGAGAGAAATGCATAGGAGAGTGAGGGCCTTATCTAAGAAAGAAAGAGAAATCCGGATTCATACTGAGCACCAGGAGCCAGCCACGTGGAGGAGCAGGCAGGAAAGCTTAGGGCAGGTGGCCCGAAGGCCACATGCCCCCAAGGTGCAGGGCAGCAAGAGGCAAAAGACCAAAAAGGGCCGGGCCCACCATGTTTCAGGCCTTTAATCCACTTCCAAAGGGGAGTGCTTAATTAACTTGATTGGCAGGTGGGCGGCACACAGGTGTGGCCAGGTATGTGGATGAAATCACGCAAGGGGGCGTGGTAAAGGCGTGGTCTTCCAGCTCACAAATCTAGTGAATTTTATTCTGTATGCCCAACTACAACATTCTTTCTGTGGATTGCTGAGGAAACCAAATGTTTTCTGTGGTTTCATGATTTAAAGATGGGCAGTAATAAGTTCCCCACCTATCTAAACACATTCATCCCATGGAAGTATAGCAATGTGCTATTGTTTGAATATGAGTTGGCCGCCTAAACACTTGCAGGACCTTAAGGCCCCCCCAAGTCGTAGGTTAATGGTAGCAATCAGGTGGAAAACTCATCCAGTTATGGTGTTTAGGAGATGGGGCCTAGTGAGAGGTTCTTGCATGCCTCAGAGTATAGATCTCATAAGAGGGTATTATAAACACCTGACCTTCTGCACGTGCTCCAACAATCTATCCACTGTCCTAATTCGAGTGCAAACCAATGGGGCTGCCAATACTGGAACTGAACTTTCAAAACTGTGAACTAAATAAGCCTTATCTGTATAAAGTTAGTTTCCTCAAGCATTTAGTTACAGTAATAAACAGCTTCTTAATACTATATAAATGAAGCATGCTAAAGTGTCAAAGATTGCACAGAGGACTAAAAGTCTACTTGCTCCCAGCTGAGGTCTTTGGTTGGTAGGAAAATCTAAGGAAGATAAACAATGGCATGGTACCGTCTTGCTTCCATTTGTCATCTACTTGTACATTTCCATTCATAGAAGAGGTGGTAGAATTTATCACATCTAGTTGATATAAGAGCTGAGAGTTCACCTTAGAAAGTCCATATTATCATTGAGTAAGATACATGATACCTTCTGATTAGTTATAACTAACAATATTCAAGAATATTTCTTGATGAAGATAAATTATGAATACCATTAGAGAGAATTGCTGTTTCCTGGAAACAATTCTAAAAACTTTTGATAAAATTTGTCATCAAACCCAACTTATACCTTTCCTCTGTGGTCCTAGATAACATTAACTTAGAAGAGTCAGTCTCTCAGGTCATATCCACTAATTACCTCCATTACTTTATTTATAGGAGATGGTCTTTAAAAGCTCTTGAATGTTCAGTGCTCACTAGCTTTCTGACTACAATTCCTATCTCTCTTCCTAACTTCTATAGCTGGCCTTCTTGAAGGTCTGAATATGTCAAGCTTACTGCTTTTTTTTTAAAAAAAAAAAATATATATTTATTATGGGGGGGGTAGAGAGAGAGAGCACAAGACAAAGAGAGAGTGTTAGTTCATCTGCTGGGTCATTCTCTAAATACACAGTCTAGGACAGGGGCCTGTATCTGGAACCCAACTACTTGAGCCATCACTTGTTCCTCCCAGGGTTTCCATTAGCAGGAAGTGGGAATCCAGATCAGAGTCACATCCCTAACCCATACACTCTGTTTAGGATTTGGGCAGCCCAACCTTATGCTTAACCAATAGGCTGAATGCCTGCAACCCCAAACTCACTTCTGACCTAGAAGTAATTGCATTTGCCTTTTGGACTCCCCTGGTGTTTTTTCTCCAGGAGTCCTCCTGCTTGGTTTCCTCACTTCCCTATGTCCCTGCCCCTATGCCACTTAAATTGTGAGGCTTCCCTGAAGGGTATTCTACCTCCTCCCCAATATCCAACACAAATTGGCACAGTTGACTTGCTTTATTTTTCTCGATGGTACTTATGACTATATAATATGTAACTTTAGAAGTTTTTTTTTCCTTTTCTTTCCCTTTGATACAGAAAATTTTAAATCCCATGACTGCAAGGTCTTTCCTTCTCTTCAGCATTATATTCTTAGCACCTAATAGGAGGTCTGAAATGGTAAATTTTTACCAGAGGAGGCATAATTTATGCTGATAAGAAAATACGTTATTCCATGACCATAAATTACTATATATGTAATTTTTTTTTTTTGACAGGCAGAGTGGATAGTGAGAGAGAGAGAGAGAGAGAGACAGAGAGAAAGGTCTTCCTTTTGCCGTTGGTTTACCCTCCAATGGCCGCCACGGCTGGCGCACTGCGGCTGGCACACTGCGGCCGGCGCACCACACTGATCTGAAGCCAGGAGCCAGGTGCTTCTCCTGGTCTCCCATGGGGTGCAGGGCCCAAGCACTTGGGCCATCCTCCACTGCACTCCCTGGCCACAGCAGAGAGCTGGCCTGGAAGAGGGACAACCGGGACAGAATCTGGTGCCCCAACTGGGACAAGAACCTGGTGTGCCGGCACCGCTAGGTGGAGGATTAGCCTATTGAGCCACGGCACCAGCCAAATTTTCATTATTATTAACATCATTATCTGGTCCTGAGATCAGATGAAATGGGCACATGGCAAAGCTTTCTTTTTATCAAACCTTTCTTCTTTTTATATATTATAGACAGTCCTACCAATAGCTCAAAATTATTTTTGCTCCTATTTAGATAAAGCACCCTAAACATTATCATTTTTTAAAGATTTATTTTATTTATTTGAAAGACAGAGTTACAGAGAGAGGTAGAGACAGAGAGAGAGGTCTTCCATCCGTTGGTTCACCCCCCAGATGGCTGCAACAGCTGGAGCTGCGCCAATCCGAAGCCAGGAGCCAGGAGCTTCTTCCAGGTCTCCCACGTGGGTGCAGGGGCCCAAGGACTTGGACCATCTGCTACTGCTATCCCAGGCCACAGAAGAGAGATGGATTGGAAGAGGAGCAGCCAGGACTAGAACCGTGCCCATATAGGATGCCAGTGCTTCAGACCAGGGCTTTAACCTGCTGAGCCACAGTGCCAGCCACAACATCATCTTTAAGGTAGATACTATGCTTACTATACAAACATAATGAATACAGTAGGAAGGGCATCTATGGGATTCTGTGTGTCTGTGTGTGTGTATGTGTGTGTAAGTTCTGGTTGAAAATTTTCAACTAAAGCTAAGGTATAAAATCAAAATATGGCATACATTGTATTCTCCACACTTAAGATTGTTGAACTTTTTTTTTTTTGACAGGCAGAGTGGACAGTGAGAGAGAGAGACAAAGAGAAAGGTCTTCCTTTGCCGTTGGTTCACCCTCCAATGGCCGCCGCGGCCGGCGCGCTGCGGCCGGCGCACCGCACTGATCCGATGGCAGGAGCCAGGTACTTCTCCTGGTCTCCCATGGGGTGCAGGGCCCAAGCACTTGGGCCATCCTCCACTGCCTTCCCGGGCCACAGCAGAGAGCTGGCCTGGAAGAGGGGCAACTGGGACAGAATCCGCCGCCCCGACTGGGACTAGAACCCGGTGTGCTGGCGCTGCAAGGTGGAGGATTAGCCTAGTGAGCCGTGGTGCCGGCCGCCATATTCAATTCTTAAATTGGACATGTCTCTTGCCAGTTAGGTGAAAAAGAAAAAAATCATAAATTTTTCCATAGTTTTTCAGAATAACAGAGTTGGACACAAGATACAGAGCATTCCAATATTCAGAAAATGGTCTTAAGTAACGTTAATAACAGCCTAACACTAGTGAATTTAATGTAATCATTCCAATTTTGATAAATATGATCTAATCTTTTCCAAAATGTTATGCCTTATATTTTATTTTACCTGAAATTCCTTGGCAGATATAAATTTGGAGGAAATTTGATGCAGTACAGTCCTAGAAAGCATAAATCTACACATATAACATCTAGAAATAAACTGAAAAGCAAAATATAAAATGCACTGTATTATAGAATATAGCACAATATTTTTTCCAAGAGAAAAAGGAGCTCAAATGGAGAATCCAAGAGACATTTTTCTAATTATTGACACTAAAATAGTGGTTCAATTTTAAGGTGTCACAATCCATTTGCAATTAATAACTATTAGGTACAAAAAATGTAGAATTAACTTACATTTTGATCATTTGTGTATGCATATATGTGTGTGTGTATACAATTTTGTGAATTTCACTCACCTTGTTTTGTAGCATGCTTTATTTATTGGAAGAGAAAAGTATTGTGTTACTACCAGCACAACAAAAGAATTAAAGAACAGCCATTCTATCAGTTAGCATTTACTAGGCCACTCCAAAATAAATGGTGTACAATAAAAGCATGCATTTCACATATATCTGCAGCATTCTACACTCATTGGCATTATTTTGTTTATTCCAGCTGGGCTCACTCATTTTTCTGCTGTCCTTCATTTTCTCCCTGAGGTCAATGGGTTATTTAGATTTATTCCTTTCAATACAATGGCAGAAGACAAGCAAGTGAGTGAAAACATGCAAGATCCATAAAGGCCTAGGATCTGAAGGGGCATGTGCTCATTTACAGCTGATTTTATAGACCAAAGCAAATGAAATACCACAGTCCATATCCATGTTTTAGAGATTACAAGCAGAGGACAGAGCTGAGGGATTCTTTAGTTGAGTAATGGAAGAATTAAATTGAAAAGAATTGAGGAATGAAAAAAAAAAATCAGTGGGATTAATCATCATCTGTGATTTTTTTTTAAATGTGCTAAGAGTTCAAAATCGTACCAGCTTGCTTATGTTGCAAGAATTACCTGTACATATAACCTTACTAATAAAGATGCTGACTTATTTCACATAACGAGTGTCAGTATTAGTGATGTGGTTTGTCAATGTTTGACCATATGTACACAAGGAAATGTCCCAAGCAAGAATATAGACACAGGGAGCCAACTAATTCTGTTCTAAAGGAGAAATTTTTCTGGAGCCCTCAGCAGGCCCTTTTTTTTATATTTTATCACCAAGAACTGTGATAAATGGCCACTTGTAAGCCAATTACCTAAAAGGGCAAAAGAATTTCCATGATTAACATCATCTTAATTTATTTGTTCTCCAGATACAGTGCCTTGCACTCTAAGTTGGTACTGTCCCGACAAGGGAAAATATGGGGAGACTGTTTTTGGGTGTACAAATAATAATAACATAGCAGATTAAAGCCTGAGAACAACCCTGTATGTAATGAGATGCAAATAGCAACTTTAATCGTACATAAAATGGCAAGTTTCCTATTTTTCTTTTGGAATTCTATACAGTAAGTGCATTTTATTGTCACTGGCAAACAAGCCATTGTCAATTACAATGTGTTTATTTCCTTTGGAGTGTTTATATCATCTATGAGGAGCTTGATGAACTTTGGTTTACATAAGTACTTTAATTCCATCATTTCATTTAGAATGGTAAATTGTGAAGAACTATGCCTAAAATAGTTACTCTGATTGTGGATTTTTACGCATATGAGGAGGAAAACACTTGACCTACTAGTCTTTCGTTTCACAAGGCTATGTACTTAAATAGAATTTCTCCTTCATGCTCCTGAATATAACTTCAGATTTTGCAATGATTATTCAGCAATATTTGGAATGTTTGAGTGTTACTTCCCACTAGTAAATAGGGCAAGGAATGGTTATGGTTTTAAGGTACCTGCACAACATCCCTTTTCAAAACAGGGACAAATTCATTGAGTGTGCAAGAGATACTATTGTTATTTGGGTTATTTAGGATTCGCCCACTCAAAAGTTATTAGCTCTATATATGCAATGAAATAATTAGGCAGATATTCAGAGAATGTGGTTAACTAACTGAATCTGTAAAGACTGGAGTGCAGTCTGCCGTTGTGCAAAGAATATGTTAACAAGATTTTTTAAAATGGTATTTCCCATGACTTTAATGGAACCTCAGGATTTTTATGGGGCAGCACTTTAAAAATTGTATTTAGTTATTTAAGAGGTTTAGAAAGACAAAGAGAGAAACGGAGAGAGCGAGAGAGAGCAAGCTCTCATGCATTGGTTTACTTTCTGAAGGATCACAAAGGTCTGGGCAAGACTGACACTGAGGCAGGTAGGTGGCAATGCAATTCAACTCTCCCGGTTGGTAGCAGGAACTCATTTATTGGAGCTATTACCACTGCCTCCCGGGTGTGCATTTGCAGGAAGTTGGAGTCAGGAACCAAAGCTGGGAATCAAACCCAGAAACTCTGATCTGGAACATGGGCATCTTACTCCAGGCTAAATGGCCGCTCTAGGACATGTGAAGTTGAAGTATGCCCTCATGAGCAATGTAATTTTAAAAATAATCCCAGAAAGTCTCAGAATTTTTCATGAATTTTTTCATATAAATTGGCACAGATATGCACATTTTGGTGAAATCTTGATAAGCATATAAGAGACCATAAAAATATATACCAATTTGAATATCTTTAGAAGTTTCCAATGTCTTTTGTTTACCCAACACTTTTCTTTGCCATTAGAGTTACTGCATTTATTAATATACTCAAGTTTTACATATTCAAACACCACATCTATTGATTACTTACTGTATTCTAGTTACCAAGTTCAATTCTAGGCACTGAGGTCCTTATAAATAACAAAATGGAAAATAAATTATAACTTCCACAGACAATAAATTTTAATAGGGAAAGGTCAAAACTAACAAATTCTATGTTAATAGGCGTTTTAGAAATAAGCAATAATAATAAGCAGTGTGCAGTTGATAGACTGTGATAAATGTTGTTATTTTACCTTTGTCTTTTGCTTCTGAAGTTTTGTTCCTTTGTTTTGATCATAGCATATACCAAACATTGTATTTGAAAATGGGGACTGTGTATGCACGTGTAAGGAACAATAACAAAGTAAACTGAAGCACTCATTATCCAGGCCAAAGACTAAACATTAACAGTATCCCAGATTTCTCCAATGTAGTTCAATTCAAATGCAGGCCATTCTTTCCTCTAAAGTAAAACTATAATATTGAGTTCCCATAAAGAAAAAAAGGCAATATTTTTAAAAATGTTACTAAGTAGGATAATAGTGCACATGTTTTTCTTTGACCTCTTATTTTGTTCAATATCATAGTTTTTGAATTTCAAACAAGTTTATATATTTAGTATTAATGCATTCATTTTCATTGTCCTGTAGTTTTTAAAAATTTTTATTTGAAAATCAGAGTTACACAGAAAGAGAGAGCCTCCATCCACTGGTTCACTCCTCACATGGCCACAATGGCCAGCATTGGGCCAGCTGAAGCCAACAGCCAGGACCTTTATATGGGTCTCCCACATGGGTGGCAGAGGCCTGAGCCACTTGGACCAGATTCTGCTGTTTTCCCCAGGTCATTAGCAGAAAGCTGAATGGGAAATGGAACAGCCAGGATGGGAACCACCACCCATATGGGATGCAGGCATCATAGGAAGTAGCAGGCTTTACCTATTATGCCACAATGCCAGCCCATGCTGTATAGTATTTAACAACATAATTGTTCAAAAATTTATTCTTAATGAATTGAACTTTGCTTTCAAAGTTTTTCTCAAACACAGAAAAATGTGTGAATATCCTTGTAGAACTTTTTGGTACATTTGTATACAAAAGTCTAAAAAATGCACACTTATCTGTGCAATGTTATGCTATCCACGTGCTCAGTTTTTAAAATATACTAAGCTGTTTCCCAAAGAAATTTTACAAAATTATTCTCCCTCTAATAGTCAGGAACTTCTCCAGTTGCTTTGTCTTTCCACAGATTTTTAGTATTATTTAATTTATATGTTTACCAAAGTATTGTTGGCGAAATCCTGCTTAATGATTGATATATTTTTCATTTGATTAGTAATCACAGCAAATATAAAAGCCTTCACAGGGGAAAAAAAGTAAGCCAACAAGTATCTCCACAAATGCATAAATATAAATGCAGCAATTCAAGAAATAAGAATAAGGAAGACAACTTGATGCCTCCAAGGGAGCTCAAAACAGTCCCATAATAGAATGTGAAAATGAAGAGATTGAGGAAATAGCAGAAGCAGAATTCAAAAAATTGAACATAGGATTTCATAGAAGTAATCAGAAACAAATCCATGAACTAAATAAATCTGGGCTGGTGCCGTGGCTCAATAGGCTAATCCTCTGCCTTGTGGCGCCGGCACACCGGGTTCTAGTCCCAGTCGGGGCGGCGGATTCTGTCCCGGTTGCCCCTCTTCCAGGCCAGCTCTCTGCTGTGGCCAGGGAGTGCAGTGGAGGATGGCCCAGGTCCTTGGGCCCTGCACCCCCATGGGAGACCAGGAAAAGCACCTGGCTCCTGCCTTCGGATCAGCATGGTGCGCTGGCCACAGCACGCCGGCCACAGCGGCCATTGGAGGGTGAACCAACTCCAAAAGGAAGACCTTTCTCTCTGTCTCTCTCTCTCACTGTCCACTCTGCCTGTCAAAAAAAAAAAAAAAAGAAAAAGAAATCTGACCATGACATGAAAGAAAATCTTTCTCATGAAATTGAGATTTTAAAGAGAAATCAAAACAAAATATTGGAAATGAAGAATTAAATAGAACAAATAAAAAACTTGGTGGAAAGCCTTAACAACATAATCACTGAGGCAGAAGAAAGAATATCTGAGTTAGAAGATAAATCTCTAGAAATTTTACAGTCAGACCAAAAAAAGAAGAAATTAGAAAACTAAAAACAGTGTTGGAGATCTATGGGATAGTATCAAACGACCCAACATAGGGTCTTAGAAGTTCTTGAAGGAGTGGAAAGAGAAAACAGATTACAAAGCCTTTTTAGTTAAAGAATTACAGAAAAGTTCCCCAATTTGGAGTAAGAAAGGGACATACAAATATAAGAAACACATAGAACTCCTAATAGAGATGGCTGGAAAAGGTCTTCACCATGACACATTGTAGTCCAACTTTCCATAGTAAAGCATAAAGAAAAGATTCTAAAATGTGCATAAGAGAAATGCTAGGTTACTTTCAGAGGATCTCCAATTAGACTCACAGCGGACTTTTCATCAGAAACCCGACAGGCTAGGGGAGAATGGCAAGATATATTCCAAGTCTTAAGAGAAAAAAAAAAAAAAAAAACTGGCAACCCAGAATACTGTAGCCTGTGAAACTGTCATTTATGAATGAAGGTGAAATAAAGACTTCCCATAACAGAAATTGAAAGGTTTTGTCACTCTTTGTCCAATCTTACAAAAGGCGCTTAAGGATGTGTTACACACAGAAACACAGAAACATGGTCATCACTATGAATGAAGGTAAAGGCAGAAAATCTCCCAGTGAACGTACATAGGAAATCCAAACAATAGGAA
The DNA here is from genome assembly GCF_051225735.1 of Oryctolagus cuniculus. Lineage (NCBI taxonomy): Eukaryota > Metazoa > Chordata > Mammalia > Lagomorpha > Leporidae > Oryctolagus > Oryctolagus cuniculus. The sequence continues at coordinate 137,917,303 of NC_142872.1, read as the reverse complement.
TATTTATGGAAAGCTGCCAAGTCTATGTCATTACTTATCAATAGTCACCTTGCAAATGGCCTCAACTCTCCATTTAAAAGCTACTGACTGGCTGAATGGAAAAATAAAACCCAAAAAAAAAAAAAATCCACCTATTTGCTGCCTATAAGAAACATATCTCACCAACAACTATACACACAGACCAAAAGTGGAAGAATGGAAAAAGATATTCCATGCTAAAGGGAAACAAAAAAGAGCTGGTGTAGCCATCCTAATATCAGACAAAATAGATGTTTACACAAAAACTGTTAAGAGACAAAGAAGGACACTGTGAAATGAATAAGGGATCAATTCAACAGGAAGATATGACTATAAGAAATACATACCAACCTAATTCTAAGGCACCTGACCATTTAAAAGAAATGTTGATGGATAGAAAGGGAGACATAGACTCCCATACAATAGTAATAGGGGATCTCAATATCCCACTTTCAGCAATGGACAGATCAACCAGACAGAAAATCAGCAAGGAAACAACAGAGTTAGTCCACACTATAGATCAAATGGACTTAACAGATGTCTAAATACCTTTTCATTCTAGAGTTTCAAAATACATATTCTTCTCACCAGTGCATGGAACTTTCTTTAGGATAGACCACAGTACAGGCCATAAAGCAAGTCTCAGAAAATTCGAAGGAATCAAAATCATACCATTCGTCTTCTCTGACCACATTGTAGTGAAGTTAGAGATCAACAGCTCAAGAATCTCTAGAACATATGCAAACACAGGGAAACTGAACAACATGCTCCCGAATGAACAGTAGGTCATGGGAAAAACCAAAAGAACTGTTGAGGAACAATTTTTTTTTTCATACTATTTGTTGAAATCTTTACTTAGTACAGAGTTAATCTTCTGTGTATAAAGTTAATTTAAAATAGATCTTAGTGAAAAATAAGAATGGAAATAGGAGAAGGAAGAGGAAGAAGTGTGGGAGTGGAGGGGGGAGGGTGAGTGTGGTGAGAAGAATCACTATCACTGTGTTCCTGAAGTTGTATTTATGAAATGCATGAAGTTTGTAAACTTTAAATAAAAGATTTCTGTGGAAAAAAGAAACATTTTAATGTTAACTTTTCATGTATTTACACAACTCTGAAGAGAAAATTCTGCAAAATAATGAAAGCTAGAAATATTTTCTAAAAAAAATCACCTTTATATTGATATGAACATTAAAAATAGCATAGGAAGAAAAGCACCTTTGGTATGTATATTCTTGAGTTTGATATTAGCATGCAAAGCCCTTACTTATAAAGCATGGTGTGCTAGAACAGCAGCAGAGGAAAAATTTTTTTGCTATCTCTGTAATAAATTAAATTTCCACATATGATTGAATATTTATGGGTTCTCTATTTCATATGTCAATATAGCTTTCCCTAGGGCAAAAATCATACTTTAATAATGTTGGCTTCACAGTAATTCTTGATGATTTATAAGACAAGTCAGATATGTTATTATTTACACCATAATAAAGAAAGTTTTAAAATGATAGATAAATGATTTTTAAAAGGTGTCTGTGATTCTGGTGCAGACATCACCAGAATTTTTTTTTTTTTTAATTTTTTGACAGGCAGAGTGGACAGTGAGAGAGAGACAGAGAGAAAGGTCTTCCTTTGCCATTGGTTCACCCTCCAATGGCCGCCGTGGCCAGCGCGCTGCGGCTGGCGCACCGCACTGATCCGATGGCAGGAGTCAGGAGCCAGGTGCTTTTCCTGGTCTCCCATGGGGTGCAGGGCCCAAGCACCTGAGCCATCCTCCACTGCACTCCCTGGCCAAGGCAGAGAGCTGGCCTGGAAGAGGGGCAACCGGGACAGAATCCGGCGCCCCGACCGGGACTAGAACCCGGTGTGCCGGCGCCGCTAGGCGGAGGATTAGCCTAGTGAGCCGTGGCGCCGGCCCCATCACCAGAATTTTTTATTGAGTCACCTTTCCACCACCTATGGACAATTTATAAAATAATGACAATAACAATGGAGAGAACAAAATGTATGCAAGGCGTATTTACTAGGAAGAGAGAACAGCCATGATTCCATTTTATTTTTTATCTTTTGGTTTGAGAGCTGGGTGAAGCAAGACCTCTGACATATAAAATCATAATAGAAAATCTGCAGCATTTCTGGCCCGTAAACCAGAAAACAGAATTTGTGCCAACCACAACCGTGGAGAAGCTGGTATGGGGACAAGGAATCGTGTTGAAGCAATATGATGAAGCTTAAAGTCCATATGATATCACTCACAATGTCCAGGATGCAGTTCATAATTACTGATTGTATGAAAAAGAAGAAAATCAGATGTTCCTAACTGAAAATGAAGTCAAGAGACATAAAGTTTAGATGAATAATCCAGATTTGGGGATTATCAGAACAGAATTAAAAGGAGGCGATGAAGCAACGTTCAAAGACATAAACACAAAGATGTTTGTAAGAAATGAAGGAACAGAAAACTTTCAGTAAGGAAATAAAAACTTTCAAACAAAACATAAAACACTTCTAGCATTGCAAAACACGAGAATTGACATTCAAAAATCTCTAGATGAGATTGAGAGGAAAGTAAGAAAAGATAAAAGAAAAATTAATTTTATGATAGAACAATGAAAATTATCCAGTTTGAAGAATGGGAAATAAGGGATTTCTAAAAATTAAGAGCCTCAGTTACTTGTACAATTATAAAAAAATTTCTAACACACAACTATTTGGAATAGCACAAGATTTGAACAACCATTCCACAAATGAAAATACAAAAAAGATTAGTAAGGCATGAAAAAGTGTAATATCATTAATCTACATGGAAATACAAATTATGCTTCAATAAAGCTTCATCATTACACTCCCTAGATGGCTTAAATTAACAATATTGACAATAAAACTATATAAAAATATGAAACAACTATAGCTCGTAATCATTAATCTGCATGTGAAAATGTACTATCCAAATAACTCAATTGATGAGAATTAATAATATCCATAAAGTATTTGTTTAGACAAAAATATTTATGGCTAATTTATTTTTATTAGCTCATACTAAACATACTCCAGATTTTCATTAAAAGCAAAAGCAAAAAAAGATCTCTTTTTAGAGTAAATACTATTTATTAAAAATGAAATAAACTACTGGTATATGTAATTACACAGATAGACCTAAAAATATTCTGGTGAATGAAAACAAGTGCACAAAAACACTATCATTCATTGTACCTGAAATTGCGTAATGCAAACTTAATCACTTGCAGAAAAGAAACCAGTGATTTGTCTGTTTCAGAGAACATTGTACAGGCAGAAAGACTGGGCTATTTTATGTGGGAACTTTCTGGGGTAATAGAAATGTTCTATGCTTTGATGGATGTTGAGTTTGTACAAGGGTTGTAGATTGTCAGGCTGTCGATGATCAACTAATCAGAGTATTTTATTACATAGAAAATTTATCTCAAAAGAAATGAAACCAAATAATACTAAAGTCTAGTTAATGGTATCTGTGCTAAAATATATCAAAAGAAATATATTGATAACTACAGCTTAATTTCAAATATGTCAAAAATAAGAGCGGTGGATAAAAGCATAAATCATGTAAAGAAGGAAAGAGAAATGTTGAAAGAAGTAATATAAAATGTTAATTTAAATTGTGAATGTCATACTAGATGGCTGGGGAAAAATAGTGGGCAATCTTTTCCTCACCTCTGTAATCATGAGATTTGCAACCTGGAGTTTTATTTTAATTAGGTCCTATTCAACGAACATAACAAAAATATCAGTGGCATGGCATGCATATCACATAGTATAACACATTTCTTCTTGAATGTGGTCTAATTCTTATATAAAATTATTATGTATGTCCTTCCACCCAGTTCATAGGTTAAAAACTCTGAGTCACCAGGGTAATCATTTTAGCAAGTCTCCTGGATGATGCCAGTGCACATCAACATTTGTGCACAACTGCCCTATCAGGACAAAATTGGAGTCAGGAGTTGTATTGAAATGCCAGTGGTTCCGTTCATGGCTATGTGACCTCAGGTAAAATTTTACAGACTCTGAATGTTTATACCTAAATATAGGGAATGAAAGGCTTTCCATAAGTATCTCACAGATTCATGGTGTATCCAGGATAATGTGAATGTAAGTTATAGAAAATAGTCATCAAAGTGCTTTGATTTAAGGAAGTCTAAAAATTCACGACATTGTTTGCCAGTAAGATTGATCCATTTTTTTTTCTTTTTTGTTTTTTTTTTGCTGGTGGTTACATGAGTCTTCCAAGTACATACTCTGCTTAGTATTAGGAAGCTTTTCCTTATAAATATAGAAATAGACAGGATCTTTGAACAGCAGGTACAGTTTAAGATTTGGGTCCTATTTATCACTGAAATTTAAACTATTATAAATTATTCTGAGATTATTCCCTCAGTTGACTCATATCACGGCCCCAGAAATGAGTGAGCAGGTTTAAACTTCCTACTCACGTATGTTAAAATGAATAAAGAGGGCCATCATTGTGGTGGAGAAGGCAAAAGTTGTTGTTTGCTGCCACCATTTCACTTTGAAGAGCTGATTCTGGTCTCTACTGTTCTGTTTCCTGCTAATACACGTGAGAAAGCTGCAGATGATGGTCCGAGTACTTGGGCCCCTGTCACTCACATGGGACACCTGGATGGAGTCCTAAGCTTATAGCTTAGGCCTAGCCAAAATAAGGCTATTACAGCCACCAGGGGGGTGAACCAGCAGATGGAAGATTGATCTGCTTATAATTCTGCCTTTCAAATAAATAAAATATTTTTTAAAAAAAGGATAAATACTAATATGAGTATTTTATATTTTCCACATAATTTCTGGGAAATTGGGTTTAGGAAAAGTGTCATTTTTGTGTGACTATCTGTACAATCAAATATGTCTATGTTGTAAATCAAATTTATAAAACAGGAACATGTTACCTCTTGAGATATATCATTAGGGTGATATAATGTACAAGAAATTGAAGCTGAGGTGAAAGATCTATTTCAGACTCATTAGTGTAATGTGTCTACATCAACCTTATTAGAATTACCTTGTCTAATTTTCAATGTATTTTAAGGAGAGAGAGAGAGAGAGAGAGAGAGAGAGAGAGAAATGTGCTCCTATCCACTGATTCCCTCTCCAAATATCCAGGCTGAAGCCAGGATCCAGGAACTCAATGTGGGTCATCCATGTGGGTGGCAGGAGCTTGGCTAATTAAACTGTCACCCACTTCTTCCCAGGATATGCACTAGCAGGAAGCTGGTGTCAGAAACAAAGCTGGAACTCATACCCTGCACTCTGACATCAGATGCCAATACTGCAAGCTGAATCCTTACTGCTCTATCAGACATCCACCCCTCCATGAGATTTTACTCCCCACCCCCAACCCTTACCTCTAAGACTTTGTACTTATTCTCCCCTAGCATGGACTCCTTCACTTTTTCATCTTTTACTAAATGATGAAAAATCTTTTATTAAACTGCATTAAGCTCCATGAATATTTAGAAAAAAGATTATCTTAAAATATTATACTCTGAATGAATGACATGAAACATAATATAATAGTAGTGATATAATAGTAGTGATAAAACATATATTTAGGACTGGCAGAGAGTCCCAACTAACCAATAAAAGTAATTGGAAGTTAACTTTGGGGGTAGTCTCAGTGTGGAGCAGTTAAATCCATCTAACAATTCTGTGGGATCAAAATTCTGAAAATTATATATTCTTTTTCTCTTTTAACCTCTTGGGAGGGCCTCACCCCACATTCACTGATTAAAAGACAGGCCGTACAACATCTCCTTGGTGTACCTATGAAACAGAATGAGTAATGTCCTTTTTGAATTAGTGATAGGTGAATCACAAAACCTTGGGAGGTTGAATTCCTTTTCCTCACCTGAACTTTCTTTGATGAAGAAGTAAGGCAAGGAAACATGTGAGAAGGCATTATCTCTTGAGAGCTCTGGTACTTCTCCTCTGCTGCTAGCTTTAAAATGTTTAAAAATAGGTAAAATTTCATTTCTGTAGTTCCAATCACCACATTTTCTCTTAAAAATGAAGCTCAAATAGAAATTTAAGAAGTGAAAATATTTTGTTTTTCCAGTCTCAAATTTGCCTATTCCATATTATTTCTAAGACACAGGAAGAAGACGATTTTATATTCTGACTATAGAGGAAAAACAATAGCATGCAATTTTCTGCTAAATGACCACTGAGTACATGGTCTAATAAACAACAAAAGGAAAGGAGGAAGAAAGGCATAAAGAAGGAAGGCAAAGAGGACTGGAGGGAAGTTGGAGGGTCTTTCCTTGTCATGTATTCCAGTTATGATCCTTCTGCCTAAGGTTTTTCTGGACATCCTTGCAGAACCATGTGGTTTCTTCCTGAGCCCAGTTTCTAACTACACAGGGATTGTTAATAACCTTGCCTGGTATAGTGGAAATCCTTCTATAACATTTATTAATCAATCAATTAATGTGCAAACCATTCTACTAGTAATTCTGTTTTGTTGTTGTTGTTGTTGTTGTTGTTCATTTGACAGGTAGAGTTATAGATAGTGAGAGGGAGAAAGACAGAGAGAAAGGTCTTTCTTCCGTTGGTTCACTCCCCAAATGGCCGCCATGCCCAGAGCTGCGTCGATCCGAAGCCAGGAGCCAGGTGCTTCTTCCTGGTCTCCCACACCGGTGCAGGGGCCCAAGCACTTGGGCCATCCTCTACTGCCCTCCCAGGCCACAGCAGAGAGCTGGATTGGAAGAGGAGCAACCGGGACTAGAACCTGGCACCCATATGGAATGCCGGTGCTGCAGGCAGAAGATTAACCAAGTGAGCCATGGCGCCTGCCCCCTGTTTTTGTATTTTAAGGAGCATATGTAAGCCTGTAAAATGTATTAATCTCGATTTGACGAGTATCTTGGTTGCTTAGGGCTGGTGTAAGAAATTACTATACAAGAAGTGCGGTAAAGACCACTCATTTATCTCTCACAGTTCTGGAAGCTGGAAAGTACATGATTGAGGCACCAGCAGATTGTGGGTCTGGTGAGGACCCTCTTCTGGATTTAGGAACATCAGTCTTCTCTTTGTGTCCTCACATAGCAGGAAGTAGAGATCAAGTGTGGGAAGCAAGAGCAAGCTCCCACGGCTCCTTTGTTAGGTCACTAATCCCCTTGATGCAGACTCCTTCTTTGTGAATTCATTACCTGCCAGCAGCCCCATTCGCTTTTACCATCACATTGGAGATTAGGGTTTTAACATAGGAATTTGGGAGAACTCAGTCAATGCACAGAAGCAAAGGTAACCATTATAAGAAGAAAAAATATTGTACAAAAATTTCTTCAAAGATTTATTTATTGTTAAAGATTTGCAAAAAGAAGGAAAGATTAGAGAGATCTTTCATCTGCTGGTTCCCTCCCCAGATGGCTGCCAAGGCCAGCACTGAGCCACACCCTGGAGTTTCACCTGAGTCTCCCATGTGGCTGGTAGGGGCCCAAACACATGGGTCATCTTCCACTTTTTCCAGGCTATTAGCAGGGAAATGTATTAGAAGCAGACCAGCCAGGAGCTGAACCAGCCTCCATATGGGATCCTGGGATCACACGCAGTAGCTTTACCAGCTACACCACAACGCTGGCTACCATAAGAAAATTTTGAAAGATACAAAGTAATAGAGACTTTTAGTAGCAGTTGCACCTAAGATTTCTATAAAAAATTTGTTTGAAAGGCAGAGATACAGAGAGAGAAGGAGAGAGAGGAGAGAGAGAGTGACTGAGAGAAAGAGAAAGAGAGAGAAGTGTGAGAGAGACAGAGAGAAAGAGAGAGAGAGAGAGAGATTTTCAATCCACCTGAAATGACTGCAACAGGTGGGGGTGGCCAGGCCAAAGCCAGGAGCCAGGACATTCTTGCGGTCTCCCACGTTGTTGCAGGGGCCCAATGACTTGATCCATCCTTCTCTGCCTTCCTGTGTGCATTAGCAGGGAGCTGGATCAGAAGTGGAGCAGCTGAGATTTGAACAGGTGCCCATATGCAATGTGGGCACTGCAGGCAGAGGCTTAAACATTTTTTTATTTTTTATTTAATAAATGTAAATTTACAAAGTGCAACTTTTGCATTATTGTGGCTTTTTCCCCCATAACCTCCCTCCCACCCACAGCCATCCCATCTCCCACTCCCTCTCCCATCCCACTCTTCATCAAGATTCATTTTCAATTATCTTTATATACAGAAGATCAACTTAGTATATACTAAGCAAAGATTTCAACAGACTGCACCCACACAACCACACAAGATATAGAGTACTGTTCGACTAGTAGTTTTATCGTTAACTCTCATAGTAAAACATATTAAGGACAGAGATCCTAGTGGGGAGCAGGTGCACAGTGACTCCCGTTGTTGATTTGACAATTGACACTCTTATTTATGACGTCAGTAATCACCCGAGGCTCTTGCCATGAGCTGTCAAGGTATGGAAGCCCCTTGAGTTCACCAACTCTGAACGTGTTTAGTCAAGGCCGTATCATGGTGGAGGTTCCTTCCTCCATTCAGAGAAAGGTGCCTCCTTCTTTGATGGCCCGTTCTTTCTGCTGGGATCTTGTTCACTGAGATCTTTCATTCAGGTCATTTTTGCCACAGTGTCTTGGCTTTCCATGCCAGTGAGATTCTCATGGGCCTTTTAGCCAGGTCCGAATGCCCCAAGGGTTGATTCTGAGGCTGGAATGCTGTTTAGGGCATTTGCTATTCTATGAGTCTGCTGTGTGTCCTGCTTCCCCCGCAGGATCATTCTCTCCCTTTTAATTCTATCCTTCATTATTTGCAGGTCTTATTTGTGAAATCTCTTCGACACTTAACCTCTCTTTTTGATCAAGTATGTACTTAAACTTATCATTTTAACAAGTGAGATGGCATTGGTACATGCGTCCTTGATAAGATTGTATTGGAATCCCCTGGCACATTTCTAGCTCTACCATTGGAGGTAAGTCTGAGAGAGCATGTGCAGACCTGTATATCTCCTCCCTCTCTTATTCCCACTCTTATATTTTACATAGATCACTTTTCTGTTAATTTTAAACACCTAAGAATAATTGTGTATTAATTACAGAGTTCAACAAATGGTATTAAGTAGACCAACAACAACAACAAAAAAACAACAAAAAATACTAAAAGGAATAAAATAGTGGCTGTTCCTCAACAATCAAGACAAGGGCTGATCAAGTCATTGTTTCTCATAGTGTCCATTTCACTTCAACGGGTTTCCTTTCAGGTGCTTGGTTAGTTGTAACCGATCAGGGAGAACATATGATATTCATCCCAATTGGACTGGCTTATTTCACTCAGCATGATATTTTCCAGATTCCTCCATTTTGTTGCGAATGACCAGATTTCATTGTTTTTTTTACTGCTGTATTGTATTCTATAGAGTACATATCCCATAATTTCTTTATCCAGTCATCTGTTGATGGGCATTTAGGTTGATTCCATGTCTTAGTTATTGTGAATTGAGTTGCAATAAACATTGAGGTGCAGGGAGCTTTTTTTCCCCCATTTAATTCCCTTTGGGTAAATTCCAAGGAGTGGGATGGCTGGATCATGTGGTAGGGCTATATTCAGGTTTCTGAGGACTCTTGAAACTGTTTGCCATAGTGGTTTTACCAGTTTGCATTCCCACCAACAGTGGATTAGTGTCCCTTTTTCCCCACATCCTCACCAGCATCTGTTGTTAGTTGATTTCTGTATGTAAGCCATTCTAACTGGGATGAGGTGAAACCTCATTGTGGTTTTGATTTGCATTTCCCTGATTGCTAGTGATCTTGAACATTTTTTCATGTGTCTGTTGGCCATTTGGATTTCCTCTTTTGAAAAATGTCTATTGAAGTCCTTGGCCCATCTCTTAAGTGGGTTGTTTGTTTTGTTGCTTGGAGTTTCTTGATCATTTTATGGATTCTAGTTGTTAATCCTTTATCAGTTGTGTAGTTTGCAAATAATGTCTCCCATTCTGTTGGTTGCCTCTTCACTTTCCTGATTGTTTCTTTTGCTGTAGAAACTTTTCAATTTGAGGTAATCTCATTTGTTCACTTTATCTTTGATTACCCGTGCCTTGGGTCTTCTCCAGGAATTCTTTTCCTGTTCCAATGTCTTGAAGGGTTTCCCCTATGCTCCCAATTAATTTCATGGTGTCACGATGTATCTCTAGTTCTTTGATCCATGTTGAGTGGATTTTTGTATAAGGTGTAAAGTAGGGGTTTTGCTTCATACTTTGACATGTGGACATCCAGTTTTCCCAGCGCCATTTGTTGAAGAGGCTGTCCTTGTTCCAGGGGTTGGTTTTAGGTCCTTTGTCGAATATGAATTGGTTATAGATGTTTGGATTGATTTCCAGTTTCTATTCTGTTCCATTGGTCTATCCATCTATTTTTGTACCAGTACCAAGATGTTTTGATTATAACTGCCCTGTAATATGTCTGGAGGTCTGGAATTGTGATGCCTCTGGCTTTGTTTTTATTGTAAAGGATTGCTTTAGCTATTCGTGGTCTCCTGTTTCTCTATATGAATTTCAGCATCATTTTTTCTAGGTCTTTGAAGAATGACTTTGGTATTTTGATTGGTATCGCATTGAATCTATAAATTGCTTTTGGGAGAAGACATTTTGATGATATTGATTCTTCCCATCCATGAGCATGGCAGATTTTTCCATTTTTTTTGTGTCTGCTTCTATTTCTTTCTTTAATGTTTTGTAATTTTCATCATAGAGGTATTTTACATCCTTGATTAAATTTATCCCAAGGTATTTGATAGTTTTTGTGGCTATTGTGAATGGAATAGATCTTAGAAGTTCTTCCTCAGCCATGGCATTGTCTGTATATACAAAGGCTTTTGATTTCTGAGCATTGACTTCGTATTCTGCTACTTTACCAAACTCTTTTATGAGTTCTAATAGTCTCTTATAGGAATTTATTGGATCCCCTATATATAGGATCATGTCATCTGCAAATAGGGATAGTTTAACTTCCTCCTTTCCCATTTGTATTTCTTTAATTTATTTTTCTTGCCTGATGGCTCTGGCTAAAACTTCTAGGACTATATTGAATAGTAGTGGTGAGAGTGGGCATCCCTGTCTGGTGCCAGTTTTCAATGGCCTCCAACTTTTCCCCATTCAATATGATGCTGGCTATTGGTTTATCATAAATTGCCTTAATTGCATTGAGGAATGTTCCTTCTAACCTAAATTTGCTTAGAGTTTTCATCATGAAAGGGTGTTGTACTTTGTCAAATGCTTTCTCTGCATCTGTTGAGATATCATATTTTTTTTTGTTTTCCAATTGGTTAATGTGATGTATCACTTTATTGACTTTCGAATATTGAACCATCCCTGCATACCAGGGATAAATCCCACTTGGTCCGGGTGAATGATCTTTCTGATGTGCAGTTGGATTCGGTTTGCCAGAATTTTGTTGAGTATTTTTTGCATCTATGTTCATCAGGGAGATAGGTCTGTAGTTTTCTTTCTCTGTTGTGTCTTTTCCGAGCTTAGGAATTAAGGTGATACTGGCTTCATAGAAAGAATTTGGGAGGATTCCCTCCCTTTCAATTGTTTTGAATAATTTGAGAAGAACTGGAGTTAGTTGTTCTTTAAATGTCTGGTAGAATTTGGTGGTGAAGCCTTCCGGTCCTGGGCTCTTCATTTTCATTAGTGTGTTTATTACTGATTCAATTTCTTTCACGGTTAAGGGTCAGTTTAGATTTTCTATATCTTCATGGCTCAGTTTAGGAAGGTTGTATGTGTCCAGGAATCTAACCCTTTCTGCCAAGTTCCCCAATTTGTTAGCATACTTCTCTTTCTAGTGGTTTCTGATGATTCTTTTTATTTCTGTCAAGTCTGTTGTTACATTTCCATTACTATCTTTGTTTTTACAGATTTGTGTCTTCTCCCTCCCTTTTTTGGTTAGTTGGATCAGTGGTGTGTCTATATTGTTTATTTTTTCAAAGAACCAGATCTTGGTTTTGTTGATCTTTTTTTGTTTGTTTGTTTGTTTGAATTCTCTTTATTTCTTCTCTAGTCTTTAGTATTTCTTTCCTTCTGCTGGGTTTGGGCTTGATTTGCTGCTGTTTTACTAAATCCTTGAGGTGCAAGGAGAGGTCATTTGTTTGGTTCCTTTCCAGTTTCTTGATATAGGGCACCAATTGCTATAAACTTCCTCTTAGAACTGCTTTTGCTGTATCCCACAGATTTTGATAGGTTGTGTTGTCATCTTCATTTGTTTCTAGAAATCTTTTGATTACTCTTTTGATTTCTTCTATGACCCATTGTTCATTCAGAATCATGTTGTCCATTCTCCATGTGTTTGCATATGGTGTAGATTCTTGGGTTCTTGATTTCGAGTTCTACTGTGCTATGGTCTGAGAAGATGCATTGTATAGTTTCAATTTTTTTGAATTTGTTGAGGCTCCATTTATGGCCTATCATATGGTCAATCCTAAAGTATGTTCCATGTACTGGGGAGAAATATGTGAACTCTGTGGCTGTGGGGTGGAAGGCTCTGAAGATATCTATTAGGTTATTTGGTCTATAGCAGCAATTAGCTCAGTTGTTTCCTCATTGATTTTCTGTCTGGTTGATTTGTCCATTGGTGAGAGTGGGGTGTTTAAGTCCCCTGTTACTATTGTATTTGAATCTATATCTCCCTTTACGTCCTTTAGAAATTCTTTCAAGTAGCCAGGTGCCCTATAATTAGGTGCGTATACATTTATAGTAGTAATGTCTTCATGTTGAATAGATCCTTTAATCATTATATAATGCCCTTCTTTGTCTCTTTTAATAGTTTTTATGTTAAATTATATTTTGTCTGATATTAGGATGGCCACACCAGCTTTTTTTTGATTTCTGTTAGTTTGGAATATCTTTTTCCATCTTTTCAATTTCAATCTGCATGCATCTTTGCTGATAAGGTGTGTCTCCTGAAGGCAGCATATAGATGGATTCTCTTTTTGATCCAATCAGCTAGTCTGTGTCTCTTGGTAGTAGAGTTAAGGCCATTCACATTCAGTGTGACTACTGTTAAGTATTGTCTTTTTCTAGTCATATTTCCTGAAATGAACTGTTTATGTATTTTGAGATTTGTTTGTAGCTTAGTTGGGTCATTTTCTACATTCACTTTTTTTGTAGTGAAGTTCTTTTTTTTTGTATTTCTGTGTGCAGCACGTCTTTGAGCCAGTGTTATAGGGTTGTACAAATTCTTTCAGTTTCTGTTTGTCATGGAAGATCTTTATTTCCCCTTCATTTCAAAAATGATAGCTTTGCAGGGTATAGTATTCTAGATTGGCACTTTTTGTCTTTTAAAACTTGGAATATATCATGCCATTGTCTTCTTGCCTGTAGTGTTTGCGATGAGAAGTCTGGGGGGAGTCTGATTAACTTACCACTGAATGTGATTTGTCATTTCTCTCTGGCACATTTTAGGATTTGTTCTCTGTGTTTCACTGAGCTGAGTGTTGCCACACTGTGTCATGGTGAATTTCTCTTCTGATCTAACTTGTTGGGGCTCCTGATTATTTGTTGAATTTGGTTGTTATTATCAATTTGCCTCTGTTGGAAATTTTCTGGTATTATTTCATTTAAAATGCCTTCCGATCCATTCTCTCTTTCCACACACTCAGGGGCTCCTATTATCTGAACATTACAACACTTGATTGAATCTTGTAGTTCTCCAACCATATGTTTTAATTTTCTAATTTCTTCTTCCTGTGTTTGATCTGACTGTATTATTTTTGGAAGTTTGTCTTTGATTTCTAATATTTGCTCTTCTATTTCGTCTGTTTGATTTATGAGGGATTCCACAGAGTTTTTTATATGGTCCATTGAGTTTTTCATTTCCAGTATTGTATTACATTCTGGCTTCTCTTTAGGATCTCTAATCCTTGGGCGTGCTTTTCGTTCAGATCTTGAATCTGTTTCTTATTATTTCTAAGTAATCTGATTATTAATTTTCTGAATTCTTTTTCTGGAATGATTTCAAATTCTTCTTCTTCAGCCGCTATTATGGATGGTTTAGCCTGCTCCATTGGTGAGTTCATAGGTTCTTCTATATTCTCATTCTGGATTTTTCCTTTGATCTTTGTCATTTCTGTTTGGCCTAATTTTCAGGTTGATTTCCCTCTGCTATGGGCTGCTGTGGGTCTGTACCAATATCCAGTGTAAGCAGGCAGCTCTACCCTCTAGAGTTTGTTTATTTATTTATTTTTTGGTAACTTGAGTGGGCTGGTGTCAGGGCTTTGAGGTGCCAAGCTCTGCTCCTTGGGGCTGGTTTCCCTGTTCCTTTGTTCACCCTAAAGTGCCTGGGCCTCATTGGTCAGCCACCTCTCCTCACTGCGCCCCCTGCATGAAGAGTGATGAGTAGCTCCAAACCACTTTTGGTCTCCACCACTGAAGTTTCCTTCTTTGGAGGGTGAAAGCAGAGGCTGCCCTCCTTTACACCTGAATGTAAACAAACAAGATGGTTGCTTTCCACCCACTGCAGCTCTGATGGGGGGCGGGGGACACCAAAGGATCCTGGCTTTTTCAATCTCTCAGTTCATCCCCCTGGATTGTGCCCTCTTCCTGTGGGTGCTATTCACTTTGTTTTGATTTCAATTTACTCCCCCACTCAGTCATGCGTGTCTCACCTGTCCATCCCAGGGTGGGTTGGGGGCTGCTGCGGTGGCTGGGGCAGCTGCCTTGCCTCACCTCCTTTCCAACACAAGTGCATAGACTCAGTGGCCAGGGTCCCATGCCATGGGCGCCCGTACCCTCCTCATAGGTCAACTGTGTCCCACTAGTTTCAGAAGTTTCCTCTGCAGTTTTTTCCCTAACTATTCCTTGAAACTTCAGAATCTCCACTTTTATTAAACTATCTTTTCCAGGACTATCAGTGTGCTCCCTCCCTATTCTACCATCTTGGAGGACCCCAAGGCTTAACCTTTTATGCTACAGCGCTGACCCTAAATATGTAAGCTTTTTAAATTTTCAGAAAAGTTTCAAATTTAAAAAACAAAAATTTTGGAGGGACATTATGGGGGTGGGGGGAGCCATTGTAATCCATAAGCTGTACTTTGGAAATTTATATTCATTAAATAAAAGTTTTAAAAAAATTTTGAAGTATAATATGTGTGCCCAAGACCCAACACCATATATACCCAACATATAGCCAACACCCATCTTTCCGTATTACTAACACATTATTAATGTGAGAAACTTATATGAGGTTAAAGCGACTTCTTCATGTCTGGAATACTATAGAGAAGAGAATGGTATATTAATTACAATAATAACTATTTCAAAACCTTTGTTATTTATATCTTAGACACTTATTATTTATATAATTATGATATAAATTATGTGCTGATTAACCCAAATATTCTGATTATCATGGTTTGAAATGTAGGAGGCTTTCCAAGGAGTTTCAGTAATTCTCTAGGTATGCAAATAGATTCCATGATTCCTGTACATCTTCGTATTTTACTTCCTAAGGTGAAATGCTACAGCCTGAAAGTATTAATGACCCTTTTCTTAATACTTCCATTATAGCTAAATCCAATATATAACATTATTGGAGTAATATTGACTTTATTCATTTCTTCAATGATGTAATTTTCCTAAGCTGTAATATCCTTGAGGTCAAGAATCATAAATTAATAATCTTTGTATCCTCTAGATATGTTAAATTTTATATTAAAAATTATAGGTTAATTTAGAGTGCTCAGAACTTAAATTTTTGCTTTCTCCTCTTCCTTCTCCAATTCAAGTTGCATTGAATTCTATTCAGTTATGAATTCACTTTAAGGGTGAATTATGCCAAAGTTTAAAGCCCTCCTATTACTTCTTGCAAGAAGAAAATACATGAGAGCCACGTAAGAGATCACCCTAGGCTGAGAGGAGAGACGGAGGAAAAGAAATCCTCTGACACAGAAGGCACAGAACACCAGCAGCCTGTTTATAAGACAGATAGATGCATATGTAAGTTCTGAAAAGATTTCTATATCAATTCAGTGGCAAGGAAGTAATGGAAACTCAGAAGGAGTTCAAGGGTGGTTTGCACAGGGATATTGAAAACCACATGGGAATTATGCAAGTGAAAGATTGATTGGGGTACCACACTAATACATCACTATCCTCTTTCAATCAGTTCCCACCAACACAGAATTGTGATGGATCTCTACAGAAGAGTGCATAGAGATGCTTCAGAAAACACTTAATGTTATTTGTTGTAATTATTTGTCAAATTATTCTGCTTGTCCAGAAGAATGAGAACCCAGAAAAACAAATTTTGAGTTATATGTAAATAAAAAGTCCATTTTTTGTCACAATTGATTTTGTGAACAGAGTATAATTACTATTGTTTAATAGATAGATTGGCTCAAGTTGTGGAATAGAGGGCATATTAAAAAGTGCTGGTATTAAAATTCTATAGTGTTTATTAAAGTGTTTATAGTAGATTGTCTCAGCATAGTGTGGTGAAGTTCATATCTTTCAAAATCCAAAAAATGTACACTTAAAAAAGTAAAATTTGAGATTTTTTCATTCATCTTTTTTTTTTTAATACACAGATTGTATAATGCTTTATTGTAAGTAACCTATTTTTTTTTCCTTTAAAAAATGAGGTCCCATAACTCTTCCTCTACTTCAATCAGTGATGTCTCAAATTGCTAGTCCATCCACCACTGGCCAAATGGAAAAGGAAATCCTCAATATTTTAGGTCATTTCCTTCTTTACAATTTGCAATTTAACATAAAAGCTTATGCTTAAAGGAATTCAGTGGATGCTCTCTACCTAATATGAATAGAAGAAGAAAAACCGTATAGCATGTAAGGGAACTCAGTAGTATGAAAGGAGATCTAGCTAATAAAATGGTGCATTTAATAAGATAAATGTAAAACAAATTAAATGAAGGAGTACAAAGACATCAATCAGTTCTTGATCTTTTAAAATCAGGTCAGTTTTTGTTCATTGGTTATGATGAATAAATCTGATATAAAATTTCCTTTATGGAGACTTCAATATTTAAGTTCTTTGAATATCAAATAGAATAATAAAATACCAGTAAAAATAATGTAAAAATGGAAGCTGGCATTTCTAAAACAGATTTTGATATATACTTTCTTGTGATAAACACAAGCTGTCTTAGAATGGCAAATGAAATCTATTATTCAATGAAGTATCTCATCCCATATTCTAATTTGAATAGTTTTCAAAACAATCTCAATCTGTTGACAAAATGGCCTTCATTATACAGTAGGGGAAGTAGGAAAAAAAATAAGAAATAACATGTGAAATCTTAACAGGGTGAGATTAAAACATATTTTAGAATTGAGATTAAAAGCTTCTATTTTTATTAATTATCCTCTTAAAAATAATGTGCATAAGCTCAAAGAAAAAAGATGAGGGTTTATTGATTTTTTATAAATTAGAAACTAAAAATTGTAAGTACTTATGGTATAAAGCACATTTTGCTATCTCTATACATTTTGGAATGGTTACATCAAACTAATTCATATTACCTCATCAATGTCATTACTTCACATGCCTGTCATTATTTTTTTTGGGGGGGGTGAGAATAGCCAAAATTTATTTTCAGAAAATTTCAAGTATACAATGTTTGTTATATTATACAATATGTCACACAATAGAGCTTCCAAACTGATTTCTGTCATCAAACTAAAATCGCGGACCCTTTGATCAACATTTTCTTTTTTTTTTTTTACTTTTATTTAATGAATATAAATTTCCAAAGTACGATTTATGCATTACAATGGCTTCCCCCACATACCGTCCCTCCCACCCACTACCCTCCCCTTTCCCACTCCCTCTCCCCTTCCATTCACATTCACATCAAGATTCATTTTCGATTATCTTAATATACAGAAGATCAGCTTAGTATACATTAAGTAAAGATTTCAACAGTTTGCTCCCACACAGAAACATAAAGTGAAAAATAATAGATGATTTTTTTTAAATGATGATGAAATCAGATCAGACACAATCTCATGTAATCCCCATTCTACTATATGCTTCTAAAAGCTCAGGTTTTCAGATACCATATCTGAGAGTCTGTGCCTGATTTATTTAAGACAATGTCCTCCAAGTTCATCTGTGTTGTCGTATGTCACAGTATTTCTTTCTTATTTAAGTTAGAATAATGCATTTTTGCTTATTTACACCATATTGCCACATTTCCTTTATCAGTTAACGCATTGGTTGACAATTGCTTGATTCAATAGCTTAGATATTGTAAAAATGCTTCAGTGAACATGGGAGCAGATGTCTCTTCAACAAACTGATTTCATTTCCTTTGCATACATATCCATTAGTGGACATTTGGATCATATTATAGTTCTATTTTTATTTTTTGAGTTACTTCTTTACTATTTTCCATAATACTTGGGCTTATTTATATTCCCACCAACAGTGTACAAGTGTTCCCTTTTCTCCAATACTTAATATGTTTAGATATTCCTTTTTTAAAATTTTTATTTACTTATTTATTTATTTTTGACAGGCAGAGTGGACAGTGAGAGAGAGAGAGACAGAGAGAAAGGTCTTCCTTTGCTGTTGGTTCACCCTCCAATGGCCGCCGCGGCCGGCACACTGCGGCCGGAGCATTGCACTGATCTGAAGCCGGGAGCCAGGTGCTTCTCCTGGTCTCCCATGTGGACGCAGGGCCCAAGGACCTGGGCCATCCTCCACTGCACTCCCAGGCCATAACAGAGAGCTGGACTGGAAGAGGAGCAACCGGGACAGAATCCGGCACCCCGACCGGGACTAGAACCTGCTGTGCCTGCGCCGCAGGCGGAGGATTAGCCTAGTGAGTCACAGCGCAGGCCTAGGTATTCTTATAATAGCCATTTTAACAACTGTGATGATACATCGTTGTGATTTTAATTTACATTTCATTAATGATGTTGAACATTTTTTTTTATCTATTTGTTGATAATTTGTATGACCTCTTAAGAAATGTCTTTGTTTCTTTACCTATTTTAAAAATTGAGTTATTTGTCTTTCTTGCTATGAATTGCTTCATTCTCTGTACATATTTGATAATACTCCTTTATCAAACATGTGGCTCAGGTATTTCTCTCACAGTTTGTAGATTGCCTTTTCATTCCACAGGATATTTTTCTTTGCTATGCAGAAACATTTTGGTCTATTTTTAATTTTTTATATTGTTCTTTTATAGTCATATTCAAATTCCAAGTATCTTTGCCCAAACCAATGTCAGGAAGCTTTTTTCCCATGTTTTCTGCTAGTGTTTTTTTTTTTTTTTTAATCTTAAGTTTAAGTGTGTTGATACATCAGGTAACATAAGGGACCATTCTTCTGCACATGAATATATACTTTTTCCATAGCCATTTATTGAAGAAACTGCACTTCCACACTGCACACTCCCATCGTTGTCTTGAAAAACCAACTGACTAGAAGTGCACTGACTTATTTCTCTACTCTATGCCATTCCATTATTCTATATGTCAGTTTTTGTGTCAGTGCCCTGCTGTTTTGATTATGATAGTTTTATAGTATATTTTGAAAAGAGGTATTGTGGTGCCACCATCTTTTTTTATTTCATTCAAAGCTACTTCAGCTGTTCAAAGTCTTTTGTGGTTTCATATGAACTTTAGGAGTTTATTTCTGTGAAAAACATTGCTAAAATTTTGATAGGGATTGCATTTTTATATGATGGATCATAAAAATATACATTGATCTTTGGGAAAGAATTTATAATTCTTAAAGAATTTATAAAGAAATTATAAAGAATTTATAATTTATCTTTTCTTTTATACTGATATTGGGGGAAAACAAGAGAAATGCAACATTTTAGAAATATTCTTTGCATTTTCCCTCTAAATTTCTTTTTAGGCATTAAGCTCATTTATGTGTCTTCATTTTAGGAAATAGGCAAATAACTATGCATACTTTGTTACCTGAAGCTAATTCATTCACTTTTAATGTTCTCTCTTAAGAATCTCTGTCAAGTTTTTCATTTATTTTCAATAATAACACCAAACTTGCCTTTTTGTGAGCACTTTCCTGAATTTCCCAGAAATATTTGTGTATATGTTGTCATTTATACACATACTTGTTTTCATATCACATATTGCAACTGTAATAAATCAATTGCTTATACATAATTAGTGGTATAATGTCTTTTTCCCCAACTAAAGTAAATCCTTAAAAAAATGCTTATTTTTTCTCACACCTAGTAGCTTCCCATTACATGATTTTAGACTGAATGATGAGCAACGGAAACTGAAATTCAGAAATTAAGTCATTTTTTCTAAAATAATATAGCTAGCATATGTCAGAGTCAGGATGCAGTCATCATTCATTTTCACCCACTGCACCAGACTGTTTTTGATTTTTAGAAGGAAAAACAGCAATTGATGTCAAGTTCATCTACAGGCATTGAAAAGTAGATGGAATTTCTTTTTTCAATTGTCACTTTTAAGGTAAGTTCTAGATTTTTTTATAGGTCAATATCAAACCTATGTAACAAATAAGTAAACAAATTCCATATATGGTTTGGAGTCTGATATTTCTCAGTATTTCTTTGTCTATATAAATAGAACACTTTTTCCTGGGTAAGGACTAGAAAAGTGTTTGGCACCTTGTCTAAATACTTTAATGGCAAAGTGATTATTTACAAATTTTAGACAGGTCCTTGGTTGACCAAAAGCAATCAATAAAAAGCACATCAAAATATACTATATTAAAATGTCCAGATTTATTTTTATAACCTATCTTTCTTATCTCCAAACAATACACTAATATAAATAAAGAAGAGTTTTGGCATGCAAAACATATTAAATAATATAGAAGGTGAGGTCTGGTAGAAAATAAATATATTTAAAGTATGCATGCCATTAGTAATCATATATTAAAGAGAAACATTCTTAGTTTATAAATCAATTGATATATATATTAAATATGACACTATTTCCCAGAAATAAAAATATCAAATTTCCTGAAAATGTTAAAACAAAGATGATACATATTATTAAAAAAAATGCTAGTGGACATAATATACTTATATTGCTTTTTATTTCTTATCCAGATAGAATTACAATAAAAACATATTATTAAAATAATACATTAATTAGGCCGGTGCCGCAGCTCACTAGGCTAATCTTCTGCCTCCGGCACCAGCACCCCAGGTTCTAGTCCTGGTTGGGGCACTGGATTCTGTCCCAGTTGCTTCTCTTCCAGTCCAGCTCCCTGCTGTGGCCCGGGAATGCAGTGGAGGATGGCCCAAGTGCTTGGGCCCTGCACTCACATGGGAGACCAGAAGCAAGCACCTGGCTCCTGGCTCCTGGCTTCGGATCGGCACAGCATGCTGGCTGTAGCGGCCATTTGGGGGGGGTGAACCAACAAATGGAATACCTTTCTGTCTCTCTCTCTCAGTGTCTAATCTGCCTGTAAAAAAAATACATTAATAACATAATAATAATCCATATAGGCAAATTTCATGTATAGAAAAGTTTATTTATCTACACATAAGAATGAGGTAGTATAATTTACAAAATTGGGATATATTTATCTTATTTATGACATTTATGGCATTTTTAATTTAATGCTAAAATAACTATCTTCACCATCTGTTTCATTTTTGTGTTTCTCAGTTCACATGGTGAAGGTCACTGTGATATTCCTAAGGGCTTATTCATAATAGAGCAGAAAATGAAAGGTATGTTTTAATGACTTATTTATTTGAAAGGCAAAGTTAGAGAAATAGAGTCCTCAAATGGCCAGAATAGCCAGTGCTGGGCCAGTCCAAAGCCAGGAACCAGAAGCTTCATTGTGGTCTCCCATGTGGGTGCAGGGGCCCAAACACTTGGGCCATCCTCCGCTGCTTTCCCAGACACATTGGCAAGTACTAGATGGGAAGTGGAACAGTAGGAACACAGATTAGTGCCTATATGGGATGCAGGTGTTGCAGGCAGCGGCATAACCTGCAGCACCACAATACCAGCCCCAGAATATATTGTCTATACTACAGAGGACAGAATCTTTTAAAAAGTAAATGTACATTATTTGAAAGAGATAGTAATGGGGAGGGGGTAGAGAGAGAGAGAGAGAGAGAGAGAGAGAGAGATCTTCCACCCTATGGTTTACTCTTCAAATGGCCAAAATGTCTCAGGAAGGGACAGACCAAAGCCAGGAGCCAGGAACTCCATTCATGTCTCCCACATAGGGCAGAGAGACTCCAGTACTTGGATCATCTTCTGCTGCATGACCACCCACAGTAGCAGGCAGCAAGATGGAAAATGTAGTAGTGGAGAATCCAATTGGTCCTAGATCTTTTATTTCTTATTCTAAGCTTAAGAGAGAATTTACTCTTTATTTGAGTAAAGAGGGCATTTGGAGATAAACAAAAAAATTACATGGTTGAGAATTGTAGTATAAACTAATACTTTCTTTTTCTTTTAAGATTTATTTTAATTATTGGAAAGACAGTTACAGAGAGAGAAGGAGAGACAGAAAGAGATCTTCCATCCACTGGTTCATTCCCTAGATGGCCGCATTGGCCAGGATTAGGCCAGACCAATGCCAAGAGCTTCTTCCAGGTCTCCCACATGGGTGCAGGGCCCCAAGTGCATAGGCCATTTTCTACTGCTTCCCCAGGCACATTAGCAGGGAGCTGAATCAGACGTGGAGCAGCCAGAAAACAAACTAGCGCCCATATTGGACACTGACATTGCAGGTGCCAGCTTTTCCTGCTATACCACAACACCGGTCCTGCAAAGTAACAATTTCATTATGAGAGCTGACTTTAATAATCTGGCAACGTGTATACTTATATTTCTGTTTGGAAAGTGATTATTTTCCTTCTTTCATTTAGACTGTACTGTCTTAAGGAAACAATAGTTTTCCTTTTGTGTATATAGGAGCGTATGGCTGTGGGCTTGTGTGCATGGTTGGACATAATTATGAATAAAGGATACTAAATTACCTGTGGATAAGCAGATGAATATGGAAGTGTATCTGATGGGAATATCTCCAAGGAGCCTCAATTTGGAGTTTCCATGTAACTCATGTACCTGTTTACATAGCCTTCTCTGCCTTGTTTCAGGAATGTTAATGGGAAATATGCTTGTGCAAAGAAAAGCTGAATATTTTAATGATCACAAATCTTGGAAATACAAGGTTTATGGTTTTGAAAAGATATATTTTCGGAGGGGGCCGGTGCTGTGGCATAGAGGGTAAAGCCACTGCCTGCAGTGTCAGCATCCCAAATGGGTGCTGGTTTGAGTCCCAGCTGTTCCGCTTCTGTACTATGTCCTGGGAAAGCAGTGGAAGATGGCCCAAGTGCTTGGGCCCCTGTGACCATGTGGGAGACCTGGAGGAAGCTCCTGGTTCCTGGCTTCGGATTGGGGCAGCTTGGGACATTGTGGATATCTGGGGAGTGAACCAGCGGATGGAAGACCTCTCTCTCTCTCTTCTCTTTTTTTTTTTTTTTTTTTTTTTTTTTTTTTTGACAGGCAGAGTGGACAGTGAGAGAGAGAGACAGAGAGAGAAAGGTCTTCCTTTGCCGTTGGTTCACCCTCCAATGGCCGCCGCGGTCGGCGCGCTGCGGCCGGCGCACCGCGCTGATCCGATGGCAGGAGCCAGGAGCCAGGTGCTTTTCCTGGTCTCCCATGGGGTGCAGGGCCCAAGCACCTGGGCCATCCTCCACTGCACTCCCTGGCCACAGCAGAGGGCTGGCCTGGAAGAGGGGCAACTGGGACAGAATCCGGCGCCCCGACCGGGACTAGAACCCGGTGTGCCGGCGCCGCTAGGCGGAGGATTAGCCTAGTGAGCCGCGGCGCCGGCCTCTCTCTCTTCTCTTTACCTCTGCCTCTCTGTAACTCTTTCAGACAAAATAAATAAATCTTAAAAAAAAATACCAAGATTAAAGAATAATGTGTCCTTGTTGCAGCTCATGAAATGGTGACAACACTCTATGAGACAAAGCTGATTCCTAGGGTCCCTTTCAATTACACATGATAGAATAAGAAATTTTTAAAAGAACTGAATGGAGTATATAAAAATAGATAAATTAGAGAACAAATTGAAGATAGAAATGTGAAATCATCTATCAAATTCCATTCTCCAAAGGGATATTTTGAAAGAAGTTGATCCTTGAAACCTAGAGAGGGTGTGATATTTGAATCATATCTTGAGATCTTTTGTGGTTCTCAGGTTCCCCAAAGTATTATGTTTGTATCTTGACTTTTCAAGAAAATAGGGCAATATCCATTGTAATTCTCAGCTCTATCAAATTATTTTTCTCTGTATCTTTAGGAATAAGTTAATTTCCTCATTCTCTCCATAGGACAGAGCTCAGAGATGTCTGTTATAAGGAGTGGATACCTTCACAATTTAATGTGCTGATTACTTGTTATATCTTCACTTTCCTTGGTGTAAACTCACCATCCAAGTCAATTTGGAAGTAATGGCTGATGTAAGCTTCCTTCGTTTACTGTAATACGTCTGGGTTCTGCCACACTCATGTATTGTATTCATTTGGAAAAGACTCCAGGCAACACTTTCTTCAAGATAAATATGGTATATCTTTATAACTTGTCAACAGGTTGCTCTGGCAGTTGGCCACTACTCTTTTAATCAGGTAAGTGCTCTTCACTGTTATTGAGACTGAGGAGGAAACCCATAATATATTGAGGATCTCTGAATTTTCTTGAAATAATAAAAGTAACACTTGGCTTTGTGCAAAAGGTAATAAGTCCTTAGTTGTTACTTTGACTGAATAATCTTGAATAGCTCTTGACCAACTTTCCACTCTCCGATGTAATTAGGAAATAGGATTTAAACAGCAATGTAACTAAATCTTTGAAGTGGCTACCATTTGTAATGGAAGTTTACTTTGTCTTGTTTTCCTAGAGTGGAAACTATGCATTTACATTGCATCACATATACATACAGTGTTAGAATTGAAAAAAAATGAATAGTGCATGTCATTTTAGTTTAACTTCTCAATGATTGCAGAGATTCTAAATATGTACTTATAGTTATCTCATCCTTTTGCTTCCTTTACAATAACTAATATATCTTCAGTGTGGTGAAAAACAGGACCAACTCTAAAATTGCAAAGCATTCATAAATTAACTTATTGATTCATTTAGTATTTACTATCCACTCAGTGCAAGGAATTTCATTAGAAAAGTGATGATCAAGAAATCTATGCAGTCCAGTCCTAACTAAGAGAAATAGGAAATAACAGAAGAAGTGATTTTTAGAGTCACACAATTATAAAAAAACTGAGTTGTGGGCTCTGAAGTAAGAATATGGATTTTTCTCATTGTACATATAATATCAAGGAACTCCTTGGTTCAAGGGTCATGTAGTGACTTGTAAGAAAAAAATTTTCAATGCAGAGAGAAATGTGAGATTACATGGCTACCTCATTAGAACAATATCTTTACTATGGTATAGACTGTTCCTACTAGACAATTTCTTTGAACATGGATGTTATGTCTTATTTTTCTTATATTCATAAAATCTAGTACATAATAAGGTGCTCATTATGCACTGGATGAGTTGATGAATAAATAAATGAATCGAAAGATACCAGAAGGAATTTGAAGCTTTGGTTGTATACAAGTAGAATGTTTCTCATCTTAGAATTGCCCAGTGAGAATAAATACTGTCCATCATAAGGTGGCTAGATGCCTGTTATTTGAAGTCTAAGCAGAACAGTGAGTTCATCATTCAAGAGCACTGAAAAAATTGTAAGAAATTTGTTGAATCCATTCTAGTTTTGAGAATCTGTTCAGTTTTAGGAATGGTAAAAAGAAATCATGGCAGACAGGGTAGTGTGTCTTTTTGCAAATGAGAAAGAGCAACTAGTGATAGGAACTGTCAGACGGCAAGAGGCTTGGAATGGTGCATTGCCAAATAGGGTTATTATATAAATATAAAAGAGCACATTTGACAGAAAAATATTCAGAATATTTTACCATGGGAGAGCTCAAATAAAACAATGAATAAAAGTAAATGAGGAATTACATAATGAATTACATTATGAATACTATTCCAATGGAACCCCCTTCTCAGGAAAAGTAAAAGGAATGTCATGATATGTAAATAGTTTATTGTGCAGTATATATTCCTTTAAGGAGGGTAAATAGTCTTCCTAATAGTCAGTGCCCTGTTCTGAAGACCATACCTTTTTTCCTGGTTTAAATGCAAATTTCAGAATGGATGTAGAAAGATTGGTACTAGTCCTGCAGCCATTAGCAGTCGTGATTCAACCTTTGTGGCTAGAACTCTAACAGACTTTTGCCCTATATTAATCTCCATTGCAGAAAGTTATAAAAATAATTCAGCTTGGGGTGTGTGTTTAGAAAGTGAAGTGCAGGTTTCAATACCTGCATAATTGGAGTGCCTGAGTTTTAGTCAATTCTAATTTCCTACTAATACAAGCAAAAGTAACAGGTGATGGTGCAAGCAATAAAGTCCTGGACACCCACGAGGGAGACCTGTATTGAGTTACTGGCCCCGGATTTGGGGCCCAGTTCAGCCCAGGCTGTCATGTGCATTTGGGGAGTGAACCATTGGATGAAGGCGCTCTCTTATCTCTCTATTTGTCTGTCTCTCTCTATTCCTGCTCCCAAAATATAAAAAAAAAGTAAAGATTTAAAAAATTTTAAAAATTCAAGTAGACCAAGATGATTTGTTTGATTAAATGTATGATCAAAACAGATCACTTACTATTTTTAACAAGCTCATTTTGGATTTATTCTTTTTTTAAGATTTATTTATTTTTTTACTTGAGAGTCAGAGTTACACATATAGAGGAGAGGCAGAGAGAGAGAGAGGTCTTCCATTTGCTGGTTCACTCCCCAATTGGCTGCAACTGCCAGAGCTGTGCAGATCTGAAGCCAGGAGCCAGGAGCTTCTTCTAGGTCTCCCATGCGGGTGCAGGGGCCCAAGGACTTGAGCCATCTTCTACTGCTTTCCCAGGCCACAGCAGAGAGCTGGATCAGAAGTTGAGCAGCCGGGACTCAAACCGGTGCCCATATGGGATGCTGGCACTTCAGGACTGGGCGTTAACCTACTGTGCCACAGCACCGGCCCCCATTTTGGATTTCTTCTAATGTATGATTGAGCAAACAGACAATATTAAGTAACTGGATACATACTTTTTTTTTTTTTTTTTTTTTGACAGGCAGAGTTAGTGAGAGAGAGAGAGACAGAGAGAAAGATTTTACTTTTCCATTGGTTCACCCCACAATGGCTGCTGCGGCCGGTGCGCTGCACTGATCCGAAGCCAGGAGCCAGGTGCTTCCTCCTGGTCTCCCATGTGGGTGCAGGGCTCAAGGACCTGGGCCATCCTCCACTGCACTCCTGGGCTGCAGCAGAAAGCTGGACTGGAAAAGGAGCAACCGGGACAGAATCCAGCGCCCCGACTAGGACTAGAACCCGGTGTGCTTGTGCCACAGGTGGAGGATTAGCCTAGTGAGCCACGGCGCCAGCCATGGATACATACTTTAATTATGGCTTATATACTATATTTTCTCAGAAGAAGTTAACATAATGTTTTGGGATAATTACATAAATATAAGGAATACCATAAACAAAATAGAAAAAAAATTTTAATCACATAAAATCTAATCAGTTATCTTTCTGATGAAAAGTCTACCTTTGGTAATAACAGGAGTTATTGATTCCTTGAGGGGAGGGAATTTGACTTTGATAGACACTGTTAGGACACCTGAATCTAGCATTATACTTGACAAAGAGCAATACTTCAAGTTGAATACATTAGTAAAAGTAAGTTAAGCTATTCTCATAGTAGTAGATTTTCTTCAGAATTTGATATTTTTAAATATTTAGCTAAATTATATTTATTACTGAATACACTTTGAATACAATTCCTACTCCATGGTAATAAATGAAAATTGCTTTGATTTTATTCTTTTAGTATTACTTTTCACGTTGTATGGACAAATGCTGTCATGCTTTTGTTGTGAGCACTAATGTAATTATCCTGACAACCAGTTTAAAATGCAAAAATAGAGAAGAGTAAAATGATAAATCACTGTGTGAAACAATATCTAATCCCATCAATGTTCATATGACTTAATCTGCTTCATTCTAGATAAGACATTTGAAAAATGAGGCTTAAATTAGCTTTCAGTATAAAAAAGCTAATATGAAATGTTAATGAATGATTATGTTATGATGATACTGTTATGATGATACTCAGCAGAGAACTGCAATACTTTCACAACATTTAAGTTATATAAAATGAATGATATATGCTATCTTAAACTGTTTTATTACTAACAATTATATAATCTTATCTCTAGGTAGAATACCATTAAGATTAAATAATCTTTATCAATATAAGAAAATTGAATATATGGTCAGCAAATTTTGCTAATTAAAACAATTAATTATTACTTAAAGTGAACTGATTCCTAAAAATTATCCTTGATACGCATCAAACACTATAAATTATTTGTGCAGTAAAGATCATGAAAGTAATAATCATTAAGAATTATATGTTAATTTATTCTAAATATCTAACATGCATTCTATTTTGTTTAATCTAGTTATTTAAAAGAAATACCTATCACTATATTCTTACAATTGTGTTTCTGAACTACATGAAATCTATTTTTGTATTGATAAAAACATTATATATTCTAAAAGAAATCCAAGAGAAAAAAAAATACCTATGAGAAATTGCAGCGTGTTACATGATAAATATATATGAAGATAGCTCTTTAAAACTATATTTATAAAACTTAAAATAAAATTATACATTTAGTATATGATAAAATATTAAAATATTAATTTCAGTATGGCAGGCATTGTGGCACAGCAGGTTGAGCCATGACTTGGGACATCTGCATCTCATATTTCAGTACAAAATATAATAGGTAAGAGTTCAGCTACTCCTTACTTCTGATTCAGCTTCCTGCTAATCTACCTGGTAGACAGTGGATGATCGCCTGAGTACCTGAGTTCCTGCTACCCACATGGAAAACCCAGATGGAGTTGTGGGCTCCTGATTCTGGCCTGTCCCATCTATTTGGGGAGTGGAACAGAGGACAGAAGATTTTTCTCTTTGTCTCTCTTTCTCTGTTGGTCTGTCTTTCAAATACATACACACACATACAATTTTCTGAATGATGATTCTCATTATATCTTTCTCCAATTTTTAGGTAAATACCAGATTTATTTTTCATAATTAGTATAAAGTTGAAATGAAACAAATATTAAAAAGTAAAAGACAGGAAGTGACTTAATATGTTCGCTGTGATTGGTTTTGGGGAAACAACTGGGTGAAGAACACAGCAAAGTTCATATAACCTCCCCTAAGAGAAGAGAGCTTTCCCCTCGAGGGAAGGCATATGATGCTTAGTTCAGTTCAGTCAGGCAGAAACCTGGTTCAGTCACTTTCAGTCCTCCATGGATAAGACACTAATTTTGTCTGCGTCCCATTTCTGTGTATTCTTTGATTTGATTTTTTTTTCACTGCACCCTGTGTTGAATGGGCTGGAACACTTATTAACAATATAAAAACTCAAAAGATACAAAAGAAAAGAAAGATTATCATAAATTTATTTGAATAGAGTTAAAATTATATGTAACAAAATGGGAATTAGATTTTTGTATTTTTCATATATATCATTTCCTTATATCAATACATATATGAGAAATCAAATAATATTCATATTTGAATAGCAATTCTTATAATTATTTACTTTTTTGAATGGAAGATTTTACAAGGAACAGTAACATGGCATATTCTTTTTTTTAAGTCAGAGCTACAGAAGTGGGGAGGCAGAAGCAGAGAGAAAGAAAAAAAGAGAAAGGGAGAGGGATAGAGATAGAGATGAGAGAGAGAAAGAGAAAGAGAAAGAGAAAGAGAAAGAGAAAGAGAAAGAGAAAGAGAAAGGGAGAGGGATAGAGATAGAGATGAGAGAGAGAAAGAGAAAGAGAAAGAGAAAGAGAAAGAAAGAGAAAGAGAAAGAGAAAGAGAAAGAGAAAGAGAAAGAGAAAGAGAAAGAGAAAGAGAAAGAGAAAGAGAGAAAGGGAGAGGGAGAGAAGGAGAGAGGGAGAGAGAGAGAGAGAAAGAAAGAGAGAGAAATCTTCTATCAGATGGTTCACTCCCCAAATGTCCATAACAGCCACGGCTTGACCAGGCTGAAATAAGGAGCCAACAGCTTCATCTGAGCCTCCCACAAGGGTGCAGGGACCCAAGGACTTGGTTCATCCTCCACTGCTTTCCCAGGTGCATTAGCAGGAGCTGAATCAGAAGTGGAGCAGCCAGGACTTGAACTGGCAGCCATATGGTATGTTGTGCTGCAGACAGCAGCTTTACCCACTATACCAGAGCACCGACCCCAAGGTGGCATGTTCCTTACATAGTTTTAGGTAAAATGCAAGCACATTCACTTTATGGGCTGGGAAACTAGGTGAAGGAGGGTAAATTAATCTCCAGTGATTACAGACTGGCAGATAACAGAAGTGATTGAGTTCAGGACTGTGTGTTTTAAGAGTCAGACATTTTTCCCAAGCCTCTGCATATTCACTGCCCCAGTGGATGCAATGGTTAGCTAGCTCTGGGCCAAGCTGAAGCCAGGATCTTCATCCGCGTCTCCTGTGTGGGTGGCAGAGGCCTGAACAGTTGTGCCATTTTCCACTCCTTTTCTTGGGCCATTAACAGGAAGCTGGATCAGAAGTGCAGGAGCCCAGACTTGAACTGATGCCCATATGAAATTCTGGTATCACAGGCAGTGGCTTAGCATACTATGCCACAATGCCAACCCCAATTTTCTTTATAGTATAGATGACATAAATGTATATAGCAAGGGAAAATTTATTGGTTTGTTATAAAAGTTGAGCAAAACTCTGAACAATAGAATAAGATCTCTAAGAATGTGAGCTGTTATAGGATGCAGCTATTGGATAGAAAAACTGTATTTTAAAGTGTGTATGTAAAATACCATTATCCGTTCCCTTTCCCTTTCTCCACACCCAAAGAGAAACTAAATATAGTAACATAATTTTTTTCCTCTTTACTAGAATGAGCAAGCTAGGATCCTTTCCCACGGCAACCAAGAAGTAATTTATTACATTTACTATTCTGATAGGACACTTGATAGGGATGTAAACAAATAAAGCAATATTTTGTACAGAAATAAAAGTTTCTTCAGAGGAAATGATAGCTGACTTACTAAATTAAGAAATATTTTCTTCTTCCATATGGATTTTAGATTAGCTCATATCCTCAAGCTTCTGCTCCAGGATGATATACATATGTCCATAAATGAATGGGTTCATTAATTAAAGAAATGATCATATTTTCAGCTTTAACAAATGAGAATCACAATGAAAGTGGATTTTCAGAGCTCCTTCTGCCACTGCTTTCTCAACTTTCTGCTCCATTACCACCTAATCCCTTCCCTTCACCTGACACCTATTCATCTACAGGGCTTGAGCATAAAGAAGATCATTATGTGGGGAGTTAAGGTAAAGGTATTTCAGGTTCAACTTGTAGCAAACGAATGGAAGAAATGGATTCAGGCAGTATGATTCACTTCTGTTGTGAGTGGATTTTCTTCAGAGGTGAATAGAGATTTCTGTGGTGGGTGTTAATGAAAGGTTTATTTGGGAAACAGGAGCAACCTCAGGGCAAAGGAGAAAGTTAAGTTCTGGATGGGAGAATGGTGGCACTCACCACGGGAACAAAGACCAAAGGTGTTTTCCTTGAACTCTGGAGAAAACATTATTTTGTCAGAAGTTTATCCTTTTTTCTCATTTGCTATAATTGCCCTTTAAAATGCGTCAATCAGGAATTAAATAGATCCTTTCTT
Source organism: Oryctolagus cuniculus (assembly GCF_051225735.1). Classification (NCBI taxonomy): domain Eukaryota; kingdom Metazoa; phylum Chordata; class Mammalia; order Lagomorpha; family Leporidae; genus Oryctolagus; species Oryctolagus cuniculus. Next base: position 137,885,445 of record NC_142872.1, on the reverse strand, counting down.
AGCTGTAGTCTTTGGGAATTTGAAGAGATAAAATAATAATTGGGAAAAAGCTCTTCTGATTCTGTCTTCTCATTGTATCTCATAAACATACAACTTGGTCTTTTAAGACATGTAAAAAGGAAAAAATAAAGAGGAAAGACTGGGAATGTAAGTGATGGAAATAATGAGAGTCCAATAAAGGCTGACATGCAGGATTGACCTTGGGGATCAGTGGAAGGGGGGAAGCTTATTGTGAATGACTAATTCTAGTAACTGAGATGGAAAAATGACAAAGAGAGGTAGAAATTTCATTCTGAGTGGTAAAAATCTCAGGAATAGGTATTTCAAAATGAGAAATAATGGTCAAGAATTAACAGCATGGAGCTAAGAAAACAAAAGTCCAATTTCTCATCCTTTTGGAATATGTAAAGAGAATAAGGATTACTCTAACTTGGCAACGTAGTGAGAAAAATAAGCCTTCAGAAATAAGTTAGTTTTCAATTTAACCCAGTGGCATACACAATAGACAAGGAAAGGCAGAGGAAATAAATACAGCAGGCAAAATAATGGTCCTTGAATCAGTGAACATATTTTCTTAAATGACAAAAGAGACTTTGAAGAAGTAATGAAGGTGAAAGACCAAGAAATGGGATGGTGAGCCTGGATTATTTAAGAAGGCACAATGTACTCATGTAAGTCTTCTTCAAAAGAAAATCTTTCCCGGTGAGGTCACAGAGAGTGATGTCCCAGAAAAATGGTCAGGGGCATTCGATACTGCTGACTTTGAGCTGGAGCAAGTTGACTGGTAGTCAAAGAATGAGAATGACATCCAAAAACTGAAAAAAGAGGAAAAACAAAGTCAGCCTGACAGTTCCCAGAAAGCAAGGCAGCCCCTTTCTTAATACCTTTATTTGAAGACTTCTGAGTTCAAGAATTATAAAACGTTAAATTTGTATTGTTTTAATTTACTACTAAATTTGTGATACTTTGCCATGAAAGCTATAGAATACTAATGCATAGAGGAATTTATTTATCATGGAATGGAGCAAAACATTGGCATGGAAGATAACATGGAGATAGCAATGCCCATTTCACACAGCTGTTGTGAAAATTAATGAGATTCAAATATTTAAACCATTTGACACAGTTTCTGGAACATGGGCTTTCAGAACTGGTAGTTATTATTTAATGTCTTTTCTATTTAATGCAGGTGCTATGAATCAAGCAATGTGGTAAGCACTGATGATGAAATGCTATAAAATTATACGTGGAACCACTCCATGGAGCTTATACTTAGTTTTCTGAAAATAGAGTCCATTAATTCTAGGTAATTAAACAATCTTGTCATGAAATAAAAGCAGAACCAGGGACCTCCCCCACAGAAACTAAGTTTTGTTTTGTTTATTTTTACTCTTTGAGACTTAGTTTTCTTAATTATAAAATGGAACTCCCGTGTACTTGATAAACTACTTAAAAAGGACAAAATTATTCATATCAAAGCAATTAACATGAAACATTTTAAAACCATGGGTTTAATATTTTTATTGTATGTTTACATATATGTGTATTTACATGTGTACCTGTGTGTGTGTGTTAATGGGTGTATCTGCAAATACACCCGTAAAGAAATCCATAAAGTGTAGTTCGTGTTAAAAAAAAAAAAAAACTACAACTATTCTTGTCTTTCTCACTTTATTTTTGGCTACATCCAAAGTGATAATAGAGATGTTGTAAGCGGCATTAGGTAATTTCAGCTTTTCACATTATTAGCAGTGGAGTCTGTTAAGCAACCCATTTATATGTGGAGCTGCCATGGCTTCACAATTAAGGGAAAACACTAAACTCAAGGAAGTGTTTCTTAGTAATTTGTTGAGGATCAATTTAATTGTCCTTTGGCACTCAGTGCTACTGAAACTCAATAAATAGTTCACTTGGAAGAAATGGGATGATGAATAAAATGGAGAGAAAAACGACATAGTCACTGTCAGTCACTGTTCCGCTTGTGCCCCAACAATGCTATCTTCTTGTGTCTAAATTAAATGCTGGAAATTAGAAAAAGTCAAGCACAAAAATAAGGGTCATCTCTTCAACCACACTCCATGCATATTTACTGCACTACAGTGATGCTGTATGCATTGTTAATTTCCATACAAAGGTAAACCAGGAACAATTCCTACATCAATGAATAACCTACAATAGTACCGATGAATTGCTGTTTCCAAAACACTAGTTATATTTTTTTAACTTAAAAATGCTAAAGTCTAGTGAGAGCTGTAGGACTACCTGGGTAAAGCTGACTTTCTGAAGGGAAGAAAAAAACTGAAAGAGTGCAAAGTGGGGATCAGTGGTCTTGCTTGGACTAGTATTACATGGCTTAACTGAAGATAAAAAGCTGAATTAAGTTGTTGCATAGGGGTCAAAATTAAATATTGAATTCTGGGGGCTGGCATTTTAGTGCAGCAAGTTAAGCTGCTGCCTGGAAAGCCTGCATCCCATATGGGTAACGGTTCCTGTCCCAGCTGCTCTTCTTCTGATGCAGCTCCCTGCTAAAATGCTTTGCAAAGCAGAGGAGGATGAGCTGAGTGCTTGTGTCCTGCACACACGGAGGAGACTCCTAGCCCCTGAGTTTGGCTTGGCCCAGCCCTGTCAGTTTCAGCCATTTGTGGAGTGAGCAAGATAATGGAAAACATCTCTCACTTTCTCTCTCTCATTGTTTCTCCCTTTCTGTCATGAATATTCAAATCTAAGCCTTCATGTAGCCATAACTTTTCATTTGCTTTGCAAATACAAGCCTTTATATAGTCATATCTTTTCATTCACTTTGAGGAAATTCTTTTGAAACTTTTTAAAAATTTTACGATATAATAACTTTTAACATTTTGCCATAATCAATGTAGATATGGCATACATACATATATACACTAATCCTTCTTAAAAACTGGGTTTTTAATATTACAAAATGTAGAATTCATGACTGTAATCCTAAATTGGGAAAACAAAGGTTTATTGTCATGTACACAGTATAATTCAATGAAATGATATAATTTTAAAGATTTATTTTTCTTTTTGAAAGGCAGAGTTACAAAGAGAGGATAGACAGAAGGAGAGATCTTCCATCTACTGGTCTACTCCTGAAATGGCCTCAATGACTGGGCTCATGCCAGGCTATACCCTGGATCCTGGAGCTTCCTCCAGGTATCCCGTATGGGTACAGGGATCCAAGCATTTTGGCCATCCTCTGCTGGATACCTAGGCACTTTAGCAGGGAGCTGGATAGGGAGTGGACTAGCTGGAATTCAAACAGGTAGCTATAGGGGATGTGGGCACTGCAGGTGGCTGCTTTACCCACTGCTTCAAAGAATATGGCATTCACCCAACTTTTTTAAAAAATATTTATTTGTTCTTTTGAAAGGCGGAGTTACAAAGAGGCAGAGGCAAAGAGAGAGAGAGGTCTTCCTTCTGCTGGTTCACACCCCAAATGGCTGCAATGGCTAGAGCTGAGCTGATCTGAAAGCAGGAGCCAGGAGCTTCCTCTGGGTCTCCCACGTGGGTGCAGGGGCCCAAGGACTTGGGCAATCTTGCACTGCTTTCCCAGGCCATAACAGAGAGCTGGATCAGAAGTGGATCAGCTGGGATTGGGACCAGCTTCCATATGGGATGCCAGCACTGCAGGCAGCGGCTTTACCCCCTATGCCATGGCACCAGCCCATTCACCTCCTTTTTTTTATTTTTTATTTTTTATTTATTTATTTATTGACAGGCAGAGTGGACAGTGAAAGAGAGAGACAGAGAGTAAGGTCTTCCTTTGCCGTTGGTTCACCCTCCAATGGCCGCCGCGGCCAGTGCGCTGTGGCCGGCGCACCACGCTGATCCAATGGCAGGAGCCAGGTACTTATCCTGGTCTCCCATGGGGTGCAGGGCCCAAGCACTTGGGCCATCCTCCACTGCACTCCCTGGTCACAGCAGAGAGCTGGCCTGGAAGAGGGGCAACCGGGACAGAATCCGGTGCCCCGACCGGGACTAGAACCCGGTGTGCCGGCGCAGCAAGTTGGAGGATTAGCCTAGTGAGCAGTGGCGCCGGCTCATTCACCTCCTTTTTATAATCTCTCTATATATTAAATGCTGCAAATAAGAGAAAATTTTTGATATTTCTTTTTCTGGGTCTGACTTCACTTAGCATAATGGTTTCCAATTCTATTAATTTTATTGCAAACGTCAGGATTTCATTCTTTTTAAGGTTGTGTAATATTCTATCATGTATATATACAACCTTTTCTTCATCACTTGTCATAATTGATTGACATCTAGGTTGATTCTGTATCCTTGCTGTTGTGAATTAGATTATTGTAAAACTGGGTGCGAAGGTAGCTCTTTCATATGTAGACTTCACATCCTTTGGATATATTCCAAATTCCTGCTAATGCACCTGGGAAAGCAGCAGAGGATGGCCCAAGTGTGTGGGCACCTGCACCCATATGGGAGAACTGGATGAGACTGCTGGCTCCTGGCATTGGATCAGTCTAGCACTAGTCGATGCGGCTGTTTGGGGAGTGAACCAGCAGATGGAAGAGCTCTCTGTCTCCCCTTCTGTCTCTTTTAACTGTGTTTTTTTTTTTAATTAAAGATTTATTTATTTATTATTTGAAAGGCAGAGCTACAGAGAGAGGGAAGAAGAGACAGAGGGATCTTCCATCTGCTGATTCATATAAAATAACTATCTCTGTGTCCATTCTAATAAACCTTTTGGGGTATAATCAAATCATCCCAAGTTCTCTTATTTGTTTTCCTGCAATTTCTTCTCTCTGCATTATAGCAGCTCAGGTAGACCTCACTGAAAGAGGTAGGGGAGTGCATTGTTGGATGTGCTAATGGGCAGTTAGGTCAGTTGGTAGGCAATTTAGGTCAGTTAGTAGGCAATTTAGGTCAGTTAGTTGTACCAAAGCTAGATGGGATTGTAAGCTCTGCCTTCTTATTAGGTGTGATTCTGCTTCTCCCCTGATTGGTTACATCTAGGTTTGATTTTCAGGAAGGAGCCAATCACAGAGAGCCACTTTGTGTATAGAAAGGGCAGACATCCAAAGGCTTTTTAGCAGCTCTTTTCTTGGGGCCTCCCTCCTGACTGCTGTGGTAGAAGGTTTCTTGATTTCAGTAAAGCTTGCTTTGCTCACTGTCGCTGTCCTGGTGCAAATTCTTCTGCACCACGAGACAAGAACCAACATCGTCCTGATGCTCATCGTCTCACAATAGCTTTGTGCTATGACTCGGATTTAACTTGAATCTGACTCAGATCAGCACTGGATCATCTTACCAGGAGAATGAGCAAGCAAACTGCCTCTGCTCAGTTTTTTGGACAGCCTCACTCTACCCCATAGCATCTCTCTCTCTCTCTCTCTCTCTCTCACACACACACACACACACACATACACACACAAACACGTTCCCTATTAGTCAGTTAAAACTAGTTAGGGTTGCTGCCGGTCTTAAGAATCAGGAGTCAGGAGTGGGCGTGAATCGGAGGACCTACTGGGAGAACAAGGTCGCCCACCGCGCGCGAAAGCCGAACCGCAGGACCGAGCCGCGGGACTGAGCCGCGGAAGCCGAGCAGCGGGACTGAGCTGCGCAAGCTGCAGGGTCTGCCCGCAAGTGCTCGAAGGGGAGTGCAACAGCGGGGAGACTTGGGAAGTCCAGGGCTCCGAGTCCACACATCGGCGCTGGAAGGGGAGCAGACCTGCGTGGAGAGCGTGGGAGCCCACAGTTCGGGACATCAGCGGCAGACTCAACACACCAGCGCTGGAACGCGAGGTGAGCCGAACCTCAATAACCCGAGACACCGGCAGGCAAGCGGAGAGAGGAGACTAGAGGGAACGACCCCCGGGGCGGGGGGGACTTCACCAAGCTAACTGGAAGAGAGAGAGGGGGAAAAAAAAAAGGTGACTGGTATGGACACGGGTTTCTCTCTCTCCGCTCACCTCTCAAGGGCGAGCAAGACAAAGAGCAGGCGCCATCTTGGACATACGTCATAAGCAGAGCGACCTCAGGTCTGCACCGGCCCTGAGCCTAGCAGTAAAACCTGACTCTGGGTGGGGCGAATTAACAGGAGATTAGGACTTAGTAAATTTATGGTGCTACTGAACTGAGACTGTGAAAAAAGAGACGGTGGGGGAGAGAACTCACGGAATTCACGTGAGCACTCTCCAGAGATGCTACAATTCCGTAACTTTGGCAACCCAGTGGGAGACTGAAGGAGAATTTGAGCCCACTCTAAGGGCTGAACAGATTCCCTGTGTGGTCCTTGGGAAAGAGCTTCTGATCTCTGGCTCCTGTGGGTATATCATTCGCCTGCTAACTACCTCCAACTTTGTTCAGCTGTGCAGAATAACTTCCCTGTTGAATCAAAAAAAAAAGAGAGAGAGAGAGAGAGAGAGAGAGAGAGAGGTTTACCACGCCTAACCTGGGAGTGTCACCTTTGGCACACCAAACAGAGCTCTCAGGCCACACCCATCTCAAGCCCTAAGGCTCCCTCAAAAACAGATAGTCCACTTAATCTAGAGTCATAGTATAACAAGAAAAAGCACCACAGTGAAGAAACCAAATATCTCCAATATGACAAATAACAAACGCAAAAACCAAGGTAATAAAACCAAGGAAGTCACCATGAAGCCCTCAAATGAAAAAGACACCCCAATTCAAGATTATGAGGATGATGACATAGAAGAAATGCAAGAAGCAGATCTCAAAAAATTGATAAGAACATTAAGAAGTTCTCAAAAACAAATTCTTGAACTACAGAAATCCTTAATGGACAAGATAGAAAATCTCTCTCGTGAAAATGAAATATTAAGGAGGAATCAAAATGAAACGAAACAACTAGTACAACAGGAAACTGGGATAGTGACTGAAGTGAAGAATTCAATAGATCAAATGAAAAACACAATAGAGAGCCTTACAAACAGAATGGGAGAAGCAGAAGAGAGAATATCGGACTTAGAAGACAGAGAACAGGAAAGGATACAGTCAGACCAAAGAAAAGAAGAGGAAATTAGGAATCTAAAACATATTGTCGGGAATCTTCAGGATACTATTAAAAAACCCAACATTCGGGTTCTAGGAGTTCCTGAAGGCATGGAGAGGGAGAAAGGATTAGAAGGCCTTTTTAGTGAGATATTAGCAGAAAATTTCCCAGGTTTGGAGAAGGACAGAGAAATCCTAGTACAGGAAGCTCACAGAACCCCTAATAAACACGACCAAAAGAGACCCTCACCACGGCACGTTGTAATTAAACTCTCCACAGTGAAACATAAAGAAAAGATCCTAAAATGTGCAAGAGAGAAACGTCAGATTACTCTCAGAGGATCTCCAATCAGACTCACAGCTGACTTCTCATCAGAAACTCTACAAGCTAGGAGGGAATGGCAAGATATAGCCCAGGTACTAAGAGAGAACAACTGCCAGCCCAGAATATTATATCCTGCCAAGCTCTCATTTGTGAATGAAGGTGAAATAAAGACTTTTCATAACAAACAGAAATTGAAAGAATTTGTTGCCACTCGTCCAGCCCTGCAAAAGATGCTTAAAGATGTGTTACACACAGAAACAAAGAAACACGGTCATCAATATGAAAGAAGGTAAAGGAAGGAAACCAAGGAAGGAAAGCTCACAGCTAAAGATCACAGGGAATTCAAAGCATATATTAGAACTTATCTTTGGCAAATGGCAGGGCAAAGTTACCACTTATCATTAGTCACATTGAACGTGAATGGCCTGAACTGTCCAGTTAAAAGACACCGTTTGGCTGATTGGGTTAAAAAACAAAACCCATCTATTTGCTGCTTACAAGAAACACATCTTTCCAACAAAGATCCATACAGACTGAAAGTGAAAGGCTGGAAAAAGATATACCATGCCAACAGAAATGAAAAAAGAGCAGGCGTAGCCATCTTAATATCAGACACCATAAACTTTACCACAAAAACCATTAAGAGAGACAAAGAGGGACACTACATAATGATTAAGGGATCAATTCAACAGGAAGATATAACAATTATCAATGTATATGCACCTAACTACAGGGCACCGGTTTATCTAAAAGATTTGTTAACGGACTTAAAGGGAGACTTAGACCCCAATACAATAGTACTGGGGGACTTCAATACTCCACTCTCAGAAATAGACAGATCAATAGGACAGAAGATCAACAAGGATACAGTAGATTTAAACGACACTATAGCCCAAATGGATCTAACAGATATATACAGAACTTTCAATCCTACAGCTAAAGATTATACATTCTTCTCAGCAGTACATGGAACCTTCTCTAGGATTGACCACATACTAGGCCATAAAGCAAGTCTCAGCAAATTCAAAAGAATTAGAATCATACCATGCAGCTTCTCAGACCATAAAGGAATGAAGTTGGAAATGAACAACTCAGGAATCCCTAGAGCATACGCAAACACATGGAGATTGAACAACATGCTCCTGAATGAACAATGGGTCATAGAAGAAATCAAAAGAGAAATCAAAAACTTTCTGGAAGTAAATGAGGATAACAGCACAACATACCAAAACTTATGGGACGCAGCAAAAGCAGTGTTAAGAGGAAAGTTTATATCAATAGGTGCCTACATCAAGAAATTGGAAAGGCACCAAATAGATGAGCTTTCTATTCACCTCAAGGATCTAGAAAACCTACAGCAAACCAGACCCAAATCTAGTAGGAGAAGAGAAATAATTAAAATCAGAGAAGAAATCAACAGGATTGAATCAAGAAAAACATTACAAAAAATCAGCCAAACGAGGAGCTGGTTTTTTGAAAAAATAAACAAAATTGACACCCCATTGGCCCAACTAACTTAAAAAAGAAGAGAAAAGATCGAAATCAATAAAATCAGAGATGAAAAAGGAAATGTAACAACAGACACCACAGAAATAAAAAGAATCATCAGAAATTACTACAAGGACTTGTATGCCAGCAAACAGGGAAACCTAGCAGAAATGGATAGATTCCTGGACACATGCAACCTACCTAAATTGAACCAGGAAGACATCGAAAACCTAAACAGACCCATAACTGAGACAGAAATTGAAACAGTAATAAAGGCCCTCCCAACAAAGAAAAGCCCAGGACCAGATGGATTCACTGCTGAATTCTACCAGACATTTAAAGAAGAACTAACTCCAATTCTTCTCAAACTATTCAGAACAATTGAAGAAGAGGGAATCCTCCCAAATTCTTTCTATGAAGCCAGCATCACCTTAATTCCTAAGCCGGGAAAAGATGCAGCACTGAAAGAGAATTACAGACCAATATCCCCGATGAACATAGATGCAAAAATCCTCAATAAAATTCTCGCCAATAGAATGCAACAACACATCAGAAAGATCATCCACCCAGACCAAGTGGGATTTATCCCTGGTATGCAGGGATGGTTTAATGTGCGCAAGACAATCAATGTGATACACCACATTAACAGACTGCAGAAGAAAAACCATATGATTCTCTCAATAGATGCCGAGAAAGCATTTGATAAAATACAACACCCGTTCATGATGAAAACTCTAAGCAAACTGGGTTTGGAAGGAACATTCCTCAATACAATCAAAGCAATCTATGAAAAACCCACAGCCAACATCCTATTGAATGGGGAAAAGTTGGAAGCATTTCCACTGAGATCTGGGACCAGACAGGGATGTCCACTCTCACCACTGCTATTCAATATAGTTCTGGAGGTTCTAGCCAGAGCTATTAGGCAAGAAAAAGAAATTAAAGGGATACAAATTGGGAAGGAAGAACTCAAACTATCCCTCTTTGCAGATGACATGATTCTTTATTTAGGGGACCCAAAGAACTCTACCAAGAGACTATTGGAACTCATAGAAGAGTTTGGCAAAGTAGCAGGGTATAAAATCAATGCACAAAAATCAACAGCCTTTGTATACACAGACAATGCCATGGCTGAGGAAGAACTTCTAAGATCAATCCCATTCACAATAGCTACAAAAACAATCAAATACCTTGGAATAAACTTAACCAAGGACGTTAAAGATCTCTACGATGAAAATTACAAAACCTTAAAGAAAGAAATAGAAGAGGATACCAAGAAATGGAAAAATCTTCCATGCTCATGGATTGGAAGAATCAATATCATCAAAATGTCCATTCTCCCAAAAGCAATTTATAGATTCAATGCAATACCAATCAAGATACCGAAGACCTTCTTCTCAGATCTGGAAAAATTGGTGCTGAAATTTATATGGAGGCACAAGAGACCTCGAATAGCTAAAGCAATCTTGTACAACAAAAACAAAGCCGGAGGCATCACAATACCAGATTTCAGGACATACTACAGGGCAGTTGTAATCAAAACAGCATGGTACTGGTACAGAAACAGATGGGTAGACCAATGGAACAGAATTGAAATACCAGAAATCAACCCAAACATCTACAGCCAACTTATATTTGATCAAGGATCTAAAACTAATTCCTTGAGCAAGGACAGTCTATTCAATAAATGGTGCTGGGAAAATTGGATTTCCACGTGCAGAATCATGAAGCAAGACCCCTACCTTACACCTTACACAAAAATCCACTCAACATGGATTAAAGACCTAAATCTACGACCTGACACCATCAAGTTACTAGAGAACATTGGAGAAACCCTTCAAGATATTGGCACAGGCAAAGAGTTTCTGGAAAAGACCCGGGAGGCACAGGCAGTCAAAGCCAAAATTAACTATTGGGATTGCATCAAATTGAGAAGTTTCTGTACTGCAAAAGAAACAGTCAGGAGAGTGAAGAGACAACCGACAGAATGGGAAAAAATATTTGCAAACTATGCAACAGATAAAGGGTTAATAACCAGAATCTACAAAGAGATCAAGAAACTCCACAAAAACAAAACCAACAACCCAATTAAGAGATGGGCCAAGGACCTCAATAGACATTTTTCAAAAGAGGAAATCCAAATGGCCAACAGGCACATGAAAAAATGTTCAAGGTCATTAGCAATCAGAGAAATGCAAATCAAAACCACAATGAGGTTCCACCTCACCCCGGTTAGAATGGCTCACATTCAGAAATCTACCAACAACAGATGCTGGCGAGGATGTGGGGAAAAAGGGACACTAACCCACTGTTGGTGGGAATGCAAACTGGTCAAGCCACTATGGAAATCAGTCTGGAGATTCCTCAGAAACCTGAAGATAACCCTACCGTTCGACCCAGCCATCCCACTCCTTGGAATTTACCCAAAGGAATTTAAATTGGCAAACAAAAAAGCGGTCTGCAGCCTAATGTTTATTGCAGCTCAATTCACAATAGCTAAGACCTGGAACCAACCTAAATGCCCATCAACGGTAGACTGGATAAAGAAATTATGGGATATGTACTCTTTAGAATACTATACTGCAGTAAGAAACAACGAAATCCAGTCATTTGCAACAAAATGGAGGAATCTGGAACACATCATGCTGAGTGAAATAAGCCAGTCCCAAAGGGACAAATACCATATGTTCTCCCTGATCGGTGACAACTGACTGAACACCAAAAAGGAAACTTGTTGAAGTGAAAGGGACACTATGGGAAACGGTGACTTGATCAGCATAGCCCTGACTGTTAATGAACAACTTAATACATTAAAAAAAAAAAAAAAAAAAAGAATCAGGAGTCAGGGTTGCTAACTAGGGCAGGATCAATGCCCTGGGGCAGAAGATCAATGCCCTGGAGCAGAATCCCCCACTCTCTTACATGGCTGGTCCTTCATGGGGACGCGGAGAAGGCCTTGAGTTGACTAACAGTTCCTGGTGCTTCCTGAAAGTCTCTTCGCTAGTCTCCAGACCCCAAAAGCCCCTAAAGGTGTTGGACTGGGAAGCACAATTCCTTCTGGTAGAGGCACTATTGAGACTGGCCATGGTCTATACTGAGGCCATGAGCTCCATGCCCCAGTGTCCCAACGACTCCTTACTTTACCCCAGACTTAGGTGCCATGGACCTGCTCCTTTGGAGTCCTCATGAGCTGTAACACGAGAGGCTCTACTACTTCTCATTTTAGCTCTGGGAATGTCAGTCCTGTCCTACTCAGTTTCTTTTCATGGGGATTGGCCTGTTTTGCAAGACTGGATGATGATCTTGGAGTAATTGTGAAATTCAGGCCAGGACAACACTCTAGTGGTTTTCCGAGTCTCCATACCTGGACAGCAGATTGTGACAGCCCGTCAGGGTATTAGGCTGAGAACTGCACTGTTATCCTGCAGAGATCAATCTGTCGGTGAGACTGAGCAAGGTCTGCAGCGATGCCTGGTCTCTGTGCCCCAAGGCTTGATTGACTCCTTCCTTTCCCCCAGACCCTGAAAGGTCTCCATCTCTTTCTGCTTGTCTCACTGCTCTGTGGCCACTAGACACTTTTTGTCCTGCCAGCTCTCCTCATTTCTTACAAACTATAATTCCTGGTCCTGCTAATTGGTGTTTCCCTCAACATATGATCAGTTTGGGGTCAGAACGTAGGCAGCCTTTTTCCAGCTAATCACATATCTCCCATTGACATGGACTTGCACTCTAACCCTCATCTTAAGGAAAATCTTAAGAATTTCCCTATGTAGCTATCACTTTAAGGAAGGAAATATTTCCCATCAGGTCTCTTTGCAGGATCTTGCAAAGCCTGTTTCAAGTGATCTGGCTGATGTAAGAAAGAGCAGAAATATTTTTTTCATTATCATTTATTTATAAAGTCAGGTAAAGTGAACCAGATTATGGAGATTCTAATAAAAAATATATGGAGTTTAGCTTTGATCTAGTTAGTAATATGCTGTCACTAAAAGTACATACAGAAAGGAGAATTTAAAAAAATATATAGATTGAAATCAGAATAATATTGTCAAGAATACTAAAACAATGCTATTTTAGATAGGTAGAAATGAGTGACAGTGGAGTGACAGGGACTGTTAGTGATGACCAATGTCCATGTATGATTCTCAGCCTGCCTAGGACTGTTACACAATGTATCAGAGAAATTTCTGAATAACTTTTTGGTTGTTTCCTTCAGTTCCAGAGTGCATAGCTTCAATAAACATAAATGGAAATTTTAAAGAACCTTATTTTGATGCCTTTATCCATGAAAGGGGTTACAATGGCAAGGACAGTGAAAGGGAAGCTAATAATACTGCCTCTACCTAGGAAAAAACCAAATGCATTCTGATTGATACTACAGAACTTATCCTTTCTATCAATGGATGGTGATGTCTCCCAAATCCCCCTGCACTTCATTTATTTGATCTGTGGTGAAAATACTTCATCCTTGGAGAATGACAATAGAATATCGTAAGTTTATTTGAGTTTTGATTTCAATTGCAGCTGCTGTTCCAGATGTAGTTTAGTTGCGGGAATAAATCAACACATGCCCTTAGCTCATTATGAATCTTATGAAAAAATTTTAGAGATTTATTTATTTATCCAAAAGCAGAGACAGAGAGAGACAGAAAGATATCATCCATGTGCTGATTCACATACCAAATGGCATGGACAGTCAGAGCTAGGCCAGGCTGAAGCCAGAAGCCAGGAACTCAATCTATGTCTCCCACTTGGGTGGAAGAAATATAACTTATCATCCACTGCCTCCCAGACTCATTAGTGGGAAACTGAATCAGAAGTACAGAAGTAGCAAAGACTTGAACCCATACTCTGATATGGGATATGGGTATCCCAAGCAGCAGCTTAATTCAGTGTGCCACAGTGCCCACCCAACATTTTTTAAATTCTTGCTTACAAAAGATTATAGGGGATCTCAGTTCATAGCAGGCAACTTATTGGCCCATGGGCAAGGTTCTCTTTTAGTTCAGAGAGGTTCAGCTCTGGCCGTTGCGGCCATTTGGGGAGTGAACCAACAGAAGGAAGACCTTTCTCTCTGTCTCTCTCTTTCACTGTCTAACTCTGCCTGTCAAAAAATAAATAAATAAAAATGTTTGCTTGCAGTGAAGTCAGCCATATATAGTCACTGTATTGCATTATGGCTGTAATAACGTACAGCTGTAAGCCATAATACAGTATAAAGGGATCTTGGTCACCTCTCTGTACCATATAAGGTATCATGCTGGTCTGTTACAGTGATGATAATATGTTAATTGGACCAGGAGAGTAAGAAGATACAACTATTTTTATTTATTTATCTATTTATTTATTTATTTATTTATTTGACAGGCAGAGTGGACAGTGAGAGAGACAGAGAGAAAGGTCTTCCTTTGCCGTTGGTTCACCCTCCAATGGTTGCTGCAGCCGGTGCGCTGCAGCCAGCGCACCGCGCTGATCCGAAGGCAGGAGCCAGGCGCTTCTCCTGGTCTCCCATGGGGTGCAGGGCCCAAGCACTTAGGCCATCCTCCACTGCCTTCCCTGGCCACAGCAGAGAGCTGGCCTGGAAGAGGGGCAACCGGGACAGAATCCGGTGCCCCGACTGGGACTAGAACCCGGTGTGCCATCGCTGCAAGGTGGAGGATTAGCCTAGTGAGCCACAGCGCCGGCCACAACTATTTTTTTTAAAGCATGCCAAAAATAAATCCCACAAAATATTTCGGGAATGTACACCAAAATGAAATTTCTAAGTGTCTAATTATTTTGAGAATGCCAGATGATTCCTTTCAAAGTGAAAGATGATTTGTTACAACCACCTCTCCTACCTCTAAGAAAGAGATCACACTGCTAATGGAGCATTTTGAATTTTGGAAGTGATGCATTTCTCATTTGCATGTGCTACTCAAAACCAATTATAGAGTAATCTAAAAGTTTGCCATTTTGGAGTAGTATTCAGAACAAGAAAAGTTTCCAAAATAGCCACTGGCTTCTATACAAACTGCTCTGCCATTGGGCCAAGTGATCAGCACATGTGATAGTAGCTGAAGTGTCTGTGGCAGTTAAAAATTCAACATGCCCTTTAAAGCTATTATTTATTTTTTAAAAATTCACTCATGTATTTATTTTAATGTTGGCACGCATAGCAGAATGCCAACAAATTGAGGTTGCATATTTGTGATTGTACCATAAGAAGCCCTGATGGGCATGTACAAGATGCCTACATGCCTATTCCTGACAAATTGCTTTTTCTGTTTTGATCATAGTTTTCACGCACGGAGTTGCTACTATGATCTAAATGCTCCCACCAAAACTCACGTTCATATTTAATCTCTAGTGGGAGATGATAGAAGTTTGGATCCTTATTAGAGACTAGATTGATCAATCCATTCATGGATTGATGGGTTAATGGATTATCTCAAAAGTGTGTCTATTATAAAGGCCAGTATTTTTTTTAACTCTGTCTTTTGTGTACACCTTTTGCTATACTTTGCTCTGTGTTGCCTCAGGACTGTACAGAGTGTATCCACAAAGCCAGAAGGCCCTCACCAGATGTGATCTCCTTGACCTTGTGTGAGAAGGGTTAAAAGACAGTTAGGGAAAGCTTCTGTGAGAATAAGGAACCCGGTGTTTGCATGAAACCTGCCACCAGCTGATTAGACAAAAGACATTGCCCCATGAAAATGAAAATATTGATAGTTTGGGAACATAATTATTCCTATACACACAGGTTACCATAGCTCTGGGATAATGTCAGAACACACCACAGAGCAGCATGTCTCAAGTGCTTAACAACTGATCAGGTAGGTATAACCTGCCTTAATTGGCCAGGTCAACATTATTTCTCAACTGTCACATCTCCCAAGTGGTTGACATGGTAACATCTGTTAACTGATCAGGGACCATAACTTCTATGTGAGAGACATAGGAAAACCAAAGCAGATCCCTGATGTATTGAAACTATGTGGAAGAGTTGACCAATTGATATGCACTCCATATATAAAAATCCCACTATTCCCTTGGGGACCCATACTGGCAAACGAGAGTCTCTGTTTCTCAATAAAATCTATTTTCACTTGCTTTGCTCATCACCATCACCCCCCTTTACTGTCTCTTTATAATTCTTTATCCCCTGAGAAAAAGAATTGACTACAAATTCCTGTAACTGGGAGTTTATGCTTCAAATGTGTAGCCAGAAAACTAACTCAGACACCTTCAAGGATTTTTTAAAGTATAAAAATATTTAATTTAATGTAAGTAAAATTCCTTTCCTTGAAAATTATTAGCAAGAGTATATTAGGAAAGATTTTTTTAAGGATCATGGAACACACAGAGGATGAATTTCTTTTTAAGAATCTTAAATAAGATATTAAATCTTTTGAAAGTATTTTGAAAAGAATACAAAAATCTGATACAGGAAAATTTTATTTTATATTCTGCTAAAACTAGTATAATTTAAATTTAGTAAGAATACATATAAAAGATTAAATTAATGATTAATTCCCTACCTTGAAATCAAAATTCTTTCTAGTTAACTGAATTTCCGTATAATCAGTAAAAACAGGTCATTTTTGTACACTTTGTAATACAGACTGCCTTTAAAATTACATTTTAGGGGAACCCCCATACAGTTTTCCATAGCTGCTACATCATTTTACATTCCCATCAGCAAATGTACAAGTGTTCTGTTTGTCCAAATCCCTGACAATGATTACCACCATTTTTAAAAATAAAGAGTGACCATAACAACTATGAGATGATATCTAATTGTGGCTTTTATTTCATTTCTCTGATCATGAGTGATGTTGAGCAATTTGATATACTTGTCCATTTGCCTAACTTTGGAAAAATGTCTATTTAGATGGAAGGGATATATTTGACTCAAATAAACCCTAATGATGCCTATTTTTAAAATCAAGTGTTTGATATTTGCTCATTTTTATATTCTTCGCCCATTTTAAATCTACTTATTTTCTGTTGAATTATGAGTGTCTCATATATTTTGAATAATAACCCACCACCTGACATGCATTTGCAAATATGTATTCTGTAGTTGCCTTTTTATACTATTGATAGTTCTCTTTGCTATGCAGAAGTTTTATTCATAGTGTTCGTTGAACTATTCTATTGAGTGTAGAGTTAACTTTACTATCATTAAGTAAATTGAAACTGAAACTAAAAATTAGGAGTGGAAATGAGAGAGGGAGGAGGAAGAAGGGTTGGAGAATGAGTGGGAGGGAGGGTAGGGTTGGAAGTTTCACTATGTTCCTAGATCTATTTATACGAACACATGAAACTTGTATAACTTAAATAAAACTTAAAAAAAGAAGGTCTTAATTTGGTATAGTCCCATTTATCTATTATATCTTTGCTGATCCGGCAATGCCATGTCAGGCTACGTATCGAGAGGAATTGAAGTTGGGTAGTAACTCAAATAGATATCTGCATTTTTATGTTCTGTACAGCATTATTCACGGTAGCTGAGGTCTGAAACAAGCTAAATATCTGTGTATGGGTGACTGGGGGTAGAAAATTCATACAGATGCAATGGAATATTATTCAGCCTTAAGCCAGATGTATATCTTGCTACATGCAACACAAGAATGGACCTGAAGAACCTTGTTTATTGAAATAAGAGTTATGATATATCTTGGTACATGTGATACAGAATGAACCTGAATTTCCTTGGATAGTGAATGAGAGTTATAAAAGGAAACTTGCATCATAATATCATGTTAAATGAAATGTATAAAATAGTCAACTCACAGAAATAGAGTAGCATACTAGTTGCTATGGGCTACTGAGTATGCAAGATGATTTATTTCTAGTAATTTACAACATAGTGGCTATAGTTAACAATTTTGTATTGTACACTTGAAATTTTGTATAAGAGAATTCGTTTCCTGTTAAGTATTCTTACAACCATAAAAGAATATTTTTTATTTTTATACTAAATTTTTGATTATTAGATAACCACAATTTTTAAAGCATATCCTAATTTTAATGGTAGATGCACTAAAGAATACATATATTATAAAAATCCAAAGACTACTTTTAAAAAAGTTGGTTGATCACAGGGCTGGCACTGTGGCATAGTGGATAAAGCCACCGCCTGCGGTGCTGACATCCCATATGGGTGCCAGTTTGAGACCTGGCCACTCCACTTCTTATCCAGCTCTCTGCTATGGCCTGGAAAAGCAGTAGAAAATGGCACATCAGTGTTTCTATTTAATATTGTGTTGGAGAGGCCAGGTAACATAATAATACATGAAAAAGAAACAGAAGTCCTTAAAATACTACTTGTAATTGCAAAAAGAGTAAGTTAATATACAGTATAATAAATTTAACAACAAGTAGGCAAATGTATGTAAAACAATTTAAGATATTATTGAAAAGGGATCACACAAACAAGACTAGTGTCTGCGAACACTAACTGATAGAATCAAAAAGGGAGAGAACGATCCAACATGGGAAGTGGGATACACAGCAGACTCATAGAATGGCAGATGTCCTAAACAGCACTCTGGCCTCAGAATCAGCCCTTAAGGCACTCAGATCTGGCTGAAGAGCCCATGAGAGTATTTTAGACATGGAAAGCCAAGACACTCTGGAAAAAAAAACCTAAACGAAAGGTCACTGTGAGTGAGATCCCAGTGGAAAGAACAGGTCTTCAAAGAAGGAGGTACCTTTCTCTGAAGGGAGGAGAGAACTTCCACTTTGACTATGACCTTGTCTAAATAAGATCGAAGTCAGCAAACTCAAGAGGCTTCCATAGCCTTGGCAACCCATGACTAGAGCCCAGGGAGAATCTGTCTTGCACAGTGGCTGCTCTAGTTCACATTCCCACAAACAGTGTATAAATGTTCCTTTTTGTCTACATCCTTGCCAGCATTTCCTATTGTCTTTTGGCTTTTAGTCATCCTGACAGGGGTGAGGTGATATCTCATTGTGGTTTTGATTTGCATATCCCTTATGACTAGTGATGTTGAGTGTTTTTTTTTTTATATTTGTTGGCCTTTGTATTTCTTCTTTTGAGAACTCTCTATTGAAGTCCTTTGACCGTTTCTCAACTGATTGGCTTTTGTTGTTGTTGAGTTTTTTAGCTTGCAGATAGATTTGTGATATTAATCCTTTGTGAGATAGATGATTTGCAAATATTTTTCCCATTCTATTGGATGTCTCTTCACTCTATTGATCATTTCCTTAGCTGTGCAAAAGCTTCTGAGTTTGGTGTATTCCTATTTGTGTAGTTTGCTGTTGTTGTCTGTGCTTTGGGGACCTTTTCCAAAAAGTCATCCCCTACATCAACATCTTAGAGTGTTTCTCCTATGTTTTCTTCCAGAAACTTCATAGTCTCAAGTCTTAAATTTAAGTCTTTGATACACTTTGAGTTGATCTTTTTATATGGTGAGAGGTATGAATCTAATTTTATTCTTAGGCATATATACAATCCAGTTCTTCCAGCACTATTTGTTGAAGAGATTATCCTTACTCTACTATATGGTCTGAGTACTTTTGTCAAAATCAGTTGGCTGTATGGCGCTGGCGCTGTGGTGTGATTGGTAAAGCTACCACCTATGGTGCTGGTATCCCTTATGGGCACTGGTTTGAGTCCCAGCTGCTCCACTTCCAATCTGCTCCCTGTTAATTTGCCTGGGGAAGATGGCTCAAATGCTTGGGCCCCTGCATCCACATGGAGACCCAAAAGAAACTCCTTGCTCCTGGCTTCAGCATGGCCAAGTCCTGGCTGTTGTGGTCATTTGGGGAGTGAATCAAAATACCTCTCTGTCTGTTTCTCTTTCTTTCCCTGTTTGTAACTTTGTCAAATAAACTAAACAATTTTTTTTAAATCAGTTGGCTGTATGTATGTGGATTAATTTCTGAGCTCTCTATTCTGTTCCACTTCTATATGTGTCGGTTTTTATGACAGTACCATGTTGTTTTGATTACTTTAACTTTGTAGTATGCTTTGACATCAAGTAGTGTGATGCCTCCAGCTTGATTTTTCTTGTTCAGTATCACTTTGGATACTTTTGTGATTCCATATGAATTTTAGGATTGCTTTTTCTAATTCTGCAAAGAATGCCATTGTTATTTTGATAGGGATTGCATTGATTCTGTAGATTGCTTTAGGTGATAGAGACATTTTAATGATATTGATTCTTCTGATCGATGAGCAGGGGATATGTTTCCATTTGGTGTCCTTGATTTCTTTCATCATCATTTGATCATTTTCATTGTAAATATTTATCACTTCTTTGGATAAATCTACTCCTAAATATTTGATTTTTTGTGTGTGGCTGTTGTGAACAGCATTTCTTTCTTGATTTCTCTTTCTGTAAGTTCATCATTAGCATACAAAAAAGCCATAAGCCACAGCACCAGCTGGACTCTATTAGCAGGACGTGAGGAAGGGTCCATACACATCACACATTCCTGGAGCCATAGCAATCAGTGCCACAAACCCCGCATCACTCAAACTTGTCAGTAGGACAAGGGACAGCTACCCTTGTTTCCCCCAGCACCAAGAACAAGGCCCTGGATAACATTCATCAAAATATGTAACAGAATGAAACTGTGCCAAAGTGATTTTATGAGGCCAGCATTACTTTGATATCATACCAAAGAGGTGACATGAAAAGGAAACTACAGACCTATAGCTTTAATGAATATAAATTCCAAGATTCTCCACAGTCTTGTTGAGAATCAACTAGCAAATCAAATCCAAAAACATATCAACAAGATAATACATAACAATCAAGTAAGATTTATCTCAGAAATGCAAGGGTGACTCAACATTCATAAATCAATAAATATTATAAATCACATCAATAGAATGGAGAACAAACACCATATAGTCATCGCAACAGATGCAAAGAAAGCATTTGATAAGATTCAACACTCCTTCACAATAAAAACTCTCCAGAAATTAGGTAAAGAAGGAACATTCCTCAAAATTTTAAAAGCTGTATTTCACAATCCAACAGCCAAAATCTTTTTTTTAAAGAATATTTTGTTTACTTGAAAGCCAGATTAGAGAGAGGCAGAAGGAGAGAGAGAGAGAGAGAGAGAGAGAGAGAGAAATTTTCCATCTGCTAGTTCACTCCCCAGCTGGCTGCAATGGCCAGAGCTGCGCTGATCTGAAGCCAGGAGCCAGGAGCTTCTTTCAGTTCTCCCATGTAGATGCAGGGGCCCAAGGACTTGGGCCATCTGCTACTGCTTTCCCAGGCCATATCACAGAGCTGGATCAGAAGTGGAGCAGTAGGGACTCGAACTGGCACCCATATGGGATGCTGGTACTGCAGGCAGCGGCTTTACCCCTTACGCCACAGCGCCGGCCCAGCCAATATCTTATTGAATGGGGAAAAGATGAAAGCATTTTCCATCAAATCTGGAAGAAGACAAGGATGTCTTTTGCCACTCTTATTCAATATAGTATTGGAATATTTAGCAAGAGCAATTAGGGAGGAGAAAGAAATGAAGGGAATCAAAATTAGAAAAGAGTAAGTCAAATTATCTGTGTTTGCAGATGACATGATAGTGTACATGGAAAAACCTAAACCCTCCTCCAAAAAGCTGTTAGAATGGATAAACCAATTCAGTAAAGTTGCAAGTTACAAAATAAACATACAATTATTTATTTATCTTCATTTTATTTGAAAGGCAGAGAGAGAGAGAGAGAGAGAGAGAGAGAGAGATTATCCATCTACTGGTTACTCCCTAAATGCCCTCCACAGCCAGGGCTGGGCCAGGCCAAAGCTAAGAGCTTGTAACTCCATCTGGTTTGTCTTTGTGGGTGTCAGGAACACAATACTTGAGACATCATCCACTGCCCCCCAGAATGCACATTAGCAGAAAGCTGGACCAGAAGTTGAAGGGTGAAAATATTTTCTGATTTTAGTTTTTAATTTTCGGATTGGTTTTTCGAATAAATGTATTTTCATTTTGGCAATTAACATTTTTCTTTCAATATTTTCCTAATATTTTCTGCCTATTATATTTTGGGGATGTATCAGACAAGGCAGTCTGAAGTGGGATGTGGGGATATAAGCATTAACTTAACAACTGTGCCACCCCCACCCCACCCCCAGTAACAGCATTTCCCACAATCAGTGTAGTCTCTGGAGCAGTGTGAGAATTCAATAACTATTTAGTAAGATGGATTGCTGGTGCTGGCATTTTGGCATGGGTTAAATCATTGTTTGTGATGTGATGCCATAATTCCACATCAGAGTCCTGTCCTGATCCCCCTTATTCTACTTCTAATCCAGCTTCCTTCAAATGCACCTGGGAAGACAGCAGAAAATGTCCCAATCAGCTGGGCCCCTGCCACTCACGTGGGAGAGCAGGAGGGAGTTCTTGGCTCTTGGATTGGTCCCACCTAGCCGTAGCCCAGCCCGAGCTGTTGTGACCATTTGGGAAGTGATCAACAGAATGGAACATGTCTCTCATTTTCTGTTTCTCAGCCTCTCTGTCATTCTTTCAATAAATAAATAAATCTGCTCCTTACAAACCACTGAATAAACTGCTGAAGTTACAAATTACAATTTTAATTACATTTACTTCCTTTTAAATGTCTAATGATAAATTTGTATATCATATCCTAGCTAATTATAGATATGGAAAACCAATAATTTTTTAAATAGGTATAATCTCATATGCTGCTTAAAATTCATGGGCGAGTATATAGATATTACTCATAAATTATATTTGATGCCACTATTACACAAGATGCTTTTTTTAAAGCAGCCAGTTCTGTGTTCATGTGTAATATGTCTCAATGCTTGTTATTTTCATGACATTCAGTTTGTTCAATTGACATATTTTTAAACACAATGAAAACAAGTTTTTCAAGTTCTGTAATCCTTTGTGCACCAAATTCAAAGCCATGGTCTCAATCAAAATATCTTAAAGACTTCTGTTCATAATACATGCTGCCGGTGCCACGGCTCAGTAGGTTAATCCTCCACCTAGCGGCGCTGGCACACCGGGCTCTAGTCCTGGTCGGGGCACCGGATTCTGTCCCGGTTGCCCCTCTTCCAAGCCAGCTCTCTGCCATGGCCAGGGAGTGCAGTGGAGGATGGCCCAAGTCCTTGGGCCCTGCACCCCATGGGAGACCAGGATAAGTACCTGGCTCCTGCCATTGGATCAGCGCGGTGTGCTGGCCGCAGTGCGCCTGCCGCGGCGGCCATTGGAGGGTGAACCAATGGCAAAGGAAGACCTTTCTCTCTGTCTCTCTCACTGTCTACTCTGCCTGTCAAAAAATAAAAAGAAAAAAAAATGAAAAAAAAGAATACATGCTAATAATAGTAATATTAATACATATACCTATGTTTACTAACTAATTGGTTCACTAAAAAAAAGGTTTCTTAATAAAATATTTTATATGTTCTGAGTCATATGTGAATCAAAAATAATAAGTGCAATCTTTCATTTTTTACTTATTTCATGAGGTTCCAAAATGAGCAAGGTAAATTTGTTTAACATATGAGTCAATAATCAAGAATTATTCAAATAAAAAGCAAATATGCAAGCATATTTCATTGTTCATGTGCTACCATGCAGAGTTATGGGACCTGGGATAAATTGTGATTATTTATATTGAAGACAGGATAATACAAATTTTAAAAATGATCCCACATCCAGCATATTGCTAACCACTGCATAAATTTGACAACCAGTAATTCACTTTCTTCCATCTAAAAAAAAGTATAAGAAAAGGAAATTAACCCCCTTTAAATTGTTGCAAAAATTCATTGTTTTAATACATCTTCTTTTGCAATATTACATGTTGATTTTGCTATATAATTCTTAGTTTTCCATTTGAATAAAAATAGAAGCAATTTGCTGTGGTGGACAGAATATAAATATGAGAAAAATGTTTGGTTTTAATATGATTTTATTTTATAGGTTTTAATTTTTAAAATGACTTTTGCAATGTCATGATCTCTATGAATGTCAGTCCATCTGTTAAGCTGGTCTAATAATGTCTCCTTCTTTCATTTTACAGGGTTAATTTTGGGACTGAATTATGGAATATATTAAAATGCCCTAGGTAAATTGTAAAATAAAAGGTAAATTTTATTATTTGCATATAATAATAATAGTTAACCTCTACTGAACATTTACTATATGCATTACAATCATAAGATAATTAAATTTTATGAGAACTCCTTGGAGTAACTATTACTATCATCTGCATTTTATCGAAGAGAATATTGAAGCAGAGATACCTTAAATAGATTTTCTGGTGTTATATAACCAGTAAATAGTAGCTGGGACTCAAAGCAGTAGCTTTAGCTTAAGACTGCATTTTTCACCTTTATTCTATACCTTCTGTCTTTATGGTACTCAAATGTTTGGATTTACTTTGTACATAAAAATTTCCAGTACTGTTTCTTTATATATACATTTCCTTTATAGCAGTTCAAAAATTTTCTGGCTGTCACATTCAAAAATAATTGCTCAGGCTCTGTTATATAAAGCACAGAATTTCTAGAGATATTTAAGGAGTTATGCATTTCTTTTAAAATGACCATTGAAAGTATAAGCTAACATCATTAAGTGATGACATGACAAAAATCAGTAACCAAAAACATTTTTCTCCAGCAAGTAAGTTTTTTTAATTATATTTTTTCTAAGATTTATTTATTTATTTGAAAGGCAGAGTGATATAGAGATGGAGTGAAAGTGAACGGGAGAAAGATCTTGCATCCTATCTTCAATCCACTGATTCCCTTCCTAATGGCCACAATGGCTTGAGCCAGGAACCTGCAGCTCCTTGAAATATCAGACACCCAGGACAGAGGCCCAAGTACTTGGAGCATTCTCTTCCACCTTCCCAGGCACATCAGCAAGGAGGTGGATCAGCAGTGGAGCTCCTGGGACTCAAGCCAGCAGTCTGACATGGGAAGCCAGCTTTGTAGGTGGCAGCTTAGCTCACTGTGATATATATATATATATATATATATATATATATATATATATATATCAGGGCTACTGTTGTAAAACATATATATATTTTTTTTTTCTTTATCTTGATATAGTACCATTTCTATCTGGATCCAAGGAAGGGAACATATCACCCCATGTTCCTCCAGTTGCCCAATCATAAACACTCATTTTGTAGAAAACAATGACTTAATGATCCTGCTGCTTCCACCTCCTGGACCAGGCTTGTTGTTGGACACCATGCTGTCTCCAGGTGCCCAGGGTAAACGTGGCAGTGATGCTAATGCTGACGAGCTAACTGAAGCAGGATGAGAGTCAGAGTCCCAGAGGACAGCCATCATCTCTGACTCCACTGAGACTGGCAGCTTGTGAAAAAGTTGCAGAACTTGAAGCTGACTTGGCTTCTTCGTGTAAAGTGCACTTTCCTGATCCAAACAAGCTTCACTGCTTCCAGCTGTCAGCCCAGACGAGGGATACTGCCAGGGTGGAAAATTGCAATTTGAAACTGAAGCTCCTGATGCAGAGTGACTTGCTTGACTGGGATGCAGCACCCTAACATCGCAGAGCCGGGGCGGATCTGTCCACGTTTACTGAGAGAACTTTGATTCACGGCACGGGCTGGGCTCCCACGAGAACGTTAGAGGATGGTGTTTGGGCATTAAACTCTTTATCTACCGTTCATCTGTTAACGATCCACTGAAGCTTGGAGCAGCAGAACACCATTTACGGGTTAAGTTTTCGACGACATCAGGCGTTGCGCCAGTGCCGGCACGCTGACTGTGCGCTGCAGTTTTGCAGTTTGTGCAGCAGCCCCTCAGCCCCTCCAGCCCCCATCCTCACACTTCCCTCCTAGACCCCCTGTACTGTCCCCGTCCTGTGGCTGTGTTATCCTGAGAAGACCAGCTTCATGATCGCCCATTCTAGATGGAGAATTCAACATGAATACAACAAGAAAATGCGTCTGGGCTTCTCCAGTTGTCTGCCTGTCTTAACCTGTTTGTCTTCTTGGAACTGTACTGTATAGGCTGTTGCTGAAGTGAGAAGTTGTCATGAACTCAAAGCTGACGCTAAAGCTTGCTTACCCTTTCCTCAAACACTGGTCTCCTGCAGAAGTGATGCTAACAATGTGCTCAGTAGCATTGCAGATTGGCAACAAGAACCCGCTTAACTGTGATTGAATCCTATTCTCTGAGCTTCTTCCTTGGACGCTGGCCCTGCCTAGCTGTGGAGAAGCTCCAACAATGCACTCCTTCACTGTAGATCTCTGACGGAAACGCACATTTTATTTAATGCAAGCATATTTTGAAACAGAAAGAAAATTAAAATGACAATATCGTCTTCAACACACAAGCATATGCATACGCAGTCAACTACATCAAGCAATCTACAGATCTCACACAACTACTAGCAAAATTCCAGCATCCTTTTTTTTTTTTTTTCGCCAATCCTTGAATTCCTAGGGGATTGCAAAGTGGCTCCAAATAACCAAAACACTCTTGAAAATAAAGTCAGTAGACTCACATTTTCAAAACTTACTACAAAGCCATAATCATCAAAACAATGTGATAATGGCAAACCAAGAGAACATAATTGAAAATTCAACAATAAACCCATACATCTATGTTCAAATGAGGATGCCATGTCCACTCAAAAAGGAAAGAATACTATATCAATAATATTTGTGGTGTTGTAATGCCAGCATCCCATATGCACACCGGTTCATTTCCCAGCTGCTCTACTTCTGATCCAGCTCCTTGATAATGGCCTGGGAAAAGCAGCAGAAGATAGCCAAGTACTTGGTCCCCACTATACAGGTTGGACACCCAGATGAAGCTCCTGGCTTTGGCCTGGCCCTGTGTTTGCTTTGTGACCATCTGAGGAGTGAACCAGTAGATGGAATATCTCACACTCTCTTTCTGTCTTTCCCTCTTTTTCTGTAACTCTGACTTCCAAAATAAATAAATAAGTCTTAAAACAAACAAGAACTCAAAAATAAAAAAGACAACCCGGTTAAAAATGGATGAGACTGGAATACACATTTTTTAAAAGAAAATGCATGCTATGGACTGAACTGCGTCCCCTTAAAATTGATATGACTGTCTATTCCCAATGTCCTTTTATTTGATGATATAGCCCATAAGAAAGAAATAACAGTGAAATGGGATCATAACAATGGAGCCCTTAGATTGGTGGCCTTATGAAAAGAGACAGCTTTCTTTTCTCCACATACTGTGAAATGGTGGCTAGCCACAAGGCAAGGAAAGAGACTTTGCAACAAGACCTCCTTGTCAGCACACTGATATTGGGCTTCCCAATCTCCTGAACTACGAGTAATAAATTTATGTTGCTTAAGCCTCTCATTCTATGATATTTTTCTATGTCACCCTAAGCAGATCAACACAGATTTTGGTCCCCTAAAGTGGAGTGCTGCTATAACAAATCCTTAAAAATATGGCTGCTGGAAGAATTTGATTCCCCTACAAGGAAAATGAACATGAACTGGCACCTCACAACACACACACAAAAAATTATCTCACACTGGATAAAGTATTAATTTGCCTCTAGAAAAACACATTGCACACAGTCATAGTGACCTAACGCTTGCTAAAGATTTATTAGAAAGGACACAGACAAGCATGCACCATAAAAGTAAATTTGAAAAATTGGATTTCATGAAAAAAATTTAATGCTCTTTGAAAGCCACCTAAAAGTTAAGCCACACAACGTTTTCATGCTCCATTTATCAGAAAAATGTCTTGTAATTGAAACATATAAATATTTTACATATCAATAAAAAGTTAGCAAATAATTTGCCCAATCCATAAAAGTAGATATGTTAATAGTCAATAAGCACATAAAATGGTGCTAACATCATTAGCCATCAAGGAAATATAAATTAAAACTACTACACATTTGTTGGGATGATTAATTTATGTGATTGATTATGTCAATGTGGGTGTGTTGCAGAAATGCACAGAGTTAACTCTCATGCATTGCTATTGCAAATTTCAAATAGCACATGTTTTTAGAGCACTTTTGGTCATGTATTCAAAAGTTAAATATATATTTTTAAGATAATTCAGCCATTCCTTTTCTAAGTATTAATTCTAGAGTTATAAAACTCTTTGAAATTTCCATGGGAATTTGATTCAATTGACAGTAAAACAATTTTATCCCCTATTGGAAATGTGGGGCAGATGATTGGTTTAGAAGTGAAGAAAAAAACTGGAATGCCCATATCCCATATTGGAATGCTTGCATTTAAATCCCGGGTCTGATTCCAGCTCTGCTGGTGTAGACTCAGGGTGTCCACATGGGACACTCGGATTGAGTTCTCAACCAGCGTTGGTCCCACCCAGCCCTAACCTTTGGGCATTTTTGAGATGTGAACCAGCAGATGGCAGCTATTTCTCTATTTCTGTCTTCTTTGTTGCTCCCTGTACAAAATACACTAGAACGTTGCTTTGCCTGAATACCAAGACTTCATTTACTGAGCTCCTACTCTTAAGGCAAATGGGACAACAACAACAGCAGCAATGAAGTCATTGAAAACACAAAATTGATTTTATTTAAAACAACAGTGCAGAAAAGATGAGTATAACAAACCTACAGGAGAGAAGGAGAGACAGAGAGAAAGGTCTTCCATCTGCTGGTTCACTCCCCAAATGAAGGCAACGGCCAAGGCTGGACCAGGCAAAAACATGAGCCAGAAGTTTCTTCCAGGTCTCCCACTTGGGTGACAGGGGCTTAAGTACTTGAGTCATCCTCCAATGCTTTCCTAGGTGCTCTAGCAGGGAGTTGGATCAGAAGTGGAGCAGCTGGGACAAGATTTAGTTCCCATACGGAATGTCAGTGTGGCAGGTGGTGGCAGTACAATGTTGGCTCCATTATGCAATAATTTTTGTTGCAAGTAATTTAAGCTTAATTTAAGAATGGTTAAATAATGAAGTAAGGTGGCAAACTGCTTGAACACTGATTTTAAGTGGATAATATTTATTAAGGGCTAGGCTTCTATTTGTCTATTTCAAATTCTGCCACTGTTAACATGATGCTATGTTGCTAAGTGTTGCAACAGCATCTCAGCAGTTACAGTTATTGCCTCCTCATAGAAAAAAAAATCCAGATATGGAAAATGTAATTCTTCTATTTTTATCACATAGGAAAACTTTATCAAATGTAAGGGAAGCAAATTTCTTTACACCTAATAGAAGAAGATTGAGACAGAAGCTAGTCATCAACACCAGTAAAAGAATTACCTCGATTATCTTGCCTAATCAGTATCAATTATCTATGGCTGAAGGGAGTTGGTCCAGGCAACTTCACCTGCAGAAGGTTGGGTGTTCTTGTCAGGAAAAGACAGGGAATGACTGTACTTTAAGATTTCTGGGGGCCAGCATTGGAGCGGGCCCCAGAGTGGGTAAAGCTAATGCCTGCAGTGTCAGCATCCCATACATGTGTTCAAGTCCCAGCTGCTTCTGATCCAACTCTCTGGTATGGCCTGGGAAAGTAGCAGATGATGGTCCAAGTCCTAGGACCCCTGCACCCATGTGGGAGATCTGGATGAAGCTCCCGGCTCCTGGCTTCAGGTCAGTGGATGTCTGGCTGTTGTGGCCCTCTGGAGAGTGAACCAGCAGATGGAAGACTTCTCTTTCTCTCTCTCTCTCTCTCTCTCTCTCTCTCCGCTTCTGCTTCTCTGGAAGACTCCTCTCCCTCTCCCTAACTCTCCTTTCAAATAAATAAATAAATCCTAAAAAAAAAGACTTCTGAGACCTGCTCACAAAGTGAATTCTGTTCTTAACTGTAGATAGCCATTTACATCTTAGAAATCTTGTCTTTGTTCGATAACATGATTAGGTGGGTCCTTACCCCATCCCAGAGGGCAGCATAGGGGAATCTTCCTCACCCTGCACCAAGGAGGTTATTAAGTCCATTATGAAGATCTTCAGGAATTCCACACCCAGGAAGCCTTGCATGCAACGAAAAAAGGGGGGTGGGGCAAATGGAGGGGCCATTCTTATGTCTATAAAGACTCCAGTCTGATCAAGTCTGAATGCAGACTGGACTCTCACCTTTTAATGAGATGTCTGGCTGGCCTGTCATGTGGTCTGGCTTCTTTAAACTAGGACATGCTTACTGCCACACATGCGCACACACAAAATAAATAAATAAATAAATAAAGTGTTTCTGCAGAGTGTTTGTAAGAGGATGTAGAGATGTTTGTATGACTAAGGGTTAACTAAAGAACAAAGAGTGAAGGAAGTGGAGGAGGAGAAGGAGAAAAAAAAAGAGAAAGAGAGAAGAGCTAGAGTAATAGCAGAATGCAGTAAAGGGTTAGATCAGAAGTGAAGTCATAATAAGAGGCTTTCAAAGAAGGTTTCAGAAACCTTCAGACCAGCGTATGAATTTACAGGAACTTACAGGGTGCAGATTTACTACAGGAAATTCTCAAATTTATGTATTATTGTCGCTCCCCGTCTTTGTGGAGGAACGACACTAAACCCTGCCTAGGCTTCATATCCGAGTCACGGCACCATTATGTCGCTCCCCCTCTTCATGGAGGAACGACATTAAACCCTGCCTAGGCTTCCTATCCGAGTCACGGCACCATTATGTCGCTCCCCGTCTTCATGGAGGAACGACACAGGACCCTGCACTGTTCTTTTGTCTGCTCGGCCCTCCCCGGGTTTGCTGCTGGTTCTTCCCAGGTTGGCTACCGTCCCTTCCACCTCCGTGGAAGGGCGGTTCCCCCTGCCACTTTCCCCACTTCCACGGGGGAGTGGCACACCGCTGGCCGGCTCTCTCGGGGGCTGCACAGGTGTTCCTTCAGATAGATGTTCCCCTTAGATGTTCCTGGTGCATGTTGTCTCTCTCCTCCTTTATAGTCCTCTTCCACCAATCCCAACTCTGCTACCCACACGCCGAGTACACTGCTCTCCTCCAATCAGGAGCAGGTCCTACAGTTTATTGGTTGAACTGGAGGCAGCTGTGTAGAAGCTGTTTCTCCCTTCTCAGTGCCATATTGTGGGAGAGCAGATGCATAGAATAAGTCTTAATTCCAGTAACTTAGTCTAGTCCGAGTTGCTCCCCACAATTATCTTCTGAGTTAACACAAAATTTATCTCATAAGCTTATTTGAGAAGATGTACTATGGGGACTAACAAAATTCAAATTACTTTAAAGATATTACTGAAATAATTATTGCATTTGCTTTCAAACAAATTATGATTATCATATTGGGATGTGCAAACAGATTTCCTTTTAACTTTACCAAAGAAAATGTCATTGCTATTGACATGTAAACAATGTTTAATAAAGATGTACCGTGATTTAAAAATGAAAACCTATGCGTTGCCCCATGGTGCCTTCATCTGCACATCATGTCTAGAGGCCTCAAGAGAAGATCTCCTGAGGCATCAATGTCCCTGGACACACAGGGCTGCTGAATGATTCTCCCTTTACATCTCCACACTGAGAATGATAAATTCTGGGGAAATAAGTTCATGCCTAAATCTCCCAACTACAGTACATGTGATATGGGGGATATCACCTGACCATTAGAAATTATTCAAAAAAACAAGATTATTTCCAGGAAATTATATATATATATATATATATATATAATGTAATAGAAAAGAATTGTTTTGGAATTTAGTTTCTTGTAGGATTCAGATTTTTCTGATGGAGTTCTCAGGGCCTCCTGCCTACGATGAAAACAGAAAAAACAACAACAAAAAATTACATCAGAGAGATCTGAACAACATGTTACAAAGAATGAGGAATTTAAGTGGCATTTAGAATGAAGAATATAATACCGACATGCTACAGAACAAGACTAGGCAGTTAGGTGGGTAAAGGAGTAATTTTGACCTAGGCAAATTCAAGAACCTGAAACAGCAGAAAGGGGAGCGATAGAAAATGTTAATTACTGAAAGTAGCTTGGAACAGTAGATTGGAATCAAACTTTGGCAGCCCCCTTTCCTTCATTACAGGTCATTAGAATCTCAATTACACAGTGGTTTTTAATGAGTAGGAAGTGAGTTAATAGAATTTAAGGGCATGGGTTTTGGAGTCAGACTACCTACTATAAATATAAGCCTGGGTGTAAATCTGGAATTCTCCCACTGTATGACCTTTGGCTTGTTACTTATTATTCTCTGCATGTGAATTGTCTCACCTATAAAACCAGGACAATAATATTATCTTGTCATTTTGGTTTTGGAGCCAAAAGCTAATATATAGTCAATAATTGTTAGCTATTACTGTTTCTAGGACCATTCAATTTAAATATGTGTGTGGAAGTAAAAAAACATGATGAAAATATTTAAAATCATTTACCTTTGAAATATATATTTCAATATTTGGACAAATACCGTGTCAAATAGCCTATCTTATTATCATTGTTAATTTAATTCAGAATAGTTATCCATATGTCAGTATGAGGCAGCTCTTTTATTCAAAGACATACAAACACATTATATAAATATGCATCTTTTCAAAGTGATCACTTGCCAAAGAAAAGGCAATTATTGAGAGAGAGTTCACTGCATTTTATACACATCACATGTTTTTCTGCAGATAATAGAATAATATCAGAAAGTAAGATTATGTAAATGCAGAACTAAAAAAGCAGCTTAGTTCAATGGTGTCACTGAGGGTCATGCATTAACAATTTTATGAGAAGTTCTTTGACAAGAAAGGACTTAAAATATCATATGACATCTTACAATTGAATTATTTTCTTCAGGAGGAAGTTCTGAAGTTCCTATCTGAGAGCTCTCTGTGAGAAATGGCGTCTTGTATATTTCTCTCGACAACGTGAGTTTGTGGCAGACAAGGCAGACACACCTTGTGGCGATGTAATAGATTCCTAAACATAGCTATAAGAATGAACAGGCACTAGGTAATTATCAGTAGATAAAATGGCATTGCTAGTCATGTAAGCATGTGTTTAACAGGAACTGCACTGTGGAATAAATGACAAGAAAATATAAAAGCACAGAAGCGTGATGAAAATGCATGTCACTATCATTGTTATTTACTTCCTTGAATATCTTATTAGAGAACATTCACGTTATTTAGGCATAATTAGGCAGTGAAATAAAATGATCACCACTTATGGAGTTGCCATCATGCTCTAGGCCTTGTGACTTTTATATACATTAGCTATTTTAATTCCCATTACTGATGTTGATGTTGTTCTAATTCTATCCATTAAGAGATGAAGGGTTAAATATTTAAAAAAATAAATTTTATTTGAAAGACAGAGTTACAGAAAAACAGAGGGAGAGACAGAGATATTTTCCATTTGCTGAATCAGTCCCCAAATGGCTGCCTTAGCTGGGTCTGCGCCAGGCAGAAGCTAGGAACCAGTAGTTTCATCTTGGGTTCCCATATGGGTATATGGTCCCAAGGACTTGGGCCATCTTCAGCTGCTTTTGCAGAAACAAAGCAGGGAGCTGGATCAGAAGGTGAGCAGCTGGGACTTGAACCAGCTGCTGGCAATGTGGGTGACAATTTAACCTGGCACACCACATGGCCAGCTCCCAGATTTAGATTTTAAGTCTGTCTCAGTCAAAGGCTTCTATTCTCAGTTACTAAACTCCTGAAATTACAGTATGTAAATTTTTTCATCAAAGTTTTCAGAATTAGAATTAATAAACAAATTCAGCCATGTTGCAGGATATGAAGTCACATGTTGTTACAAATCAATAGTGAATCATATGAAAAAGAAATCAAGAAAGCAATTCCATTCCCAATAATAACCAAAACAATACTTGGGGGTAAATTTAACCAGAGAGGTGAAAGATCTCTACAAAAAATTATGAATTACTGATGAAAGAAATTGAAGAGGACATTAAAAATGGAACGATATCTCATGTTCATGGATTGGAAGAATCAATATTAAAATGTGCATGCTACCCAAAGCAATTTACAGATTCTGTACCCTCCCTGTTAAGATCCTATTGCACAGTAAAGTACAATGATTGCACAGTAAGGTGAAGACAGATAATGGTAACTTACTGTGTATTTCTTCTTTATGTCTGTTAATTTTAATATGTTTTAACAATATATCAGAATTTTGATAAAATGTAGACTTGTAGGACACATTGCAGATTTACTATGTCAGATTCTCTGGAGATAGGCTGTATGACTGCTGTTTTAGTATGCTCTGAGAGTCCATCAAATCTGAGAAATGTTGCTTAACTTACTGTCAAAGCTAGTTGTGTCTGATCCTGTTTATACATCAAATATCATTTAAAAAATTGTACAACTCAAGAAATTGAGTTTTGAAGAGGACACTAACTTGATATTATAATAGATTATATATGTTACATTGGAAAATGTTCAAACTGGACTGTATATAATAGAAAACCTACTAATATAGCCTGCATATAAATAATGAATAATATCTAAGAACTTAAATTTCTATTTTATAGTGATTATGATGATGAAGATGATGATAATGGTGGTAGTGGTTGTGGTTATGGTTGCTTATAAGAGCTAAAGTTTAAGACATGATTCTTGCTTTCAAATTTTCTACAAATTTCATTGCCTTCATTGCATGATGGGAATCTTTCTTTATTTGCACAGAAGAGGGACTTATGTTCTTATGTTTCATTTAGTCAGCCTTATTTCTTCTGCTTTATAGATCTTAGAATTAATTTGGATCTCATATTTGCATATTGTTTTACTTCAAAATATTTGAATTAAACAAGTCTATCTTGGTGCAAAAAATATTGAAATCCGTGCAACTTTTCATAATATGAATTTTCCATTAACTTCTTGAATATGCCTGGTATGAATGAATTTCAACATTTTTTGCACCAAAATAAACTTCTTTTAAGTCCATTTGCAATTTTTTATTTTTATGTATTCTTATTATCCTTCTCTGAAAGTAGTTACCCTCGTTTGCCTCATGTGTAATAAATACTAGTGTAAAAATGTATCCAAAATTTTTTTTATTTGACAGATAGAGTTAGACAGTGAGAGAGAGAGACAGAACGAAAGGTCTTCCTTCTGTTGGTTTACCCCCCAAATGGCCTCTATGGCGGGCGCTGCACCGATCCGAAGCCAGGAGCCAGGTACTTCCTCCTGGTCTCCCATGTGGATGCAGGGGCCTAAGTACCCTGGCCATCCTCCACTGCCCCCCCCCCCCCCCCCCCGGCCACAGCAGAGAGCTGGACTGGAAGAGGAGCAACCGGGACAGAACCTGGCGCCCATATAGGATGCTGGTGCCGCAGGTGGAGGATTAACCAAGTGAGCCACGGTGCCAGCCCTGCAATTCACTTTCTAAACACCTACCCCAAAGATTCGAACCTGCATGTGGAGACCCCAATGGATTTCTAGCCCATCACCTTAACTGCCCCCAAAACTTTAAAATATACTAAGCCCATGTAAAATTATTTTTGATAGCTATAGGTAAAATGACATACTACAACATCCTAAAATATTTCATTAAGGTGTTAGCACTATGACTACTGTTAATTTAATTTCATAATGTATTCTATAAATGTAATATTGGTAAACTAATAAAATTGGTGAATGTGTTATAGTGAAAGTAGATCTGAGTTATCTGTTTGAAGTAGCATTCTGAGCTACAGAGAATCATATAGAATATATATAAAGAAAACAATTTTGTACTTGTGCTGAGGGAATTTCGTATATTTGTTATTCTCTCAGGATATTATTATACTACTTCCATCTAGTGGTCACATACACATATTACACCAAGCTAATAAATGTAAATTAAGAAATGTTCTAATTTACAATTACTTCTGTTAATTTACTTTTTATAACCTGAAAGTCAAATGATTTGAAGATACAGATTGTTGGTATTGATCTTATTTTGCAACTCATTTTTAAATTGTGGTACACTTACTATCCTCTTAAGGAATAATTGTGTATAATATAGCATGGTTAACTATAGGCATGGTGTTATATACCACATACTAGTGGTATTAACTAGTAGTTAATCATCTTCCACCACTGAAATTGTGTCTCTTTTGAATCACATCTCGCCATTTCTCTTTCTTGAAATCCCTGAAAACCATCTTTATATGACTCTCTTGTGTTTGACTAAGATAGATATTATTTTAAAATCAGATTTATCAATTAAAATTGAGATTTTTGATTTGTATTTTGTTACCACTGATTTTAATATATAACATAACTTAAATGATGAGAGAATTTTAAATACTTTAAAAACTCATACTAAGTTTATAAACTAGAATAGATAATAAATTATGCTCTTAAAATATTTAATGATATGTAATCATAACCGTATTAATGTTATCACTTTGGAAAAGTTGTTTAAAAATATCTCTACCTGGTGGTCAGGCCAGAATTACTACTTCCAATATAATAATGCTTTTTTGTACTTTTTAATTGTGAAATCAAATTTTGCTGGCTATCAATGCACTTTTTGTAGGATATATAAGTAACCCAGAGTCTAATTTTAATATTTGCATGCATACCTTTGCTATCAGTTAAGGAGAATCACATAGCTATCTTCTTAAAAAAAATCAAAGATTAATGGATTAAAAGTCTGCGTGTCCCCATGTTTCTGCTGATCTGGGCCAGCTGCGTCTTCAGCTGTAATCACGCATACAGCTGTGGTCAGTTGCCAGATCCCCTGCTGGGTCAGCGAGGAGCTGGCTGATCTGGGGGAGTCTCAGCTGCTGTGATTATTGTCTCAGTCTCCTTTAGAACAGCCAGGGCTTCTTCACAAAATCACTGTGCAGGATTTCAAGATAAAGGGCAGAAATTTATAGTCTCTCTGAAGTCGAAAATTGAAATCGCTACCACATGATGCCTGTAATGCCTTACATGACCAAAATAAGCCACAGCACAGGCACAGGAGGAAAGGAAAAAGAAAGAAGACTCTCTTCATGTGATCAGCTGCCAAATAACTTTGCAGAGAGCATGGACACAGAAAGACGTAAAGACTTATAGTTGGAGGGGGCTGACACGGTGGCGCATCGGCATAATGCCCTAGCCTGAAGCGCCGGCATCCCATATGGGCTGCAGTTTGAGACCCGGCTGCTCCACTTCTGATCCAGCTCTCTGCTATGTCCTGGGGAAGCAGTGGAAGATGGCCCAAGTCCTTGGGCCCCTGAACCCACGTGGGAGACCCGGAGGAAGCTCCTGGCTCCTTGTGGAGTGAACCAGCAGATGGAAGACCTCTTTCTCTCTCTCTCTCTCTGCCACTCTGTAACTCTGCCTTTGAAATAAATAAATATTAAAAAAAACCTTATGATTACATTTTCAATTTTTCATGAATTTAGCAGACTTTTAAGGTATATATTTTTATTCACTTAGAGTGAGAATTTCATGGATGATCTATTTCCATAAATTAACATGAGGCCTTTTAAGGTTCATGGAGAAAATTTATATCCATTTTCACCTAAATGTGAGAGTGATAACTATCCCTTTTTGGTAGAGCTAGGTCAGTAAATATCATTGCCAGTAGAGTGATCTCCTATAGGTAATCTACTTTCAATAGTCTCTTTTTTTGCCTATCTGTAAAATGGGAGAATGGAATTCAATGGCCTACAAGATTTCTTAGAACTCTACTTTTTTTAAATCTAGGTTTTCTTCTAGTATTTTTTTTTGTGACAAAACCTCTCCCAATCTAATGTTTTCCCTTCTAAAAACATTTAGGAATATCCCCTAAAGCGATTAATTGCTAATTAGTTAAAACATGGAACTAGGTCCTACACTGAAAGGTGCATCTTAGTCAAAAGCAAAGCGTTTTTCAATATTCTTGTGACAAAGACCACCCAGATTTATATTCCTTTAGCATGTAATATTAGGTCAACATTCTCTGAAAAAGACACACTCTCCTGGCATAATCTCTGTCAGTTGGAATGGTTCTGTAGAGATACATCAGTATTTATGTTTCAGTTATTCCCATTCACAAAAATGGTGTGCATCTTTCTATCTAGTTCCCTCCCTGTCTCTATCATCTATTTGATTTCTCCAGAATTCCTGTGAGAGGTGGAATTTTGGATCATAGGTACATGTAGTTTTGCTCTAAAAATGAGTTCATAATAGTAAAGTTGGCTTTGAATGAGTATTTGGGAACTTTCTACTGTCTCTGCAATTTTAAAACTATTTTAAAATGAAAACCTTGTCTAAATAATGAAAAAAAGAAAAAATTATTAATATAAACATTAACTTGTAAGTAAATAAAACAATAAATGCATTATAGTAAAATCATACTATAAATATATATATAATAGGTAACAATGAATTAACCAGATTTATATACTTCAGTATATATAGACCTTATGACACACTGTAGAAAATAAGTTGTAGATTGTAAGATTTAATTAAAAAACAGAAAATCCTAAAATTGTACTTTATTTTTCTAATATATGCATGTATGTACCCAAGACACTTTAATAATCATAAAAAGAAAGTGCACTGAATTAGTGGTAATAGCAATGGGATATAACTAGAGAGGACAACGTGAGGAAATTCAGCCTCATCTGTAGTGTTTGTTGTCTAAATGAAAGGCTATGCCCAATTTGAGAAAACAATAGAATAAAAATTATTTTGCTCCAAAAATCCCTTCTGTAATGAATTCCTATTAAGACATTTTAATTTTAAGTTATTTGTTCTCTTTGTTGCATCTAAATTTCTAAATTGGAGTAAAAACAAAGGATACTCACCTCACCATCAATGATTGGATCTCAGTCAGTGTCCTCTAACTCTCAAATCTACCTTCTCCTTTCCATCCTCATTACTCTGATTCCAGTTCTAATGAGGTCGTCTCATCCTTGCGTAAGCCTGCAGCCTGTTGCCTTTTACCTAACTGGGCTTCCTGTCTCTGGCTCAACCACCCTGACTCTTCCTATGACTAATCAAAGTTCCTCCAGTGCTACCCTGATCCAATCCTTCTGCTCAACTACTTTACTTGACATCCAAGAATCAACTGAATTAAACACAAATCCCACAGCCTGATTTTCAAATAACTCCACAAAATGACCTCAACTTAAATTTTCCGGTCTGTTACCCACTTGGCAGCACATTTACATTGTTTTGCAGTGGTGTAGTACAACCAGTCTCTCCCCAACAAGTTCCTTGCTTTGCCAACTCCTTTCCTTTGCACCTGTTAATTCTTTAGCATGGAATAACTTCTACAAACCTGCCTCCTGAAATGCTATCCAGTTTATAAGGGTGAAATACCTTTAAGTATGTCCTTTTCTGATTTTTCTTCTGATCCTGATTGACCTTTATCCCTCAAAAAATGTGACATTTCTTTCTTTAGGACCTCATAAAATTTATACCTTTTAATGTCACTTAGATATAGATGATTTATTCTTCCCCTAAAACTTTATACATAATCACCCCTTAAAGGTTAGGATTTATGCAAATCACATCATTTAGTACAGTTTAGAAATAAATTAATTTCAATATAGATGTATTTAGAAAATATGTCTAATACAGATATACTTACGTACATTTCTTAAGGTGGAAAAGTAATAAAATGGCTACCAAACTGTGCAATCTATTGAAAAGTAGCTCTATTTTATTAAAGGACTATGATTAAGGACAATGGTCAGTCTTCAAAAAGAAAGGAACACATGGTTTTTATATTAATGGATATACTAGACTAAGCTTGTTGAGTTGATCAAAAATAATTTTCCAGAAAAAACATATTAAGGAAAACAATTTAATAGGTTGTTTGCTTTTAGATGTGATATCATAATTGCTACCAAATTTCAAAATGTCAATAATTGGAAAAATATATCTTTTTCTCATAACTAAATTAGTCTCCGCATCTGCCAGGTTGTGGACACACAGCCACACAGGCCCACACTGATTACGTCTTGCCTGGCAATCTTTTATATAAAGGTGTTGGACTGATAACATTTTCCTAGAATAATGATGTAATTAAGTTTTAAAGAAAGAGGAAGTATACAAGCAAGTAGCATGGTTCCCTGTGAGATTGAAATAATGTAGTTTATTTGAAGAAGAACATGTAATTAGACACAGAATGCGTTAACATGGGAGGAGGAAATAGTGAAAGAAGGCATTAAAGAGGTAGGCAAGAGCTTAATCCTCCCGTTGTGGCATTAAGACTCATGACATAACCAAAATTGGGGTACATTGGAAGAACTGAATAAAAAATGGCCTCCATTGATTTATGGTTTACAGTTGTATAAATGGATCCCAGTGAGAACAGTCATGAGGCCACCGAAATGTACAACAAATAGCATAAAATCACAGTTACTTGGAGTTTATGCCTTATTTAGAAATAATCACTTTTGTCCCAAGGCTTCATTTTGCTTGCTGAACTGATAGATCTGGTTATATCTGGGGTAATAATTTGATAACTCTGCTCTTTATAGTTGAGGGCTACACTTAATTCTCCTCTCCCATCCT
Source organism: Oryctolagus cuniculus (assembly GCF_051225735.1). Lineage (NCBI taxonomy): Eukaryota > Metazoa > Chordata > Mammalia > Lagomorpha > Leporidae > Oryctolagus > Oryctolagus cuniculus. The sequence goes on along the minus strand of NC_142872.1, from coordinate 137,845,289 downwards.
TTTTAGATCTAGAACATGATGAGAATGTAATTGCTGAGAATGAGCCTATAAAATGAACACGTAACAAAACTGATTACAGATATTTATTTCAAGTATTGTGAGAAGAGAAACATAAATTTTATTCAAAACTGATCAAAACTGTCACAAACCTTTGAATTAATGATATATTGAAATAAAGAATATTCAAATTACTTGTATAAATATTCAGTGGTCAGAAATGGCTGTTGTTTAACCACAGTGCACATTACTGAGTACTTACAGCTTCCGATTTTGGCAATGGTGATCAAGCAACGTTCCAGAGCAATCTAAACACTAGGTTTATATATAACAGTCTCATTTCTTTGACTGTTCCTAGTTGTGATGGATGAAAGGAATTATGGTCATAGAATTTAATGAACTGGATGAATGTTTGTGCATGTTTACACAGTCTTAGGGATTTTTGCTGTTGTTACAAGGTTTTGAGTCTGGTTCATCCACTAGGCCTGCTGTATTCAGACATCTTCTCTTTTAGGAGACACCACTTTACCACGTACAACTTCATTCTAATACTGGTTACCATCTGCCAATTGGTCGTGCTGACAGATATTTTGTCATAAAGACTTTTCAGACTGTAAGAGTCTGTATTAAACCTAATAATCATTTCCCTAACAATAATCCTTCTCTTGTAGTCTCTCACATAGTTGAGGCTTCCAAGTTCCACCTAGCCACTTTTTTTAGAAACTTGAGGATCATTATTGACTCTTTCCTAAACTTAACCTCTATCTGTGTAATCAAATGTAAAATTTTGCCTATTTAACCATGTAGATATTTCTCTAGTCATCAAAATTTTATATATAATATTGCTACAGTTTTCTAATAGATTTTCTCATTACCTTTTGTCACTATCAAATTCAGTCTCAGTTTTTTAACATAGACACATTCACATTCATAATACTGTATGTGGCATCTCCATTACCTAAGGGTTCACGGAACCATTCCTTTGATTACCTTTTCAGCTTCATATCATGACCAACTTTCTAAAAAAACGTAACAAGGAAAGCTTATTGGTGTTAATTCCACATACATAGCACCTCAAAACAGACTATCATCTTCAAACTCTGTGTCTACGTCTGTGAACTCACTTGATTTACTAACTGATATATACATGTACAGAACATGTGATAATCATTTTATTCATCAACATGTGCATCTCACTTATTGACACAGAGGTCACTGTTATACTTTATGAGTTCATCCACCTGTCAAGGTCAAGGATTCCGGACCAATTCACAGTATCTCAAAGAACAGACCTTTAGGAGAAAAATAGAAAGGCACACCAGCCTAGATTTACAAAGATAAGAAAAACTATAATTCCCTATATTCTCACTAACAGGCTTTTCAGCAGTGTGAATTCTTTTGAGCCCTGTATTTGCCCTTGAGGGTATCCTTCTATTCTGATAATCTCTCCCTTTTTTATGGGATGAGTGAGGATAGCAGAGAGCAGTCTTGTCTGTGAAGCAGTAGTCACGATGTGGGTGTAGACCGTTCTAAATTGTGATGCCATCTGTTTGCAAAAGTTTTCTAATATCATCCCCTAGAAACCTTGGTACACACAGATGTATTTTGGGCAGTGTATTATTGACATGATGTTACTTCAGCATGATTACACAAGGGATTGCTTTAATAGTAGTGGTAAAAGCAGGAAGAGTAAGTCAACATCTTTTGTCACAAAATAGGTGAGGGATGGTAATGAGGGTTTGGACCATAATAGATGGAGGAAGGGTACCATATCTTAGACATGTTTTGAAAGTAGAAAAGATTGAATTTTTTCAACAGATGGAATATGGGTTGAGAGAGAATGAAGAGAGCATAGGATAACTTTCCTGTTTGTTCTAAAACACTTGAAGAATGGTGTTCCCTTTAGTTGACATGGCATTTTTCTGGGGGATAATGTTTGAAGAATAAACCTGGTCAATCATCAACATTGTTTTTATAGAACTTTTTACTATTTATGCCTTAAATCACATTATCTCTACAATTGCCCTATGAATGATTGATCATAGTATGGAAGGCATTCAGGTATTGCTGCCTCTGTGTTAGTTGCCCTTGATTATTGTTAACTATAAACAGAATTTTGGATTTGGTTATTTTGGTATTTAAAGATCAATGCGCTGATTCAGGTTATTATGTTTAAGCACAGTATTTTTTTAAAGATTTATTTATTTATTTGAAAGTCAGAGTTACACAGAGAGAAGAGGCAGAGAGAGAGAGAGAGAGAGAGAGAGAGGTTTTCCATCCGATGGTACACTCCCCAATGAGCCACAATGGCTGGAGCTGTGCCAATCCGAAGGCAGGATCCAGGAGCTTCCTTCAGGTCTCCCACGCAGGTGCAGGGGCCCAAGGACTTGGGCCATCCTCCACTGCTTTCCCAGGCCATAGCAGAGAGCTGGATCAGAAGAGGAGCAGCCAGGACCAGAACCGGCGCCCATATGGGATGCCGGTGCCTCAGTCCAGGGCGTTAACCCGCTGTGCCACAGCACCAGCTCCATAAGCACAGCCTTTTAGAATATCACCTTCTCTATATAAAGTACCATAAGACTGATAATACAGCTGAGTGTTGGTACTCGATTCAGGATCCCAGTAATTGATTACTGGTTCACCACTTCTTGCCACTGGATTAGTAATTGAACATGTCTGTGCTTCAAACTTCTCAGTAGCATAAAGCGAAGAATTAAAGTCTCACTCTCAGTATTAGATTAAAATAATATAATGCCTGTAACAATCTCAATATGGTACCTGAGAACTAAATGCCCAATAAAAGTTAGCTTTAATATAAAAATTTTTATTGTTTTTTCAAATGATCATGCGTAGAAGTCCTTTTCTTTTATGTAGTTAATGGCTATTTCTAATTGGAGATAATTACTTTAATATAAAACATTGTGTTTTATGGAAGATAATCTTGTGCTAGTTCTATTGTTTCAGTAATTTTTTTTTTACTTACTTTAAACATGAAATGGTAACCTAACAGTTTTAAGATCTATGTGAAAAATAAAACAAATGAATATTTTGAGATTAGAATAAAGTAGTATCTACAGATATAGAATAGACAAGTAAATAGTAAAGAAGACTGATATGTTTTACAATTAGGATATATTTATGTGTAAAGGAAAACCGAGGCCCATTCAAGGAACTCTTTCAAAGGAAGCAGTCTGATAATAGAGTAATAATACTTGGCTGACAAAATCAGTCAAAATCTGTTGAGTTAAGAAAGAAAAATAGAACTATTCAATCTAAATGAAATCGAATTAATGCCTTGAGAATCACCAGACAAAATACTAGACAAATGAATACAAAGTTGATTTTCATTGGATAGCAACAACCAAAAATTTAATTTGTTACCTCTGCCTTATAATATTGTTTGGGTTTTTGCTTTTATTTTGAATTGCAAGTGAAATGAGGATTGAAGCGATTTTTCATCGAATCTCAAAAAGTATATATAAAGGAAAAAATGAGTAGGCCAATGTTTTAAGCTTAATGACAAAAAATAAGTTCTGAAAAGATGTTTAAACTGGCAGGCGCTGTGGCTCACTAGGCTAATCCTCCGCCTTACGGCGCCAGCACACCCAGTTCTAGTCCCGATTGGGGTGCCGGATTCTGTCCTGGTTGCCCCTCTTCCAGGCCAGCTCTCTGCTGTGGCCCGGGAGTGCAGCGGAGGATGGCCCAAGTGCTTGGGCCCTGCACCCCATGGGAGACCAGAATAAGTACCTGGCTCCTGCCTTCAGATCAGCGCGGTGCGCTGGCCACTGGAGGGTGAACCAATGGCAAAGGAAGACCTTTCTCTCTGTCTCTCTCTCTCACTGTCCACTCTGCCTGTCAAAAAAAAAAAAAAAAAAAAAAGATGTTTAAACTGAGGTACAGCTACACTTAACAAGGATTAAAAATCTACCCTGAAGATGTAAAATGGTTCAGTATTTTCTTAAGTGTACTTCATTTAATAAAAATAATTTTAATAATATTTAGTATGAAATAAAATGTTAATTGTGTAATAAATTTGTGAAATAACCAATAACCTGCTGCAGTTTATATTTCATATTTAAATTTTACGGTGGGCTGGCACCGCACCTCAATAGGCTAATCCTCTGCCTACAGCGCCAGTACCCCAGGTTCTAGTCCCAGTCGGGACTCTTGATTCTGTCCTGGTTGCTCCTCTTCCAGTCCAGCTCTCTGCTGTGGCCTGGGAGTGCAGTGGAGGATGGCCCAAGTCTTTGGGCCCTGCACCCACATGAGAGACCAGGAGAAGCACCTGGCTCCTGACTTCAGATCAGTGTGGTGTGTTGGTCGCAGTGCACTGGCTGCAGTGGCCATTGGGGGGTGAACCAACAGAAAAGGAAGACCTTTCTGTCTCTCTCTCTCTCACTGTCCACTCTGCCTGTAAAAAAAAAAAAATAAAGTGACAATTTTATATTTCAACATTAGGGACAAATCTATATTTTCACTTAGTAGATTAAATATAGAGTCCAGTGTTTTAATACCTATTTTGTCTATATTTGAGAAAATTTGATCATCTGGCAGCATAATTCAAGAGACCACTTGTGACCATTATTGCAGGCACAATACTAAGTCAAAATGAAGCTGTTAAAAGCTGTGCATTTGCTGTTTTTTCCACTGGGGATATCCTAAAGAACATAACAAAGGATGACTCTGAGATTTACCACTTAAGAGCTATGTGATTTTATACTAATTACCTAATGTCTTTCTTTTGGTCTTGGTCTCTGTCCCTCTCCTCTGTTCTCTCTTCCACCCTTCATTTACAATATTCAGGAAATAATCCCAGGTCTACCAAATTCAGCTGATTTAACATGGGAATATACTACATTGTATGTGAAAATATTTGGTGAGCACTAAAGCTCTAAGCAGATATTCACTATTTAACATCAATTGAGGTGCCACATATGAGGAGTTACTAGTAAATAAATGTCTTTAAAATTGTAGCAAAACTTGGATTATTTTAATAATCTACCGGTCACATAGATTTAATACCTCAGATATTGAGATAGAATATAGACTTCTGCCCCAAGTTACTTATAAACAAATTATTAATGGCAAATTTTCTCAAAAACAGGAGTGATATTTAAAGGTAAATGAATAATAGCTAACAGGACTTAATTAATATGGGTCTAATTTTTTAAAAAACTTAAATATGTAAATTTTAGCTAAATGAACCTAAAGGAAAAGAAAACTATTTTAGGGCACAAGATTTGTAGTTTTCTTGTTGACCAACCAACAATATTTTCTCCAATAGTCATTTAAGATTTTCTGTATTTATAGTTATCCATAATAACTAAAGTAGAAGTATATATGGTGCTTTCCCTTTGTTTTATTTTGCCTCCTATATCACACAAGTTTTATTGAAAATTCTGGGAACCTGGCAACACCAGAGAGCACAGAGAAAAACAAAAATTTCCAATGAAAGTATACTTTCTCTAACCAAAGGACCAGTAAAAGATTTCTCTAAGAAAACAGCTACTTTAGGGGTCGGGGCTGTGGCAGAGTTGGCTAAGCCTCTGCTTGCAAGGCCAACATGTCATATCAGAATGCAGGTTCAAATCCTGTCTACTCTGCTTCCCAATAAGCTTCTTGCTACCATAAGGACAAGGGATTAAAAAATTAAAACAGGAAATTTAAGACATGATCATACTGCAAAAAATCCTATATTAAATCATTTTTCTAATTACACAAGTTATATACACAATGTACTAAAAGAGGTAAAAATGACACCTGTATTTGTTATGAAATCATTTTAACTTAAGTGACAAGTCTACATACCAAATTGGGCATTTAGCTATAAAAATATAAGCACAATTTCTGCTATAGTCAAAAGTGGTCTATTCAATGCAATACCATGAAAACATAACACATAAAATGCTTGGTTTTATAAAACAAGAGGTAGATATTTGCTCTATAGGTTGGTAAAACTAAAATGTTAGTACAGAATTGATTTGCAAATTCAGGAATTCTTTTTCTTATGCTATGTGTCTAATGATTTGCAATCAGTGACAAATTTAAACACTCTTTAGAAATGTACTTCACAAATATCAAGTTCACCTTATTTAATATAATTGTAGTACCTGTTTTACAGTATTGAAGTGACTAGTAAAAGATATGTATAGATAAAAATACCTAATTTATTTTACTAGCAAAATGTTTTATTTTGCCTTCACTTTTGAAATATATTTCCATTGGACATTGAATTCTATATTGACAATTCTTTTGTTCTTTTCTTTTCTTTTCTTTTTTATTTGATTGGAAGAGTTATAGACTGTGTGAGAGAGAGACAAAGAGGAAGGTCTTCCTTCCTTTGGTTCACCCCCCAAATGGCTGCTACAGACAGCACACTGATCCGAAGCCAGGAGCCAGGTGCTTTTTCCTGGTCTCCCATGCGGGTACAGGGACCCAAGCACTTGGGCCATCCTCCACTGCCCTCCCGGGCCACAGCAGAGAGCTAGACTGGAAGAGGAACAACCGAGACTAGAACTGGTGCCCATATGGGATGCCGGTGCCTCAGGTGAGCTATGGCACTGGCCCCTGTTCTTTGCTTTTCTTACAGCAGTTTAAAGATGCCAATGCATTTTATTTTGGTTTACATTATTTCTGAAAGGAATTAGCAATTACGCTTCCTCTTCTCAGACCTTTTAAAATTAAATAATTATCAATTTTCATGTTAATATGAGATTAATACAAATAGAACAAATTCCGTGTAGTTCTTGCATACAATTCTCCGAGTATGATGACACTTCTCCTGCTCCCTTCCTCCCTCTCTCTCACCATTCTCTTCCTCCCTTATTTCTTCTTTCTTTTTCTCCTTCCTTCCTTCCTTCCTTCCTTCCTTCCTTCCTTCCTTCCTTCCTTCCTTCCTTTTTAATTGTTGAAAGAACATATTTTTAATTTACATTGTAGTCAAAGACTTAATACTCCACTAAATAAGAGTTCAACATGTAAAATGACCATATTCCAGCACGAATGTAGGCAAGGGTTTTAAACAAATAGCCAACTAAAAAGATGTGCATTTCCCTCATATATATGTAGTAAATTTAGAAATAATCAAAGATCAATTTTATAAATCCTTAAATTAAATTCTTTTTTTTTTTTTTTTTTGACAGGCAGAGTGGACAGTGAGAGAGAGAGACAGAGAGAAAGGTCTTCCTTTGCCATTGGTTCACCCTCCAATTGCCGCGGTGGCAGGCGCACTGCGGCCGGCGCACCACGCTGAGCCAATGGCAGGAGCCAGGTACTTATCCTGTCTCCCATGCGGGTGCAGGGCCCAAGGACTTGGGCCATCCTCCACTGCACTCCCTGGCCACAGCAGAGAGCTGGCTTGGAAGAGGGGCAACCGGGACAGAATCCGGCGCCCCGAATGGGACTAGAACGTGGTGTGCCAGTGCTGTAAGGTGGAGGATTAGCCTAGTGAGCCGCGGCACCAGCCCAAATCCTTAAATTAAATTCTTAAATTATAAAATTCTGCATTGGCTTTCTTCATTCGCTACTGTACATGCTAATAAAAATTATAAGTTCCAAAATGTAATACTCAGAGATTTGCTCAGATTAGATGCAGGAAAGCTGAAAGCATTTCTTTTAAAATCTGGAACCAGACAAGGATATCCAATTCAAATAATGTATTACAAGAATTCAAGTCGTATTTTATGTCCAACTGAGAATTTTAAACCATATGCGTTACTTAGTTTCAACAATGTGGTAAAGAAAAACTATACTTGAGGATTCAATACTTCCTAACTTGTTTAACTTCTTTAATTATTGGTAAATTTTGTTTCCTCATCTACATAATGTGGCTGCTAATATTAGCTATTTCTGAACATTTCTCATTGAATGAAGTATATATCATTTAGTTAATACTCAAAATTGTATTTATTAGTATAATAATCAAATAAGTCCAACTATATTTAGGCATGATTTCAATAAAGTCAGTCACTATTCTAATATTGACTAATTCCTTAATATTTAGAGAATAACTTATCTTTTAAAATGAAATTGTATTACTTCTTGAGTAATATCACATGATGAAAAATTCATTATTATGAATATTAGTATGTTCTTTATGTATCATTACAGCTATAAAAAATGCATTATTCGCATCCAGATACCTTAAACTCATTTTTCGCTTATTGATGTTGTTTGTTTATATTTTATTCATTTGTCCACTGATCCCAAACTAGTCTTCATTCATTCATTAATCTTATATAAATCTTGTTTAGCATAAATGTCAGGCTATTCAAAGTCTTTATTTACTCCACTTACATGAGATGATTTTGGACAATTACATCTGTGATTGATAAAGGAACAATAGGGGTATTTTATGTAATTTTTAGGATTTTAAAAATTCATTTCAAAGGCAGAGTTGTACAGAAAGAAATAGAGATAGAAAGAGAGAGAGGTTTTCCATCTGCTGGTTCACTCCCCCAAAGGCCAGAGCTGGGCCAGGCCAATACAGGAGCCATGAGCTCTTCCTCCCTCTCTCATTCCCGGTCCCATTCTCCATTAAGATTGGTTTTTAATTAACTTTATACACAGAACACCAACTCTATAGTAAGTAAAGATTTCAACAATTTACATCCACACACACAAAATATAAGCAACTGTTTGAAAACAAGTTTGCAGTTATTTCTCATAGTATAACTCATTGAGGACAGAGGTCCTGCATGAGGAGTAAGGGCTATTGTTAATTTAATAATTAACACTCTCATGAATGACATCAGTGATCACTCGAGGCTCTTGAAATGAGCTGGCAGGGATATGGAAGCCTTTTGAGTCTACATTCTCCATCAGTATTTAGACAAGGCCATAAGCAAAGTGGAGGTTCTCTCCTCCCTTCAGAAAAAAGTACATCTTTCTTTGATGACCACTTCTTTCCCCTGGGGTCTCACTCACAGAGATCTTTCATGTAGGAATTTTTTTTGGCACAGTGTCTTAGCTTTCCAAGCCTGAGATGCTCTCATGGGCTTTTCAGCCAGACCAGAATGCCTTAGGGGCTGATTCTCTAGGTCAGATTACTATTTAAAGCATTTATCATTCTATGAGTGTGCTGTGTGGACTGCTTTCCATGTTGGAACATTCTCTCTTTTTTAATTCTATCCATTGTTAATATCAAGCACTTGTTCTTATTTATATGATCCCTTTAACACTTAATACTATCAGTATGATATATTCTTAATATAATCATTCTAAGACTTAAGATGGCATTATTACCACCCAATCTAATGGGATTTGGAGTCCCATGGCAAGTTTTTAGATTTACTAAAAACTAAAGTTCTTACATTAGGTTGTAGATTTAAGTCTTTCATACATTTTAAGTGAATTTCTGTGTAAGGTGTATGGTAGGGGACTTTTTTCATACTTCTGCATGTGAAGACCCAGTTTTCCCAGCCCAATTTGTTGAAGAAATTGTCCTTGCTCCAGGGATTGAATTTATCTCTCTCTCTCTTTTTTTTTTTTTTGACAGGCAGAGTGGACAGTGAGAGAAAGAGACAGAGAGAAAGGTCTTCCTTTGTCGTTGGTTCACCCTCCAATGGCCGCCATGGCCGGCACGCTGCGGCCGGCGCACCACGCTGATCCGATGGCAGGAGCCAGGAGCCAGGTGCTTTTCCTGGTCTCCCATGGGGTGCAGGGCCCAAGCACTTGGGCCATCCTCCACTGCACTCCCTGGCCACAGCAGAGAGCTGGCCTGGAAGAGGGGCAACCAGGACAGAATCCGGCGCCCCGACCGGGACTAGAACCCGGTGTGCTGGCGCCGCTAGTCAGAAGATTAGACTAGTGAGCAGCGGCGCCGGCCGAATTTATCTCTTTTTTCAAAATTAAGTTGGTTGTAGATGTGTGTATTGATTTCTGGAGTTTCTATTCTATTACATTGTTTTTGTGCCAGTGTCAGGATGTTTTAAATAAAAATTCCCTGTATTATGTCTTGAAATCTCGTATTGTGATGCTTTCAGTTTTATTTTTGTTGTATAAGATTACTTCAGCTATTTGGTGTCTCTTGATTTTTTCACATGAATTTTATCATCATTTTTTTCTAGATCTGCAAAGAATGTTATTGGTATTTTGATTTGGATCATGTTGAATCCATAATTGTTTTTGATAGTATGGACATTTTGATGATGTTGATTCTTCCAAACCATAAACATGGAAGAATTTTTCATTTTAATGTCTTCTTCTATATCCTTCTCTAATATATCATGATTTTCATTGTAGAGATTTTTGACATCCTCAGTTAAATGTATCCAAGATATTTAATTATTTTTGTAGCTATTGTGCAAGTAATTGATCTTAGAAGTTATTTCTCAGCAATGCATTGTTTTGTATACAAAGGGAATTGATTTTTGTGTGTTGATTTTGTATCCTGACATTTGCCAAACTCTTTTATGAGTTCCAATAATCTCTCAGTGGAATCTTTTGGATCTTTTATACATAGAAACATGTCATTTGCAAATAGGAATAGTTTAACTTCCTCCTTCCCAATTTGTATGCCTTTGATTTCTTTTTCTTGCCTAGTGGCTCTGGCTAAAACTTCCAGGAGTATATTAAATAGCAAAGCTGAGAATGGGCATCCATGTCTGGTTACAGATCTTAAGGGAAATGCTTCTGTTTTTCCCTATTCAATAGCATATTGGCTGTGGGTTTGTCATAAATTGTCTTGATTGTTTTGGGAATGTTCCTCATATACCTAATTTGCTTAGAGTTTTCGTCATTAAAGGATGTTGTAGTTTATCGAATGCTTTTTTCTGAAACTATTGAGATAATAATATGGTTTTTGTTCTTTAATTTGTTAATGTAATGTATCACATTGATTGATTCGTGAATGTTGAATCATCCTTGCATACCAGGAATAAATACCACTTGATCTGAGTGAATGATCTTTCTGATGTGTTGTTGGATTCGATTGGCTTGTATTTTCTTGAGGATTTTGTGTCTATTTTCATCAGGGAAATTGTCTGCAGTTCTCTTTCTCTGTTGTATCTTTTTCAGGTTTAGGAAATAAGGTGTGGCTGGCTTTATAGAATGAGTTTGGGAGAATTCCTTCCCCTGCAATTGTTTTGAATAGCTTGAGCAGAATTGGAGTTAGTTCTCCTTTAAATGTCTTGTAGAATCCAGCAGTAAAGCTGTCTAGTCATAGGCTTTTCCTTGTTGGGAAGGTCTTTATTACTGATAAAATTTCTGTCTTGGTTTTTATTGGTCTGTTTAAGTGTTCTATGTCTTCATAGCTCAATTTAGGTAGGTTGCATGTGTCCAGGAATCTATCCACTTCTTCAACGTTTTCTGGTGTGTTGCCTCACTGAGTTTGTTGTTAAGCCTTTCCACCACAGTTTTTTTTATTTGTTTAATTCTTCCTTTTTTTTACTTGACGGATAGAGTTAACACAGTGAGGGAGACAGAGAGAAAGGTCTTCCTTCCATTGGTTCACCCCCAAAATGGCTGCTACTGCTGGAGCTATGCCTATCTGAAGCCATGAGCTATGTGCTTCTTCCTGGTCTCCCACACGGGTATGGGTGCCCAAGCACTTGGGTTATCCTCCACTGCCTTCCTGGGCCACAGCAGAGAGCTGGACTGGAAGAGGAGCAACTGGGACTAGAACCTGGCACCCATATGGGATGCCAGCGCCACAGGTGGAGGATTAACCAAGTGAGCCACAGCACCAGCCTGAATTCTTCCTTTTTAATATTTTCATTTGATTTATTTTAAAATCTCAATTTCATTTAAAAATCCTCATTCATGTCATGTATGGTTTTCTCTAATTTGTGGATTTCCTTCTAATTGCATCTAAGTAATCCTATGATCAATTTTTTGAGTTCTGTTTCCTGCATTTCTTCATTCTCTTCATCTTCAGATTCTAATGTGGAAATGTTGTTTTCTTTCATGGCACCATGTTGTATTCCTTAGTCTTGTCTCTTAAATTTCTACATTTATTTTTAGGCATTTGTAGATATACTTGTTTGTTTTTTTCCTCTGATGGCTTTTATCTTTTAACTTTGCCACTGCGTGGCTTAGTGGAGTGTCTGCATTTTCAGAATATACTGAGAGGCATGTGCTGGATGTGGCCAGGGAGCTCTGTTCAGTGCTCCAGGGTGAGGAGTGTCCAAGATAATACCCAATTTGGGTATGATAAATTTCTCTCTCTCTCTCTCTCTTTTTAATCAGAGGGGAGGGTTTACCAGCTCTGTTGGCAAAGTCTCACGCTTACCTCCCTTCCTCCAGTGTGAACAGTACAGTGGTGCTAGCTCCAGTGGGTGCAATGTTCATCCAGAATCACATAAATGATCCATGCAGTCCTTAGTGTGAGCATAGATCCTGGACTAGTGACTCTACCCAGGTGATCAGAGAGCTTCAAGCTTCAAGTTGCCACCCATAGCAACTGTCCAAAGACCCAGCAACACCCTGTGCTCTCCCACACAGCCACAATGTTTTCATGTCAGAACATACAAGGCTATCACAGTCACAGATGTCCAGAGCCCTGTTAGTTCTCTCAGCCAGTCTCAGGTATCTCCACTCAGCTGGTTGCTGGGTGTGTGGACACAGCTGGCACAGCTGTTAGTTTGTCAAAAATGGCACCCACACTCTCTCAGCTAGTTACAGGATGCTATAGAGGTAGAGAGAATTGCCCTCTTCTTCCCATCTGGGTTAGCAAATACACTGTCTCCAACATGGCTCCAAGCCAGAGTCATGCCAGGCTCTCCCTGAAGCTTTAATGCCAGTGGATTGGGCTTCTGCAGTGTGGTCTCTCCTCATAATCCAAGGCTGGTACTGAGGCTTTTGGCTTCTGGGGTCTTGTGTTATATTCATTGTGCTCATCCACACCCTCCACACAGATCCAGAGTGTCCCTCTAACTTGCATGTGCTTAACACTGCAATTTTCCCACTAAATCTTCCCTGAGATTACACTCTCTCTACTTTGTTTTTTTAACTATCTTCCCCTAGACTAGAGTAATAAGTGCCCTCCCTATTCCACCTCGGAATCTCTTCAATTCAATTCTACTATGATTCAGAAGGCAGCTTGTACTCTTTATTAACTTCATTCCAATTGAATATGAGTACTGTAATCTATTACCTACATGTAAAATGCATTTTAAATATATATGAGGGTACTTCAAAAAGTTTTTAGAAAATGTGCATTATCTTTAAAGTCCATTTTTGAACCAACTTTGTAAAGTACCCAAATATTGTATTCTAGCTGAAAAAAGAAATCTGATAAAGATTCAATATCTTACTTTAGGGAAAACCACCATGTAAATAAACTTTCCTAACATTTTTGGGCAGGAATGTTTTTCTCAACCTATCCTGTAGTAGTTATACTTAGAATTCTTTATATGTACTTTCATTAGTCTAATGCATTTAACAACTAACTAGAGCATATTTTCCATCTTTAGTCACTTTATATTCTAGTTTTTATCTCAAAGGAATATATTTTATCATTTTAAGGGTATTTTTGGTGGTGAGTGGGTAATAGCTGAATATGATTCTTGGAACTGCATATTAACTGACCTATAAAGAATTTAAAATGATATTTTTGTTAATTGCACAGATATAGTGAGTCTTTTCTAAATTACCAAGATGAAGTAATACAAAAGGATTAAAAAGAAAAAAATCATCCACTTTCACTACCTATAATAAGAAAATTGCATTCAGCTGTTTTTAAAGCATTTTTCATCTAAATCATATTCACATATCTCCAAAACGCCTACTACTACTTTTCACCTACATTGTTCTGTGGTTATTAATACTACTTATGAATGGTTGTGAAGAATTATATTTCAAAATCTTACTGTTGAATAAATTGCATGTTCTGTCAGGAATAAAAGCTACTTGTGTTTATAGCATAATGATTAAAGAAGAGAATTTTATTCTTCTCATTTCAAAACTACAAATATATGTAAGATTTACCAGAATTAAGAATGTATAAAGGGCTGCTGTTGTTACATAGCAGGTAAAGGGAATGTCCAGACTGTGCTACAGAGTTAACATCTAAGAAATGGAAGGAAAAAGGAGGAGAATCAAGGCTTCACCGATGGAGCCTTAGACTATGATGCTGGTATGACAAAAAACTTAGAAGCATAATTGGCAGTTCCAATTAAATAAATCTTTGATTAAGAAGATTTATCCAGGCCCTCATATATCCAACATGCACAGCAATTAGCTAGTACCTGTTTCACAGGTGGCTTCTTTGTTATCAGAAGATCTGAGTAGCATACCTCTAAGCATGGCAAAGCCTATCCAGCAAACAGACCCCATGTGTACACATTTTGTGGTGCAATTCCTCCTATTTTCCACTAGATCACTTTCTGAGGAAACATTGAAAAGAGGAAGTGTGGTGGGATAAGATGCATTTACCACTGCGGTGAGTCTGAGATGTAACAGCTATTTGCCACCCCTTTTTTCCACTAATAAGTCTTTTAGTTTGTTTTGCCTTTAACTATCAGTGTCATGTGAGAGATAGGGACTGAGGGCACTTGATCTATCATCTGTTACCTCTCAAGATGCATATTAGCAGGAAGATTGATCAGAAGTGGAGGAGCCAGGACTCAAACAAGCACTTTGATATGGGTTAGAGATGTCCCAAGCAGCTGTGCCATAAGGCCTGGCCTGCATAGTCCTTTTGAGAAAATGACAATGCTAGGGTTCTTGGCCTTGTTTACAGAAATCTGGCATGAGGCAAATAGGGATCTTATGAGGTAGCCTCTGAACGTGGTAATAGTTAGAAAGTGTCAGTCAATCACACTCCTTAAAGCTATTGTGGCAAGTCCTTCCTTTATTCCTTCCTTCCTTCCTTCCTTCTTTCCTTCTTTCCTTCTTTCCTTCTTTCTTTCTTTCTTGTTGAATCATGGAAAAAGAGAGAGAGAGAGAGCCCTCACAAGCCAGGGTTAGGCCAGGTTGAAACTAGGACCTTAGAACTAAATCTGGAATTTTCACATGGGTGGCAGAGACCCAAGCACTCAAGGAATGGATTAATAGGAAGTTGGAATCAAAAGAGTGGAGCCAAGATTTGATCTCATGGGATGCACATGTCCCAAACAGCATCTTAACTGGGACCAAACACCCATATTGGAAAGTCTTTCCTTGTTGGAAGGACTGAGTACAGAACCTCTTCACTGGTACTGCTATGGTAATTAACAAAATGGTGAAAGCTGATTAATCGCATTCTATGTATACAACAATTAAATTATTTGATATGTTTCACATTTTTGCTATTATAGTATTTATAACACAGGTTAGAGAAATCTGTTAATTCAAGGGGTCTTCAAAAAGTGCACAGAAATACATATTGTAGATACTGTGCATCAATTTCAAAAATTTCACACCCAAATAAATTTACTTTTAATTCAATTTTTCCACAAACCTTTTGAACCAAATGTAATTCTGCTATTGTAACTGTATTTTATATTTGCTTAAGTGTACATAAATAACATGACACAAGAAAATTTATTATTTCAAGTTGTTTAATTCAAATACATAGGAAAAGGAAACACCAATGGTAGTTGATCATACAAGGCATAGTAACTATTTAAAATATAACAAAATGGTCCAGTTTATTTAAGTGTGTTTTTCAATATCCTAGAAACATTTGTGTGTGTATGCTTACAAAAAATATGCTATTTATGTCAATTTTTTCTGTTCCATTAGCTTGAGACTGACTATAAACATAAAATAAAAAACTAATAACTCACAAATGATAAAAAATAGAGAATGTGGTTGAAATCAAGCATTGCTTTAATATCTTTTTGTCCATTTTAATAAACATTTTCCAACTTGTTATATAATAAGTGCTAGGACTGAATAATTGAATGAATTCTCTGCATTCAATGAGATTCCACTCTAAGTCCTATAAAAAGATACTGACTTGGCCGGCGCCGCGGCTCACTAGGCTAATCCTCCACCTAGCGGTGCCGGCACACCGGGTTCTAGTCCCGGTCGGGGCGCCGGATTCTGTCCCGGTTGCCCCTCTTCCAGGCCAGCTCTCTGCTGTGGCCAGGGAGTGCAGTGGAGGATGGCACAAGTGCTTGGGCCCTGCACCCCATGGGAGACCAGGAAAAGCACCTGGCTCCAGGCTCCTGCCATCGGATCAGCGTGGTGCGCCGGCCGCAGCGCGCCGGCCACGGCGGCCATTGGAGGGTGAACCAACGGCAAAGGAAGACCTTTCTCTCTGCCTCTCTCTTTCACTGTCCACTCTGCCTGTCAAAAAAAAAAAAAAATGATACTGACTTTTGGGGCTTCACATTAAAACACTAGGTGGCTGGGGAAAAGAGAATGTATTAATGAAGAATTTGGGATTTGAGCAGAGAGGATAGATGTATCAGTTTTCAGTAAAAGAAATGAAGGTAAGAGAAAGGAATAAAGAAAGGACCAGCAAATAAATACATATAAATTTCAAAGTGTGACATTTTTACAGAATATGAAAAAATAACAAATTTGTAACCTTAACTTCTAAGGAGAGCTGTGGAAAACAAAATTCGGACATGGGTGAAGGTCAGAATACTGAATAAAAGGCTAAGCATTTTTCTACAGTGCACATTTGGAATGATGCATCATTGCTACAAACATGAAATTCAAGGTTGATGGATCTTTTCTTCAAATGTTTTGAGATAGAAACAATTTAGATGCTTTTAAACCTAAGTAATCTCATTGTCTAAGTGAAGGGTGCAGCCTTATGTACTCATAATGGACTGGTTCTGGAATATAAAGAGCAAATATGTTCCCTCATTTAGGGAGTTTAGAGTCACTGAAGAGACTAGATGGAAGATTTTGTAACTGGAATATAGGAGAGCCAGGATTGGATAATAAAGTTAAAAGAATATTATTCATTTAAAGTTGGAATGCAATATAAAACAGGGAAAGAGGTTGTAAAGAACCAATAACCACTAAGAATAATTAAATTCTATGAAGCAGTATTAGAAAGTTACTAATAAAATATTTAACACTTTTTCTTTATCATGTTAAGTTAGAGTCTTTATCATTTTCTGGTTTTAAAATATGACTTCTACAAAATAGTTAGCATTTCTTACGTATTGGGATTCATTAAATGCAATGAGAGGGGTTTGGGGCAGTTTTAAAAAGGAGAAGAGTAATACAAAAGCCATGAAGGAATGTGTTCAGAAGTCTGTTAGTGGGAAGGTAAAACTTTTGATTACAAATTTGAAATTCTCTACACTTGTTCAAGAAAATATTTTATTTCTTTATTGTTACTTTGTTAATTTAATAATGATTGAAATAAATATAATCAAGTCATATCCACTACTCAAATAATGCACTACTGATTACGTGCTAAAATCTTCCAAAGATGAAGGTAGACAAACTGTTAAAAAAAAATTCTGAAATTCCAAAATGGTAGAATAGCAATAGGATAATCTGCTCAAGGGCAAGCAGCAAAAATATTTAAAAAAAAAAAAAAGGTAGTGTAGTGTGGAGAGAAAGTATACTTCAGGATTTCAGGGGAGAGTTGGAAGGAAAACTGAAGTGGAGATTCTGTGGAAGGAGGAGAGATACAGTGGATCTGTGTGGAAAGTGCAGACATGCAGCAACCAGCACAGATACAATACACCATCCCAGCAACCCTGAGCTGGAGAAAGCGACAGCTTTGGAGAGCAAGATGAGATCAGACTGCAGTGGCCCATGCCACTGGTGATACGACCAGAGGGAGAACCTTACACTGTCTTTGAGTCCAGCCCAGAGCCCTGAGGGAAACAGGGTGCTCACTCACCAAGGGAAAAAGAAAAGGGTCACGTCCCTCTCTCCCTATCTCCTCTCCCTGAGAATAGCTGCAGTCAACCAGCTGAGAGAGGGCAGGTGCCATTTTGGGCATAAGTGAGTAGTAGCTACCCATGCAGCATGCACCCACCAACCAGGGGGGACTGTCTCCATTTGTCAGCAGAGGTTGCCTCAGTAGCTTGGGTGTGCACTCTGCAGCAGAAATGGAGAAAGAGCCATTCTGACATTAGTGCCTGGTGTGGAACTCTCATACATGTTCCGCACAATTGTGTACTGAGTAGGGCTGTGACCAGTGGGATTTGTTCACGACTGTGATCCGGGGATTTTACCAGAGGGAAAAATTGACATTCCCACTGACTCTACGTGTGGCTGGGAATTTGACAGGCGACTGGGAATCCACATATGACTGTGAGGTGTTTCAACATAATACAGGTTCTGGGGCTCGAACTCAAACTGCCTAGGCAGAAAACTCACAAGGAGTTGGCTCTTGAAATATTCCAGCCTCTCTGTGGATGGAACAAGCTAACCTGGTGGAATGGATCCTCTGCAACCCATGACTGCGAGAGTCCCGAGTGCTGAGCCTGGAAAATCTGTGACTGCATGAGCAGTCACAGGGTATAGCTGGGTCTCAGACAATCACTTTGTGTGCAGCTTCACACGCCCAGATCTGATTGCCTGGTGTTGGTCATAGCAGCCAAATGTGTGACCACATTGAAATTGCACAGATCCTTTGTGCAGTTCACGCAGAAGTGAGGATGAGTATTGCACCCACTGAGGGCTAACACCCAAGCAATGACCACCTTGGAAGAAACGAGGTAAGGGTGTGGCTATGCCAACAGAGGTGAAAATATACCCACTTCAGTGAACAAAAGGAGCTCTACCACACCCCACTTGGTTGTCACCTCGGATAACTACTCTGCCCAGGAACACTGACAAGAGCTCACTGGCCACATCCAGCACACACCTCCTGGGATTCACTGAAAGAGCAGAAACTCGACTAAGCCGCAGAGGCATAGTTCAAAGATAAAAGCCATTAGAGGAAAAAACAGCAAATATCTCCACAAATGCTTAAAAATAAATGCAGAAAATCAAGAAACATGATTAAGGAAGACAACATGACCCCACTAAAGGAACAAAACAACATTTCAGTATTAGAATGCAGAGATATTGATGAAATGCCTGAAATGAAATTCAAAAGAAAATGATAGGATTACTCAGAGACAATCAGAAGCAAATCCATGAATTAAAGAAATCTATACATGACATGAATGAAAAATTTTCCCATAAAATGGAGATTTTAAAGAGAAACCAAAATGAAATATCAGAAATTAAGTATTCAATAGGTCAAATAAAAAATGTGGTGGAAAGCCATAACAATAGACTTAGTGAGACAAAGAAAAGACTATCCAAGCTAGAAGACAAATCATGGGAAATCTTTCAGTCAGAGCAAGGGAGAAGAAGAAGGGAGAAGAAGAAGAAGAAATTTAAAAAAAAAAGTTAAAAACAGAATTGGAGATATACGGGATACTATCAAAGACCCAACATACAGAGCTTGGGAGTTCCTGAATATACGGAAACAGAGAATGGATTGGAAGGCCTATTTAGTAAAATAATTACAGAAAACATCCCCAGTTTGGAGAAACAAAGGGGCATCCAAGTCCAGGAAGCACATAGAACGCCTAATAAGACCAGAAAAGATATTCACCACAACACATTATAGTCGAACTTTCAACTGTTAAATATAAATTCAAGATTCTAAAATGTATATGAGAGAAAGGCCAGATTACTTTCAGAGTATCTCCAATTAGACACCAGCTGATTTCTCATCAGAAACTCTATAGACTAGGAGAAAATGAAAAGACATAATCCAATCTTAAGAGAAAAGAAAAAACCTGTCAATGCAATACTGTACCCTGCAAATCTCTTATTTGAAAGTGAAATAAAGACCTTCCATAACAAACAGAGATTGAAAGAATTTGTCATCTCTCATCCAGCTTTACAAAAGATACTTAAGGATGTCCACACACAGAAACACAAAAACAAGGTCATTGCTATGAAAGAATGTGAAGGCAGAAAATCTCCAAGTAAAAGTAAACAATAAGAATATTTATGGAAAAATGACAGGGCCAAGTTGTTACTTATCAATAGTTACCTTGAATGTAAATGACCTCAACTCTCCAGTTAAAAGATACAGACTGGCTGAATGGATTAAAAAGATCTGTCTATTTTCTGCCTTCAAGAAAAATACCTCACTAACAATGATACACAAAAAAGAGCTGATGTAGCCATCCTAATATCAAGCAAAATATACTTTTACACAAAAACTGTTAAAAGTGACAAAGAATGACACTATGTAATGACTAAGGGACCAATTCAAAAGGAAGATGTGACTATAATAAGTGTGTATGCACCCAATTAGAGGGCACCTGGCTATATAAAAGAAATGTTAATGGATACAAAGGGAGACATAAACTCCAATACAATAGTAATGGGGCATTTCAATACCCCACTTTCATTAATGGGCAAATCAACCAGACAGAAAATCAGCAAGGAAACAATGGAGTTAATCAACAGTATAGACCAAATGGACCTAGCAGATATCTAGAGAACTTTTCATCCTGCTGTTGCAGAATACACATTCTTCTCATCAGTGCATGGAACTTTTTCTAGGATAGATCATATGCTAGGCCATAAAAGAAGTCTCAGCAAAATAAAAAAAAATCTAAAAGTAGAGGATATACAAAATCATATTTATTAGGTGAAATGGCTCACTTGATTTATGAGACATTATGAAGAAGGAGAATCTCACAATAGGACATCTGCAGGTTGGAGAACTAGGGAAGCTGGTAGCATGGTTGAGTCTACAGGCTTCAGAACTAGGGAAATGGGTGGTGTAATTCCCAGTTGAAAGCCAAAGGCTTGAGAAGCCTGGCATTGGGGAGAAAAATAAGTATTTGAGTCCAAAGTCTGAGGAATCTGGACAGAAGAAGGGTGTCACAATAGACAGGAAAAAATCACCTTCCCTCTGCCATTTTGTTCTTTCCATATCATTATTGTTTGGATATTGCCTGACACATTGAGTCTATTTCTTCATTAGTCCACTGATTCAAATTCCAATCTCTTCTGCAAGAATTCTCATATTTATACCCAGAAATAATGCTTTACCAGCTATCTGTGTACTTCTTGATACAGTCATGTTTCCATCTAAAATGTATCATCATAAGTCCACCCTTGTTGACATGGCCACTATATGCATTTCCTTAAATCATATATCTTAAAGTAAGATAATAGTAATTTCATAGTTCCCCTTATCATGATACAACTATCCTGCATATAACTGAAAATAGACTAGTCCATCTGCAGAAAAGTTGATAAAATCATTGAGTGATACTTCTTGTTCTCTAGTCTTCTCTCCTTCAGCAAAACCCTCAAATGGTCATGGTTCCTTTTGATTGTTATTATTATTATTTTGTTTGGAAGGCAGAAAGAGAGAAACAGAGATCTGTCTGCTGATGCACTTTCCAAATGCCTACAACAGCCAGAGTTTGACCCGATGGAATCTAGGACCACAGAACTCAATCCAGGTCTGTCACATGGGTGAAAAGGCCCCAAGTACTTGAGGCATCACCTGCTACCTTCCAAAGTACAAATTAGCAGGAAATTGGAATCAGAAGTGGAGTCAGGACACAATCCCACCTCTAATATAGATTGTGGACATCCTGAAAGGCAGCTTATCACTGCACCAGAAGTTTCTCCTCCTCTTCTTCCTTCTTCTTTGGCTATGGTTCTTCCCCTGAAGGGGTAGCCTCAATGCTCAACCCTAAAGTGTCTGAGCCCTTCATTGTCCTGCCTGGATTGGGTTGTTTTAAATTTCCTTTAAGCTGAATCACAGGGCATGGCAATACTAAGCGGTACCATAACAGATATCCTATGTTTCATATATATTTTTATCTCCCATATGGAGTAGCCCTCCAGTTTTCTGTTGATACTCTGTATCATTTTCTTAATCCAACAACATAATTCCCTTTTTTTCTTTTTTGACAGGTAGAGTTATAGACAGTGAGAGACAGAGAGAAAGGTTTCCTTCTGTTGGTCCACTCCCAAAATGGCCGCTTGGCAGGCGCTGAGCCAATCCGAAATCAGGAGCTGGGTACTTCCTACTGGTCTCCCATGTGGGTGCAGGGACCCAAGCACTTGGGACATCCTCCACTGCCCTCCCGGGCCACAACAGAGAGCTGGACTGGAAGAGGAGCAACTGGGACTAGAACCTGGGGTGCCAGCGCTGCAGGTGGAGGTAGCCAAGTGAGCCATGGCACCGGCCCATAATTCCCTTCTTAATTTCTCAACTCCCTAAGGTATGAAAACCTCAAAATGGCAAGGTAACAAGCATGACTTTATAGTTCAATTGAATATCTTTTGTCTCCTTGTGGCAGCATTCCTTCTTCTGGAACTAAAACCTCCAGGCCAGCAAAGCATAAAGTTGCAGGAACAGGGAACCAACATATTCTGATGAGTCAATAGGCATAATGGCAAGTGGTTCCATGAATGTGAGTCCAATGCCATGTTTTGTTGCTGATGAAATGAGTTCCACAAGCAATGCTGTATGAAATACTATGAAGCTTACTTTAGACCATTCTTCTGTTGCTAAAACAAAATACAAAGTGACAGATAATTTGTTAAGAAAAGAGTTTATTATAGAACAGTTTTCTAAGCTCAAAAGCATGGTGCTGGCTTCTGCACAGTTCTAGTGAGGGCCTCCCTGACGACATTATAACATGGCAGATGGCATTATGGCTGGGGGATATGCAAGAGGGAGAGATTCATAGGTTATCCTAGCCTTTTCATAGCAACTTGCTCTCAGTACAACTAGTTTTACTCTGTGAAGCCATTCTCAATGCATCTTTAGGACAGTGGTTCCAATGAGATAAATGCTTTGCAATAGACCCTGTTTCATAACGATCTCACCTCTTCAAGACCAGAACACTGAGAACCAAGCCTCCAGCAGATACACCTTTGAAAGCCAAATCACATTCAAACCATAGCAACAGATGATAGGTAATTGAGGAATTGAACAAGTCCATGGTTGGTAATTTTGGCATAAGCACTGAGTACGAGGAAGGCAAATCCATATCCAGGTGCCATTCCATGAAGCACAAAGCACCGCTGCTCACATGATGTAATGTAACACATGTAATAAACCTACCGTCGAGTAGTTGACTGATTGTCTTAGAGCCATGTGCCTCACTGGGGTTTCAGTGTTGGCCTCTATTGCTAGAAGATTGGGTATTTAGTGGTTGTCAGAACCAGGTAAGCTTCTTTGATAAGTGAAAATCCATGTGGCTGAACCCATGCATAACCTGCAGCCCTACCAACTTGATCACTGGGCAATAGCAGGGATATCTCAGGGAAGAGGTTGACTGACATTCACAAAAGGTATCACTCTATCTGCTTGATTATTAAATTCCTTCTCAGCTGAAGTCACCCTGGTGAGTGCTGACATAGGATACAAATGTGTTGATCTCCTTTGCCTACTCTGAAAGATCTATGTGCACAAATAGTCCCCAAATTTCTTTGCCATGTTTTCCAACTGTGTTCTTTTGAATTCCCTGACCATCCAGTCAAACCATTGGCTACAGCCCATAAATTGATTTATCATTGAATGACTCATTATTTCTCCATCAAAGCACAATGTGCAATCCAGTACTTGACCAGTCTTTTCCCATTGAGATTTCTGTTCGAAACTATTCTTCAGGAATATCATAAAATGAGATGTTTGATTCACTTTTGGATGGTGCCTCTATATTATGTAGAGTTGTCTGTAAGCCATGACTAGTCTTCTCTTCCTTTGTCAAGCAATCACAGGGTACTCTCCATGAGGCCATAGGCTGGGGGGAGGGAGTGGGTGGGTAATAGGAATAGATACCATGGGCATTAGATCCACATATTTCTTCATATAAATTACTTGTATCTTCAGTATCTGATCTTGGGTGATCATGTATTCATCATTTCCATTTGATGAAATTCTGCTGGGCACGTCCAACTTTATGGTTTGGCAGATCAGAGAACATCCCATTTATAATAGGCAGCTCAGGTCCCATGATAACTTGAGACCTCATGCTCAAGCATTTAGATTTTATAAAGTCCCAGAAGTAGGCCAAGAACTCTCTGAAAAGAGAACAGCTGTTTGCATATAAAGGCAGGGACTCTACCCACTGCACTTCACCTACACAGGCCTGCAAAAGGCTACAAATAGCATCTTATCTGCTATTAACATCTCAAGTTCAACAATATCTGCTGAAGCATATAACCCAAGTAGCCAAGCAGTTTGCCTAATAGTCTGAACTTGTTGCAGAGTCACCTCCTGTTCTGCTCTGCACACAGAACATGTAGCCTTTAGGACCTCTCAGTAAATGAAATGGAGTAACACAACCAAATGAGAAATGTTTGTCTCTTAAACACAAGTGGATGTACCAGATGTTATGTCTCTTTCTTGGCTAAAGGAGAGGCCAGATGTAGCAATGTATCCTCTAACAATATACCTTGAAAGGGATACCTCAACATGCCCCACACTTCTGGATCTCTGGAAATTTTACTTAGGCAAAAGGGCCTGGATATTAGTCATATTTATTTTTTACCCACTGACATACAAATACCATTAGCATAATTCCATAAATGTAATGGACCTGTCGAATCAAGTTCCCTGCAAACTGAATTATGACCTAGTGCTGAAAAGTTACTATATCCTTGAGGCAGGGCAATGAAAGCTTGTTGCTGGCCTTGTCAGCTGAAAGTAAATTGCTTCAGGCGGCCATTATGGATAGGTATGGAGAAAAAGCAGCTGCCAGATCAATAGCCGCATAATGGGCACTAGGAGATGTGTTAATTTGTTTAAGGAATGAAACAACATCTGGTACACCAGCTGCAGCTGAAATCGCCATTTGGTTAAGCTTTCTGTAATCCACAATCATTCTCCTGAATCCATCTGTCCTCTGCATATGCCATGTGGGAGTGTTGAATGGAAGTGTGGTGGGAATCACCTCCCCTGCGTATTTCAAGCTCTCTGTGGTAGTACTGATCTCTATAATCCCTCCAGGAATACAAAATTGCCTTTAATTTACTATTTTCCCAGTAGAGACATCACTAATGGCTTACATTTGGCCTTTCTCCCCATACCTGCTCTTATCACACAGGATAGAGAATCAATGTGGGGCTCTGTCAGTTGCTATGTATGTCTATTGCAATAATATTTTCTGGAAATTGGGAAACATTCACTGCCCCAGTGAAACCCACTGGATCCACTGTGAGTGGGACCTACTGTCAGGTAGGTCTGAGTCAGACCTGAGCAGGGAAAAGATTAACATTATAAATCTGGCCTTCCCTACATCTGAGGGGCGCCATGTCTGTAAGCTGACTCAGGCCTTGGGATAGATTGAGGAGTAATGGTGCTCTATCCATTTTCACTTCTAGTAACATCTATTTACTAGAACTAGTCATTGTCGTAGGACTACATTAATTAGACTGTTCTGATTGTTGTAAACAGCAGCTGAAGGCTGGAGGCCTGAGAGCCTAGTTGGGTATGGCACTGATGCAAGTCCTGGGGCCCCATTACCATAATCTCCTTTGGTTTTATGTAGAGGGAGGGATTCAGGGGTTAGGAAGGGTGGAAAGTCAGAGCAGGTTTTTCACTTAAAACCTAGGCTCAGTGGAATGGTCAAGAAAACATATTTTCACCAGTATTTTGATAAATAGATTTGTGAGGAGAATCTCAGCATCCTTGAAATCTCTTGTTACTGCTCTTTTCTGGGGGCTAGATCTTACAGTTTCAAATACAATCACTCAATTGAAAAACTTAAATCCAATTGGAATAATTGGATCCCAGAATTCTAGGTACCAAGTGACAACTCTCAACCTTCAAAGACAAAATGTGTATAGTTACTTTAATGGACACCCAAAGAAAAGCAACAATCAGAATAGTGAATAAATTGATCAAAAATTGTGTGGGTGTGAGTGATTACTAATAAGTATAAAACATGGCCCTCCTGTCAAATTCTTATTCTGTCATTGCTCTGAGCCAAGTACAACAGTCCTCACAATATGAAATTATCTTAATTTAGCATGGCAATATTCATAAATGAGCCTAGATATATTTAAAATTGTATTTTTTAAAGTTATTTATCTGAGAAATAATGCAGTTGTCCTTACAGACATTATTACCATTGCATGATACAGAATTTTCAGGTTTGGACTGAGGTTAACAGGTAGCTGAGGGTCCATGTCAAAATTTAATTACACTACCATCTGTAGCTTGAGTGAGCAGAATAAAAATCAAATTTCAATAATGTATAATGCCCATATGGAAATCACTACTGCCATCTGGAGAGACTTTTTGATTTAAAAAAGAGAACATTTTAATTGAGTTTAAAATTCTACATAGTTTTTTTTGTATAATGCTCAGTTTGTGTCACTTAACACTTAATTATCACATAAAACACATTTTTACTCCAGGAATATCCACAATATTTTACTCAGCCAAAGATGAATGTTATTAGCTTTAGCTATACTTTCTTTGTATAAATTTCCTATTTTACTGATAGATTTTAGAATACTATTTGCCATTCCTTCTAATTTTTCAGGTATCATATTTATGCATTCCACTTTAGTTTATTTTTTAAGTTTAAATTTTTAGTGTAAATGCTTGACACAAACATTTTTAAAGCAAAACAGTGTTTTAAAAGAACAGAAACTAATGGACACCAAAACTGAGATTTTGTATTCTGGAGGTATGTTTATGGAATTTTTTGGATTCTTTATTTGTATTTTTTCACAGAGAGGTGACACATGTATAACATGTGCTTCTATAATTTTAATATTAAATAGGAAAGGTGAATCATCAGGATTATTAAGTCACAATTACATTCAAGTTCATTGGAAGAGCCACTGAGTAGCAGGCACTGTGGCATGGGAGGCTAAGCCACCTCTTGGGCTGCTGGCATTCCATATCAAAATACTAGTTCAAGTTCTGCTGTATTGCTTCTAATCCAGGTCCACGCTAATGCACCTGAGACGAAGCAGATGATTATAGCTCAGGCACTTGAGTCCTTGAAACTGATGTGGGAGACCCAAATGGAGTTCCTGGCACCTGGCTTCATTCTGGCTCAGCTCTGGCAATCGTGGCCATTTGAAGAGTGGACCAGTGATGGAAGATCTCTCTGCCTCTCCCTTTCTCTCTCTCTCTCTCTCTCTCTCTCTGTCATTCTGCCTTTCAAATTAATTAATTAATTAATTAAATATTTTTAAGAATATTTTGCTGAAAGTATTTTTGCTCATGTACATTTTAATTCAAATATTTGTTATGTCTTAGAACAGAAGTCCATAGAATAGTTAACACAAATAAATAAAGAAATGACATATAGGAAAATAGGCAGATAAGGAAATTGGGCATCTATCTTTAGTATAAAATTATGTGTGTGTATGTGTGTGTGTTCACAATGATTATGAAACACCAATTAAAACTGTTCTATTGGCAGAATTATATTAGAGATATTTTCAAAGATCTTATATGTAATATTTTGGAGTCCCAGGATCATGAAATTCTAAAGTTAACAAAGTAATTTTTTTCTTTAAAAATGTTTAGCCTACTGATTTGTTGAAACTTTCAGGAAGAATGAATTATCTTACTGGTAAAATTGGCATAAAAGGAGAAATAAAAGCATAAAAGTTATTTAGTGAAATGATCAATTCATAAAACTCTTTTCAAAACAGTATTTGTTTTCTGCATTTACCAAAATGGCTTTATTGCAAAAGAAAAAGGCATAAAAGTATACAACTATGCTCACATACAATATAAGTATACAACCAGGAAAATAGGACAATTATTTCAGGGTAGAGAAATCATAGAATCATCATATAATCAAATCATATTCCTCTGGCCCTCCTTATACAATGTGCTAGGTTTTCCATTCTTGCCTTAGCAAGTCTCTTAAAATCTCAGATAAAAATGTAAGCACTGTAATAAGGATTTACAACCTCCAGGAAAGTATTTGATTATATTGATAGAGGAAATAAGCTCTAGATATTTTACAACCTAAAGATCTAATTTCCAGGGGGTGCCATGAATATGAGACACCATGCAATAGTGAGTTTAGCCACAGAAATAGCAAAGTTGAAAGTTTTGGGAGTAGAAAACACATTTGTTTTTAATTGAAAGATAAATAAATCTTGGAAAAAAGGAATCACACAGGGATACCGGAAGACACAGTAAGAATTGATTGGTTGCTCAAAGTCACACCTAAAAATGTTGAAATGGGTTCTAAAACAATTAAGGTTGTAGTTTGTGATGTGCTCTTAAGAGTAAAAGTTGTTTTTAAGAACTACTAAGAGAAAAAAAAATAATTGATTTCCCAAACTTAACTACTTAGCCAACCTTAAGAAATTTTATGTGGATAAAGCAGGTTATGTGTCAATGTTAGTAGAAATCACAAACATAACAGATAGAGTATGGATTTCCAGAGTATTAAGAGTTCCTCAAATGATTTCTATTCTTAAGTTGGCAAGCAAAAACCCTAAGGCAGAAATGAGACTGGCAGTAAACAGTCAAATAATAATAACAACAAAAATAATAACAGTAAATTGCCCTCTCTCCCCCCAGAAAAAACAGGGTCTGATAGAATGGCAATATAGACAGAATTAAAGTTGTTTTCTCTCCAGGAGGTGTATGTTCATATTTGTTCTTAATTAAATATTGATTGAACGCAAACCATAGCCAAGTACCGTGCTAAGTGTTGAGGGGACGCAAACAAGACAAACATAGTTGCTGGAATCATGGTCATAGTTCCAAAAATTAAAATGCACAAGCAATAGCCGAGTGACAGAACATAGAAGTCTCGATCAATTATGCAAAACTCCTTTAATTAAGTCTTCTCTGTTCAGACCAGCCTGATTTGAAAGTCAGTCATAAAAAAATGTCATTTAACTCATCTTTCTGAAATTTACTCTATTATATGTCTTTAAGATTTCTTTAGGGCCAGTGCCATGGCTCACTTTGTTAATCCTCCACCTGTGGCGCCAGCATTACATATGGGCGCCGGGTTCTAGTCCAGGTTGTTCTTCTAGTCCGGCTCTCTGCTGTGGCCCGGGAGGGCAGGGGAGGATGGCCCAAGTACTTGGGCCCCTGCACCTGCATGGGAGATGAGTAGGAAGCACTGGGCTCCTGGCTTCAGATTGGCATAGCTCAAACCGTAGCGCTATTTAGGGGGTAAACCAATGGAAGGAAGACCTTTCTCTCTGTCTCTCTCTCACACACTGTCTATAAGCTGTCGAATAAATAAAAAGAAAAGATTTTTTTTTAATAATTAAGTCTTAGGAAGCTGAGGGATTTTTAAATGGTCTGCTGGTAAGTAGCTGAACCAAAACAAAAAGTGTGTTCTTTTCACTTTTGTAGTGTGCACTAAGCAAATACTAAAACTTTCTTATTAGTGTTCCTTTGTCAAGGTAAAGTGAAAAAAATAGCTTTATTTTTTGATAATTTGAGAATTTATGGGAAAGTTGATAAAAAGAGACATGAGTGTTTCTCTCTAATTTCATCAAAACTTTTCACAGAGCTATCACAAACCTGCAACTATGAAATTTGACAATATTCAAACATGATGGGTTATAAATTTTGTCCTACAATTGCTAGCAACAAACGCAACAGAAAACATGGCTACATGAAAAATTAGTGTTCTGAAGAGGCGAAAGAAAAGCCACTAGCACACACTAAAAAGCATAATTATTCTTGGCAGTAAGGGGCTCTGAGATATTTCAAAAAGTGTCCTGCGAAAGAAGATAAAACTTTCAGGTTACAGTTAAAATTATTTTTTAGTTCCTACAGAAACATTTGATAGCTAAAATAAAAGCCAACAAACTAATCATAAAGATAATAAGTAGATCATTTTAGAAATGACCATGAAAATTTGTGCATTTAATATAGTAGTATACATACAAAAATGGTTTAAATGAAAATAGTAAGAGGAAAAAAACCAAAATTGTGACAGGGTTAACTTGAGTGAAAATTTGGTATAAACAATATTAACAGATCAATGAGATAAATCTATGTGCACTTGTTTTGTTCCAATAGAAATTCAAGTATGAAGGTTTCTAACCTAATTTATATAAAAAGTATGTGAATAGATATATAGGATAATTATTTAGGTGTAAAGAGGGAAAACCAATAGTACAGTAGAGATCATTGTGTAATGATCCAGTTGAATCTGGGATAAAATTTTTCTTTTTTTATGATTTTATTTATTTATTTGAGAGGCAGAGCCACAGACAGTGAGAGAGAGACAGAGGGAAAGGTCTTTCATCAGCCAGTTCACTCCCCAAATGGCCACAACAGCCAGAGCTGTGCTGATCCAAAGCCAGGATCCAGCAGCTTCCTCTGGGTCTCCCTTGGAGGGCACAGGGCTCCAAGCACTTGGGCCATCTTCTACAGTTTTCCCAGGCCATAGCAGAGAGCTGGATTAGAAGAGGAGCAGGGGCTGGCACTGTGGCACAGTAGGTTAATCCTCTGCCTGCAGCACTGGCATCTCATGTGGGCACAGGTTCTAGTGCCGGCTGCTCCTCTTCCAGTCCAGCTCTCTCCTGTGGCCTGGGAAAACAGTAGAGGATGGCCCAAGTACTTGGGCCTCTGCACCAGCGTGGATGACACAGAAGCTCCTGGCTCCTGGCTTCGGATCAGCTTAGCTCCAGCAGATGTGGCCAGTTGGGTGATGAACCAGTGAATGGAAGACCTCTCTCTCTGTCTCTCCTTTTCACTATCTGTAACTACCTCTCAAATAAATAAGTAAAATCTTAAAAAAAAAAAAAAAAAGAGGAGCAGCTGGGACTCGAACCATATGGGATGCTGGCCCTGCAGGTGGAGGATTAACCTACTGCGCCACAGCTCTGACCCTAAGAATACTTCTCAACTGATGAACAAAAACTATATTCTTAAAAAAAACAGCATTAAATCAAAATGTAAAAAACAAATATTTCTAACACACATCCATCATATAAAAACCTTCATTAAATATGAAAAACAATTTAAGATTTAGAAGATAAAAACAATTGCAACAAAGAAATGTCAATACATAAATATCCAAGTACAATAAATATGTGAATTTGTGTGATGTATTTTAAATTAAACTCAGTCCATTTTTTTTCTCAGTCTAGAATAGGCTCTTAGGAAACAACAAATAAAGAAAACTTGTGAGAAAGTAGAAAGTTTTCATTTTATTATTTCTTCTATCCTACCTTTCTTCGGGTATACTTACACTAACTTCATCCAGTCTCTTGAGAATCTTTACTACAGGATCATTCTGTATTTTCTTTCTTGTCGTTAATGCATAGCCTTTATAGTTAATAGTGCCTGTGGTCTACATCTTTAAAAATCTTTATCATTTGCAGTTTAATAAAACTTTATATGAATCTATTACATTCTTCATATTATGCTAATTATTGTGGCTTATATTGCATCTCCCTTAATTTGAAAATTCCATAAGTGGGCAAAAGTGATCAGAAGCTCAGCTTTTGCAGGACTTTAAGAGACATTACTTTTAAATGATGATGACTTTTTAAGATTTCAACATTTATTCAACATTGCTATTTTGCCATTAATGTGCATATTATATTTTATACTGATAACAGTCTTAGAAGTTAAATAAAATGATTATCCCAATGTTATATGAAAATTGAACTTGGAAACATAATATATAGAAACTGAAAGCAGAAATTAGTGGAACGTTATTATCCAGTGCTTGTCCCTGAGGAAACATCAACTTGAACAACCATTCACACATGCAAGTACCTTTCCAAGAGTTATCAGGAAAAGAACTATAAAACGAAGAACAATTAGCAAAATACTAACAGTAAATATATATCAATAATTATTTTAACTATAAATGAATCAAGTTCAATTAAAAGACACAAGGGTGGCTAAATGGATAAAATACAGGGACTGTCCACATCCCATATTGGAATATCTTGAGTTGGATGCCCTATGCTGGCTCCTGACTCCAGCTTTCTGCCAACGTATACTCAGAGTCATTGTTGATGGCACAAATAATTGTATTCTTGTCACCCACATGAGACACTTGGATTACTTTACAAGAGCCTGGCTCTCCCTGCCCCAGCCCCAGCCCTGCAGGCATTTGGGGAATGAATCAGTGTATAAGAGTACCCGCTCTCTAAAATAAATAAGTAAAAATCTAAAAAATGCATAAGTATTATATCTAGGCTCCATTTGTCCAAGAAAATAAAAGATCTTTATATTTAAAATTATAAAACATTGTTGAAAGAAATTGAAAAAGAATACCTGACTATCAAAAGATAAGACATTAATTCTGTGTCTCTAAATATTTGAATGGTAAGAGAACAGAAACTTTTGGGTGACGAGGTTTTCTGGGGTTCTTTAGTCTTATCTCCATTGGATGATTAGGTGATTTTCCTTTGTGCTAAAGGAAAGCCTATAGCCACTCAGAAGATGGAAAATAGCAAGAAAGTGTCAATATGTAATAGTGAAAATTATATAAAAAGTGTGCATATGAATCCTGAGACATTGGTTCTTGAATATTGCCATTGTAATACTATTTTAAAGTTTTGATTGATTGATTGATTGAAAGGCAGAGTGACAGAAAGAGAGAGAAATAGGTCGATGCTGTGGTGTAGTAGGTTAAGCATTGTCCTGCACTGCTGGACATCCTATATGGGTGCTAACTCAAGTCCTGGCTGCTCCTCTTCTCATCCAGTTCTCTGCTATGGCTGGGAAACCAGTGGAAGACAGCCCAAATGCTTGGGCCCCTTGCACGCATGTGAGGCATGGAAGAAACTCCTGGCTCCTGGCTTCATATCAGCCCAGCTCTGGCCGTTGTGGAGTGAACCAGCGGCTGGAAGACCTGTCTCTTCTCCCTCTAACTCTGCCTCTCAAGTAAATAAATTAATCCTTAAAAAATTAGAAAGAGAGAGATGGAGGAAGAGGAAGACAGAGACACATACAGAAAGAGAAAGAGAGCTCTTTCATCTACCAGTTGGCTTCCCAAGTGGCCACAACAGCTGGGGCTTTTGAAACCAGGAGCCAGAAATGCCATCTTAGTCACCCGCATGGGTGAACCATTATCTGCAACTTCCAAAACACAGTTGCAGGGAGCTGCATCAGAAGTGGAATATCAGGGACTACAAACGCACTCAGATATGAGATGAAAGCTTACCAAATGGTCCTGAGCCATGTCACCTGCCCTAGCCTCTGTAACACTTTTGTCAAGGTTACCAGGAAGGTAGGCAGATGCGGCATGTGCCATAAAAATCCTAAGCAATTTTAAGTAAAAATTAGCATGAGGAGAGGCATGTAGAGAGACATAAAAATGAGCTTTAGGAGCAGCTTCATGCATTGGATAAAAGAAGTACAACCAAAGCAGTAGTTAATGAAGACGTTGCTCTAGTTTTACTTTAACAGTGATCCTCAGTTAAGGGGAAAGGGGAAGCCATAATTCTCCCCAGGAGAATTTTCAACATGGGTGAAATCATAGTTTTGTTTGTTACCATGAGGGAAATAGGTCAACTGGCATTTAGATATCTGAAGCCAAGGATGCTTAATGTTTAGCAGTGTACATGGTGCGGAGTTGCACAATAATAAATGGATTCAAGTGCCAATGCTGCCCTCACTGATTAGTACTAAAGGAGTAACTCTGCACCTTAGAAAGAACAATAGTGAAAATATGCTTGGAGAGGGAAGCATTGTCTCAATCTACAAATCACAATTTGCAGCGTAATTTCCCTTTCATAAGTAAACTAATTTAACATTGTGAAATAAATAGGCTCTAGCTTCACTGCTAGGTAGTAGCCAAATTGGCTTAAGAATGATTGTTTTGGGCCAGTGCCGTGGCTCACTTGGTTAATCCTCCACCTACGGCACCAGCATCCCATATGGGTGCCAGGTTCTGGTCCCAGTTGTTCCTCTTCCAATCTAGCTCTCTGCTGTGGCCTGGGAGGGCAGTAGAGAATGGCCCATGTGCTTGGGTGCCTGCACCTGCGTGGGAGACCAGGATGAAGCACCTGGCTCTTGGCTTCGGATCAGCTTAACTGGCCGTAGCGGCCATTTGCGGGGTGAACCAACAGAAAGAAGACCTTTCTCTCTGTCTCTCTCTCACTGTCTAACTCTATCTGTCAAATAATAAAAAAAAAAAAGTGATTGTTTTAATTGATGCTACGACTTTTAGAAAGATTAAAGCAGGGGTGTGTGTGTAGAAGGTGTGTAAAGTGTTTTGAGGCTACATTTATCTTTGTAATTAAATTTTCTTTGCCTAACCTAAAAACTATTTTGCCTAGACTAGCATACACATATTAATAAAGACATACTCCAGGAATATGTAGCAGTTGATGAAAGTAAACATAGTAGTAAACATTCTAACATTCTACATGATTAAAGTCCTAAAGAAGCCATGAATCTCTGATATTGTGTATACTTTACCTTACTTAACAGCATGGCCTTTATTGTATTTAAAATCAGGTCACAAAGTCTCTTGTAAATGAGTGATATTGGTCTAGTAGGATCCTCTCTTTCATGTTTTCAATTTCCGTGGTTTGACTTACCTGTAACCAAGTATAGCCTGATAATATTAAACAGAAAGTTTTAGAAGTAAGCAACGAATAAGCTAAGTTGATTGCGGTTCTGAGTAGGGTGATGGCATCTGAGGCTATCCTGCTGTTTGTTGCCAAGGACATGAATCATCTGTTGGTGCAGATAACCATGCTTTATACATGTACACTGCCCACCTGTTGGTCACTTAGAAACCTCCTTTGTTACTGCAGTACTTGTGTCCAGGTAACCTTTATTTTACTTAATAAAGTCCCAAAAGAGCAAGAATAGTGATCTGGCTATTCAGATACAACAAAGAGAAACCGTAAAGTGCTTCTTTCAGTGAAAAGGTGAGAATGCAATGAAATATTTTGACAGAAGGACCACAGTCCTATAACTTATACTACAGCATATTACCATCATTGTTCTAATATTGCTGTTGTTAATATTTTACTGGGCTAATTTATAAATTAAACTTTATTATAGGTATGTGTATATGGAACAAATCATAATATTTACAGAGTTCTGTGAATTTTCAGGTATTCATTGAGGAGTCTAGGAAGAAATCTCTTTAGATAGGAGAGTACTACGATAGTGCTTAAGATCTTAAATTCATATTTAAAATATACCATGTGATTGTATCATTTTATGGGCTCTTTGAATTTGTGGTCACTGGTCATCATACATCCGTAATATAACTTTAAAAAATATAAGAAGCATACTTTTAGAATTTAGAAGCATTTATTTAGAATTATTATTAGAATTTAGAAGCCTTCATATGAAGTTCTGGAATAGATTAGTGATTGTCTGAGACTGGGTGCAGTAATGGTTGTAAACATACCAAAATCACTGACTGTACACTGAAAATTGGTAAATTTTATCTTGTATTAATTGTATCTCAATGAAGCTATCTTTAAGACGACATAGGGAAAATTGAATTAAACATTGATTCTTTGGTGTCCAGCTGGGTGAAGGGCCATGACCTAGGTACAGCCACATATACACCTTTCCTTTCTGTAGCTGATGCTGAGTAGAAATCCTTCCCTCCTTTCACAGTTCTGCTCAAGGTAGGATATTTTTTTTAATCAGAAAGCTACCAAAAGAAATAACTCCTTCAGCAAAATTGGCAACTCCCAGAATATGGGCCAACATCTCCTTTCTCTGCCACCGATCTCTGGGGAGTTGTTTTCTTTCTTTCTTTCTTTCTTTCTTTCTTTCTTTCTTTCTTTCTTTCTTTCTTATTTACTACTTAGTTGAAAATAAAAGTGACAGTGGGAGAGGGAAGGAGAGGAAGAAAATTAAAAAGAGCAAAAAAAACCTTGCATTCACCAGTTCACTCCCCACATACCCAAGATCCAGGGCTAGGCATGCAGAAGCCAATAGTTCCATATGGGTCTCTCTCTGAGTGTCAAGAACTCAAGTACTTGAGCCATCATCTGCTGCATCCCAGGTCCATTAGCAGGAAGCTGAATCAGAATTTTGAGTAGCCAAGATTCAATCCCGGGCATTCAAATATGGGATGCAGGTGTCCTAGGTCAGTGTTCAACCCATGGCACGACGAGTTCAGAGCCAGCCTGAGGAGTACCTGGAGGTCAATGTTGTCCAATCCTGGGGTCCACCGTCTTCCAGATGTTGATGGATGTTTTCATAGATCTCAGGACCATCACCAACACTGGATGAGTCCTTAAGGGCCCTCCCTCCAAACCAGTGACATAGGTGGGGTTGAGGATTGGGGACTGTCCCTGGGTTAGGCAATGACCTGGACTCCTGCAGCTCTTTAAATCAGTCTGATACCTTTGTCAGATTAAGGACAAATCTAGGCCTTCGAGCCTTCTGGACCCCAGAGATCCTGCTCAATAGTCACACACACACACACACACACACATACATCTGGCAGAAGTGTAGATTCAATTACTCTGCACCTACCACTTCCTTGAGGGTTGCACTGTGCGTGACTGAAGCCTGTCACAGCTTCCCAACTGCCAGAAACATCTTACATCAGACCTGTCCTCTACATTGCCAAGGTGCTTCTAGTCCTGTGGTAGTTCTACTGACTTTCATCCCTGACCTGGTCAACTGAACCATGAAACCTGACCCTGACCTAACCCAGGAGTTCCCAGAGAGGTCCTGCTTCACACCTGGCCCAAAGGATGCTGGGAAAATGCTTGCTTTGACCAATATGGCCACTATCTGAACTGAGGGTCTGACCTATCTTCCTCTCATGCAGTGTATGTATTCTTTTAGCTAGAGACTCTAGGGGACAGCAGTGTCCTTGAAGTCCAAGGAGACTCAGTAACTGTGAAAGTCCTTTTCCTCGTTCCCCGCTCAATCCTGACTGGCAGGTTCATCAGTTAGAGAGAATTCTTTATGGTGCATCGGTTTAGTCCCAGACTTGGAAACCGTAATGGAGGGGGTCAATCAATGATCATTTGACTTGGCCTGATTTTGCTTCCTCTCTGTCCTACAGACATTTAACACCTTCTAAATTGCCAATAGTGGAAGGGTTTCTATACTATCAAATTTTTACAGCTCTAAAAGAAATGGATGCTTTAGCTTATTTTTTTAAAAGATCTATTCAATTATTTGTAAGGCAGAGTTATGGGGAGGGGGTGTGGAGAGAGAGAGAGATCTTCCACATGCTGGTTCACTTTTCAGATGGCAGCAACAGCCTGAGCTGGACCAATCCGAAGCCAGGAGCCTTGTGCTACTTCTAGGTGTTGGGTGCAGGCACCCTAGTTTGTGGGCCATCCTTTGCTACTTCCCGAGGCACATTAGTAAGGAGCTGGGTTGAAAGTGCAGCAGCCAGGACTCAAACTGTAGCCCATCTAGGATGCCAGGCTTCAGGCAGCAGCTTTACCAACTATGCCACAGTGCTGGCCCCTTAGCTTAATTTTTAAAAAGTGATAATTTGTGTAATGGAGATACACAATAAGATGCAAACAAAATTCTCAGATTTTCTCAAAAGATATTTGCCAATAAAATCATATTACTAGCTAAAATTTATGTAAAATCATTTTAGGAATAATTAATGAAAAATGTTCTATATTTAGCTGTGAAGCAAACACTTAATTGGATTTTTTGTTGTTGTTTTGTTTTAAAAAACTAGATGGATTGGGGCTTGCCCAGTGGCTCATTTGGCTAATCCTTTGCCTGTGGTGCTGGCATCCCATATGGGTGCTGGGTTCTAGCCCCAGTTGCTCCTCTTCCAGTCCAGCTCTCTGCTGTGGCCCAGGAGGGCAGTGGAGGATGGCCCAAGAACTTGGGCGCCTGCACCCACGTGGGAGACCAGGAGGAAGCACCTTGCTCTTGGCTTTGGATTGGCATAGCTCTGGCTGTAGCAGCCATTTGGGGGGTGAACCAACGGAAGAGAAAGGAAAGGAACCTTTCTCTCTGTCTCTCTCTCTCTCACTGTCTAACTCTATCTGTCAAATCAAAAAAAAAAATCCCTTTAAAAAAAAAAACTAGATGGATTAATCCTAAAGATGGTTTGAAAGAATTAGTGTAGAAGACATTTTGAGGAGAAAAATGAAGAGCACTTGACATGCAGGATATCAAAAACTAAATATCCATTTAAAGAGCATTTAATATAATGAAGGAAAAATATTTAAAATAATGACACAGAATAGGGTACAGAAACTACACGTACACACATACATCACATCTCAGAGTAAAGACTTTATTTTTAAAAATGTTTCTTCACCTATTTGAAAGACTGAGTGACTGAAAGAAGGGGGCAAGAGGAAGAGAGAGAGACAGAAACTGTCCATCAGGTCACTCTCCAAATGTCTGCAACAGCTATGACTGGGCGGGGCTGAAACCAGGAACCTGGAGCTTCATCCGGGACTCCCCCATGAATGACAGTGTCCTACGCACTTGAGCCATCATCTTCTGCCTCTGAGAAGGCCTAAGAAAGTTAGATGGAAGCAAACTGGCAAGTGCTTTAACTGGCACTTACACAAGGAAGCAGACAACCCAAATACAGCTTAACATGCTAAGCAACTATGCTTAATCCAAGACTACTTAAAAAAAAAAAAAGCTACAATGGAACTAGCACACAGGACTATGTAAACTTGGATAGAGAACATGACAAAGTAGTAAATAAGTAATATAATTATGAAATATGGACCTGCTCTGCATCAAACTTGGCCTCAGGGATGTACATAACACTTTTTTACTTCCTTTTCTTCAGAAATTTAATATAGCTAACAGGAGAAGGGAAGATCATTACATAAGCAGAAAAGTGAGAAAACATGATGTACATGTGAAATGCTGCAGTTCAATATAAAGTCATAAAACACTTTGTCTTCTATGTTAGTGTGTTTTTTGTTTTTGTTTTTTTTAAGATTCATTTATTTACTTGAAAGGCGGCATTACACAGAGGAGAGAGAGGCAGAGAGAGAGAGATGCAGAGAGAGAGAGAGAAAAGTCTTCCATCTGCCTTTCAAATAAAATAAAAAAAAAGATTAAATAAGTTACTACATTTTAAATATATATTTTACTCTTAATAGGTATGTGTCTTTAAAAATGGTATGTGGAGCTAAGTCAGCTTCTGCTGCAAATACATGGACAATGTGGAGGGAGTGGTACAAGCACATGATGAAGGGAATCTGGGTTCATAAAAGCTAAAGTCAAAGTGTCAGGATGTTTTCATTGCAGCAGCATATCTTTATTCTAACTATCTTTCGTAGTAACTATATTTACTCCTCCATTTTCATATGCTTGTATATGTGCATCTACTCTGTCAATGGGTGAAATAAAAATAGTTCCTTCTCAACAGGAAAAAGGTGCTTTGAATAAAAGTGGGCTTGCATTTTATAGAGTTTGAGATTTTTAATTTTTACTTTCTAATAAGGACCACTTTAAATTTTATAACAAAATCAATGGAAAGAAAAATAATGGCCAGCACCGTGGCTCACTTGGCTAATCCTTTGCCTGCAGTGCCGGCACCCCAGGTTCTAGACCCAGTTGGGGCACCAGATTCTGTCCCAGTTGCTCCTCTTCCCGTCCAGCTCCTGCTGTGGCCCGGGAAGGCCGTGGAGGATGGCCCAAGTGCTTGGGCCCTGCACCTGCATGGGAGACCAGGAGGAAGCACCTGGTTCCTGGCTTTGGATCAGAGTGGCGCGCTGGCCTCAGTGGCCATTGGGTGGTGAACCAACGGAAGGAAGAACTTTCTCTCTGTCTCTCTCTCTCTCACTATCTAACTCTGCCTGTCAAAAAAAAAAAAAAAAAAAAGAAAGAAAGAAAGAAAAAAAAGAAAAATAATGAAAATAAAGTATTAAGTGACTGCATAATTTCATAGAATTTATCTCAGTTTTTATATGAACATCACAACATAAAATTTGCCTCTATTTACTAATAAAGACATTGAGAAATCAGAGATTATAATTCCGGTACTTGAACTTTCTGCAAAGTATCATATTAGGCATTAGTTCTTGAAGGAGACAAAGAAAATACTCTTTCTACCCACTTAGGGATTTCTATAAAGAGAGAATTAATAGATCCACAAATAATACAAAAATGATTTAAAGAGGAAGTGGAGGAGGAAATAAAAAGTAGTGACTTCAATATGCCAGAAACTGCTTTGCTATTTCTGATTTTCATTTTTTTATCATTCCACATCATCCAGTATTGAAAAAGAAAATGTTGGTTCATTGCATTTAAAACTGTTAAGAAAATGATTAACATTCCATGTTGTAACATGGAGAAGTGCATATATACACATACACCCACACACACACATATATTTTTTTAAGAAAAATAAAGATTTATTTATTTATTTGAGAGACAGAGTTACAGACAGAGAGGGGGAGAGACAGAGAGGACTTTCAGCTGCTGGTTCACTCCCCAAATGGCCACAATGGCAGGAGCTGGGCCAACCTGAAACCAGGAACCAGGGCTTCCTCCAGGTCTCCCACATGTGTGCATGGGCTCAAGCACTTGGGCCATCCTCTACTGCTTTTCCAGGCCACAGCAGAGATCTGGAGTGGAAGTGGAGCAGCTGGGTCTCGAACCAGCACTTTTATGGGATGACAGTGCCACAGGAAGAGGCTTAGCCTACTAAGCCACAGCACCGCCCTGAAGAAGTGTATTTTAAGCTTTTTGAAATTTTATAGCTGTGGCCCAACATAAGAAAAGTTTATTTATACTCATTTGAAATCTAAAGAAGGCTTGCATGCTTCTGTGATAATCATGTTATAAAGTTCAGGAGATGATTTCTGCTCATAGTCACAGCAGTAGAATTAGACAGGAACACACAGGAGTGTGGTTCTGAGACCTCTCAGCCTCAGTAGTAATCCAGTCATTGAACAGTATGCAAATGACCTAACAGGAATACAATCAAGGCTACAAGAGCAAGTAATTTCCATTTCCATTACTGCTTAATGAGATTGTGCTGTAATTCTAAGGCAGTGAAAACCTCCGGGAAGGGCTTTTTTTTTTTCCCCTTCTCTTTTGGTTTTATTGCAACTACTTCCTCCAATTAGAGTGAGCAGGGAATTATTGCCTTGTCTGATCCAAGAACTACAAAATCTTTCTAAAATAAGTTTTCTCTTTTATGAGGGTATTTCCAAGCTTTCTAATACCAGAATTAAAAAGTAAAGGTAGCCATAATGATCATCTTGTCTACACTTACCAGTGTGATATCTAATAACTTAGATTCTATAAGACCTTCTTTTTCCAATTTGTATCAACCAGCCCATCAACTTTTATAAGATCAAAATAACTTCCAGAGAAAGATACTTGTTGGGCATTGAAATTCACTGTGCAAAAAAGCTGTTTTCAGATTATTGTCGTTAGGCCGATACCAGGTATAAGTCTGAAAATCACTGAAAACTTGAAGTGAAAGGACATTTAAAGATCATTATCCACCTACTCGATTTTCCCCTCATTATACAAATGACATGTAAAGAGGTTGAAATTACCTACCCAGTGGTTCACAGAGAGACAAAACGCCACCACATGCCTCCTGACTGGGAGTTAATGAAGTTTATATGTCTGTTACTCTCCTGAACTTCACACTCTCCTATTCCTTCCATCGTGACCTCGTAATACTAATAGTTATTATTTGTTTATAGGTATTTCCATCATTCCACGTATGTGTATTGTGTTTAGTCTTTTTTCTGTTCCTAATTTTTAAAGCAGCCTGTAAAATAGGTACAACTATTAACGTCCTTTTACAGCTGAGGGTCATGCATGAGATCTGGGAAGGAAAGTTTACATGACTTTCCTAAAATCCACAGTAAGTGGTGATGTCAGGGAAATGAACACGAGATCCCTGTGACTCCGGGCCTTTACTTTTAAGCACAACAGGACACTGACTCCAGCAGCACCTTGTGCATTGTTCTATTTGTGAACTAGTGTACATGTGCAAACATTTACTTAAAGATTTTAAAATGAAGCTGAGGACTCTCAAAGCAAAAAATTCAAATTGTCTTACAAAATGCCCTTTCAATTTAAATTGATACCAGCAATGCATCTACATTTCTTAAGTAGCATATTATGGGGCTGGTATTGGGCTACAGAAGGCCAAGCTTCCACCTGTTGCACCGGTATCCCATGTGGTTCGTGTCCAGGATGCTTCTCCTCTGATCCAACTCTCTGCTAATGGCCTGGGAAAGCAGTGGAAGATGGCTCAAGTGCTTGGGCCCCTGCACCTGTATGGGAGACCCTGAAGAAGCTCCTGGCTCTTGACTTTGGATTGACCTA
Source organism: Oryctolagus cuniculus (assembly GCF_051225735.1). Lineage (NCBI taxonomy): Eukaryota > Metazoa > Chordata > Mammalia > Lagomorpha > Leporidae > Oryctolagus > Oryctolagus cuniculus. Next base: position 137,803,252 of record NC_142872.1, on the reverse strand, counting down.
GCTCTGGACATTGTGGCCATTTTGGGAGAGAACCAGTGGATAAAAGACTTTTTTTTTCTCTGTCCTTCCTCTCTGTCTATAACTTTGTCTGTCAAAATAAATAAAGAAATCTTTTTTAAAAAGTAACATGTTATTCAATATTTCTGTATTGTCAGATGTCATTTATATCAATCAGTGTCATAAGTCTTAAAATGTATTTCATTGTTTTCTATTTTTTGGATTATCACAACTGGTAGAACAGCCTTCTTTTAAATTTTGTAAAGGTTTATTTATTTATTAAATTTGAAAGGCAGAGTTACAGAGAGGCAGAGGCAGAGACAGAAAGGGCTTCCATCTGCTGGTTCACTCCCCAGATGGTCGCAACGGCTTGAGCTGTGCCAATCCTAAGCCAAGAGCCAGGATCTTTTTCCAGGTCTCCCACATGGGTGCAGGGGCCTAAGCACTTGAATCATCTTCTACTGCTTTCCAGGCCAAAGCAGAGAGCTAGATCGGAAGTAGAATAGCAGGGATTGGAATGGCGCCCATGTAGGATGCTGGCACTGCAGGCGGTGGCTTTACTTGCTATGCCACAGCGTTAGCCTCTAAATTTTTTTAAAAATTTTGTTTAAGTTATACAAGTTTCATGTATCTCCATATATACAATTTAGGAACATAGTGATACTTCCCACCCTACACTACTTCCCGCCCTTGTTCCCACTCTTCTTACACCACTCTTAGTTTCTAAAAAGATCTACTTTCAGTTTACTTCATGATTGTAAAGTTAATCGTACACTAAGTAAAAAGGTTCAACTGCTTTGAGACAATATTTGCTTCTCTCATTAGATGCCTTTTCATATTAATTGACCAGTTTTTTTATTAAATTTTGACTTTTAATTTATTTATAAGAATTATGTATCTGATCTGCAGTTTATTCCTTTGTCAGTTACATGAGTTAAATTTTTTTCTGCTAGTTTATAAGTTTATCTTTTACTTATACTTCTATTTGTGTCTTTTGAGGATTACAAATGAACTTTTGTCTGTAATGCATAATGAAATCTTGTAATGAACAGGTTCTGACCTTTATCAAATGTATATTCTTCATCTAATGAGATTATCACATTTTAGATTTTTTTCTTTTGAGATGTTATACATTTCATATTAATCAAAGATCTTTAGATAATAGAAGCAAGAGAGAGAAAGAGAGAGAGAGAGAGAGAGATTGGCTCACAGAATTTTGGAGGGTGGAAAATCTGAAATCTGTGTTGGCAGACTGGAGAATCAGGAATTAATGACAGTAATAGCTCAAGTCCAATGGCTGGTGCAAGCTGCCACAATTCTCTCTTCCTTGGGGACTTGTCAATCTTTTATCTCAGAATCTTCAACTGATTGGATCAACACACATGCTAATAACTTCATTTCTAATTGATTATATCTTGGAAGTGGACAGTGAGCAAAAGCTGAGATACAATAAGGAAAATGGAGAGTAAAAGCTTATATTTATTTCAAGAGATATTTAGTAGAAATATGTAAGTTAATTTTGCAGAAGACTGAGAGAGGAAGTAAGGAACATGGTAGAGAGAACGTGGACGGACACTGTGTGGCATTCCATAGAATCACATTTGTTTACCACATGATCTTTACTTCCTAGACTCTCAATCCAGTTAAGGAGAAAGATGTGTGTGTGCTTAACACTTTCGTGGAGTGCAGTATGTGATATATGACATGCACAGAATAAGAAATACATTCCATTTTAGATGTATCCTAAACCATTTTTTAATTCATTAATTTTCCTGAATAACATCAAACTATGTAATAATGATATTTCCCATGAATCCAGAGAAGTTATCTCTGTGCCAAACCAATGATACCATAATATAATAGAAATTTTTTGGCTTCATTAATTTCCCTACTGTTCCTTTAACAATAATATCAACTATAATATCTTTTCTAAATCCTTAAGCAAAATTATATTGGCCTTTATCTCGTTATCTCAAGGTCAATATCACGTTCCCTTTATTAACAGCATCAACTGTGATATGTGATCTGTAAACACGTACTTTCTGCTCTTCTATTTGCCTGAAAGGGGAGATTTTTCAAGACTGTTTAGATTACCATAATATTTCTCATTTCTACCTCAACTTGCCTTTCAAACGTTTTAAAAGTATTTAAAATATGCATATTTTAGTATATTTAAGTAAATGCACAGTGTTTATAATTAGTTCCTCCACGTTTCTCCCTCTTGGCGCAGATTTCTTTTCCCTCCTCCATATGAAGCTTACATAGATGTACAAGAATATTAGCACAGTGTCACACAGCACCTCAATGTGGTAATAATAACATTTGTGTAAAATTGATTATTGTACATGATAATTATTGTCATATATTACATACTTTTCTTAGTAATTTTTATATTCCTTTTACAGTTCTTTCATATTTCCTCAATGAAAAAAATTCTAACTTTTTGGGAAGGTAATAGGTAAAACAAATTTTGTTCCTTATTTTTATTTGATCTCCTACCACACCTTCTCTGTTAACTAAGCAAGAGTTACTACTTCCTAACAACTAACTAAATGATGTTGTGGTATAGTGGTAAGCCTACCATCAGCAATGCCAGCATCCCAAAGGACAGCTTCTTTGAGTCCTGGATGGTCCACTTCCAATTCAGCTCCTTATTAGTGCATCTGGGAAAACAGCAGAAGATGATCCAAGTATTTGGGCCTCTGACACTCATGTTAGAAACCAAGTTATAGTTCCAGACTACTTTCTTCAAACTGGTCCAGCCTCAGTCATTGCAGCCATTTGGAGAGTGATCTAGCAGGTGGAAGATTCTCTGTCTCTCTCTCTCTTTCTGTAACTCTACCTTTCAAATAAATAAATAAATGAAGAATTACTAACTGCAGAAATCAATTATTTTAAGAGCAGGAAAATATAAAACCTTTTATAAGCTCTTTCGGAAGGGTCTTATTTTGTTCTCGTAATTTTTAAAATTGAAAAATTGCATTAAACGTTCTTATACATAAATAATTCAAAAATGAAAAAACAAAAAATCTAAAATTGCTGAATAAATTCAGTGGAAAACTACTACTCGGATACCTAAGTGAAATTGGAAATGAAAAAATTGCAACTTTATAACCTTCAGAAATATTTCCTTGTCACTCATCTTTGGATTTGACACTTACAGGTGCCATGTATTTTGTTGCAAATTTTAACTTTCACTTTCTGAAGATGATCAGGCAAAATAGATTTTCCTTCAATGTTTTGAGAAAAAAAAACTGCTGTATATTAGAGCCTAATTACATTCACACAAATGTTTGGAAAATACCAAGACTTTTTCTAGCACCATACCTGTGTTCCACACACATTATGTTGAATGCTCATCTTGAAATGTTTAAAAATGATCTTTTGAAAACAGTTAAAAGATGCTCTGTACATAAACATCTTAAAATGTCTTCTGCTCTGACTGAGATAATGAGATAAGCATAGCTGGAATCCTGATATGATTGTACTCTTATGCTCTCATTTTTGTTCACAGTTCATAAATTGCTACATTATATATCAATGTTCTGATTCCACTTGAAAAAGAAATAATGAGATGCTTTTAGGGTGAAAAAAGATATATATCTTTGATTCTTTAAACATCTGATATTTGATATGCCTAATAGCATTACAATACAACAGTGTTGTCTCTCTTTATAAAAATGACGCTCCTGAAATATGCTCAGTAGAGTGGTGACTTTAAATTGCTTTCCTGGAGCAATACAATGTATGACATTACTCACCTGTACTTTGCTCAGCCTTCTCATAACAACCTCAATACACTCACTGCATTTTTTTGTTTCACTTTAGGTGTTCCAATTATGATTTACCTAGACCTATAAATATGATATCTTAGAGCATCAGTGGGTTACAAAATGTATTTTAGCTTTACAATTCTGTTTTCAAATAAAATCTTTCTTAGAGGCAAACCATGTATAACTTATAAAAGTTGTGATGCAATTCCAGGTAAGATACAATTTTATCTCTACCTTCTCTCTATTGATGGGTATCCTCAGATAGCACTGAGCCCAAAACCTGGTGAATCACTATTTTAAAACCCCTATACATTAATATATCATTAAAAAAAATCAAGGATTAAAGGACCTGACTGTGGTGCTCAAGATTAAGAACTGTGTTATTGCTGTCATAGGAAATATTCTTGGCTGATGATTATTTGTGATCCAGTATACTGAGTGCTTGAAATGTTATTCCTTATTCCATTACCCAAAGCTATTCTTATTTCATTATGTGAAGCTCCAAGGTACTGTTACTAATACATGTTGTGAAATAGAAACTGAGTCTTAGTGTGTGTAAGTAACTTATTTGTATTGAACAGCTAGCAAATGATAATAGTAGGATTTAGCTTGAGATAATTTGACTCAGAATATTATTTATATAGTAGACATATATTATTTTTGTCTGACTCAAATGCATCATTTTAAGATCTATCATTTTCCCTATTGGATTGTATGTGATTCTAATAGGGATAAAAATAGAGACCCACCATCTCCAAAACCAGGCATGTTGCCTAGGACAGCCAATCAAAAAAATTTCCCCTTGTGCAAAGTGGGAATCTAGGGTGAGATACATAAGAATGGCTGAGCTCTTTTCCTGGGACTTTAATACATTCTGGGAGTTTAAGTATCTTTTTTTTTTTTTTTTTTTTTTTTGACAGAGTTATAGACAGTGAGGGAGAGAGACAGAGAGAAAGGTCTTCCTTCCGTCGGTTCACTCCCCAAATGGCCGCTATGGCCGGCGCTGTGCCGATCCGAAGCCAGGAGCCAGGTGCTCCTTCCTTGTCTCCTGTGTGGATGCGGGGGCCCAAGCACTTGGGCCATCCTCCACTGCCCTCCCGGGCCACAGCAGAGAGCTGGACTGGAAGAGGAGCAATCGGGACTAGAACCCGGTGCCCACATGGGATGCCGCCACCGCAGGTAGAGGATTAGCCAAGCAAGTCACGGCTCCGGCCCCCTAAGCATCTTTAATGTTGGATCTTCTAAGGTTCAAAGCAGTGGTGGAAATGGTAGTCACCTCTCTCATTATAAGTGTGCAGGCGCTATAAATCAAAACCAAGAGGAAAATGATGCTAAAATTTTCCTGCATTTCTCAATCATGAAGGGAAATGCATTCTTTTATTTTCCCATGGAAAATTTGATGTAACAGATAATCTTTTGCAGTTACTTGATCCCAGTTACTAAATAATGACTCTCTTAGTTATCTTGCAGTCCTCAATTACTTTTACATTGAATTGAACCTAAGCTTAAGCATTAAAGGAAACTATCTTTCTCAAGCATACTTTTTTAACTAGAGACACAGACATACATAAGACCTAACTTTATTCAAAGAAAGAGTTGAAACAGACATAAAAGTCACTTAAAGTTCAGAGGATGCAATATAAGTGAGTTGTGTTTTAATTATCTACTTTGCCACTAGAGAAGAAAATTTATGGACTGAATTTTAAGGATGGGTAGTCATGAAGAGGCCTACAGAGTTCTTTTTAGGCTGAAGAAATATGATGTGTAGTTGTATAATATACTTGGAGAGAAACACAGAATTCTAGAAAACTCAATCATAATTTGAAAAAAATACATCTTTAAAAATAATGAGGTGTGGGAGTTGTGGCATAGCTGAATAAGCCATGGCTTGCAATGGCAGCATCCCATATTACAGTCAGTGCTGTTTCACATCTTGACCACTCTGCTTCCCATCCAGCCCTCCACAAACGTGCATAGGAAGCAGTGAATGGCATCACAAGTACTTTAGTTCTTGCCACCCATGTGGAAGACCTGATTGGAGACCCTGACTCCTAGCTTCAATCTGGTCAATCCCCTCTCCCCCAAAGGCTGTTGTAGTCACCTGGGGAAGTAACCAGTGATGGAGGATCTCTCTCCCTCTCTCTCTACGTCTTTCTTTCACTATCTCTCTGTGACTCTACCTTTCAAAAAGATAAATAAATGTTAAAAAATACTAACTAAAACTTGGACTACAGCATTTCATATAACTTAAACATTTAGAGTAGTGATGAGTATTATTTTTATTTTTAATTTTTAAAATATACCAGAGTTCAGGAGGAAAAATTATTCCAAAGTTGTTATCAATACCCAGAATCTCTTCAAATAAAATGTAAGCTTATTTATGGTACATAAATATTCTTCAAAACCAAAATGATATTTATATTTTAGTTAATTGTGTCTCAGGTTTGCAGACTCTTTACTATTCTTATTTCTTATACTAATCTTCTAATTGTTGGTAAAATGGTGCGGTCTTATCCGTAGAGATTTATGTCCTGGACATCCTAGGCTCTAAGCCTCAACTGCCATTGCTGGAAGCCAGGTGACCAGATGGCTCAACCACAGGTGTCAGCTCCACCTTCACCCTAATGGGATTCCCTACACCTACTTCCCTGCCTCCCCTCTCCCCTGCAAAGGTATAAAGGAGCTGCTTCCCAAACAAGTGCTCTCTCTTTTACTCTTTCACCCTCTCTTCCCAACCCGTCAGGCTTCCCCCACAGGACAATAAACCTCTCCTCTAACTCTGGAGTTTGGTGTGTTTTGTGGTGGCCTTACACTAATTATTTTCCTTCTCAATAAACATTTAATAGAATAATTTCTCCAACCTTATGTAATTATTTATAACTGCTAATTTTATGCAATCTGACATAGAGAAAAGCAGAAGGAAAAAACTCTTAAAGCTTTTATTAAATTGTTTTTGAATTTAGGCAAATACTAAGCATAAGTGGGTAGTAATATAGTAACGAATGGTTTTATGCTAGTTGGTCTATCACTAGTACTAGAAGTCCAAGTATGAGAAAAACAAGATTTTTCCAGTCATCTAATTGAGAAACTTTTTGGTAGCATGTTAGAAAGCATTAAACAAGTTTGATTCTCTTTGCACAACCTATTCAATTTGTTATCAATCTCATTTTCTTCTATTTTATTCACCCACTTATTTCTCCCATTATACCAAATCTTTCCCTGTTTTGTATACCACATGAGTTACACCCCATTGTATTTTCTTATTAACCTATCTCATCCTAAAGAAAACTTTTCATTCTTAAATGATGTAACTCAAAGGCCATTTTAGCTAATGTAATTTTAGATTTGCATTTGAACACTTTACTGCCACCATGCTGTTTAAAAAAGACCTGGTATGTTGAATTTATTCTCCAAAAATAGGGAAAAAAGTCAAAGACACAGCCTTCAGTCTAATAACAATTTATAGAAATGACCTGCAATGTCACATAACAAAGTAATTGTGATTAGAAATTTTGTACTTGTGGGGAATCCCACAGGAAGTCCCCAAAGAGTCACGGATCACTGCTTACCTGACCAGCAGAAGGAGGTGAACTGTGGAACCTCCAGAGGAATAATTCTAGAGTCAAAAACTGCCACTGTCCACAAAGTGAAAGTAAAAGAAAATGGAGTCACTCATGCTAAGCCAGGAGCTGATGACGTCACTCATGTCAAGCTCCGTGCTTGCCAGAAAGATGCTTCTCATCAGGCTGAACAGACATCCCCAGACAGTCCGGTAACCTGTGTGCTACAGATGATAACCTTGAGTTACCTTCCTACTTGCAGGATGATTGGACACAACCTGAGAATGAACTGGAAATACCCGGTCCCTAATAACAGATTGGTGGCACCCTGAGGTACTCTGAGAGGGAGTATGACTGATTGGACTGTTCAAACATGAACAAGCAGGAGAACTGCCAGGAAAATTAGGATAAAAAGAGAGCCTTTTCTATTGCTCTCCATCCTCTCGAGAATCATGGTCCAGTGTGTGTGAACCTCTGGATCTCCTCGCACTTGGAACTGAAGAGCCAGCTCCTCTCCAACTTCTTGCTTTGCCGTCTGCCTGAGAACTTTGAGCCTACTGCCCAGAGTGACAGCCTTCCCACAACTTCCTGCCTGTAAGTGACTGGTCCGAGATCCGTCTCTGCGGAGACATGGAGCTCTGGACCTTGAACACTTTTTCAAGACCGTGATGCGAGCCTTGAAAATGCAGCTTTTATAAATGTGAAATGTAAAATGAATATGCTTTGACCCTATGACTAATAGTAATGTTGGATACTTTGCTGTACATATATTATTATAATTGGATACCCCGCAAAGTTACTTTAACACTGTATACTATAATCTGTGGGTTAATGAATAAACTCAAGTAGTATTGTTGATATTGATATTAATGGTATTAGTGTTAAGATTAATATTAATGGTATTAGTGTTGAGATTTAGTTCCAGGGCCGGCGCCGCGGCTCAACAGGCTAATCCTCCGCCTAGCAGCACCGGCACACCGAGTTCTAGTCCTGGTCGGGGCGCCGGATTCTGTCCCGGTTGCCCCTCTTCCAGGCCAGCTCTCTGCTATGGCCAGGGAGTGCAGTGGAGGATGGCCCAAGTGCTTGGGCCCTGCATCCCATGGGAGACCAGGAGAAGCACCTGGCTCCTGCCTTCGGATCAGCGTGGTGCGCCCACCGCAGCGCACCGGCTGCAGCGGCCATTGGAGGGTGAACCAACGGAAAATGAAGACCTTTCTCTCTGTCTCTCTCTCTCACTGTCCACTCTACCTGTCAAAAAAAAAAAAAAAACAAACAAACAAAAAAAGATTTAGTTCCAGTAATTTTTTAGTATTGCCATTAACAGAATAGTGTTATCATAATAGTTGAGTTATGTTGTTTTGTTAGTAGTTGAGTCAAGTGCCAGTAGTTAAGTATTGTTATAATAATTAAGTATACTGATAGTGATAAGTACATTGATACTGAGGAGTGTGTTAACATAGACACTGATAAGTGTATTGACCTCAATGAGCCTATTGATAAAAAATGTGATAAAACCCCTGGTGTGTGAGTAATAAAGTATTTCATTGTGAAGGTGAAGTAGGCAGGCATATAGGTTAAAATTAATTAGATTTGTGAGCTGGAAGACCACACCTTCGCTACACCCCTGTGTGACTTCACGCCCTACCTGATACCTTCACCTGGCCACACCTGGATGCCCACCAGCCAATCAGGTTAATTAACCACTCCCCTTTGGAAGTGGGTTAAAAGCTTACTTTCCAGATTCTATTTACTATTTAAGTACTCGCCACAATTTGGAAAAACACTTCTATATATTTCTCCTTGAGTAGACATATTTGTTTTCCTTGTTTTTTTTTTTCCTTGTAGGAAAAATATCAAGTGATGTGTACACATATATTATGTTTGAAATTCTTCATTTTGAACTTATGCAGAGAGGTGAACAATCAGTCCATTTGCTCATATTTTGAGTACTCACTAAGTACTAGGAATTACGTTAGTGGTAAGCAAAGTGCATATGAATAGAACTTAGGACATAAGGTCTTAAGGTTTTATAAGGAAGAACTAATAAATGAGTACAGATGCAATTAAATAATTGGAAGGGAAAGAGCCAGATAGACATAGGAAAGGCAACTACTTTAGGTCAACTCTTTAGTTATCAATTCTAGGAGGTACTATTTTTTCTGAGGTTTGAAGGAGGATACCTGAAGAATAAAATGATAAAAGGAAAGGAAGGAGAACCTAAGAGTGAAGAAATAGCAATCTCAAAAGTCCTGTATGTCTAAGAAACTTGAGCTGAGAACTGTAATGTATTGGATTATTTATCTTACAATTAAGAAGCAGTGAAGCTGGCTACTTCTGCATTATTATGGATATTATGCAGAAAGTATTCTGTAAAATGGTTGCTGACTCATCTAACAATTTCACAAACAAGCAGTATCAATCAATAACACACTACAACCCAGTTTAGGGGAAATGTTATGACAGTTCATGGATACAAAGTAAAGGTAATTTTTTAAAGGTTATGACCAATAGAAGCCCTCTTCCCATGAACTTCAATTAATCATAAAGCATTGACCTAGAATGGTCTTGCTTAAATTGTAGAAAGGCTTTATACAAATTTGCAAACCTCAGTGAAAAGTTTATTTTCACATTACAGAAACACAAAAGAGGACATTCATATAGAGAGGGAAACAGTGCTTAGAAATGCTGAGAGCTTTCTCAATTATGTATGTCATACTTCTGCTGTCTCCATATATTATCTTGACTGGAAAATTGTATATTAAATCATTTAAGTATTTGTAATCGAAGTGTTATTGAGATACATTTCATTCTTTTCCTAAGACTCTTGATTCCTTACATTTTATGGTGATTAATAATATTTAGTGTTGTTCCATTAAAATAAAATGTAAAATGTTTAATGAATCAGTGAGCACATTTATGTTATATGACTTGTAATAGCAGCTGTTTTTCTATTGGCATCCAGAGTCACCCTCAGGCTGTCATGTCTTTGCTCATTGGAAAGATTTCCTGCTGTCATTAGTGTGCAATGCAAAGTTCCTCAGGATTCATCCTTCTCTCTTACCTATTATACCTTGTTTTCCCCCCATATTCACTACACTCTAGGTGGGCTGGTCTTGTGTCTGGATTTGCCCCCTTGGTGTACTCCCATCTCCAGGCCTTTTCCCAGTTCACCTAAGTCTGCAGCGCCCAGTCCACAAACACACAGCTCCATCTCCATGTTTCTTCTCAAATGATGTCTTATCATAGAAGCCTTCCCAGAGCAGAGTAGATAAACCAGCAGTCCCTGTTTGCACAATACTGTACCCCTTGCCACAGGTTGTTTTCTTATTCTGCTAATGTTCTTCCCAGGTTTAATGATTAGCTGATCCTTTGTCTGGAACCTCTTCCTTTGGTTACAGAAGAAATTAATGATGTTCTATAACCCTGGTCAAAAGTAAAGAATCTTCTAAAAAAATATTTACTTATTTATTTGAAAGGCAGAATTAGAGAGAGGTTTCTGAGGAATCTCCAGACTTACTTCCTTAGTGGCTTTATCAGGTTGCATTCCCACCAACAGTGAGTTAGTGTCCCTTTTTCCCAACATCCTCACCAGTATCTGTTATTGGTAGATTTCTGTATACCAGCCATTCTAACCGGGGTGAGGTGAAACATCATTGTGGTTTTGATTTGCATTTCCCTGATTGCTAGTGATCCTGAACATTTTTTCATGTGCCTGTTGGCCATTTGGATTTCCTCTTTTGAAAAATGTCTATTGAAGTCCTTGGCCCATCTCTTAAGTGGGTTGTTTGTTTTGATCTTGTGGAGTTTCTTGATTTCTTTGTAGACTCTGGTTATTAACCCTTTATCAGTTGCATAGTTTGCAAATATATTTTCCCATTCTGTCGGTTGTCTCTTCACTTTCCTGACTGTTTCTTTTGCAGTACAGAAACTTCTCAATTTGATGCAATCCCAAATGTTAATTTTGGCTTTGACTGCCTGTGCTTCTGGGGTGTTTTCCAAGAAGTCATTGCCGGTACCTATATCTTGCAGGGTTTTTCCAATGCTCTCTAATAATTTGATGGTGTCAGGTCGTAGATTTAAGTCTTTAATCCATGTTGAGTGAATTTTTGTGTAAGGTGAAAGGTAGGGGTCTTGCTTCATGATTCTGCACGTGGAAATCCAATTTTCCCAGCACCATTTATTGAATAGACTGTCCTTACCCCAGGGATTGGTTTTGGATCCTTGATCAAATATGAGTTGGCTGTAGCTGTTTGGATTGATTTCTGGTGTTTCAATTCTGTTCCATTGGTCTATCCATCTGTTTCTGTACCAGTACCATGCTGTTTTGATAACAACTGCCCTGTAGTATGTCCTGAAATCTGGTATTGTGATGCCTCCAGCTTTGTTTTTGTTGTACAAGATTGCTTTAGCTATTCGAGGTCTCCTGTGTCTCCATATAAATTTCAGCACCATTTTTTCCAGATCTGAGAAGAAGGTCTTTGGTATCTTGATTGGTATTGCATTGAATCTATAAATTGCTTTTGGGAGAATGGACATTTTGATGTTATTGATTCTTCCAATACATGAGCATGGAAAATTTTTCCATTTCTTGGTATCTTCTTCTATTTCTTTCTTTAAGGTTTTGTAATTTTCATTGTAGAGATCTTTAACATCCTTGGTTAAGTTTATTCCAAGGTATTTGATTGTTTTTGTAGCTATTGTGAATGGGATTGATCTTAGAAGTTCTTCCTTAGCCATGGCATTGCCTGTGTATACAAAGGCTGTTGATTTTTGTGTATTGATTTTATACCCTGCTATTTTGCCAAACTCTTCTATGAGTTCCAATAGTCTCTTAGTAGAGTTCTTTGGGTCCCCTAAATAAAGAATCATATCATCTGCAAAGAGGGATAGTTTGAGTTCTTCCTTCCCAATTTGTATCCCTTTAATTTCTTTTTCTTGCCTAATAGCTCTGGCTAGAACTTCCAGAACTATATTGAATAGCAGTGGTGAGAGTGGGCATCCCTGTCTCGTACCAGATCTCAGTGGAAATGCTTCCAACTTTTCCCCATTCAATAGGATGTTGGCTGTGGGTTTTTCATAGATTGCTTTGATTGTATTGAGGAATGTTCCTTCCAAACCCAGTTTGCTTAGAGTTTTCATCATGAACGGGTATTGTATTTTATCAAGTGCTTTCTCAGCATCTATAGAGATAATCATATGGTTTTTCTTCTGCAGTCTGTTAATGTGGTGTTTCACATTGATTGTTTTGCGCACATTAAACCATCCCTGCACAGCAGGGAAAAATCCCACTTGGTCTGGGTGGATGATCTTTCTGATGTGTTGTTGCATTCTACTGGCGAGAATTTTATTGAGGATTTTTGCATCTATGTTCATCAGGGATATTGGTCTGTAATTCTCTTTCAATGCTGCATCTTTTTCCAGCTTAGGAATTAAGGTGATGATGGCTTCATAGAAAGAATTTGGGAGGATTCCCTCTTTTTCGATTGTTCTGAATATTTTGAGAATTGGAGTCAGTTCTTCTTTAAATGTCTGGTAGAATTCAGCAGTGAATCCATCTGGTCCTGGGCTTTTCTTTGTTGGGAGGGCCTTTATTACTGTTTCAATTTCTGTCTCAGTTATGGGTCTGTTTAGGTTTTCGATGTCTTCCTGGTTCAATTGAGGTAGGTTGCATGTGTCCAGGAATCTATCCATTTCTGCTAGGTTTCCCTGTTTGCTGGCATACAAGTCCTTGTAGTAATTTCTGATGATTCTTTTTATTTCTGTGGTGTCTGTTGTTACGTTTCCTTTTTCATCTCTGATTTTATTGATTTGGGTCTTTTCTCTTCTTTTTTTAGTTAGTTGGGCCAATGGGGTGTCAATTTTGTTTATTTTTTCAAAAAACCAGCTCCTCATTTGGCTGATTTTTTGTAATGTTTTTTTGGATTCAATCCTGTTGATTTCTTCTCTGATTTTAATTATTTCTCTTCTCCTGCTAGATTTGGCAGACCTGCCTCAACCTTTAATCCCCATGCCCTGTATCTATAAAAGGAGCTCTCCCAACCTCTGACGTGCGACTTCCGCGGCCCCCGCTCTGTTGGAACCAGGGAACCTCGCCTGGGAGCAGAATCCCAATCAAAGTCTGGATATTGATTCATCTGGCTGGGAAGATTTGTTACGCACTGGACACCCTGCAATCTCATTCTTGTTTATCCCTCTCTCTCCATAAATCTTTCAAATAAATAAATAAATCTTTTTTTGAAAGGAGTAAGAAAAATGCAAGTTGATAAAATCACTAAACAATGGACAAAATAAAATTGTAGAACAATAACTGTGGCCTTAGAACATAGCAGAATGCAAGTTAATAGAACCATACCTTCTTTCTCTAATTAATATACCAGATGAAAGCTGTGCTGTCATGGTTTTGATAAGTAAAATGGAAGAAAGGAATAAGAATATGGAGGGTAGAGATGAAGGTTAAGTAAGATTAAATCTGCCATACCATAGGTGGCTATTGTTTGTTTCCTGTCCTTTATTCATTTCCAAATATGTAGTAGGATTATATTTAACACTTGGGAAATAAATACCAACGTGTCAGATATGTTTGCTAAGTCCCACTGTAACCACCCCCTTATATTTTATAATCCACACATAATGAATAAAAAATAAACAACTACTGTACAATATGTTTTGTTTTTCTAGCTAGATAAATTTTTTTAATGATTTTTTTATTTGACAGGTAGAGTTAGACAGTGAGAGAGAGAGAGAGACAGAGAGAAAGGTCTTCCTTCTGTTGGTTCACTCCCCAAATGGCCACTATGGCTTGTGCTGATCTGAAGGCAAGAGCCTGGTGCTTCTTCCAGGTCTCTCATGCGGGTGCAGGGGCCCAAGCACTTGGGCCATCCTCCATCGCTCTCCTGGGCCACAGCAGAGAGCTGGACTGGAAGAGGAACAGCATGGACTAAAACCCGGCACCCATATGGGATGCCGGCGCTGTAGGCAGAGGATTAGCCAAGTGAGCCACGGCGCCGGCCCCTAGCTAGGTAAATTGTATAAATGGGATCTTCACCGCCACTCTACCTATGATTATCACCAGTGAATATTTGTGATATATATTCTTATCACATTGTTAATAAGAATTATACTAGAAGAACTAGAAGATAAAATAATATTTTTTGCTCTGCAAAGGGGTGGAGATTAGAGGAGGATGATTTAAATAAAATCTATCCATATACAGTGTCATGATTTTTGCATGTTTGCAATGCTGTGGGTTAAGTGGCTGCCTGCAATATCAACATTTTCTATGGCTGCTGGTTCTAGTCTGGCTGCTCCACTTCTGATACAGCTCCCTGCAAAAGCCCTGGGAAAAGCAAGAAAAGATGATCTAAGTGTTTGGGGCCCTGCCACTCATGTGGGAGATCTGGGTAAAGCTCCTGTCTCCTGGCTGCAGCCAGGTCCAGCCCTGGCTGCTGTGGTCATTTGAGGAGTGAGTATATGGAAGGCCTGCTCTCTCTTTTTCTCTCTCCCCAACTTCTCTTTCTATAACTCTGAATTTCAAGTAAAATAATCAAGTCTTTAAAATTTTTTAATTGTTCGCATTACACAAAATTCATTGCAACCTTTACAATTCCAATGTCACTCTTCTCAGAAATAGAGTTACTGGAAATCGGAAAGATCTCAAATACCAAAAGCACTCTTGAACAAAATGATCAAAAACTGAGGGCATCACATTACCTGATTTCAGTACATAGTGCAAAGTTGTAGTAAACAAAGCTGCCAGGTATTGGCAGAAAAACAGGCAGACCAAAGGGAGAGAATAGAGAGCCCAGGAAACACCATACACATTTGTAGCCAACTGATTTTCTACAAAGATGCCATAACTATTCAATGGGTCTCTTTAATAAATGGTACTGGTTAAAATGAATATTTGTATGTTACAGAATGAATCTAAATCATGTTTTTCTCACACAGAGAAAACACTACATGATGTTGATATTGGCAACAATTTTTTTTTTCAGATAAAAGCTTAAATGCACAGGAAGAAAAAGTGCAGATGGATAAATGAGGTTGTATCAAACTAAAACACTTCTGCACAGCAAAAGGAAATGGTGCAGGTTTTTTCTCCAAATTATGCTGCTGCATTTTAAAGTAAATCCTCCCAAATATCACTTTTCCCTTGTCCTTCTCCTATTTCAAAAGCTTTCATAGCTTTCTGTCATCTACTGGATAAAATACAGGCTTCTTTGGCACTCAAGCTCTACAGAATTGTGGCTCAGCATACACTTCCAACTCATTTTCTCCCTTCTCTTACATCTATACCGCTTACTTTATATAGAAAAAAATTACACATTACTAAGACTACATGCTTATACATATTCACTCTTCCTATTTAAATTGTATCTGTCTTTAGAATACTTCAAATCCCTCCATGTCAGCCAAGAGTCTGGATTCTTCAATAAGTCTCCTGCAAATGGCCACAGCATCTCCCCATGGTTGTATTTGCATCCACTCATCTTCCAAAATGCTTTGTTTTACTGATAACTTTAAGAAGGATTATACTACAGTAGTGAAAAGAGCAAGTACTTTGATATCTCATAGACTTGATTGAAATTCAGTCTTGGAAAAGAGGACAAATGGTTTATTCTTTGAGCCCATTAACAACCCATTTACAAAACTATACTAGCAGCAACTACATTATAAAATGATGTTGAGAATTAAATACAATAAACATATACAGTGATCTGGTAGAGCAGGAATTCCCTCCCCTATCTTTCATAGAAAATTAACATTTTTCATAGCTCAACACAATTCCTATTTCTTCCAAAAAGGCTTCTTTGATCCTGTCAGCATGAAATGCTTGCTTTATTCTCAAATTTTTTGGAATGATGAATTTGTCATTTAGGATGACTGTTTGGTATGTACTGATGATATTAATTTATATTTTATCATCATTTACTACTAAACTAGTACTTTCCAAATATGTGGTGAATTTCAGTACTGTTAGATACTTTATCCATAATTAGAAAGATAAAATGGTTTTATAGATGAAAAAACTGGAGAGCAAATAAAGTAAACAGTAGGTGAGGTTTATACACAGTGGGGTAAGTTGCTGCTTGCAATGCAGGTATCCCATATTGTCATGCCATTTTGTGTCCATGCTGTTTCACTTACAACCCATCTTTCTGCTAAATGCACCCAGGAAGGCAGCAGAAGGTATCCAAAATACTAGATACCCTGCCACCCATGTAGGAGACTAAGATGGAGTTCCTGGCTCCTGGCTTCAGCCCAGCCCTGGTTGTTGTGGCCAGTTTGGTAGTGAAACAAGTGTTAGACCTCTCCATCTCCCCTTTCTCTTCTCCCCTTTCCCTTCTCTTTCTCCTTTTCCTCTGCTCACCAACCTCTTTTGAAAACTCTCCTAACTTTCATCTTTCCCTCTGTCTCTCTCCCTGCCTTTGTCACTTGCATTTCGAATAAATAAATAAATCTTCAAATAAAATGAATCATCTAGAAACACCAAACTTTTTAATAGTTAAACATTCAGACTCAGGTCTATATACCAGGAGTTCATGGAAATGCATCATTACAAAATATTTTACGAATTTCAATTTTATTTTGCAGCAAAATGAACTTAGATTTTAATTCCATTTTCCCACAAATTTCTGTTTGAATTCAAAGAGATAGAGAAAAAAGGAGAGAAAGAGAGAGAGGCCTTCCATCTGCTGGGCCAAGATGAAGTCAGGAGCCAAGAACTCCATCCAGGTTTCCCACGTCGGGGGACCAAGCACTTGAGCCATCATCTGCTACTTCCCAGTATGCACATTCCTGGTATGCTAAATCAGAAGAAGTAGGACTCAATCCTAGGCACTATGAGATGGGATGTCGGTGTTCCAAGCAACAGGGATATTATGTAAGATTCTATAGTACTTCACTATTGTTCTTTAAATGATGACTGTTTAAAGTTTTATAGTCTAAAATATTTTTATTATACTCTAATCAAATATAGACGCATATATCTCCTGTAATGAGTTCATATGTGTACATGTATAATTTATATGTTTAAGATGAATTTATATATACATATTATATATATATATATATAGAGAGAGAGAGAAGATTGTGTGGATATATACACACAAATACTTTATCAATGAATTTGAATGTGAATGTATTTACATATATGTCGCTCCCCCTCTTCGCGGAGGAACGACACAGGACCCTGCGCTGTTCTTTTGTCTGCTCGGTCCTTCCCGGGTTTGCTGCTGGTTCTTCCCGGGTTGGCTACCGACCCTTCCACCTCCGTGGAAGGGCGGTTCCCCCTGCCACTTTCCCCACTTCCACGGGGGAGTGGCACACCGCCGGCCGGCTCTCTCGGGGGCTGCTCAGATGTTATCCGGATGTTTCCCTTAGATGTTCCCGGTGCATGTTGTCTCTCTCCTCCTTTATAGTCCTCTTCCACCAATCCCAACTCTGCTACCCACACGCCGAGTATGCTGCTCTCCTCCAATCAGGAGCAGGATCAGCTCCTGCAG
Source organism: Oryctolagus cuniculus (assembly GCF_051225735.1). Classification (NCBI taxonomy): domain Eukaryota; kingdom Metazoa; phylum Chordata; class Mammalia; order Lagomorpha; family Leporidae; genus Oryctolagus; species Oryctolagus cuniculus. The sequence goes on along the minus strand of NC_142872.1, from coordinate 137,785,417 downwards.
GTCATCACTCAAGTTGGCGAGAGACAGCTGCGTAGAAGTTGTTTACTCCCTTCTCAGGGCCATATTGTGGGAGAGCAGATGCATAGAATAAGTCTTAATTCCAGTAACTTAGTCTAGTCCGAGTTGCTCCCCACACATATATACACATTTTTGTGTATGTATGTATAATTTGTATATTCTAAAATTAAATCATTGTCATGGGGGCTGAAATTGTGTTATTGCAGGTAAAGCTACTGCCTGTGATAAGAACATCCCATATGGGTGCCAGTTTGTTTCCCAGCTGCTATACTTCGGATCAAGTTCCCTATCAATGGCCTGGGAAAGCAGCAGACGATGGCCCAAGTGCTTGAACCACTGTCACCTACATGAGGGACTTGAAGAAGCTCTTGGTTTCTGGCTTTCAGCTGGCCCAGCCATGTCTTCTATGGCCATCTGGGACATGAACCAGTGGATGGAAGATCTCCTTATGGTCTTTATGTTGACAATAACCCAAAATAGTAAACATTTAGTTATTAAATATATGATTGATCAGCGTGGTTCTAATTCTTGCTGGTTTCATATCAAATCTTCATGTTCCAAACAGTACCAAGTCTATCCAGAACAAAGGAGCACTACAAACCATGATAGTCTCAAAGTTTTTCTTACAGTTCCCACAGAACTTCCTGATAGTTTTGCGTATGAAGACACCAAGATGTTTTACAACTAAGATTCAGGTACATAACCCAGAACTAAGAATCATATTTGCAATTTTAAGTAACTGCCTTGAAGAATCTTTGCAGTGAACCTGCTGGCCAAAAAGTTGGCAACAAAAAGGCTGATTGGAACCAAGATTAAAAGAATCCTTCATCCATGAGAGGTGGTAGAAGAGGTTAACTACTTCCCTTGGTTTTCAAAAGGTCAGTGACACAGTAGGTAAACAATGAATGCTAAAATAACTGGCTGTCTCCTGTACCTAAGTGCCAAAGTATAGTAGAACAGTATAGTTCTCTGTGTGAGTGGAATATCCTGGAGCTTTAAAGGCTGTTTGGAAGGTATCTTGAAGGCCAGAAATCTCTTTCTTTGATCACTTTGGCACACTGCAGTGTCTGTTAATAGATGCAAGTAAATAGAGCAGAATTGGTAGTGAGGATGAATAAAAAGGCCCAATGTCTATTTCTAGCTTTCATATCATTCTAATATTTACAGGGACAAAAATTTAGTACCATGATGAAGCTATTTTGATTGTTTATTCATGTTATTATTCTCATGTCCCATTCCTCTCATTTTGGCAGAACCTCTATGTTCTTTAGGTGTTTATCTTACATATGCTACAATTTACTTCATGCTTAGTTTAGAGAAAGACAACTGGTTTTCAAAACTGGTTGCAAATGGCAATGACTTTAGCATTTTAAAATATTAATCTCAGGGTCCTCATATGACTTAATTTTTTTTAAATTGAGACACAAGAATTTGCAATTAAAAAGGTTCCCATGTGACTTTGAAATGCAAACATAATTGATAACCAATGGCCTAGATTTTGGCAGTGATTGTTTTACATAAAGGCACATGGAAAATTATAGCCAAGGAGGTATTAGAAGAAATTCATTCATGGGATTCTTAGGAAATGTTTTCCTATTTTTTAGAAAAAAAAATTTTGCAAGAATAAAGTCATTAGAGGTCCTGAGACATTGCTGTTAGTGTAACAATTTTGGAATCAAGAAGTGAGCAATTATAAATCATCAAAAAGAAAACTAATGAAAAGTAAAGTTAAATATGTTTGAATTCTTGAGGGCACTTGAGAGTTATGACAGAAAGTAACTCTGTAATTTTTGTATGCTTAGACTTCCACTAAGATGTGAATCATTTTTAGCTTTTTAAGATACTTTACTGACAATTACATTCCTGCTGAGATAATTATTCAAGAAATGAATTTGTTCAATTCTTAAAAGAATAAAATTTGTTAAGTTTTCAGTCAATAATTATGGAAGTACTACTGAATGCAAAGAACTGTTTTAATTGCTAGAGATATAACGGAAAGCAAAAAAAAAAAAAACCTGAGGAATTTGTTCTTAATGAATTTACATACTAGTTGAAAAATAATAAATATGATACATAGAATATACTACTTGGTAGATAAGGATAAGAAATAAGGTGACTAGGAAAACCCAAATAAGTGGGCAAGGGCCCAGGACATGCTAAATGGCTAAAATTTTAGGCAAAGTGTACCCATAAAAATACCCTCAGTAAGAGGATGGTTTTTGAATAAAGATATAAACAAACAAGTTAGTTAGTTATGCAAATAAAAAGCAAGAAAACAGCAACTCTGAAGATTTGATAAGAACCAGGTCTGACATGTTCCAGATGCAACAAGGAGGCCAGTTGTGTTGCAGGCGAATGAATGACAAGAACAGTGGAGATGAAGAGGAGACTAGGAGAAGGGGAGCAGATGATACAGGGCACAGTAAATCATTCTGAAGACTTTGGCTTTACTTTGTGGGAGTTGGCAAGCCTTTCAAAATTGTATGTCTGAGGAGACTATGACTAAATTCTCTCTTTAAAAGGATCGCTTTTGAAGACAGATATTGTAGCCTGCTGGGTTAAGTCACTTACGCCACTTGATGGGATGCCTCCATTCAATTTTGGAGTTCCTGAGATGGAGTCTCACATCTACTTCCAACCCAGCACCCTGCTTATGTGCAGGAAGATGATACACCCGCATGGAAGACGTAGGAGGAGCTCCTGACTCCTGACTTTAGGCCTGGACCAGCTCTTGCAATTGTGGGCATTTGGGAAGTGACCCAACAGATAGAAGATATCTCTCTCTTTCTCTCTCTCTTCCCTTCCCCTCTATTTATCTATTTCTCTTGGTCACTCTGTCTTTCAAGTAAGGAAAAACCAATTTTAACAAAAGCCACCACTGTAGATGCACTAGTAAGAATGGATGGAGAGGGCCAGCACTGTGGCTTGGGGGCTAAGCCGCCACCTACAACGCCAGAATCCCATATGCGCATCAATTTGTGTCCCAACTACTCATCTTCTGATCCCACTCTCTGCTATGGACTGGAAAGCAGAAGATGGCTCAAGTGTTTGGGCCCCTGCAACCACATAGGAAGCCCGGAGGAAGCTCCTGGCTCTTGGTTTCAGATCGGCTCAGCTCTGGCCGTTGCGTCCATATGGGGAATGAACCAGCAGATGGAAGGCCTATCTGTCTCTTTCTCTGTCTGTAACTCTACCTCTCAAATAAATAAGTTATAAAAATCTTTAAAAAATGGATGGAGAAAAGAGATCAGGGAAAATGAGACAAGTGGATTAGTTATGAGTCATTGTAATAATCTGAGTGAGAGACATGTTCTAATAAAGTGACTGTGATAAGGATGGCAAGAAATAATCAAATTCTGAATACAATTTGGGAGTAGCTAACATATGTTGGTGTTCCATTAAAGTTTCTGCCTAGCTTTTAGATAATAAAATACTGTGGCAGATACTAATTATGAATCTACCCATTTTTCCCTCTTAATTATGTTAATTTAAAGTATAGATCCATATTAAGAGCTCCCAGTTCCTTCTTCAACCTACAGACATGATAATATTTCTTTTTTTAAAAATTTATTTGACAGGTAGTTATAGACAGTGGGAGAGAAAGACAGAGAGAAAGGTCTTACTTCCGTTGGTTCACCCCCTAAATGGCCACCACGGCTGGAACTGTGCTGATCCAAAGCCAGGAGCCAAGTGCTTCTTCCTGGTCTCCCTTGTGGGTGTAGGGGCCCAAGCACTTGGGCCATCCTCCACTCTCCCTCCTGGACCACAGCAGAGATCTGGACTGGAAGAGGAGTACTGGGACTAGGACCCAGAGCCCATATGGGATGCCGGCACTGCAGGCGGAGGATTAACCAAGTGAGCCATGGCACTGGCCCCGACATGATCATATTTCTATGGAAACAATAACCATAGAGAAAAACCTTTCTTATTAAACTTAGTCCACAGTGCCCCAAACATTTTAAGAATTCGATATAGTTCAGTTCTCCAACACATATATCTCCTAACACAAAAACTTAATTTAGAGAAAAATCCACCCCATCCTAAATCATCTTTTAGTATCTTCCAGTCTTCAGTCTTCAAGTCTCACAATTTTATACCTGAAGTTCAGAGTAGGATAAAAGTAAAGCTTTCCAAGATATTTTTAAATTTTAAGTTTCAATTATCATTAAAGATAGTCCTATTTTTAGCTCTAATTTAGAAAAAAATTGCCCATCCCTTTAATGATAGAGTAAGATCCCTTCTATTCAATTGCTCAACTAATTTTTTATAAATCAATATTTATATTTTTGTATATATATGAGGTAAAAATGATTCATGTATTCAATGTAGAATAAATGAATAGTGCTAATTAGCATTTTGACACTCAAATACTTACTTTTTTATAAAGAGAACATTTGAAATGGACATTCTGGGAATTTTGAATGGTACCATATGATATTATTAACTGTATTCACTTTACTGTGAATAGATCCCCTCAAGGGAAACAACATTATTCCTTCTAACCGGGATTTTATACCCTTAGACCATCATCTCCTCATTCCCCCTTACCACCTAGCTTCTGCAACCATCTTTTTTCCATTTCTAGGAGTTCCATTGTTTTAGATTCCACATATAAGTGAAAGCATGCAGTATATGTTTTTCTGTGTCTGGTTTATTTCACTTAGCATTGATGTTGTTCAATTGTGTTCATGTCACATATGAAATTATTTCAATCTTTTTTTAAGATTTATTTATTTATTTTATTTGAAAAGGACAGAGAAACAGAGAGACAGAGAGACAGAGAGAGATCTTCCATCCATTACTCTCAAAACACCCACAACAGCTGTTCCTGGGCCAAGGCAAAGCCAGGAGCCAGAAACTCCACCCAGGTCTCCTAAATCAATGTCAAGAATCCAAGTACTTGAACCATCTTCCCCAGATTTTCCAGGCATATTACCAGAGAGCTGGACCAGAAGTTCAGCAACCAGGACTCAAGCAAGTATTCACTTACCTTTTGTCAGGTAATTATATTATTTCTGTACTTGGTTACTATAGTGAATGTGGCATTGCAGACTTTTGTTCAACAGACTGATTTAAAATATTTCGGTTAATTACTCAGAAGTGGGATTGCTGGATTATGTGATATTCTATTTTAAGTGTTTTGAAGAAGTTCTTTAAGTTTTCCATAATGACTGCACTATTTTACATTCCTACCAACACTGTATAAGTATTCTCTTTTCTTCACAGAAAACTAATTTTCATTTTGGACTTAATAACATTGTTTCTTAAATGCAAAAGAAAAAAAAAAAACTACCTGAGATGACTATTTAAAGTGGAGGTTCTCCACTCAAGTATTCTAATTAATTATAGTTAATATATAACTAGACTTTCCAGTAATACTTTTTAACATAAAAAATCATGTCACTTAAGAGTTAAATACATATATATTTGCCTCCAGACTGAGTATTCATGTGTCTTCAAAGGAAATAGTAACCTCCAGATGCACAGATCATAGCGTGCAAATTGGCTTTTAACCCGGAATTAATGGTTTGCCTTAGATAGCAATAATTTCTATTCTCTTGGGTAAGTAAGTCAGAATGTGTCTACAATAATGAAATTAAATCAGAAAGTACAAAAACTGATGCCTTTATGATACTCTCTGGAGGCTTATTATCAGCAGCTGTGAAATGGTAACACTTTGCTTTTTTTTTCCTTTTTTTCTTTAACAAAAGAGAAATAGAATCTTTTATGAGTCTTTTGTAAAAAAATAATCCAATAAAGAATGAAGAGTTCCATTATTGTATGGTCAGTTTTATTCTAGAAAATGACCTCGTGGTTCCTACTTGGATTGGCAAGCTCTAGTAATGATTCAACCATGTATTTCGAAAAGGACTCAGGAAATTAGGGCAGAGTGAATGTTAAGATGTTATTGAGATGCCCACATTGGAGTGCCTGTTTTGAGTCTCAGCTCCAGCAACCAATTCTAGTTTTCTGATAAGGGGAACACTGGAAGGCAGCACTGATTGCCTGGTACGTAGGTGCTAGTCACCCAGGTGAGAGACCTGCTTTGTGTTCCCAGCTCCCAGCTTTGACTTGAACTGGATAAGAAGTTGCAGTCATTTTAGGAGTTATCTGGCTTCTGAGAATTCTTGGTTAATCTATCTTTTTCTCTCTGCTTCTCAAATAAAAAAAAAGAAATGAAATTAGGTTTGTGACAGTTTATAGGACACTAGGACCTCCAGGAATGTAATACCAATGGATTTATTATAACACAGCACTTGAGTGATGCACAGTGGATTCACTCCTTCAGTAAAAGCTTAAGTATGCAATTTGATTTAGATTAAATTTTACTAGAAATGTGGAGAAGTGACAAATGAGGTGGCGTATTTTGCTTGAGTTACAGTAAACTGGTGTCCTTCAACACTGGGATTTGGATCTGGTCAGTAATCTAGTTCTGGATTTCACAATTAATCATGGTTGAAATTTAGTCCACTGACTATTTATGTAAATAAAGTTTTACTGGCACAAGCTATGCCTATCTATATTTCATTGTGTATGACTTCTCTCATGGTACTGGTAGAATTGACTGGTGGTAGCAATGATTACATGGCCCACAAAAACTAAAATAGCTTTATTTTACACTTTATTTGAAAAGTTTCTTGGGGCCAGCACCATGGCTCACGTGGTTAATCCTCTGCCTGCAGCACCCTCATCCCTTATGGGTGCCGGATTCTAGTCCCGGTTTCTCCTCTTCCAGTCCAGCTCTCTGCTGTGGCCCAGGAAGGCAGTGGAGGATGGCCCAAGTGCTTGGGCCCCTGCACCTGCATGGGAGATTAGGAGGAAGCACCTGGCTCCTGGCTTTGGATCGGTGCAGCACTGGCTGTGGCGGCCATTTGGGGAGTGAACCAACGAAAGGAAAACCTTTCTCTCTCTCTGTCTCTCTCTCTCTCACTGTCTATAACTCCACCTGTCAAATAAAAAAAAGTTTCTTGACTTCTAGTTTAATCCATTGTTCAGTTAACAATAAAATGTTTAATATCAGCCCAGAACTTCATACATCAGTTTTTTTATATTTTATTTATTTTTTTATTTGAGAGTCAGAGTTACAGATGGAGAGAGGGAGAGACACAGAGAGAGGTCTTCCATCTTCCAGTTCACTCCCCAAATGGCCACAATGGCTGGTAGATCTGAAGCCAGGAACCATGAGTTTCTTCTAGGTCTCCCACATGAATGCAGGGGCCCAAGCACTTGAGCTATCCACTGCTTTTCCAAGCCATAGTAGAAAGCAGACTGGAAGAGGAGCAGATGGAACATGAACTAGTGCCCATATGGGATTCTGGCACTGTAGATGGAGGCTTAGTCTACGACACTGCAGTGCTGGCCCTGTATGTCATTTTTTGAAATTATACTCCATTTTCTTCTTCTCTGTAGTCTTCTTAAAGGCATTAAATTTCTTGGAGCCTCCTTTATATAACTTCCTATATGGAAATCTGAAGCTTTTATTTCCTTAACCTACAATACACTTCCTACTTCATCTACTTCTGGAGCCAAGTAGTAGGAAGACAGAGAGAAAAGAAGCAATGGATACTTCCTACTGCTCTTAGTAGGACAGCTCTTCTGTCCTACTCCTTCTTCTGAATGTTATCCACTTGCCCTGTTGTCACTGCTGTCATAATCACTGTGGCTGTGTGTGCCGTTGTGGGATTTCCTGAATGTTGAGGAGGAAAAAAACAGAAAACAAAAGATTCCTTCCCCTCTTTTTGATCCTTAGGGGATCTCTCTCTTGATGCTGAAACTATAAAATTGGGATTTTTCTTGAGAGTCTTTTTGTTCTCATCTTGTGTGGAAATTCAGTTTTCTGGATATTTAAACCCATAGTTAACAGAGGGAGTAGGTAGGAAACTTAGTAGGGTCTCCACAAGTTTGGTGATGCATTGATTTCCCCAAACCTATGGCAAACAGCAACTTCCCGGAGTCATCACATAGTTGCTCTGTTAAGTTTGTAGTTACATACAGTGGTAGAGGGTACTTAGTGTGTATTTCCAAAGAACCAGACCTACTTTGATGAGATTATTTTCTTTTTAGAAAATTCTACTTTATAAATTTTCATCTACTTGAAAAACAAAGTGAGAGAGGGAGAGAGAGGGAGAGAGAGAGAGCGAGAAAGTAAAAGTGATATCTTCCATCTGCTAGTTCACTCCCCAAAATTACTACAACATCCAGGGATGAACCAGGTCAAAGCCCGAAGCTCAGAACTCATCTGTGTCTATAACATGGGTGTCAAGGGATCAAGTACTTGAGCCATGATCTGCTGCTTACCAGGATACATTATCAAGAACCTGGATCATAAGCAGGTAGCCAAAATTCCATTTGGCACCCCCGAATAGGATGTCGACATTGCAAGTGCCATCTCAACACACTGCACCACAATGAATGCCCCAGTGAGGTTATTTTCAAGTTGGGATGATGTAAATAGCCTTACGAAAATGATGAAACTGACTGGCAAGATTTAGTTGTTTTTCTATCACAGAAAATCTCCCAGGCATCTATTCCTCACTCCTCAAATTCTAGCATGTGCAATGAGGAGAAAGAAAGCCATGGCTCCATTTTTAAAACAATTATGCAGTCTCATGCAAGCAGAATACTATTATCTTAAAGAACTTGTAAGATATATTGCTGGGCCTAAACTCCTTAAAAACATACATAATACTTCATATTACCTAAGAATTTATCTTTATGTTCAACTTGTTTGTCATATATGTCCAAATACATAATTACTTAACATGAGAGCTATTAATTCAATTTTACCTTCAGAGAAACAGTAGCCCACATCTGGGAAGACTTTCAGTAGGATTTGCACTGAATGCCATAATTGTTAGCTTCCCTTATATTTCCTAATTTCCTTTCTGCTGAAAGGCCCTGAGACTTCTAAAATCTTATTTCTTTATGTCATTGGCAAGAAGAAACAGAAAATGCACACAAAAAATCCACATAGAAAACCCTGACAAGGTAGTTTCAAAAATACATGACTCAATCAACAATAAATGAAACACCAAAAGTAACTCAAGACATAAGTGTTTTTTGAGTAATTGTCTATCTTGCGAGGAATGAGAATTTTAGTCAAAGTACACAGTTAACTCTATTACTTTGTCTGAAGAGTGTCATAATTTTCCCCACTCATGAGAAAAGAAATTTAACATAGAGTACTCCATCCCAGAAAAATACAGAAAATAAATTCTCAATCTACTCAGTCTCTTTATTTTCATTTCAGTGTATTGTACCCTAGAAAACTTCTTTTTCATGAGTTTCTGTTAACTACTCATTTCTACATTATAATTCAAAATTTAGAATTGTTTTTAGTATGGGTCTTTAAAACTAGTAAGCACAATTTTGTGGACTTTGCTTAATTACAACTAGTTATTTGATTATTGGAAAAATTCTGCTATGTAGAAAACACACCAATCAATGTCAAACAGATTGTTTTTGTAAGTTCATCAAGATCTTTATAGTAAAATTGTTTACATAACTATTAAAATATTCTCGGTTCTTAGATTCTTAGGTTCTTAGTGACGTTAAATTATGATGCTGCTGTTTAGTTACATTGCCATGCTCTTTCTCCACATGATGTTAGTTTTCCAAACTAATGACTCCATATTAAACCAAATCAGTAGCTTGATTATACTGGATACAACTGAAGGATACACTTCAATACTTATTAAAGGAAAATCTATGTGTGCAAAATTAAAACAGATCATAAACCTGTACATAAAGCTAAAACTACAACATTTCTAGAAGTAAACATGGTACAATTTTTTTTTAACTTGAGTTAATGCAAAGATTTATAAAATAAATTTTTGAAGATTTATTTATGTATTTGAATGGCAGGGTGTGGGGAAAGAGAGAGAGAGAGAGGAACAGAGTCTGAGAGTGAGAGCAAGAGACAGAGAATTTCGTCTCCTGGTTCATTTTCCAAATGGTTGCAGTAGCTGGGGAAATGCCAAACCAAAACCAGGAGAACTTTATCTGAGTCTCCTACATATATGACAGGGATCAAAATATTTGGGCCATCTCTCACTGCTTTCTTAGGCTGTTAGTGGGAAGTTAGATTAGAAGAGGAGTATCCGCCGGCGCCACGGCTCACTAGGCTAATCCTCTGCCTTGTGGCGCCGGCACACCGGGTTCTAGTCCTGGTCGGGGCGCCGGATTCTGTCCCGTTGCCCCTCTTGCAGGCCAGCTCTCTGCTGTGGCCAGGAAGTGCAGTGGAGGATGGCCCAAGTGCTTGGGCCCTGCACCCCATGGGAGACCAGGAGGAAGCACCTGGCTCCTGGCTTTGGATCAGCACAGTGTGCTGGCTGCAACGCGCTGGCCGTAGCGGCCACTTTGGGGGGTGAACCAATGGAAAAAGGAAGATCTTTATCTCTGACTCTGTCTCTGTCTATCTCTCTCTCTCTTTCTCTCACTGTCTAACTCTGCCTGTCAAAATAAATAAATAAATAAATAAATAAATAAATAAATAGAAGAGGAGTATCCAAGGCTTGAATCAGAACCTGGATATGGGATGAGGGTGTTTCAGGTGGTGGCTTAGCCTACTGCGTCACAAAACCTAGCCTGGCACAGGATGTTTTAGTTATGAAACCAAAAGTATGATCCAATAAAACTTCATAAATCAGACTTCTAAAAGAAAAAAAAAAAACTCTTCTTCAAAAAAACACTGTCAAAGCAGGAAGGACAAGCTATAGACAGGGTGGACAGACAAGTCATATAACTAATTAAAGATGACTCAGGAGTGTATCCATCCAGATTCACTCCTCAGGTGGTCACAACAGCCCGGGCTGGGCCAGGCTGAAGCCAGGAGCCAGGCTATTCATATGGGTCTTTCACATGCGTGGCAGGGTCCCAAACACTTGGGACATCTTCTGCTGCTTTTCCCAGTCCATTAACAGGGAGTTGAATGGAAAGTGGAACAGGTGGAACACAAACCAGCCCCCATATGGGATGCCAGTGTCACAGACAGTGGCATTACCCACTGGACCACAACACTGCCCCCTATGTAATTATTTTAGTGAGATATGAAACACGTAAGAAATATAATATTATTACCAATCTAAAACTTTTAATCGATTTGAAAAGATTTCCTATTTTCTTTTTTTGGCATTTCTTTTTTAAAATTTTAAATTATACATGTTTTATTATTTTTTATTTAATAAATATAAATTTCCAAAGTACAGTTTATGGATTACAATGGCTTTCCCCCCCCATAATTTCCCTCCCACTTGCACCCGTCCCATCTCCCGCTCCCTCTCCCATTCCATTCACATCAAGATTCATTTTCAATTATCTTTATATACAGAAGATCAATTTAGTATATATTAAGTAAAGATTTCATTAGTTTGCACCCACACAGAAACAGAAAGTGTAAAATACTGTTTCAGTACTAGTTATAGAATTACTTCACACTGGACAACACATTAAGGACAGATCCCACATGAGAAGTAAGCACACAGTGACTCCTGTTGTTGACTTAACAATTTGACACTCTTGTTTATGGCATCAGTAATCTCCCTAGGCTCTAGTCATGAGTTGCCAAGGCTATGGAAGCCTTTTGAGTTTGCCAACTTCGATCTTATTCCGACAGGGTCATAATCAAAGTGGAGGTTCTCTCCTCCTTCTTTGATGGCCTGTTCTTTCCACTGGGATCTCACTCACAGAGATCTTTCATTTAGGTCTTTTTTTTTCCCCAGAGTTTCTTGGCTTTCCACACCTAAAATACTCTCACGGGCTCTTGAGCCATATCCAAATGCCTTAAGGGCTGATTCTGAGGCCAGAGTGCTATTTAGGACATCTGCCATTCTATGAGTCTGCTGTGTATCCCACTTCCCATGATGGATCATTCTCTCCCTTTTTGATTCTATCAGTTAGTATCACTAGTCTTGTTTGTGTGATCTCTTTGACTCTTAGACAATCAGTACTTTTTCTAGTAAATTCAGATTCCAGAACCCAAATCATTGCACACAATGTTAGACTATCCAGGAAATGTCACCTTGAAAATGCCTTAGCCTGAATGGTGTACACAGAGAGTAACACTTGCTTTACTTTGTGCTTTGTCAGTAAGAAATGCAATCATGTTTTCTAAAATTATTATCATTTAAAGACAGAGTTTACTATCATACTTTTAATTTAAATCTTTATTGGGTATCAAACATTTTATGTACTTCTGAATTTCACACATTTATTAAAACACAGGGGAAAGGTGTTTAGCACAGAGGTTAAGCATCCATTATCACAGTGCCTGATTCAAGTCCTAGTTCTGCTTCTAATTTCAGCTTCCTGTTAATGTGTACCCTGGGAGATAGTAGGCAATGGCTCAAGTAGCAGGATCTTGCTACCAACAAGGGAGATTTGGATCGAGTTCTTGGCCCCTGTTTTTGGTCTGGCCCAGCCCCAGATGTTGTGGGTATTCGAGAAGTAAACCAGCAAACAGAAGATCTCTGCCGTGTGTGTGCATTTCAAATAAAAATGTCAAAACCATAGATTTGGATGGCAGATCAACATAGCATTATCTTTCAGGCAGCCATTACTTCACTAAAGCCAAATGTAAGGGGTATTGGGTGACTGCTAAATATTCCCTTTGGGAAAAGAACACAAACTTCATTTGACTCTCAAGCAGATTTGTGAGGCAAATGGGAAAAAAGCTAGCAAATCATTAATTTCTAATGTTTCTTTCATAAACAGTAATTTCCCTTTATGTAAACTATCTAATTAGAATTGAAAGTCTGAAATACTCTAAAGACTGCGACTGGTACTTCTGGTCAATATTGTTGATTTAACTTTTTAAAGTAAAATTTAACTGCCCTAAAGATTGTTTCAAACTAACCCACAAGTGAGGTTATTGTGACATTCAACCTCTTTATTCCACTTATTTTCATACTTAACTTTTCTCAAATTTCTCATATTTGCATAATCCTTTGTGAAAATATATTTATTAACAGAAAGAACTTTGAGAATTATGTGAATTTGCAAAGAATTTGCAAATTCTAGGATTAATAAATATAAAAATCCATCTAAAGAGGAGTAGAGAAAGAGTTGAAAAAAAAAAAGATGTGAAAAGCCTATATTTTCTAGGAAGAGAAGAGAGAGGAAATAGCACAAATTTGGGACTTTTCTCTTCTCTAAGTCTCTTGCTTTGATACCTCCTACTGTCGTTTGCAGAGTGTCTGCCCCTGAAGTAGGAAGTTCTTGACAGATGATATTGATAGCACTGAACACACAAGTGGATTTTTAACTTACAGTGAGTATTCAAATAAAAAACAGATGGCAACTTCTTAGAAACGAAGTACATTCCTCAGGAGATAAAGCGGAGTGTTAAAACATTTTAACATCGCACTAGAGCAGAAAATTAGGGTAATTATGGCTCTTAAAAGATGCAAGGAATAAGGTCTAAACCAACTTCCTTCCTACTCCAAATTATAAAGATTATGAAATTCTAAGGGGAACTAGGACAAGGCAATTATATAATAAAATGCAATAATATTTACAGTGGTTGAATTTGAGTCTGAACAGATTGTCTACTTCAATGTTATGTTCAAACATCAATTACAAAACTAAGGAAGTAAAATCAGGTTGCTGCTACTTCATGTAGAAGGTAAAAAATATGAAGAAAGAAAAGCTATTGAGCTAGTTTAGAGACACAAAGAAATGAAGGCACACGGATGTAGATACATGTACATCAAATAAGCAGAAACACTAAGTGATTGAATTCAATTTGACATTGAAATATTTTAGTTATGAGAATGCAATTTGGCTGTACAAACAGCTGCAACAATATTATCATCCTCTGTGTGATTTTTGTTTTTATTTATGTTTACCTATTTTAAGTCTGTCCCCAAATAATATACACTTTCAAAAAAGGAAAAATCAGAAGGTACAACTAATTGAACAGAACAATTATATATAGACAGAATTTCTGCTTATATAAAAAGGACAAATCTTGATCTCAGATCTGGAAAAAATGGAGCTGAAATTTATATGGAGGCACAAGAGACCTCGAATAGCTAAAGCAATCTTGTACAACAAAAACAAAGCCGGAGGCATCACAATACCAGATTTCAGGACATACTACAGGGCAGTTGTAATCAAAACAGCATGGTACTGGTACAGAAACAGATGGATAGACCAATGGAACAGAATTGAAACACCAGAAATCAACCCAAACATCTACAGCCAACTTATATTTGATCAAGGATCTAAAACTAATTCCTGGAGCAAGGACAGTCTATTCAATAAATGGTGCTGGGAAAATTGGATTTCCACATGCAGAATCATGAAGCAAGACCCCTACCTTACACCTTACACAAAAATCCACTCAACATGGATTAAAGACCTAAATCTATGACCTGACACCATCAAGTTACTAGAGAACATTGGAGAAACCCTTCAAGATATTGGCACAGGCAAAGAATTTCTGGAAAAGACCCAGGAGGCACAGGCAGTCAAAGCCAAAATCAACTATTGGGATTGCATCAAATTGAGAAGTTTCTGTACTGCAAAAGAAACAGTCAGGAGAGTGAAGAGACAACCGACAGAATGGGAAAAAATATTTGCAAACTATGCAACAGATAAAGGGTTAATAACCAGAATCTACAAAGAGATCAAGAAACTCCACAAAAACAAAACCAACAACCCACTTAAGAGATGGGCCAAGGACCTCAATAGACATTTTTCAAAAGAGGAAATCCAAATGGCCAACAGGCACATGAAAAAATGTTCAAGGTCACTAGCAATCAGGGAAATGCAAATCAAAACCACAATGAGGTTTCACCTCACCCCGGTTTAATGGCTCACATGCAGAAATCTACCAACAACAGATGCTGGCGAGGATGTGGGGAAAAAGGGACACTAACCCACTGTTGGTGGGAATGCAAACTGGTCAAGCCACTATGGAAGTCAGTCTGGAGATTCCTCAGAAACCTGAAGATAATCCTACCGTTCGACCCAGCCATCCCACTCCTTGGAATTTACCCAAAGGAATTTAAATTGGCAAACAAAAAAGAGGTCTGCACCCTAATATTTATTGCAGCTCAATTCACAATAGCTAAGACCTGGAACCAACCTAAATGCCCATCAACGATAGACTGGATAAAGAAATTATGGGATATGTACTCTTTAGAATACTATACCGCAGTAAGAAACAACGAAATCCAGTCATTTGCAACAAAATGGAGGAATCTGGAACACATCATGCTGAGTGAAATAAGCCAGTCCCAAAGGGACAAATACCATATGTTCTCCCTGATCGGTGACGACTGACTGAACACCAAGAGGGAAACCTGTTGGAGTGAGGTGGACACTATGGGAAACGGTGGCTTGATCAGCATAGCCCTGACTGTTAATGAACAACTTAATACATTATCCCTCTTAGTAGTTTTTTTATCTGTTCTACTTAATATGACTGGTTTAGTTCTGTAATTGATGCACAGTTATTCTTAAGTGTTGAAAATTAACTGAAATATGATCCCTGTTGAACATGGGAGTGGGAATGGGAGAGGGAAGAGATGTATAATTTGGGACATGCTCAGGCTGACTTGCCCCAAGTGGTGGAGTTGGAAGCATACCAGGGGATTCCAATTCAATCCCATCGAGGTGGCATGTACCAATGCCATCTCACTGTTCCAGGTGATCAATTTCAGTTCACAGTTGGTCATGGTGGAGGGACTGGGAGTCAAAGGGAGCACATAGACAAGTCTAGTACCTGCTAACGCTAACCGATGGAGTAAATAAAGGGGAGAGTGATCCAACATGGGAAGTGAGATACTCAGCAGACTCATAGAATGGCAGATGTCCTAAATAGCACTCTGGCCTCAGAATCAGCCCTAAAGGCATTCGGATCTGGCTGAAAAGCCCATGAGAGTATTTCAGGCATGGAAAGCCAAGACACTCTGGCAAAAGATCTCTGCGAGTGAGATCCCAGTGGAAAGAACAGGTCATCAAAGAAGGAGGTACCTTTCTCTGAAGGGAGGAGAGAACCTCCACTTTGACTATGACCTTGTCTAAACAAGATAAGAGTCGGAGAACTCAGAGGGCTTCCATAGCCTTGGAAACTCATGACTGGAGCATAGGGAGATTACTGATGCCATAGACAGGAGTGTCAATTGGTAAAGTCAACAACAGGAGTCACTGTGCACTTACTCCTCATGTAGGATCTCTATCCTTAATGTGCTGTACATTGAGATTTAATGCTATAACGAGTACTCAAACAATATATTTCACTTTGTGTTTCTATGGGGGTGCAAACTGTTGAAATCCTTACTTAATGCATACTAAACTGATCCTCTGTAAAAAAAAAAAAAAAGAAATTATCAATTCCCAACTTGACTCTCACTGGGATTAAACATGACAATAGGTCTGCTCTGATTTCATCATCATTTAAAAAAAAATCATCTATTATTTTTCACTTTATGTTTCTGTGTGGGAGCAAACTGTTGAAATCCGTACTTGATGTATACTAAGCTGATCTTCTGTATATTAAGATAATTGAAAATGAATCTTGATGTGAATGGAAGGGGAGAGGGAGTGGGAAAGGGGAGGGTTGTGGGTGGGAAGGACGGTATGGGGGGGGAAGCCATTGTAAATGGCTTTGGAAATTTATATTCATTAAATAAAAGTTTAAAAAAAATTAGAAGTATTTATGTGTGAAATTTTTGTAAAATGTCAAAAATGAGTTATTTTGGCCGGCGCCGCGGCTCACTAGGCTAATCCTCCGCCTAGCGGCACCGGCACACCGGGTTCTAGTCCCGGTAGGGGCGCCAGATTCTGTCCCGGTTGCCCCTCTTCCAGGCCAGCCCTCTGCTGTGGCCAGGGAGTGCAGTGGAGGATGGCCCAGGTGCTTGGGCCCTGCACCCCATGGGAGACCAGGAAAAGCACCTGGCTCCTGGCTCCTGCCATCGGATCAGCGCGGTGCGCTGGCCGCAGCGCGCTGGCCACGGCGGCCATTGGAGGGTGAACCAACGGCAAAGGAAGACCTTTCTCTCTGTCTCTCTCTCTCACTGTCCACTCTGTCAAAAAAAAAAATGAGTTATTTTGGATTCTGTGTAACACTTTTTTGGGGGAGAAAAAATTCTTTCTCATTTCTTTCTTTATTTAACAGATATATTTTTAGAAGTTCCTTTGGCACAAAGAACAGAGGAGAAGGAAATTTCAACAAGAACAGCAACAATAATCTGTCCCTAATAAAATTAATTTTTTATGGAAGAACAGATGTGTAAACAGAAATTGAAAATTCAGAATTAGTGTTGTGGCTTAATGAATTCAGACTCCTGCAAAACCAGCATTCCATATGAGAGCACTGGTTCAAATCCCAGCTGCTGCAATCCACTCTAGCTTCCTGATAATGTGCCTGGGAAACAGTGAAACGTGGCTCTATTGCCTTGGACCTGTGCCTCTCCCACGGGAGACCTGCATGGAGCTCTTCAGTGTGGCCCACCCCTGACTGTAATAGCCATCTGGGGAGTGACCCCACAGATGGAAGACCTCTCTCTCTCTCTCTCTCTCTCTCTCTCTGTGTGAGTGTTTCTCCTTCTCTGTCACTCTGCCTTTCAAATAAATAAATAAATCATTAAAAAAAGATGTTGAAAATTTACTGTCATAAGAGTTTTTACTTAAAAGAGGATATGAAATGATTTCAAAAGCGGTGATGCAGTCTGTAAATACTAGCTTTTGATTTGGGACAGGAGAGAGATTGATGTGGAAATGTCTTTGTACAGGAGAAATTCATAAGAAATACTATAGTTCCACATTAACTTTTGACAAACTCTCCTGGTTGTCACATTCATATTGGCTATTCTATTAATTTTCAGTTGCTGCCATAACAAATTGCTAAAAAATTAGAGACTGAACATAACTGTATCATTTTACCATTCCATAAGTCAGAAGCCCAACATGGGCAAAAATTAAGATTATCAGGTCTTGGGGGAGGATGAGTTTCCTTGCTTAGTCGGATTGTTGGCAGAACTCAAGCAGTTAGAATGGCCCCTTGAGGGAATAAGAAACCAGGCATTTGTATGAACCCTGACATCTACTGAGTACGCAGAAGACATTGCTGCAAGAAAATGAAAAGATTGATGGGGAACACAATGGGCCCCACACCCATAGGTACCAGATAAGAAACTAGGTTCTGGCATCATAGCAGAACACATACAGCATGTCTCAAGTGCTTAGCAATGGATCAGATAGGCATAACCTGTCTTTTTTGGTCAGGTCAACAATATTTCTCAACTATCAATCTCCCAAGTGGTTGACGTGGTAACATTTGTTAACCACGACCACTATAAGAGAGACAGAAAAAACAAAGCAGACCCTTGGTGTTTCAAAGCTATGTAGAATTGATCTGTTGATATGCAGTCTGCTCCACTTCTGATCCAGCTCTCTGCTATGCCCTGGGAAAGCAGTAGAAGATGGCCCAAGTCCTTTGGCCTTTGCATTCGAGTGGGAGACCCGAAGAAGTTCCTGGCTCCTGGCTTCAGATTGGTCCAGCTCCAGCTGTTGAGGCCATCTGGGGAGTGAACCAATGGGTGGAAGACCTCTCTTTCTCTCTTTCTCTGTTTCTTTCTCTCTCTCTCTCTCTCTCTCTCTCTCTCTGTGTGATTCTTTCACATAAGTAAATACATTTTTTTTTTTAAAAAAAAGCACTCAGCATCATAATGGGGAAAATATAGACGAAAATTGTAAATAGCCAGAAAATATAGGTCATTTTAAATATGCTGGCAGTTTGTATGTCTTAACAAACAGAAATTGATTTTGAATTTATCCCCTTGATACCTAGAAAATTATATGTGTATATGTAATTGTTGGTCTTTGTTGTGGTGGTTGGGACTACTCTCAATTATTCTTTAAAAATGTATTTTGTGGACTATTTAAATATGATTTTTAAAAGAATTCAGTGACGGTCTCATTTTCTTGCTTGTCATCATAAAAAAATAATTTCTGTAAAGTCATGTAGTTTGTTTTAAAGGTCACCACCATAGTAAGTCACTGGTACAGATCAGATTAATGTGTGTTTTGCAAGTATGATTGAGTTTTATAATCATTCCCCTAAACTGATAAGTAATCTCTCAGTTTAATTTGTTGTCCCCTCAATTGAAAAGCAATCTATCCTCATTATTTACAAATTTTGTATGTCCTAATTGGCCTACCCACTAAAATTTATTTGTAGCCCCAAATCCTGCTTGCATTGTTTTCATGTCATCAGGAGACATTCTCATGGGGCAATGAATCTGAGTCACCACTTTTTCATTCTGTCACAAGTGGTCGAACAAGAGTTAGGGTTGCCTTCTTGTTTCAAGTTTCCTAAAAGGTGATTAGTGAATGGTGACAATAGCGGGTCCTGCTGTTTAGTGCAAGAAGTTCCAATTCTGTGTCATTCAAATTAGGTTTGAATCCTGACTCTAATTGGACAAAAATCTGTAGCATGTATTCCTAGGGGTTATTCGCTTAACTGATTCATTAGTTTTGGTGCTAAGGAGGAATTGGGAACATTCAGAAATTTCTAGAACTAGAAGAGTTCAATAAAATTTAATTGTTGTGTGGAACAGACTCTTAAGTGTTACCTGATAATTCTCCTGGCATGGTATTCACTTCCCTCTAGTTAGCCTAGCCATGTAGACACCCTTGTGAACAGTCTTTGACACATAAGTTAAGATGATGCTTGGGATCCCATGTTCCATATTGAAGTACCTGGATTCAAGTACCTGGTCTGTTTCTGATTCCAGCTTCCTGATAATATGCATCCTGGGGGCAGGCATCAGGTGAAAGGTCACATACTGGAATCTTTGACAACACATTGGAAATCTGACTTGAGTTCTGTCTCCTGGCTTCAAACTGACCCAGTACTTGCTGTTACAGACATTTGGGAAGTGAAGTAGTGTATTGAAGATTCTCTCCCTCTCTCTGTTTCCCTCTCCCTCTCCCTCTCCCTCTCCCTCTCCCTCTCCCTCTCCCTCTCCCTCTCTCATCTCTCTATTTCTTCCCCTTTTAAAACAAAATGAAAATAAATAAAATTTTAAAAAGAAAAGACACATACATCCTATATGGGATCCTTGGTGGCTCTGGCTCCTGACTCTATCTTCCTGCCAATGCAGACCCTGAAGGGAAGACATGGTTGTTCAAGAGGTGGGTTGTTGTCATTCAGGTGAGAGATCTGGATTCAGTTCCCATTTCTCAGCTTTGGTTTATCCTAGCCCAGGCTGTTGTGGGCATTTGGGAAATGAGCCAGAGGACAGCAGCACACTCTCTGCATCTCTCTCTCTTTCTGTCTCTCAAATATATAAGCACATCTTTTCAAATGTGTTGTTTTAAGCCACTAAGTCTGTGATTACTATACTGCAAAAGATAACTTATATTCATATACATGTGTATATATAATCAGTAACATTAAGCAAAACAAGTCCTTTCATTTCGTGAAAAAATTGGGAAGGAAATAACAAAGGCAGGAAAAGAGGGAAGGGAAAGAAAGAATGGTTCCATATATATACATTTTAACAATATTTTAACATATTTCTCAACTGTTTTCCTCTAATTTGGTTTACTCTCATATTGACAGACTAACAAATATTTAATTTTTTTATTACCAACCAATGCTTTATAGGAAGAAATGAGTGTATTAGCTTAAATTTCCTTTAAGATGTCTTTCAGCTAAGAAATATTGCAAAAATATTTTCCCTAGCCTATTGCCAAAGAAGCCTTTAGATATCTTTCTTTACTTCTTCCTTAAAAAACATTAATTTTTCTGTTTTCTGTTTTGTCTTAAAACATAGTTTAAAATTTAAAAAAACTGAATATAATAGACACAAAAACTTGCCTGTATCTCAGAGGATTTTTTTTCTTTTTCTAACTGTTATGAATTGGAAGTCTCTGTTATAATGAGAAATCCTGTTTATTTATTCAGAATAGAACTTTAAGTGGTTTGCAAATAACGTTGAGTCTTGGAAATGGCAAATACAAAGGAAAACCTGTCTGAAAGGAGAGCAGACTACTTAGACTTATTCAAGTATAATCAAAGTGAAGATGCTGCTGCTGTCTGGTGTCAGGAAAGTAAAAAAAGAACCAAAATCTATTATTTGGTGAATAAGAGACACAGCTTTTGATGCAATACAATCATAGTAAAATTGTTTCAGAGATGGTATTGGAGAAGTAATGGATTTTGAAACAATATAATCATAAGAAAGAGAATTTTAGGTCTGTACACATAAAGTAATTTTATGAATAACTTGTTTCTTATGTAATTAAAAGTTTTAAGAAAAAGTGAAGAACATAATATAAATATGTGAAGACTTTAGTATCTTTCATAAATTACAACAAAATAATTTTTATGATTAGAACTCCCTACTTCCAATACATGGACATAAAAGACTTTCGTTTTAATTGTATAGTATTGGAGTATGTGAATCTCACTTCTTTAGTAATAATGAATTTTATATTTGTGAGATAAATTTGGGATAATAAACTGAAGATGTTTGTCTATTCTACTTTAAGAAACAAATGTATTTAGTAATAAATGTCTGGTCTCACATAACATGAATCTTCAATGTATATAACATAGCACAACTTTAAACTTCTCCCGACTATTTTCCAGATAAAGCTTTAAGGAATACCTTATATTCAAGTCTTGTAACCTAATTTAAGTTTTAAATTTAATATCTTTAAAGCATTTACTTTTCTTTATTCAGAAATCTGCTGTTTTTCATTATTTCCAGAAGTTAGTGAAGCTATTGTTATGATTTAATTTGTGCACATTGTTTGGTTAGAAAGGTGATACACTGTCTATGTCACCAGAAATAAGTCACACACTTTGCTGATATGTTTTTCTTTTTCAGATACTAAATCATTTCACAGTAAACTGTCAAGAAATAAGTCTTTAGAGCTAACTTTTACCTTCATGGTACAAATGTTGCTTTATCATCCTGTCAACTTCAGGTATTTTATGCCAGGTTATTCAATAACAGAAGAAAACTGGTAAGCTTGTTATGGGTTAGGACAATGATCTATTCATACTTTGTGATTTCTGGGTTTCAGTGCAAATCAACATCAAATTCAGTTCAACTTAGGATCGGTACAACAGGACCATTTTAAATATCCCAATGTGGATAAAAAGTTAAATTGTACTAATTAGCAACTGTCAAAAACTTTACTATAACATGTCAGACTTTCTTAACCTCAGTACTGCTGACATTTGGGGTTGGATACTTCTCTGAATGAGGGCTGTCCTGGGCACTGAAGGATACCTGGCAGGACCCCTGGCCTCCACCCACTGGATGCCAGTAGCATCACCTCCTCCAGTTGTGGTATCAGAAATGCTCCAGGCATTGCCAAATGTGACCTGGAGGAAAATGGTGTGGGCATCACTAGGTGAGAACCACAGTAACCTCCAAAATGATTCTTGTGCTGCTATGTATGAAAAGTTTCCTTTTGATAATTTAGGAATTTACTAAGGATTTATATATTTGTACATGAATTTGTACATGAATTAAAAAAACTAGAGTTACAATGCTACTTGTTCTTATGCTATAATTTGGAAAATAGTTTCAGGATGGTAGCTTTTATTCTGAGTTGAAGATGAGTTCTGTTGGTTAGACAAAGTGAAAATGATTTGTATTGATACATGTAGGTGGTCAAATATCCATAGGAAGTTAGGAAACATTTGATCTTATGTGAAACTAAAGCTTTGTTTTACCTGATATATTGAACCAATTATCAGATATGAGTGAAAAGAGTAGCTTCATGCTTAGATTCAATGAATAACATTGGAATACTTTCACCTGAGATATCTATTCTCTACTCTTCTTCATGGTTTTGTATATATTATGTATATATATACATATAAGTAGATGTATATATTTTAAAATATATATTTATATACACACAGGTTAATGATTTTCAACATAAAATGAATTTCAAGTGAAGCTAATAAAGCACACATTTATTGAATACCCATGAATTAATAAATAACAGATATAAAGGCAGAAATGTAAAATAAGAGACTTCATTCTTCCTGTTAAAAATAAGGGAAGCAAATTCTCTCTTCTGAAAAATTTGCTTTGGTAAAGTTCTTTTAAAAAATTTATTTATTTATTTGAAATGCAGAGTTAGAGGCAGAGAGAGAGAGAGAGTCAGGGCTTCCATCCACTGGTTCACTCCCCAGATGGCGACAATGGCTGGAGCTGTGTTGAGCCGAAGCCACGAGACAAGAGCTTCTTCCAGGTCTCACACTCAGATTCAGGGGCCCAAAGTCTTGGGCCATCTTCTACTGCTTTCCCAGGCCACAGCAGAGAGCTAGATCAGAAATAGAGCAGCTGGGACTCGAATCAGTGCCCATATGGGATTCCAGCAGTACAGGCAGCAGCTTTACCCAATACGCCACAATGCCAGCCCCTAGAAAAGTTTTTTTTTTTTTAATTTTATTAAAGTTATACAAGTTTCACATATTTCATATATAGAGATTTATGAACATAGTGATTCTTCCCAGACTACCTTCCCTAATGCCCACACTCCAACCCTTCTTCCTCCTCCCTCTCCCATTCCCAATCTTAATTTTTACAAAGATCTACTTTCAGTTTACTCAATGATCCTAAAGTTAACTCTACACTAAGTAAAAGAGTTCTACAAATAGTATGAAGAATAAAACACTGTTCCTCAACAGAAGAGACAAGGGCTGTAAACAATCATCTAATCTCAAAATGTCTATTTCAATCCAATACATTGCATTTCAGGTACTATATTCCTTACTCCAGATCAGGAAAACATATGCTATCTGTCCTTTTGGGACTGGTTTATTTTATTAAATACAATGGCTTCCAGTTGCATCCATTTTGCTTCAGAAAAGTTTAAATGGTAAACACTTTCTCCTTTCTTTGAAATGTATGTATGCTTGGGAAAGACATAGGTCTCTTGTCAGTTTTAAGACCCAGCGTAGTAGTGTTTCTTAAAGCCCTGAGCCATTCCTTTGAAACGTAAACACCAAAGGAGTTAATACTCTCCTCTTCCCATTTGTGGAAGGTTGGGAGCCTAAATTGCTGCAAAAACCACCTCTTGTCAAGAGCAATTGAAGTGTCATTTTCCTGTGGGCAGAGCCAGTTGTGGTCCTCACAATTTCAAGGTATGTCTAGGATGAACTAAGCTTGACCAACGGGGCAGCCAAATCCTATTACTTAAAGAATAGTTGTTTATCCTGAGAACATGTGTGCAATAGTTTGTATCTTCCTTGCTACGTGAATCCCTTAGTGGGATTACCTATTTTGCACATTTTGGTTTAATGTTTATTCACTAATGAACTGATTTTTCTTTGCTTGCTTTGGTTACCATATTTGTAGAGAAGATTTCTGTGTTGGGAGAAGATTTTGTTTTTAGTTGCATGTCCACAAAAAAGGGAATTAATAAACAGGTGTTGAATTGACATTATACTAAAGGCATTTTTTTTAAAAAAAAAGATTTATTTATTGATTTGAAAGGCAGAGAGAGTTTACAGAGGGGCAGAGGCAGAGATAGAGAGAGAATCTTTCACCCTATCCGCTGGTTCACTCTCCAGATGGCCACAAATGGCTGGACCTGGGCCAATCTGAAGCCAGAAGCCAGGTGCCTCTCCTGGGTTTCCCACACGGGTGCAGGTGCCCAAGCACTTGGGCCATCTTTTAATGCTTTCCTAGGGCCTCTCCGACAGCTGAATTGGAAGTGGTGCAGCCGGGACTGGAACAGGTGCCCATATGGGATGTCGACACTGCAGGTGGCGGCTTTACCTTCCTGGCCACAGTGCCAGCCCCGCTAAAGCTCTTTTAACTTGTGTTTCATTTCTTTTTACATAATAACAAGTAAGAAGAAAGCCAGCCTTATGACATTACCACTGTATGATTACATTTGGGCCAGTGACTATATTCTGGTGTGGTAGAGAATGCTATGACAAAGAACTATTTTGAGGGCCGGCGCCGTGGCTCACTAGGCTAATCCTCTGCCTTGCGGCGCTGGCACACTGGGTTCTAGTCCTGGTCGGGGCGCCGGATTCTGTCCTGGTTGCCCCTCTTCCAGGCCAGCTCTCTGCTGTGTCCCGGGAGTGCAGAGGATGGCACAAGTGCTTGGGCCCTGCACCCCATGGGAGACCAGGATAAGTACTTGGCTCCTGCCATCGGATCAGAGCAGTGCACCGGCCGTAGCGCGCTGGCCGCGGCGGTCATTGGAGAGTGAACCAACGGCAAAAGGAAGACCTTTATCTCTGTCTCTCTCTCTCACTGTCCACTCTGCCTGTCAAAAAACAAACAAACAAAAAAAACTATATTGAAAGAATCTTCTCTTGACTGAATAAGACTTTGACTGTTACTGCTGCTATTATTGAAAATAAGATGTATAGGGAAAAGAAAATAATGGCAGATATGCCCCAGAGAGTAACTCTCCTACTGAATCCTCTGAATCCTATGTCAACTCTTCAGCTAACTAAGTCCAGAAATAGAGCTATAAAAATCATGCAATTGGGTTTGGAAACAGTAAGTTAAGACATGGAGTTGCTGGTGTCAAAGGCCTTTGAACATACACTTTAGGAGGCTTCTTTCTCTCCTTTTTACCTTCTCCCCTCTCTTTCTTTTTATGTGTCTTTGTCTTTGTTAAAAACCAAGGATAAATTAAAGATTTATTAACTTCCCTGAAGTGCATAGCCATTTAACATCCAGACAGTTTTCTTGAGACTATTTCTTGTTGATAGGTAACAGAATTTCTAAACTTATTTCAATCAAGGTAGAAAAGCTAGACTCATGCAATTCAGGTAAAAGCCTACCGAATAAAAACTTGATTGGTTCCTTTGCTATTTCTCTCTGTCTTCAATATCTATTTGATGATACATTGGTTTAACTAATGCTTTTGTCATTTTTTCAGAATGTTTTTAAAAAAATCTTTAGACTATTTCTAAAACTGTTATATAGTAAATAAAACCACAATAATTACAACAAAAACTATTCCGTTATTTCTCAGTAATGTTTTACATTTTTCTTTTTCCTATTTTTTTTCAAAGATTTGCTTATTTATTTGAAAGACAGAGAGACATAGAGAGAAGGAGAGGGGCAGAGAGAAAGAGAATCTTCCATCTGCTGGTTCGCTCCCCAAATGCACGCAATGGCCGTGACTGGGACAGGCAGAAACCAGGAGCCTGCAGTATTTGCCAGGTCTCCCACATGCATGCAGGGGCCCAAGCACCTGAGCCACCTTCTGCTGTTTTCCTGGTCACATTAGCAGGGAACTGGATTGGAAGTGGAGCCACCAGGACTCAAACTGGTGCCCATATGGGATGCTAGCACTGCAGGCAGAGGCTTAGCCTTCTATGCCACAGTGCCAGCCCCATACCTATTTCTATATATATTTATATATATATATATTCTATATATATTTCTATTCTATTCTATTATAATGGAGACTCCATTATAAAAGCAATAACTAATTATCGGTTTCTGTTGAAACAAATAAAGAGAAAAGGTTTCTTTTTGTGACTTGGCACTATTGACAGGAGTATAGTATTCCAGATACCAATGTATCCTACAAAGTAAATACATACATACATACACGTACAAAAATTCTCGGATAATAATGTTAGTTTCTAATATTTATAGTTACCAAAGATTGTCAATGTTATCTGATTTTGTTCAGAAGTAAATGAAGAGGAAAAAAATCATATTATAATATAGCAACTGGAAGTAAATAAAATATTTTATTATAATGACCCCTACATCATATGGAAATAATTTTTACACTGATTCGCTTGCTATATTATAAGTGTTCTGAGCACAGACACTAAAAAATGAAAGCCAAACTGCTCTTAACATAGACTTTCTGTGTTCACCCTGATAATACAATTTAGCGGTGTGACTTAAATATTATTTTTATTTTCTAACATCTCATTCCTCAAATACAAATTTAATTTCCAAATAATTGCTGATAGTTCTTGACCCAAAATGTTGTAATTGAACTCAGTGTGGTTAAATTATTCTTCCTCTTTTTATTGTCCAACATTATTTTTTACTTAAAATTTTATTTTAAAAATAATAAAACAAAAATACAAATGATTTGCATATCTGTTATTTTATTTAAATGTTTTCATTGTAACTTTGAAATTAGTCAAATCATTAGATACATCATTGATTGGTAAAATACGGTTAATGTATAGTTTATTTTTTTAATTTTTTTAAACTCTTACAACATGAATGGACAAACTTCTTTATTTTGGATGTCTTAAATCCAAGAGGAAAGCCCAGTCTCTCATTAAGAGTTTTTCATATGTAGTGGGTCAGATTGTGCAAAGATATTGAGTGGTAAGAAGTAGAGGGTTTATAGACTATTACAAAGTTACATGTTATTTATATGGCAAAATATCAGTGTACAGCAAATGTCAAAGGATAATGTAATTTCTTTTAACAATTAATTACCTGGGGTTAAGCATTCTATGTAATAATTTAGCCACCTTGGATAATACTGTTATTTTTTCATGCATGAGTAGCAATGTAGCACTAGAATGTTGTTTTATCAATTTATTGTAAAGTTACCCATTTATTTCATCATCATTTAAAAAAATCATCTATTATTTTTCACTTTATGTTTCTGTGTGGGAGCAAACTGTTGAAATCCATACTTAATGTATACAAAGCTCATCTTCTGTATATTAAGATAATCGAAAATGAATCTTGATGTGAATGGAAGGGGAGAGGGAGTGGGAAAGGGGAGGGTTGTGGGTGGGAGGGACGTTATGGGGGGGAAGCCATTGTAATCCATAAGTCGTACTTTGGAAATTTATATTCATTAAATAAAAGTTTAAAAAAAAAGTTACCCATTTATTTAATTTTTTTTAAACTTTTATTTAATAAATATGAATTTCAAAAGAACAACTTTTGAATTATGGCAGCTATTCCCACCAAAACCATCCTCCCACTCACAACCATCCCATCTCCAACTCCATTTCCCATCCCATTCTTCATCACTATTCATTTCCAATTATCTTTATATATAGAAGATCAACTTAGTATATACTAAGTAAAGATTTCAACAGACTGCACCCACACAGACACACAAAGTATAAAGTACTGTTTGGGTAGTAGTTTTACCATTAATTTGCATAGTACAACACATTAAGGACAGAGATCCTACGTGGGGAGAAGATGCACGGTGATTTCCGTAGTTGATTTAACAATTGACACTCTTATTTATGATGGCAGTAATCACCCAAGGCTCTTGTCATGAGCTTCCAAGGCTATGGAAGCCTCTTGAGTTCACCAACTCTGATCTTATTTAGACAAGGCCATAGTCAAAGTGGAAGTTCTCTCCTCCCTTCAGAGAAAGGTACCTCCTTCTTTGATGGCCCATTCTTTCCACCAGGACCTCACTCACAGAGATCTTTCATTTAGGTCATTTTTTTTTTTTTTTTGCCAGAATGTCTTGGCTTTCCATGTCTGTGAAATTCTCATGGGCTTTTCAGCTGGATCTGAATGCCTTAAGGGCTGATTCTGAGGCCAGAGTGCTGTTAGGACATTTGCCATTCTTTGAGTCTGTTGTGTATCCTGCTTTCCATGTAGGATCATCCTCTCTTTTTTAATTCTATCAATTATTATTTGCAGACACTGGTCTTATTTATGTAATCCCTTTGACACTTAATCCTATGTTTTTGATAAATTAAGTACTTGAACTGGATTTTCATATGCAGAAGCATGAAGCAAGACCCCTACCTTATACCTTACACAAAAATCCACTCAACATGGATTAAAGATCTAAATCTATGACCTGACACCATCAAATTATTAGAGAACATTAGAGAAACCCTGCAAGATATAGGTGCAAACAAAGTCTTCTTGGAAAAGAGCTCGGAAGCACAGGCAGTCAAAGCCAAAATTAACAATTGGGATTACATCAAATTGAGAAGTTTCTGTACTGCAAAAGAAACAGTCAGGAAAGTGAAGAGGCAACCGACAGAATGGGAAAAATATTTGCAAATTTGCAACCATAAAGGATTAATAACCAGAATCTACAAAGAGATCAAAAATCTCCACAACAATGAAACAAACAACCCACTTAAGAGACGGGCCAAGGACCTCAATAGACATTTTCCAAAAGAGGAAATCCAAATGGCCAACAGACACATGAAAAAATGTTCAGGATCACTAGCAATCAGGGAAATGCAAACCAAAACCACAATGAGGTTTCACCTCACCCGGTTAGAATGGCTTACATACAGAAATCAACTAACAACAGCCGCTGGTGAGGATGTGGGGAAAAAGGGACACTAACCCACTGTTGGTGGGAATGCAAACTGGTAAAGCAACTATGGAAGTCAGTCTGGAGATTCCTCAGAAACCTGAATATAACCCTACCATACAACCCAGCCATCCCACTCCTTGGAATTTACCCAAAGGAAACTAAATTGGCAAATAAAAAAGCTGTCTGCACCTCAGTATTTATTGCAGCTCAATTCACAATAGCTAAGATCTGGAATCAACCCAAATGCCCATCAACGGAAACTGGATAAAGAAACTATGGGATATGTACTCTATAGACTACTATACAGCAGTAAAAAACAATGAAATCCCGTCATTTGCAACAAAATGAAGGAATCTGGAAAACATCATGCTGAGTGAAATAAGCCAGTCCCAAAGGGACAAATATCATATGTTCTCTCTGATCGGTGAGAACTAACTGAGCACCTAAATGGAAACATGTTGAAGTGAAATGGACACTTTGAAAAACAGTGACTTGATCAGCCCTTGTCCTGACTGTCGAGGAACAACTTAATACTTTATCCCTTTTAGTATTTTTTTTTTTGTTCTACTTAATACCATTGTAATTACCATTGTAATTAACACACAATTATTCTTAGGTGTTTAAATTTAAGTGAAAGCGATCCCTGTTAAATATAAGAGTGGGAATAAGAGAGGGAAGAGATGTACAGTTTGGGACATGCTCAATCAGACTTGCCCCAAATGGTAGATTTAGAAACGTGCCAGGGGATTCCAATTCAATCCCATCAAGGTTGCATGTTCCAATGCCAACTCACTAGTCCAAGTGATCAGTTTAAGTTCATAACTGATCACGTATAGTTTATAATATCACTGTATTGGTAATTTTCCCTTCAGTTCCTATGTATCATTTTGACATTATCTTGGACCAAGCTTTATTTTTTTATTTTTTTCAAGATTTATTTATTTATTTGAAAGAGTTTCACAGAGATAGGAGGGGGAGAGAGAGAGAGAGAGGTCTTCCATCTGCTGGTTCACTCCTGAGATGGCTGCAATGATTGGAGCTGCACCGATCTGAAGCCAGGAGCCAGGAGTTTCTTCTGGGTCTCCCACGTGGGTGCATGGGCCCAAGCACTTGGGCCATCTTCTACTGCTTTCCCAGGCCATAGCAGAGAGCTGGATCGAAAGAGGAGCATCTGGGACTAGAACCGGCGCCTATATGGGATGCTCGTGCTTCAGGCCAGGGCATTATCCTGTTGTGCCATAGTGCTGGCCCTAAGGACCAAGATTTATTTTACTGAGTTTACAAATAATAAGGTGTGTTGATTATGAGGTGGTTATCCACCTATTCATTTTCCCAAACTTTATTTAATGCTACACTTAAATTTAGAAATTTTATTATATATGAATTTACCTCAGTAGAGTTCACTTAAAACAGAGAAAATGTAAACTGCAATATATGTGCCAAATTATTGAATCTAAAAATTACATATTGAGCAAAATCAAATCAGACAAAAAGTCAAATTCCAAATGAAACTGAAGAACAGATGAAAATAGTTTACTTACAATAGTCAGCCTAGTGGCTCCTGAAGGGACTGACTGTGATGGAACATGAATGAAATGTCCAGGGTACAAGAAAGAGCTCGTGTTGGATGTTATGATGATTACATGGTAAACATATTTGTAAAAACTCAATGAATAGTATACTTACTATCTGTACACTATATTTTAACTTTAAAACATAGGGTATATCATTTAAGAAATAAAAATTGGCCCAAGTCCTTGTTCCCCTGTACCCATGTGGGAAATCTGAATGGAGCTCTGGCCCCTGGCTTTGGCCTGGCTCAACCCTGGCTATTGTAGCCATCTGGGGAATGAACCAGCAAATGGAAGAGCTTTCTATCTCTCTCCATCTCTCCCTCTCTCTATATAACTCTATCTTTCAAACAAACAAATAAATCTTAAAAAGATAAAAACTGATTTTTCTGTATTTACCACCCGGTTTACAAATATAACATGACCAATTCCTTGCAAGCTCTTTTGGTGCTTCTATATAATCTCAGTCTATCTCTCATGATCATATATATTTATATTTTCTAGATTTTGATGCAATGCTCAGAATCGTGGAGGAGACAGATTCTCAACCAGCCTCAGCTGCATAGAGCCTGCACTTTCAGGGCTAGAATTCCTTACAATTTCTTATTAGTGTGGGAATAGCATCCTGGCTCCCACGACATTATAAACACCACATCCTCAATTCTGTGGTAGAATCATCCTGAAACTTTCATCATGGAAATATAAAATAAATATCTCAAGAAATGGATTTCCATCTAGTTGGTTACAGTGTGTTAGTCAGCTTTTTACTACTACAACTAAACACATATGACAAGCTACTTCTGAAAGAAAGATTTCATTGCTTTGGAGACTCAATAGTCCAGTTGGGTGGTCTTATTGGACTGGTATTTCTATTTAAGGACAGAAGTGTGTGTTGTAACATATGTAGAAAAAAGATTATATCAGGTGCCAGGAAGCATAGGGGAGGGAGATAGAGAGAGAGAGAGAGAGAGAGAGAGAGAGAAAGAGAGAGAGAGAGAGAGAGAGAGAGAGAGAACACTAAGCTCAACTTACTTGGCATTAAAAACCAAAACTCTCATGAGAATTACTTTTTGAGGGGATGGCCCAATTGTCTAATGACCTCTCATTGGCCTCATCTAGAGACCATAGTGGATCAATTCTATACACTTAATACATTAGCTATCTACATGTATCCATTAAGCATTAACATAAAACCTTTTTTGGGTTAACAAATGATTCTTTGATGGACATCCAAACTAATATTCATATTATATCATTCTACCACTAGCCTTCCAAAACTCATGTCCTTCTCACAAACAACATAGTGCTATTCTATTCCCAATAGTTTCAAAGTCTTAGCTCAGTCCAGCATTAATTTAAAAGTCCTAGTCCAAACTCTTGTCTAAGACTCAAGAAAAATTCCACCTGGTTAAAATTAAAGTCACATGGCTGGCGCCGCGGCTCACTAGGCTAATCCTCCACCTTGCGGCGCCGGCACACCGGGTTCTAGTTCCCGTCAGGGCGCCGGATTCTGTCCTGGTTGCCCCTCTTCCAGGCCAGTTCTCTGCTGTGGCCCGGGAGTTCAGTGGAGGATGGCCCAAGTCCTTGGGCCCTGCACCCCATGGGAGACCAGGATAAGTACCTGGCTCCTGCCATGGGATCAGCGCGGTGCACCGGCTGCAGCGCTCAGGCCGCGGCGGCCATTGGAGGGTGAACCAACGGCAAAGGAAGACCTTTCTCTCTGTCTCTCTCTCTCACTGTCCACTCTGCCTGTCAAAAAAAAAAAATTAAAGTCACATACTTCTAAAATATGATGGCAGAACAGGTACATTTCCATTACAAGTATGAATATAGAGAAACAGAAGGAATTAATTTGACCAAAGGAAGATCAAAATGTGCCTAGGCAAAAATAAAATCCTGAAGTTTCATGTATGACATTTGCAATACACTGTAGTGGATGCTGAGCCTCAAGGGTAGACAGCTAATGTTATGTTTGCAAAGGCTAAAACAGAACTATTGAATACAGACTAGAACTCAACACATTGCTTCTTGAGAGACATGATTTTAGTCAAACTGCAAGATTCATATTGTAGGTACATTTAGGCTCACAGCTAGAATATTCAGCTTTAAAAATCACTAGAAGAGTACCACTATAATTGTGTGATTTGTGCCAATGTTACAATAAAGCATTTCCTGATTGCAAGCATGAAGATCTCAATAATCAGAATTATGCCAGGTTGTCCAAATTAAACTAAGGAATAAGTCATACATTGTTGTTAAAAGGTAAGCAATGTTTGACTAAAATAACTCTTTTACTATCTATATGTATCTCATAGAATTACATTAAATTTATGCAAATCAATTCATTAAATACATTTAAGCAATGGACCATGCATCACTAGACCAATTAGAAGACATCCCTGTTTGTCTTTCACAAAGCTTCCCATATGATATGGCTCCAATACTGGAAACAAGCTATGTTCTATTTGGA
Organism: Oryctolagus cuniculus; assembly: GCF_051225735.1. NCBI lineage: Eukaryota > Metazoa > Chordata > Mammalia > Lagomorpha > Leporidae > Oryctolagus > Oryctolagus cuniculus. The sequence continues at coordinate 137,752,114 of NC_142872.1, read as the reverse complement.
GTTTTGAGAGCCTTCAAGAATATCATTCTCACCGGTTTGCTACCTGAATTCTGGAAAAGTTGTGAAATAAAAGAAAAATGAAGCAAAAACAATAAAATATCACCTACCACATTCATGAAGATACAGAAATGTAAAGGTAAAATGGCTATATATCTGATGTTCAGAATGAGTACCAACAACACTAGTAAAATAGAAAAGCTGCTCTTTCAAGCAGCTTGGTTCTATAAAAAACTGTGGGAGAGTTATAATAACTGCCTGCTCAGATAAACGTCCCAAGTCTTACGAATCATGTAAGTCATTACACATTACTAGTTTAGAAAGGAGCTTGCATATACCAGGTAGTGTTATCTGTCTTTCAATGCAAGGAAACATAGAGAGAGCTGATAAGCACCTTCTAGTAAAAAGTGCTGAGTGATAACTTCACACCCGCACTGTGGTAGTTTCCCATAGATGACAAACATCATGGCCTTGTATGTCTAACACATTGGGCTTAGTTTCTTCCAGATGGTTATGATTGCTTCCCAAAGCAAAAGTTCTAAAAATGTCTAAACTTTGTTTATTTTCTTATTTCCTTTGTTTATGATTGCATCATTCCAATCTCTACTTCCACTGTTACTTTTTTTACTTTGCTTGTGCTGTGTCTCTTTTCCTTCTTCCTCTCCACGATAAAGACACTTATTTTTTAAAGGTTTATTTATTTGTTTATCTGAAATAGTTATAGAGAGAGAGAGGGAGAGACAGAGACAGATCTTTCATCTAAGGGTTCAGGAGCCAGGAACTTCTGTGTGGATGCAGGGGTCCAAGTATTTGACCCATCCTCTACTGCTTTTCCCAGGCCATTAGCAGGGAACTGGATCAGAAATGGAGCAGCTGAGACTTGAATCAGATCTCATAAAGGATGCTGATGTTGTAAGAGAAAGCTTTACCTGCTGTACTTCAATGCTGGCCCCAAGACATTTATGCTTATTTTTAGGGTTTAACTAGATAATCCAGGATAGCCTTTCAATCTCTGGACTCCAGTTTAATCACACTGGAACTTTTTCCATGTATGCTAACACCAATAGAGCCTATGGAGTTGATAATCTTTGGTAACTATTATTCAGTCTAATATACAAAATATCAGTAGCTGTGGAGTTAGAGGCTCTAGCATGATAGAGGACACCAAACAGATCTTGGTTTCTGCCTGTTATTACTGTCAGTTATTGCACTACTTATTTTCTGTAACTTTTTCTTCTCCGAAAGCAGGAAACGTTCTGTTTCCAAGTAACTGGAAGCTTTTGACTTTTTCTGTTTTTAGATGTGCTGCCAAATGTAGCCAGAATCCATTGAAATTGAGGTCTCCTAAATCATTAAAAGGGCTTTCTCCATTCGTTAGGAATAACTGAACATCTAAAACATGAAATGATAAATGTTTTGGTGGCTGTATATCAAATAAACCAGTATCTAATACTTTAAATAACTCCACCAGAAGGCATCTAACAACTTAGTTGTGATTTAAGAATGGTAACTGGCTGTAGAATGTTTCTACTCTTTTTAAAACTTACAACATCCATCTGCTCCTATGAAAATACAGGAAATCTTCAAAAACTATTCGGTAACTAAGGTCATGTTTCTTCAGAGATTACACTACTTGAGTACCTGTTCCGATTATGTTCATTAACTCTCTACGTATACTGAGACTCTGGCTTTCAATCTGCACTACAAGTATGATTAGATATGGGGAAGCAGTATGTTTTGTCAAATGTTGTAAAACGTTTTAAACGTCTATCAACACCGTGGCCATCTACTTAACCAATGAAAGTCAGATGTATGAATGGTTTAGGAATTCTTCCAACTTAAAAATTTCCCTAGAAAATTTCTGCCATTGAATGAATATTTAAAAGCCCTGCTTATGCCTAGTGTAGGTTTGTTTAGAATTATAGGGTTTCTTAGCCTGCTGAACTGCTTGTACAAGATGATAGAGAAAACTATCAGCACATGTGTACATGGAACATTCACAAACAATGTACTCTTTTTGTGTCAATGAAGTGTGGTCTCTTGCTGTATGATTGAGTGCAATGATAACACTCTCATGTTTCAAATAGACTTGATTTTTTTAAGATTTATTTTATTTATTTTAAATATAGAGTTACAGAGAGAGGTAGAGACAGAGAGAAAGGTCTTCTATCTGCTGGTTCACTCCCCAAATGCCTGCAATGGCCGGAGCTGCACTGATCCAAAGCCAGGAGCCAGGAGCCTCCTCCAGGTCTCCCACATGGGTACAGGGGCCTAAGGACTTGGGACATCTACTGCTTTCCCAGGCCATAGCAGAGAGCTAGATCAGAAGAGGAGCAGGCAGGACTCAAACCAGCACCCATATGGGATGCCGGTGATTCAGGCCAGGGCTTTAACCTACTGCATCATAGTGGCAGCCCCTAGACTTAAATTTAAACTCTAAATACAAAGCTCACTAGTTGCAACTAGATATGATAATTTGTTCTTCTGAAACTCAATTTTAAAAAATATCTTAAAATTAATTTTAAAAATTATTTGAAGGTGTGCATGTGTATGTGCTCAAGAGAGAGAGAAAGCAAGAGAGAGAGAGAGAGAGAGAGAGAGAGAGACAGAAGGAGAGAGATCCCCACTCACCTTAAAAAGGCAAGCAAGACAATACAGCAGGCATCATTTTGGACTTAAGTAACAGCTGAGCCACTCGGGGCTGTGCCTGATCAAAAAGATAGGAGTAAGTATCAAAGGGATTATGTAAATAAGACCAGTGTCTACAAACAATTAATAGAATTAAAAAGGAGAGGATGATCCTACATGGGAAATGGGATACACAGCAGACTCATAGAATGGCAAAAGCCGGCCGGCGCCACCGCTCACTAGGCTAATCCTCCGCCTAGCAGCGCCGGCACACCGGGTTCTAGTCCCGGTCGGGGCGCCGGATTCTGTCCCAGTTGCCCCTCTTCCAGGCCAGCTCTCTGCTGTGGCCAGGGAGTGCAGTGGAGGATGGCCCAGGTGCTTGGGCCCTGCACCCCATGGGAGACCAGGAAAAGCACCTGGCTCCTGGCTCCTGCCACCGGATCAGCGTGGTGCGCCGGCCGCAGCGCGCCGGCCGCGGCGGCCATTGGAGGGTGAACCAACGGCAAAGGAAGACCTTTCTCTCTGTCTCTGTCTCTCACTGTCTACTCGGCCTGTCAAAAAAATAAAAAAAAAAAAAAAAGAATGGCAAAAGCCCTGAACAGCACTCTAGTCTCAGAATCAGCCCTTCAGGCATTCAGATCCAGCTGAAAAGCCCATGAGAGTTTCACAGGCATGGAAAGCCAAGACATTCTGGCAAAAATAAATGACCTAAGTGAAACCTCTGTGAGTGAGATCCCAGCAGAAAGAATGGGCCATCAAAGAAGGAGGTACCTTTCTCTGAAGGGAGAAGAGAACTTCCACTTTGACTTTAGCCTTGTCTACATAAGATTGGAGTTGGTGAACTCAAGAGGCTTCCATGGCCTTGGCAGCTCATGACAAGAGCCTCAGGTGATTACTGCCATCATAAATAAGAGTGTCAATTGTGCATTTACTCTCCATGTAGGACCTCTGTCCTTAATGTGTTGTACTATGTGAATTAATGGTGTAACTTGTACTCAAACAGTACTTTACACTTTGTGTTTCTGTGTCGGTGCAAACTGTTGAAATCTTTATTTAATATATACTAAGTTGATCTTCTGTATATAAAGATAATAGAAAATGAATCATGATGATGAATGGGCTGGGTGATGGAGTTGGAGATAGGATGGTTGCAGGTTGGATGGAGTTTATGGGGGGAAATGCTGCCATAATCCAAGAGTTGTACTTTGGAAATTTATATTTATTAAATAAAAGTTGAAAGGAAAAAATAAAGATATCTAAACTCAAAGAGAGAGAGAGAGAGAGAGAGAGAGAGAATATCTTCTATCTGCTCATGTACAACCAAAATACCTGAACCAGCCATGGATGGGCCAGGCTGGGAAGTGGGAACTCAGTTTGGTTCTCACACACATGCACATGGGGGGCGGGGATCCAACTATTAATCCCTCCCAGGGCATATTTGCACGAAGCTGCGATCAGAAACAGAACTGGGATTGAAACCCAGGCACTTGATTGGGAATGTGGACAAACCAATTCAATTTAATTACTGCAGCAAGTGACTGCCCCAGAACTTCAATTCTTTTGATCTGTAAAACAGAGATATAATAATTGTGTTGGCAATTTACATTATTCGACATCAAAGTACAAATGAGCAGGATAACTCGGTTTTCACTAAACAGAAGATATCCAGTAATATTTGTGCTACATATACACAGCCTTTATACCTTATTTTAAATTCCAAAAGAGGGCCAGCATCATGGTATAGTGAGTTAGCTGCTCTTGCTATACCAAGGAAAGCAGCAGATGATGGCAGAAGTACCTGGGTCCCAGCCCCTCATTTGGAATACTAGCATGGAGTTTCTGGCTTTTAGCTTCAGCCTGGCCAGACCTGGGTATTACAGGCATTTGGGGAATGAACCAACAGATGGAAACTCTCTTTTCCTCTTTCTCTGTCTCCCTCTCTCCCCCTCCCCACCATGTGCATGTGTGTCATCCTCTCCCTTCTCTTGTATGTCTCCCTCACTCCCTCTCTCTGTTGCTCTGCCTTTCAAATAAATAAAAAAATCCTACAAAATTTAAATTTTCATAGAAAAGCTTTTTTATAGGTTGAGTGCTGGTATACTATTTGTCTTACACTTTATCATCATTACAAGAAATAATCCTTGAAAAATGTGTACTGAAAATACTTTATTGTTACGCGATGAAGTTGAAGTATATTAACACAACAAAGTTTGATGAAATACCTGAAATACGTTCTAATGTATAATTGATATAATGCATAGATTCATGCTTTATCATAAACTTGAAAGCATTTTGGAGAAATTCAGCATTTTGGTATATTTTATTTCTAATTATACATTGACTGTCATTGTTTTTGATTTTGGTGATTATTTTGAAAAGGTATTTGCGGTGATGTACGTATCATAATACAGCAAATAATCCCTGGGCCTGTTTTCCTGGAAGAGGTACTAATATCACACTAGAAGAGTCACTCTAACATTCCCTACATTACTGACATTGTTCAAGGCACAGGAGAAAAGTAGATGATGATATGATCAGGAAGTAAGATTTGAAGGTAGTTAATACATGAACACAAGGCCTCTTTTGGAAAACATTATGATTTAAGATAACCATAAAAATGTTTCAATATTTACCTTTGGTTATCTTGTTTGTGATATATATGTGTGTATGTGTGTGCATACGGCATTTATTTATTTGAAAGGCAGAGCCACAGAGAGAGGAGAAACAGAGAGAGAGATCCTCTATCTGCGGGTTCATTCTCAAAATGGCTGCAATGGCCAAGGCTGGACCAAGCTGAAGCCAGGAGTTTCATCGGTCTCTCACATGGATGCGGGGTCCTAAGCACTTGGGCCATCCTCCAAGGCTTTCCCAGGCACATTAGCAAGGAGATGGATTAGAAGTGGAGCAGCCAGAAGTTGAACTGGTGCCTATATAGGATGCCAGCAGTATAGGCAAGTAGCTTTATCTGATACACCACAACAAAAGCTCCTATATTTTCTAATTCAATGCTCACAGTATCGTTTTGGCCATTAAAATAATCTCTAAATGTAATTCTATGTTATTTATTTCAGACTGTAACATACAAGAAGAATTTTTGTTAAAGTGTTTTTAATAAATAGGATATGAATTTAAAATGTCTTTAGGATATATTTTGTGAATTCTTGCCCTTTTAACTCAAAGTATTTTTGTTATAATGACTGAATTTTGAAGTCCAGTAGACTCTTTTGATAAAATTTTGAGTGCAAAGCATTATTATTACCAGGCACAGAAATGAGAATAAATCTGAATTTGACATTTCTTCTTGTCTAAAGAGTATTATTGGTTTTGTAAGATAAGCTGCAAATGTCTGTTGCTACATTTTGTCAGTCTGATTATTTTTGGTCACCTGCAGGCAAAATTTTCTGTAACAGAGCCTTGAAGTGGTTCATTTTGCTTTTAGCTTCTTAAAGTAATGAAAGAGACTGCTTTGAGATGACTTAACCCCACTTTGTTCTTGGCCTTCTATGAGAAAATGTGTGAGCACAAATTGAGCTTGTGGGTTTCCACTTTCTATCCATAATGGAAGTAACAAGCTGAAAAGACAAGCCAGGATGTGCACGTTGCCTCAGCATGCTCAAAGACTCGCCCAGTGCTCTTTATTTCCACGGCAGTAATCTTCAGCATTACTTTTTTTTTTTTTTGCCCTGTACAATCTCAGTTTCTTTCAGAACCTATCATGAATTGAGAGTTCTGAAATGAAAGTAAAAATAGCAATTTTGTATTCCAAACTCAGCAATAATTCTTCTTTCTCTTTGTGACTCAAAACTGAAAGCACAGGCATAATATTGTAATGAGTGTGAGGAGTATGAAAGGAACCTGAACTTGTTTTAGAATTTGACTGAAAGAAAAGAGTGGAGCAATTGCTGAGTCCACTGGGTAGAGAAAGAATAAGAAAAAGGAGCACCCAAGTGCTGTGCTACATTTATATTTTTGAATTAAATCAATGATTTCTTAGATTATCATGGCTTAATTTCCCCATAAACCTAAATGTGATAGAGTTTAAAACAAGCCTATATGCTCATATTACCATTAATTTTGAGACACCCCCAACTATTTTAATAAATGCAAATCTGTCTTCCAAATGTGTCTGCATTTACACTTACAGTAAAAGAAAATATGATTACTTTTATTTGTTTTCTCTTAGTTAATTTAATTTTATAGGTCTTATAATTTTAAAAATGATAGCATACAAAACTGCCAAGTGAAAATGGCCATATAATATCCATATGGAAGGTTTCTGTGTTTAAGATTCATTGAAACCATATCATTAAAGTGCTAAACTTTTCATACTGCAAATAAATATTAATGCAGTAAGTCAAGTGACTGTATTTCAGTTACTTGTATGACCACAATGTTTTATTAAAACACACATATTTTATTAGCTTTAATTTTGTTGGTTATAGCACTGCAATATTAAGAATAGCTACTTCACTGAATAGGATTAGTATGG